>NC_134857.1:11545000-12857500 GCF_049852395.1 Peromyscus maniculatus bairdii | reverse complement strand
CAGAGCTGTTGATGAGACTTGATGGGTGTAGGTTCTGACTTCCTAGGACACTCACTCTCTCAGCACACTCTGTTTCCCTGGCTCCTACAGTCTCTGCCCCTCTTTGCAATGATCCCTGAACCTTAGGTGCAGGAGTTGTGTTGTAGGTGTATGTTTCTCCCTGTTGGAGTGGAATATGTTTGCAGATATGTAAGGATTCAGGGCGGTGACGCACATGACTCACCTGGGGAAAATACTTGAAAAATTCTTTCTTTCCTTCAAGAATAACAAATAACAGAAGAGACGTGACAGTAAGCTAGGACATTAAGGCATGTGACAAGTGTGTGTGATGCTGGGCTGGGGACTCAGCGAACCTGCTGAAGGAAGACACAGGGCAGGATGCCTACGGGGGGGGGGGGGGGGGGAAGCTTTGAATCACACTGTGGAATGTGAAGAGCTAACCACCTCAGCAGAACTCAAGTGTGGTAGGGAGGGCCGGGGGAAGAAAGGCGGCCCACACTGCCTGAGGCTTCATCTCTGAGAGGAGGAGGAGGAGGAGGAGGAGGAGGAGGAGGAGGAGGAGGAGGAGGAGGAGGAGCTGGTGATGACTCTTCAGGCTGTAGGCTATGGGTGGAGAGCAGTAATGAACGCTCTCAGCTGGGGAAAGTTGATGTCTCGTTTTCCTGTAATAATAGGGGAATTCTGTTTGATTACACAGGGGAGCTGGTAAAGAGCAGGCAGCTATAAAATGTGAAAGGACAGCAGAATCTCAGTGGGCTGGCCAGCGGCAGAAGGGCACTTGCCAGCCAGCCTGATGAAACGACCAACCTAACTTCAACCCCTGGAGCCCACATGGCAGAAACAGAGAATGGACTTCTCCTAGGAACCCTCCACATGAGCACTGTGGTATGACACACACACACACACACACACACACAGACACACACACACGGAATAATATGTATATGAACACAGAACATAGAATTTAAGTTTAAAAGCCGAAAACTAGAAAAAAAAAAGGTACTCTAATAATACAAATATTAATTGATGAGGAAAATGGAAGCCATAATGTTTTCATGCATACAAATTAGCAGCAAAACAAAGTTTTAAATTATTAATGTAGAACTGTGAGGGACTAGAGATGTAGTTCAGACGATGGAGCGTCTCAGGCCTTGGCTCTACCTCAGCACTTTGTAAACCAGGGGTGGTGGCACACGCCTGTCATCCTAGCACCTGGGAGGTGGAGGCAGGAGGATCAGAAGTTCGAGGCCGCTGCTGGTTCAAGGTTCTCAGCCGCCTGCCACGTTCCTCTGCTCTAAAGCTTTTCCTTTTCCTTGGTAGTTGGTGTTTTCGTGTTTTGATAAAAGTCAACGTGCCACTCCCCGCCCACCTCTCACCCACCAGCTTTTCACCTGATGCTTTGGGCTGAGTTCACTATTATCACCATGGTTGTACAGTGCAGATATCCAACGCCACCCGGCCGTCTTCTGCACTGAGTGGTTACCATCATGCCGTAAGGAAGAACTTTCTTTTCTACTTGTCTTACTTATGCCAGTGTGGACTGAGAGATACCCAGGAGCACAGTCCTTTCCTATAGCTATTTATTTCCTATCTTAACTCATGGAGGCCCTAAAACTGTATTTCTAATGTCCTTCTTGTACATGCCTCTCTCTCTGTGGTCCTGTCTCATGTTCTGTCACAGCAAGGTGGACCACACTTACCCTGTACTTTCTCAGTCTGGTCTTGAAGTCAACTGTGTGGGTTAAAGTTCTCTAGAGCAATGGAAACAATCCAAGAAAACGTAGACTTGCTGCATTTGCTTACGTAGTTGGAGGCGGGGCAGTCAGACGATGGAGCCGCAGCAAAGGGAGGAAGGAAACAGCACCAGCCAGCTGATGAAGGACGGAAGGCTCCCGGAGGCTCCCCAGGGAGACCCACAGGAGCGTGGACTCCATCAGAACTGCCACAGCAGCGGAGCCCACAGGATCAAGCACTCACTGATCCTGGCTTTTTCTTCCTGCCTTCTGTTCTGCTTGTGCTCCCAGCTGATTGGATGACACCGTCCACATTCAGAGCACACCTTTCCTCAGCAGTTGCTCCCTCGTGTGCCTGCCAGTCATCCCGAAAATGCCCTCACAGACACACCCAGAAGTGCATTGCACTAACCTCCTGGACATCGCTGCATAGAGTTCAGTTGACAATTAAGATTCAAGATTAATCCCAGCACTCAGGAGGCAAAGCCATGAGGAGCTCTGTGAGTTCGAGGTCAGGCTGGTCTACAGAGCAAGATCCAGGACAGGCACCAAAACTACACAGAGAAACCCTGTCTTGAAACACAGACCCCCCACCAAAAAAAAAAAAAAAAAAAGGAAAAAAAAAGAATAAACATGCTCCAGCTGGTTCACTAAGGACCCTGCCTCCACTTTAAAAGAAAAATGTGTTTAGAAACCAAGGTTAGTAGAGTGCTTGGCTAGTATTCCCAAGGCCCTGGGTTTGATAGTCTGCACCAGAGAAAACCGGCATGGTGGCCCACACCTGGAACCTCAGCACCCGATTTAGAGGTAGAATTGAGAAGAAGATCAAAAGTTCAAGGTCATCCTCAACTCCATGTTGCACTGGAAGTCAGCCAGCATACGTGAAGCCATGTCCTGAGAGACAGGATCCCAAACCTGGAAATCTGAGCAAGTAGACGGCTGAGATCTCCTAGTTCAAGTCCAGTCTGAACGACATCAACACTGGAGAGAGAGAGAGAGAGAGGGAGGGAGGGAGGGAGGGAGGGAGGGAGGAAGGAAGGAAGGAAGGAAGGAAGGAAGGAAGGAAGGAAGGAAGGAAGGAAGGAAGGAAGGAAGGAAGGAAGGAGATGGCAGAGAGGAAACAAGGGAGCAAAGGAAGGAAGGGAGGGACCAAATCCAGGTTCTTGGTGGTCACTAGTAAAGTGTTACAGTTTCCTGAATCTCTAAGGAGACCGAGCTAGAAATATAAGTAAATTAAAACTGTAAGAAATCCATCAGTCTCATTAGAATGACAGTGATTATATATATTAGATAGTATATTATTGTATATATTATATTTCTATAATATAAATATATTTACATAATGTATAATTATAATATCATTTATTATATATAATATTATTAGATCTATATCTAGTCACCATCATTCTAAAGTGTTTAGGAATGTATATCTCTATATATATATCCGAGAGGCTATGGAGAAACCACTGCCAGTAGTGCTGATGGGAAAGGACAGCCACCTCAGAAAACGGCTTGGCAGTATCTGAAAAGGTTAAACACGCAGTGTCTACATGACCCAGTAATTCCCCTGTTAGGTACATATCCCAAAGGATTGAAATGTCCACTTGACAACTTGAATTTGTGAATGTTCTTAGAAGTACTAGTTGTTATAGTTGAAACACTCAAACGTCCATAAGGTGAGAAGGCATATAGACCAAGTATGGTGTAGCCGCACAGTGGAGCATTATCTGGCAGTGAAAACACTGATACATGCTACAGCATAGGTGAATGGCTATACTGGATGGAATGGCAGCCTCCCACAAGGCTGTCCATAGCTTAGTCTCTAGACTGTGTTAAAGTCATTTGGTAAAAGGGTCTTTGCGGGTATAATTCAATGATGGGTTCTGAGATGTGATTAGCTTCGAATATCAGGGTGGGGTCAGTCCTAGTCTGTGATTTGTGGCTGTGGTTAATACCAGGACTCAAAGGAACTTGGGGGAGGAAAGGGTTTTATTGGCTTCCAGGTTCCAGTCCACCACCAAGGGAAGCCGGGGCAGAGGGCACTGCAGGATCTTGGAGTCAGGAACTAAATCAGAGACGATGGAGGAATGCTGCTTCCCAGCCTGCTTTCCCTGGCTTGTTCAGCTGTCTTCCTTAATCATCCTTGCTCAGTCCTCCTGTCCCAGGGTGGTACTGGCTGCAGCAGGTTGTGTACCCCCACATCAATCAGCAATTAGGAAAATGCCTCACAGACACGACCATGGATTCATCTGGTCTGGGCCACTCTTCAGCTGAGGATCCTTTTCCAAGGTGACACTAGCTTGCATCAAGTTGACAAAGATTAGTCAGCACAGGAGCTAGTGCGACAATAAGCATCCATATAAGGGAAAGTCATGCAGGTAGACTTGAGAGGCAGACCAGGACAGGACACACAGAGCAGAGGGCTGCACGATGCTGCAGGCAGACACGCAGTTGTCCCAGCTCCCTCTCCTCTGCCTGTGGTGAAAGACTCTTCGCCCCTGGGGCTGGAGAGGCAGCACAGCAGTGAAAGACCCAAGTTCAGTTCCCAGCACCACGCAGTGCTCACAACTGCCCGAGACCTGGGGAGCCCTGCTGCCCTCGTCTGCCTCCACGGCACCTGCACATAGGTGGAGAATATGAAATCACGTACATACATACACACAGACAAATAGACAGAAAAAAAAACCCTAAAGAAAACACAACTGACAGAAATAAGTTAGGGGAGAAAGGGTTTCCTTCAAACCACAAGCCCAGGTTCCAGATCATCAGAGCAGGAGGTCGCAGCAGCAAGAATCTGAAGCTTGTGCTCAGCTAGCTGTCCACTCTTACGCAGTCCAAACTCGGAGACTAGTGTCTCCACATGATGAAACCACACCCCACAGACATGCCTGCAGGTCAAGCCAGTCTGCATTGTTTCTCACTGGGACTCCCATGCACGCCAGGTTGCCCACAGCTACTAGGAGGGGGAAGGGGAAGGAAACATCCTCCCCCAGGACTTCAGAGAAAGCAGCTCCCTGACACCCTAGTTCTGGCCCCCGTCTTCCAGAGAATCACACATTTCTGTTGTTTGTGACACTCAGTTTCAACACTATGTTGTGAGCAGAAAACAAATACAACCTTAAAACATGAATCCAAGAATTTAAAGCTGGCACCGAAAGCCATATATTAAATCTCATACGAAATATTCAGAAAAGGCCATACAGTCCAGAAGCAAGCCAGGGTGCCAGGAGCTATGATGGGAAGAAATGGACTAAAGCAGCATGAAGAAGCATGGTGGGGTGGTGGGGTGGTGGGGTGGTGGGACTGTGGGGTGGTGGGGTGGTGGGGTGGTGGGATGGTGGGACTGTGGGGTGGTAGGATGCTTTAAAAAGGAACTGTGGTGGGTGAGTGTGCAAGAAAAACTGGCTAGAAACATTTCATTCTATATTTGCATTGAGGTATTTTATGGGCTGTGTGCTATGCCTCAGTGAGGTGATTATAAAAGTACAAATTCAAAATATACAGCAATACATTTGAGAAAAACACAAGAACTTACTTAAAAATGGTAAAATAATCTTTCTTTGGGTATGGGTAATATAAAAATGGAAGGAATTTTTACTAAGGAAATCTTTAAGTGATATTATTTATTAAATATGAACACATACACCAAAAAGCTAAATAGTTTTATGACCAAATGAGGAAAACTTTATCAGATGTCAAAATATAGCTAGTAATATACCTTACATTACTAGAGTCCTTTAAACAGTACAAGAAAAATAGACAAAAAACAGGTAAGAAAAATAGAAGAGGACTGTGAAGAGCAGAGGCAACTGAGAAAAATGTATTTTTAGATTTACCACCCAAAGCATATTGAAATAATGTAAACACAAGCATCCAAGAAGTAATAGATAAGGCGCTTAGGGGTGGAAAGGGTCCGCTGTAGCTCACAGTTCCAGGTCACAACACACTCCAGTTGACACTGCAGCCACAGACGTGGAAGAGGCATTGAGCAACAGCATTTGCTGTTGATGGGAATGAGATTGAGGAACAAGAACACTTTCGCAATTCTTATAGAGTCTTGGGTTCTATTATCAGCCCATTTGGAAGAAGATTTCAAAAAATGTGTTTGTGTGCAGTCTG
Organism: Peromyscus maniculatus bairdii; assembly: GCF_049852395.1. Classification (NCBI taxonomy): domain Eukaryota; kingdom Metazoa; phylum Chordata; class Mammalia; order Rodentia; family Cricetidae; genus Peromyscus; species Peromyscus maniculatus. Next base: position 12,851,648 of record NC_134857.1, on the reverse strand, counting down.
TATGCTTGTGTCTGTGTTCATGTGTGTCCACGGAGTCCAGAAGAGGACATCAAATGTCCTGCTCTATCACTCTCTACTTTATTACCTTGAGACAGAGTCTCTCACTAAACTCTGAACTAAGGCTGGCCAGCCAGTGATATCCCGGGATCTTTTTGTCTCTATCCATCCCATCAAGGATGTTATAGGCATTCCTGGCCATGCCTTGCATTTTATGTGGGTTCTGGGGCCATTGAATTCAAGTCCTCTTGCTTGTATGGTGAGTACTCTTACCCACCAACCCATCTCCCCAGCTCCTGAAAAGCAGTCTTGCAATGTGCATTAATATAGACGGGGTTTATACATTGGGTCCACTCTTGAATGCCAAGAGTCAGCTCAGACATCATATTTACAAGGATGCTTGTCTCGTAGTATCATCTGTAGAGGTAGCAACTTGGTCAGAGTGGCACAGCTGGATCAATATGTCAAGCTGTATCCATTACCATAGACTGTTGTTCCGTATCTAAAGGCTAAGAGCAAACTAGAGTTATCTAATTGATTTGAAAATTATACCAGGTTCTGTTGCCTGAGAAGCACAAGTTCCAGAGAAGTGTATACTGAAGACTTATATACTCGTGTGTGTGTGTGTGTGTGTGTGTGTGTGTGTGTGTGTGTGTGTAAGTGGGTGGGTGTGCCCTCTACACTCTTGTATTGTCACGGTGTCCCTCCCCTTTGTAACTAATAAGCCACCTACGGATTGCTCTCCTGAAGTCAAATCAGCATGTTCCCCAGTTCCCTTTTATCCTGTGAGCACCCCACCACAGATCCTTGCCTAAATCAATTACTCCACTGGTGGCTGCAGAAGTCTTTCCTTATTTAAAATAAGCTCTATTGGAGACTATCCAATCATTTCTAAAACTCTTTTTGTTCCCAGCGGCCTTCAAGGGCTGCATGAGCTGTGATAGAGATGGCTTCCTCTCCCTTTAATTTGGCCCTGTAGACTAAACATGAAGAGGCTCACCTCGTGCCTGCTCCTTTTCACCACAACCAAACTGAATATGGCCGATGTTTTGTTTTCTTTGAGACTATCTTACACTTGAAGAAAAAAAATATTAGTGAAAGAAACAGGTAAATTATACCAGTGATTTTGGCAACTGCATCGTGGTGTAGATCAGTGAAACCAGAATAAAATACTCTAACATTTCTGCACTTGACAATTGCTTTTTGAAATTTCTGCCAAAGGCTAGTTTTGTGATATTACCCGTGCATAGTATTTTTCTGAGTATGACATTAAAAAATCTGTCTCTATGTAACAAATTAGGAAATTTTATAATGCTGCATATTTTTTTACTGCCTGGTTTTTGATGTTTAATGCTTGGACTCCTTGAAAATAAACTAGATCCTTTTTAGTACAAGGGACTAAAAATATAAATTATCTTAGCTTAAACTAAATTGTCTGAAGGTATGATTGGCTTGTGTAAGGCCCTGGGTTCAATTCTGAGAGAGAGAGAGAGAGAGAGAGAGAGAGAGAGAGAGAGAGAGAGAGAGAGAGAGAAGACTATGTACATAAAAAAGTTTTCAAGTATATTCTAATGATGATATTGATGCTCTGTGGCTCCATTAGAAACTGAACTGGAAAGAATCAACCAAATGGACCTATTGCTTGAAAGTCAGATTCTGTACTGTTCTATTCAGAGTTTCTGTAAAAGTAGCATGGATGCTCATCATAACCTGCATTTTCAATTTTATTAATGAAAGCATACATAACTTTAAAAGTCGGTTTTGAGGCTTGGGGTATAGTTCAGTAACAGAGCACTACTTACCACACAGGAGGCTCTCAGAGGTTGGTTCCCAACACTGAACAAAAAGACATGTAAATCTTAATCAGAAGGTTTCCCCACTTTATGTAGAAGTATGAGGAGAATTCACTGAGGAATTACAAAAAGTTTACTTTTACATCATAAATCCCCCCCCCCTTAAATTTTCTCTACCTGGAATTGAAGGTAATTCTAGATTTATAAGGTTACATAAAGCAAAAGCTTCATTGATGTGTCAAATACTTCATTCATCCATTCCAGCATATGTAGAAGACCCACCCATGTGTCCTGCATTGCTCTAGAGACAGGGAACAGTTACTGCCAGCTCACATGTGGAAGAGGTAAAGCTCCACCCTGTCAAAGTCCCCGTCTTTCTCGGGACAGTATTAGACTCACCTGGTCAGTTCTCTTCCCCCACTGTTCTGCTAGAAGCCCCATTGTCACCAGTGATCTCCATATCGCCACCCCCATCAGTTCATGGCTTCACCACCTTGACTTGTGGGCAGCATGCAATCGAGTTCATTCCTTCCTTCCCGGCTAAGAGGACTGTGGACAACACTGTTTCAGAGGTTGCATTTTTTCCATCTTCTCTATAAATCCCCAACACTCGCTGATTTGCAAATACCAGAGGGACTCTGAAATTTCTCTCCTGGCCTCTCGCATTTTCTTTTTCCTCCAGGGCCATTTGTGTATCTCCCTGGCTCTGAGAAGCACTATAGCTCCCAGATTCCCATCGTGAGCTCCAATTCTGCCTTGTATTCCGGAGTCACGTGCTTTGTATTTCATTAATGGGGTGAGAATAAAATCCAAATGCCACCCTCTCTTGTAGACAAATTTCTAAACGGTCTTATTAAATAAAAAAAACACAGAGCCAGATAGAGGCTTGAAAACCTGAGAGATCAGGGAAATAGGAAAACCCACAGCTAACCTTACCTCACCAACCCCACATCTTCAAAGAGACCTACTCCTGTATACCCATGTCTATATGCCTTTCCGTTTGTTCTCTCTTTCACTCTCTCAGCCCAGCTATATCACTTCCTCTTCCTGCCCAGATCTGTCACTTGCTGTCTATCTGTACAGACTTCCAGACCTCTATGGTTGGTGCTGTGGTTAAAGGTGTGTGTCACCACACTTGGCTCTGTTCCCCAGTGTGGCCTTGAACTCACAGAGACCTAGACAGATCCCTGCCTGCCAAGTGATGGGATTAAAGGTGTGTGCTACTATTGCCTGACTTCTGTTTAATATAATGGTGGCTTTTTCCTCTGATCTCCAGGCAAGCTTTATTTATTAGAGCACAAATAAAACATCACCACACTCTCTTTTGCTCCTGTGCAGGTTGAGCTGAGATTTCTCAGTGATGGATGAGGAGTGAACACCAGTGAGAAGGAGAACCTGAGCAGTGAGAAGGAGAACCTGAGCTTCAGGTGAGGTTAGAACAGAGGTTTGGGGGACCATGCAAGCAGCTATGGAGCTGGGGGAACCTTCAAAATCATGTCAGCTGAGGCATGACAGATCTATGTGTGTGTGAACCAATTTTATCAGATGCATGCTTTCCTCAGTGAGGAGGAAGCCTTGAGAAGCTCCCTTCCACTGAGAACAACTCCTGGTTAAGGTCCAGTTGAGAGCTCTTGGCAGACATTTATAGCAGCTGGGGGAAGGAGCCTCTCAGCCTGCAGGGTCATGCGGGTGACACCACACAGCTTCTTCTGCCACCCAGTATTCGGTAGCCACTAACATTGTTACTTACGTAGTGTTTCCTTCAAAGCATCACTTATTTGCTCTTTATTCCTTTCTAGAATATAACATCATGAGAGCAGACACTTCCCCTCTTTTGTTGTTAAGTTTTATATACTCCAGCATCTGCAAACTTGAATCATAACACAGTAAATAAATATTATTAGATATACTATATGTTTACTAAATGCTGGGAACTATTTTACATCCAAGGAATGCGGAAATAAATGAGACAGACAAAGTGACTATCCTCATAGAACCAAGAATCAAGTAGAAATTATTTGCACATACAGCACATAGGGAGAAGGTGTATATTTGTACTGTAGTTTTTAAAGTGGAATTGTGGGGTCTGAGGCCGTACCTCAGCTGGCAGAGTGCTTGCTTGGCATGCAGAAAGCCCTGAGTTCCATCCACAGCACCCTGAAACCCAGCACAGTGGCACACGCCCATGATGCCAGCACTTGGCTGGTAGAGGCAGGAGGATCAGAAGTTCAAGGTCATTCTTGGCTTTATAGTGAGTTTGAGGGCAGCCTAGGTTACACAAAATCTTGTCTCAAACAACAACAAAGTGGAATTACAGCTAAATTATGTTGATTAGTATTTTGCTGATCTATTTACATTACACAGTCTGCCATACAACATTTTCCAGTGATTTTTGTGAGAACACTGGAGACTAGGCTTAGAGTTACTGATTTGCTTGGAAAGAAATCTTGTATTGCTGGGACATACTTGTTTTGGCCAGTTTATGAGTAAAGTATTTGGGGTGGTGGGAGGGAATAAGAAACCCCAACCCCAGTACCCCCAAAATAAAAATGCTTATTTAACTGGGATTTTTATCAGCCTGCATTGCTTCCTCTACACCTAGAGAGCAGGCTGTAAGTGCTTTTGACTAGATAAGGGGTAAAGTGTTTTTGCAATGAATTTATGGTTACTTTGCATATGCACATCTCAGTTTTCCATTACTCTAGTGTTACTGACAGTTAAGATGTAATGGAGACCAGAAAATAACACTTTAGCTTTCATGTCATTGTTGTGGAGCCACAGATGCTGCGTCTCTTAACAGCAGCCATCTCCTTACAAGCTATGTTTTCTACGGCATGTTTGATCTGCTTCCACAGCCAACAGAGTTTCACATGGCAGAGCTTTGAGGGGACAATGGCTTTCCCCCTTGCCTGTGTGAACATCTCTCACTGTGTGTTTTCTTTGTGACAATGGACATGACAGTCAGTGCTTGGTTTGGGACATGAGGTGCTTGCTCTTTCTAGCATACTTGCACGGGAAATCTCAAATTACTCAGGGCATGTGAATCTGTGGTCTCTTAGGTCCTTGCACATTATTGTCAAAGGCATGCAAGTTAATGAGACAAGACAAAACATGTTACCCACTACATAGCCCCAAATTTTCTTTCATTATTTTATTTTTCTTCTTCTTATTTTTTATTTCATGTGCATTGGTGTTTTGCCTGCATGTATGTCCATATGAGGGTGTCAGATTCCCTGAAACTAGAGTCACAGACAGCTGTGAGCCACCATGTGGGTGTGGGGAATTTTTTTTTTTTTTTTAAGATTTATTTGTTTATTATGTATACAGTGTTCTGTTTGCATGTATCCCTGCAGGCCAGAAGACGGAGCCAGATCTCATTACAGATGGTTGTGAGCCACCATATGGGTGCTGGCAATCGAACTCAAGACCTCTGGAAGAACAGTCAGTGTTCTTAACCTCTGAGCCATCTCTCCAGCCCCAAATTTTATTTTTAATGATATGAAGTTATAAAATCACTGAGTCATACTGTTCTGCTGTGAGACTGTCTTTCTGTATTCTGTAAATATGTATTGCTACCATTGGTTAATAAAGAAGCTGCTTTGGCCTATGGCAAGATTGATTAGAGCCAGGCAGGAAATCCAAACAAAGACAGAGGGAGAAGAAGGCAGAGTCGGGGCAGATGCCCAAGGAGGAACAAGATGCCAGCAGACCTAGAATACCATGGCCACGTGGCAATACATAGATTAATAGAAATGGGTTAATTTAAGATGTAATAGCTAGCTAACAACAAGCCTGAGCCATAGATCAAACAGATTATAATTAGTACTAAACCTCTGAGTGATTATTTTGTAAGCTGCTGCAGGCCAGATGGGACACAGGAAAACTTCTGGCTGCACTGTTCTCTACTGGTTGATATGTTCCTTTACAAAGATGAATTGTAGTTTCCTGACGAATGTCAATACCAATTCCACATTAATTGACTAAGAGATCACCTCCATTTTTTTATATTTAAGGCAAGGTCTTATATACCCCAGGCTTGCCTAAAACTCACTGTGTAGACTCTTATGTAGTAGCGGATGGCCTAGAACATCCCATCCTTCTGATACCATCTCCTGAGTGCTGAAATTACAGCTATGATCTGCTCCATCTGGCCATCATATGGTTAATATCTGATTCTCAACCTCATAACAGGATTGCAAACATGTGCACTGTTTTGAATGCTGGTTCGCACATCATGTCCTCTGCAGCTTCTCTTTGCTTTGATGTGGAAGAAGCATTTCTTGCTTGCTGTGTGAGTTGTACAGCATTATCACCCGCCCATGCAACGTAAGTGGTGGCTGGGGCATTGTCTCAAACAGCGTCGGCTTCATGTCATGCTTTTCCACCATACTCTCACAGAAACTCTGGCGTCTGTGCAGTTTTTTGAAAATATTTTTATTTATTCTTTGAAAATTTCACCAGGCAGTGGTGATGCATGCCTTTAATTTCAGCACTTAGGAGGCAGAGGCTGGTGGCTTTCTGAATTCAAGGCTAGCCTGGTCTACATGTCTTCATGTCATTATTAATATTTTTAAATGTTTATTCTTCTCTCATACAGTACATCCCTACTGCATTTCCCTCCCTCCTCTCCTCCTGGTCCCACCTCCTACTCCCCTCTCCCCCAGATCAACTTCTCCTCTATTTCCCTTTTAAAAAAAAAAAAGAGCAGGCCATCCAGGGATATCAACTGAACATGGCAAAACAAGATGCAATAAGACTAAGCATAAACCCTCATATCAAGACTGGATGAGGCAACCCAGCAGGAGGAAAAGGGTCCTAAGCACAGGCAAGAGTCAGAGACAGCCTCACTCCCCCTGTTTGGAGTCCTGGTTGTCAGAGTTTTCCTGTGCCCCACCTGGCCCACAGTCGGGACAATTCTCTCACCCACAGTCCTGCAGCCTTTTATAAAACAGTCACACAGAGGCTTCATATTATAACTGCTCGGCCATTAGCTCAGGCTTATTAATGACTAGCCCTTACACTTAAATTAACCCATAATTCTTATCTATGTTTAGCCATGTGGCTTGGTACCTTTTCTCAGTTCTGCCTTGTCATCTTGCTTCCTCTATGGCTGGCTGATGACTCTTAACTCTGTCCTTCTTCTTCCCATAATTCTCCTCCTCCGTTGCCTCTCCTATACTTCCTGCCTGGTTACTGGCATTTATTTAATTAAACCAGTGTACAAAAGCATTATCCCACAGCAGAGTCCCACAAGAACACCAACCTACATGTATGCACGGGGCCCAGGTCAGACACATACAGGCTCCCTGACTCTTGGTTCAGTCTCTCTGAGACTCAGTGAGCCCTGGTAAGTTGATTCTGTGGGCCATGTTCTTGTCATGCCCTCAACCCCTCTGCTCTTCCAGTCCTTCCTCTCCCTCTTCTGCAGGATTCCCTTGCTCCGCCTAGTCTTTGGCTGTGGGTCTCTTTATCTGTTCCCATCAGTTGCTGGATGATGCCTCTGTGATGACAATCAGGCTAGGCACCTATCTATGAGTACAGCCGAATATATCATTAGTTTGATGCCCCAGTCTCACTGCTGGGAGCCTTGTCTGGTCATAAAATTTGGCTGATTCAGGCTCTGTATTCCCCATTCCTAGGAGTCTTTGCTAGGGTCACTCTCGTAGATTCCAGGGAGTTTCCACTGTACTAGATTTCTACATCAACCCCAAATGGCCCCCAACTTCAGTCATCTTTCCCATTATTCTCTCTCTCCACCCCCACCCCCATCCCCTGTCTAATCTCTCCTGTTCCTATCCCCCCCCACACACCCATGTGTCTCCCCTTGAACCCTGCTTGTTACTTAGTGACTCTGGGTCTGTGGATTGTAGCATGATTATCATTTACTTAACAGCTAATGTCCACTTATAAGTGAGTACATACCATGTTTGTCTTTCTGGGTCTGGGTTACCTCACTCAGGATAACTTTTTTCTAGCCCCATTTATTTGCCTGCAAATTTCATGATATCTTTGTTTTTAACAGCTGAGTAATACTCCATTGTGTAAATGTACCACATTTTCTTTATCCATTCTTCTGTTGAGGGACATCTAGGTTGTTTCCAGTTTTTGGCTATTATGAATAAAGCTGCTATGAACATAGTTGAGCAAGTGTCCTCGTAGTAGGATAGAATGCCCTTTGGGTATATGCCCAGGAATGGTATAGCTGGGTCTTGAGGTAGATCCATTTGCAATTTTCTGAGGAATCACTGAATTGATTTCCACAGTGGCTGTACAAGTTTGTATTCCCACCAGCAATGGAGGAGTGTTCCCCTTGTTCCACATCCTGGCTAGCATGAGCTGTCACTTGTATTTTTTTGGGGGGGGGGGTTGTTGAGACAGGGTTTTTCTGTGTAGCTTTGTGCCTTTCCTGGATCTTGCTCTGTAGACCAGGCTGGCCTCAAACTCACAGAGATCCACCTGCCTCTGTCTCCCAAGTGCTGGGATTAAAAGCGTGCGTCACCACTGCCTGGCCTTGTCACTTGTATTTTTGATCTTAGCTATTCTGACAGGTGTAAGATGAAGTCTCAAAGGAATTTTTTATTTGCATTTCCATGATGGCTAAGGATGTTGAACATTTCCTTAAGGGTTTCTCAGCCCTTTGAGATTCCTCTATTGAGAATTCTCTGTTTAGATCTACACCCCATTTTTAAATTGGATTATTTGGTTTCTTGATGTCTAGTTTCTTGAGTTTATATATGTATTGGATCTTAGCCTTCTGTCAGATGTGGGGTTGGCGAAAATCTTTTCCCATCCTGTAGGCTGCTGTTTTGTCTTATTGATGGTGTCCTTTGACTTAGAAAGGGTTTTCAGTTTCAGGAGGTCCCATTTATTAATTGTTGATCTTAGTGCCTGTGCTATTGGTGTTCTGTTCAGGAAGTTGTCTCCTGTGCCAATTCACTCAAGGTTATTCTCCACTTTCTGTTCTATCAGGTTAAGTGTGTCTGTATTATGCTAAAGTCTTTGATCTACTTGGATTTAAGTTTTGTGCAGGGTGATAGACATGGATCTATTTGCATTCTTCTGCATGCTGACATCCAGTTAGTCCAGCATCATTTGTTGAAGATGCTGTCTTTTTCCATTTTGTATTTCTGGCTTCTTTATCAAAAATAAGGTGTCTATAGGGGGTGCGGATGTATGTCTGGGTCTTCGATTTGATTCCATTGATTTATCTGTCTGTTGTTATGCCAATACCATGCAGTTTTTATTACTATAGCTCTGTAGTATAGCTTGAAGTCAGGGATGGTGATATCTCCAGAAATTCTTTTATTGTACAGGATCATTTTAGATATCATGGGTTTTTTGGTTTTCCATATGAAGTTGAGTATTGTTCTTTCAAGGTCTGTAAAGAATTGTGTCGGAATTTTGATGGTGATTGTGTTGAATCGGTAGATTGCTTTTGCTAAGATTCCCATTTTTACTATGTAAATCCCATCGATCCATGAGCATCTTTCCATCTTCTGATATCTTTTTTGATTTCTAGACTTGAAGTTCTTGTCATACAGATCTTTCACTTGCTTGGTTAGCGTTACCCCAAGGCATTTTATATTATTTGTGGCTATTGTGAATGCTGTTGTTTTCCTGATTTCTTTCTCAGTCCATTTGTCATTTGTGTATAGGAGGACTACTGATTTTTTTAAAAATCTTGTGTCCAGTCACTTTGCTGAAGTTGTGTATCAGCTGTAGGAGTTCCCTTGTAGAATTTTTGAGCTCACTTGTGTATACTATTATTATCTTTGAATATCAATACGTTGACTTTTCTCTTTCTAATTTGTATCCACTTTAGTTGTCTTATTGCTCTAGCTAGAACTTTAAATTTCAAGTACTATATTGAATATATATGGAGAGAATGGACATTCATGTCTTGTTCCTGATTTTAGGGGAATTGCTTTGAGTTTCTCTCCATTTAATTTGATGTTGGTCGTAGGCTAGCTGTAAATTGCCTTTATTATGTTTAGGTATGTCCCTTTTATCTTTTATCTTTCCAAGACTTTTATAATCAAGGGTGTGTTGGATTTTGCCAAAGCCTTTTTCTGCATCTAATGAGGATCATGTGGTTTTTTCTTTCAGTTTATTTATATGGTGGATTACATTCACAGATTTAAGTATGTTGAACCATCCCTGTATCTCTGGGATGAAGCCTACTTGATCATGATGGATGATCATGATGGATGATCATGATGGATGATGATCATGATGGATGGATCTTTTTGATATGTTCTTGGTTTGGTTTGTTTCATTGATTCTTTGTATTGTTCTCTGTTTCTATTTTATTGATTTCAGACCTCAGTTTGCTTATTTCCTGCCCTCTACTCCTCCTGTTTGAGTTTGCTTTTTGTTGTTGTTGTTGTAGAGCTTTTGGGTGTGCTGTTAAGTTTCTAATATGATCTCTCTAATTCCTTTATGAAGGCACTTAAAGCTATGAACTTTTTCTTAGCACAGCTTTCAATGTGTCCCATAAATTTGTGTATGTTGTGCATTAATTTTCATTGAATTCTAGGAAGTCTTTAATTTCTTTATTTATTTCTACCTTGACCCAGTACTCATTCAATAGAGAGTTGTTCAGTTTCCATAAGTTTGTAGGCTTTCTGTTTCTGTTGTTGAAATCCACCTTTAATCTGTGGTGGTCTGATAGAACACAGGGTGTTCTGAATTTTTTGTATCTGCTGAGATTGCTTTAAAACTGAGTATGTGGTCAGTTTTGGAAAATGTTCCATGAAGTGCTGAGAAGGTGTTATTATTTTGTTTTTGGGTGAAATGTTCTGTAGATATCTATTAGGTCTATTTGGTTCATAAAGCCTATTAGTTCTATTATTTCTCCATTTAGTTGTTGTCTGGATGACCTGTCCACTGGTGAGAATGGGGTATTGAAGTCTCCCACTCTCAATATGTGAAGGTGGATGTGTAGCTTAAGCTTTATTGGTGTTTCCTTTACAAATGTGGGTGCCCTTGTGTTTGTGGCATAGATGTTAAGAATTGAAAAATCGAGCTGGAGAGATGTCTCACAGGTTAAGAGCACCGACTGCTCTTCCAGAGGACCTGGGTTCAATTCCCAGTACACACATGGCAGCTCACAATTTCCTGTAACTCTTGTTCTGGGGATCTAACACTCTCACACAGACATACATGCAGGCAAAACACCAAAGTACATAAAATACAAATAAATAAATTATTTTTGGAAAGAATTGAAAAATCATCTTGATGGATTTTTCCTTTGATGAATATGAAGCGTTTCTCCCTATCTCTTTTGATTAATTTTGGTTTGAAGTCTATTTTGTTAGATATTAGAATGGCTATATCAGCTTGTATCTTAGGCACATTTGATTGAAAAATTGTATTACAACATTTTACTCTGAGGTAATGTCTGTCTTTGATGTTGAGGTGTGTTTCTTGTATGTAGCAGAGGATAGATCCTGTTTTCACATCCATTCTGTTAGTCTGTGTCTTTTCATTGAGAGAAATTGAGTCCATTGATATTGAGAGATGTCAATGACTACTGATTATTAATTCCTGTTACCTTGTTGTTGTTGTTGTTGTTGTTGTTGGTGGTGGTGGTGGTGGTGGTGTGTGTGTGTGTTGGTGTGAGTGTTTCCCTTCTTTTGGTTTTGCTGGTGTGAGATTGTTTATTTCCTGTTCTTTTATGGGTGTAGTTAGCCTCCTTGGGTCAGAATTGTCTTTCTAGCACCTTCCTTAGGGCTGGATTTGTAGATAAGATACTATTTAAATTTGACTTTATCATGGAATATCTTGTTTTCTCCATTTATGATGGTTAAAGTTTTGCTTGATATAGTCTAGGCTGTCATCTGTGGTCTTGTAGAGTCTGTAGGACATCTGTCCAGACCCTTCTGGTTTTCAGAGTCTCCATGGAGAAGTAATTTTTTTTGTTTCTTTGTTTGTTGTTGAGACAGGGCTTCTCTGTGCGTAGCCCTGGCTGTCCTTGAACTTGCTGTGTAGACCAGGCTGGCCTCAAACTCAGAGTTTCACCTGCCTCTGCCTCCTGGGTGCTGGGATTGAAGGTGTAATTCTAACAGGTCTGCCTTTATGTGTTACTTGTCCTTTTCCCTTGCAGCTTTTAACATCCCTTTTTTGTTCTGTTTGTTTAGTGTTTTCCTTATGTAGTGAAGAACTTTTTCTTCTGGTCCAACCTATTTGGTCTTCTTTTTGTATCTTTAGAGGCATTAGGTTAGGAAATTTTTTTTCTATGATTTTGTTAAAGATATTTCTGAGCCTTTGAGCTGGGATTCTTCTTCTTCTATTCCTATTATTCTTGGGTTTCATCTTTTCATATGTCCCAGATTTCCTAGATGTCTTGTGTTAGGAATAATTTGGATTTAACATTTTCTTTGAACAACATTTCTATTTCTTCTATTGTATATTCAACCCCTGAGATTCTCTCTTCCATCGCTTGCATTCTGTTGGTGGTGGTTGAGTTCCTATTTGCTTACCTAGATTTTTCATTTCCAGAATTCTCTCAGTTTTGCCTTTATTGCTTCTATTTCCGTTTTCAGGTCTTTAACAGTTTTACTCATTTTCTTCAACTGCTTGTTTTTCCCTGGCTTTCTTTAAGGGATTCATTAATTTCCTCCAGTTTATTTTTGTTTTTCTTTTCCTTGATTTCTTTAAGGGACTTATCCTTGTTTTCTTTAAGAGATTTTTCATTTCCTCTTTAAGGGCCTCTATCATCTTCATAAGGTTGGATTCAAGGTCTTCTTCTTGTGCTTCAGCTGTGTTGGAATATCCAGGACTTGCTGTAGTAGGATAGCTGGGCTCTGGTGGTGCCATATTGCTCTGGCTTTTGTTGATTATGTTCTTATGCTGGCCTCTAGGCATCTGGGTTTGTGGTGATTATAGGTCTAGGTGCAGATTTCTGAGTCCTTCCTTATTGGATGGGTGTTTTGGTCCTTGGTTTCTGTTTCCTCTCTGGTCTTCTGGCTGGTGTGACCTGTGGTCTCCACTCAAGTTGGGGCCTGAACTTCTGATGACTGAGGCAGCCTCTGGTAGACTGAGGGTTTCCGAATGAGTTAGAGGCTGTAATTCTGGATCATGTAATTCTGGCATGATCTCTGGCTTAGCGCCACCCCCCATCCCCCACTCCCCCAACCCCCAACCCAGTCCTCCAAAGAAGTTGAGGGCTTGGGATGTGGTGACAGGGAGGGGTGGAACAGTTGTGCGTAGGCTGGGTGGGCACTGAGTGGGAGCAGTGCCCGCCGGGGTGGACCACCTGTGGTTCTGGTGGTTGGTGCGGCCTCTGGCCAAGCAGGGGTCTCCACGGGAGCTGGGTCAAGGTGTGGTGAGGAGGAGAAGAGGGGCTCCGGAGGCAGGCCGGGTGGACACTGAAGGAGTGTGGGGGTCTGCAGGCAGGGCCTTGTCTCCCGTGCTGGAAGCTTTCACTGGCTTGTGTTTATGTGGGTAGCCACAGCTGCTGGAGTTGATGATGGTCATAGCCATGTCCTGTTCAGGAGACGGGATTTCACAACGTACCTCCCTGTCCTCTGGCTCTTAAATTCTTTCTGTGCCTCTTCTGAGATGTTCCCTGAGCCTTCGGGGGTGGGGGTTGTTGACACAGGTGTCCTGTCTATGGCTGAGAATATGCAACTGTAAAACCATAGTAATTCCTGTGAGGTCACCAGAATAATAAAGGTAGAATGGGAGTCATGTCCCTAAATTGTGACTTAGGGTCAGCGCAGGAGCTTTTCTGAGCTTTTTTGTTTTATTGTTGTTGTTTTGTCTTCTTGAGACCTCACACTTAAGGCAAACTGGCCTAGAACTCACTGTCAGCAGGAATTCTGCTCCAACCTCCTCAGTGCGGTGATCACAGGTATGAGTTCCCTTGCCCAGCTAAAGCCGCTGTTTTCCATTGTAGCTGGCTGTGAGTGAATTATGATATTATTAGAGCAAGACGAAATTTTCAACTTCGGGGAGGTCTTTTCGCATCTCTATACATTCACAAACTTGTTTTTCTATAGTTGCTCATTGATCTATTACAGAATCTCCTCTAGCAAGCTTGTATCAAGGACAATTTCAGGGCTGGTGAGATGAGCACTTGTTACTATGATGACTCAAGTTCAATTTCTCTGCCCCACAGGGTAAATGAAGAGAACTGAATCCCATGGTTACCTCCTGACCTCCACACGAGTGTCACAGCCTGTGCATTTGCACACGTGCAAACATATACACATACACTAATCCATGTAGTGATCAAGAAAGAACTTCTTAAAGACCGTGGGCTGGGTGGTGGCTCCTTCACTCCAGCACTTCCTGTGAGAGGACTGAGCTCAGAGCCTTACTGCTCAGGACTAAGGGAAGGTGTAGCTGTGCATACCTACAATCCCAGCAATGAGGAGGAGGCATCAGGACCACTGGAGTGTGCTGTCCAGCCTGCCTAGGGAGAGGCCATGGATCAAAACACACACAAATGTGAGACTACACAGATAACAGGTGGAAGAGGAATCAGAGCAGGTCCCTGATGTGAATCTCTGGCCTCCAAATGTGGAAGTATTATAATCATGCACATACATACACCACATACACACGAAATCAGTAGGTAAACATGAACAGTTTAAACCGGGCAGTAGCTCACACCTTTAATCCCAGTGCTCTGGAGAGAGACAGGTGAATCTCTGAATTTGAAGCCAGCCTGGTCTATAGAGTAAGTTCCAGGACAGCAAGGGCCACACAGGGAAACCCTGTCATGGGAAAAAAAGAAAGAGAAAGAAAGGAAGGAAGGAAGGAAGGAAGGAAGGAAGGAAGGAAGGAAGGAAGAAAAGAGAGAGAAAGAAAGGAAGGAAGGAAGGGAGAGAGAGAGAGAGAAAGAAAGAAAGAAAGAAAGAAAGAAAGAGAGAGAGAGAGAAAGAAAGAAAGAAAGAAAGAAAGAAAGAAAGAAAGAAAGAAAGAAAGAAAGAAAGAAAGAAAGAAAGAAAGGAAACAAAAGAAAAGAAAATATTGATAGTCTGTTGACCTTTGAGTTTGAGAAAGATTATTTCTTGGCTTTAAGATGACGTGAGGACCGGGGAGATGCTCAGTCATTAAAGGGCTGATGTCTGCGCTGAGTTCAGGACCAAAGCCTATGTAATGAACCTGGTTACGGCGGTACAGCCTTAAGTCTAGTGCTGAGGAGGCAGAGACAAGAGGATTCCTGGGGCGGGCTGGTCAGTGAACTCCAAAGTTTAGTGAGAGACTCTGTCTCAAAAAATAAATGAAGAGCGACTGAGGAAGACACTTACTATGGACCTCTGGACTCTACATCCACCTGTAGGCACCTGCACACACACATACCACACGTACACACACCACACACCACACACACACACACCCACATATGCACTACACACCATACATACACATACACCACACGCACACACCACACCACACCACACTCATACACACATACCACACACACCACACATACACACACACCACACACACACCACACACACACACACACCACACACACACACCACACCACACATATGTACTACACACCATACATACACATACACCACACACACACACCACACCACACCACACTCATACACACATACCACACACACCACACATACACACACACCACACACACCACACACACACACACACACACACCACACACACCACACACACACACACACCACACACACACACCACACACACACACCACACCACACATATACACTACACACCATACATATACATACACCACACATACACACACACACACACACCACACACACACACACCACACCACACATACACACACACACACACACACACACACACACACACACACACCACACCACACCACACCACACACACATATACACACACAGTGATTTCCAAATGGGGTCATTGCAGTTGTTATCAGTTAATATGAAGTTTTACTGGAGCAGGTTGGGCCCTTAATCCAACATTGCTGCTTACTTCCATCTAAGATGGAAGATGGCCGTGTTAGACAGAGACAAAAAGCAAGAACACCAGGTAACAATAAACAGAGACAGGAGTGTTCACAATTGCAAGCTGGGCAATACCAGGCATCAGTGGCCCTCACTGGCTGGGAAGAGGGCAAAAGGGTTACACCCAGTCTCGGAGGAGAAAGGGCTGTGGACGCCTTGCTTTTTAAGCTTCAAGCTCCTGAGTTATGCAAGAGTAATTTCTCTGTATTTATTGTTTTTTTGTAACAGATCTAAGAAATGAATACAGGTCTCTTGCAAAAATTAGAAAAATGACTTCTCTCAGCAAGATGTACCCTGGGTACTGCATGCCACTATGCATGTGTATTGCATACCTGCATACAGATATACTGCAACCTGTATACAGATGTACTGCATGCTTGTATACAGATGTACTGCATGACTGTGTACAGAGGTACTGCATGACTGTATACAGATGTACTGCATGCCTGTATACAGATGTACTGCATGACTGTGTACAGATGTACTGCATGACTGTGTACAGATGTACTGCATGACTGTGTACAGATGTACTGCATGACTGTGTAGAGAGGTACTGAATGACTGTGTACAGATGTACTGCATGCCTGTATACAGATGTACTGCATGACTGTATACAGATGTACTGCATGACTGATACAGAGGTACTGAATGACTGTATACAGAGGTACTGCACGACTGTATACAGAGGTACTGCATGACTGTATACAGATGTATTGCATGACTGTATTCAGAGGTCCTGCATGACTGTATACAGAGGTACTGCATGACTGTATACAGATGTACTGCATGACTGTGTACAGATGTACTGCATGGCTGTGTACAGAGGTACTGCATGACTGTGTACAGAGGTACTGAATGACTGTGTACAGAGGTACTGCATGACTGTATACAGATGTACTGCACGCCTGTATACAGAGGTACTGCACGCCTGTATACAGAGGTACTGCATGACTGTATACAGAGGTACTGCATGACTGATACAGAGGTACTGAATGACTGTATACAGAGGTACTGAATGACTGTATACAGAGGTACTGCACGACTGTATACAGATGTACTGCATGACTGTGTACAGATGTACTGCATGACTATATACAGAGGTACTGCATGACTGTATACAGAGGTACTGCACACCAGTGCAGAGTCACCCTGGAGGGAGAAGTTTGGATTCAAATGAATTTTCTTTTCCTTCAAATCTCCCCCTCCCCTCCCGTCTTCTCCTTGTGACAGGATCTTGCTTCATAGCCCGGACTGGCCTGGAACTCGTGACCTTCTGTCTGCCTGTTGAGCTCTGGGACGGCAGATGTGTGCTAATACATCTGGCTGTGATGTAATTACTTGAATGTTTCCTCTTTTCTCCTTCATTATCTGCTCATCTCCTCCCCACGGCATTTTGCTTCCTTTTTCTCTTATGCAGATGTGAACATCTATCTCTTGTGTCACAGTCTGAGTTACCGCTCCTGTGATCAAGTTAGAACTTTCTGGGCTCAGCCTCCCAGGCCTGGCTAGCAAGGCTAGTTTTGCTATGCACTAAAATCGATGTACAGAAAGACAGATACTTAGCTGATCTGGAGTTAATTGTTCACATTGATCATCTATTGTTACATAAGAAATTTTCCTCCCCTCAGGCTTAGCCACGTCAAACAAATATGACGTCCCTGTGTCTGAGTGCTGGGAATGCAGGAGTAGCTAGGCAGACTGAAGGTCTCTCCTGGCGTCACGGTCAACTGTTTGCAGCGAGGTCTCTGAAGCTGTGACCGGAGCTGGCGGGTCCTCCCCAAGCTCATGAAGGTGACTGCTGAGAGGAGGCTTCACTTCCTCCCCAGGGACCTTTTCAGAGAACTGCTCATGACATGGATTTCCCCAGAGCAAGTGACATAAGGACAGTCACCAAGATCGCTGCAATCTTTCAAAAGTTAATCTGGGACATGACATATCGTCGCTTCTGTCATATCCTTCCGGTCTCCTGGACTGACTTTAATGTACAGTGTGAGGGAACTCACACAGATCGACGCACCCAGGTGTGAGGATTGTTGGGTACCATCTTGGAGGCTGCTTATCATGTTGTTCTATCAGGGTCCCCAGGAGGAAGAGCATGGTCCTCAGCTCAGGACTGTCACAGACACTGGTGACAGTTTAACAAATGCTAGCAGAGCTTCCCATCACCGTAAGAACTGAAAGTACTTCTGCGCCATTTTCGTGTGTAGTGTTCACGTGACTCAGAAGGACTTAGGCTCCGGGTCCTTCCAATGTGAATTTAACATCAGTTCATATTTTCAAAAACATTAAAACTCTGGGTTTTGAAGTTACAAAAGGTTGACTGTCCCATAACATGGAGGGTTGAATGAGGAGTTAGAATATGAACTCAGCCCCATTTATGCCCCTCCTTAGCAAAAGGCCTGGAACGGTTGAAGTTGTTAAACTTTAACCTTCCGTGGATGGGAGATGGTACTTCCTAACTCATCTACCTCCTAAGGTTCAAGGTTCTCCCATAAAGTTATGCAAATAATGCAGAGAAGGGAGTTGTCCTCCACAGAAACTCACTCCTTCCAGGAAACTGGAGTCCTAATGTGAGAGCCACATTATATTTTAAGTTTTAATTACTATGCCTAAGAGATCCCCGAAACAAAAATGTTTCTGATCTGCAAGCCCCTTGCCCAAGGACAGAGAATTCCGGAAATGCTGGAGGCTGCTGTTTATGAAAGATAACAAGCCACGTGTTTTCCACTGCCCTAAACAAGTTTGTTTGACAGATCTGCACCAGATGTGCTTGGTCACATGTGTGTAGGAGGCTCAAAGGCAGGAAATATGTCAGGATGTATGCTTGGCCCTGATTGGATGTAGGCTGGAGGTACATCAGGATGTAATCTTGCTCCTGATTGGACCTGCTAGGAAATGCTATGAATTATGGATTTTCCTTCTTAAACCCTTGCCATACTTTATTCTGGGACATTTCCTGGGAACGTGGGTATGGACCTGGCCAGAGCCTATCCACCTGGTCAGTGTTTAATTAAAACTTGCATCAAATTTGATTTTAAACTGTGCTAGTGGTCATATTCTTGATCACCCCAGCCCTGGAGGCATAACATTTCTGCATAGAAGGCCACAGAAGCCGAAGATCCCCTTGGGCCTAAGTGATGAGCCAGGACTCTTAGGACATTTATGCAAGACACCATTGTTCCTTCATGGCAGTTTATTTGTCTGTGAGATGACTTTTGGACTGTCATGGGGCCATCTATGTCCTCTTCTGCCTTGTTGCCTTCCTGGATCACCCGGAGAGGGCTGACTCTCTTGGGATGACCACTTCCTTCTCCTGTTGCTGTGTTTGGGAGTTCCTTTGTCCTGATGCCATGCTCCTCCCAATCAAGCCCATTTTTCCTCTGGGAAGGGGAACATCCCACCCACCATGGTCCTCTGTACATAATCTCTACTTCCCTGATGCCTGCTTTACTCCAGAACAGGATGTTTCCCCTTCAGCTTTGACTTTCGTTGTTGGATATTGTTGTTTTTATTTTGAGACAGGGTTTCACTTTTCACAGGCTGGTCTTGAACTCACTGTATATAGTAAATGTGCTGCTAGTCTTAAGTCAATTTGACACAACCCAGAGTTATCTAAAGGAGGGGGCCTCAACTGAGAAGATGCTGTCATAAGATCCCTTGTAGACAAGCCCATAGGGCATTTTCTTAAGTAGTGATTGATGCGGGAGGGCCCAGCCCATTGTAGGTGATGCCACTCCCAGGCTGATAAGAAAGCAGGCTGAGCAAGCCAGTAAGCAGCACCCCTCCATGACCTCTGCATCAGCTCCTGCTTCCTGCCCTGTTGGAGTTCCTGTCCTGACTTCCTTCAATGGTGAACAGTGATATGGAAATGTAAGCCAAATAAACCCTTTCTTGCAATTCCAAAAATTTGCTTTTTGATCAAGGGGTTTTGTTGCAGCAACAGCCCTCACCAAGACACCAAGGATGACTCTGACCTTCTGATCTTTCTGCTTTGACCTCCTGGGTGCTGGGATGGCCGGTGTGTGCCTGTGGTGACACCCAGTTGATGGAGTGCTGTAGGACACAGACCCAGGGCCTCACGGGTGCGAGGCCAGCACTCCACTGACTGCGATGTCTCCAGTACCTTCTGCAGCTGTCTTTCCATCCAGACTTCTAGATCAGCCCTTCCACTCACAGCAGCCTTCCTTCCCTGGCTTCCTGTGTGGGTGCTGGAGCAATATACCTTCCTGTGGAAGGGTGTGTCCATTGCTTTCCCTTTACCCAAAATCCCAGCACCCAGGGCTCCAGTTTCCCAGTCCTCTTCCTCCCGTCCCCATCTGTTGGGAGATTTCCCTCCACTTTATTGGCACTTGCTCATCTCTACTCCTAGATGACCTTGAGCTGATTCACAAACAATCCACAGATAAGAATATTTGTAATTTCCTCCCTACCCCTCTACCTCCCTTCCTGTCCCTACGTCTGGGTTTATCTTGCCTATGCCTGGCCCTGCCTAATTAGGCTTCCTTGGGCTTTCCCTTCTAAGGACAATCCCTTTGTCTTAGTTAGGGTT
This sequence comes from Peromyscus maniculatus bairdii, assembly GCF_049852395.1. Classification (NCBI taxonomy): domain Eukaryota; kingdom Metazoa; phylum Chordata; class Mammalia; order Rodentia; family Cricetidae; genus Peromyscus; species Peromyscus maniculatus. The sequence continues at coordinate 12,831,327 of NC_134857.1, read as the reverse complement.
TCTATTACTGTGATAAAACACCACAATCAAAAGCAAGTTGGGGAGGACAGGGTCTATTTGGCTTACTCTTTCATATCACAGTTCATCATCAAAGGAAGTCAGGACAAGAACTCAAGCAGGGCAGGAACCTGGAAGCAGGAACTGATGCAGAGGCCATGGAGGGGTGCTGCTTACTGGCTTGCTCCTCATGGCTTGCTCAACCTGTGTTCTTATAGAACCCAGGACCACCAGCCCGGGGATGGCACCACCCATCATGAACTAATTGAGAAAATGCCTTACAGTCAGATCTGATGGAAGCGTTTTCTCAGTTGAAGTCCGCTCCTCTCAGATGACTTGAGCTCGTGTCACACTGACATCAACTAGCCAGGACACCCTCTATTCCATACTCCACCCCTGCATCTCCCTGGGTTCTCTTGTCTCAATATGCTCACTTCTATCTCATGTTGACACTTCTCCCTCCTCGTCTCAGACCCACGCTGTTCTACGACTCCACTGTGCCTGCACGAGGCCAACTTGGTGGAAGAACTGTCTGTCCACTTCTCTGTGGCTCCCCCAATTTCCCGTCTCTACTAACCACAACCACCTTTTGCTCATGCCTCTATTTACAAATGTCTTTCACCTGGTTGCTTGTTGTGAGTCTTTCTCTGTCCTGCCAGCCCCCAAATCATGACACAGAGGCTTGTTATTAATTATGAAAACTCGGCCAATAGCATAGGCTTGTTTCTAAGTAGCTCCTATAACATAAATGAACCCACTTTTATTAATTTACCTTCTGCCTCGTGGCTTTATTACCTCATCTTGGTATTGCCCATGCTGCTTGCTCTATGTCTCCTCCCGTCCCTGCCCTTCTTCCCAGTATCCTCTGTGACTGGAAATCCTGTCTAGCTATTGGCCATTCAGCTTTTTATTAAACCAATCACAGTGTTGTATCTTTACACAGTGTAATCAAATATCTCCCAAGAGTTGCTAACTGCTCTCCATCCTGGTCACTAGTGCCTTCATCCTGGTCACTAATGCCCTCATCCTGGTCACTAGTGCCCTCCATCCTGGTCACTAGTGCCCTCATCCTGGTCACTAGTGCCCTCATCCTGGTCACTAGTGCCCTCATCCTGGTCACTAGTGCCCTCATCCTGGTTACTAAGGCCCTCATCCTGGTCACTAAGGCCCTCATCCTTGTCATTCACTGCCCTAGGCTTCCCTCATCTGCATCACAAGTTGTCTGTTTGTAGTTAAATATCTAGTGCAATTGTCTTGCCTCTTCAGAGCCCCTGGCGGTGCTCCCGGCTCCGGCTCCATGGTCTTCCATCCCTCCTCCTCAGTTTCCTGGTGCCCCTGCATCCTGGCTGGTGTCGCTTATCTCTTTCCTGGTGACTCTCTCTGTCCTTCTGTACAACTTCCTGCTCGTGGTATCAGACCTTTTCTTTCATCTTCTCCTGTGCGCATTTCTACACAATCTTGTCCATTTTCACGAATACAATTTATGTTTATGCGCTCATCTCCCTGGAAAACATGCAAGGCCTGAGCTTTGGTCTGGAGTTCAAGAGCTCTCCCAGATGTTTGCACCTGGAGGCACCACAGACAGCTGTTCAGCTGGACAGCACTGCCATCCTTCTCTTTGTTCCTCTCGGAAACTTTTCCTCTCTCCTGGGCATCTTTCTGCTCCTTCTCCTGCCCTGACCTCTGCATCCAGTCATTGACCATCCCTAGAAGATCCCAACTCCTCAGAAGTCTTCAGCTCTAAGGGTTTGCCTCTACTTACACACTGGCCTAGCATGGTGTCCTTTTCAGATCACCACCATGTTCTCTACGCCTCTGGATCTGAGCTTATTAAACACACACTGACCTTCCTCAAGTCTAGTCGTGTCCCTTCCCTGGTCCCTGCTCACTCCTCCACTCGGGATATAAGACTTTCCCTGGTACAGTCCCTAGTCACCCTGTGTTCTACCCCCTCCACCTCCCGTCGGTCGGTCCTTCAGCTCCTGAAAGTCGGTACTTCTATAGGATGTCTGCTGTGTCTCGCTTCTGGACTCTTGCAGATTCTTTTTAAGTTTTTATTTCCTTCTTTGCTGGTTGCTTCATTGATTATTTCCAACACGTCTTTCTCCCAATTTCACATCCTCTTTCTCTCCTTTTTCCCCCTTTAAACCTCACTAAGTTCCATCTGTGCTGTCCACATGCACACGGGTGTGGGCCATCCACTCGGGCATGGGCAGCCTACCCATGGCCTTACCCAAAAAGAATGATTCTTCTCCCCTGAGGAGCTAAAAAGCTAATAGCTTTTCTGTTAGGGGTGAGGATTCCTTAGCTCCTCCCCTGTCCAGCATGGATCTTGCATAGTTGTTACACAGGTAACCACAGCTGCTGTGAGTTCATGATTACAGTAGCCAAGTCGTGTCCATAAGACAGCATCTCAGGGTACTCCTCCTCACCCTCCAGGCTGCCTTAACATGTGTCCTAGTTGTTATTCTACTGGTAAGAAGAGATGCTGTGACCAAGGCAAGTCTTGTTAAAAAAAAAAAAAAAAAGGCCAGGCGATGGTGGCACACACCTTTAATTCCAGCATTCGGGATGCAGAGCCAGGCAGATCTCTGTGAGTTCGAGGCCAGCCTGGTCTACAGAGAGAGATCCAAGACAGACACCAAAGCTACACAGAGAAACCTTGTCTCGAAAAACCAAAAAAAAAAAAAAAAGGCATTTAATTGGGAGCTTGCTTACAATTTCAGGGGTCAGTGTTTATCATCACCATGAGAAGCAGATAAGCATGGCTCTGGAGCAGTAGTTGAGATCTGCCAGTCTTGGGCAGAGAGAAACTGGGTCTGGTATGGGCATTTGAAACCTCAAAGCCCACCCTCAGGGACACACCTTCTCCAGCAAGGCCACACCTCCTAATCCTTCTAATCCTATCAAAGAGTTCCACTCCCCAGTGACCAAGCATTCAAATCTGTGAACTACGGGGCCATTCTCATTCAGACCACCACAGCAGGGCCCTCCCCACCTAAAGCCCCTTTCCAGTTTCCTGACTTATTTGGACTCCAAACTCTATATAAAGAGTTGCAGCAAGGACCCTCATATGAGAGAGAACATATAGTACTTGTCTTTGTGCACTGGGGTTACCTCACCCAGTATACAATTTCTAGTTCCAGCCATTTGCCTGTGAACTCTTTACAGCTGAGTTACATTCCCTTGTGTATATGTACCACATTTTTCTTATCCGTTCATTTGTTGATGGGTATCTAGGCTGGCTACATTTCCTAGCCACTGTGAATGAAGAATTAATGAACAGGGATATGCCAGTGTCTCCGTAGGATATGCTCCCACTAGCAGTATCTGAGAGATTTGAGATAGTCTCATGTGTTCCAGGCTGGCCTCCAGTTCAATACGGAGCTGAGAATGACCTTGAACTCCTGATCCTCTTGATTCTACTTCCCAAGTGCTGGGATTACAAGTACGAACCAGCATGCCCAGTTTGTGGGGTGCTCAGAATCAAATCCAGAGCTTCACGCATGCTAGGCCAACACTCCACCAACTCAGCTACATCACTAGCCCCATATGGTACCTTGTCAAAACAGCCAGAACAGGGCAAGATCATGGAATGTTGTAACAGATGCCCCCAAACGTGGAAACAGTCATGGAACAGGGTGATAGGTAAAACCCTGAAGAGTGTACTTTGAGGTACATGGGAAGAAAAGTATAGGTTGTCATAAATGGAATTTTAAACCTGATTCTAAGAGAGTATGGTGTGGCTTGGTAGGTCAAGCTAGTGACAATTATTATTGTTTTTTAAATAATATTTTATAAGGCTGGTGAGAAGGCTCAGTGGTTAAGACCATTAGCTGCTCTAGCAGTGAGCTTGAATTAGGTTTTTAGCACCTACATGGTGGCTCACAACCATCTATAACTCCAGTTCCTAGGAATCTAATGCCTTCTTCTGGCCTGTGTGGGCACCAAACATGCACATGATGCATGTACATACATGCTGACAAAACACCCATACACAATAAAATAAATCTTTACAACTACATAAATTTATTCATTGAAAATTTCATTTTTCGTACAGCATTATTACATCTATCTTCCACTACGTCCTCCCAACTCCTCCTAGCACTTCCCACCTCCCAACTTCATGTCCTCCTTTCTTTGTTGTTAAAAAGAACCCCCCAAGTCCCATTAGTGCTCTGGATATGCACATGGGTGAGACCACTCATTGGGACAGGGGTCACCTACCAGCAGACGTGTCCGTAGGAGAGTGACTCTATCCTGCAGCAACCATTAACTAACTACCCAAAGCTCCCCTGCCAAGGGTGTGCCCTCTGCTCCCCCACTCATTCCTGAATTTTGACTGGTTTGATGTTGTTCAGGTTATCACAGCTGGTATGAGGTAATGTGTGCATCAGCCATGTCTGAAGACTCTTCTCATCTACCAGCTCTTGCTTTCTTTCTGCCCAGTCATCCATGACGGTCCCTGCATCTTGAATGGGGAGATCAATACAGATGAGGCCCCTACAGCCAAACATTCATAGTAACTTACATTTGACTCATTGACCGCTTATGATTTTCTGCATTAATTATTACCCATTTCAACAAGAGGCTTTTCTGATCAAAGTTGAGAGTAACATCAATCCCGAGTATATATAAACATATTTAGAAAATACTTTGACAACATGACTATTTCGCATAACAACAACAATAAGTTCCCCTCTAGGGCCTATGATCTCCCCAGTCATAGGCTTCTGACCAGGTTTATGGAACTAGGCATGAAATCCCTTCCATTCTACATGTCCTCCTATCCAAGCTGAATTGGTTCCCCTGACGGCTATCATGCCATTATTGCACCAGCAGGCACACAGGGCCAGGCAGGTTGATACTGTAGTAGGAAGGATACAGCTTTGGGGGAGACGAAGTTTTTTCTCCACTAGAGCAGCCTGCAAAGCACCTCCTAGCAGTGTGTAAGCTAGCCAGCACTGAGAGATTCTCCTGATCAGCTAAGGTCTTCCGTCTAGGGAACTGGGATTGAGTTCCTACCCTGTTTCAACTACTGCATCAAATGCTCTGTGTCCATCATTGGTCAGCCACCCAAACGAGATCATGGTGCAAAGTGTAGCTCAATAGATTAATTTCTCTTCCAAATTTCAGGACAGTTTCGCCAAACCATCTATCTACTCCTCAATTGCTATTTTTGCAAACTGCCCATCCTCCCGAAGCCTACTTCTTTCTTAACTAAAACAGATTTTTCTTCCTCTCCCACCCTTCTTCTCTATTCCCAACACCAGGAACAGTGTGAGGGAGCCAGGGTGTGCGTTTGAAAACACTTAATGATTAGATGATTTTGACCTTAACATTTTGTTTTCATGTCCCTGCAGAGTCCATGCTAGCAGATCTTGCAATTGAGTCCTGGGAACAAAATGACCATTTTAAACATTTGCATGTGAAGAACACATTCTTCTTGGCTGTAAATAACACTAAGCATCTCTCCCTAGTGACCCAGCTTCACAGGTGTACATCCTGAGAACCAGAAACATCTGGGTGAAGACAGAGGAAAAACCCCACAGCATTCCAACCCTACAAAGTATGCTTTAAGAAAGAAAAGTGAGAGAGAGCGCCAGGAACAGCCAAAGCCTTTTGCAAAAAGAACTCCCTGGTGGGAAGATGGAAAAGCTGGAACCAAGGTCTCCCTGGGGCCAGAAGTGTTACTGGCCTGGAGGACTGAACCAATAATGTTGCTCCAGTGGGTGGGGGTTTGTGAGCGGCGCCTGCCAAATCCGGGATTCCTTCTCCCAAGCTCTGAAGAGAAAGCAGATAGAAATGAATTCTGCTGGACAGCCGAGGTACTGTGGAAAGTACATGTGGCTGTGACCAAGAGAAGTTGTTTCTGTTTATTTTTGAATACCAGGCTGTCCTTCCCTTGGCGTTCCTCAGATTCTTGCATAATGGTGTTTCTGTAACTAATGTGTGGGTATTAGCAGCCATGGGGCCTTCCTTCCTCAGCAAATAAGGCAGATGAAGGACATGAGCCTTGCAAGTGTCAACGTTTCCTCCTTCCAAGTTTTCAAGATTGTTTCTAGATATCCTCCACACTGAAAAAAACAGAAAATTCTAAACACTAAATAATTCTGAAGTTGTCATTCATATATCATATATATGCAGGCTATCATAGTTCCCAGGCTGGCCTCATACTCATTTTGTAGCCTGGAGTGACCTTCCTACCTCTCCTTCCCAAGAGCTTGGACTCTAGATATGCACTGTCACACTTGGTGTATACAATACTGGTTGTAGAAATGTGGCGACTGAACCCAGGACATTGTGTATTCTAGCAAGCTCTCCTTCAATTGAGCTACATCCTCATGTGATTTTTTTAAGTTTTATTTTCTGTGTATGGATATTTTGTTTACATATATGTCAGTTCATCACACGTGTGCCTGGTGCCCACAGAGACCAGAAGAAGACATTGTATCTTCTGGTACTAGAGTTACAGATGGTTCTGGGCCACCAAGTTGGTGCTGGGTATTGAACCCAGGTCCTCTGGAAGAGCTGTCAGTGCTCTTAACCAATGAACCCTCTCTCCGGCCTGCCCTTCCATCTCATTTTAAAACAGCATTTTCTTACGCTGAATCTTTTACTTATTTTCCACCTATATTATGAAAGGAAAAGCAGAATTTCTTTTTTCCTGGGCATCCTTTGTGTTTAGTACCATCTTTGAAACGGTAACTCCAAGGTCAGCTTGAATTTCTCTAAGTGGAAGATGCCTTTCTCTTGCCAAGGACACAGAGTGAGGAGAAGGGAACATCTGGTTTTCTGGCTCCAAAATATTATGGAAAGAGGAAACTGATGATCTTTTTGTACATTCACTTCTTATCTCCCTCACACTCCCTCATCGAAAGGTCGCAGTTGACTAATACTGATGTGCACGTCCTATGCCTTGTCTGTGATACAAAGAAGTCATTTCTTCACGTAAGAAATATCCATTGGTGCTGTATTGCCAGACTGCCTTCTGAGGGTTCCTGCCCACAGGACTGAGCTGTTCATCTTGATCAGAGAAGTTTCTTTTTATAGTGGGCAGCAGTCAATGCAGAGGCTCCTAACTAACTGCTCCAACTGCTGAGCATGGACTGGGAGTGATCAGCTCTAAATGAGACATCTATATCCTCACCTCCAAAGCTGAGCACCACAGAAGAGGAGGTGGCAGCTGTAAGAGCCACAGGATGGGGAGGAGTGCTGTGAAGGGCTGCCTTCTGGGTGCTCCAGGGACAGCCCATACCCATGCATATACAGGGAGCATTATTGCCTTGGTCGGTTATCAGTCAATCAAACAGGAAATAAAATGAAGAAGTGAAAGGGACTTGGGAGAGAGTGTGTTGGGATTAACATGGGGCAGGGGGAAAAGGGAATGGGGGAGTAAACATGATCAAATTTCATTGCAAACATGTAAAGAAAACACACAAACAAACAAAATAGAGACTGGGGAAGCGCTTGATCAGTGCTTGCTGTATAACCATAAGGACCTGAGTTTGGACCCCTAACACTCATATAAAAGTCAAACACAGCAGTGCATGCCTGTAATCCTAGGCTAGGGAAGCAGAGACAGAGGATCCCGAAGCTTGCTGACCAGCCAGTCTAGCCAATTGTGAGCTCTAGATTCAGGGAAAGACTCTGTCTCAAAGGGAGAAGGCAAAGAGCAGTGGAAGAAGACATCTGGTATCGATGCCCAGTGTTCAGCTCTAGTTTCCACATTCCACATATGAACACACATGCATGTGGACATACACACAAAAAACAAAGCGATGCACCATAGACTTCGGAGCTTCTAAAATCACGTTTCTCTCTGACAGTTGTACTCCCGTATGAGTGCCAGCATGGCCACCGTCTGTCAAGGGCCTCTCTGGGCTTGCTGTCCTCCTGTTGAACTCTCACAGCAGAATGGCCTCAGGAAAGCTCTGTGTACTGGTGAAGGTGCAGGTAACGTCTATGGAGTGCTCAGCTATGAGAACATCCCCCTCCCCCTTCCCTAAGGCTTAGGGACTGTCAAGGAAGAGGGAACAGAAAGAGTATGTGAGCCAGAGGTCATGGAGGACCAGATGAAGCAGTGTCTTCTGGACGTGGCAGAACTCATGAACTCAAGGCAGCCATGACTGCCTGCGTATGACCTGCACAAAATCAAGCCCATCAACATCCCGGCACGGAGAGGGAAGGAATCATAAGCCCCACTTCTAGAACTTCTTAGAAGTTATTGACAGTTGGTGACTTCTGAGGGAGGGGGGGTCAGTGTTCTTTGAGAGTGTGGTCCCTGGAGGTCGAGCAGTGGATGGCCCCATCCCCATGACATGGGCAGTACAAATTAGATTTGGTGGATTCTAGAAAAAGGGCAGGAAGTTGGAAGGGGCTTGGGGGTGGGAGATGGATCTGAGAGAAGGTGGGCACAGGGAATGTGGGGGAAATATTATCGAAGTACATTGTAGGCATATATGAAGCTCTCAAAGAATTAATATATATTATATATATGTAAATACAGCTTAACCACAGAAATCTCTGTGAGTTCTTTTTAATAAGGACACTTTCCCACTCACAGCGCCACCCCAACCACTTCCTAACACTATCATATTATGAGGTAGGATATGAACTGGGGAGGAGCTAAGAACATTGAATCCACAGCACACACTTTGAGTAACTATTGTGAGATTCACTCCTACCAAGACTTACCACCTGACTTCAACCGACCATGAGGAGAGTTCATATCCACCAAGAGTAGCTTCTATACTTATCACTCTGTCCAGGGATTAAACTCAGGCAGCGAGGCTGGGGGGGGGCGGGTAGGTGGCCTTGCCTGCCGAGCCATCTTGATGGCTTTATTTATTTATTTAAGACAAGGTCTCACGTAATGCAGTCGGACCTCAAACTCACTGTGTAGCCAAAGATGACCCCCAGCTTCTGATCCTCCACCTCTGGAGTGCTGGGATATCAGGAGCACACCACCATGCTCTGTTTCTGAGGCAGTTTTTGTAAGGCTGGATTCAAGACAGGAGATAATCCCGATTTCATGCCAATCTGGTTGTGGTCCAGACTGCCTTGGTATTGTGTCTGCAATCTTTCTCCTCAATAGATTAGTCTCTGCAAGAATGGAGACCTTGTTCTCCTTTGCTGTATCCTGATCCATACGATGGTTCCTGGAACACAGTGTGATGAATGAATGAATGAATGAGTGTGTCCAGAGTGGAAACAATGTTGATGAATTGACCTTTACTGAAGCAGACATGTGGGAGGGAGGCAGCAGGGCTGAGATGCTCCAAGGCGAGTCAAGCTTCTCGCTGCTTCCTGGGAGACTTAGGCAGAAGCCTCCACCGCTTTCCTGCGACCCGACTCACCCTCTTCTGCACCTCCAGTGTGCGTTTCTAAGAGTGACCCTGAAAAATAATTTCGTGTACATATGTGTTCCCGTTAGTGTGTTCACAAGTGCATGTGGGCGTAAGTGCACATGGTATGTGCATGTGTGGCGGTCACAGGTTGCTATCAGGTGATTTTTATCGATAGCTACTCTCGTTAGTGTTAATTGTCGACCTGATAGAATCTAGACTCTGGTAAGAGGCAAGCCATTGGGCATACCTGAGAGATTTTCTAGGTTAGTCTCTGAACTTGTCTGTGGTGCATGGTCATGATCGGGCTAAATGAAGAGGAAAGACCCGCCCTCTGTCGGGGGCACCATTGCCTTGGGACCTGGGGATCATATGTGGAGACAGGAGCTGTCCAGGCCATGGGTTCACGGCTCTGTTCCTGGTTGTGGATTTGTAGGACCAGCCGCCGCCGCAGGCTCTGGCTCTTCTTCACACTGATAGACTCCTGGGCTGTGAGTCAGAGTGAGGCCTTCCTCCCTCGCGTTGCTTTCCTCAGCGGTAGCTTTTGTTGTGTTGTGTTTTTTTAACCACAGCAACACTAAGACAATGGTCTCGACCTTTATTTCTGAGGCAGGGTGTTACACTGAATGTGAAGCTCACCGATTTGGCTAGGCTGGCTGACCAACTGACTTCTGGGAGCTACCTGCCTCCGCCCACTGCCCCTCCACTACCGTGCTAGCGACCTCAAGTTCTCACTTAGCCAGCAGGCACTCTACCCCTGCGTCACCTCCCCATCCCTGAGAGAAGACTCTTTTCAGCCAATCCTTGAATAGTATTTCAACCCACCAGGTTGTTATTATTATTGCTATCATCATCATCATTGCCCATTGCTGCTTTCTATTAATTTGGTTGGAGGTTTGACAATGAAGATTGTCTTGCTTTTCTACTGAGGATGTTTCCAGATAGGAGTCCCCTTCTCTCTTCTGTGGTAGTTTCAGGACTCCTCAGGCTGGGGAGATAGCTCAGTTGGCAAAGTTCTTGCCACTCCTGGAACTGAGTTTGATTCCCAGCATCCCTGTATAAAAGTCCGGATAGTGGTACATAGTTGTAATACCTGCACTGGAGAGGTAGAGACAGGAGGATACTTGGGCCTACCAACAGCCAGCCTGGCCAAGTCAGCGAGCTCCAGGCCAACAGAGGCCTGGCTCAGGAAGAAAAGAAAGAAGGCTGTCTGGGGTTGATCTCTGACCTCCATACACACATGCACATGGACACCTGTATACACACTTGCACACATACAGAGAGACACAGACAGACAGGCAGACAGACAGACAGACACAGACACACACACACACACACAGACAGACACACACACACAGACACACACACACACACACACACACACACACACACACACACACACGTTTCAGGATCCTTGGAGGTATGCACAGTGAGCCTTTAAGACTCCTCTTTAACAGGCAACATAAAAATCCAGGGCTTGGCAAAGATGCACATTCCCATACACAAAGATTCCAAGATTTAAAATACTTCTTAAGAAGAGGCAGTGCATTTGTGAGTCAGGATTATATTAAAAGCAGACAGGAAAGATGGGTTTTCAACTCCAGTATACAAGGAAGGGCAAGTTGACAGAAACTGCCCTGGGGGAACTGAACAATGTGAAGGCTGTGTGGCTTGAGGCAGTTGGGAGACGTAACCATGTAGGTTTGGAGTATTGGGAACATGAGAGTCAGACAGCAGGACTCCGGAGTGAGGATGAGGCCTAAGCAAATGGCCCCTTTCTGCTGCCAGTAGTGACTTAGTTCCATGGGTAGTGGGGGTCCTTGATGGAGGAGACCGTCCTTGATTGTGATGAGAAGGCCAAGAGCAGGGGCCTTGCTCTTAGATGTGTGAAGCGGGAGTGGTGTGCATCTGTGTGCTATGGGACCCATGCCCAGGCAGGGAGGGGTGAGTGCACGATGCTGACGGATGCGTTTCTCGGCTCTCGGTGGGCTTCTGACTTACAGTCTTTCGGCATGGCTGTACACCCCTTCTCAGGGTCCGGAGGGTCTTCCCTGGAATAGTGCAATGGGAATGTGGTCTGCTAGGGAGAAGGAAATGCTGCGTTCCTCTTTTGAGGACTTCCTGGAGCTTCGTAATAGTCACTGCAGTGGGTGAGAGAGATGGGTCCTTTGATGTGATCTGCAGAACTCTCCTCTGCATCCATCACTCAGCACTGGTGTCCTCTGACAGCTATTTGCATTATCCTTATTGTGAGTTTCCCATACTCTTTCCTGGTGGGACTGAGATTGGGTCTGGAGGGGTGTGTGTGTGTGTGTGTGTGTGTGTGTGTGTGTGTGTGTGTGTGTAGAATTTTCCTTGTCAGTCCCACATGAAAAGACCTGTTTGTTCTAGGTAAGGGCTCTAGTCACCTTCTAGGTTACCAATGACACAAAAACCAAAATAAACTTAACTGTCTGCCAGAGGCTGGAGAAGTCCTGTGGGCGGACTACTAACAACCACATATATTTTAACTCTAATGAAAATTACGTCCTTCAGATGCATCCTTTTTTTCCCCATGATGAAGAAATTCCATTATTTTCTTAGAGCAACTTGACATGAAAAATTTTGTTCAAAAACCTTCTATTAAGGTCAATTTGCAACCCTAATTAGAATGGATTGGTGAGTGATTATGCAATTCTTCTAGAAATGACTATTACTGGATTAGGCAGTAATGAGGATTTTATAGAAGAGTCAATACGTGCTGTGTGTTTTCAGACTTGCCATCTGGTTCTAGTCTCTGTTTGGCAACAGGGTTTTATACGTGGCTTGGTTCGTGCAGCCAAGAAACCTCACATACTTTGCAATTTGCCACTCTTTTCAAAGATCTACTTAGAGGCCAAAGCTTCTAGCTCATGCTGCCGGATTTAAGTGTGTTAAGTTAAAGTCTCAGGGGCCCGAAATATCTCTTGTACCCACACATTTCCTGGTAGGCCAAACTTCACAAAACAAACACAGATGACCTCTCTCCCATCCAGGCTTCCGGAAAGTTTAGAAATGATGCAACCTCTTGGCAGTATGATATGACACATTGCTTTGCTTGTGCTGAATGTGAGCTTCCTCCATTCTGCACCAGCGTGGACAAACAAGCGACTTTGGCCTCGCTGTGGACTCAGAATCTCCTTGACTTCAACAAAACTAGATGCTAAGTAACTGGCCTCTGCTTGAGGAAGGAGCTGCATATGACCACAGGGGAAGTCTCACGGTTGCTTCCCAGTACCATTCAGGGCTGGTGAGAAAATAGAGACTAGTTTTCCCACCAGTGCCTCGGTTTCCCTTCCTCTCTCCACCTCTCTTGTGCGCAGGAATCAACGTCTGGAATCTAGTCAGGGCTCTGCAGTTGGCTCGGAGAGTGCTTCCCCACGTGGTGCCGGCTTCGCTCTTCCCCTTTGCTGGGTGGGAGCTGTGACATTTCCTAGTGCCCCCCCGCCCCCCGCCCACCCCACTGTCACCCGGACATAAGCTGCCTCTCAGCCCAGCTTCCTTCCCAGGATCGTTTATTCTGATTTCTTTCACTCAATAAACGTAAATGAATGTGTGAGTGCTGATGGGTGTGCTCTGTGCCTCTTTTAACCCCTGTTGATTACCCCATACACTATTTTCTGATTCCAAGCTGGAGCACACGGGCCTTTATTTATTTCCTTGAAGTTTTGCTTTCATTAAAATTTCCTTTTCCCTCCAATTTCCTGATTATCCTGTTTTCTCTAGGCCCAAAGAGGCAAAGCATCCTTAGAAGTATCAAAGCACACAACTGTGTAGCAGAGCTAGGCACACCAGACTAAGGAATCTTAATCATGAATGATGGAGGTGGGCCGCTGTGATCTGTACCTGAAATGCCCCACAAGCTGATGCTTTGAACGCCTCTCTCCTGGCTCCCGGCTCTATTTCGAAGGCGATGGAGCATGGGTAGCAGGTGTAGGTCACTAGGGTTGGGCCTTTGAAAGCTACACCTGCCACGTATTCCAGCTCTGCTGTCTGTTTCCCGCCCTGTGCCATGTGAGGAGCAACAAGCTCCTACTGCATGGACTGAGCAGAGTTCCTACCGTGATGGACTGAGACCCTCTGGAACTAGGGGCTGTACTAAATCTTCCCTCTCTTGTTTCTGTCAGACATTTTGGTCACAGCAACAAGAAAAACAGCTTACCCTGATTGTGTGTATGTGTGTGTGTGTGTGTGTGTGTGTGTGTGTGTGTGTGTGTGTGTGTGTGTGTGTGTGATGATAAACCTGACCATGTGGCTCTCAGGCTTTGAGAGCTGGTTTACAGGAGGGATGTGGAAAGCCCTAGGCCACTGTAAGCAGAGCTTAATGAGCCATTCTGATGGATATTTGGAAGAGCACACCGCTCCTGAGAAGGTAAACGGGAAAGATAGGGTCCGTGAGGTGTCAGAGGAAATAAAAAGAAAACAAACAAAACATCTATGGGGTGGCACTAAAGCCGCTGGTGTTCCATGATGAAGGAGCCTGTTGACGCTCTCCTGTCCTGAAAATGGGCGTGAAGCTGAATTAAAAACGGAATAATTACTTTGGTGGGAGAAATTTCAAGATAACATGACATTCATCTATGAAAGTTATTGCATGCTGCTTTCTGCCAGATCTACAGTGAGAAATGGGGGCAAAAGGTGAAGCAGAAAGATGTAAAAAGAAAAGTGTGTAGTTTAGGGTGGTGCTGAGATGAGATGCTGAACAAGACTGGTGACCTGGGTTTGAGCCCTGGGACCCACATAAAGACAGGAAAGGAGAAGAGACGCACAGAGTTGTCCTCTGACTGAACACATGTACTGTAGCGTGCACAGTCCCTTATTCCACATCGCTTACACATACATCCCATTAAGATATAAATTTAAAAAATGTAAAATGGTTAAAGTCAGTGACAGAGCAAATGTGGACAGAGTGGTTACAATCGCTCAAGAGACGAGTGCTATTCAAGCTGCAAGGGCCCTGGGACAGCAGGAAGTGTGTCTTGGAGGACAGACCCAACCTAGGGGCTCCGAAGCGTGAAAACACAAACCCACTTCACAACTTGTATGTGAAAGAGACCACTGAGGGGCTCCTGGATGGAAAGCGACAGCCAAAGGGAATGTTTTCTCAGACAGGTCACACGCCTGTCTACCTCAGTCTACCGCAGCCGTTATGCAGGGACAGGGCTACAGCGTGAGCGGCCGCAGAACCCGGCATCGTCTATGTGTGCTGCCTCCCATATACGCTGACTACAGGACTCCCGGAGTCATAGAGGCTTATTCCGAGGTTCCAGAGAAAAGCTGGGGAGGCCAGACAATGTGCAATAGGTACCAGAAATGTTACGGTTTGACCCTAAAATGCCCCCCCCCAAAGGATAATGCTTTGAATGCTTGTCTCATGGCTCCTCGTGCTGTGTTGGAGGATGTGAAGGCTTCAGGAGGCAGGGCCTTGCTGGCGAAGTAACCCTCAGGGACAGGGCTTTGAAGATCTAACCTGCCCCTCACTCTCGCCTGCCTTCTCTCCCCTGCCTTCTCTCCCCCATCTGCACGTGTGGACAGCTGCCACTACACATTCCCACTGCCTCAGCCCGGGTCTCTTCCACTGCCCGGCCTTCCCCGTCACGATGGACTCGGTCCCTCTAAAACTGAGACCAAAATAAACCTTTCCTCCCCACGTGTTTCTAACATTTGTCCACAGCAATGAGAAAGCAACAATGTAAGACCCTGAACTTTTTTTTTTTTAAAACTAAGGTCCCCCATGTGTTTTTCCAGCTTGCTGCTCTGCAGCATATTTCATATGATGCTGCTGCTGCACAAGCTGTGAAAAGTCAGGGGCCGCCCTTTTCCTTTCCCGGCCACCAAGGTTCTCAGTGTGCTCCTACCTGGCATGCCTAGCCGCTGTTTGGTCAGCTCTGCCGAGCTCTGCTGTGTGCTACGTGTCTAGCTGCTGACGGCCCTGCTGGCCCTCAGCCTCTTCTTATACGGTCAACAGAATGTTGCAAGCAAGCCATAGTCCACTGGCCACAGGCTCTGTCTTTATCAGATTGTCACTATGTTTTGAACGAAGCTCTGCTACTGCTTCTGAGCTTTGACCCATGTGTTCCCTCTGCCTCTTCATGCCCCTCTGCTCCATTCCTCCAGCTTCTCTTTTCTGAGCTCTTAAATTGCTGTTTTGAGAAACATTTCACATAAGAAATGGTGACAACTCACAGCGTAAATTCCAGGGGGTTAAGTACGTCTACAGTGTTGAGCAAATGTCACCACTGTCTAGTTCTAGAACATTTCTGTCACTCCCTTAACAAAGATGGTATCCACTGGCTGTCCCTGCCCTTTCCTTTCTTTCTTGGTCAAGGAAGACAATCCTTTGAGCCTTTTTGGGCTTTCCCATTCTGGATATTTCTTGACAATGAAGTCATATACACTAACCTTTTGTGACAGCATAGCATCCTCAAGGTTCATTCATTAGCATATGTCACTTTAAAGGATGAATACTCTCCCTTTGTGTGGATAAGTTGCTTTTTCCTTTCCTTTTTCTCTGGAGAGGCACTGTGAGTAACCTGTACCCCCTTCAAAAGTTTCAGTGACTAAAGAACATGCATTTAACATGTTGCTTATGACTTCTATTTTCTTAATTCCTAGAATGGTTTCTAAGAGAACAGATGCTTAATATAGTGTAAATATTCCCAAGTAGTGTCATGGCACTTCTTCTTTTTAAAATTCTATTATTGTGTGTGTATGTTCATGTGTGTGTATGAGTTTAAAAACAGTGTGCGTGTGCCACACCACCTGTGTGTGGGTCAGGGGCCAAGTGTTGGGAGCTGGTTCTCATCTTCTACCTTGCTGAAATCTTCTGTGTTCCTGTGCCCAGACACTGGGACAGCTTAAGGGCGAGTCTGTCCCCCTCCGATCTGCTGGAGATGTGCAGAACAACACCCAACTGTTCCCGGGTTCTGAGTATCCAGGTTCAACCCATCAGGCTTGGGAAGCTAGCTCTTTTACCCTCAGAGTCAGCTCCCTGGCCCAATGTATTGCTTTTGGATGACTGTTATTTAGAAACTAGTCTTACTGAGTATGCTTCTCCCAGGCATATGCATCGTGGTGGGCGACGCCACAACTGTACTCCATGATGACGTTTGGACACTGTTTTCTCAAGGGGCTGCACATTCCTGCTGACAGTATGTGAAGGTTTCATCTTCACATTGTCATCAGCAGCTTTCTTTTTAAAGAAAGCTCTAATCTGGGGTTGTGCTGCACACCTGTAATCCTAGGATTTAAAGGGTGGAGACTCAGGGATATCAGGAGTTCAAGGCCAGCCTCTGCTACCCAGCCAGTTTCAGACCACCCTGAGTTACTTGAGATCATGTTTTCATAAAATCAAACATGGAGATGGAGAGATGGCTCAGCTGTTAAGAGCACTGATGCCCTCTTCTGAACCTCTGGCACCAGGCACACATGCGGTTCACAGACATACATGCAGGCAAAACACTCAAACATTTTAGAAAGAACAGTAGCTTTGAGGTCAGAGGTGCCCAGGAGTTCAGATCCCAGCCATTGCTCCTCTGGATGTCTCTCTGTGGCCTCACTGTAAAATCCAGAGGTTAACACCAGCCTCTCAAAGACAATGTGAAGAGTGAATGCCTCATACATATAAAGCACATAGCATAAGTACCTGATATACGTGCCAAGCCTAGCAGGAAGGCTCCGAGAAATAATGACCCCAGTAGTTACTGCACTGCACATTCTTCTGTGAGCAGATAGGACAACTATGTTGATTAGTTCTGGGAGAAGAGTATTTCTCGCAGCCCCTTGAATAACTCTAGTTGCTGTTTGCTTTCGTTTATCTTTCAATTTATTTTTATATTATGTGTATGGCTGTTTTCCCTGCACATATGTCCACACACCACACGCAAGCCTGGAGCACACAGAGGCCAGAAGAGGGTGTCAGCTCCCTGGAATCGAGTTACAGACGATTGTAAGCTGCCTTGTGGATACTGGGAATTGAACCCAGGTCCTCTGCTAGAGCAGCCAGTGTTCTTAACCACTCAGCCATCTCTCTAGCTTCCAAACTTAAAACTATTCTTAAGTTTCAGTTTTTGGTAAGTAGAAGCTGTTAATACTGACATCTTTCTAACAGGCCTGATGTGCTGGGTTAGGGACTGTTTCCCTCCTGAAGATCAGGTGGACTTTTATCCCTGATTCTCGCAAGAGGGTTTATGAGACGCTCAGTCAACAGTTCTGATATTTGTTTGAATGTGTCCAAGCTTCATTCTGGAACTGACTTCATCCCCAGCATCAGAAACCAAACAGTTTCATGTGCTTATCTTCAGACACTAGCAGGTCCTGCTAGGAATGGACGCGCTCTCTGCCTCTGCATTTAGATTTCATCGTGGAGAAAGGCATCTGGAACTCACTCGTGTCTTTATTCCAACCTCTTCTTCAACTGCTGTGTGCAGCGAAGGCTTCTCCTCTCTCTGTGGTTTCCTCTTTCCCTTTGGCAAACGAGAAGATTCAGGCCCCTGCTAGGAAACCATCGCCCTGTCCACCCTTGCTCTTCCTTTTCATAACACAGCAGCCCCCCTTAAGCTACTGGGTGTCCCTTTGTTCATGGGCATAGGCTGTGCCATTCATTAGCGACGTGCTTCAGGCAAGTTTAATCTCTCCTTGCCTCACTGTTTCATCTGTAGGATGGGTAAAACAGCCTGTGTCATTGAAGTGGTACTTCCATGATGTAGCAGTAAAGACACATGTGTATTTTCAAAGTAATAAAAAGGTAAATGGTAAAAATCAATTTTGCAATAAAGATCTGTTTCTTTTTTCTCAGCTTTTGAAACCAGAACATTTATTTTGTGACTGACCATTGAAATCCTCAAGATGAACGGGATGCTGCAGCAGCCTCCTTCTGGGGTCAGCTTTTGGTCCTTCCCAGATCCCTATCTGAATCGGAGACAGTTTCCAGGTGCCTCATTGGCCCCACCCTGGCTCCCCAGGGCTTGGCAGGGCAGCCACATTTCCTACAAGTTGTTGACATCTATGGGGAGAGCCCTTCGAGTGTGTGTGTGTGTGTGTGTGTGTGTGTGTGTGTGTGTGTGTGTGTGTGTGTGATTCCATGTTTTCCAGGTGGTGATGCGATCTTGCTTCTGCTTCGAGGCCGAAGTGGAAGTGGAGACCCGTGTAAAGGCCTGATGATGAAGCGCTTCCTCCCCACATTTGTTAAAACAACACTTCTATAAATAATTCAGGAGTCTGTCTAAGTGCACTCTTCCTCCCCAGCTCTTGTCATCCTGGTGACACATTCCCAGAAGGAGTTAATCACTTCCTCCTCCTTCCTGCCTAGGCCACAGTGTCATGGCTGAGGATGCTGTATTGTAATTTATTTGTTTACTTGTCTCCCGCTCTTGGAGGCAAAGCCCTGTCTTATTTATCTTCATTTCTCCAATGCGATGCTTAAGAACTAAAGAGGACCTGCGCAGTATTATTGATCCAGTAGCTGTCAGTGCAGCCTTTGACGGGAGAGCACTACTCAGGGCTCCATTTGCTCAGAAACGAGGTAGAGGGAAAGGAAACGAACTCATCATGCATCAGGATTGCAAATCCATAGCTAAATGTGCTGAGTGCGTTGTGTAGGCCTCGGACTGGGGCTGCTGGCCTGACAGATCTGCTGGGATTTATTTGCAGGATTCAGGGTCAGATGCCAGCATGCCATGCTGGTGGGCGCTTCTTTTCCCAGTTCTGTTCTGTTCTCAAATGCTGTGTTTTCTTCCCATCCCTTGCTCCAGCAGCTGCTCCTGCCTGCTGATTCTGGTTCTGGATACAGCTAGGGAAAACTGGGCTGGGTGTCATCTGTCTGGGAGTCCGTGCTGACAGTCCTTACAGGGCGTATTTTCTTCAGACCATGAGTCTGTCTGCCCTCTTGTCCCTCCAAGCTCTGCCTTTGCTCCATTTCAATATTGGCTACGGTTCCAGTCTTATTTCTGTTACTGGAATAAAATGCCCTCACAAAAAGCAACTTAGAGGAGAAAGGTCCCTCCCCCCCCCCCTTATAATTGCAGCTCTGAGTCCGTCACTGCAGGAAGCTACAGGCTGCAGCTGGAAACAGTGACTCACACCAGATTCCAGGGCAGAGGGGAAGGACTACGCACATAATCACTGCCGGCTTGCCTGTGCTCCGTTCGGTTTCTCTCACACAGTTCAGGATGCCTGCCTTGGGAACAGTGCTGCCCACATTGTACTGGGTCACCCCACACTGATGAACTTAATTAAGCCAGTCCCTCATAGACATACCACGGACCAACCCAATGTGGGTCCTTCTCCACTGAGACTCTTCTGGGGGGTTCCAGGTTGTATCAAGCTGACAACTCAGGTTAAACTGCTTTAGTTGTTGAAGTAGTTTGAATGAGAAATGTCCCCAGGGCTCACGGATTTAAACACATGGTCCTGGGTTCGAAGCGCTGTTGGAGGGAGACCTCTAGGAGGTCCAGCCTTGTTGGAGGGAGAACGTCACTGGAGGTGGACCTGAGGGTTTATAGCCATGCCCCATTTCCGGTTTGCTGTCTCTGATGTCTCTGTGTGGTTGATGTGGTCACTCAGCTCCCTGCCCTGGCTGCCTGCTGACATTACGAACTCCCCATCTGGGAGTAAGCCAGAATGAACTCTGTCTTCCAGAAATCCCTTTCGGGCATGATGTTTTATCACAGCATCAGAAAGTAACCAATGACGTTGTCCTCCTCATATCCAATGAGCTTCCCAGTGACCCGTGTCCCCAGAGAATAATGCCACTCCTATGAAGGACAGTTCAATACGAAAAGAGAATGTGTAAAATAGACTGGGGCACAGTCAGTTGGCGGCTGCCTTGCCCACCGCACATGAAGCCTGGTCTGATCCCCAGTACCACAAAAACAGAGTGGCATATGCCTATTATCCCAGCACGCAGGAGGTAGAGGCAAAGGATCAGAAATTCGAGGTTATCCTTGGCTAGACAGTGAGTTTGAGGTCAGCCTGGGCTACATGAGGACATTGAGACGGCTCAGCATGCGAAAGGATTTGCTAAGCAAACCTGACAACCTGGGTTTAATCCACAAAATTGTCCCCTAATCTCCACATACTGTGTGACAGCACCCCAACACACACACAATCATAATAAAAATAAAAGTGAAAAACTATGAACTGTAAAAATTTAAATTTGTTTAAAACTTGAAAAAAATTAAAAGCTATAAACTGAAAATTAAAAAAATACCAGACCAAAAACTAACATTAAAAGTGTAATATGGGCCGGGCGGTGGTGGCGCACGCCTTTAATCCCAGCACTCGGGAGGCAGAGGCAGGCGGATCTCTGTGAGTTCGAGGCCAGCCTGGTCTACCAAGTGAGTTCCAGGAAAGGCGCAAAGCTACACAAAGAAACCCTGTTTCAAAAAAACAAAAAAACGAACGAAAACAAAACAAAAAAAAAAAAGTGTAATATGGTGTTTAGCAAGTACAGAGGATGTGCAGAATCATTCTGCAATACTGTAAACACTATTAAAGAGGGTAATTCATTGTTTTTCAAAGTAGCTAATGAAGAGGTTTTGTGTGTTCTTTAAATGTTTGAGGTGACAGAGTACCAGTTACCATGATCTTACCACCAGGCGTCGTGTGGGGTCTGTATTGCAATATCATATTATTTCTAATAAATTGACACAGCAGTTAGTTTGATTTAAATAATTAAAAAATCCACTAGGCATAACAGCTTATATCTACAACCCCAAGATTTGGATTTTATATTCTTTTAAACTTTGTTTTGTTCCTTTCAGCTCACATTTTATCTTAAAATTAAAAAAAAAGTTTTCCCTCAAGATTTATATTTTTACACTTTTAAAAATAGATTTTAAAACTTTTTATTTCGTATTTTTTCATAGGCCTTTTGGGACATGGATAGTTAGACTGAACTGCTCACAACATGGTAGGTTGGTTGCTGTAAGCTTCAGGCCAGCCTGGGCTACGGTGTGAGACCCTGTCTCAAGAGCAATCATTTAAAAATACAAAGCTAAGACCAAGAGAATGCAGAAGGACATTTCAAAGAAGTCAGTCGGTTTCCCCAGTCTCACAGGAATTCCAAGGTGAATTCAGAAAGCAGGTTTCCTGTGCTGTTTCCCCCATTTTCATCACTGCCTGAACTTGGATTGTCACTGTAGAAGTTAGAGGTTAGCTCCTCTGAGTGCGGCAAATGCACAGTTAGGGTAAGCTGTGAGGAGCCTTCACCATATAGGCCAAGAGCAGGAGAGGGTGGCCTGCCATCTCCCAGGGCAGACCAGCCTTCCTGAGAAAGCCATTCTCTGGCCACACCTGGAGCCCAGGCAGGAGGCGGCTTTACCTTTCTCTGGACAACTGTGTTGAGGACCAGAAGATGCCACTCCTGGGGAGAGCGCTGAAGAGCCAGGATGTGGGGAGGGTGATCCAGCATGTCATGGGATTCCTGCTCAGCAGGCCCACCCTGCAGAACCACCCACAAGCCAGCCCCCCCCCCCAGCTCTCCTCTCCTGCCTCGAGATGATCTGGACCCCGGCACCATAGTTTCCTTTTTGGGTGTGTGAGTGTGCAGGTGTACATAAGTGAGAGTACACACGCACATGTGTGCATGCGTGTGGAGGCCAGAGGTCAGCTTTGCTTGGGCTCTGTTCCTCAGGAGCTGCCCAGCTCGTGCTTTGAGACTGGGACTCTCTTGGGTCAGGGGCTTGCCTACTAAGCTAGATGGGATGCCCACCGAATGACCACAGGGGTCCCTTGCTTCTGCCTCCACAGTGCTGGGACTGCCAACTCAATCCACCACACACTCTTTCATGTGGCATCGGGAATAGATTTAGACCCTTGTGCCCCAGGCGGGTACCTCACTCATGAGTCATCTCCCCAGGCCCTTTTCTTTCATTATGATAAAGATTAAAAATGAGTACACATAGAGCCAGGCTGTGGGGCACACACCTTTAATCCCAGCACTCCAGAGGCAGAGGCAGGGGGATCTCTGAGTTCATTCGAGGTCAGCCCAGTCTACAGAGCAAGTTCCAGGACAGCCAAGGATACACAGGGAAACCCTGCCTTGAAAACCACCAACGACAAAATGGAACACACACCAACTTTATTTCATCTCCTACAGTGGTGGGACTCTACTTGGGACTCCACTGTCTTATGTGGTCTGTGGTCTATTTGAGCTCTCAGGACGCACGATTGAGACCCATTTGTTGTGTGAAGGGAATTTTGAGAAAATCTTTTCTTAAACTTCCCTATTCTACTCAGAATTAATACGCATATAAACATAATGTTTTGACTGAAGCTTTTAATAGAACTTGATATCTCTTAATAGAACTTGATATCTGAAACCAAATAAAATTGACTTGAGTTGAATTTTTCCCCCCTACTTGGCACTTGGATCATAAGAACTGAAATGTTGAAACCTATTCTGAAGTCTGTTTTTTCCCGTCTCAGAGAATACTTTTAGGACAAACATTGACACAGAAATTACATGGATAAGCCCCCTCCCCTTTACGGTGTCCTCTTAAAATCAGGCTGCAGAGACAGAAAGAGTTGACTACGTTTAACTTTGGGGGAAGGCAGTCTCAGGAACGGCTCAGAATTTACCAAGTCTTTAACGAAAACAAAACGAAACAAAAACCTCTGGCTGGAAGCAGTTCAGTCAGATAACTCTTGCACACACATACCATAATGCCTTTGGACTTTGCTATGGAGACGGCTTAGAAATTAGCGCCATCGACGGGGCAGAACAAAGCGAGGGAAAGGGTTCCCCGAGACGCCTCGTGCTCCCTCCTCCTGGCTCTTCTCCAACCACTTGTCAGGGGCTTTCTCCCATGGTCTCTGGAGGTGAGTTTTCCCACAGAGGAGCAGACACTCACTTGGGCTTCCTCACTTCTGGGAAGTCCTAGGTTATACTCAGAACCAGCTAGGGTTTGAGGTACCACCTTATACTGAGCATAGTAAAACAAAATGCCTTTTAGACATGTGAAAATGGCTTGGTCAGGATCCCCACCACACCCAAGGCTGCACCTGATAATCAGAACCCAGTGACATCAGTCACTCAAGACAACCAGACACAGTCCTAGAACCTCATGACACCCACTGGACAGTATGTAAGCAGACATCAAGAGCAATGCTCTGTCTGCTCTGCACATCTGGAGAGATGCCACCTTGATCTGCCCTGCGGCTGGAGTCTCCCCCAGGATCCTGGCCCTCTAATCAGAGACTTCTGTTAGAGACTGAACCTGACCTTCAGCTGAGATGGCGCACAGGTGAGCACCTTGGGAAGACAGGCCCAGGACCTTAGAATTAGGAATTCAGACTGTGAACCTAGTGTGATGACCCTCAGCATATGAAATATAACTTTTGTTATACTAACTACATGTATTTACCATCCTGCTTGGGACACACCTGCACTCGGTTCCCTCAGGAGGACAGCCCTGGCCTGATGCTGGGTAAGTGAGAAGTTTGGCATTCCAAAGGTTCCTTCACTGCAGCCAGGCCTTCTGTAGACCTCTTATTCCAGTCAATCCCCTGCTTCAGAAGCAGCTTTGGGGCTAATGGTTGAATGAGTAAAGGCCCTTGACACCAAGCCTGATGGCCTGAGTTCAGTTCAGTTTCTATTCACATAGAAAAAGGGGCAAGGCAACATCCAAAAGTTGCCCTCTGACCTCTACAGGCTCATCTTGTTATGCCTGCAAACACACACACACACACACACACACACACACACACACACACACACACACACACCACACACACACACACACACACTTTTAAAAATTAAATACCTATGATTTTTATATGTACACGAGTGTTTTGCCTGCATCTATGTCTGTGCACCACAGGGGTTCCTGGTGTATCTGGTGTGTGTAGAAGGCTGGAAGTCAACCTCAGGTGTCATGCCTTGGGAGCTGTCACCTTATTTTTGAGACAGTGTCTCTCATTGGCCTAGAGCTCGCCTGAGTAGGCTATGCTGGTTGGCTAGCGAGCCCTAAGATCTACCAGTCCCAGCTCCCCAGCCCTGAGATAAACATGAGCCCCCACATCTGGCTTTTAGGTGGGTCACTTAGACCCACACCCTTGTGCAGCAATCTTTTATCAACTCAGTCATCTCCCAGTCCCCTCGCAGTGCCTTGGTCTCCAGGACCTGCACACGGCTGACACACAGCCATGACAACCCATGGTCAGTCTTCACGACCTAGCCTTTCATCCAAACTGCTCTGCTCATGTTACCCAGTTAACTTGCACTTGGGGACCATCCAGCTGCCAGACACCCCTAGTCTCCTCCTGACACACCAAACTATGTCGTTTCGAGATGCTCAGTCTTACAGTGAAATTAATTTCTCCCATGGGCCTTCAAACTTCCTGAAGACAGGGCTGTATCCTTTTTTCTCTGGGTTTTCCATCATCTACACCGGTCTTGGAAAAAGACACAGTTACTCAAGAAAGGCAAATCAACTACTCTGGACCTATGCAATCCTCTTCAGTCCTGAGATAAATAAATAGGAAGTGGCAACACCTCAGGGAGGGGTCCAGGCCAAGTCTGTCAGCTCTCAGCTACTCTGCTTGGGGAGGCAGAGGCTTCCCAAAAGTTGAATTTATTTCCATTTCACAAATCCTGTCTAATCAAATTACCAGAAATATTTAATAAAAGCCTGCTAAAGTGGGAATCAATGCATTTGTGGTCCAGCCCTAGCTCTGATCCTAACATGGGATGCATCACCATAGAGAGTACATCTAGGGAGCCTCCCTAGTCTCCTGAGTAAAGTCCTCAGTGAAGATTTGAGAAGACAGCAAAGTCAGAAGGAACTAGGTGATGCACTTCTTAGATACATGATTTTGAAAGCAAGGAACCTAGACCTAGGCCCCACAGTCCACTCAATCTGCCAGGTTCGTGTGTTCAGACCTTACAATGCATCTGCCATTATAAGCCATCTAGAGGTCATAGCTCGTGGCAGTGGCAGGCTCATTTGCAAACACCTTGACCTTTCACAGAAGTTACCGGACCATCTTTGGACCTAATGATCTTTGGGGATCCCGGAGTCAGTTCAGTGATCGACAGTCCGAGGTAACAGCAAGGACGAAAAGAGGGACCCACATCTTCCTGCTGCCTCCACCTGCACACCTTAGGATGGGACAGAAACAGGTCTTGTCCAGTTGTCCTATGACTCTGAGAACTTCTTCCCTCCCGTTCTGCAGTGGGTTATTTGTGAGTAAGCAAACACGGCAATGGGAAGTGCTTTGAAAGCTGAGACCTGTTCAAGGTTGAATTATATCATGCCTTGAATGATTTTTAAATAAACGTGTGTGTGTGTGTGTGTGTGTGTGTGTGTGTGTGTGTGTGTGTGTTCTGAGGTCAAAGGTTGTCAAGCTTTGCACAGTTCCCTTCTTTTCCTGCTGAACAGTCTCACCAGCTCCCCCAACACTGTGTGTTTAAATCCCAACCTTTTATTAGCTAGGAATGTGATGTTCTTTGGAGACAGGGTCATTACAGAAGCAATCAAGTCCAAATGAGGTTGTGGGTAAGCCCTAATCTTAGTGTCTCTAGGGGAAGCTGAAAAGGAGACACCAAGGCAGAAGGTGACCATGAAACGGAAGGAAGGTGTCTGAACACCAGTGCATGCTGAAAACAGCTGACACACACCGTGGGGTAGAAGAGGCAAGGTAGAGCTCTCCAAGAGTGGTCAGAGAGATCCTGGCCTTGCCGGCCTTGCTTTGGGACCGCTCACCTCTAGAACTGTGAGACAGAGGGTTCCTACGGCTGT
Organism: Peromyscus maniculatus bairdii; assembly: GCF_049852395.1. Classification (NCBI taxonomy): domain Eukaryota; kingdom Metazoa; phylum Chordata; class Mammalia; order Rodentia; family Cricetidae; genus Peromyscus; species Peromyscus maniculatus. Next base: position 12,805,223 of record NC_134857.1, on the reverse strand, counting down.
AAATTACCCACTTGTTTGATGATTTGTTATGGCAGCCCTGAGAAAGGCAAACAGCGGAGAGCATAGTCTTTCTGCCTACTAACCGGGTTCCACCCTGCTTAGCAGCAACAGAGAGCAGGGGATTGGTGTGCTCGGGATGCGGTGGGGGAGAGCAGGGGATCAGTGTGCTCGGGATGCCATGGTGGGAGGGCAGGGGATGGGTGTGCTCAGGATGCGGTGCGGGGGAGAGCAGGGGATGGGTGTGCTCGGGATGCGGTGGGGGAGAGCAGGGGATCGGTGTGCTCGGGATGTCATGGGGGGAGAGCAGGGGATCGGTGTGCTCGGGATGCGGTGGGGGAGAGCAGGGGATGGGTGTGCTCGGGATGCGGTGGGGGAGAGCAGGGGATGGGTGTGCTCGGGATGCGGTGGGGGAGAGCAGGGGATCGGTGTGCTCGGGATGCGGTGGGGGGGAGAGCAGGGGATCGGTGTGCTCGGGATGCGGTGGGGGAGAGCAGGGGATCGGTGTGCTCGGGATGCGGTGGGGGAGAGCAGGGGATGGGTGTGCTCGGGATGTCATGGGGGGAGAGCAGGGGATCGGTGTGCTCGGGATGCGGTGGGGGAGAGCAGGGGATCGGTGTGCTCGGGATGCAGTGGGGGGAGAGCAGGGGATGGGTGTGCTCGGGATGCGGTGGGGGGAGAGCAGGGGATGGGTGTGCTCGGGATGCAGTGGGGGGAGAGCAGGGGATGGGTGTGCTCGGGATGCGGTGGGGGGAGAGCAGGGGATCGGTGTGCTCGGGATGCGGTGGGGGGGAGAGCAGGGGATCGGTGTGCTCGGGATGCGGTGGGGGGAGAGCAGAGGATGGGTGTGCTCGGGATGCGGTGGGGGGAGAGCAGGGGATGGGTGTGCTCGGGATGCGGTGGGGGGAGAGCAGGGGATCGGTGTGCTCGGGATGTCATGGGGGGAGAGCAGGGGATCGGTGTGCTCGGGATGCGGTGGGGGGAGAGCAGGGGATGGGTGTGCTCGGGATGCGGTGGGGGGAGAGCAGGGGATCGGTGTGCTCGGGATGTCATGGGGGGAGAGCAGCAGATCGGTGTGCTCGGGATGCAGTGGGGGGAGAGCAGGGGATCGGTGTGCTCAGGATGCCATGGGGGGAGAGCAGGGGATCGGTGTGCTCGGGATGCGGTGGGGGGAGAGCAGGGGATGGGTGTGCTCGGGATGCAGTGGGGGGAGAGCAGGGGATCGGTGTGCTCGGGATGCGGTGGGGGGAGAGCAGGGGATCGGTGTGCTCGGGATGCGGTGGGGGGAGAGCAGGGGATCGGTGTGCTCGGGATACCATGGTGGGAGACTATAGCTGAGTTTTGCTGAGTGAATGTGTGTTGGTGTTGGTGGTGTTTGCTATTTTTAGAAGGGAGTTTACCTCAGGGACGGCCATGTATCAGGGCCATTGTTAACGAAAGACTTGAAGTCATCAGCAGCCTCCCCTCTGGTTCTTCTCTGGCCTCGGAGCCCTGCGAGCCCTCCCCACCCCTCCATCCTTCTGAAGGGGCATTTTATTCAGAGGTTTACTTAGAAATGTTAGTGCTACGGTGTGGTTGAAGAGCGCTGGGAGTGAGGAGCCGGACCGCAGCCTCCTGCTTAGGGACTGTTTGGGAGCTCAAGTCCAGCTGGGTGGCACCAGGGAAAGGTAGCCAAGTCCGGGAACTGCGCCTCCTCAGTGTGTGGGTCCTTGTGGCACCAGCATAATGGATGCTGTATGAGGAGTCCGCTGAGTTCTCCCGCTCGGGAATCCCTGGGCGCCTGACATCGCCCTTACCCTCCGCAGGGCGGAGGGCAGAGGGGCCCTCTGTACCTCCATCCCAGCTTTCTGCTGCATCTGGGTCGGGGCTGCCTGGCCTCAAAGAAGGATTGTTCTCTTGCAGCCAGTGGCCAGCAGAGCCGCCAACTGCAACACTAACAACAGGGCTGCCTTTAAAGCAGCGCAGAAGGGCACAGAATCAAGGACGCAGGGGTTCCCTCTTAAACACACTACGGGTCTGTCCTGGCTCTCCCTCAGAAAGCAGGCCTGAAGCTTCCAGAAGGCCGACTCGTCCAGGCCCTACCTCCGGACCAACAGAAAGTAGGTGTCTCCATGCTGGGCTCTGGAACAGACTTTTCATCGGGCAGGCTCAAGGCCCAATTTTTTCTTTTCCAACAGCACACCCTGAAAGCTGCACTGACTAGCTGCCTTCTAAGGGCACGGTGTGGACATCTGGGCTGCGCCTCCAACCACGGGCCACAGAAGAAATGGCGTGGAACCTTGCCTAGGGCACTGGGGAGATGATTCAGCTAGTCACTGGCTGCAGAAGCCCCCGACTTGTCTCGATCCCTGGAAGGAGGCCACAGACTTCACAAGTTGTCCTCTGACCTACACACACACACACATACACACACACACACACACACACGCACGCACGCACGCACGCACGCACGCACGCACGCACGCACGCACGCACGCGCGCGCCCGCACACGCACACACATGCCTTGTCGTGGATGTTCCCGCCCCACCCAATCTTGTACACAATCGTAGTAAAAATTTTAAAGTGTGTAGAAATTATGCATGTACACATTAATACTGATGAAATGTAATTACCTGACATTTAATTTATTGGGAAGAAACTCTTTAATATTGTATTGAAATATTTTTCACATAATGCCGAGTGGGAAAACCTAAGGAATTTATTTGGTACAAACAGCATTTTTTTTTTTTTAATGAAAGGGACAAAATTATGAAGCCTCTTTAGTTGCTGGGTCACTATGAATAAAAGCTAAGCTTCAAAGCCAAGTTTACTACTACTGTTTGTGGGCTCATTTTTACAAGTCCATGGGTGCCTGAATACAGAGAAAATAGGGATTAAAAGAGAAATCATGTTTTCTGTTGGCAAGGGGAGGAGGTAAAATAGAAGGGCTTCTGCCTGTTCTCTGGTGATTCAGACGAATCATTTTATTTGAAGTAACAAAAGAAGCCATTTCCCTGGTCCTCACAAGGTACCAGGGAAGAGGGTCTCCACGAGTTAGCATGGACCACTGTCAGCATGTCTTTCTTGAAAGCTACAGACATAGGAATGTCCCCTTTGCCAGCCTGGAGAGCAAAGAAATAGAATGTAGATGCAATAACCATACAGAATTTTTCCATGAGCCCCATAGGACCAAAACTAGCATTCCCATGAGAAATCACAGCATGAATGAGGCTGGAAAAGGCAATGTATAAGACCACAGGTGCACCCTATTGAAAAGAAGTACATCTCCCATTGTCCTGCACTGCACGGGACAGGAAGCTGGAGAGTAATATTCAGTACGTCTGCAAAGGAAATGCTTCAAAACTCGCCTTATTTGGACTTCACTTGAAAAGGCCACCTGTCTCCTTAACCATTCAAGTATCCTTTTACAAGATCGAGCCCATCCCTTTTACGAGATCGAGCCCTGATGCTCTGGTGAACAAATCTGAGACTTGAATTTGCCACAAAAATAACTAATTGAAGTAATTTGCCTTTTTCTCCCATTATCAAATGGGGGGGAGGGGTGATGGAATTTAAAATCCAATTCTCATTGTTTTATTGATTGTGTTTGAATGCTGTGTTTTCACTAAAGAAACAATGTTGTGTTCTCAGAGTCTTAAAATGGGCCTGCCAGATTACCTAATCAAATCTATAGTAGGAAGTCCAGAGCAGAACAATGCGCTCACTGTATGTTTTGACTGTGCTGTCTCCATGGTAACAAGCATGAACAAATTAAGAAAAATAGGAACAATTTGTCTTAAGGTTAGGACTTTGTCAAATCTTATTTAGTTTAATTAGTTTTTAAATTAGTGATACTCCAACCGATTAAAATGTTTACTGACTTGGTTACAATTAAATGTACAAATTGTTAGGGCAGACTAGTTGTGGGATGAGAATTATAAGATTACCTAAAGTGACAATTCGACAAGGGCTATGTTGGTAAGAAGTCAAAACAACTGCAAAACATTAAAACCTTTAGATTATTAAACAAACTATAAATCACATTTTTTATGTTTATGTATAGGAGTTTTGCCTACATGTATATATGTGCACTGTGTGCATGCCTGGCACCTTGCAGAGTCAGAAGAGTCAGAATTGGAAGAGGGTATTGAATCCTCTGGAACTGGAGTTATAGATGGTTGTGAGCCACCATGTAGGTGCTGGGGATCGAACCAGGAACAACACCCTAAACCCAAGAGGGCAGCTATTGCGGCATACAGTTTATTTTGAGGACTCAATACTCATAAAATAAATGTTCTGGTTCCAAAAACTGAAACAAGTAAACAAAAATCCAAAACTCTACAGCACTAAATTACATTAAAATTTTTTTTTATTTGTTAAAAATTTAAAAATCACATTTTAAAAACTCACATGCATATGCATGCGTGCACACACACACACACACACACACACACACACACACACACACACACTTTTTAAGACAAGATTTCTGTGCAAAAGTTTGACCTCAGACCTGACATTCTCTCGTCTCAGCCTCCTCAATGCTGGTATTATAGACATGTGCCACCATATACAACTTAAATACATTTTTAATATGTGTTTGTGTGCAGGTACATTGGAGGTCAGAAGAGGAGTCAGATACCCTGGCTGGAGTTACAGGTGGTTGTCAGTGTCTCGCTGTGAGGACTGGGTTCTGAACTCCAGTCTTCTGCAAGAACAGCAAATGCTCTTAACTACTGAATTAAGTTTAACTAAACCGAGTAGATTAACTGCTCCAGGACCACTAAATACATTTTCAATGTAGATTATTTTCAGAGGTAGGGCATGTATCTTTCCCACAGTCTGGCTGCGTCCTCCGGGTGAACCGAACACAGCAGAGGCGAAGCTGCTGGAGTCTAGGGGGCATGAAAAGTGACCCCCAGATAGACCTACGTTCCAGCGTCCCTGCTTCATGATGAATTCAGAAGATTAGAGACCACTGACTCCTACAGAGGACTGGAGAGACGCATGCAGCTCTTCATTCCCACCCTTCAAGACGCTGCAGAACGGATCAATCAACAATCAGAGGGGCCGGGCTACAGTTCAGTCAGGAGAAGACTTCCCTGCCATGCACAAATGCCTGGATTCTGTGCCCAGTGTGGCACAAACTCAATGTGGTGGATCATTTTTGTAATCCCAGCACTTTGGGAGGTGGTGCCGGAGGATCAGGAGTTCCAAGTTATCACTGACTACATAGCCAGCTTGGGCTATGTGACCCTGTCTTAAACAACAGTCACAGCAGCAGCAGCAGCAGCAGCAGCAAAAGACCAGAAGCGTGCTGCCTTTGCCTCTCATGGTAAGTTTCAAAAGTGGCTGCTGGAGCTGTGGAAAAGTTGTTGGGTGAAGAGTGTTTTTTTCTTTTCTTTAAAAAAACAAAGACCAAAAACCTTGAGCTTTGAGCGCCTGCACACAGAGTACAAGAGCTCTCTCCACCTGTGGTGTTCAATGACCCAGCACAAGGAAGCAATTGTTCTTCCTTTATCCCCAGAGAAGGGCAGCAGACGACAAGTCCACGGACGGAGCAGGGAAATGTGCGGGAGAGGGAGAGGAACGGGTTGGGGAGCCTGTGGAACCAATGCGCATTTTGTTATCATTTTTCTTCTCTCTTCCCTCTCCCTCTGTCTCCTGTCCCTCTCCTCCATGTGTGTGTGTGTGTGTGTGTGTGTGTGTGTGTGTGTGTGTGTGGTGTGTGTGTGTGTGTGTGTGTGTGTGGTGTGTGTGTGTGTGTGTGTGTGTGTGTGTGTGTGTGTGTGTTTACTGATCACATTCTGTAACGTGCTACAGTCTCAGTAAAACTTTACAGGTTCTGAATTTTGGAAAAGTATTGTTAAGGACACATAGCTGATCTAGGAGACCTATTGACAATTAGTCACCCTCCGGCACAGGAAGAAAATTAGGGAGGTAACACTGCCCTGCACTCTGTCTTTGATTTTTAACTTTCAGAGGAAGAGTCTCAGTATTTAATCCTGGATGCACAGGAGCTTACTGTATAGACCAGTCTTTGTCTTGAACTCAGTGTCATCTTTCTGTCTCTGGCCTTTGAGTGTTGGGACCAGGCCTCTAACACCCAGGCTTACAACAGTCTCTCTTGATTTGTGCTGTGTCTGAGGCATTGCTGACCTTGGGTTTGGCGGCCATTCAGAAAAGACTCACAACTCTAAACTAAAATAGTGTCCATCAGCAGAGGAATGGATGTTCAAATTGTGATATATTTATGTGCTTGAGAACTATTCAACCATTCAAAGACAAGAACGTGCCTCTGACACATGCCATGGCTGTTCATTTTTCCCACAACCTATTATGGCCCACATAGCTGGAGACAGAATCCAGCAATAGACATTACTGTGACAGTCTGTGAGGGGTGGGAATGGGAGAGGACTAGAGCTCTCAGGAGTGAGGGGATGTCGGTAACAGGTCTGGAGTGATGGATTTGTAGGTGTGCACATTATCAAGATGAGAGTGATTGAAACACTCCACCTGTGCATTTTATATGTAAATTTTTATGCAAAATTTACCTCAGTGGAGAGAAGAGATTAGAAAAGAAAGAGTTTGACATTTTAAGTGGACTTGTCTTTTTGTATGATAGTAGGTAAGGAATCAAAGGCACTAAAGAACCCTGAGTAGGAGGCAGAGCGACAGCCCCAACTCTGCTTAGTAGGGGAGTCTATTCTTCAACGTGTCCTGAGGTTGGAAGAGCCATTCAGTATTTCACTGGTTAGATGAGAGACAAACTATCAATAGGTTGGTCAATTGACAATATAGATGTCGGCCCCAAGTTCAGTTGTGTAGGATCAAAGCTGCACTATACGGCTTTTCTTGTTTTAAGACATGTACGGTTAAGTTCCAGAAGAGACGCCTCGTGTCAAGTTGATGGGTTGAAATAGGTGCCCTTCGCTCTCAGGAGGCTCTCCCAGGCCTTCTCCGAGTCTGTTTTTCTACCTAAGGTGAAGAAGGGGAGCTGCCTGCTTTGTTTCTTCACCCTCAGCAGGTTGGAAGAAGCAAATTAGCAACCAGAAGGCAATGTAATAGCCAGCAGCCAGTCACTCAGAGAGCCTGTGGCAGATCAGATCACAGCAGGCAGGATGAAAGGCAGGGAGACCAGAAAAAGCTAACCTAAACACCCCAGAACATGAGATTGGAGGCGGGCACTCCCACTGCTCAATTTATTTGAATAGCTCCTCCATGCATCCAGCATTCCGCAGACCAGCCTTTTTCATGTCCCCAAAGAACCAGGGATTGAATAGCATCCATTCTGCATTGTCTAAGAGGCCAGAGAAATGTGATATCCTCCCCCCAATTTTTAATGCAATAGGATTAGACTAATATTTAAGGATTTTTTGATCTGAAAGATAAATTTTATTAAAATATATAAAAATACAGGTCAGAGATATGGCTCACCAGGTGAGAGGCATTTGCTGCCCAAGTCTAGCAACAAGAGAGTGGCATTGGAGCCTACAGAAAGGTGGGCAGAGAGCACTGATTCTTGAGGGCACATTGTCCTCTGAGCTCCATGTGTGCACCACAGCCTGTGGGCCCCACCCCCACATTAGTGACGGAATAAAGAAAATACATATTCCCCAACAACACTAAATAATGGATTTTCAATTTTAAAGAATTCCCAGCGAAGATTGACTTATAAAAATATTACATCAGGGCTCAGGAAATGGCTCAGGGCCCAAGTTGGGCTTGTAGAATGCAGGGTGGAAGCTGGGTGCAGTGGTGTGAGCTTGTAATCCCACCTTGCAGGGGTGAGGCAGAGACAGCAGAACCCTGGGATTCACTGAACAACCACTCCAGCAGCCTACTAGGAGATTTCCATAGAGAATGCTGACACCCCAAATTATTAATAGAGCTCCTCATTTGCACTTTGCATTTTCCAGAAGTCTGTGTAATCATCCTACTGTACTATGAGGGCTTCAGGTATTAAGAGCTGTCATGTAACTCCTTTCTTTGATGTGCCTGCCAATCATTTTACCGGTCAGACTGTGAATTGATTTTTAGCACTTGTGTCATATTTTACTGAGTGGTGTGACAGTCAGCACACCTAGTCACCAGTACCAGTTGTAGCATCCCTCCCAATTACATGTTCTGTGACTTCCTGTCATTAGCTGTGGATGGAGATGATGCCATGAAAACCCCCAAACACTGTAGGCCAGGGCTTTTCTCTTTTCAGAGAGCTGCAGGTGAGTATTTACCAGCACACTCCTTGGGGTGCATCAAATGCTGTGAAGACATTGATGGTCTTAGATTCAGTTATCAGTATCTGTGTCTCTTCCTTCAATAAGAAATTTGGACACAGCGACTGTGATGGTTTGACTAGATGTGGCCCCCATAGACTCAGGGGTTTGAATGCTTGGTCCATAGCGGGTGGCACTGTTAGGAGAGGTGGCTTTGTTGGAGTAGGTGTGTCACTGGGGGAGAGGGGTTTGAGGTTTAAAATGCTCAGCCATGCTTAGTGGCTCACAATTCACTTCCTGTTGCCTGCAGATCCAGACTGGGAACTCTCAGCTACCTCTCCAGCACCATGTCTGCCTGCATGCTGTCATGCTTCACACCATGATGATAAAGAAACTAATCCTCTGAACTGTAAGCTATCTCAATTAAGTGCTTTTCTTTATAAGAGTTGTCATGGGGATTTGAAAGAGAATGTCCCCCATAGGAATGCTAGTTTCCCAGTGTGTGGTGCTGTCTTGGGCAGCTTAAGAGGTGTGGTCTTCAAGGATGAAGTGCATCTGGTGGAAGGCTGCGAGTTTCCTGGTTCATTCTCTCCACTTCCTGCTGGTGGTTTAAGATGCATGTCCTCAGCTTGCTAGTCTGCCAATGATGTGTGGCCTGCTGTTACGTTCCCCATGATGATAGTCATAGATGCTTATCCCTCAGGAACTGTAAATCCAAAGGTCTACCGATCATAAAATAGTCTCTTTATATCTTTGGGTTGAAATGATTTGTTAAGTTTCAACCCTCCACTGGGCATGAAAGTCCTGAAGCTGAGGACCCTAGCTTTCATTTTCAGTCACTTCCAGCAAAGCCTTTAGCTTACGATAGTCACTCAATGAGCATTTATGAACTCAAGTTTGTGGATGAATTATTCAGAAAGTCTGGTAAATTGACTGCACAAAGTACAGTTTATTAGATAAGTAGTTATCTTTATCTCAAATTCTCTTGCTTTGTGGGAACAAATATAAACATGGCTGAAGAGACAGCCCATTCTTTTGAGAGCATGCATCTAATGCTCCGTAGCTTTCTAGAAGAAAGAAATAATAGTTTTTTAATGTAATATTTTTATTGATTATTTGGGAATTTCACATAATGCATCCTAATCAGTCTTATTTCCCAGTCCTTCCAGTCCTCCCCTACCCCTTAGGGCCTCTCCCACCAAAAGATCAACAACAAGTCACTGGAGCATGCAGAGTGGCCAGCCCCTTAAAGAAAACTGAGTCCTTCCCCGCCGGTACCCCACCAGGAGTTATCTATTGTTGCGGGCTTCACTTCAGTATCCTCTTCACATTTTTAAGCATTCTCTCGGATGACTTCTGTCTAGGCTGTTTCTTCAGGGGTGACAACAGGGGTTGTCACAGAAGTCTTCTATGTCTCTTGTTCTTAACTGTGAGTCTGCAGTCATGAACACTGCTGGAGGAGCTTCCTTTCCATTTATAGTCGGCAGGAGGGCGGATCACAGACTTCCACATGGTATTGGGTGACAGCACAGACCTGGCCTGTTTTGTCAGCATGTGCCATGGACCTCAGCATGGTCTTCAGTGATAGTACAGGCCACGGACACCAACAGGGCCCTGGTGGCAGCCTGGACCACAGATGTCAACATGACTTCACGTGGCAGCACAGACCACGGGAACCTACATGGCTTTTGGTGGTAACAGGGGCCATGGCCGTCAATTTGGCCCCAGCTGGAGCAGGACCACGGATGCCAATATGGCCCTCAGTGGCAGCATGGACCACGGACATGAACATGGCCCCTGGTGGCATTACAGCCCACCATGGCTTTAGGTGGCAGCACAGACCATGGACATCCAAATGGCCTTCTGTGGTAACATGGCCACAGACATCAACACGACCCCCAGCTGCAGCAGGACCAGGACCCTGCCCCTCTCCACCTCATATGGACTGCTCTGTTCCTCCTTCTTTCCCAGTTCTCCATTGCAAATTCATTAGAGGCATTCGTAGTGGCATCGGAAACTGTAGTATGTCACTCATTCAGGATATATATGTATATATATATCTCCCAAACAGCTTTATACACAAATAATACTCATTGCCAGGAGTCATTGCTCTGGTTCAAGATGTCTGGTTTCTAAAGCATCGTCAATACTGGACTATTGCAGAGACTCAGCTCAGATACCCTGCTGTTGCCCAGAGTCAGGGTGATTTTGGCTAGGCAGGGCAACCGGGGCAGGATCCAAGCGAGCTGTGCTCTCGATGCTACCCTGGGAGATACTGGGCATGACTGCTGTGCCTGCAGCCTGTGGGCAGCGCTGGGCCCTCTACTCCTTCTCCCGGCATGGCGACCATTAGCGGCAGCTCCACGCTTCCAGCCAGCCTGCAGGCAGAGGACTGGATCTATTGAGTAACGCCATGGGTTTTGTCCGCTGCCGCTGCTCTCCCACATGGCTTCCATACCCTCCTTCGCCACATCTGTAGTTTCACCATCTCTCTTTCCAATTTAGTGAGTACACTTTTTAAAAGCATCTTCCCACCGGAGCTGCCTTTATTTTTTTATTTTTACTTTTCGTTATTCCAGGGACACTGTGGGTTCTGCAGATCCTCAGACTCCTTGGAACTGCTTCTCGGTCCTGTGGCGGATGTCGGCAGCCACCGCCATCTTCAATCACAGCCATGCTTCAGGTTTTCGTCTTCGGTGGCAATAATGAGCTCCCGGCTCTGGCTCTGCGGCACCGATCTGGCTCTGCGGCACCGATCTGGCTCTGCGGACTGGTACCGGCTCCTCCTTGCGGTCCAGCAGCTGGTAGATGGAGCAGTTGGCCGGGCTGACCAACTCTAAGCGCTGGATCCCCACCCCAGCTCCCACCCCCAGCCACACACACTGCATGCTCAAGGCAGGCTCTTCAAAATAATAGTGTTTGAACATTGTATGTTTATAATAATGGTCCTGGCCTATGTGAGAGAGTTCACAATTGTAAGAAAATAATAAAACCTCAAGAAAACTATGTAGGTACGTACAGGCTGGAACATGCCAGTGCTAAAATCCCAAATAGGCTAAATATTATGGGTTTAGATTTACACACGCAATGAATTTCCCTAAAATCACAAATATTATATATTACAGTGGTGCACACCTTTAACCCCAGCATGGGGCTGGGGTGGCGTGGGGGGGTATGTTTAGATGTGGGCAGGAGAAGGGAATTCTGAATTTCATATAGGTGTTTCAAATATTTGTCAAATTTCTTTAAATTGGAATGTTATCAGAAAACACTAGAGCAAACAGGAAAAAAAAATAATGAAGCCAGGATAAAAAAAAAGCATGTCCATTAAACCAAACCAAAACAAAACAAAACTGGGTGATTCCCCCAAAACTCAGCTTGTGAATTTGCCAGAACATTTTGAAAATGACCATGTGACTCCTAATCCCCACCTAGTGTGACCTCTTAACTTCAGCTGGACAACTGTCCCGGGAACACAAGCACACAGTCTTGAACCACAGTTGACCAGGAAGCGCATTCCGAGAAGGGTTTCCACACTGCCCTCCCCAACACTGCCTCCCAACACTGGTCCCCCAACACTGGCCCCCCAACACTGGCCCCCCAACACTGGCCTCCCCAATACTGCCCCCCAACACTGCCCTCAACACTGGCCTCCCCAACACTGGCCCCCCAACACTGGCCCCCCAACACTGGCCTCCCCAACACTGGCCCCCCAACACTGCCCTCAACACTGGCCTCCCCAACACTGGCCTCCCCAACACTGGCCCCCCAACACTGGCCCCCCCAACACTGCCCCCCAACACTGCCCTCCTCAACACTGGCCCCCCAACACTGGCCCCCCAACACTGGCCCCCCAACACTGCCCTCCTCAACACTGGCCCCCCAACACTGGCCCCCTCAACACTGCCCCCCCAACACTGGCCTCCCCAACACTGCCCTCCCCAACGCTGCCCCCCAACACTGGCCCCCCAACACTGGCCCCCCAACACTGCCCCCCAACACTGCCCTCCCCAACACTGCCCTCCCCAACACTGGCCCCCCAACACTTCCCCCCATCTCCACTTTTGTTCCCTGGCCTCCTCAACACTGGCCTCCCCAACACTGGCCCCCCAACACTGCCCCCCAACACTGCCCCCCATCTCCACTTTTGTTCCCTGGCCTCCTCAACACTGGCCTCCTCAACACTGGCCCCCCCAACACTGGCCCCCCAACACTGCCCCCCCAACACTGCCCCCCAACACTGCCCCCCATCTCCACTTTTGTTCCCTGGCCTCCTCCACCCTGGTCAAAACCAAACAGTGGAGTACTGGAGCAGGCCCGGCGGGACAGACTGATTGGTTTTGGTTACTTGACAATTTATAGCAAGGGATGTCATTCCGTCCCCTGGCGACCTTTCTTAGCACCCGACTTCCCTGTCGGCTTTTGAGCCTCCAATGACATGATATAGAACAGTGAAGCAGTCATCTGCAGATACAGCTACCGCTTGTTTCATGTGATGTTTCCCAAGCATCTTAATGAAAGCTTAGGCTGGCTGGCGAAGGACTCAGTGGGCAAAGGGGCTTGCTGCTCAAGCGTGAGGACCCGAGTTCAGATCCCGTCAATTACTTAAAGAGCCCGGCATGATTGGCTACACCCGTAGGCCCTGCACAAGCAGGCAGGACCAGCAGTCAGGAGGATCACTGGGTTGGTGAGTCACCAGACTAGCTCCAGGTCCCGAGAGAAGCTCTCTTCAGGGAAAGAGGTGGCTGGTGAGAGAGCAGGACACCGGAGTCCTCTTCTGGCCTCCACATGCACAGAGGCATGAACCCCTGCACACATGCCTACCCTACTCCACCCCCCAACCCTTCTTACACACACACACACACACACACACACACACACACACACACACACGTTAGGTTTGTGAGCCCACAGGGTCGCAGGCTCCTTTCTCTTGCTACGTTGCTAAGTGCCGACATTACCCAGGCTGCTCTCAGCCACGATGACATTACTTCATTAAGGAAAAGGTTGAGTGGATTAGTGGTTTGTGTGGCAAACTACTTCCTGTGTTCTTATCTGACTTGGCCATTGTGTGGTTCTGGCCCCAGGGAGAAGCTTAATGCCTTAATTTGCTGTAAAAACAAATGCATATCAGGGATTTTCACTTGGAAAATCGTCAGGAGGCTCAGTGGATTCAAACAAGCTTTCTGAGTGAATTTTGTCCTTTGGAGCCAACTTTATTTTCAAAAGCAATTATATATTGTATATTCAAAATTGAGAGGAAAGGGGCTAATTTGGATCAGGCTTTTCCTTACTCTGGAACGTTGTGTATACCTTCTTATTCAGCCTTTGCAGGATGTAAGGTATTTTACATTAGGCCATTTGAGATCACTGGCTATAGGAGACAGAACAGGAATCACACTCCTCTCTGGTGCAAGTCCTTGCTCCATGCACTAGAGCAGCATTCTTCAATGTGGACCCTGTAACCACAGTATGTGCACCATGTGGGATCTAGTTGGAAACAGAATCTCCAAGTCCACCCACTCACAAACTGCATTTTAGTAAGATACACACATTCAACTTTGAGAATCCTGTACTTCTTGGGTTGCTGGCACATTGCTAAAGAATACAGCTGACTGTATTCTTGGATGAGCCCCTGACAGCCATACATTTCAGGCACCAGAAGTCCTAGGTTAAGCAAGTTATTACTTTTCTTTAATTGGTTTCTTCTAACACTGTCACCTCTTAGGCCCGTGACGTTATTTATTTTACATGATTTTTTTTTTCTGTGCTGAAGTATACACTTTATGAGTCAGGAATCAGTTATACTCACCTGTGAATTCTTTGTGGCTGTGACTGAGACAGTGTTTGATTGAGTGAATAAACCAAGTGATTCTGCAGCACAGGGATTAGAGAGAGCTATGTAAAAAGGAACACATAAAAGAAGCTGGTTGGCAGAGGGACCAGAAGCCCTGCCCCACCTGGGCTTTGCTAAAAACACTGAGCGGTCTCAAGAAAAGCTTTTGAGGATGCCCAGGGAGAAAACTCACCATGATCCTCCCTAGCGGTACATCCTGTGAACTACAAGAGTTAGCCTGGCGAACTCACCATGATCCTCCCTAGCGGTACATCCTGTGAACTGCAATAACAATTGGCCTGAGGATGTGCCCAGTGGTGCACTAGTGACACTGAGACCCCAGGAGTAACCAACAGCTGCCTGATTGGACTGAAGGTCTGCTCAATAGGAGGGTGTAGATGAATTTCTAAACAGTCTTATTAGATAAGAAACACAGAGCCAAATGGAGAGTTAAAAGCCCAAGAGGTCAGAACACTAGCGAACAGCCTTTAGCTTACCAGCCGCTGCCATCCTTCCCCTGAGAAAAGAGACCTACTTCCTGTGTGTCTGTATTTTTTATTGACTTTCTGTTCTGCCTTCTCATTGGTTCTAAACCCAACCACATGACCTCCTCGTCACTGCCTGTCTATACAGACCTCCAGGTCTCTATGATTGGTCCTTGGATTAAAGGTGTGTGTCATCAAGCTGGCTATGTCCTTGAACACACAGACTCTGCCTGCCATGTGAGTGGATTAAGGGTGTGTGCTACCACTGCCAGACTTTTGCTAAATGACTTGCTATTAGCTCTGACCCCCAGGCAACTTTATTTATTAACATACAAATAAAATCACATTTCAGCACAAATAAAATATCACCATAAGAGGGAGTTCATGTCTGGTACTATAAACATAGCCAACTCCTATAGCTGGAGAGCTCATAGACTGTAGAAGAGAACCTACTATTGCCTCTCAGCTAAATTGATGTGGTATCCAACAGTCTTCAAAAAAACTATTCTACCTGTAGATTAGTTCAGTTCTCAACTCTCATCAAAGAAGGTTCTTTTTGCAGTAGACAGAGGTTATTACAGAGGTCCACATCTTGTCAAAATGAAAAGAATAAGTGACTGGGATGCCCAGCCCCAAATCTAACATATACAGCACACCCCCTATACCCAAGACTAAGGGGAGCTCATGGAAGAAGGGTGGGAAGACTGTAAGAGCCAGAGGACTTGGAGGACTGCCACGAAACAGTACCTGCTGGACACCACAGGGATGCTGCACCCATGAACTACCAACAGCTGTGGTTGTCTACAAAAGTTTGCACAAGACCAAGTCAACATTCTGGGTTGATGGGAAGGTTCACAAGGCCCGACTCCCAGTTGAGGAGATATAGGCAGTGGACAGCTGCTGAAGGAGGAGTCTGGTTTCTTCAGGGATGAGCCCCCTACAAGTTGCCCATGACCCAGTGGTCCTTCATCCACACTTGGAATTTAAAGAGGAAAACCAACCAACTAAACCATCAAAGACAAAAGAAACCAAATGTGATTGGACTTAGAATCAATGTAGAACATATCTCTGGGTTTGTCTGCAGGGTATTTCCTCAAAGATCTAACTGAAAAAGAAAACCTACCCTAATGTGGCAGACACCATGTCATGGGCTCAAGTCCCAGACTGAGTAAAAAGGGAAAAACAGATGTGCACCTCTTTGTGTCACTGTTTTCTGACTGTGACACAGTGTCATCTCCAGCTGCGTCATGGTCTAGTGCCATGCCTTCCCTGCCTCAGTGGGGGAATTGTATCCCTTGCAGCTGGTAAGCCAAAACACATGCTTCCTCCTTAGGTTGCTCCTGGACATGTATTTCGGCGTATCAATGAGAAAAGTAACCAACACAGCAAACAAACAGAAATGAGGAAGACCATGTTTTATGACTGATCTTAACACCCCACCCCCAAAGTTATTCCATGGAAAGGTGCATTGGCTGGTTTTCTTAACCATGACCATTTCCTAATCTGGCAGCTCTGCTGTGTTACTTTTTGGGGATCCCATCTTGGTTTGGTCCCTAGGATATCCTCTGGAGAAGTTGTATGTAAAACTATATTCCGTCTGGAAATGTGGGAGATTATCTAAATATGCGGCATTCCTGAGATCCCTAATCACATTGTCTCAAGGCACAGCTGTGAAGTGTGTCCCAAATCTTGTGAATAGTAAAAGTTAGAATTAATTGACACTTGTAAGTTATTTGTCCTTTTTTCTCTTAAAATGCTTGAGTGTAGGTCTGAGTTTATCCTGACTGCTCTGTGGTGATTAACTTTGATTTCTCTCGTGACCTAAATGAGAAACACCTAACAGATCAGGGAAGCGCACCCCAGGGATGTCTGTTAGAGTGTTTCCAGAGAAGATCAGCTGAGGCTGGAGGACTAGCCCGACGTGGGTGGTGCCATCCCCTAGGCTGGAGACGGGAATGGAACCAGGAAAGCAGCCAACCCCTCAGCACAAGGGTGCTGCTTCCTGTCGGCCTCAAAGAGAGCAGCCCCTGCCACATGTTCCCGTTGCTATGGTGCTCTGCCCAGAGTGACAAGAACCAAAGACTACAGGCTGAAACCCACAGAACCCTGAGCCATGCATCCTTCCTTCCTTAAACTGTTTGCCAAATGTTTTCAAAAGCACAGCGAATGCATACTGTTACTCATTCCTGTCATTGCCTGCTTTCCTGAATGGATGAAAAGGTAATGTTAGAAACAGTTCTCAGCAAAGTTCTTAGAACCAAGACTTTAACTGTCTCTGCCGTAGCTCTGAAGTCTGGGTGTGGCCAAAGTGTTGTATGGTGAATGCCATTTCTCTGTGTGTTCCAGAGTTAACAGGGTGGATTTGGGACTGTCAAGTTTCTTTATGTGACTTTCCTGGCTTGTTGAAGATAGAAATAGGTTTGCATGACAATCCCAGACTGAAGACAGGGAATATTTTCCACTGGTGCCTGAGGATTTCATGGCTGTGGTTTCCTCCACTGCTATTAGAGGGGTTGCTTTTAAATTATGTCTACTGAATTGCAGAAAGAAATACATTATTATAAGTATTCATGAGCCTAGGACTGGAGCTATTCCTTATTTGGGAGAATGCTGGCCATGTATACATGAGGCCCAACATCTCAACACCAGAGAGAGAGAGAGAGAGAGAGAGAGAGAGAGAGAGAGACAGAGAGAGAGACAGAGAGAGACAGAGAGACAGAGAGAGACAGAGAGACAGAGAGACAGAGAGAGACAGAGAGAAGGAAAGAAAGGAAGGAAGGAAGGAAGGGAGGGAGGGAGGGAGGGAGGGAGGGAGGGAGGAAGGAAGGAAAAGAAAGAGGAGTCATGGTATGTAGATGTGTGTATATAAATAGACATACATATATGTGTGTGTATAATAGCTCACATACAATAGTATTTATAAGTATAATGATTTAATATATAATAATATAAATTAAATTTAGAATTTCACAAAACTATAATGATTCTTACAGTTTGTAACTCTTTAAAAAGCTCTGTTCTAGCTTTTTAAAGCACTGCATATAACCTACTAAACTGATTTCACATCCGTTGATAGCTTGCAAATCGGAAGGCATTGCTTCAGTCTTGAGCAGTTTACTGTCCAACAGTGGACAGAGACCACTCCGTGGCCCTGTTTATAGACAGGGCAGAGTGGTCTGGCTGCAGAACTCCTGTTCTAAGCTGCCTTAGAAGCACTAGCTGACTGTTTTGACCAAAACAAACAAAAGAAATCCACTGTTTTCCCTTTGGTAGAACTCTTGTAAATTTTGTAAAACAGGGAGCCATACAGCTGTTGCATATCTATTCACAAACACATTGTCCAATTTTGTGCATTTTAAGATCACTTTGCCAGTCCAGAGAGAAGACGCATCAAGCTATCATTGCATTATCTCAGTTCCCCACAGTATCAGCAAGCCCTTGGCTCTAACTAGGATTATTCTCCTGCAGCTCCTCAGAAAATTCCCTGTGAGCCTCCAAGCCTCTTCAAATTTCTCTCTCTCTCTCTCTCTCTCTCTCTCTCTCTCTCTCTCTCTCTCTCTCTCTCTCTCTTTGTTTTTTTTTTTTGCCTTGAAGGAATTCCAAATTGTAGGATAAAAGCTTTGTTTTCAAGTTATAAAAATTTCAAAGACTACATCAGCAAGCCAGGTTTTTAATGTGATAAATGGTTTTCTTTTACTGCTGAAATGTCTGCAAACACACACAGCAAAACCATACAAAAATAAAAAACTTTCCCCAGATTTTTATTGTTGGTGGTGTTAACTGTTCCGATTACAACTTTCCTAAACAAAAACAAATAAGGAGAGGAAAAAGAAGGACCAGTTTTTGCTCATTCAAAATAAGTGTTTCTTTTCTGATGGTTCCTTTAAAATCTGTTCTGAGAGGAGACTCTGCTGCAGGACTCCCATCTCCGGGAGACCTGCACGTTAGGGAGCAGACGCTGCCAGAGTCAGAAGGGCTGAAATCACACTCTACAAGCACAACAGAGTCCAAGGGGGACAAAACCATTAGGGGGTTGCGGGGGTGGGGTGGGGCATAGATCCAAGTTTGGTGTCTTTCTTGGTGGCTCTTCATCTGATTTTTGAGACAAGGGTCTCACTGGTTCCGTAGCTTGCTGGTTAGCTGGACCGGCGAGCCAGCAAGCTCCAGGTATCCACATGTTCCTTTTTCACTAGGGTGACAGGCTTGTGTCATCACACCTGGCTTTTTACATGGGTACGGTCGTAGTTAGGGTGACCACGGCTGTGATGGAACACCATGACCAAAGCAACTTAGGGAGAAAAGGGCTGATTAGACTTAGACTTCCACATTATAATCCATCGTTGAAGGAAGTCAGGACAGGAACTCAAACAGGGCAGGAACTTGGAGGCAGGAGCTGATGCAGAGGTCATGGAGGGGTGCTGCTCACTGGTTTGTTCCCACGGCTTCCTCAGCCTGCTTTCTTACAGAACCCAGGACCACCAGGCCAGGGATGGCACCACCCACCATGGGCTGGGCCTCACCGACTGATCACTCAGTTAAGAAAATGCCTTACAGCTGGATCTAATAGAGACATTCCTCAAGGATCCTCCTCTCTGACTTGTGTCAAATTGATGTAAAACTAGCCAGGACAGGTACTGAGCATCCAAACTCATGTCTTCAAGATGGCCTGCGGAGCAGCTTACCAACAGAGCCATCTCTCTAGCCCTAAACCTTGAGACTTTGAAGTATCAGGATTGCAGATTGGGAGGTAGAGCATATGCTTCTGTTTATAGGGCAGAAATCTGGTGTGGGGCTCCTAGATTTGTTTCTTGGGTAGAGAGGACTGTAGGGAAGTGACCCATGGCAGGTCCTTGAGGAGTTCAAGGTTCTATTTGGGAATATAAGCTGTACTAGTAAGGTTCTAGTTTACATAACTGGAATCAAATGTTTTAAAGGTTTATTAAATTTGAACTCTCTCTCTCTCTCTCTCTCTCTCTCTCTCTCTCTCTCTCTCTCTCTCTCTCTCTGTGTGTGTGTGTGTGTGTGTGTGTGTGTGGTGACAGAGGCCAGAAGAGGGTGTTAGACCCTGGAACTGGAGTTATGGGTAGTTGTAAGCCATTCGGTGTAGGTTTCCAGGATCCAAACTCTGGTTCTCTCTAAAAGCAGCAAACACTCTTTTGGTTATTGTTTATTGTTTTTGATTTTAGAGATAGGGTTTCTCTGTGTAGTCCTGACTATCCTGGAACTCGTTCTGTAGACCAGACTGGGCTCAAACTCACAGAGATCCTCCTGCCTCTGCCTCTGGAGTGCTGGGATCAAAGGTGTGCGCCACCACACCTGGCTAAGGCAAGCACTCTTGACTGCTGAGTCGTCCCTCAGTCCTGCAGCACTCTTTAAACCAATATCTGAGCATAGATGTCCCCATGTATGGAAAGAGACATTATTAATTATTCATCTCTCATTACTCTCTCTTTTACTAACACAAATTTTTATTGAATATTTGGGAATTTCACATCATGAACCCCAACCCCACTAATTTCCCAGTCCTTCTATATCTGCCCTCCACCCTTGTAGCACCCCCCCCACCAAAATAAAATTAAAAGAAAATAATTTTAAAAAAACCCAAAAAGCCCAACCTGAGCTATAGAATGAGTTCCAGGAAAGGTGCAAAGTCACACAGAGAAACCCTATTTCGAAAAACTAAAACAAACAAACAAACAACAACAACAAAAACCCAAAAAGCAAAAACCACTTGGCTCCTCTGTCTTTCCTGCTTCTTCACCACATACTCAATTGTCATAGTGGCTGTGGGAACTGTGGTGTTCATGTGGCACACCCTTTTGCTGAAACAGCTTTACTTGCAAATGTTCATTGCAATGAGTTGTTGATCTGGTTTAAGGCCTCTGGCTTCTGGGACACCATCGATACTGGACCCTCACTGTGGTAGTTTGAATGTGATCGGTCCCCATAATCTCACAGGGAGTGGTACTATTAGGAGGTGTGGCTTTGTTGGAGTGAGTACGACCTTGTTGGAGGAAGTGTGTCTCTGTGGAGGTGGGCTTTGAGAACATGCTCAGGAGAACACCCTATGCTTAGGAGAACACCCAGTGTATCAGATAACTGCCTGCATGATGTAGGACTCTCAGCTACTACTTCAGCACCATGTCTGCCTGCATGATGCCATGTTCTCTGCCATGATGATAATGGACGGAACCTCTGAACTGTAAGCAATAGAAACCCTAGCTGAGACACTCACCAAAACTCCTCTCAGATACCCTGCCTTTGCCCCACACCATGGAGATCCTGTGACTGTGGGATGGGGTAGATGTTGGGGTTGGCCGACTCAGAGCCCTGGATGTATGCCTGGATGATAGCTGAGATGGACAGTCTGGGTCTCCACTGGGACTGCCCCCCTCAGGCAAGAGTCAGGGCCAGCTGGCAGGAGCCCATACCATCGGGGCCAGCTCTCCCTCTTGCTTGGTAAGACGTGGGACTAGCTCTTCGGTGTGTGGGGCCAGCAATCCCATTGCAGTGGCTGGCAATGAGGGGCAGTTCTCCCTGGGACACTGAGGGTCAGGGCCAGCTCTCCTGCACCATGCCACTGGGGCCAGTTCTGGGGGCCAGTTCTCCCATTGAGACAGATGGTGAGGCCACCAGAGCCAGCTCTCCCATGGCCCCCAGTGGTAACATGGGCCATGCACATTAACATAGAACACAGCTGGGGTAGAACCATGGACTCAGAAATGGATCTCAGCTAAAGCTTGGGTCTGATCATCACCCTGGCCTCAGGTGGCAGAGCAGGCCACTCAGATGAGTGTGACCCCAGCAGCAGCATGGCCCTTAGACATCTATATGGGCTCATGTGGCAGCTCAGAACACAGGCATTTGTTTGGCCTTCCATGGTAACACCGGTCATGGACATCAACAGACCCTGACTATGGTAGAGCCATTGACTCAGACATGGCCCTTGGCTGCAGCTTGGGACCAGACATCACATGGCCCCGGGGCTAGGCTACCTGAATCAGCCTATTCCTCCTCCTCCTCCTCCTCCTCCTCCTCCTCCTCCTCCTCCTTCCCCTCCCCCTCCTCCCCCTCCCCCTCCAGTCTTTATTTCTGCTTCTCTCCACAGTGATGAACCACTCTGCTTCTCCTTTCCTCCCATTTCTCCATCACACACCTGTTCATCGTGGTGGCACCTGCCCGGCGTCCTGAGGCTGTCATCTGCCCACCTGGGGCTGCCGGGGGCTGGGCTGTTGATCACTTTCTTAATTCTTCAGTGACTACAGCAATGAGACCAGATTCGACTATACCAAAAAGGCTAAATAGGTCTGCTCTCACACTGAATAACACAAGAACAAAAACCTGACCAGGAATTGAAACAAGCTTATTCAGACTCTGGAAAATACCTCAGTATGCCTGTGACTGAGTTGCCAGGGTTAATAAGCAAGCACATACCCAGGGCCAGGATGCATTCCTCTGAGGAGAGTCTTTGTACCACTGCGATGGTGTGGCTGTGCTTGTCTCCTAAAGATTCATGTGTTGGATGGTTGGTTCACAGAACAGCGACTCTGATAGATGGTGTACCTCTTAAAGGTAAGGCTCGGTGCAAGTTAACTTACCCAAGGGCCGTGTTAATGCTCATTTGTGGAGAAATCTTGCTTTTGTGAGCATTAGCTGTTATAGAAGCATAAGCAGGGCCCTCGCCTTCCCCTTCAGGCCTCTGGTCTCACCATGTGCTCTCTCCTGCTCTTACCCGGTACTTGCTGAGCTGAGGCGGTCCCTCATGGGCCCACATTGACAAGACTGCCCAATCTTAGTCTCCGACGCTGTAAGCTAAACCAGCTTCTCTTTTAATGTGTGCCATCTCAGGTGTGCTTGTTGGTATATGAGTCAGTGACTGTACAAAATGCCTGATAACAGCAATGGACAGAACAAAGAACTTCTTTTGGTTCCTGGTCAGAGGCTATCACAGAAGGGAAGGCATTATGGCAGGGAACACAGAGAGTCGCTTACATTGTGTCTGCAGTCAGGAAGCAGAGACAGATGGACGTTGGTGCTCAGCTTCCTTTCTCCTGTTTATTGAGTCCAGCCGAAACGGAATGATGCCATCCACATTTAGGGTAGAACTTCTCCCCTCAATGCTCACCTAAAACCTAATCTAGAAACAACCCACAGACGTGCCCAGAAGTGATTCTAGATCCCATCTAGTTGACAATATTAACCGTCACAGTTTAGTAACAAAAAATCAATGAAAATGCCCAGTGCCGCTCATTTCAGAATGAAGTCAGTTCTGAGGCAGGGTGTGGGGCAGGTATAGGAAAGGAGGACCCCCGTTTAACTGGGCAGATGGGGCTCTGGTTTCCACTAGGAGGAGATGGCCACTGCACACCACATGGGACTGCTGGGAGGGAGGCAGAGGGCCGCTGTGGAAGACCTGGCTCTCAGAACCTGTCTGCCAGCTTCCCTAGCGGCTGTCAAAAGTTACATACCTACTGTGTTGTGTTTCTGCGATCAGTAAGTGCGTTTCTGAAATTCACAGCACAGTCTCCTTTATGATGTGGAACACTGGGAGGCAAGGATGGCCAGTGGGGAGGGATAGATCCACAGATGGCTAAGAGGATCCAGGCATGTTGGAGTGGTTCCTTTAGGCCAGATGACGGACAGACAACCAGCAATAAACTCCCTGAAGCAGCCTTTCTATAAACCTGTCGAGGGCACCTAAGGTCTGACTTTATATAGGGTGTGTTAATGCCTGTTTAGTCTATAGGTAACTATGGATGAACACATCCCATTTGTAATGTGTTCAGGCCACAATTTTAATAACATTGGAATGAGAGTTAACTTTTGTCTTCTTTAGTCTAGATGCAGAACTCATTGGCCCAATGTAACTGCACAAAGAAAAAAGTAAGGACCAGAAAGACGGCGCAGCAGGTAAAAGCATTTGCTACCGAGCCTGAAGACTTGAGTTCAATCCCCAAACCCACACCAGGGGACTCTAAACCACCCGCAGCTTCTTCTCCAGGAACCCATCACAGAACACCTATATACGAATTCAAAATCAAAAAGGGAACTTGCTTGTCACTTGTATTGTTTTAACACAGCAAGTTGGTTTCCGCCTTCTAGGTCAGGCACAGTCCCTCACGGGGCTCTCCAATGAGGTTCTCCTACTGCAGTGGTTCCCAGCCGTCCTAATGCTGTGACCCTGTAACACAGCTCCTCATGCTGCGGGGACCCCCAACCACACAATTATTTTCACTGCTACTTCATAACATGTGTTTTCCCATGGTCTTAGGTGACCCCTGTGAAAAGGTCTTTTGATCCTCGAGGGGTTGTGACCACAGGTTGAGAGCCTCTGTCCTATAGTCCTTTTCGTTTGTTTGAGGCAGGGTTTCACATAGTCAGGGCTGCTCCTGGACTCCCATCCTCCTGCCTCGACCACCACACGCTGGGATCACAGCCTGGCTTCCATAACCACCCAAGCATGCTGAAGGGAGCATGACCGGACCGATAGCAGTGCAAACTGCTGAAGGCAGGTCACAGACTTTTACCATCTGCTCCGTGAACTTCTAGAAAGTTCTGAGTTGCCTTGATTTCCTGCACACACTGGCTCTCTTGCTGACAATTTGGCTAGTAGCTGAAACTGTCAATGGACACATGATAGACAGCAAAGTGGTGTAATTTATTTTCTATTTTTATGTCCCAAACTGTTAGAATAAGCTAAATAAATGTGTATCCTATGTGTTTGTTCATGGACATGTGTACGTACACACACACACACACACACACACACACACACACACGTAGTGGAGAGGAATGAGTAGAGTTGCCTTTTTAAACTTTCTAAATGTAGCTAGAGCTATAGACAGTTGTGAACTGCCATGTGGGTACTGGGTATTGAACCTGGGTCCTCTGGAAGAGCAACCAGTGCTCTTAACTGATGAGCCGTCTCTCCATTGCTGAGAACTGCCCTTTAAATATTTGTTTATACTCAAAGTGTAAATAAAGATGTTCTCAGCCTTAACCAGAGAAGCTTAACTTTGTAGTGGGCAGCAGTTCATGCAGAGGCCCATAACTGATCACAAGAGGGAGAGTATGTGACTGTTGAGTGTTCAGCCCCAGACAGGACATCTCTATTACTCCCTGCAAAGCTCAGGGAACATTTCAGCGGGAGCAGAAAGAGCCAGAGGACAGGGCGGGGTGCTGAAATACTGTCTTCTGTACGTGACATGGCTATCGCACTCACAAATCCACAACAGCTGTGGCTGCTCACACAAGACTAGGCCAGACATCATTCTTTCATGAACTCAAAAGGGCTCATGAGGTCCTACCCCTCCCTGGGGAGCTATAGGTAGTTAATGGCTGCCGAAGGCCGAGGGGTCATGATTCCTCAGTGCTGCAGCCACAGGTAAGCTGCCCTTGCTCGTATAAATAAGAAGTTCTACCGCCAGGCTCATGCACTAAATGCTCTGGGACGCACACATTAAACAGACATGAGGGTGTGGGGCTCGTGGGGAGGAGAAGGGTTTTAGGGGGAGGAAGGTGAAAGCAGGCAAGGTCGAGAAACATTAGTGAAAGAATAAAAGTGCATGTTTTACCACAAGAAAACCACAGAATCAACTAACCTGGGCTCACAGGGCTCACAGAGACTGAACCGCCCACCAGAGAACGTGCATGGGACTGGCCTAGGCCTCTGCACATGTGTTACCGTTGTGTAGCTTGGTCTTCTTGTGGGACTCCTAACAAGAGGAGCAGGGCTGTCTCTGACTCTGTTGTCTGCTTTTGGGACCCTTTCCTCCTACTGGGGTTGCCTCTTCCAGCCTCAATAGGAGAGGAGGTACCTAGGCTTACTGCAACTTGACATGCCATGGCTGACAGATATCCATGGGAGGCCTGCTGTTTTCTGAAGAGAAAGGAGGAGTGGATGTGGGTTGGGGGAGGGGCAGGGAAGAGAGGAGGGAGGGGAAACTGTGATCAGGCTGTGGGAAATTAATTAATTAATAATAAATAAATACATGTTTTAAAGAAAGAAATATTGGCAGTGGTAGCACATGCCTTTAATCCCAGCACTTGAGAGACAGGGGCAGGCAGATCTCTGTGAGTTCAAGGCCAACCTGGTCTACAGAGTGAGATCCAAGACAGGCTCCAAAGCTACACAGAGAAATCCTGTCTTGAAAAAAAAAAAAAGGAAGAAAGGAAGAAAGAAAGAAATATTGCTACATCTAGAGCATAATGTCATCCATCCATTAAAGCAAAAACAATCTGTAGTCATTTGCATGCACTAAAATCACCATGCTTATAAGCTTATAAGTGAATGTATGCTATAATAACCAAAAGTATCTCCTGGGGCCAACATGTGAATAAGAAATGTTTTTATAATAAAACATAAGTAGCTTCTTCTCTAAAAACCTGTTTTCAAAAGCGTGGGTGAAACTGCCTTCCACAGGTGAGCTGAGTGTCTGAACACATTTACATATTATTCTGATTAGGATGAGAGAAATTTGAGATTATAGACCTGTAAACCTTGACCTGGAAAAAACTCTTCTAGAGCAGAGAAGACACCAATTAGAGCACTTTAATTAGTTTTAAAATAACATCTAATTGAGTCAGGTTGAAGTTTGTGGAACCTGTGAGCATTTGTAATTCTTTCCTTACCCGCTCCTTAATGACAATTAAAAGAAGTTCACACGGAGTTCAAGAGTCGGGACGATTTTTAAATCATCATTTTGCAATCTCTGTGCTAAGTGAGATAAGAGGAATAAAGGATCTGCTCCGATTTCTTTTGTGTTTCCTTAGGTAGAGCTGAAACACAAGGTTTCACAGGAGACGGCTCTGAGAAGCAGAGGGCCGGGTGTGGTTCAGTTAC
Organism: Peromyscus maniculatus bairdii; assembly: GCF_049852395.1. Lineage (NCBI taxonomy): Eukaryota > Metazoa > Chordata > Mammalia > Rodentia > Cricetidae > Peromyscus > Peromyscus maniculatus. The sequence goes on along the minus strand of NC_134857.1, from coordinate 12,778,867 downwards.
CGGATGGTTCCCGCGCACAGACCAGGCCCTGGCTTCAATTGCTAGCACCCAGTAAAGCAGCTGGGATGCCTCATGCCTGTTTGCCCAGCTCTGGGGAGGTGGAGTTCCGGCTTGCCCTCACCACAGAGTGAGTTCGAGGCCAGCCCGGCCCACTTGAGACACTGTCTCAGAAAAGAAGAGGACACCAGACCAGGCAAAGAAAGAAACGAGGAGAATGGCTGAGGGCCCTGGCAGGGAGAGGCAGAAATGTACGTGTGACCCGGAAATTTTAGTGAAATCTCCGCTAGGATAAAATTTGTCGGTCTTCTTCTGATAAATATGTTCATTGGTAAAGGGGGCGGGGCAGGGAGGGGAGGAGTTACATGAGGAAGGAAAACTCAGACAGACAGAAACGTCAGTTGAAGACGTTGTCTGTGCCAAACTTGACCTCAGACATACTCCACCCCCTGGAAGCTGCTACAGTGCCAAGGCCCTCACTGGCTCCTCCAGCCTCCCTGGCCAATCGGTGTTCTCACCGCCAGCCACAGGAACTTCTGGGTTCACATTCACTTGCAAACTTCCATGACCACTAGACACGTGTTCCCATGTGCTGAGGACAGGCCCATGTGCTGTCATTTGCTGTGTGGTTTGAAAGAAACCAGGAAGATCAAAGTTCCTCCAAATGGCAGTTTGGAGGAATGAACCCAAATGCTATGGCTCAGTCATTCCTTTATAGGAGGGATTATCTCATCTTAGCCAGAATTTTCTTAAAATGTGAATCAGGGCTGCCAAGATGTCTCAGTAGGAGTTCCCATGCTCTTTCTGTTGCTGTGATGAAATACTTGAGCAAAAAACGGACCAAGGGAAGGGTTTATTTCACCCTCTACTTCCAGGTCACAGTCCACCATTGAGGGAAATCAGGGCAGGAACTACAGGCAAGAACCAGGAGACAAGAACCATGGAGGATCAATGCTTGCTGGCTTTCTCTCTGGTTGGATCACAGGCTCAAGCTTAGCCTGGCTCGTCTACAACCTAGGACCAACTGCTTAGGGATGCTACCACCCAGACTAGGCTGGGCCCTCCTCTTCTGCCTCAGTAGATAATCAGGATCAGCCGCACACAGACCAACATGATATATACAATAACAATTAAAGTGTGACCCAAACCTGTGAGAACACTAAGGATAACGCAGGTTGTCTTCCCTGGCCCTTTAATATTGAAACTTGAGGCCTTGCTCCCAGGCACAGGAACATTTCGGGTAAAGATTCAAATGAAAGGGAGTGATATTTGCACATATATTCAACCCCGTCCCCCAGCACTTCCTGAGACTTAGTCCAGTCTGGCCTTGAGCTACTTCATCTTGTGACCTTCCTGCCTCCGCTGCCCAGGGTGGACCACTGAGATTGTAGCCTTGTGCTAGCACACTCAGTGTTAGGCAGTGCTGGGAGCAAACCCAAGGCCTCCTGTATGCCAGGCAAGCGCGCTGTCAGCTGAGCTCCATCCCGGCTCCGTCTCTCATATGTTCTGTTGCTAATACCTACACTTCTTAAAGGAGGTGTGCAATGTTTTCACACCACACAGAGTTCTGCCTCAAGTGAGGCAGAAAGATGGAGCTACAAACCCCCTGGCAGCCTCAGACACCGTGACGCTACACTGTGAGCTTTCAGATAGAGAAAGGAAGGCTTACCCAGAAGTCTGTAGAGGCATGCCACTCACCCTGGCCAGAACAGAAGGTTGTCAAGGTGGTTCCCCCATTAGTTATACACAACTGCTTGTGTGGGGATCTTCGGGATATCCACTGTTGAACTTCTCCGCCTTTGGCTGTGAGATGATACCTGTCACTCTTTGTTTTAAATACCCTGCTTAGACCCTGTACGAGTGTATACTCTGCCCATGCCTCTTTAGCATGAAGCCCAAGGCTTCCATGAGAAACCAAACAGAATCATTCAGTAAATTTCATGTTTTTAAAGAAATAGTATGATAATTAAACTGTTGCCTTCACTCCTCAATTCCACCAAATACATATTTCCAGTGGTGCCTTGAAACAAACTGTTTTCATTATATAGTTCAGGGATACAGCTGGGCCTGGCAGCCCATGCCTCTAATCCCAGCACAGGAGTGGTTGATGCAGGAGGTTGCTGAGAGTTTGAGGCCAGCCTGGACTACACACTGAAACCCTGTTTCAAGAGGAAGGAGGAGGAGGGGGAGGGCCTTCTTAGACATTACCTGGGTCTCTTGCCTAGGGAGGTTACATTGGCCTACGACTTTCAGAGTAAATTTTTCAGCATTGTCCCTGCTCTGAGGGGAAGAATATTGCCCTGGGGAGGAACCATAGGATGCAGCCAAAATGGAGTGTTCAGCAGCTGGAGGTGAACTGTGGAGACTTCAACCATTTGTGGGTTTTGTTTAGCTTAGGCTTGAAGTCGAGTCTGGCCATGTGAGCAAACTAGGAACACACACCCACATGTGAGCATGCGCTCGCGCTCACACAAACACATACACACAAAACACACAGAGGCACATATGCTCTGGAATCTCAGTTCATCCACCAACTTAAACCTGAGCTTTCAAGGCTTTCTTCCACAGGTTTCTGCAGTGTATCTGTGATGGTTAGCCTTCATCGTCAGCTTGAAGGGTTTCGAATCACCTCGACCCAATTCTGGGATATCTGTGACGGAGTCCAGTGGCTTTAACTGAGCATGAAGGAGCCACCCTGCACGTGGGTGATATCTTCCACCCTGCTCGTGGGTGATATCTTCCCAGGGCTGGGGCCCTGACTGAACCAAAGGGAGAAGGCAAGCTGAGCACCAGCCTCTGTCTCTCTCTGCATCCTGACCGTAGATGCCATGCAGCCAGCGGACTCAAGTTCCTGATGCTGTGATTTTCCAGTCGTGGTGGACTTCACTCTTAACTACAAGCCCTGAAAACAAATAAATAAAACAAACCCCATCCCCCCTTAAATTGTTTGTTACAGCAACAAGAAAAAGGACTAATACAGTACCTGGGGTGTTATTCCAGGGGTGGCGTGAGGTCTCTGAAAGGTCTTCTAGGATATCCAAAACCCAGAGTCTGTGTGGAGAACATCTTGGGTGCTTCTCCCATTCCTCTGCTTCTCCCCTGCCTTCTGGGGATGCTTCTCCCATTTCTCTGCTTCTCCTCCTGCCTTCTGGGGATGCTTCTCCCATTCCTCCAGCTTCTCCTCCTGCTTTCTGAGGATGCGGCATTCACTTTAGTCACACAGATACCCTTCACTCTCACCTTCCTGTACCTGCTCCCACAATCCTCAGGCCCTTGCCTCAGTTTCCCTATCCTCTTCCCATCTCTACTTGAATTCCCTTCTAATTCATCCCCAGAAGCAATGTACTCACAACTGTTTCTTGACATTTGCAACTAAAAACGCATAGTTAACTGCATTGAACCCAAACAACCCATCAGGATGGTTTCATTATCCTCACTTCCTATAAAGACAAACACAGGCCCAGAGACTCATTCGTTTGCTGTGTATGTGGGCTCCACTATCCATCTTACAGGCAATGTGACTGCCTGGGCCGCGCCTTTCTGCCTCAGTCTACCTGGGCTTGCCAGCAGGCCACAGGCCTCAAAGAGTTGAGGAGGAGGATGTGTTTAGATCCCACTTTTCAGGTTAAGAAAGAACAACTCTTAGGGAAGTGTGTAGATGAGGTTCCTGGGATGCTCCATCACTTTTTCTGTCTTCTCGGGGCAGCCTTACCCTGTTAGAGATACTCTGGTGTCCCCTGACATAATTTTTATGTCTGTGTTGATTAGAGAAGCTAGTGTCTGGACTAAGTCTGACCCCCTTTGGAGGAAGTACCTCATCGGATGAATTCACAGAAAAGAAGGCCAAGGGTCTCATGGGAGCAGGGGTCAGAGAGGGAGATTGGGTGAGGAGGGTGAGGAAGAGGAGGGAGATTGGGTGAGAAGGGTGAGGAAGAGGAGGGAGATTGGGTGAGAAAGGTGAGGAAGGGGGAGATTGGGTGAGAAGGGTGAGGAAGAGGAGGGGGATTGGGTGAGAAGGGTGAGGAAGGGGGAGATCGGGTGAGAAGGGTGAGGAAGGGGGAGATTGGGTGAGAAGGGTGAGGAAGAGGAGGGAGATCAGGTGAGAAGGGTGAGGAAGAGGAGGGAGATCGGGTGAGAAGGGTGAGGAAGGGGGAGATTGGGTGAGAAGGGTGAGGAAGGGGGAGATTGGGTGAGAAGGGTGAGGAAGGGGGAGATTGGGTGAGAAGGGTGAGGAAGGGGGAGATTGGGTGAGAAGGGTGAGGAAGAGGAGGGAGATCAGGTGAGAAGGGTGAGGAAGAGGAGGGAGATCGGGTGAGAAGGGTGAGGAAGGGATTCAGGGCTTGTCCCTGTCAGAGCTCCTTGTGCAGAGAGGATGGGGCTGAAGAGTGGGGGTTTTTACAAGCGACCCTAGAGACAGGAGCAGCGCTGGTCCTGGGCCCAGTGGGTGAGGTGCGGGACAGCAGTGTGGGGAGACACAGCCTGTCTCCAGTGGGTGAGGTGCAGGACAGCAGTGTGGGGAGACACAGCCTGTCTGCAGTGGGTGAGGTGCGGGACAGCAGTGTGGGGAGACACAGCCTGTCTCCAGTGGGTGAGGTGCGGGACAGCAGTGTGTGGGGAGGCACAGCCTGTCTCCAGTGGGTGAGGTGCGGGACAGCAGTGTGGGTGGCACAGCCTGTCTCCAGTGGGTGAGGTGCGGGACAGCAGTGTGGGTGGCACAGCCTGTCTCCAGTGGGTGAGGTGCGGGACAGCAGTGTGTGGGGAGACACAGCCTGTCTCCAGTGGGTGAGGTACAGGACAGCAGTGTGGGGAGACACAGCCTGTCTCCAGTGGGTGAGGTACAGGACAGCAGTGTGGGGAGACACAGCCTGTCTGCAGTGGGTGAGGTGCGGGACAGCAGTGTGGGGAGACACAGCCTGTCTCCAGTGGGTGAGGTGCGGGACAGCAGTGTGTGGGGAGGCACAGCCTGTCTCCAGTGGGTGAGGTGCGGGACAGCAGTGTGGGTGGCACAGCCTGTCTCCAGTGGGTGAGGTGCGGGACAGCAGTGTGGGTGGCACAGCCTGTCTCCAGTGGGTGAGGTGCGGGACAGCAGTGTGGAGAGGCATAGCCTGTCTGGAGAACAGAGCCAGGCTGCTGGTGACGAAGCTGGAGAGGAGTCCAGCTCCGGTGTGCCCTTGAGTGAGCAGCAGGAGGTGAATGAACGCAGTTCTCTCCCGCGCAGGAGAGGCACAGCACTATGCTCTGGAAGCCCGAGAGGAAAGGCCTCTCAGGAAATGATAGCTGCATCCTGGACTCCCACAAAAAACCTGGGGTACTTGTCTATCCGGGGAAGAAAAGGAACTGATAAAATGTGACTCCATGGTGGCAGGGACCTCCATGTCTGCAACTGTCAAGCTCTTGGGATGCAGAGTTACAAATGCTGAACTCTGAATGTAAACAGTGTGCGGTTCTGGAGTTGGGAGGCCGCTCAGTTGGTCCAGTGCTTGCTTAGCATGCATGAAGCCCTGGGTTCGATCCCCAGCACCACACAAACGAGGTGTTGTGGCGTGTGCCTGCAATCCCAGCTCTTGAGAGGTAGAGGCAGGAAGAGCGGAAATTCAAGGTCGTCCTCAGCTATGGAGCCAGTCTGAGATAGCCTAGGCTAGACCCTGCCTCAAAAAAAAGGCGAGAGGGCAATTGTCTCATTGGGAGGAGCTTTGCTCTAATAAAGAGAAATAATGAACTTATAAAATAGTCCTGCTTTCAAAGGACTAGTTTTGGAAACTGAGTGTAGTGGTTCACACCCACAATCCCAGAACTTAAGTTGAGGCAAGCAGGTTGATTGCTGTGAGTTCTACGAGACTTTAAAATGACACCAGGCAAAGGAGAAATAAAAGAAAGAAGGAAGAAGAGAAAAGAAGGAACTTTCCCGCAGAACTGTCTGCTGACGGCCTGGTGTGTCAAGCCCTGCCAGGGTTGTTAAACGGCCAGCTGCCGAAGCCATGCTCTCTGCCCCAGGCTCAGTTACCTCTGACAGAGTCTCCTGAAACCGAGGCAGGACACGCAAACTGGGTCATCCCAAAGAAGAAAACAGAGGGAACGTGCATTTCCCCAGTCCGTTTCTTCAGTCTGTCCTTCTGGTAAGAATTTACTGAGCCTGAAATCGGAGCTGAAGGAGAGGGCAGAGCCACGGGGCACACGGAACTGAACCCCAGCCCAGGCTGTGCAAGGCTTAGAGCAAATCTCCTCAGTCCTGCAGAGGACTGACAGGAAGACTAACTGGGGAAGACAGGGGCCACATCCCAACCAGCAATCTGTCTTCAGGCCGTCCAGGTGTGAGTGGCTTCTGGGCAAGTCCCCTTTGAACTTCAGCTTTCCTGTCTATAAAGTTACAAGGGTTTTGCCAGCTCCTAACTAGTGTGAGACTAAAAGATCTCAAAAGCACTTGGTGTGTGTCATCAGTGTCCATTACCCACTGATATTACTGCGGATACCCTTAAAATGAGCCCCTTCATTTACAGGTTTTGTCGCTTGTTTGGGGGACAGGGTCTCCCTCAGGGTGGCCTGACCTGTGCTACATGGCAGAAGATCCCCCTGCCTGTGCTTCCAGGGTGCAGCAGTAAGGGAATGTGTCCATACACCAGTGCTGAGCCTCTAGCCGAGGCCTCTTGCATGCGGGGCAAGAACTCTACCCACTGAACTCCATCGCTCCTTTGTGACGTTTTTGATCCGTTTGTGTTCATTCCAGGGCTGACACACTTTAAATGACCACCGATCTTGTGTTAGTTATAGGTTACATTTCTCTCTGAGGATGGGTTATTGTTCTTGTTGATTCGTGACTCTTCCCTCACAAACTGACATATTTCATGCATATGGGGTTTTTGTCTGTCTGTATGTCTGTGTACCACATGCATGCCCAAGGAGGCCAGAAGAGGGTGTTAGATCCCCCGGGACTAGAGTTATAGACAGTTGTGAGCCACCGTGTGGGTACTGGAATTGAACCCAGGTCCTCTGGAAAAGCAGCCAATGTTCTAACCTCTGAGCCATCTCTCCACTAAATTCTCTGTTTTATACCTTTAGTATAGATGCTTCTACTAGAGGTTTACTAGAAATTTTATTCTGCTTGTATTTTCTTGTTTCTTTCGTCAACTTACAGACTGTTGGAGGGCCACAGCTCTTTCCTCAGAGCCCTGTGTAGACAACAGACCTTCACTAAATACTCTGAGATAAACTCAAATGTGATTAGATTTCCTTCTCTGAAAAATATTTTTATGAAAAAGGAGGTAAAATTTTCTGAGATTCTACCTTACCATACACGTCGGGGAAAAAGACCTTACAGCTGGTTAGAAGGTTTAAAACCTGAGAAGCCTGGTCTATGTTTTGGATGGGTCATTCTAGAGAGTGTGTGCTTGTGTGTATGTCTATATGTATATATGCCTGTTCATGTGTGTTCAGGGGAGTGTGTGTGTGTGTGTGTGTGTGTATTGGTGTTTATACAGGCCGAAGGACAGCCTCAGATGTCATGTGCTGTCTGCCTTCTATCTCTGCCCCTCCCCCCAATGCTGGGATGGCAAACCCATGGCTCATTATGGTTGGCTTCGAAAGTTTTAACCAGCCTTTCTGACAGGAATGAGTATATTCTAAAGAGACACCTGCGTTCCCCTCTTTGACATCAGACTACTGAAATAATAAACTCCAAGAAATTAAAAATTGCCTAGGAGTTTCCTGACAGGAGAGGAGATGGCCAAAGGCTTGAGAATACCTTGAGGAAGAACTTGTCTCCCGGGCAGAGATTGACAGCTTGTTGGAATGCCTTGTAGGAGCGCCTTAGAGCTGAGGCAGTCGTGGTCTGACGGTCACTTTACCTGGCTCTTTAGTTATGGCTGTCTCTGCTTTGTGTTTAAAACCTGCCCTCAAGTCAGATCCCCTCCGTCAAGACAGACTGAATCTCTCTGTCTCTTTGCAATGTGACCATCCTGGATACATGTTTGTTTCTTTGTTTTCATTGTTAGTGGGAATCCCTTAATTTGCTTTTTAAGGATAGGAGGCGAAATCTGGCTGGTTGGGAGCACAGTCTGTGACCCGGAGCCCCAGTGACGTCGTGGGTTCTAAGGACTGAACTCAGGTCCGTTTTACTGACTGAACTACTTTTCAATCCCAACACCACCGCTATGTCCCGTTTTCCGCTCTCAGCAGGAGCAGTCGGTCCTCCCAGCTTTCCTTTGGACCACGTGACCATCGGAAGACCCGGATGGTGTGACGCCAGCCTGTGCAGCCTGCTTAGGGACCGCAGCAGCCCCAGGCCTTGGACAACTCAGCAGAGGAGCTTTGCTCACAGGACTTGGGAGGAGGAGGAGGGCTTGGGGTAGGGTGGGGGAAAGTTAACCCCTTCCGTTGCTCACAGGACTTGGGAGGAGGAGGGCCCGGGATGGGGTGGGGTGGAAGTTAACCCCTTCCGTTGCTCTTTCCTTCCACCCTGTTTTTCCAGCCCACCCTGCTCTCTGTTCCCACAAACCTCAGCTTTAGCTCATGTTCTCATGACTTATTGCCTAGTCAGCTTCCTCATCTCTTCCATTCTGCTCTCACATGCCTTTTAGTTGCGTGTTCTACAGCACAGATCTGTCCTGTGCCTTGTCCTGCCACCCTGCGCCATAGCATACAGCCCACCAGGTTGTCTTTTTGTCTTAGTGTTGTATTGCTGTGAAGAGACACCATGACCACTGCAACTTCTACAAAAGAAAGCATTTAACTGGGGCTAGCTTCCAGTTTCAGAGGTTCAGTCCATTATCAGCGTGGCGGGAAGCATGGCAGGCGGCAGCCAGGCAGGCATGGTGCTGGAGAAGCAGCTGAGAGGTCTGCATCTGGATCTGCAGGCAGCAGGAAGAGAGAGACTCTGGCCTTTCTTGGGCTTTTGAGACCTCAAAGCCCACCCCAGTGACACACTTCCTCCAACAAGGCCACACCTCCTTCTCCTTCTCAAGTAATGTTACTCCCTGATGACTAAGCAGGCAAGTATCTGAGCCTAAGGGGGGGGGGGGCGTTCTTAGCCAAACCGCCACACTTTGGAATAATGTCTGAATTCCCCGTGGAGCTCATGAGTCACTCCATGGTGGACTCCTGCTCCTTTTTCACCCCTTGGTTCTGTTTTCCTCCAGACATCTGGAGCTGTGTGGAGCTCTGGACGAGGACTCTCCTTGCAGGCTGTTTGCATTCCTCCTGAGAAGGCTTTCTTGTTTCCTAAGGTGCCTACTACCCTCGCCTCTGTTACCAGGGTGTGCAGAGCCACACCACCCCATCCTTCCTCCACAGAGCGATGATCAGGTTCTTGCATAAAGAATGCCTCACTGGTTGCAGTCATTCAACCTCATTCACTCTCTTCCTCATAACTTTCAAAACACATGGACCATGCATTCTTCTGGAATCTAGGAACATATACTTCCACAGGCAGACCAGGTGGGAATCCTGGCCCTCAAAGAACTTACAGTTTTTATTTCAATAAAAATGTGATAAAGATTTTTAAGAAAATGAATCAGATGATATGGTAATTAGAGAGTGCCAGGGATGAGAGGAAAGCCATCTGAAGCTGAGGAAGGATTAGGGTAGTGCCCACAAGCGGGACTAAGCCGGTATACTAGAGGCAGGAGCCACATTTTAAGCTATCACAGGGCTATGATTTCCTAAGACTTAGGTGAGTATCTCACAGCTTTCTTCACCACAGGGTCTAGCCTGATGTCTGAAAATAGTAGTGCTGACAAGTATTTGACTGTTCAGTGTGTGTGTGTGTGTGGGGGGGACAAAACAGCTTGACCACACAGCTGCCATGACAGGCTTAGAGGCCCAGACACAGCTTCTGACAGGCAACACCTGGACCCAGGAAAAGCCATAAGCTGACCCCACCCAGGGAGGCCTGCATCTAAGAGGAAATACCTGACATTCCAAACATCCCCTATACCCCTAGGAAAATGTCAGCTAATCAGGGTCCTGAACCCTGGAAATCCCCTCACCCCAACCTCTGCTGTGATTAAAAACAACAACAACAACAACAACCCCCACCCCGCCTGGGCTCTGGGCTCTCTGCTCTCACCTCTGAGTCTGACAGAGAGCCCAAGCTCTAAGCTTGAAAATAAAGGCTCTTTGCTTTTACATACAGGATTCAGTCTTCATGGTGGTCTTTTAGGGGGTCCCTGTGATCTGGGCATAACAAATATAATTTGAAAATTACACTTTTCCTTAAAAAAACTTTAAAAACTAAACAGTGATTTTGTAGTCTGGAGAGCTTTCTTCTAGAAACTGGAGTAGGATATTCTTGTCTCCTTCCAAAGTTAGTAAACCGTCTTTCTCTCCATCTGCTTTGCTGTCCGTTAGCTGCCGTATTGGATACGATAGTTATCAGGTCTTTTAACTAGTCAAATAGTCAAACTGGGGGTAAAGAAGGGAGTTTTACTTTTTCCTGTTTTTTGTTTGTTTGTTTGTTTTTGTTTCCCCAAGACAGGGTTTCTCTGTGTAGCCCTGGCTGTCCTGGAATTCGCTTTGTAAACCAGGCTGGCCTCGAACTCCAGAGCTCTGCCTGCCTCTGCCTCTTGAGTGCTGGGGTTAATGGCACATGCCACCACATTGGACTAGAAAGGAGTTTCTCTTACCAACATTAAATGTTTGCCAAGGTCCTAGGGAGATAGTTAAGAGGGTAAAGGGCTTGTCACTCAAGGCTGAGGACCTGAGTTCCATCTCCAGACTACACTTAAGAAACTGGGCATAGTGGCATGGACTTGATATCTCAGAGATGGGGGCAGAGACAGGAAGAGCCCTGGGTCTCTCTGGCCAGCCAGTGCAGCCTAGTCTGTGTGCCTCAGATCCCAGTGAGAGACCCCGTCTCCGAAAACAAAGGGGTGACTGCTGAAGCACAACACCCAAGTTCAATTTCTGACCTTCACATGCTTGTGCACACACATGCACTTACAACACCCCAATACACACATACAACATATACATACACGATAAACAAACATTTCTTTAGAAAACAAACAAGCATTGTGGAACGTCTGCTTAAAAAAAAATGTTTCCCTTGGAGCTGGAAAGATGGCTCAGCGTGAAGAATACCTGTTCTTCCAGAGGCCCAGTTCCATTTCCAGCACTCACAACTGTCTGTGATTCCAGCCTCAGAGAATCTGACATGCTTTTTTGGTCTCTATGGCAGCTCCAACATATATGTAAATAAAAATAAAATAAATATTTTTCAAAATTAAAAAATGAATTCCAACAGCACTGGTCCCTTCTAACCATATCTTTCAGGCCTCTGAGACCTTTCCGCATTAAGTGGGACTACTGTGTCTCCGCTCACTGCTGCGTGGAGGGCCACAGGATCCCCAGACCACACGGTTGTCAGAACTTGGCTCTTGCTTGTTCCTTGAGTTCCAGGGTGGCCATGTTTTTCTTCCCAGAAGGGATATTCCCTCTGAAGCACTTTTCTTTTTTTCCTAATAGAAACCGAGTTCTCCTGAAAATTCTGTGATTTTAATCTTAAAACCCCTCTCCCACCAAGCACGGTTTCTCTGAAACAGTTTTCATACTTGTTCTGAGTGGTTTTTCTCCTTTTCCCTTGATTCTCAACAGGAATTTCTCTGGAATCTTGTCACATAAAAGAGATTTAGAGATGGCATGCCATCTCATCAGGTAAAGATGCTTGCCACCAAAACTAACAACTGAGTTTGACCCTTGGGACCCACATGTGGAAACAGGGAGCTGACTCCTAAAAGTTGACCTCTGATCTTCATGTGTTTGCCATGGCATAAGGGAACCCACTCGACCCACCCAACCACCCACTTACCGATAAATAGAAATGTAATTGAAAATCTTTTTTCAGAGAGGCCTTTCTTCTTCCATAAAAGCTTTCTGGAAATACCCTGAGGGGCACACCTAGAGACATGTTTCCATTGTTAGGGTGTGTCTTCCTTCTTCAGTCAAGTCCTTTTGGAAATACTCTCCTAGATAGACACAGAGATGTGTTTCCATGGTGATTTTAGTTCAGTCAAGCAGACAATGACGATTAACCCCTGAAGTCTCTTTGAATATGAGTGCCCAGCTCGAATCTAGCTGAACGAGTGCAGACATGTCTATCCAACCTGGCTTGGTGGCTTGTGCTTGGAAACTCAGTACTTGGAGGGCTGAAGCAGGAAGATTGCTACAAGTTCAAGGCAACCTTGAATTATAGTGAATTCTAGGCCAGCCTGGGCTATAAACTGAGACTCTGTCTCATACACACACAGAGCAGGATCTAGGTGGGTCCTGCTGAGGCAGGCAGCACCCAAGCCATGGAATTTGGATTCACATCAGCAGTGTTTTCAGGCTATTGGAGTAGTTTAGGGAGCCAGAGAGGAAATACAATTCTAGTCCTTGGCTTGGGCGGAACACCTGGAGCAATATTAAAAATAACTAACTGTTGTTGTTTTTAAATATTAAAACTGATTAGTGAGATGAAAATATTTTTTAACCACAATCCAATTTAAGTTTTTTGACTGCAATTAAAAAAAAAAAACAAAAAAACACAAATTTCACATGTGAACTCTTGACCTAGTCTGTCCAAAAAAATAGTAAAGAATACTAATTAAAGTTCTGGCTCATGTTTCTGAGGACTCAAAGTCCAGTGACTGCGAGGGCCTGGAGTTGTCTCTAAATCACCATGGAGATAGGAGCTAACAGAGAGTCCATAATGCATTCAAGCATCGGAAGAACACAGTGGAGGAGACCTCTTTCCTCCACTGCCTTTGACATGTGGGTGTGTGCCTGCATTTGAGTGTGTGCACCATGTACATGCAGTGTCTGCGGAGGCCAGAAGAGGGCGCTGGGTGAGCCCTGTGGGGCTGGGAATTGAACATGCATCCTCTAAAAGTCCTCTTCACAGCTGAGACATTTCTCCAGCCCCCAACAGGAGACATTTTTAATAAGCATGTTCTGGTTCAAGCTTGGGAGCTCTCTGGATAAGTGCCTCTAAGGATTCTATCTATACAGTTAAGAACTTAGAGTTGTGAGCACATTTTCCTGAGCTCTCCTGGCTTCCTGTTGTGTTTTTACTGCTGAATCTTATTTACTTCCAATATACTTATGATGTAGATTCCTTCTTAATGTAGAACACATTTTAATATTCTTGGTTTTTGGCATGACTTTTCATAACAAGTCACTTCCAAAAAGTGACTTTGTAAAAGCATCCATAGAAAAGCCTTTACAGTATTCAGAGATGTTTATTCCTTAAAATGTCATTAGATCAGATCAGTAAAGAAAAATCTTAAAATTGCTCGAATAAGCCCACTTAGAAACTTGACTTTTATCCTTTAATGTGAGTACCATGGAAACACTAAGAAATAAATGAGATGAACATTAATTTTAAATGTCAAAATTTCATTTTTTTCAACTTAAAAAAAAGCTATTTCTAATTATGGATTATTTAGAGAAAGTGAAAAGGCACTAATAGGAAAACAAGCTGCAAACTCTATGATCTCAATATGAAGACAATCGCTGGTAGAATTTTGGGGTATTTTCTCCACAATTATGTTTTTATGTCTGTAATGTGTTACACACCAACACATAATCGCATTTAATAATAGTTTTATGTTCTTTTATGTTTTTATTAACTATATTTTCTTAGTTTTTACATCTCTCATACTTTGAAAGCTGTAATCATATTTATTTCTAATAGTCATTTAAAAAAACTTTTTTCCTCTTTTTAAGATGTATGTATTTTTATTTTTATATGTGTGTGTGTTTGCCATCATGTATGTGCACCATGTGCTCATCTGGTATCCCCAGAGATCAGAAGAGGGCATTGGATCCCCTAGGACTGAGGTTATGGATCACCGTGAGCCATCATGTGGGTGCTGGAACTGAGCCCACTTCCTCTACAAGAGCAAGTCCTGGGGCTGGAGAGATGGTGCAGTGGCTAAGAGCAGGTGTTCTTTCAGGGAACAGGGTTTGATTCTACGCACCTACATAATGGCTGATAACTACCTATAACTGCAGTTCCAGGGGATCTGATACCATCTTCTGACCTCCAAGGATACCAGGCATGCATGTGGCAGGACATCGATGCAAACAAAACATCCATCCACATAAATAAATAAATGTGAAAAAAAAAGAACAAGTACTCTTTTTCACTGAGCTACCTCTCCAGCTTCAACCCTTAGTTTTTTGTTTCTAAAAAAAATATTAAATTCTTAAAAGATTTTTAAAATATATTTTTATTTTATGTGTATGGGTATTTTGCCTGCATATATGTCTTGTACCATGTGGTAATGATGCCTATAGGCATCAGAAGAGGGTGTAAGATCCTGGAATTGGAGTTACAGACTACTGTGAGCAGCCATGTGGGTGCTGGGGCTCCAACCCAAGTCCTCTGGAATAGCAGCCATCTGATGAGCCATCTGCTGGGGGATGGTCTGTATATCAAATTGCTCTGATTGGTCAATAAATAAAACACTGATTGGCCCGTGGCTAGGCAGGAAGTATAGGCGGGACTAACAGAGAAGAGAAAAGAAAGAACAGGAAGGCAGAAGGACTCACTGCCAGCCGCCACCATGACAAGCAGAATGTGAAGATGCTGGTAAGCCACGAGCCACATGGCAAGGTATAGATTTATGGAAATGGATTAATTTAAGTTATAAGAACAGTTAGCAAGGAGCTTGCCACGGCCATACAGTTTGTAAGCAATATAAGTCTCTGTGTTTACTTGGTTGGGTCTGAGTGGCTGTGGGACTGGCGGGTGACAAAGATTTGTCCCGACTGTGGGCAAGGCAGGAAAACTCTAGCTACAGCCTTCTCTCCAGCCTTTTAAAACAAAAACAAAAACTATGTTTATCTGTATGTTTTAGGCCTGGCTGGCCTCAAACTCACAAAGATTTATTTGTCTGCCTCTACCTCCTAAGTACTGGGATTAGAGGCCAGCACCACCATGTGTGGCAAAGGGATTTTGAAAAGCTTTTTTTCTTTTGATACTAATGCTTGAAATGGGTCTTGCTTTCTAATTATATTAATGATTTGATGTATTAATTACATATTAATTAAATATACTAATGACCAATGTTATAAGGTTTAACTCACCTCCACTGCTATCTTTTTTAGACTTAGATTTTTATTTTATTTTTATGTGTGTGAGTGTTTGGCCTATATGCATGAATGCACACCACACTTGACGCCTGTGGAGGTCATATCCCCTGACTGTGGAGGTCAGATCCCCTGACTGTGGAGGTCAGATCCCCTGACTGTGGAGGTCAGATCCCCTGACTGTGGAGGTCAGATCCCCTGACTGTGGAGGTCGGATCCCCTGAACCTGGAGTTAGGAATGGTTCTTAGCCTCCACCTCGGTGCTGAGAACCGAACCCAGGTCCTCTGCAAGGGCATCCAGTGCTTTTGCAAACCAAGCCCCTCTCCAGCCCCTCTCCACTGCTTCCCAATAGTTCCTTGTGCTGTGCCCCCTAGGTCTGGGATTCTTAGTCTTGACCCATTTTTAGGTGTTTTATGCTGTGTCCTTAAACTGTGAGCATGGTACTGGCTGTGATGGTGGTACACTCTGAGAGCTGGCTTGGGGGAGAATGTTGGGTTCCCTACAAACAGCCTCTAAACTTACATACATAATTCTTCCCTCCCTAGATTGGAAGAAATTCTCCACTTATTGATGCTGTTTAGTTTTCTGGAAAAGTCTGTGCTTCCACCCACCCCCCCCCCCCCAAGGCAGTGCTTTTTCAACTCTGGCTACACATTTATATTACTGAGGGATTTCTTTTTAGAAATGTCTATACCTGGGATCCAGCCCACGATGATTAAATAAAACCCTTTAAAATGGGGTCTGGACACCGCTGCCTGTCACAAGGCTTGCCCAGTGATTTCAAAGCGTAGCCGGAGTTGAGAAGCACTGAGAAGCGGATTGATGCCTGATGCTCACGGAGCTGCTTAGGCTCTCCTTAACTCTTGAGACATTGCACAGGACCGTCTAGGTGCTCACATCTCACCATCAGTTCTCCTAGGTAATCTCTGATTCTATAAACTCCTTGTTTCTCTATTTTTGCTTAAAATATTGCTTCCACTATACCTGTTCTATATTCTTCTCTCTTGATTCTTAAGTCATGTTGGTTGGATATGTTAGGCTATTTGGGCTGCTGTAAGAACATAAACTTATTAAGACAAGAAATTAATTTCTTAAATTGTGGAGGCTGATAAGTTGGTTAGGATGCCCACAGATTTGGTGTCTGGGGTGGGTCTGTTTCCTTGTTCATGGTCCTCTGACCATGTTGCTCTTCCTGGGGCCTCTTTTTTATGGAATTTCATCTCAGGAAGGCTTTGTCCTAAGGACTTGGCTAGTTCCCCAAATCTCTACCTCCTATGACTTTGGGTTTTTTTTTTTAAGATTTATTTTTATTTTTACTTATGTGTGTGTGCAGACTAGACTAGGTGTCGGATTCCTTGGTGCTGGAGTTACAGGTGGTTGTGAGGTGGTGAGGTGTTTGACGTAGGTGCTGGGAACTGAACGTGGTCTTCTGCAAAAGCAGCATTGCTCTTAACCACCGAGCATCTCTCCAGGCTCTCCCGCCGAATTCGCACTGATGGGGAATTCTTTTCATAGTCTGGACCTGAGCCCCTCCCTAGTCACATCGTGCAGATGTTTTTCCAGTCTGGCTCATCTTTCCACTCTCTTCACACTGTCTTTTGTTAAACTCCTCTGTTTTAATCAAATTCAGTATTTCCGCCTCTCCTTTGTGGAAGAGTGCTTTGAGTGTTCTGTTTGAGATATTCTGCCCAAGCAAAGGTCATGAAGAGGCTTCTTTCCCTTGGCTCACTCTTCACATGGGCATCTGAGATCCAGCTCAAATTATTCCTATGTATTAAGTAAAGAGGGAAATTGCTTTCAAAATATAGTTACCTAAACTTCAATTCTATTATATTTATTTATTATTTATTTTTTGGTAGACTCACTTGTCTCATGTAGCTCAAGCTGGCCTGGAACTCAGCCCTGTAGTATAGCTTGGAAGACTTCAACCTGAACTTCTGACCCTCCTTCCTCGGTGTCCCAGGCGCTGGGAGTACAGGCATGACCACCAGTCTTGGTCTTGACTGCACAAGGGACCAGTCTCTGTGTGAGCTCTGCAAGCCTTGGTGGTGAGCTTCCAGCTCAGTGCTAGCCTCTGGTCTGACGTCATTGGCATCACCCAAGATGGCTGCTGTCACCAATAGCACAAGGGTCCTGCTGGGGCCCAGCTCATAGAGACTATGAAACACCCTGGGCCTTTAGGAGCCGAAAACGCAAGTCCAGCTCCAAGCCCAGCTTTTCTGCTGGAAATTCTTGCCACTGCGTGCCAGCCAACCTGGCCCCTTTTGGCGTCTGAAGAACGCGGGGAATCAGATGAGCCCTCTGTCTGCATCCTGTCTCTGGGGCTAAGCTGCTCTTTTGCAGGTTGTGGGGTTGGTCCTGGATGCCCTTCTTTAATCTAGTCCCAACTGCCAGGGATTTCAAAGAAATTCTTTGAAGTTTTTGGCACTTGGATGGTTTCCTTCCCTAGCTTCCATGCCTGATGCAGGGCTTTACATATTTTAAAAGTTTCTGGGTCATTTTGGATGGACCGTGGAAGCAGGTGGTTCAAATATGTGCCCTCAGCCTCCACTGTTTGCCATGAAAGTCAGGACACTGCTTTTATTATCAGCTTTATGAGGACAGTGAGAAGTCAGGTCTGGTCTAGGGGAAAAGGACGCTGTTATTAACAGTAAACATTATTGGCTAATACTAACAATATTCATTGTTTACTTACATACTTGCTTGTTATGTGTATTTTCATCTTTTTGGAGAACTTTTGAAATGCAATCACGCTCTTGCTTATATCAAATTTTACGTTACATATAAAACTTGCTATTGTTATATAGACATTATTTCTTCATACCATTGATATTTTTTCCTTCGAACGTATTTAAGTTCAATTTTTAAAAGATTTTGTATGTGGTCGACGTGGTGGTGAATGACTGCTCCCAGCACCTGAGAGCCAACAGAAGGCAGATTTCCGTGAGTTCTAGACTGAGCTACAGGGTGGGTTCTGGGTCAGCCGGGGCTACGTAGTGAGGTCCTGTCCCCCCAAAAAAAACTCTAGTGTGTGTGCATAGATATCTGGGTGTGTTATTCAGGAGAGGCGTGGCAGACACAGGCAGGTGGAGAGGGGACTTGAAGTGGAGGTGGTGGGTTCTAGTCTAACACCATGAACATCCAGATTGCCTACACTGTCACCACAAAAGGCTTTCCAAATAAAAATGTCATCAGTTTCCTTAGTTATTTTTTCTGGTTGAGGCAGGGTAACATAGTTTGGCCTGAAACCGAACATGTAGCCCAGACGGGCCTCTGCACTTGTGGCAATCCTCCTGTCTCAGCCCCTGAAGTGCTGGGATTAAACACGTGAACTGCCATGCCTTGTTTTTTAGTTGTTGATGTTATTTTTATACAATTGTTATATCATATTTTTAATGTTATTATGCTAAATATTTAGACAGTTTTCATTTTTCTTAAATTGTGAAGGCGTTATTTAAAATATCTACACATTTAATTACCATTGTTGTAATTTATTTCTTGATGTAGAATTACTCAACAAGAGCATCAGAAGGCAAATACTTGTTTTCCAAAGTATATTTTCACTTTCTCTTTTACCATCAGTGGATAAAATTGTCCATTTGTTTAAATTATAATTAAGTCTGGCAGTTTATAATACTTTTTTTAGTTTTTATTATTAGTCTTTTGAGAGTTTCAAGTTTTGTAGAATGTGTTTTAATCACAACCACCTCCCAACTCTTCCCAGATTCACCCAGAGTTCACTATCTACTAAATTTTGTGTCTCCCCCTTTTGAAGCCTTTTAAGACCAATTGGTGCTACCCAAACATTCTTGGATGTGTGGTCTTCCACTGGAGTATAACAGTTTCTTTCGGAGGTAGTCTCTCATGTCACCCAGGCTGGTCTCCGTGGCTATGTGAATTAGTTATTCCTATTGCTGTAAAGAGACACATGCCATAATCATCAAAGCAACTTATAAAGGAAAACATTGATTTGGGCTCGTGGTTCCAGAGTGTTCGAGTCCATGATCATCCTGCCGGGGAGCATGGCAGCAGTTAGACAGGAATGACGCTAGAGCAGCAGCCGAGAGCTCACATTCTGATCTGTAACTTGGAGGCAGAGAGAAGGCTAACTGGGAGTGGCGTGGACTTTTAACCTGAAACCCCACCCCCAGTGACACACCTCCTCCAACAAGGCCACACCTCCTAATCCTTCCCAAACAGTTCCACCAACTGGGGGACCAGGCATTCAAATCTATGCACATATGAGGATCAATCTCATTCAAACCACCACAGCAGCCGAGGATGACCTGAAGCTCCTGATCTTCATGAGTCCACCTCCCAAGGCTGAGACTACACACATTTGCCACACCTACGTATAACAAAAAAAAAAATCAAAACTGACAGGGCCTCACATGCCCAATGTTGATAAAACTTCCCACATAAAATACGAAAGGCCCTTACAGTTTGTGAGGTCCTGAGTAAAATTTAGTATAGCATGGTGTCTCATGAAATCCTTGGCAAATTAGGTTTCTTGTATGTGCCTGGTGGCTTTCAGCCTCCACTGAATGGTGGTGGGAACTCCAGCCACTGCACCCCCATTCCAGGCAG
This sequence comes from Peromyscus maniculatus bairdii, assembly GCF_049852395.1. Classification (NCBI taxonomy): domain Eukaryota; kingdom Metazoa; phylum Chordata; class Mammalia; order Rodentia; family Cricetidae; genus Peromyscus; species Peromyscus maniculatus. Next base: position 12,759,216 of record NC_134857.1, on the reverse strand, counting down.
CAGGAAAAGAAGTGTAGAGACACCGAGGGAACTAGCTGTTTAGAGGCCCTCCTCACAAGGTCCCACTGGAGGACCAGCAGCCTGTGGACGCTCGATAGCTGTGCCGTAGCTGTGAGACCACTGCAGCCTTCTCGCAGAGCACTATCTGCCCCAAATAAACCGATCCTTTCCATCGCTAAGAACAAGAGAGATGGGGCGCACTCTGCTGCACAAGGCCCGTCATCCTGCTTTCTGACTGGAACCTGAACCATGATTTTGTTCGCAGAGGGCCTTGAGACCCGTGATAGATCAGAGGTGAGGTTCTCCGGCGCGCAGATTCTGAACAGATACAGAAACGGGAAGGTCCTCGTGGTTAGTGTCTGGTGTAAGGACGAAACTGTAGGGCGGACAGAGATACTGGGCTGAGGAGATGGTTGAATCTGGGGCTTGGCTCTAGCAGAAGGAGCTCTGGGAAGTGGCGTTAGAATCTTTCAAAGTCTGAGTGAGAAAGGGGCCAAGGTCAAGCGCGGCACAGAGCCGTTCACTGGATGAGGGTAAACGGGTCAGGGAGCCTGCCAGGGTGGAGGCGCGCTTTCCCCAGCTATGGCGTTTCCGAAGCTGGAGGAGCAGCTTAGTTACCTTTCTCGTTCTTGTGACAAAAGAGAGAATCAACTTAGGGACGAGGTGTTCGTTTTCACTTTTGGTGTGAAAGTCAACTCCATCTTGGCAGGAAGCCATGGTGGCAGGAGTGTGAGCGCCTGCTCACACTGCGTCTACACTCAGAAGCAGAGATGCACGGCGCTGCTCAGCTTGCTTTCCCACTTTTATCCAGTCCGGGGTCCGAGCCCATGGAGCTGCCCACATTTAGAGTGAGTCCTTCCATCTCCATGGTTCCCTGTGGAACCTCCTCACAGACATGCCCACTGTGCTCTCCCCCAGATGATTTTCAGTTTGGCAACAGTCACCATCACAGGGAATAAGTGCTCTTCATTTAGGTAGCACAACTGCGTGGTCTCCAGTGGTTTGTCTGTTCAATTCCTTTGCTCATTATTGTACAACTTAGCATTAAATATAGAACACGCCAGTGCGCCTCTTATTTAAGCGTTTCCTGTTCAGATATTCTTATCGTGATTTGAGGCTTGGGAAGGGTTTATCCAGGATTTACACATGTTAACATAAATGGCAAAACTGTCTTTTTGTCTTTAAGAGAAACCAACCTGTAATTACACAGCTAGAGTTCTGCTCTCAAACCTTTTCCCTCCAGGAGTGACCTTTTTCTCATTTGTATTCCACCCACTCGTGTTTCTTTTTTGTTTTTTAATTCTCTCCTTTATTGATAATAGATTCATTTCTCACAAAATCTATCCTGATTTATGGTTTCCCCTCCTTTACTTCTCCCAGTTCCTCCCTAACTCCTTTCCCATCTGAATCCACTCCCAGAACAGGCTTCAAAGAGAATACAACAATAAAATGTAATAAAATAAAACAAAAACTATCACATCAAAATTGGACAGGACAAACCAACAGAGGAAACAGAGCCCAAGAGGAGGCGCAGGAATCAGAGACCACTGGTTTGCATACTCAGGAATCCCATGAAAATGCTAAGCTGGAAGCCGTAATGTGTGTGCCGAGGACGTGGTGCAGACCCATGCAGGCCCTGGGCATGCTGCTTCAGCCTCTGTGAGTTCACATGAGCTTGCTCCTGCTGATTTCGAGGGCCTTGTTCTCCTGGTGACCTCCGTCCCCTCTGGCTGTTACATTCTTTCTTCCTCCTCTGCCCCGGGGATCACTGAACTCTGAGTGGAAGGATTTGATGGAGACACCCATTTAGGACTGAGTGTTTCAAGGTCCTTCACTCTCTGTGTGATGTCTGATGCTTGAGTCTGACTCTCTGTGGGTCTCTGTTGTTTCTCATCTGCTGCAGGAGGAAGCTTCTCTGATAATGGCTGAATAAGGCACTGGTCTATGAGTACAGCAGAATATTGTTAGAAGTAATTGTATCACTACATTTTTGTTTTGTTTTGTTTTAGACAAGTATTAAGCCTAGATTCCTGGGCTATCCAGTCACTGGTTCTTGGTCAGCCAAGCAGTGTTGGGTAGTGGTTATATCCTGTAGAGCGGGCCTTAAATCAAATCAGTTATAGGCTGGTGACTCCCATGAGCTTTGTGCCACCGTTCCCCTAGCTTATCTTGCAGACACTGCAGATAAAAGGTGTGTGACTCGTTTGATATTTACATTTCTTTTTCTGCAATGTGCGGATGCCTTCCTGTGCTACAGCCACTAGAGCACAGGGGTGAAGGCCCTACATAGGCACCAGCTTGGCATCTCCATGTTCAATGGGTTGTGTAGCTCTTGTCTTCAGCAACGGGGCCTTGCCTTCAGTATGTGGAGAGAAATCTACATGCTTGGAAATAGCCTGGGTTGTTTGGGAGTTCTCACGGAGCACTTTGGCCAACAGCCCAATTAGATGTAACCCAATCCCTGTACTGAAAGCTTCGTTTGGTGACAAGAAATGTCCAGTTGGGGCTCTGTCTCCCTCATTATTGGATGGTTTTATTTGGATTGACTTCATATATGTATGTATTTTAGGACGCTTCTGTTGTATGAGGTTTCCGTACTATCCTTCAAATGGGCTCAGTTTTAGCTTTCTCTCCCCCTGGTCCCTTCCTCACCCTTCCCTTCCTCTCCCCATTTGCGCTTCCTGCTCCAGCCCCCCACCCACCCATAACTATCTAGTCTATTTCCTTTCCTAATGAGATCTGTCTGTCCCCCCAGTCTCCTACTCTCTACCTACCCTCTGTGCTTCTACAGTGTGTGGCTTGATTATCACTGACTTCACAGTTAATGTCCACTTTTATGTGAGTACATATCTTATTTGTCTTTCTGAGTCTGAGATACCTCACTTGGGATGATTTCTTTTCTAGTTCCATCCATTTGCCTGCAAATTTCATAATGCCATTTAATTTTAATGGCTTCGTAATACTCCACTGTGTAAATATACTACATTTTCTTTATCTGTTCTTCCATTGAGGGACATCTAGGTTGTTTCTGGTTTCTGACAATTATGAACAGAGCATCAGTGAACACGGCTAAGCAAGTGTCTTTGTGGTAGGATGAAATGACCTTTCGGTATATGCCCGAGTGGTATAGCGGGATCTTCGGGTAGACAGGTTTCCATCTTCCTGAGGATTTCCACAGTGGCCGTATACATTTTCACTCCCACCGGCAGTGGAGGAGTGCTCCCCTTACTCCACATCCGCACCAGCATGAGCTGTCATTTATTGTGTTGCTCTTAGCCATTCTGACAGGTGTAAGATGAAATCTCAAAGTAGTTTAACATACGTGAATAAACAAATGCAATCCACCATTTAAACAAACTGAAAGACAAAAACCACACAGACATCTCATTGGATGCAGAAAAGGCTTTTGACAAATTCCAACACCCTTTATTATACAAGTCCTGGAGAGATTAGAGACACAAGGGATATACCTCGACATAATAAATGCAGTTCACAGGAATTTTATAGCCAACTGCAACTTAACTGGAGAGAAACGGAAAGCAATTCTGCTAAAATCAGGAACTCAAGACAAGGTTGTCCACTCCCTCCATGCCTACTTAATATAGTACTTGAAGTCTTAGCAGAGCTATAAGACAGCTGAAGGAGTTCAAAGGGGTGCAGGTTAGAAAGGAAGAAATCAAAGTGTCTTTATTTGCAGATGATCATAGTATACATAAGTGACCCTAAAAATTCCACTAGGAAACTCCTAGAGCCAATAAATACCTTCCAGCAAAGCAGCTGAATGCAGAATGAAAATCGGTAGCCTCCTACATACAAATCATAGATGAGAAAGAAATTGATTTTTGTATTGTTTGTTTTCTTTCTGTTTTATAGATTTCATCCCTGAGTTTGATTATTTCTTGTGATTTCTTCTTTTTTTCTAGAGCTTTCAGGGGTGCTGATTAGTTGCTAATATGAGATCTCACTATTTTTTTTTTCATGTACGTACTCAGTGCCATGAAGTTGCCTCTTAGAACTGCCGTCATTTAGTCCCATAAGTTTGGGTGTGTTCTGTATTCTTTTTTCATTCAATTCTAGAAAGTCTTCCATTTTTTCTTAGTTTCTGTCTTGACTCATTTTTCATTCAGTAGAGAGTTGTTCAGATTCCATGAGTCTGTAAGCCTTCTGTTGTTTCTGTTCAGCTAACCAGCTTTAATTCATGGTGGTCAGATAGGATTTGGGGTGTTATTTTTATTTTCTTATATCTGGTTTTGTTTGCATTGTGTCTGAGTATATGGTTAATTTTGGAGAGAGTTCTGTGAGGCGCTGAGAAGGATGTATATTCTTTTGTGTTTGGATGAAGTGTTCTGTGATATCTATGTTAAGTCCATCTAGTTTATAACTTCCGCTAGCGCAGCGTTTCTCTGTTTAGCTTTGTTTGGCTGACCTGTCTGTTGGTGAGAGTGGGGTTTTCTCCCACTATTGGGGTGCGAAGGTCGACATGTGGCTTAGGCTACTGTAGTGTTTCTTTTACACACTTGGGTGCCCTTGTGTTTGGGGCATAGATGTTAAAAACTGAAATGTCTTCTTGGTGGACCTAAACAAACTTATAACTAACAAAGCGAGTGACCTAGTAATAAAACCTTTCCTACTACAAAGACCCCAGAGTCACCTGGCTTCCCTGGTGAACTTCACCAGAGATTTAGAGGAAAGCTAACACAAATCTTCCATGGACTCAGTCAAAACTTCCAGAAGGAAGAACCACTTTTCAATTTACCCTCTAAAGCGGCTCCTACAGATACAAAACTAGATAAAATCCTCACCATAGGGGAAATGAAAAACAATAACCTCGATGCATATAGATTCAAAACCCTCAAGAGAATTCCAGAAAGTGAAGCTTGACAGCACTAAAGAGGAGCTGTATCATGACCAACGAGGCTCTATGTCGGAAATGGAGTTTGACCCAACATGTGAAAGTCAGCTGATATAATATGCTTGCATGAGGACAAACTATAGGACTTTCACCAAGATGAGCAAAAGCATTTGCCAAAATTTTAACGTATTTCTTTTCTTAAAAGCACGCAAAGAACTAGGAATAGAAGTGACTGGATGTGACCACCCTCACTAACAGACATCATTTACAGACACACACAGTCTGAACAGAGGTGAAGGGCTGAAGGTGCCTTTCCAGAGATCAGGAGTAACATTAGGCCTCTTGCTTCATCTTAGTCAACAATGTACTGAAGTTTCTAGCTGGGGGAGGGGGACAGAGGGTGGGGAGAAGGGAGAGAGAGAGGAGGGAAGGGGAGAAGAAACTAGCCCACTTTGCAACTGAACCTGCACGTGGAAGTCCCACAGGCTCACAGAACCAACGCACCGAATATCAGATGAATTAACAATGCTAGGAGGGTTACAGGCTAGACCATTGGCATGCAAGGGTCAGTTGTGTTCCTGTGTGCTGACAGTGAAATGTCTGAAATGAAATTAAGAAACCAGTTTCATTTACAATAACATCAAGCAGGAAAAAAAACACTCAAGAGTAAAATTAGCAAAAGAAATGAAAGTTTTTCACTAGAAGCTGTAGAACAACACTGAAATTAACTAAAAACAGCCTCATAAACAGAAATAAATTGAGTTCCTGAACTAGAAACCCAAATATTGTCAGGACAATAATACTCAAATTAATCCACACTCTGATTCAATCATTATCAAATTTCCAACTCCTAAATTTGATTTTTCCTGGAAATATTGGTACTGGCTTAAGGGTATAAATAAAATCCATTTTATTTATAACCAATTAATTATGATGTTGTCAAGATAACCCAATGGAGACTGAAGGTCTTTCCAACAGAAGGTCTGAAACAACAGGGGTCCTCACGTGAGAGACTAAAGTTGGCTGCTTTGGTCTCAGATATACCAATAAAATAAACTGCAGATCAAAGACTTAAGTTCCAGAGCAAAAACTTAACACTGTGCACGCGCATCAGTCCTCATCACTGCGGCAGAATCGCTGACATGGAGATTTCAAGGGGGAAGGGTTGCTGTTGGCGCCTGGTTTCAGGGAATACAGTTGGTCGTGGTGGGACAGCACGGTGTGGCTGCATGGTGTTTGGTACCAGAGCTTAAGCTGTGGCTTGTCCACAGCTTGCTGGATCAGGAAGCAGAGAGAGCTTGGGTGACTTGAGACGGACTCACTTCTGGTAGCGCAAAGCATGAGCCTATGGGATACATTTCCCGTTCAAACTATAACAGGATGGGTCCATTTATATAACATGTTCAAAATAGACCCAAAAGGTGCTTAGTGATGGCCTCTGGCTGGGCACAGAGGGGCCCCGAGGTAACTGCTAATGAGGACCCAATGTCTTTCTGGACAGTGAGAATGCTCCAGATTAGACAGGAGTGAGCTTTGTGTACTTTGGGACCCATCTTTAAAACCATTCATTTTAGTTTTAAAAGATAATAATTAATTGTCTGGAGTGGTGTCACGCACCTTTAATCCCAGCACTCTGGAGGCAGAGGCAGGTGAATCTCTGTGAGTTTGAGGCCAGCCTGAGCTACATAATGAGCTTCAGGCCAGCCAGGGCTACATAGTGAGACTATATAAAAAAATAAAAAATAAAAAATTTAAAAAAAGAGTAAAAAAGTAAATCTTGTGGGATGGGAATCTCGTTGGAGTTATAACATGAGCAAACATCTAGGTGTTGAGGATGCTCAGGAAAACCTTCCCACTAGCCCCCGGGAAAAGAGTCTCAATGAGATTTGAAAGTGACCTGGACCAAACACTAGAAGGTGGTCTTCAGAACACTCACCTCTGCAGCCCTTGCTGATTCAATGTTTTTTGTTCCTTTGCTTGGGTTTTCACTGTACAGTAAAGCAGACTTCCATAACACACATTGTAGAAAAAAAAATAGAATAGTAAAAATAGACCAAACAAACTTCACGATGTCCTTGTCTGCAGATTTCTCTGATGACCGGAGGGAAAGTGGTCAGTAAATCTACAGACCTCATTCCCCGTGCAGACGTGGTTGGCAAAATAAAAATTTCTGCCTAAAAGTTCAAGTTGAAGAAAAGATTCACAAAGCTAAGTAAAAACTGGACTCCAGGTATCTGCCAGAGCGTGTGTAGGTCCAGGGTGAAGGCCAGGGGTACACGGGTGTTATGTTTAAACAGATTCATAACAGACAGGGACTTTGTTTCTGGTGCTCCCTTGGGGAAGAATTTAGAAGTTGAAAATTGAAGGAAGGTTAAGAGAAAAACAAAAAGCCACAATCAAGCACAGTCCTGGGTGTTAATATAAAGATCCATTTCCAGCATTTATTTCTGGATAAATCTTTGTAGTGTATAAGCGAGATAGAGAGGAATTTCCTAATTAGTGTGATTTTGATGAGCTGGCGTTTCCTAAGCATTGTTTGTCTTTCAGCGTTCAGGACACCTGTCACGTAATTACACAGAGAATGAGAGTCATTGCCTCTACTTGATCTTGGCAGAGGGACTCGGGAAGTATCTGGAACAAAATCCCCAAAGACCACCCCGGGTCACTGCCGAGATAACAAGCCTGTGTTTGTCTTTCTCGGTGGCCTTGGGGAGGTTCTGAGAACCAGACTCCCGAGAATTACTGTCCTGTGGTTGTGAGACAGATGTGTGAGAGTGTCAGGATGACCGCACGGACAGTGACTCCCATGGTGGGGAACTGAAGTGTAAGTCTTACAGGAGAAATAGGAAATCAAGAAGCGTTCCAGAGACAAAAATAGTGTGGCCGGGATCTGTGGGATGCTCACGGATGGAATTGTACAAGAGATTTCCTGTATTTGAGCTCTGGAAACAATTATATAGAGCATTTGTGGTTTTATCCTAGTTTTTATTTTTGAGTACTCAATGATCACATTCTTCCCTTACCCTCCTCCAGCTCAGCTCAGCTCAGGAGCTGTCTCGTGCTTCTCCAACTCAAACCCTGCATAGAATGTGGCCCTGTGAGCCTGCTGTCACCAGTTCTGGGGAGAGGACAGGGAAGGTATGAAAACCAAGAGTGCCTCTCTGAGTGTCTGCTCCCTCCTCTAAGGTCAGCTTGGCCCTGGGAGGGAAATTTGGTGCTGAAGGCAGAACAGTGGTCCATGAGCTTGGGTAGTGAGTGCCATGCACCACAGGACACAGGCGACGACTTCCAAGGGCTGGGGTAGAACTGTACTGACACTAGTCTCATGTGATGCTCACCTCGGGGGGCCAGGGGTTCTGATGTAACCTGATCCTTGCAAGGGGTTAGAGCTGATGAAAACTTCCATTCTGTCCATACAGAAGTGGGGGGAGGGGCTGGGAGAAGGCTTGGCAGTTAAGAGCACTTGTCCTTGAGTCCCTTCCATGGATGCCGCGTGTGTGAGGTGCACAGACAGACATGCAATGCCAAACTCCCATACACATAAAATTAAAATAAATAAATCTTTAGAAAAAATGGGGGCAAACCCATACGATCAAATAAGGAGCCACCATGTGCCCACAAACACGTACAAAGAAGTCTCACTTAACTGTAAGAGCTGAAGTTTGTTTTCCTGCAAACTCTGCCTTCATTTGGCTCTCAGGGCCCTTTCTCTGTCTTTCTACTTCCTCCCATCTGCTGCATCACCCACTAGTGTGTCAGGTCACTACCATGAGATCCCCATTGGTGTGTCAGGTCAGCACGAGATCCCCACTTGTGTGTCAGGTCAGCACGAGATCCCCACTGGTGTGTCAGGTCAGCACGAGATCCCCACTGGTGTGTCAGGTCACCATGAGATCCCCACTGGTGTGTCAGGTCAGCACGAGATCCCCACTGGTGTGTCAGGTCAGCACGAGATCCCCACTGGTGTGTCAGGCCAGCACGAGTATCATTTATCTGCATCCTAAGAGCATCACCTTAGTAGGGAAGAGGCTACGAATTTGATCCTCTAATGATACAGTTCTGTGACTACTGAAGGCAACTCACGGAACCTTCTTGAACCTCAGTTCCCACATCTGTAAAACCGATGAGTACTCAGATATTTCCCAGGCTGGCTGAGTAAAGCAATTATAAAAATACTCAGCCATAGAAAAAACCCACACAATAGTGCAGAAAGGTTAGTTTATCAGGCAGCTCTCCGCACTTCAGAGACCTTGGCTGCTGAGAAAGAGAGTTGTTCCTTCTTTGGGTGACATGGGGGCTCCTGTCCTGAGCTCCAAGCTTTATTCTCATTGTAGAACTGCCCTGCAGGGGGGCACTATGTTAGGGTAGGCTGGGCTAACAATCTCCTCCTGGGAGGGACAAGGTATCATGTCTCAGCACTGCATAAACCAGGTGTGACGACAGGTTGTAATCCCAGCACTGGGGAGGCAGAGAGGTAGAAGACCAAAAGTTCATGGCCATCTTTGATTGCATGATGAGTTTGGTCCTGTTTGTGTGGCCTACAGAAGATTTCAAAAACAAAAAACCTCATTTATGTTTTCTAGGGAATCAAATCACAGACCATTGCATGTACATACGGAAGTGTCTACACAACCCCTTTACTTTTTGTAATTAACATGTGCTTAAAGAAAAACCAGACTACAAGATCCCAGGAGTCATACTTGTGAGCTCCGCAGTCCCTGAAGCCAGACTGTGGAGCCAGGAGACGACGAGTCTCAGAGAAATGGAATCAGGGGGTCTTGGCTGCTCAATCGTCCCTTCTCTGGTTGAAAGAGTGGGTTCCTAGTGAGGACCTGGAAACTTGCTGGTTTGATTCTGCTTTGTCAGGAAAGCATTTCCTACCATCTGCTAGGTAGCTGAGGATGTGGGAGTCGAGGCCAAGATCATCGTCTGAAGTGGCTAGCTTTGTGGTTGCTGTGTGGTGAGCATTCATTGGCTTTTGGTTTTGTTCCATTCAAAAGGAAACCCAAGCTATGAGACCTCTTACAGACACAGCTCCTTCAATATGAGGTGGAAGGGGCTGGAGCTAGTCCTGCCAGAAAGTGCTTACCATACAAGCAGTGAGGACCTGAGCTCCGAGCCTCAGCATCCATGTGAGTCAGGTGCAGTGCTGGGAGCATCCGTGTGAAGGTCAGGTGCAGTGCTGGGAGCATCCTTGTGAAGGTTGGGAACATCGGTGTGTACTGTAAACTCAGTGCTGGGAGCATCCATGTGAAGGTCAGGTGCAGTGCTGGGAGCATCCGTGTGAAGGTTGGGAACATCGGTGTGTACTGTAAACTCAGTGCTGGGAGCATCCATGTGAAGGTCAGGTGCATCTGTGTGTATAGTGTGTAATATAAACTTTATGCAGGTATGGTGATGATGTAGAAACAGGACCCCCCCAAAGCTTACTGGCTAGTCAGTCTAGCCAAAATGGTTTAGTGAGAGACGCTTGCTGCTTAAGTAATACCCCCTCAGCCATGTTCATACAAGTACCCTAGTTAAATGTGTGAAAGGAAGGAGAGAGAGAGAGAGAGAGAGAGAGAGAGAGAGAGAGAGAGAGAGAGAGAGAAGAGGAGAGGAGAGGAGAGGAGAGGAGAGGAGAGGAGAGGAGAGGAGAGGAGAGGAGAGGAGAGGAGAGGAGAGGAGAGGAGAGGAGAGGAGAGGGAGAGGGAGGGAGAGGGAGGGAGAGGGAGGGAGGAAGGAAGAGAAAGGGGGCTGCTGGAAAGGGGTTTGGTGGGAACGGAAGTGTATAAGGGAGAAAAGGAGGATGATGAGAGCAAATGTGATCAAAGTGTATGCATGTTTACATGTGTACAGTTACATATTTCCAGAGTAATCACACACACACACACACACACACACACACACACACACACACACACACACACTTTGTGAAAGAATAGTAGAATAACAACAACATGATTAGGTGGAGAGTGATACAGCTCTAACCAAGCCTCCCCAACAGGCTTTCTGTTCACAACCCCTCCAGCCATGCGGTGCTCATTGTGACTTTATTGCCTGTTTACTGCCAGAGCCTGAGAACTGATTTCCCTGCATATACTCTTAGGAACTCCACCCCAAACTACCAGAGTGCATTTTAAAATATAATTTTTTATATTTTATATTAAAATATATTTGTGGTATTGTATTCCCCCGATTTGTGCATGCTAATAAACTTATCTGGGGTCAGAGACAGAGCAGCCACAATATTAAACATAGAGGATAGGCAGTGGTAGCACACGCCTTTAATCCTAGCATTCCAGAGGCAGAAATCCATGTGTTCAAGGATACAGCCAAGCACTCATACCTTTAATCCCAGAAAGTGAGCCTTTAATCCCAGGGATTGGTGGTAGAAAGCAGAAAGATATATAAGGCATGGAGATCAGAAACTAGAAGCATTTGGCCTGGTTAAGCATTTGGCTGGTTAAGCTTTCAGGCTTTGGAGTAACACAATTCAGATGAGATTCATTCTGGATGAGGACTCAGAGGCTTCCAGTCTGAGGAAACAGGATCAGCTGAGGAATTGGCAAGGTGAGATAGCTGTGGCTAGTTCCGTCTCTCTGATCTACCAGCATTGACCCCAATAACTGGCCTTGGGATTGATTTTATTAATAAGAACTTTTAAGATTCATGCTACATATATTTTTAAAATATAGTTTTGATTATTTAACTCTCATATTTAAAACTTTGGGTTGCCTTCTTTATTGATACCAGGATATAATAACATTTTTTCCTTTCATTAATTCTTTTTCTTTTCTTTTTTTGAGACAATTTTATGTAGCCCAGGCTGACCTTGATCCTTAAACTCACCATCTAGCTGAGAATGACCATGAATTGCCTCCACCTCCCAAGCACTGGGGTCTTAAGCAGATACCACGCCTGGTGAGGAGTCTGAGATGTAAGATGTTCTGTGTCACCCTGTCTGTTTTCTAACTTGGCTGGCTAGTACGGCCATCTTCTTCTCCATACAGTCCTGTTCAGAGGTGCTCTGCATGACCTGTTCTCTTTGTCCTTCCCTCCAAAGGCACAAAATTGTGCCTGTGTACGCAGAAGTAAGGGATGCTTCACACCTTCATGTCTCTCTGACTTTTTTTTTTTTTTTTTTTTTTTTTTGGTTTTTCGAGACAGGGTTTCTCTGTGTAGCTTTGCACCTTTCCTGGAGCTCACTTGGTAGCCCAGGCTGGCCTCGAACTCACAGAGATCCGCCTGCCTCTGCCTCCCGAGTGCTGGGATTAAAGGCGTGCGCCACCAACGCCCGGCGTCTCTCTGACTTTGAATATTGTTTTTTCTTTCAGACTCTACTTACCAGGCAAAGATGGAAACAATTGCAATTGGCTCAGCACACTCCCAACTCTCCCTGGCTGGCACAAGGCCCCAGTGTCACCTAGCCATGCGCACACCAGCCTGGACATTTCTCATAACCGTCTCTTGACGGTTCAAGCAGGCGGTTCATGCCTGCTGTTTAACAGAGGCCCCTCTCCACTGCTCCATCTACGTTCAGGGCTTTCTAGTACAAGGGTTAATAATGGGGGGGACGCTGCTCTCCAACCCTCACAGAGTCCAGACACCTTACCAGTGGCCACGCTGCCACCACTCGGAAATCTTGCCTCACCGCAGAGCATGGCCTGGGGAGGAAGCCACGGCCCCTTTCTGGAACTCACCGTGCCATCGTCCTCTGTACTTCTCGGCCTCCTCCTTTCTGATCGTGCCTGGGTCAGTAGAACTCAGGAAGAGGAGACGATTCCTTTCTCTGCTTCGTGCTCTCCCAGCTGCTCTGCAGGCCAACACAGAAAACAGAAGAGGTAAGGCCGAAAGAAAACTGGAGACGCTGGCGACGCGCTTACCGGCCGACAAATACCCTTTGACACAGTAGCACAGATAAAATTCTGCTCTCTATTTCTTTATCGGCTGTAAGTGTTTCCAAATGTCATTACAGAGTCTTTAAAACTGGACTTTTCAGTACTTGTCTGATAATAGATTGTTTAAGTTTCAATAAGGGCTGTGTTCCTTTGGTTATGGGAACCATTACGGCTAGAAATAATGGGCTGGCCTCTTGGGGGGAGGGAGCTGTGCTCTGGATCAAAGGCGACTTTAGTATTCTTGGCAGCCTCCTTTTTTTCTAGAAAGACTCTCATACAGTCCAGGCTAGCTCTAAAGCCCACAGTGTATCTGAGGGTGACTTGAGCTGAAGATCTTTCCACTTCCACCCCCGGGTGATGGGATCATGGGTCTCCCGCACCACACCCATTTGGACCAAGGATTGAACCCGGGGCCTTGTGCATGCTAGGTAAACACTCTGTCGATGGAGTACCAGCTGCTTCTTTCCATTGCTGTTAGAAGAAGGCTTTAGGACTATGACATAGAGTAGACATATCTGTGCATTTGTGAGGGTGCACATGCCTGCTCATGGCCCCATGGAGGCCAGAAGTCACTGTTGGGTGTCTTACGTCTTACTCTATTGCTCTCCACCTTAATTTTGAGACAGGGCCTCTTAACAGAGCTGAAGCTGACTGTTTCAGCTGCTCTAGCCACACAGCAAGGCCCCTGAAATCTGTCTCTCTCCCTTCCTCAGTGTCGGGGTCACAGATGTGTGCCACCATTCCAGACTTTTTCATGAGTTTTGGGGAGCCTCATGCTCGCACAGGAAATGCTTTACTCAGTGAGCATCTCTCCAAACCAGATGAGATACATTCACTGGTCCTGTTTGCACGGGATAAAGGGCTTTTACAATCATGGGCCCCTGGTAGTCTGATGCTGTTAGAAGGCCATTGATATATACTTCATGTTTTCATGACATTCATTATTGAAGAGGTAGCTCAGTAAGAATGTCATAAATATACAGACGGCTTGGAGAAAATAATTTAAAAGATTCAGTTGGCTGGTTAAAAATTTTAGTTTGCTGGTCCTGTGGTATTTTATACACTGGACTCTGAATTCAGTCTAGAGTTTGAATTAACAAAGCCCTTTATTTTGTTCACATGTAACATGACATAATGCAAAGCACTGTTGCTTCTAGAATTTCTACATGGTATGACCTCAGACGACAAACTTGTTAAAGAGGAAGCAGGCTGGGATACAGCTTAGTTGGTAAAGTGTTTTCCTAGCACGTCAGAGGTCCTGGGTTTGATGGCCAGCACCAAATAAAGCCAAGTATGGTGGTGCACATCTATAACCTCAGCGCTTGGGAGGTGCACCTGGGAGGTAGAGGCTGGTGCACCTGGGAGGCAGAGGTTGGTGCACCTGGTAGACGGTAGAGGCCGGTACACCTGGGAGGCAGAGGCCGGTGCACCTGGGAGGCAGAGGCCGGTGCACCTGGGAGGCAGAGGCCGGTGCACCTGGGAGGCAGAGGCCGGCGCACCTGGGAGGCAGAGGCCGGCGCACCTGGGAGGTAGAGGCCGGCTCACCTGGGAGGCAGAGGCCGGCGCACCTGGGAGGCAGAGGCCGGTGCACCTGGGAGGCAGAGGCCGGCGCACCTGGGAGGCAGAGGCCGGTGCACCTGGGAGGCAGAGGCCGGTGCACCTGGGAGGCAGAGGCCGGTGCACCTGGGAGGCAGAGGCCGGTGCACCTGGGAGGCAGAGGCCGGTGCACCTGGGAGGCAGAGGCCGGTGCACCTGGGAGGCAGAGGCCGGTGCACCTGGGAGGCAGAGGCCGGTGCACCTGGGAGGCAGAGGCCGGTGCACCTGGGAGGTAGAGGCCGGTGCACCTGGGAGGTAGAGGCTGGCTCACCTGGGAGGTAGAGGCCGGTGCACCTGGGAGGCAGAGGCCGGTGCACCTGGGAGGTAGAGGCTGGCTCACCTGGGAGGCAGAGGCCGGTGCACCTGGGAGGTAGAGGCTGGCTCACCTGGGAGGCAGAGGCCGGTGCACCTGGGAGGTAGAGGCCGGTGCACCTGGGAGGTAGAGGCCGGTGCACCTGGGAGGCAGAGGCAAGCAGAGTAGTTCAAGATCATATTCGCTTACTTAGCAAGTTTGAGATGAATCTGGGCTGCCCGAGACTCGGCCTCAAAATGTAAGAGTAAGAGGATTAGCGTTTCACAGCACACGTGAGGCTTTCTCCTCACATTGTATATTTGGGGGATGAATATTGGATTGTGTGTAGGAAGGATGAGTGAGGCATCTTCAAGCACTCAGGATGCAGCCCTGATGTCAAGCACAAGCTTGAAGGATGTGGCAGATTGGAGCAGCTACTTGAATCTGGAGCTGTTTTCAAGGGCTGAGTTTTCCTTTGAAGTTTACCTGCTAAGGGTGTTGTAAGCTCAGACAATGTGGTCAGTATTGGTCCAGGGGAGCTATTCTTAGTGTCCTTATTGCCTCCCACAGCATTTATGAGCAGAAACAGGGTGATTATGGAGGAAAGATGAGGTTACAGAAACAAACCTAGTCTCAACACCAAGGAACCACTTACCCTCTGCTGGCTGTCCTTTTGGGAGTCTTAAAAGCTGACCTACTTGATTTCATCATGCCCCCTTTCCCTGGGCCCCACAGGGTATTGTGTGACATGTTTATTGGATTGAATAATTTCACTTCAATCGACTGGAGAATTTTGTAACACCCTTCACGCTACTGAAGATCCTCTGGGGAATTTCAAAACCAGGATTAAGATTTCCTTTAAAATAATAACAAAAAAGTAAATAAATAATCTCTCTCTTCTTGACTCAGCCAGAGCCAAGATAACATCTATTTAAAAGCTGGCTTTATAAGGAGGCTGTAAATAGAGTGCTGTTTAAGCCCCGCCCCCCATCTTAGTCCTCCACCCGTCTGTCCTCCCTAAGTAAGCACTGAAAAGAAAAAGCTGCAATCAGAGCCCAAAACAATTGTCTTACTGCATAGATAAGACCTTTGAGAGAAAGATCAGGACCCAAGTCAGCAATAATGAAGGGCTGTGGGTCATGAGATGCAGCTCCAGGGGTGGGGAGGGAAACATGGAGGTTTGTGGAGATGCTGGACTTGGGGGAGGAAAAAGGATAACAGTGTGTTCAACCCAGTTCATCCTCCTGGCCTCACAGGGAGTCAGTGTCCCTGAGCTCATCTGAGCTCATCCTTGTGTGATGTCTCCAAAGTACAGCTGTCAGCTCGTACACGGGGACACAGAGGTCAAAAGCCCGACCTGACGTGTCCTCGACGAGGCAAATGTCATGCTGTCTTAATGACTTAGGAGCGGTTGAGGGAATTCTCTGACCTGTTTTGACCCCAGGCCCGCTTGTTCTTCTTCTGTTAAATAAATATTTGTGAGGCTCTCACAGAAGCCAGGTATGGTGATGAAGCCTGGTGGTAAAGAGACAGGAGAGACACGGTCCCTGACTTTGTGACACTCATGCTTCAGGGAAGGCAAACTAAGAACAAACAACAGACTGCGTCACTGCAACTGGACACCGAGGAGGGAGCGCGGTAGTCAGGTCCCAAGGCTGGGAGAGGTGGGCGTGAGATGCCCATGACAGTGGAGCCCAGAGGGAACAGCAGGGAGGGAATCCGAGAGCTCTCTCAACAGTGTTGGGCTACGGAACCTTGTAGGCATGGGCTTGTCAGATTATGGGCTCCGACCGGAAAGAATGAAAGGCCCATGGGAGGATGGAAAAGGAGGTTGGAAGACCCAGAGATACCTTAGGAAAATCTTCATGTTCCTGCCTGTTCACAAATTCTATTATTTTGTGTGTTGTGTGTGTACGTGTTGGAATGCGTGTGTGTAGGCCTCAGGTGCCATCCATCTTGGTTTTTTGAGAAAGTTTCTCACTGGCCCAGCACTCATCAGCTAGGTGGGTCACACTGGCTCTAGGGATCTTTCTCCAGCACCAGGATTTCAAGTACATGCCACCATGCTTAGCTGTTTTATGTAGGGTCAAAGTCAGCACTTACCACTGAGCTATCAATCCAGCTACTACATTCTATTCTTCTGACCATCCCTTCCAAGTACTGATGACTAAATCATCCCTTTAGTAGAGGAGAACTTGCCCCAGCTGAAAATCTGTCCTGCAATAAGTACATCCTTTCCTAGGAGACCTGAGCCACCTGAAATTGTCTGTCACTGTGGGACACTCCCAGAGACATTGCTTGACATCCTCCAAGCTTCACATCAGGGTCCATCCCTTGTTCCTCACTGACATCTGACAAACCTCATTCCAGCTTGTCATCTTCTTGCCTACCGGCCTGTCAGCTGACCGAAGCTCTAAGCCTTCATGTGCCAAGCCATCATGTTTCCCCAGGGAATTGTTTATTTTCCCTCAAGTGCTTCCAGAGAACATTTCCAGCTCCTTGTCAAGGAGAAAGGAAGCAACAGGACACCTGTGCTGTGTCCTGCGTCTCTCACAGAGATAAAGCTACACTCCACCAGTCACTGCCTCCGCGGGCATCCTAAGCCCTTTAGGCTTAAGTATTTTAGGGTCCAGTGAGACTCAGCAAGTCCCACATGGCAGGGACCAGAGCCACAGGTCTGCTTTGAAGAGAGTTAACCCACGGCACAAAGGACCAGGCTTTCAAGACTCAACTTCTCACAGAAGTCTACATAGTTCCTTCCCCATGCCGTTGTTTAGTTTGGCTGTAAATCCCAGCTCAGGTATGGTCTCTGTGTTCTTCAGCTTGATATGAGGAAGAGAAAAGGGAAGGCTCTGCCTGCAGATTTCACATGGACCTGTGGTGTTCAAAGCCAGCCTCTTTCAGCGGCTGGCAAAGAGCTTGAGGATCCAGAATCACCTCTTTTGGCTCTCATTTTCCCAGAGAGCTGTAAATGCCACACATTCTAACTTTCTAACAAAAAAGGATCATGAGTGGGCCAGTAAAACTTGGCCGGGTGGTTGCTCAGGGTACCAAATTTAAGACAATTTTTTCCTTTATTTTATTGAGATAAGGTCTCTTGTAGCTCAGGCTGGCTTCCAAGTCACTATGTATTCAGGATGACTTTGAACTTCTACTCCTCTGTCACCCACCTGAGTGATTATAGGTAGGCACCATCATTCCTGGTTTATGTGGTGCCTCGAGTTCCGGGAGTGGACCACGGTTCTATGCGCATGCTCAGCAAGCACACTACTAATGGACTGCATCCTCGGCCCAAGGTGGCCCTTTAACTTCTGGCAGCAGTTAAGGAGGAAACGCAGAAGGCTTCAGGGCGCTTGTTGAAGTCTCTTCCAACCATGGGAAGGCCAGCTGAAGAGCTTTCTGCGGGAGCGTTTCCTGTGGTCTGGACAGTTTGCATGGAATCGGACTGTAAAATATCTCCCAGAGCAGCTGTTTGTTCTAGGGAGGAGCCGCGAGAATGGCCCTTGCTATGATTCCTGATGTTTGCTCTCAACTCTACCTTTCCCTGTAGAATCACGTCCAGCTGTGGGTCATTTCAGATTTTTCAATCTCCTCAGACTTATCTGTTAGTTTTCCTTTTTTCTTCTTCCAGAATGTTGAGTCCTCCTAGTGAAGCCTTACAGTCTTCTTCCTTGAACCTGTAAGAACCTTGTTAACTATGGGATACAGGGTAAACCAAACACTTGTGTAGTGTCTGTCTGCCTGAGATAAAGCGTTCTTCCACTGAAGGTCCTGGAAGACGTCAATGGCCTCCTGGTGTTTCAGATGGTTCTAGTGCTGGAGCCAGGGAGGATGGGGTGTGTGTGAGGGGGTGGAGAGTGGGGGCATGCAAAAGAGGGGAGGGGGTCAGGGAGAGAAGAGAGGAAAGAGAAGGAGAGGAGACAGATGGGAAAAGGGGAAGAAGGAAAAGGAGAAAATGGAGGTTAAGAAAGGAAGAAGGAGGAAGGGAAAGTCTAGATACACAGAGAATCTCAACTTCCTGCAAAAAAAAAAAAAAAAAAAAAATGAGTGTACCTGGGCCAGTAAGGTTCTTGTTTTTGTTTTGCTTTGTTTTTTTTTTAAAACAATGTCTGAGGTAGCCTAGGCTAACCTGAACCTCCTTATGCAGCCAAGGTTGGCCTTGAATTCCTGATCCTCATGCCTCTACAAGACCAGAATTATGAGCTACCACACATTGCTGTGAAGCAAAGACAGTATTCTTCAGCCGTGGCACACCAAAACTTCTTCAAAGGAAAGTACCTCTGTGGAGGGGCGGGTTTTTAGAGTAAAAAGCATGCTTTATCCAATGAAGCCCCCTCTTGATTTTACTCGTTTTATGGATAGTGTATGCGCTGAATTTTCTGAATAATTAATTGAAACTTGAACTTAGTTTGGCTGTGTGTATGTGATCCTGTGTACAGGATTGTGCATGTGTTTACAGGTGCACGTGCACATGTGTGCATGACCTGTGGAGGCCTGGAGTCATCCCTCAGTTGCTACCACCCCCTCAGGTTTTGAGACATTAGCCTGGAGCTCATGGAGTAGGCTCAGCTGGCTGGCTGGCGAGTCCCAGGTTCCTCCTGATAGTTCCCCTTCAGTGCTCAGACCACAGTCGCACACCCGCACGCCAGCCTTCTCTGCTGATCTCCTAATGTGGTGCCCAGAGCACACTCACTTTACTAGCTGAGGAGTCACTATAAGAGTGTCACAGCTCTGGCCAAGATAGAGAAATGGCCAGGCCTCGGGCTGGTTTCAATAGGCTATTTTCCCCAATGTCACACGTCCAAGGCTAAACTTCAATTTTAAAAGCTTCTGTACACGCTGAGTTTTGTGCAACACTTCTTCACTCAGGATTTCAAGATCACCAAAGGCTACAAAGCCAATTTGAGGCACACCTGAGTTCCATGAAATCCTGTTTCAAAATTCAAAAACCCAACCCAAAGCCAAAACTACCCCCTGAAAAACTCCAAACAAACAAATGAAATAGCTCAACCCAAACCAAACCAAACACACACACAAAACCCCAACAACAAAACCCTTCCCTCCAGAATCAGTCAGGTCACTTTGCCAACTATCATCAAAATCACAGCTTGCATTGAGGGTGCAAATGCTTTGCTGTGGAAGCAAGAGATCCATTTTGTGAAACACTCTGCACTAAAGAACACAGCCATGAACAGAGTGATTGTAAACATGGCTCTCCTATTGTTGGAGGGATTCTGGGTCCCTGTTATTCTAGGACTGAATCAGTTTCTTCGTTTTCTATCCAGAATCCTCTGCACAAACGTGTGTGTTTGTGGGTGTGCATGTGTGTTTAAGAGCGGTGAGGACGAAAGGCTGGATGGGATTTGATATGGTCGGTAATTTGTTTTAGTGGAAACCAAAAAAGAGGACAGCTTGAGTGAGAAAAACTGCTCCTCAATTACTTTCTTGTTTTTGTAAAAACAGACAAACAAGCAAAAAACACATGACAAAAACACCAGAGGGAAGAGCTCTTCTGAGCATCAGAGTTTGAAGGGTGTGCAGTCAGTGCATCACGCGTGGGGGGACACAGCGAGGAGGATGCTGGTGCTCAGTCCACTTCCTACCCTCTGTTCTGTCCAAAATCCCTGTCCATGGAATGATTTTGCTCACACGGTACATCTTGCCATCCTAACTAACCCAACCTAGAAACTCCCTCATGCCTGGAAACCTGCCCCCCAGGTGACTGTAGATCACATCAAGTTGATAATCAATAGCAACCACTGGAACTCCATTACTGAAATGCCCAGAAGGTTTACTTGTGTGCTAGCCTACTGGGTTTTCTTATCAACTCATAACTGAGAGTTTTTTGAGAAAAAAACTTCTGTGAGAAAGTGCCCCAGCAGACTGGCCTGTAGGCAAGCATGCCAGGCATCTTCTGGGTTAATGGTTGACATGGGAGGGCCCATCGTACTGCGGGCCGTGCCCTGGTCAGGTGGTCCTGGTTGTATAAGTAAGCAGGCAGAGCAAGCCATGGTCTCTGCTTCAGTTCCCATCTCCTAACTCCTGCCTTGACTTCTCTCAGGGATGGAGCATGACCTGAGGGTTTTAAGCTGAAATAAAATGTTCTCCCCAAGTTGCTTCTGGCCACCGTGTTTATCACAGCAATAAAAGCCCCAACCAGGACAGCTGTTATTTGCAAGCCTAAGATGACATGAATCTCAACAGCTACTCAGACCCTTGAGCAACATTTTTGGCAATGTCCTTGGGGAATCTCTGATTTAATGGCATGCCCCGTTTCACTCTCCCCCGCCCCCATTTCCAATGCACGGTGGATAGAGTCATGAGACGCTACAATATATGCTGATGATCTGCTGATGTGTGTTGAATTTGAAATTCATTCTGGTGCTGTCAGCATTCTATGCAAATATTTCATCAATATTTGGATGGCTGATCTTGATTATCATTTTGATTGGATTTGTAATCAACTAAGAGACATGCCTTTGTGTGAGTCCATGAGTGTATTTTTAAGCATGACTAACATAGGGGAGAAGACCCTCTGACTGAGTGGGCAGCACCTTCTAGTAGTAGCTTAGATAGAAAGAGGTCTGAGGGAAAGCAATGCTACCTTTGCCTGCCCACCTTCACTGCCTGCTGAGAAGCACATCTACTCCGAGGCTGCTGCTGCTGCTGCTATCACCATCTTTCATTGACAGTGCAAGGCACCGTCTTAGCCTTCCAATATGAAGACCACAAGTTCTCCAGGATTCCTCAACACCCTTAGCACCAGACTGAACAGCTGAGGCATCTCACCTCAAGGACTGAGATCTACCAAGCTCTCTAATTCTCCAGTTTGCAGCCACCATGGATGACTTAGCCTGTATTATGCCACCCAGTCTAATAAATATCCTTTGTAATATACATCCATTCTATATATTGTCTTCTAGACTAATGAATCCTAATACAGATATGTAATAACTCAGTTAATAATAATTTTAAAAACCCACAATGAGCTGGGCAGGGGTGGTGCACGCCTTTAACCCCACCCAGCACTTGGAAGGCAGAGGCAGGCAGATCTCTGTGAGTTCAAGGCCAGCCTGGTCTACACAGCGAGATCTAGGGCAGGCACCTGCTGCGGGCCGCAGGAATATCATAAGAACTCAGCTGGTTATGGCAAAGTCACTACCTGGAGGGATCATGGAATTCCTCCAGAGGAAGCCAAATCCCAAGGAGTTTTTGGTGTTACTTGGCTTGTTATATATCAGCTGTATTCTGTTATGAAAATCATGTGTGCCTTCCTAGTTTTCCCAATTAACTTTTCCCTAAGAAGAGCTAACAGTGTGGACTGATCACTCTCTGGACATACACATTCCAGGCATTTTGAGAACAGCCTCAGGAAAGGCCTTCTCTGGAATCAGATATCTCCCCTAGCCACTTTCAAGGGCTAGGGGAGACATCACCCAGGTGGTCACCCAATTTCCGAGGATTAACAGTGATAACAGCCCACAGGCGAGTCTCCTGACTTAAGGTAAATTCCACAAGGAGACACCGCCCAAGTCAGGTAGATCATTATTGATAGCATCCAGCCAGGTCCATCACCGGATGGAGGAAAGTACCTTATCAGAGATACCTCTGTACTTTCTAAGAACAGACTTAAGCATCCAGGCCACCTGTTTGAAAAGGCCTGGTGGATGTGCTAATTAAGCTTAACTTCCTCCTTTCCCAAACCTTACCTCCAGTTCCAGATCTCCCTTTAGCTATCACCAGAGGCATCTAGCTGTACACAGGTTGCCTAGAGACTGAGCACACTTTCCCCCACCCTGCAGAAAAACGGCAGACAGCTTGGACAGATAGGAGCCACAGGAAAAAAGAAGACAGTTTTATTTTCTCCCATTGACCTAGCAACTTATAGATTTTTAACATCCTTTACCAAACACATTTAAGATTATAGTTGTGCACGTAAGATCCCTCTTCTTAGATATTACCCATATTTAGCCTTTAGTTAATTCATTAGTCACTTCCCCTTTGGGTCACAAATGGTAATTAACAACTAGTGCCCCTCTTTGTAATTCTTATCAACCCTCCATTTGATCCTGATAGTGGACAATCACTGCCTGAGGAAGTTCAGGCTGAGTGTCCTGGGTGGAGGGGAGGATTGTGATTTGGGGGAGATATATAACTGTAAAGCAGAGGACAGAGGGGGAAGAGAGAAGAGAATGGAAGAACGAGATGGGTAAGAACTTGAGAGGAACGAGCTGAGATGGGGAAGAACTAGATTGAAGAGCTAAAAGAGAGGACTAGAGGAACGAGATGGAAGATGAGGAAGAGCCAGATGGGGAAGAACAAGATGAGGAAGAACCAGATGAGAGAGAAGGAGATGGGAGAGAAGCTGATGGGGGAAAGAACTAGAGAGAACCTAGAAGGGACAGAACTAGATGAAGGAATTAAGATAGAACCTAGAGGGAACAGTAGATAAATATAGAGAAATCAGGCAAGAAAGGAGCTAGACATGAGAACAGAACTGAAGCTGTGTATAAAGGATGTTATGCCAGAGGAGTTAAAGCAAGTGGACTATAGAACTCGGTGTGCTGAGATTATATTTCCTGAAAATAGTTCTCGCCGTTAGTAGTTCTCTCTCCTGAGCCCCTGGGATGTATAATATTGAGGCTGGTCCCACTAATATTATACAAGACCTGGCGCCCTTGGGTACCCAGTCTCAGGAAGAGTAATCTACCAAGCACACTCAAAAAGCAGTGGTGTGCTTGGCGGAGGCTGTCCAAAGACGAGGCAGTCTCTCCGGGGAGTCGTAAAGGTGACCCCTGAAGTGCCGGCTACCGACGGACCTCACCAAAGGTGCTGCAGACCGGGAGGAACCCCAGGCCTCTTTGTGGTGAGTAGGTGAATAGTTAAATATCTCCCTTCCCTATTAAGAATCCTTCTTGCAGACGGGCGGTGGTGGCGCATGCCTTTAATCCCAGCACTCTGGAGGCAGAGCCACAGGATCTGTGAGGATCTCTGTGAGTTCGAGGCTAGCCTGGTCTACAGAGTGCGATCCAGGAAAGGCGCAAAGCTACACAAAGAAACCCTGTCTCGAAAAAAAAAAAAAAAAAAAGAAAGAAAAAAAAAAAATCCTTCTTGCACCATGAGTCCACGAGTCAAAAGAGAATCAGTTTTTGATAGAAATTACAGGACACAGGCTTGCGACGAAAGGCATTTCAGTCAGCTCTAGTCTGTTTACAGGCTTAGATAAGGAAGCAAAGACTATCTTAATTCCATAAAGCCCCCCCCCTAAAAAATGTAAGGAAAGATTTAGGAGACCCCTAAAAGCCACCAACCTTATGAAATTGATTTACCATCAGAATATGATAAGCGGCAGAGATTCTAACCCCTCTCTTTTAGGGAGAAACCTGCCGTTACTTCATTCAGGGTCTTACAAGGAGGTAACACAATATTCTCACACTACCAGACCTCCTGAGAGCATAAACCAGAGCTAATGAAGTTCACTATGTTCTCCATAGTAGCAGCAGCGTCCTGCTACAAACAGCCTTTTTTGCTAAAACTACTGGAATCTAAGGGTTAACTTGAGCCCTAAACTTGCCCTGCAGCTAACTAGGAGCTCTGCTCCAGCAGCCTTCATTTAAATCAATGCAAGCCTCACAGCCAGTGCCGATTTAAAAACTAATGGCAACTCCCAGCTCTCCTAAAAAAGTGTCTCTTTCTCTCTCTTTCCTTTTTCTGGGTTGACTATTAAGTTCTTGGTAATTTACAAAAATCTTGGCCAAGTACAAGAACTTTAGTTAACCCATTTCAAAAAAAACAGGTCCTGGTTAGGGGACGCCCTACTACGACCTGTATGGATTCATCAGACCCCTGAAGACGTTTGGGGGTCGGAATCCTAAACATCTGCCTTCTTCCCTCTGAACCTAACTATCTGCTATCTGCATCTCAGCTCACTTGGGCCTTTGAGTCGTCTCCACCCTTCTCCTCACCTTGCCATTCCCGGTGGCATGGCTATCTGGCTTGATACAGACTGGACAAACAGGCTGCAGCTGCTACAAAAAAAAAAAGAAAAAAAAAAAAATTCCTCCTCCTTTGTTTTAGCCTGTAAATTTACTGTGCTTATCTCATTTCATGATACACCTTAAAGGATTTATTAAATTGTTACACTCCTCATATACTACAGTTTTGAATAAGAGTTCCTGTTTCTATATTAAAAAAGTTTCAATAAAACTTAATATTTTTAAGGCTAAACTGACGGGTATAAAACCAAAGTTCTAAGCTTAAAAGGTCAACTAACTTATAAATTGTTAAGAATAAGTTTATTTTAATTAAAGATAATTAAGAAATAAAACTTGTTGATTGTTTGGCCAACCTAAACTGTAAACTGTTAAGGATAAGTTGTATTTAAGCTATAAGCTATTAGAAATAATTTTCAGGATACAAATTAAAACTTGATCATCATAAATGATCAAATTCCCTAACGTATACAAAATCATATTTATGTACATGCTATGTATGCTAAATTTCATATAATCAATTCATTACTTAGCCCCCTAGCATTTAAAATGTTTAAGCTTTGGACAAAACTGTCATACCCTTTATTGCCAGGGTTTTTTCCAAACTATGCTTTGAGATAATTTAGATTATATTTCCATTTATCAGGTTTAAAGATAATTTGCCTTACTATCCAATTTCAAGTGAAAGATAGCTCACCTAACAGATTTCAAAATGACATAAATGCTTTTGGATGTAAAGTTTTTATAGGGATATAAAGGTTTAGATATAGAGAATGTTTAGAAAAGTTAAAAAATAACTTATGATATATGAATTGCCAGTTATTAGGATAGATCGATGTAACACATAAACATCTAGATGTTATTAATGATACATGAATCTCAGTAATAACCTAGAGATACTGAGGATGTATGCCTAAATTAGATCTATGGATAAAGTTTTTATTGAGGTCTGAGATATATAAGCTTTATGAATGGACTTTTATGTCTTAACACAAGAGTCTGGACCTCCCCAGAAGGAACACTGGGGCTAAATATAGGCTCTAACTCCTCTGCTGTACAAGGTATAAAAATTGTCCCAGTAAAGGTTGATCCTGACTTTACTAAAGAAATTAAGATTATTGTACAACCCTCTACAAAAACAATTCAGATTCATGAAGGGCAGAGCCTAAGGGAGCTACTGGTGTGAATTCCAGTGATATGGCCTTCTGGATTCAGGAAATTAAATATTCCAAACCAACTAAACACTTAAAATACAGGGGGAAAAATAATCGGCTTGCTAGACATAAGCACGGTTGTTTCTTATATTTCAGGAAAAGATTTGCCAAGTACTTAAGATGACTACTACCCTTTTGTCTCTTATAGGCCTAGGTCAACCTAATATTATTGCTAGCAACTCAAAAATATTAAGATGGTCAGATAGATAAAATTATGACATATTCTGCCCATATGTCACCCGCCATACCTAACACACTATGGGAAAGAGACATACTGTAACAAATGGATGTACCATTAATCTCTGCTATGAACTAATATCATCTCAAATGCATTAGATGGGTTTTAAACTTAAAGGAACTTGAGTAAACGAGCTCAAGGCATAATTGGGCCCTTTATTCCAGAAATCATACATGACAGACATAGCCTAAGGTATCAAAATTTATCCTAGGGGCCACTGTCCACTGTTAACTCCGTTACTTGTAAATCTGATGCTCCTATCTGGGTTAAGTAATGACCTTTAAATGCTGAGAGAATTGTAATTGCTACCTGCCTGGTGGAGGAAAAACTTAAATATTGGGCATATAAAGCCCCCCACCAGCCTTTAAATCACCCCAATATCTTTTTATTTAGGAATATCAGGATTATAGACTGTTACAAGACCTTAAGAAATTAAATATAATTTATTAAAGCCAAGGGGAACCTCACAGCCTGGCTTCCCATCTAACACAGCCTTCCCCAGAAACCAAAAAATAATTGTCATAGATGTACAAGATTGCTTCTTTACCATGCCTCCTCACCCTAAAGATTGTCAGCATTTCAAATACTCGTAGCTTGCTACTCACCCTGCCATGATGGAGGCCAAAGCCGACATATAGAACAGGAAATGCGAGTTCTGTTTATCCAGGACTCATTCTTTGAACAGAGTTCCTCATTTTATCCATACAGATTAACTTTCAGAACTGTCAGTTATAGCTTCCTCACAGTCCCCCAACCTAATAATTATATATACATATATGTGTGTGTGTGTGTGTGTGTGTGTATCTTACAATAATTTTATTGCACAGATGATGCCAAACTATGAAACTTAAGAGTCTATAGAATGGCAAATAACTCTACAGGATATACTGGCACCTTTTCTTATGTCTGTCCAACAATTACAAATTCTTTCCCTATGGAAGCTCACCATGAGGCTTACTTATGATTTATGGTTATGATATAAGAAGTAATACACCATTTATTTTACTGCTTTTCAATTTTAGGAATGCCTAGAACTCATATATAGACAATAGACTTACTTATACTTCAAGAACTCTTAAGAATTGGCGCTTAGATTTTTCATATGTCCCACTACAGGCGTTCCTTACTACTCCCAGGCCTAGCCACAAAGTCACACCTAAGCCTCTGTGATCTTCTCACTGGTATTTAAAAAAGTCCTGATGTTTTCATACTGTCAGGAGGAGGATATGCCTACATGTCTTCACAGGACATTGACCTGCCTTTATGAATCCTGGATCGCCTGGTCACACCATATACTAGGCCACTGCAGGACAAAGGCACTCTAAAGCTGCCAGACTGAATACAGACTGTTATTTACCTCTAGATTCTTAAATATTGAGTGTTAAATATAAATAAATTGATACAATTCCAGATCCTTTTGATGAATTGTTCATCAATGATATAAAACTCATAGAAATATGATTAGAAATAATAATTCTCTTCTACAAAATTTACCACTGTTATATTGCTAACATGTCTTAAGATTTTATCCATGAAGAAGGCTCTCACAAGCTTCAGGAGATCAAAATTTGCCAACACTCACAAGCCAAAAAGGACTGGGAGGAATACAACCTAACTACAGTTCTTATCTCCCGCTTACAAAATTTCTTTTTCTTCTCAGGGTGGGGGAGGAGCCTTGCCTCTCCCTGGCCTGGTATCCCCTTCTCTTATCTGCTAACCATGCATTTAATGTCCCATAGGTATGCCTAAGAGAAAAAGTTTCCTCTTTAAAACTCCTCATCTTTAAAACTCTTCGGCTGCATGTTCTACCATTAATACACATATTTGTTTCCAGAAGAAACTCTAACCATTTCAAGAGTTACAGGTTGTCATCCTCTGGACCATGGACATGCTGTCTAGCTGCAGGTCTGCATCCCACCCTCCAGCCCACACCGATGTGCTGTCCGGCCCAACCCTGCGTCACGCCCTCCAGCCCACGAGACAGAAAATTCTGCTACACTGCCTGTCTCACAGAGCCTGAAACAGCCTGCGCTTCCTGGGTTTCCACTGCATCCCAGGCCTCAAGACCCCCAGCTTCGCCCCCATATCCGCAGGAAGCAACCATGAGAGATTTCTACAGCCCCCTTTGTCACGTACCCCTCTTTGTGAACTGAACTTTCCAGCCCAGGGGCTGGACTGCCCTTAAAAAATGCTCTATTATTAATTGTATAAGTTCTGCCCATGATCCTGAATTGTATGTAAGTCTTGCTATGTATACCCTGACACAGGTTATTACTGTTCTCTCATAACTAATAGTTTAATATTACATTGATTACAAATTTAAACTAGGTAAGCTTCAGCTGCAGCCTTAGTCCCACAGGTAACTTGTTAACTATGCCTCCTTAGAATACAGGTTAGCCAAATTAATACCCCTAACCAAAGAATAATAGATAAAGTTAATGTTCCAAACTAACCATTTCTTTTTGATAAGTCACAATCATAGTATTCAGACACTTTTGACCATATTATGCCATACTAGCTAAGGATAGATTTTTATGATTAATCATCTGCTCCCTTTTGGAGACAGAGATATTCTAACTATATACAGCTATACCTATTAGATGGTTAAACTAATCCTCAGCCTGCCATCTATATAGAGTATTGATTATAAATATATATCATAGGTACAATATTGATTAAATATCAATGTTAATTAATCATTACTTATCATTTTTCAGAAATCTCCAAACTTAAGTTTATCTACATATTCACTGTCCTACAAAAAATTTTTTTTAACTAAATGAAAAAAGGGGAACTGCTGCGGGCCGCAGGAATATCATAAGAACTCAGTTGGTTATGGCAAAGTCACTACCTGGAGGGATCATGGAATTCCTCCAGAGGAAGCCAAATCCCAAGGAGTTTTTGGTGTTACTTGGCTTGTTATATATCAGCTGTATTCTGTTATGAAAATCATGTGTGCCTTCCTAGTTTTCCCAATTAACTTTTCCCTAAGAAGAGCTAACAGTGTGGACTGATCACTCTCTGGACATACACATTCCAGGCATTTTGAGAACAGCCTCAGGAAAGGCCTTCTCTGGAATCAGATATCTCCCCTAGCCACTTTCAAGGGCTAGGGGAGACATCACCCAGGTGGTCACCCAATTTCCGAGGATTAACAGTGATAACAGCCCACAGGCGAGTCTCCTGACTTAAGGTAAATTCCACAAGGAGACACCGCCCAAGTCAGGTAGATCATTATTGATAGCATCCAGCCAGGTCCATCACCGGATGGAGGAAAGTACCTTATCAGAGATACCTCTGTACTTTCTAAGAACAGACTTAAGCATCCAGGCCACCTGTTTGAAAAGGCCTGGTGGATGTGCTAATTAAGCTTAACTTCCTCCTTTCCCAAACCTTACCTCCAGTTCCAGATCTCCCTTTAGCTATCACCAGAGGCATCTAGCTGTACACAGGTTGCCTAGAGACTGAGCACACTTTCCCCCACCCTGCAGAAAAACGGCAGACAGCTTGGACAGATAGGAGCCACAGGAAAAAAGAAGACAGTTTTATTTTCTCCCATTGACCTAGCAACTTATAGATTTTTAACATCCTTTACCAAACACATTTAAGATTATAGTTGTGCACGTAAGATCCCTCTTCTTAGATATTACCCATATTTAGCCTTTAGTTAATTCATTAGTCACTTCCCCTTTGGGTCACAAATGGTAATTAACAACTAGTGCCCCTCTTTGTAATTCTTATCAACCCTCCATTTGATCCTGATAGTGGACAATCACTGCCTGAGGAAGTTCAGGCTGAGTGTCCTGGGTGGAGGGGAGGATTGTGATTTGGGGGAGATATATAACTGTAAAGCAGAGGACAGAGGGGGAAGAGAGAAGAGAATGGAAGAACGAGATGGGTAAGAACTTGAGAGGAACGAGCTGAGATGGGGAAGAACTAGATTGAAGAGCTAAAAGAGAGGACTAGAGGAACGAGATGGAAGATGAGGAAGAGCCAGATGGGGAAGAACAAGATGAGGAAGAACCAGATGAGAGAGAAGGAGATGGGAGAGAAGCTGATGGGGGAAAGAACTAGAGAGAACCTAGAAGGGACAGAACTAGATGAAGGAATTAAGATAGAACCTAGAGGGAACAGTAGATAAATATAGAGAAATCAGGCAAGAAAGGAGCTAGACATGAGAACAGAACTGAAGCTGTGTATAAAGGATGTTATGCCAGAGGAGTTAAAGCAAGTGGACTATAGAACTCGGTGTGCTGAGATTATATTTCCTGAAAATAGTTCTCGCCGTTAGTAGTTCTCTCTCCTGAGCCCCTGGGATGTATAATATTGAGGCTGGTCCCACTAATATTATACAAGAGGCACCAAAGCTACACAGAGAAACCCTGTCTCGAAAAACCAAAAAGAAAAAACAAACAAAAAACCCACAATGACTTGCAGGGCTCACGATGTATCTCTCTTGTCAAAGTTCTCACCTATCATGCACAGAGCCCTGAGCTTGATCCAGCACTGCATGAACTGGATGTGTTGGCACATACCTGTAATCACCGCACTTAGGAGGTGGAGGCAGGAGGATCAGAAGTTAAAGGTCATCTTTGGCTACATAGTGACTTTGAGGTTATATGAAACTCTGTTTCCAAAGAAACAGGACAACGAAACACAACGAATGGCAGAAAGTTGATCAAATCTGATGAATTAAGATCTAATTTCTACTCCGTGTGTGCGAAGGGTTTCAGATATGTTTGCTTTGAGAAGTTTCTGAGGGATACTGGATGTGAGGCAGGAAGGCTGGCAATGGCCGCTATCCCCGCCCAGCTTGTGTTGGTAGATCATGAACTTAGTGCTCTTTTGAGCTCTTCTGTTTGCAGTATTCTGAGGTTCTGAGACCTAAACACTCTGTAATGCTCAGGAACAGCCCCCCAAAAACTTTTCCGCAGTGTACCAGGACAATCGCACGTGAGCAGTGCTCAGGTGAAAGGGGGAGGGAGAAAGAGAAGAGAGAAGGAGGTCGGTTCCAGAGATGAGCAAGAACAGAAATGCATTGGGTATTTAGAGGCCAAAAGTGCTTACTGTTGGTCATCAAGCACTCTTCCCGCTTATACTGTGTGTGTGTGTGTGTGTGTGTGTGTGTGTGTGTGTGTGTAGAGAGAGAGAAAGACAGAGAGAGAGGTGTGTGTGTTCATGTATGTGTGTGCATAGGAGAGAGGGAGGAGAGGTGTGTGTGTGTGTGTGTGTGTGTGTGTGTGTATGAAAGAGAGAGAGAAACAGAGAGGTGTGTGTGTATACTTCTGTATATGTGTGTGAGAGAGGGGTGTGAGTGTGTGTGTACCTGTGTGTGTGTGTGTATGTGTGTGTGTGTGGAGTGCAGAGGTCTGAAGACAACTTGCAGCAGCCAGCTGTCTCTCTATACCATGTGGATCCTGGAGCTGGAACTCAAGTCGTCGTTGGGCGATGACCTTTACCTGCTGGGCCATTTGATGGCCTGACGGCCATCATCTTCGAGTGAGTTCTGTAGAAGATCCTCCAGTTGACTGACTCCTGACCACCTCGTCTCCATCTCCCTCTCTTGCCACTTCCCACAAGCCACCGGGACCCTTGTTTAGCCCACTCACCGTTAGAGTTCTTAGAAGCCGTCCTTCCCCATGCAGGCCAGAACGCTCTGCCCCGTGCTTTTCACTCAGTGTGGAACCGGTCATTCGGCCCATCAGTGGCAGCCTGGTGGAGACACTTATCTTGTCCCGGGTATCTATCTTCTCTGTCCAATTAGATTTGGAGCTCCTAAGAGCAGGTGCTGTTTTTCTTTTGTTCTGGGTTTTGCTATTTTTCAAAATTGCATCTGACATGAAACGTTTAGTGCGAAGCTTCACACAACGGTAGTCTCTGGTCAAAAGGCTTTTGTTGACTGATGGTCAGTTAAGCACTTGAGAATATATTTTGTTTGGCTGTTTTGGGGGGATTTTAATTCTTTTCACTGTATATTAATTGCACATGTTACTGTGTTCATAAGGATATTTTCATACAAGTACTTGTTGTACAATGAGTATGCTCTCCCAACTTCCTCTCCCACCTCACTTACCCCTCCCCACTAGTCCCCCATGTTCCCACTAGATGATTTCATTTCTTCTGCTTATTTCTTCTTTCTTAATTTCTTTATATGTCCTGAGACAGAGCCTCTTGTGTAGCCTTAGCTGGCCTGGAACTCACTATGTAGATTAGGCTGGACTTGAACTCAGAGATCTGTCTGTTCTGCCTCTCAAGTGTTGGAATTTAAGGTGTGCACCACCACATCGTATGTGTGTGTCTGTACAGAATCTAGGAACTGTGTATGAAAGAAAGCAAACACTACTCACTATTGTCTTTCTGAAACTAGCTTAATTCATTGGCATGATTATAACTAGTTCAGTCCTTTTTTTTTGAGACAGGGTTTCCCTGACTGTCCTGGAACTCCCTCTGTAGACCAGGCTAGCCTCAAACTCATAGATCCTCCTCCTGCTGTCCCAGCCTCCTGAGTGCTGGGATTAAAGTCATGTGCCACCACCACATAGCTCTGATTTAATCCATTTTTTTTTGTGTGTGAATGATTTCATTATTTTATATCCATATATACACCTATGTAGTTCACATTTTCTTTATCCATCTCATTGGACACCTGGGCTAAAAAACATCTTTTTAAGCACATCTTGTTAGTTAGAGAATTACAGGGTAAAGATAGTTTACCCTGAAAGCATACTTCGTGGATTTTCCACAGAACCTTTCAAGGTTCAACTTTGCTGACTTCTGCTCTTGTAGGAAACCTCACATTTAATAAATAATAATAATAATAATAATAATAATAATAATAACACCCACTGTACCTGTTGCTTCCATTTCAAGTTTCCTATCTTAGCGAAAGGGAACATGTCACTCTGTGTGGAGCTGCATGAAAGGAAAGAGCAGCTGTTTCCGGGCTGGAGCGCTCCACGTCCACACGCCCCCTCAGTCTATCAAAATGTTCGATTTCTCCTCAGAAGCACTGTCTTCTCACTGTCAAAGACCTACGCAAGACTAATTTCCTTCTCTTCTTTACTTTTGCCCAAGGCACGATGTTCAGTTTAGAGTTCGATGCTTTTTTTTAAAAACTTCTAGATGCGGCTGAAGCCACAAGAGGTAATTGCTTCACTTGGGGACGCGGAGCGTTTCCCGCCTCTCACCAGCTGGCCTGTGTACTGCATTGCAGCTGCGCACTGCTCATCTGAGTTTCCAGACAGAGGAAGGGGCCCGGAGGCTAAGGAGCTTGCCTGAGGTGTGATGGCATATACTAACGCTCCCCAAGTCCCAAGTGAAGGATGCTGTCCATATTCCCCTTCTTATTTCGGAGGAAAGTAGAATCCCAGCGCTACACCCAAGCTGCTGTTTGGCAGGATGGTGAAAACATTTGGTTTGGGGTTTTCATTTGCCAGGAGATCAAGACCCTTTCTTTTCTCTCTCTCTCTCTCTCTCTCTCTCTCTCTCTCTCTCTCTCTCTCTCTCTCTCTCTCTCTCTCTCTCTCTCTCTTTCTCTCTCTCTCTCTCTCTCTTTCTTTCTTTCTCTCTTTCTTTCTTTTCGAGACAGGGTTCCTCTGTGTAGCTTTACACCTTTCCTGGAACTCGCTTTAGAGACCAGGCTGGCCTCGAACTCACAGAGATCCGCCTGCCTCTGCCTCCCGAGTGCTGGGATTAAAGGCGTGCGCCACCACCGCCCACATAGCTCAGCCGTTAAAGGCTAGGCTCACAACCAAAAATATAAGACCCTTTCTTAGAACAGACCTGATCCCAGACCTTTAAAGTGACTCCCTTTGTGGCACAGAGCGGGTTATAAGCCACAGCTCTGCTTTCTCACGCTGCAGCCAAGTAGTGGAGACTCAGTTACAAACTACCATCGGGGCCAGCAAGCCCAACAAGCAAAGACACTTGCTGCCCAGCCCGAGGACCTGGTTCCATTCACGGGTGCACCAAATGTGCAAAGAGACAACTAACTCCTGCCAGTTGTTCTCTGACCTCCACATGTGCCACACACACACACACACACACACACACACACACACACACACACACACACACCACACACACAAACGTACACACACATGTGCACACACGTATACACATGTAAACACACACATATGCACACGTGTACACACACACACCAAACAAACAAATAAATGCAGTTAAAAAATAGAGACTAACGATAGGTACAGGTGAGTCAGACGGCTCAGCAGGTAACTCCGTTGCTGTGCAAGCTTGATGATCAGAGTTCAATCCCAGAACCCACATGAAGATTCGAGGAGAGAAGCAACTCTACAGAGCTGACCTCTGACCCTCATACATGTGCTGCGTAATATAGATGTCTGTAAATCCATGTGAACGCACATGATAATAAAGCTTTAAAAACATTTTTAAAAGCACCAAAGCTACCCCTCACTGAGAAGTTTTTAGGCAATAAGATTTCCATTTTATTTTTGAGAATTTTGTGCATTGAGCAAAGGGGAGACAGAGCCGGTCTGATGGGTGGGATGACGTGTCCTGGTGAGGGGTCCTTTCTCATTCCACCCCAGCGCCTGGAGGCTGACTTCCAGAGTGGTCACTGCTGCGTCAGTGAATGACTCAGAGCCTCAGATTTTAAAGGAAGCATTAAATAGACCTTCTTTGACCTCAGCAGAAGCAAGCCGTCTCGGCATATCCCTGTGCTCCGAGCAGGTCTCTCGTCCTGTGACTCCTGTCCTCAGCAGTAGATGGGCTGCACCTGGGGAATCAGCTCTGCGTAAAGTCGGCCTTCACCCAAGGCGACTACATCACTTCAGTTGTTCCCTCCCTGCATGCATGGCAGGAACACAGAATTCCGGCATCAGCAGCAAGCCAGAGGTACCCTGCTCAACCTCATGTTGGTACTTAAGCTCTCATGCACACTACTTTCAGATTCACTCAGTGGGAATCGCCCTAGCCAG
Source organism: Peromyscus maniculatus bairdii (assembly GCF_049852395.1). Classification (NCBI taxonomy): domain Eukaryota; kingdom Metazoa; phylum Chordata; class Mammalia; order Rodentia; family Cricetidae; genus Peromyscus; species Peromyscus maniculatus. Next base: position 12,724,195 of record NC_134857.1, on the reverse strand, counting down.
GCTTTAAGGCTAATCCCTTCTTTCCAGGGGCTCTGAAAACTGGGTGGCTGGCTGTTCTTCTATTCTATATATTGAGACATGGTTTTATGCTGGAGGTGGAGGGGTAGAACATTTGCAGAGCCCGAGTGAGACCCTGGCCCACATCCCCAGCACAGCAAAACCAAATGAAGTGGCCAAGAAAACAAATAGAAAATGTGTTTAGAAGGAAGAGCTGTCTGCCTGTCCATTAAGACTGGACATCGCTGTCTTGGAAACTGCTTGCCATGCAGGTTTTAACAATTTATATGTACTAGGTAGAACTGAATCACTGAAGCCACAAATAGATTCGCTCAAATGTGACTTCTAGGGAAAAGATAACTTTTCTTATTTGAGGTGGCTGATCTCATTCTTTGGGACAAGACCTTTTGCCTTCTTGAGGTAAATAAGGTCACAGAAATCCTTGGAGTCTGTGAGGAAGAAAAGGTAAGGAAAAAAACTCTAATCCTTTCTCATCTGCCTGCAGCCAAGTCTTTAGAAATATGGTCTTTGGTCATTGTTAATACATCAGTTCATGTTGAAATGATTTTGTAATGTTAATACTGATTTATTTTAATGAACTAGAATCTTTTTCTTCTACTGTATGATTAAAGTCCTGTTAAATCAGAGAGGCCTTTCATGCCTCAGGAGACACAAAACCAAAGAAAAAGTCACTTTGGAAATGATGCCCCAAAGCAAAGAGAAAGGAGCCACATAACCACAGAATGGGGGAGCCACGTAACCACAGAACGGGGGAGCCACGTAACCACAGAATGGAACCAATAGGATGGATCTGTAAGACAGAACTGTTCAGCTGGAAACTCTACCTTGACTCCACTCTCCCTTACCTGGCACGTTCACCTCCTTGCTTTAGTTTGTAAAATTGCCCCACCTCAGGGAGGCCCAGTTAGTACCAATTAGTCTGGTTTCAGCACCAATAGTAGAAAAATAATGGGAGGCGTCTCTCAGATGCAGTCTATGTGAGAAGCTTAAAAATTTATGATAAGGCTACACATGGTGGCCCATGCCTTTACAGAATGAGTTCCAGGACAGCCAGAGCAGAGTGAGACCCTGTCTTGTAAAAACCCAAACCAAAACAAACACCTGGATAGAACTGGACCTGTGGCATTAACCAGGAATTCCAGCCTTGGAAAGGTAGAGGCAGAAGCAGATAGAGGCTAGCTTTGGCAACATAGTGAATTCAAGGACAGCCTAGGCTACATTAGATTTTCTCAAAAAACAAAAGAAAAACAAAAATTTTCAAGCATGGTGGTCATTATGCCTTTAATGAAAGCACTTGGGAAACAGAGGCAGAAGCAGGAAGATCAATGCAAGTTGGAGGCCAACGTAGTATGTATATTGTGACCTCCAGATCAGGCACAAGTGTAGAGCCAGACTCCCTCTGTCTCAAACAATAACAGCAACACACACACACACACACACACACACACACACACACACACACACACACACACTGATCCAGATTTCACATTACATTATGAAAGCTGAATGTGAGGGCTGGGGTGGTGGCCCTGTGGGTAAAAGTACTTGCCACACAAGCTTGAAGACCTGAGTTCAAACCTTAGAACCCATGTAAAAAGTCAGATAGGCTGAGTATAGTGGTGCACACATTTAATTTCAACACACAGAAGGCAGAGGCAGGGAGGTCTCTGTGAGTCCCGGGCCAGTCAGGACTACGCAGTGAGTCCCAGGCCAGTCAGGGCCACACAGTGAGATTTTATCTTAAAATAAATAAATAAATAAATAAATAAATAAATAAATAAATAAATAAATAAATAAATAAAAGCCAGATGGAGTGGTGAGGTTCTATAATCCTAGCTCCTACAGCAAGATGGAGCTGGAGACAGGAATGTCATGGACCAGCTAAGGTACACAGCACAGCAGTGGAACCAAGAAGGACCCTGCTTCAATCAGGTGGAAGGCAAGACAGTTACAAGCCTGCCATGCTAACTAGAGTCCCTTGGTGCCTGTGACTGAGAGAAGGCCCTTGCCCAAGGACTCTGGATAATAACAACGACCCCAAAGACTCTTGCTCCTTATTCTTGACAATGAAGCGCAGGTTTACAGTGTTTATAACAGTAATGATATAATATAATATAATAACAGTAATGATATAATAATATAATGATGTCATTGTCAGGTAGAGGTCGGGGTACCTGGTAACACTTGTTTTGACTATACATTCAACAGTTGTTTTGGTTCTATATCTTGGCATGATCAGGCTCGTGGAAAGTCCTGAATGTGATACGAGAGAGACATGACTGTTCAGGGATGAGGGGCTAAAAGGCACAATAGAACCATGGCAAGGACAGGACAAGATGGTGTTACCTCAGCCATCTTGAAATCATGAAAGCGGTCCTCTTATCTCCACACATGTTGTATACAGAGTGTGTGTTATGAATTATCACTCGGGGACTGGGAGGGGGACCCTGAGGGTACCCCACTTGTGCAGGGGAGCATGCAGGCAGATGCAGCGGCGGGCTAGGCAGGTCCACGCTGTGTGGGCAGGGCAGTGGTGGTGGCAGCCAGTAATTCACAACCAAGACCTGCATCCACATGAAGAGTTCATTATAATAGAGAGATGAAGAGGCAGAAAGACAGAGGGGGAGGGACCCTCACCTCGTGGGAGGAAAAGCAGGAGAGAGAGAAAGGGTAGAAGTTCTTCCTTAAGAAGAGGCTTCTACATCCGGATGTAGTATGGCCCCAAGGGGCGGGATCAGAATATTAACATTTCTCCATTTTGATTATCATAAAAAGAGGTGAATTATGGGAAATCGTGACAGTATGTATACAAGTATGCCCCCTCGGCTCCTCCACGTGAACATACACATATGCATACAACAACAAACTCACAAAGCCAAAACCCTAAACATAAAAATAATTCAATTCTAGAACTTAGAATAGAGAAATGGTGGTGTTACTTGGGAGTGGAAAGATTGATTCAACAGAATGTAAGGAAAAGAAATGCTAACCAAGGAAAAGATTGACCATGGAACTTCAGCAAAATTAATAGTTTTTATTATTAAAAGACAACATTAAGATTAAAAAGACAAACCACAAAATTGAGGGAATGCATTTGTAATGCACAGGAATCACCAAGGCCTTGTGGCTGGAATACTTAAAGAACCACTGATCAATATGGAAAAGACAAAAGACTTTAACATGTAGGCTAGGCTGGCCGGCCAGTGGCCCAGGACTCAGCTGCTGCCCCTGCTCCCCAGCACTGGCATTGCGAGTGTGCTACCTTGTCATGTTTTTAGAAGTGGGTTCTGGGGCTCAATTCAGGTCTTTGTGCTTGCAGGGCGAGCATCTGCTATTTGAGGCATCTCCCCAGCCTCTGCTTGGATGTGATTGACTAAAGTACGCCATAGCATTGCTGCATGACTGCATCCAAAGAGGCCAGCAGAGTACAATCTACCCAACAGTGAGAAAGATGAGATGCAGAAATAGTAGCAGAGTATCTGACACCTGTGGACCTGAAGGAAACAGCAGGCATCTGCAGGAGAAGAGAAGAACACTGTTGGTACTGACGGAATAACAAAAGACAGGATGTGGAGGGTGTGGTTCAGCCAGGGGGGACAATCACGGATGAGCATGGATAAGGGTAAGGACTCCAGGAGCTCACTAATGTTTTTTGTTTGGTTGGTTTGGTTTGGTTTTGGTTTTTCAAGACAGGATTTCTCTGTATCCTTGGCTGTCCTGGAATTGACTCTGTAAGCAAGTTGGCCTCAAACTCATAGAAATCTGCCTGCTCTGTATCGCATCTAATGCTGAGATTAAAGATGTTAGCCACCACTGCCGAACACTAATGGGGCGTTTTAAGAAGGAATCTTGCCGGGCGGTGGTGGCGCACGCCTTTAATCCCAGCACTCGGGAGGCAGAGGCAGGCGGATCTCTGTGAGTTCGAGGCCAGCCTGGGCTATCAAGTGAGTTCCAGGAAAGGCGCAAAGCTACACAGAGAAACCCTGTCTTGAAAAACCAAAAAAAAAAAAAAAAACAAAAAACAAAAAACCCAAAAAAAAAAAAAAAAAAAAAAAAGAAGGAATCTTTTGGCTTATAAAATAGGATGAGCTGTAACAGGTCTTTCTTTGAACCACCAACTCCTTACTAATGACAAAATTAATTTTTATTAATTATGAAAGCTTGGCCTTATCTTAGGCTTGTTCCCAACTAACACTTAAAACTTAACCCATCTGTTTTCATATACATCTACCCTGTGGCTAGTTACCTCTCCTTAGTACTGTACATTTGTCTTTCTCTAAATCTTGCTGACTCTCAGATTCTTCCTCTAAGTTATTTTCTCTTCTTGGAAGTTCCACCTACCCTCTCCTGTCTAGCTATTGGCTGTTCAGCTCTTTATTAAACCAATCAGAAGGTGTCTTAGGCAGGTGAAATAAAACAGAGATACAACATCGTACAGTGTGATCAAATACCCCTCAACATTTCCCCCTTTTTGTCTAAAAAAAGGTTGTAATTCTAACATAGTTAAACTATATACAATAAGAACAATTATGAGAGATATAAGAACAGCATTCATAACATCTGGTCCATTTGTATTTGGCAAATTTAGAGAAAGTACTCTATTATCTATCCTATCCTGGTGTGTCCAAAGTTTTATACCTAAATCACTTTCTTCATAACTTGTATCACCAGTCTAAAAATACCCTTTTAGTCCTTAAAACATTTTCTTAGATAAACAATTCAAGCTTTTATGTCTCTCAACCATTATAAACTTTACATCTCTTTTGTGAGTTTCTTTTCTGAATTTGGTAACAAGGAAAACAATAACTATAACTATCTAGTCTTCAATCCCATCAGAGACCTGAGAAGGATAAAATATTACATGAGTAAACAGGAAGGGCAGAGCAGGCAACTTCAAAAACTATAGAAATGACAGAGACAGATGACTGCCTGGACAGTTACCCAAGGATCCTCTGCAATGTTGGGACATCCATCTTCAGCTTACAGGCCTGGAATATCTGACAGACTTTTCTGTGAAGCAGAAATTTTGAAAGACTATCTTACCTTGTCTTGACAAAGTTCAGCAGTTAACTTCCTTTGTGTCTTCCTTGTCTAATTTGGACAGCATACGGTCAGCAGTCAAGGCAAGGGTAGTTTCTTGCCCAGTGGCTGACTTTGCCACAATAAAAGTAAACTCTATATGGAGTGTCTTTGATTCTCATCATCTTCTCTGAAGTAGATTGGTGCTTCAAGAAGCAGATGTATCTCACTGTCATGAAAAGCCTTATGATACTAAAACATTTTAAATTTCATATTATGTAGACCTCTGGCACATTTGAAGACCACCTGTCTATCTAAAATACATCTCTGTTTAACCTTGAAAACATACTGAACATGACTACAAGTTTGATTGTTATAGATGATTAACTACTAACCTGCATTTCTTAATCATCCTAAACAATTTATAATACTAGCTTTCAAGGACTAGAACTTTACATTATATTTTTAAATGAACCACATAGGTACAATACCTTAAATAAGAGTAGGTACATACAGTATGTTATAACAAAAATAACCTTAAATTTGTATCAATATATAAAAATCCATACCAATTTAAAATATTTGAGACTAGTAGTTGCTTTTTAGTTTAAAAGTAGATTCAATTATCTCCTCTTTTATCATATCATTTCTATATCCCTCCCTTTTTTACTAGATAGGAGAGAAAGGATAGAGGAAAGAAAAAGAAAGAAAGAAATCCCTTAATTTAACCTCCTTTGTTTAGTTTCCTCCCTGAGTCCTTGCAACCACCACCACCACCCCCACAAACAATGACAGACATCCATAACCTACCAACCAACCAAAAATCACCCATTCCACCTCTCAAGAATGTGGGCATTGTGTTCTCTAGACTGCTTCCTGTTGTCTGGGGACGACAGCATCTTTAGGGGACCCTGAGAAAATTGAGATAACGGTAAAGTCCTGGGGCAGCTAGCTGTGTCGTTTGTTGTCCAGTCTCTGTGTGATGGGAAAGGGCAGGGCTTAACTAACGTCCTGGCTGGACTGGTCTGTGAGGCTGCGTCATCTCAGCAAACAGCTTTGAAGCTGTTCTGGATGCAGAATTTTGAAGAAACTGCAACAGAGGCATTCTGAGAGGTTGGATCACCTAGGCTACCTGTCTTCATTGATGTTGGGTCCTTTTGTTCTGAAAACAGACAAACTTTTAAAGGTAACATACATACCTGCATTAACACAAGTATGGAATGTGTGTGTACAAATCAGATAAAGATGATTCTCTGTTCTATGTTTGAGCAAGTAAAAGGCATCTATCAACTTTATAAGTCCATTTGGACTACATAACCAAACTGTAATATGAATTTCCATCCATTCCAAATGAAAGGATGGCATGTAATAAAAAGTTATGAGGACTCTGTAGCCAACAAGATTTATCATGTCTGATCCAGTCTCAGAGCTGATCCTATGTAGGGGGATCAGCATATGTGTCACCTGTCCTGTAGTCTTTCTTGGTTTCTTCCTTCATATCTGCAGCCAAGAAATTCCAGAGGTCTCCCCCAGTCGAATATGATCTTTATTAATTTTGAAGGAATCCATAGCTTTTTGTTTCCTGTGGAAACAAGGCATAACCTCTCCCCCAATGTAACACATTTCCTGACTTCTATTCTGAAGTTAAGACATTCTTAAAATATGCAGGGTGGTTTAATTCAACAGTTTTTCTACTATCCAGTGTCTCTCAGTAGCTGTTGTTTTTTGTCCATTAACATTAAAAAAATAAAGTTAATAAAGCACTATATAAGGTCTAAACATCCTGTGTTATAATATTTCCCATCTTGTTCTTCTTATATTACTTTACTCTCTCTTTCAAGGCTTTAACCTTAGTCTTTTTAAACTACTATTTATTTTTTGACAATATATACCCATTTTCTTTTCTTTCTTCAGCACTTAAGCACATTGTTAAGCATACTTACCTGTTCAGAGGTTTTCACAATCTGGACCTGGATTTCTGCATGCCTGTAGCCTGTCTCTAATCGTGTGAGCCAAGCCTTAAGGCCGGGACACCTCTGTGTGTCTGCAGGCTCCTTTTGTGGCTCAACTTAGCACGTGGCACTGGCAGCTGGCTCTGCCTGCCTTAGGTCGGTAAGAGGCAAGCCTCATGCCCATGGGCATCAGCCAGCAGCCATCCCAACTCACTGCATCAGGTGTTTGTTCAAGTGCTCAGCTGCACAGCAGGGCCTCTTAAAGGAGCCACACCTCTGTATGCTGCAAGCCCCAGACTGCCTGAGACTGCAGTTGCTAGGCTCTAGTTTCTTAGGCCCAACGCTTGGATATATGTGCCTCCATGTTGAACACCAAATGTAACAGGTCTTTCTTTGGACTGCCAGCTCCCGAGTAATGACACAGAGACTTTTTATTGTTTATGAAAGCTTGGCCTAGTTTAGGTTTGTTCCCAACTAGCATTTAAAACTTAACCTGTTTATATTAATCTACATTCTGCCACGTGTTTGTTACCTCTCCTCAGTACTGTATAACAGTCTTCCTTCACATATGACAGGCCAATCTCTTGCCTCTCAAATTCTTCTTCCCCTGAGTTCCTCTCTCTCCCACTGGAAGTTCCCACCTATCCTCTCCTGCCTAGCTATTGGCCATTCAGCTCTTTATTAGACCAATCAGAAGGTGCCTTTGGCAGGTGAAGTAAAACAGACTTGGTGTGAAGTAAAATTTTACCCGTTGTGATCAAATATCCTGCAACAATGACCATTTAAGTGGCTATTGCCCATGTGTTTTCAGTGAGAAGGTTCAGATAAAATGAGAAGTCAGGGCTGATGGGGTGGCTCAGTGCAAAAAGGTGATTGTGGCCAAGACTGAGAACCTGAGTTTGATTCCTACATACCATGATGGCAGGAAATCACCCAATGAGAGACCACAAAAGGAGACTCAAGATGAATTTTGAAGACTATCAGTATCTAGGGATGTGTTGTATAGTTTTTTGTCAACTAGACACAAGTTAGAGTCATTTTGGAAGAGGGAACTTCAATTGAGAAGATGTTCTCACTAGATTGGCCCATGAGCACCCAGCCCACTATGAATGATGCTACCCCTGGGCTGGTGGTCCTAGATGCTATAATGAATCAGGCTGAGCAAGCCATGGGGAGCAATTCAGTAAGCAGCATCCTACATGCACAGGCAAGGACTTAAACAACACCTTTGGATTGGCTGGTAAGGTAGCAAGCAGGTGGTCTTTGGGAAAGTCACTTTAGTTCAGGAGTGAGACAAGAGACCAGGGAGATGACGGGAATGGGGGAAGGGGTGTGGTCAGTGTCTAGGAAGTGGGATGAAGAAGGGCTAGGAACAGAGTTTCCAAGTGTCATTGCTTCTCACCATGTTCAAAGCTTGTAAGGCCTCAGTTTAGAATTTTCCATTGAGGAAGCCAGTTAGTTTACCTTCTTACTAAAATGAGTTTGTGCTAGTAATTTACTACGAAATTAAATTATTTTGAGACAGGGTCTCATGTAGCCCAGGTTAGTAGCTAAGGATGACTTTGAATTCCTAGTCCTCCTGCTTCTGCTTCCCTAGTGTTGGGATTGCAGGCACGCACTGCCACAGACAGTATATGCAGTGCTAAGACTGAATCTGGGCCTTGTGGTGGTTTGAATAAAAATGGCCCCTACAGACTCATAGGGAGTGGCATTATTTGAAAGGATTAGGACATGTGGCCTTGCTGGCAAAAGTTTGTCTTTGGGGGTGGGCTTTGAGGTTTCAGAAGCTCAAGCCAGGCCCAGTGTCTCATTCTCTCTTCCTGCTGCCTGCCGATCCAGATGTAGAACTCACAGCTCCTTCTCCAGCACCATGTCTGCCTGCATGCTGCCATGCTTCCTACTAAAACAATAATGGACTGACCTCTGAACTATAAGCCAGCTCCAGTTAAATCTTTTTCTTTGTAAGAGTCACTGTGGTCATGGTGTCTTTTCACAGCAATAGAACCCCAAACTAAGACAGGCCTTGTGTATGCCAAGCCAGTTCTCTACCCACTGAGCTACATCCTCAGGGCCATTTCCATTTTTTTTTTTTTTTTTTTGTTTTTTGAGACAGGGTTTCTCTGTGTAGCTTTGTGCCTTTCCTGGATCTCGATCTGTAGACCAGGCTGGCCTCGAACTCACAGAGATCTGCCTGGCTCTGCCTCCAGAGTGCTGGGATTAAAGGCGTGTGCCACCACCGCCTGGCTGGCATTTCCATTTTTACAGCATCCTTTCAGGCTGTGTGGACTGAGAACTGTCCACATCGCAGGTGGGGCTGTCAATCCCGACAACTCTTTCCTGCAGCCACCAGGGCCTGTACCGATGCAGACAACGGTCAGAACAGGGCTGGATGCAGCCTTCCTTTAATCAAGTTGCTGTGTGGGTTGCAAAAATGTTGCAACAGGGTGAAGAGCGGCTTTGGAGTCCCTCACACGGTTTTCTTTGAGATGGAATTGTGGGCAGCATGTGACTCGGATTATTTAGTTGTTTTCCTCAAATGGAATTATTTTAGAAGCAAAATGTCATTGTCGTTGACGAAAGGATAATATCTTTGATCTTTTTAAGGGAAAAAGTTTCCATCATCGCACTGTAATTGGGAGGTCAGGGAGGATCTGTTCCCACACACGCCGCCTGCACTAGACTTTCTTACTTGTGTTTGGATCAAGTCCCAGTTGGCATCAGACAGAACCACAAGCCCCCCCATCCCTTTGTGAGCTATCAAGATCAATTTGTGAGTTGTAAATACCCAAATTCTCTCTAAAAGAGTCCGCTGAAGTTGCCCTGGGGCCAAGGGATGAGGAATTGCTTAGAATTCCTCCCAGGTTGAAATCTAACTTTCAAAAGGAGCAGGAAGCAGCCTGGCCACCATAAATCACCAGGAAGCAAGTGTTCTGAGGAGGCCAGGCTTGATATTAATAGAGGCCATGTTTTGTTCATGCAGAGGAAAGACCTTTCAGTGTGTTGGGCACAGAGAGACTCAAGAATCGCTCTTGTTTTGTTTACTTGAACACGTTGCTTCCCTAATTGGAGCTGGTTGCATTCAAATAGCCCAATTACGTGCAGCGTCTGTAAGCTCCACACATGTAAGGCCACCCAGTCTACTTTTGTTTCTATGTCAAGGCCTTTGGCTAATTCAGCTTTTATTCAATGGAAATAAAAATGTAGCATGTCAAAGGGCTAGTGTTTGGATTCTGCATAAAAGGTCCTTTCTTATTTATTTTCTCCTTCTTTTCCTCCTCTTTCCCATCACCCCCCTTGCCTCTCTTCTTGCCTCTCCTCATCTCCTTCTTCCTCCTCTTTTCTGGTTTTTTCTTTGAGAGGGGATCCACTATGTAGTGCACGCTGACCTCACACTCATGACTTCCTAAGTGCTGGCATTACAGATATGCACCACATGGGCTCTGCAGATACTTTCTTAGTTTAGTGTTAGTCATTAGACAAGAAAAGGCAGAGGCTTGGGGGTCAGAGAGTTGACTCCCGACTCTCTCTCTGTGACTTCCAGTGATGGCACTGATAGATGAGCGAACCTCTGTGGATCAGTTTCCTCGGCGTTCACAGGCAGGTTCGGGGCCGAGGCTCTGTCTAGCACTTCGCTGATGTACAGGCTGCTGTGGCTATGTAACTATTACACCAAATTGGTTGGCCTAAAAGAACAATCATTTTTTTACCATACCACCAGATTCAGTGGGTCAAATACCCACACAGGTCTCAGCTGGGCAACTCTTTAGCTTCTCGAGTCCATAATGGATGTCACTCAGAGGTGGACAGCTGGCAGATGAGCTGTGCTAAAGGGCTCAAGACAACTTCACTCATAGTCAGAGCCACAGATGAATTCATCTGTCAATCAGAGTGCCTGGCTACTGCCTGATCCTTGTGGTGGTCTCTCTAGCTGTTAGCCTCCAGTGGTCTAGCCTGGGACACGGCTCCTCACAGGGGAACATCCCAAAGGAAATGGATAGTTGTGATGTAGTCTTGGAAGCCAGAGTTTCCTTTCCACTGCCTGTATTCACTAACCTTGGTGTTTCATGGAGAGACATTTTACTATTTCCCCACTCTGTTTCATTGCTTTGTGGCGGTCACTGACTTCGGGAGGCACATGTTTGATGGTTAGGGGCTGTAGCCCTGCTGGCTGAGTGCTTGCATACCACAGGAAAAGCTCTAGACTGGATTCCTACTCCGCATAAACCAGGGATGGTTTACACACCTGTAATCCTAGCACTCAGGAGGTAGAGGCAGGAAGATCAAAAGTTCAAGTTCTTTCTCAGTTAAACAGTAAGTGTGAGGGAAGCCTGAGCTACATGAGACTCTGTCTCAAAATAAGTAAATACATAGATAAATAAACAATGATGCTGAGATTACAAAAGCTTATTTTACACATTATGATCTGCATGATAATATTTATAAAATTCATGAAATGACAAAGTTATAAAAATTGGGACTGGATAGGTGGTTTCCAGGAATTTCCAGGGACTAAGGATCAAGAGTGAATGTGTGAGACCACGGAAGGGCAACAGGAGGAATCCCAACCATGACAGACATGGTGTTCGTCTTGACTTTAATGTCTAAGACCTAGTTGTGACTTTTTGTGCCATGGTTTTGCAATATGGCATCCTTGAGGGGAATTTGATGTAGAGTACACAGGATCCCACCCTGTGTGACTTCTTACAACTGTATCTAAAACAAACAAGGAACTACAACCCCGCATAAACCTAGTTTGTCAAGTATTTAGACATGCTGTAGTGGGTGTGGCTAAGCATGTTGTCTGAGATTCATGTTTGCCACTATGATTAAATATCCCAACAAAAAGCAACTCAAGGAAGAAAACATGTTAAATCACAAATCCATCATATCAGGAAGCTGAGGCTGGCAGGAGTTTAAACTAGCTAGTCATATCCACAGTCAAGAGCAGAGAGAAACCAATGCATGCATAATCAGTACTCAGTTTATTTCCTCCATTCTTATACAATTAAGAACTCAAACCCAGGGAGGGGTGGCCCAAGGTGGGTTGGGTCTTTCCATATCAATTAATGTAATCGAGACAATCTTCCACAGACATGCTCATAGGCCAACCTGATCTAGCCACACACTTTCTGAGGCTCTGTTTCCAAGTGATTCTAAATTGTCACATTGAAAATTCAAGCTAACCATCACACCTGTCTCACAGGTCTATAATATAACTGAGTGCCTTTAGTGAATCGTTGACTTGCCAATCAGTATTTCCATTTATGCAGTTTTCTACTGTGTCTGTGTGTTGTTTCACATTGTACTGGAAGAGAATGCCAAGGTTGTTCATCTGCGTGCCCTGTGGAGCCAAATGACTGAGGAGAACTGATAGGTCAAACGATCACAGCAATTAGAGCTGCAAGGAACCTCAGGAGATGAATGGGTCCAGGTTCCTTATTCCCCAGATGAAGAAACTGAGGCTTGAGTACTTACTGTTGCTTTTGGACTTCATGACGTTGAACACTGGCAGTCTACATGGATTAAAGGAAACAGTAATGGCTCTCTTGCAAACAACCCTGTTCAGAACACCCCTGCGGGGTCCCTGCCCCAGCTTAGTGAGCAGTTACTCATTCTGCGGATGACACTGTCCATCTGTCTTAGAAGCCAATGTTCACCCCACAGGCTCTCACTAACAAGTGTCCCCCAATTTTACCCACCTCTGTGTGTGTCTTTGCTCCTTGACCTTTAAGACTCCCTGGTGCCAGAGCGTCTGCAGCCAGAGGATCAAAGACCCTCAGAGAAGTAACCCATGCTTAAACAAGATGAAGATGACTGGGTGAGTTATGAGGAAAAGGCAGCTAGGGGCCCCAAAGCCCTTCCTCATCTGGAAAATGCCTGAACTATATCCCAAGAATAAACATCAAGCCTCAAGACCTAAACACAGGATGAGTCATAGGCAGAGCTAATATTAAAAGCTCGTACCTCCTGCCTGCGGCTCCATGCTCACATGCCATCCCCTTTCCAAAAGGTTTCAATGTGGCTGACCCAAAGGACTCAATCAATAGCTTTGACAAAGATGAAAGAATGAAACAGCTTGTAATGGAAGATAGGAATGGAAGATAAAGAAGGAAACAAAGAGAAGAAAGAGTTAGGTATCTGAGTCCTAGAATTCCATGTCGATTCTGTCTCAGCTCCCTGGCAGGCACAGCGACAAGAGTAACCATTGCACTTGGTGGTTTTCGTGTTGTAAGAGAGCCCAGCTGGAGAAGCGCTGTGCTCTCTTTCTATTTCTCTCTGGGAGAGCTGAGTCCACTGGAAATCTTGAACACCAAGGCATCTTTATATTTTGAGGACGTCTAAAGCTTACTCTCTGGTTCATGGTCAAAGTGCTTTTTGGTAAGCATGATGTCGCCGCCGCCCCGCCCCCCCAGTGCTGGCTGCGGAGTCTACTTAAAGAGGATAAACCCATTTTCATTCCCATTCTGTCTGCTTGCCACTGCCCTTTCTTTACAAGCCCCAGCCAGGCCCCACTGTTTAGGCTCAACCTCAGAGCATTCCTTGAATATTTCCTAAGCCCTCTCTGGTTACCCAGGCCCTTTCCCTCCCCAGTCACACAGAGCTAGTCACTAGGATATTTTTGCAATCTACTACACTCAGCGGGGCATATAATCCTTGGCCATGTTATCTCAGGCGCCCCCTTAAGAGTCCCTTGACAAATAAAGTAACCTGAGTCAAATTAAATCCTTGTTGATTGATTGGCTTGAGCGAGGTGCTCTCGGCTGATCCCCCTCCTGTCCAGGCTGCCTGTTGCAAATAGACATTCCTTCATATCTGTGGCCAAGCTCTGTGTTTTCCTTCACGTTGCTCCCTTGGTCTGTGATAGCATCCATTTCTCTGTCTGAAGTCATAATTCCATTGAGCTTATCTTTTTCATGAAATTTGCCAAACAAAGCATGTGAGGGCTTAACATTTTACACTAGTGCGTGTATTTTAAGTCCCAGGATTCTGGACATGACAGCTAAGTTTGGCTCCTTTGTTTCATGTGTGGGAAAACAGAGGCCTGCCCTGCCCCCCCCCCACCCCCCCAGGGGGAAAGGCTTTGCTTTCAGCTCTTTTATTGGTGTGTAGTTTGGTCAAATTTCTTTATGGTTTATCTTCTAGATAATCTCTGTTTTATGGGCTGGAATTTTTTGTTGTTGTTGGTTGGTTGGTTGGTTTTTTTTTTTTAACAAGTATTTATTTGTGTGTGCACATGTTCATATGTGTGCATATGCCACAGCATGTATGGAGGTCAGAGGGAAGCTTGCCAGTAGATAGTGTGTCCCAGGGATGGAACATGGTCTTTACACTTAGTGGAAAGTTCTCTCCCCCAGTGAGCCTCTTGCTGGCCCTTGGGCTGGGAGATTTACTTTTCAGAATCAATTTGCCATATTAAGAAGACACAATCTGGTGCCCTATGTATTCTTAATCAATAATAATTCAAGAGCTAAGTGAAATCAGTTATCATTATTAACTTTCTATTCCCCTCCAATCTGAAAGGAATTAATGACTTCATAAGCCAGGGTCACTTTTTAAAAACGTTAGCCACGTGGGTATTCAAGGCAGAATTCACAATAGTAAACTGCTTCTCTTTGTTGAGCGTCAGTCTTCTTAGAACAGAGCCAGTTCCAGTCTCTCTCGTCACCTGCCAAGTCCTACATTGCCATTCACAGCTTTAACATACGAGTTTAAAGCTGGAAAGAGTTGGTACTATAACCATGAAAGGCCCAGCAAAGTAAAGACTACCCATGCGGGTGCATCCCCTGTCCCTAGGCTGCCAAATGAGCGACGGAGTCTTGTTCATAAGAAGGTGGGTTAGAGAACAGACAAACAAGGAGCTTTTGTAGGAGCTTCTGCAAACAGGAGGTGGGCAAAGTGTTCCGAACAAAGCAGGGTCATCCTGGAAAAACCCAGGAAGCTTTGATCTTCCGCCTCGCCTAGAGCAAGGTGAAAGGGTAGTTTGCAATGAGTCTAATCTGTGTATTTAAGTTAAACAACACTTTTAACCTGTGTGGACAAGCCTGAGGGCTATTCAAATGGTGACAAACACAAGCCGCAGATTTGTGATCAAATACACCAGTGTAAGATGAATTCCCTTTCCCTATAGGGTTAACTGTAGAGGATCAGAACTGCTTAAAGGGAGAGATCAGAGAGCAGAAGAATGCCAATTTGGCAGAAAAATAAAACCTCAGTAATTGTGGGCATTTAAGTAAAATTCTTTCTCTCCTCTCTAGATTTGCTATGCTCCCTGGCCATACAACAGCTCAAGCTTTCAATAGATCTTGGGGATAGTGACTCATTTAAGACATGTTTCTGCCCCCCCCCCCAAAAAAAAAAAGGGTGGGGAGGAGAAGACGAGAAGACTGGGTTTTGAGCCCTCCTGGGTATGGGTACATCTCTCAGCTATGTGTGACTTTCCCAGACAGCATACCTGTCTCTGCCCCCCACCCCCCACCCCCCACCCCGTTACTGTAAAATAACCCCCTGAAACCCAGATTAGGTGGGCCGCCTGGTACTGGCTCAGCTGCTGCAGGGTTGATCGGGCATGAGTGGGACAGTCCTTGTAGTACATCACCCCATCAAGGAGGCTAGGAAGTGGCATTGTAAAAGCGATTTAATGTCAATTGTTTTTTGAAATATATGTTCAAGTGCCAAGGAGCTGTCATCTTCTGTCTTACCTGTAGTCAGTGTTTGGTGGCTTCTGCTAACTTCCAAGAGGGGCTAAGTGGGTGGAGCAAAGAAAAATGACAAAGTTCTAAAGCTGTGCCTTACAGCCGTCTTGCAGTGTCTACATGGGGTGTGACAAAGGGAACAGACAGTTACAGGAAGCGGCCACCAAGCCAGTGAGCAGAGGTGGACCAGCAGGCCATTCTGATGCAGCCTCTCTATGTGTTGGCCAGAGCCCTTGAATCCTTGACTTGATTCAGGGCTGGAGCAGTAGATGGGACCCAGGCCAGGCTCTGCCATTGGGGAGGCCAGCAGCACCACCACAACTGTGCACACTGTACAAGGTCATGTGGCCAGGCTGACGCCTAGTCCAGGGCTCCTGTTCACTGAGCCAACTATGACCTGTGTTCACTGAGCCTCCTGTGACCTGTGTTGGGGCATTGAGGGCATCTTTTTGTCAGTCCTGAGAAACGATCCCTATGTGTTTGGGGATAGCCACTCAGGAAGCTGATTTTGTCCAAGCCTCATAATCAGGCAAGTTCTCAGACTTAGACTTCTGAGTGTCCCCCACAAGGGGGGTGGGTGTTCACATCCTCACAGGACGACTTAGGAAAGTCTGGACATCCGCTCCAAATTGTGCCCAGGACAAGGTCTTTACAGCTGCTTCTGCTGGGCTGAAACGTCCCCTCTTAGAAGGAGGAGGGCAGCTCAAGGAACTCACAGGAAGGTTCTAAGTCTCAGGAGGATCACATAAGACTCAAAGCTGATTCCTCACCCTCCAAGTTTATATAAGTGAGTGATAGCCGAGGAGAGAAGATGCTCCTGTGGAGGTGCCGGCAAGTTGTACAGGGACTTGTACGCCCAGTTTCTTCGGCTGCTATTACCCTCTCCATCTGCGTGAACAGACCTTGATGTGCACATTCCAGGTCAGTGCAGCACAGAGCCCTATTGCTGGTCCCGGGACCGCGGCTTGAGTCAGAAAAGCCCGCCCATACCAGGATTGGCAGTTAGGCACGGAAGCAGGTTTTAATCTTAATTCCTCCCCTTGGACCAGCCATAGGACTGACAATAAACAGTAGCGGACCAGGCTGTAGACACTCGCCCTCTCCTGTTCTCTCCCCCGCCCCTCCCTGCTGTGCTCTTACGCCTCGGCAGATTCTGGGGCTCACCAGCTGCCAGGCCTCGCTAGTCATTTTTTTTTTTCCTTCATGGATTGTCATTGCTTCACTGCATTGCAAGAAAATGATGTCATAGTGTGGGGCCCGGGTCCATTTCCGGGCTTTTAACCCGAGACTCGTGACCTTTCTCAGCTGTCTTGCTCTTGGAGAAAATGAAACACATTGAAATGTACAGGCCAGCAAACCTCAGAAAAGCCTCTGCGCCTCCAGGATGCCGCTAACTTCTGCAAATACATTAATGACCCAAACACCTTATCTGGGTGTCACATCTGGGACATGGCATGGACCCCCGTCTGTAAAATGGAGAGGAAATAGGCTTCAGATTGTGTCTGCAATTTCCTGGCAGCAGCCCTTTCTTCCCTACACTGGGTTTAATTACTAGCGACAATGTTCGGTGAAATCCGGCCTCCCGGCACGGCTTTTGCTCTGAGTTTTACATTAAAGTCTGAGCGAACTTAAATCTTCCACACTGCACTTGTGCCTCCGTGTCTTAGGTCGGGTGAAACCCCAGCCCGAGTGACGTTATGGAATTATTTCCTGGAATGTCAGGGCTGAAACTGCCCTGTCAGGAATGACTCTGTTCTTTCAGGACTGAGAAAGCCAGGCTCAGACTGCATCCTTGTGCCAGGAAACCGGGGCTCTCGGGTCATTTGCATACAGCCAATGAGAGCCATCTACTGTTTTGAGGAGGTCTTGGAGACTGTATGACGACATCCTGGAAAAATCTCAGCTGGGGAAAGGGGATTTTTCCCCCCTTTCCCTCAGCCCCATTTTAAATAGTTTCCTTCCCACAGCCCATGTGTCCACACTTGTAACCCCGCCCATTTTCCTGCCCAGGCCCCTGCCACTAGCTCAGGAATCTCAACAGCCACACAAAACTGGAAATGGGCTGTTTAAAACAAAGGTGCCATATTCGTTCCAGTTCGTAAACTAGACATTTTTGGCACACAGTGGGGGAGAATTAACCCTTTTATTTCACCCAAGCAAGGGCACAGTAAAATAAATGCCTGTTCTTTTCTGCGTGACCAGAATGGCAAGCCCTAACGTGTTGATACCCAGTGTAGTTCTTAACATTATGAATGGGGTTCTGGTTAACCTAAGCCACTATTGCACGGTTTCACATGATACCACAAAAACTGGGTATGTTTCCTGACTCTCAAATTGTGCACATTTTCTACAAATGTTCTTCCCTCAGTTCTAGAAAGCAACTACTGAACTGTCCAGGTCTTAGAGGGGTGTGGTAGCAGCCAGAGATCTGGTTTGTTGATAAAATGCCCAAGGGTCACCTTAAATTATTTCAGCATAGAGTGGGACATAAATAGGAAGGAAGATGTATGCATATAAATAAGCAGGGTGTCCAGTGTTTAGGGGAAGCTCAAACGTTATTAATTTGGACATTATACTGACAAGTATAGAGTCCCTACGTGTGCAATCACCAGACCCATGGCTAGAAATCTTATCATTCCATTACGAGACAGATAACAGTGTGTTGACTGAAGACCTGGGGCCTCGGAGGCGTGCACTGGATTGCTAGATAGCGATGCCTCAGCTCCATGCCCTTGAACAAGTCATGAAGCCTCTCTCAAGTGCAGATATTGCATCTGTGAGATGAAGGTGTTTATGTCTTATGTCTAAAATGTTATGTCTAAAATGTTTACTCTGAACTTGTCTGTTTTCAAATGAGTGGAATCCATATTGGCTGACGTTTGAAGACATCTACTAAATGTGTTAAATGGAGTTCAAACCCTAAACTTATTCTGTGTGTGTGTGTGTGTGTGTGTGTGTGTGTGTGTGTGTGATATAGGCATGCATGTGCCACACAGTGCATGTCTGGAGGTCACAGGACAACTTTGTGGAGTCAGTTCTCTCCTTCCCCATTAAATGCATTCTGGGAATAGAAATTGGATCAACAGGATTGATCACGGAACAACCTTACCATCTCTGGATGTTTAGAGAATCCCAGGTGTATTGGGCTTTCTGCTGTCCACTTTGCTACTGGAATCTCCTTGGTTTCTCTCAGCAAGATTATGAATTAGCTACTGATAACCCCCTTTGGACCATGAGGAAATGGGAGAGTCTGCCCTAAAATGACAAGGAGGAAGTCTCCCCATGCAGACACTTTTCATTCCAAAGATCTGTCCATGTTCTGTTACAGAACACCTGTGTGTTCCAAACTGTGCTATGTAATGAAATCATCACAGGAAGGCTTCCTGGAGCTGATGGCTGGGATCGAACTATTCCCAGCTCCTACAGGTTCCCAGGGCTGCAGGTGGTACTAAGCTGAGTCAATGACTCAAAGCCCACCACACTGAGCTGTGGAGAGCCACAAACCAAGACCAAAATGGAGAGAATCTAGGAAGCACCTTTCTGATCCAAGTGAGAAAGAATGTCTCCATTGTCGTCGAGCTACAGCTGCAGGGGGGCCTCTTGGGAAGAGCCGTGCTGTGAGGGGCCACACAGATCCTGCAGCACTTATTGAGAAATTGGCCTACCATGGATCTAAGGTTCCTTCTAACTACAAAATGATTTTTATTCGTTTGTGTGGTTGGTGGTTTTTTTTTTTATTGTAATTAAAAACTTATTTATGTGTGTGTCAGAGAGAGTTTAAAACAGTGCCTGTGTGGAAGACAGCAGACTGTGTGGGAGCTGATTCTCTCCTTCCGCCAGCTGGGGCCCAGGGATTGAACTCAAGTCCTCAGCCTTGGTAGTAAATGTTTTTACTGGCTGAGCTGCCTTGCAGGTCTGCTGTTGGGATTTTTAAAACGGGGTCTCACGTAGCTCAGGCTAACCTCAAACTCACTATGTGACAGAAATGGCCTTGAACTCCTGCCTCTCCTTCCCGAGTTCCGGAATCACAGGTGTCACTGTCACACCCAGTTCTGTGGAGTGCCAGGGAATCAAACCTAGGCCTCACACATGCTACAGGTGAGGTGACCGACCAATGGGGGTGCATTCTCAGTCCGTAAGTGGATTGTTAGGAGAGCCCAAAACAAGAATGGGAAGAGGGGTGCTGAGTGAGAGGGTGATGTCGCCCTGCAGGCCACAATTCCGTGCTTTGTGTCTTGAAGATTTAGAGTCACATTGGTGGTGGCAATGAAGAAAAACTGAGAGAAATGTCACCTAATTTATGTGATATGGGATTGCCATCAAATGAAGCTCCACCCGAGGAATAATAAAAATGAAAACAAATCATTCATTGGCTATACATTTATAACATAGACTTTCGTATTTCTATGGCAACAATAATATTCAGTTTCTACATCATAGTGTGAACATTTCACAATGTTAGTGGGAGGACCAAAATACACTGTTGTTTCCATTTTATGTCATAAGAACATAGAGGGGGTAAGTTTAGAGAACACAACTGCTTGGTAAATATTTCAAAATAATGACCACAAATAAGGCCAATTCAAGGGGAACACAGCTCCAAATTTATTGCTCATTCTTTCCACCCTAGGAAGGAAGAAAAGGGAGAACTATTTATTTGTACAGTTTATCAAAGAAAATTCATTTTTGCTTCTGACATTTAATTCAACCATTTTTATGTCCCAGAAACACTGAAGGATGACTCAAATAACAGCATCAGGGAACCACTTCAGGATTTGAGGGGCATCAGCAGAGAGAGTCAGAGTGGCGCAAAGAGTCTCAGAAAGGTATAAAAAAGAAATACATGCTCAATAACGACAGGGCAGGGGCACAGCGCACCAGGCTGCGGTTGCCGCTGCGGCAGGGGCTGGATGAGGGAATGCCGATTGCCGCTAAATATTTCTTCTGGTCATTTGCTGTTTCTTCCGTCTGGATTGGCGTGGGGCTTTTCAAAAACTAACAGGAGATTAAAGGGAACTTTCGGAAATCTTTAATTGGGAGCCAAGAACTTGAATTTGATTAGAAGTGAGGGAAGGAAGCGAACATTTCTTACGCACTTCTCCAGGACTGCGCGGGCCTTCCTGGTCTCACATTAGAAATGATGCCATCCTCGGTGGTTGAGGATGGGGCTGGCTCCATTTTCCAAAGAGGAAAGTAGGCTCAGGTGATTTGATTCCGAGTTGCTGAAAGCTGCCCCAGTACCCAGAAGGGAGGGGTTAGAGGAGATGATTAAACCCCAAGCTGCCCAAGGAGGGCTGGGTAAAAAGCCAGGAAAGGCCGCAGGTGCCTTAACCCTCGCATTGTGGGGTGAAGACAAATGGACCCTGGGGCTCACCTGCCTGCCAGCCTAGCCAAAACCAGCAAACTTCCAGTTCGGTGAGAGATGAGACATCTGATGTGACCTCTGTTCTGTGTGTGGGAGCGCGCGCACGCACGCACGCATGCGCACACGCGCACACATGCACACACACTCATATATATGCATTCCCACCCACACACTGTGCCACAGAGCGTTAGTGCTTCTCTGTGCACCCTTAATAATGCTAAAGCAGCTCTGCAGACAACCACCGCTCCTTGAGTAGAAACCCCAAACCATCCCCTTATATTCCTTCCTGGAAGTTTTTCTTGAGAGCAAGGGCATAGTAAATTCCCTGCAACACGCGAATTGTCTTTCGACTTAAAGTATGACTACCTGATTACCGCAGGCTTAAGTGAGAGCTCAGCTATAGCTAGGAGGACGTAAAAACGTAATCGAGGATTGCACGCTGCTACCCGTGTGACCCCGTGCTCCTGTCTCGCTTTTCCGGCCCCTTTGCTTTGATGACCACCTTTGAATACACTGTTCTATTTTTAAATGGCGTATGTCATTTATTCTCTGTCTCTCCTGCTCGAAGGTGGACTGTATTCTTGGTGTGTTCAGTGCATGTCAAACACTTAAAAGAGGGACTGACACGTTTTTCTGCAAGGAGCGAGATGATGCATATTTTAGGTTTAACTGGTCACATGGTCTATGACACTGACACTCTTGCCTCTCCAGGGGACAGTAGCCTCGGACAGGGGTGGCTGTCTTCTAATAGGACTTTGTCTATGGACATGGAAATCTGTGTATGATGGGACGTTGAAGTGTCATGAAATTTTGATTCCTCCCTCCCCCAAACATTCAATATATATATATATATATATATACACCCTTGTTGTTAAGCAGTGTGCTAAAAGTACAAAAAGCAGGATCATGTCTTGGATTTTTTAATAATGCTAGGAGAGTACACAAAAGAAGAAAAGTAGCTGCGTTGGACCCCAAAGACTGGGGTGAACTGCTTTCTTAATGTCCAGTGTCTTAATATTTGGTGAAATATGTCTTTAAAGTTTAAAGGAAAGTGGAAAATTAAATTGTATTTACACTTATTTAGTCTACATACGGAGGTGGAGACATGCATGCCGCTGTGTGTACAGAGGTCAGAGGCAACTTTTGGGAGCTGGCGCTCTCCTATCATGTGGGTCTTGGGGACAGAACTCAGGTCGGTAGACTTAGCAGCAACCTTTACCTAATAAGCCTTATCTCTGGCCCAGAAATTAGACTTGAGAATTAATGTTCTTTAATATAATCTATAATAATAAATAATAAATAGAACTATTTTTTAGAGCAATAATTTCCTAAGGACAGAGTTTCTGTTTTGTGTGATGGGAAAGCCCCACAAATGGACAGTAGTATCAAGACATAATATCATGAATATAATAAATCAATACAATTAATGAATATAAATATAGTTATTGAATGAATACTATGAATGTAATCAGTGAATACCACAAATGTAATTAATATCACGAGTGTAATTCATGCTACTGAATTGTGAACTTAAAAATGGTTAGAACTGCAAATAATATGTTTATTTAAAGAAATAAGGTGGAATGTAATAAAAAGAATCAGGTGGAGTGTAATCACCATACATTATATGTGTGTCTGAAATTGAAGACAGCGATGTTCTAAAATAGGAAGTGGTGATGGTGTCCTGGGCCTATGAGGATGCTGGACTAAAGTCTATCAAATTGTGCAAACAGGCAAATTGTGTACTATGTGAATTATTTGTCAATAAAGATTTTATGAAACTAAAAAACAACTATTTTTAGCTTTAGATTCATAACTTCCCAGAATGCAGTTGGTCATCTCTAGCCCATGGTCTATAGTTTGCTAACCCCTGGTCTAGAAAATAGTGCCTAGAACAGAGTAGGTGCCTAGAAAATGGAGTACACTGTGATTGGCCGAATGATAGCCCCATGAGGTTTCTATCAGATTCCCCATCAATAACCAGCATAGTAGGTGCTCCACACTGCCCTCCAGGTCTGAATAGCAGGCAGAACCCTGAATGTCTGCATGAGCCGGAAGGGACCTCTCACACATCCCACATAACGAGACCTTTTCCGAAGTCCTCTACGAAGAAGCCATCGCACCATCGAATTGTTTGGATGTCTACTTCAAGTCCATCTATAACACTGACAGTAGGATTATGTGTTTCGGCAGGGTTATGGCGCGGCAAGACCGTGAACCCAGTGCCGAGGAGGCAGAAGTGAGGGCTCCACCCTGAGTAAAAGGCTTGACTCTGGACTTTGTCTCCCCACACTGAACCAGTTCTCTCTCACTTTATACACAATTGTTTGGGGTGTAGAGACAGCTCCGTTGGTAGAATGCTTGCAAGCGTGAGGACTGAGTCCCATCTCTATAAAGCACATGAAAACAAAAGCTATGGATGGTGGCACTTGGTCACCACAGAGCTGGGGAGGCAGAGACCCGATGAAGCAAATGCACATTATTATTAATGCATTTATTTTTGATGTAATCGTAAATAATTTAAACTACAATAAAATGATGAGATTTTTATTTTATTTTTTTATTTTATTTTTTTATTTTTTTTGGTTTTTCGAGACAGGGTTTCTCTGTGTAGCTTTGCACCTTTCCTGGGTCTTGCTCTGTAGACCAGGCTGGCCTCGAACTCACAAAGATCCACCTGGCTTTGCCTCCCAAGTGCTGGGATTAAAGGCGTGCGCCGCCGCCGCCGCCGCCGCCGCCGCCGCCGCCGCCGCCGCCGCCGCCGCCGCCGCCGCCACCACCACCACCCAGTGAGATTTTTATTTTTTATGAATGCTTTTACTCTATTTTTCTGTGCTTAGGGTTTTCATGAGATTGTTCTTCACTGTGAAAAGACTTTGGCGGACCCAAACCATCTAGATTACTTTGTTTATGGAAGAGGAGGCCCCACAAGAGAGCGGACGGCTCAGTTGGTCAGAATTAGGCCTGGGTTTCCTGGGCTGGGGAGACAGTGCAGGTGGTGGAGTATTTGCCTCACAAGAACAAGAACCTGAGGTCAATCACCAGACACCTTGTGAAAACTCAGAGCTTCCTGGTGCACACTGGAGAGGTGTCTTCCTGGTGCACACTGGAGAGGTGTCTTCCTGGTGCACACTGGAGAGGTGGTCTTCCTGGTGCACACTGGAGAGGCCTCTTCCTGGTGCACACTGGAGAGGTGTCTTCCTGGTGCACACTGGAGAGGTGTCTTCCTGGTGCACACTGGAGAGGTGGTCTTCCTGGTGCACACTGGTGAGGTGGTGGTCTTCCTGGTGCACACTGGAGGGGCGGGCACAGGAGGAGCCTGGTGCTCACTGGCCAGTGGTCTAACCTGCTTGCTGAGCTCCCGGCCAGTGAGAGCTTGTCTTAAGGGAGGTGACTGGCATTCTTGAGGATGACACTCAGCATTGTCCTCTGGCCTTCATACACACACACACACACACACACACACACACACACACACACACACACAGAGAAATACACACGTCTATACATTGAAATAGGTTTTAAAAACCTCAGGTTTGCTGACCAACTCTCAAGAAATAACTAGAAAGAGCCGTCTGTACTGTTGTGTTGCCACTTATGAAGACTTAAAGAAGACAGATTTCCCAGAAAGAATGAAATCCTTGTCATTAAATCTTGCCATCTTGCTTGGGCATTTTCTTGAACTTGCTTTGTTGTTGGTATTTTACTCTTTTGACTCCTTCCTTCCTTCATTTCTTCCTTCCTTCCCCACTTCCTTTTCCCACCTCTTCCTTTAGACAATCCTTGCTATATGTCCCAGGCTGGCCTCGAACGCAGTCCAGGTTGTCTCAGCTCTGAAGTGCTGGGATTGCAGCATATACTGATACATACAATTTGAAAGTTTTTTTTTTAATAATTTATTTTATGTGCATGGGTGTTTTGCCTCCATGTACATCTATGCACCATGTGTATGGAGTGCCTGTAGAGGCCAGACAAGGGCATTGTAGGCCCTGAAACTGGAGGTACAGATAGTTGTGAGCTGCCATGTCAGTGCTGGGTATGGGTGAAATTATTAAGGCCACTCCACGTAGTTAAAAGGGAGGCTTATTTTGTGGGGTAACTTACAAGTGAGTGGATAGTTTACAGAGTCTGAGAAAGTCGCAGTCCCGCAGTGTTCTCTGGAGAACTCTGCTCGGTCTAACTCCAGCATCCAGGGTCCAGAAACCAAGCAAGCCCGCACACCTGGATCTCAGGTCTTCAGGGTCCTCTCTTGACCCTGCCTTGTAGGCGTGACAGTTACCGAAGCCTCAATGGGGGTTGGAACTTGCAGATCAAAGCTGGAATGGCTACCCACTACAGCTGGGTATAAAACCTGGGTCCTCTGGCATAGCAGCCAATGATCTTGACCATTGAGCCATCTCTGCAGCCCCCAACTTGAATTTTTAAGCATGCAGTCATCCCTTAGTAACCCAGAGGATTGGCTCTAAGGCTGCCTTTGGATACAAAAATGTATGCTACTCAAGTCCCCAATATAAAGTGATGATGCTTCCCCCACATTTTTGATTTGAGAATTTGGAGTTTGAAAATTAAAACCCATGTCAAATGAGAGACAACGATATTATTTGTAAAATGAATGAGTTGTCAATAATATTTTGAGACCTAGGGCCCGGATGAAAAAAATCAATAGAGGAGATTTATTGGTTCGCTTAACAATCCCCCAAAGTGCAATCTTTTTTAAAAAGTTAGTTTTAAGATCAGATATTATCCTGGGAGTGAGAAATCAGAAATAAATCAGTGTTGAATTGCCATGGCCTCTTCCATCAAAATTTGAAGCCTGTCAAGATGCCAAACTTCCAAGAAAATGTTAAAGGCACATCACTGGGCATCCACATGGAATGCAGAGTTAGCACAATCTGCTTGGTCCAAGAATGGCTGGAAGGGAAACAACCTCACTGGCTCAGCCCTAAAGAGGACAACTATGTCACACCCTTTCCACTGCAGTTCCCGGAACATCAGGGAAGAGGGAGGGGAGAGACAGTGAGAGACAAAAGTCAGAGGACCACTGTGAATCAGCGTCTTCTGGGCACGACAGGGTCATTGAGCTCATAAACTCACAGCAGCTGTGGTTGCCTGAAGAAGACCGATACAAGAGCTAGCCAGTCAACACTCCAGCATGGATGAGAGGTGTTCGCAGGGCCCCACCCCCACCCGAGGAGCTACTGGAAGTTGATGGCTGTTGGGGAAGAGAGAGCCAGTTTTCTTCGAGGTTGATGACTACGGTACGTTTACCCGAGCTCCAGTGGATGACCCAATACCTATGTGCACACAGGCAGCACTAACTAAACGGACTCAGTGAAGAGGAGCAGGGGAGGAAGGGGAGGAGGGGTAACGGAATTGGGAGGGGGTCTGGGAGGAGGTGGAAAGTAGCAGGTGCATATGATATAAATACATTGTGTTCATGTATACAATTACAGAAGAATTAAAACAACAACAACTTGTAGTGAGGGTAACAGAGACAGCCCCCACTTACAAGAAACTCAGACTCAGAAGAGCTGAACACACCAGGCTGTGTCAGGGCTGAGGTCTGGATGGTAGCTTGAGGATGAAGGGGTGGCATAGAGGGATATTGTCTTAGTTCTTTTGCTGTGAAGAGACACCATGACTTCCGCAACTCATATAAAAGAAAGCATTTAATTGGGGCTTGCTTATAGATTCCGAGGTTTAGTCCATTATCACTATGGCAGGAAGCATGGCAGCAGGCTGGCAGACATGGTGCTGGAGAAGGAGTGGAGAATTCTACACCTGAACCTGTAAACAGCAGGAAGAGAGAAACTCTGGGCTTGGAATGGGTTTCTTTAAACCCCAGGGCCCATTCCCAGTGACACACATCCTCCAACAAGGCCCCACCTCCTAATCCTTTCAAATAGTGCCACTCCCTTATGACCAAGTATTTAAATCTATGAGCCTATGGGGGCCATTCTCGTTCAAATCACAACAGATATAAAGCCAGGGAATGATTAAAGCAGATTTGAACTTGATAGAGATCATTCTAGAATCCAGGTTCTAGAATGGACATAAAGGACAATGTTCTAGAGAGAGAGAATATGGAGTGTAGAACCTGACTTAGTAATCAGTGTTTCAAGAAGACAATGGAGACTTGGTAGCTGATCTCAGGTGTAAGGAGTCTGGGAGAATGTCAGGTCTCTGACTGGACCCAGTGTCACAAGTGCTGGGAACTGAGGTGGAGTTTACAGAAGAGGAATGGGAACCTGAGAGCAGACCCCCAGAGCCCCAGCAGCATCTTGGGGATCAGTTGATGCTCCTGTGAACACCTGGAGGTGGTGTCCAGGAAGCAGGCAGCAGGCAGCAGGGGAGGGGGAGGAGGAGAGGGAGAGGGAGAGGGAGAGGGGGGGAGGGGGAGGGGGAGGGAGGAGAGGGTATGGCTCATTAGAACAGGACAAGGGACTCAGCTGTAGAAACGGACTGTGAGGCTGAACAACTTGAAGGTTGGTAAGGAGGCCCCATCCTTAGAGGTAATCTAAGTGAAGGAGGGGAGACTGGGAAGAAGTCGTGGAGAAAAGGGGGAACCATGGGTTGATGCAAGGACATTGAAGGGGAGGTGCTCTAGGCAGAAAGTGGTCAACGGTTTCTAAGGCTGTGGAGAGGTCAAGGAACACACACTTTGGCAAGCATCCATCGAACCTGGCCACCTTTGAGTCCTTGCCTGAGCTCTTCATCATGAGAGAAAAGGAAAGCAGAGATAATTGTGATGGTTAATATTGTCAATATGACTGGATCATCAACAGACAGGCCTCTGCACACGTCTGTAAGGGAGTTTCTAGAGAGAGGTGGAAAGACACACCCTAAATGTGGGCAGCATCGCTTCATTGGCAAGGACCCCACACTGAATGAAAAGGAGAGAGAGAGAGAGAGAGAGAGAGAGAGAGAGAGAAGCAGCGCAATTCATCTCTCTCTGCTTCTCCCTACAGGAGCAGAGTGGTCAGCCACCTCACACTTGGGTTATGATTCCCCCACCGTACCCCGAGGCTGGGAGCCCAAACCAACTCTTCCTCGGGCGGTCTTTGCTGGGCATTTTGTCATAGCAACAGGAAAAGAAACACGTACACGAATCATTTCATAATACTGAGTTAAATTAAGACTCTTACAGCCCATGGCACTGAACACTGGGTTTATTATGAGTTCAAGGGCAAGGCACCATTTGTATGGACTGTGTAAGCAACTCAAGTCTGGAGTATTCCAGGGCACCTGGGGCTGGCCCTGCTGGCCTCTGCTTTCTCTCTAGTACTCACAATGGCTTTTTATTAATGGTAAGAGACTTGGAACTGTTTACCCCGTAAAGATTATGACTCACATTAAAGTCTGTCATTCAGTTTCACCTCTTGTGATCCTTTTGCGTCTGTATGCTCCTCTGTCTCCACGGTAACTGTTGCTGAGTCCTCTAGGTTCCACCTTCTGAATTCTCTGTGCTGCTGAATCTTGGTTCTCCACCTGGCTGGATTAAAGGCCGTCCAGAAAATTGGCAAATCATACTTCTGGGCATGGCCGTGTGGTTGTTTCCAGAGAGGATTAGCCTGTGGATCAGTGAATCCAGGGGGAAAGACCTGCCTTGAAGGTGGGTAGTACGGTCCAGTGGGCTGGAGGCGCAGATGAACAGAGATGGGAGAAGCCTGTGCGCATGCCCCGCCCTACTGAGTGGGCACCCTCCTTGCGGCTGCTATCAGACTCCAGACTTTTGAGCCTTTGAACATTTTGCAGACTCTCGGTGGGGCCCGCCGGCAGACCTTCAGCCTCATACTGGAGCTGGGTCATTGGTCTCTTTGGTTCTGAGGCTTCTAACTCCTCGGACTCAGCAGCCACTGCTTTCTCTAGCTCTCTAGCCTCTGACAGCCACTGTGGGGCCGGACTATTCAGTAGTTAATCTTGTAAACCCAGCTTAACATGATGTGTAGGGTCTGTTGGGCTTGTTCCTCTGAGAAGTCTGCAGAAAACAATCTCTAAAATGTGCGTCCTCTTCCCCGCTTCCACAAGGCATCCCTACACCAGACACCGCTGTCTCTCTCCTGGACTCTTGCTCCCAAGTCTTCTGCTCCTTTAGTCTCCGTTGGTCAGTAGAGCGCAAGGATGCATCCCAGGTCTCTCTTCCTCTAGCTTTATTGTAATTTGCGGTGAGTGCGTGGTGGGAAGTGAATGTGAATGATGAATATCTGAAATAATACTTGAGTTTATGAATGTGGACATTGAAGAGGAAGACCATCTTCAAAAGGTAAATAAAAGCTCTGTCAAAGAGGCTCTGACTATAGTACAGCCCGATGCCACAGCCCCTTTTCCACTTGTGACATGAGGTCACCCTATGGTGACTTCCATAATGGCCACACTAGTTTACATTTCCACCGCAAGTACAAGGGTTTCTCTTTCTCCTAATCCTCACCAGCGTGTGTTTTTGATGATAGCCATTCTGAGTGGGGTGAGATGGAATCAAAAAAACAGCTTAATCTCATGTTTCCTCAATGACTAAGGACACTGTGTATCTTTTCAAATATTTATCGCATATCTGTATTTCTTCTTTTGGCGACTGTCAGTTCATTTCACTGGTCCATTTATTGATTGCATAATTTTTTGGTGTTTAAGTTTTGCGTGGCTTTCTATATTCTCTATACTAATCCCTTGCTTGGTGCCTAGTGGGCAAAGACTCTTGGCCATTCTGTAGGCTGTCTCTTTTCTCTGTTGATTATTTAGGGAAAGTATTTTAAAACAACCCTCCTCCTCCTAGTCGTCTCACAAATAAACTGGAGACAACATATCCCTTATCTATCCAAAAATATAGTGGAAAGTTGTTGTTTTCCCAGACAGCCAACACAAAAATTCTTGTCAGTTGATATGACAGATTGAATATTGGGTAAAGAAAAATTTTGCTCTGAAGTGGTTTAAGTAGAAAAAATTTTAAAATAAGAAAGTGGTTAGAGTGCTCTGGGAGCTGTGAGTAGACATGTGCTTCTCACATAAGTAATGCTTCTAGTGTGTCATGGGCTGATGCTGTAACTCAGCAATATGATGTAACCTAGGGACACATCAGTGTATTCAAACAGGGAAAGCGCCATGCATCCCTTAAAACAAAACAGAACAAAACAAACAAACAAACAAACAAACACCTCTTTTTCTACTTGCTTTTACACAGTGCTCCCTTCTGAGGTCTCAGAATACTATGTCTGAATAACGTGTCAGAAGAAATGAAATTTTACTTCAAAGTCATAAACTGTGAGAGATCTGGAAAGCTCTCTGGAGACTGGCTGTCCAGAGCCCCTCCAAAAGATGAGCCAACTTAGGCCACAAATGACTGATGTGTGCAGAGCACAGCGATTCGGCCCACACAGTCCTCCCATGTCCTCAGGCCAGGGAGAGTCACGGTCTCACTCCTTATGCCCATGCTCCATTTCTCACCCTCGTTGTGTCTCTGGTTTTCTTCCTCCTTGATTGTGAGGCATGCACTCAAGTATCCTGGGATACCTAGCCAGGATTCTTTAACATAATGTAAAGTAGGAAACCCACATTGGTACCTTCTGACTAGAACTGGATTCCTTTGGTGTTTTTTAGCACCATTATAATCACCCAGGAATCTCTGGAAGTGTAACCAGTGTTCATTGAATTCTTTCACACTTCTTTGGGTTTTTAAATCAAGATTCTACCTTGTGATATGAGCATATTTTATGTACATGTGAGTGTGAGTGTTTGTGTGTGCACACACATGTTTGAGTGCAGAGGTGAACATTCTCCTGTGTGTGCATACCTGCGGATGCCAGAGGTAAGGCATTGAGTGTCTTCCTCAGCCACTGTCTACCAGCTTGCCAATCCAGCCAGCCTGGCACATCAGTAGGCTGAAGAAATTGGCCTGTCTTCTACCTAATGCCGGGTGGGTACAGATGTGTGCTGCTGCACCCAGATCTTACAGAGGTGCTGGGTACAGATGTGTGCTGCTGCACCCAGATCTTACAGAGGTGCCGGGGTACAGATGTGTGCTGCTGCACCCAGATCTCACAGAGGTGCTGGGTACAGATGTGTGCTGCTGCACCCAGATCTCACAGAGGTGCTGGGGTAGAACTCAGCCCCTCATGTTTACATGACAATAGCCATACTGACTGAGCCAGTACTCCAGTTTCCAAATTCTTCTTTTTAATGACAATAATAATAACAATAATAATAATAATAAATCCTATCGTTTTAAACGTTTTCTCCTCTTCTTCCTTTCCTCCTCCTCTGCTTCCCTTCCTTCCTCCCTTGTTTTTGCACTCAAAACTGAACCTAGGCCTCAAGCACTCTAAGAGTTATATCCCAGGGGTTCCTCTTCACCTTTTAAAGCAGGGCTTCCCTAGGCTGGCCTTGGGTTCACTCTGTAGCCTTGAACTTTCAGTCCTCCAATGGCAACCTCCCAAGTAGTGGCCACCAGCTCCTGATTATCTTTTAAATGTGCTTAATATCTATTCAAACATGTATTTGTTAATACTACTTTACATTACGGTATGATAGACAGGAAAATAAGTCTGCAAGGCTATTTCAAGTGAAAAGGTGAAGCTGTGGGCATGGCAACTGACAGCAGGTTTCTAACCTGAAAACTGACCAAGCTCACTTGTCAGGGACCCAGCCCCCCTCCAGCCATCCCACCCAAGTCTCCTGCAAGAACCACATCCCTCTCATTTCCCCTCTCAAGCAGCTGTCATCTTTGGTGTGTCCCCACTGATGAAGAGAAATACAAGCATCCTAAGAACATCGAATGTTCACTAGTGGGAAGCCTCAGAAAGACTGCCACTTGGGAGTGAGAGAAGTATGTCTCTGCAAGGTCACAGGATTGATGATACTCTACCTGAGAGGGTACGGTGGTCAGGGGCCTGACTGACCCTGCAAGAGTCAGACTGGACCAGAGTCCAAACTCTGCAAGAGTTTATGGGGCCACCTCAGTATTCTCATCTGTGAAATGGGCACATAAACTTCTGAGTATTGAGGGACAAAGAAGCAAACACATGTAGATAGTACCTGTAGCTAGCTAGTAACTACACCAACTACCTGCAGCTAGCTAGTAACTACACCAACTACCTGCAGCTAGCTAGTAACTACACCAACTACCTGCAGCTAGCTAGTAACTACACCAACTACCTGCAGCTAGCTAGTAACTATACCAACTACCTGCAGCTAGCTAGTAACTACACCAACTAGTACCTGCAGCTAGCTAGTAACTACACCAACTAGTACCTGCAGCTAGTGATTACACTTAGTAAATGGCTGGTAAACAGCGCCTACTATTCCTCTCCTATGACGGGGCTTCATGTTGCTGCTCTTTCACAGAACTTGAAATTGCAGAAATGGGAATACCTGCATCCTGATTCTGTCTGTTTGTCTGTCTTCTCTCCCTTCTTTCTCCCCTCCCCTCTCCTCCTCTTTTTCCTCTCTGCCTCTCTTCTTCCTCTCCTCTCTCTCTCTTCTTCCTCTCTCTATCTCTTCTCTCTCTCCTCTTTCCCGTCTATTCTCCCCTTCCCCTCCCTCACTGCGGGGTGTGTGTGTGTGTGTGTGTGTGTGTGTGTGTGTGTGTGTGTGCCTGCCTGCCTGCATGCCTGCCTGCATGCATGTGCAGGTACCATAACCTGTGTGTGCACATGTGGAGGCCGGAAGCTGATGTCCGCCAGTGTCTTCTATCTCTCTCTACCTTGTCCTTTGAGACAGGTCTCTTACTGAACCTGGAGCTCAGTTTTTCTGCTAGACTGGCTGGCCCATGGGTCCCACAGATCTGCCTGTCTCTGCATTAGCAGTTTAATCACCCCAAAAGCCATCTCCCCAGCTCTGTGATGATTCTTCTAGATTCACACTTCTCTATTGACCAATCTGAAGACAATGCAATAGACCATAAGAGGGAGAAATACAGTGGACTCTGAGTGTACGTGGACCTATCTCAAGCCTGCTCTATCCGCCTAAGGAGATTCTGCTCCCAGTATTCCTACAAAGATCTTACTGGAGTTCAGTTTGAGGCCTCAGGCCCTAATACAAGAGTTATGAATGAAACCCCTCACCCAGGTTCCTGTAAGCAAACCCAATTAAACTCATTGAACCACGGAAAGAACTGAAAACATAAAACCTGAAGGGAGCCACTGGGAAGAGGAGGGGTTTAGTGGGAGGGGACAAGGGAGAGTGATGGGGGGGGGGGTGATCAAAGTGGACTTGTCACATATGAAAACATCACAACGAAACCCGTGAGTAATTACCATGAGTGATCACATGAGTACTAACAGAAATTAACAATAGCTTCCGGTGAATCCAATTCAAAGAACTTTTGCAGAAGCTGTGTGTGGTGGACCACACCTGTCATCCCAGCACTTCAGAAGCAGAGGCAGGAGGATTGCTGTAAGTTCCAATCCAGTCCCATCCACATAGTGAGGGCCTGTCTCAAAAATATATCCCTCCCAATACATTTATATTTGTAATGAGGCAGAGAAATCTACTCACGCTTTGGGCCATTGCGTGGCAGCTTATTTATCTTCTACTGTGGGAAAGAGCCGCCCATCAATAAATATTTTGCTCAAGTGTCTTTAAATTGCACGTGAAGGGTTTACCAGCATCTTTTATGTGAAGCAAATACATCTCCATTCATTAAAAAAAAGCAAAGCCACCATTCACATGACAAGGGGGGGAAATGTTTTCCTCCCCCTTTTCATTAAAAAAGCCACAAAACATAACAAAAAATAATGAAAGAAAAAGGAAAGGTGCCATCGCACCTGGCGGGGGAGGGGTAGATCAGCTGCAGGACCTCCTGCGGGGGGCCAGCAGTCGGTGCTCCCCTTTCTCAGAACTTCATTGCTGGCTGGAGCAAGACTGCAGGCTATTCTGCTTACAGTGTTTCTGGCTTTGGTGTCCTACCTAAATTGTGTGGTGCTGTGTGGGGCAGCGGTCCACCCTGTTTGTGCAGCCCAGAGTCCTTCCCAGCAGGGCATGAAGTCAGGAGGGCTGCCCATGTCTTTCTAAGTCTTCAGATGCTCCATGCCTCCTTTTCTCAGTGTGTTTGGTTGGGACTGAGCTGCCCTTTCTCCGTGTGACCTGTAACAAGATCACCTCAATTCTATGAAAGACAGTTGTGGAGGAGGGAGGGGGTGTGGTGATGTCCTAGGAAGTGCCTGGCTCATTTCTGAAAACTCACAGGAGAAAACCTCAGAAGAATGTTGGTTGGTAGAGAACAAGTGTGCCCCCCCCACACACCGTGTTCTCCCATCCCCTTCAAATCACTGTTTTCTTTACCTTTCTTTGCTTTTCAACATAATAACAATTATTATTGTGTACATTAACAATGTGCTTTGATTGTTGCTTTCTCTTTTTAAAAGACAGTGCCTCCAACTCTCACAATGTGTGATAGTGCTGTTTTCCCAAAGAACAGCGGTGTTCAGAGTGACACTTGAAATTGCCATTTTAAAGAGTTATCAATGTTTTACTTGTAAGAAAACAAAAGTACCAGCCAGGAGCATGTTTCATGAGATGCATCATAGTTTAAATGAAAATTTAGGGTATTATTAGGAAAAATAAAAACAAACAAAAAAATTACTCAGTCACTTTCATTACGTAGAGAATCTAGCAATACAGGCTGGTGGGATGGCTCAGTGGGTAAGGGTGCTTGCCGCCAAGCCTGAAGACCCAAGTTCCAATCCCGGAATCCACACGATAGAAAGAGAGATCCAACTCCGGGAAGATGGCCTCTGACCTCTACGTACACATGGAGTGTATTACAGTTGTCCTGGGCACCTGAGCATACCCCCAACAAATAAATGTAACAAAGGGGAAAAAAATCTACCATTGTAACTGTCGGTGGGCTCTTCACAGATGGAGGATCTACCTAGGTAGATCACTGTTTTCTTCTAAGCCTGTTTTCTGAAATTTTGATAATATATTAATTTCACTGCTGGAGATTACATCCAGTATTTTGAGATGTGCATGGAGACAGGCTGGCTTGGGCTGTGCAAATGTGGGTAGGGGGCAGGGTCCCATTGTGTCAGCCCCACAGAGTGGCTAATGAAACTCGATCTGTGCCATTCTGGATAAAGCAAGGTCAAATCATCCAAAAATGCTCCCAAGGGAAATGTCACTTAGTAAATTTATCTAGATGTTTACCTAAATGTGGTGCTGCATTGTAGGCAGTTAGGGAAATGGGGACTCTGTCCCGAAACCGCCCTAAGAAGAGACTCTTTTATAAAGAATGCGGTAGAAGGGTCTGGGGATGAGCTCAGTCCATAGAGTGCTTGCCTAGCATGCAGGACACCATGGGTTCAATTCCCAGCACCTCATAAACCAGTGTGGTGGTTCACATTTGTAATCCCAGAATTTAGGAGGTCAGGGCAGGAGGGTCACAAGTTCAAGGTTAGCCTTGGTTACATTGCAAGTTCAAGGCTAGCCTGGGTTACTTCATATCTTGTCTTAAAAAAAAAAAAGGAAGGGAGGAAAGAAAGAAATAAGTTATAATGCCAACTCTGACATCTGTGGTCATTAGACTTTCCCAGGATGTGTGTTATAAATGCATATTGTCTGTGCTCTTCCCCAGAATTCTACATTGCAGAGTCAGGTGGGGTCCAGAAATTTGTTTTAATAACCCCGAAGGCAGGCATATTAGAGCCTTCTGTAATGACAGCACCCTGGAGGTGAAGGCGGAGGACCAGGGTCATCCTCGGCTATGCAGTGAGTTTGAGGCCAGCCTGGGCTGCAGGAGATGCTATCTCAAAGCAAGTAACAAATGGTCTAACCTGCCTAAGAGCTTCTGATGTCATCTGCCCTGAGAAATCATTACAGTTGTCGTGGGCTCTATGGACCGAGTGACTTCCATGTTGGCGCTCTTTACCTCTGGCCCCATGGCTCCCACCCTTCCCAATGCTGTGACCCTTTAATACAGTTCCTCCTGTCATGGTGAACCCCAACACAAAATTATTTCGTTGCTACTTCCTAACTGTGATTTTGCTAGTGTTATGAATCATAACGCAAATATCTGATATGCAGGCTATCTGACCTGTGACCCCTGTGAAAGGGCTGTTCCAGCCCCGAAGGGATTGAGACCCACAGTTTGCTGCTTCTGTTTCCTGTTCGTTTTCTCTCTCCAGGGACTTCAGGTAGCCTCCCGGCACAGTCTCTGAGCTCACTTACCAAATTCTGCACCCAGGTTTTTTTTTTTCCTTTCTCCCTGCCCTCCATTTGCTAAATGCAGGTGTCCTGAGCCTTCTGCATAAGGGGGGCAGCCATGTGCCTAGTGAATCCCCTATGGTGGGGAATTATACAGCCAGTACTTCACTGGCTCTCATAGCCATAGGTTACATCTGACAAGAACTCTAGAAAATGTGGGCTGTTCACCACCTGGGTGGAATCTCAAGTCCTGAGTTCCCAGGTGCCCTAGCAGTGCAGGGAGGGAGGTAATGTGGGTTGGCTTGCCTTGACTTGGCAAGCCTCCCTGTAAAATCAGCTCTGTTCTAGGAATGGACAGGATTTCCTTTGCAGACTTATGTAGAAGCCGAAGAGGACGGGACTGACTCCTGTATCAAGAGTGCCGACTTCCCGTATTCCTGCTTTGCTGGTTGGAGTACACAGAATAGAACTGGGAGAAAATAAGGCAGCATTGCCTGACCCCGGGAGATAGACATCCCACAGGCGGAGTCGGCAGTGGGAGCATTTCCGCCTAAGGAAGGCTTTTCCACGGCAGAGGATTAACAGAGGCCACGCCTGGAAGAATTAGGAGCAGAGGTGGCTTTTCCACCTTGAGGTCTGCTGCCGTGGGGCTGGGGCTGGGGCCAGCAGGCCAGCAGTAGCAATGGAAGCAACAAGGCAGGCCGAACTAAACGGGCTTGGGAGGAAGGTGCCTGGGTTCTGAACTGGGTTCTGTCCCTAAGCTGAGTGATCTAAGCAAGTTGTGTTTTTCCTGGTTTGTTTGAAACTGGTCTTATGCACCTCACGAGGGTTGAACTTGTTATTGAGCCAAGGATGACTTTGAACTCTTCATCCTCTTGCTTCTGCTTCCTAAGCTGGAATTACAGATGTGTGCAAACCATACCCCATTTTTGAGGTGCTTGGGATCAAACCCAGAGCTTTGTGCATACCAGGCAAGTACTTTACCAACACACTATGCCTTTAAATGAACCGGTTAAGCAGAACATACAAACTTTAAGATGTAAACAGCACCACACAGTCCAAAGTTGGCTAAGACCGTGCATTAGTGTTATAACTAGCTCTCTTGGAAAAAAAATAAAAAAGCGCAGCTTGGTTTGGGCTATACGAACTTCTCTTTCATAGCCCAAACAAAAATACTGGGTATTGTTTAGCCACCAAATTAAAGCATCCACATTTGACTAATATTTAAGGCATAAAGGATGTTTCTACAATCAGATTCCACAACGCTCTTAATATTCTCTATTAGAAAAAAATGTCTATGGTAAAGCTTAAGTGGTAAAATAAAGTAAATCATTAACTTTATTCTGTTTAAATTGGAGATGTACAATAAAATGTGTTGGCAAATATATTTCCAGAATCAAATTCGCGAGTCCGTCATCAGTCAGCTCACATGTGACTGTGCATGTTTGAATATGTGCATTTGCATGGTGAGAACGTTTAAGACTTACTGCTTAAGGAACCCGGGGAGACAGCTCAATGGGTAAGAGCACCTGCTGTGCAAACCTGAGGACATGGGCACCCCATAAAGGCTGGGTGGAGACAGGCAGATCCTGAGAACTCACAGGTGTCGGGGTCAGCAGGAGACCCTGTCTCAAAGGAGACCGGAGGGGAGCATGGAGAAAGACACCTGACATTGTCCTCAGGCTTCCACATGTGTACATGGGCATGAGCACCTCCAGTTCACACATGCACACTCACAAGATTTCCTTCTGAAGACCGGATGTGTTGGCATGTACCCACAATCCCAGCATTTGGAAAGCTAAGGTATGAGGATACAGAATGTGAGGCCAGCCTGGGCCAAGTGAACTCATGCATGCACATACGCATGTACACACACACACACACACACACACACGTATGCACATGTGCACATATACACACATCATACACACTCGCACACACATGCACACACACAAAGACATGAAAGTAGAAGGGAAATTAATGGAGAAGGGGCTCAGTGGAAGAGAAAAGGGAGGCAAGAGAAAGAAATGTAAGGTAAACATGATCTAATATATACATGTATGAAATTGTCAGTTAATTTAAAAATTAAAAAAAAAAAACCTAAAAGGAGATAATACCAAGAGGTGAGAGTATTTATGAACCATTGTCTTATTCCTATGCACAGCTTTAAAGTTCTAGGTTGAAAAAGAAACTGTCAAGTGGTGCCCACTATTGGAGAATAAACCAGTTATAAGCTGGACCCTGGATACCATGGCAACAGATAGAGGGAGACCAGGCAGGGATCCCACACAGTCCTTCACCGTTCAGGACTGAGCGAGGCCCAGTCTCCCTTTGTTGGAACTCACATGTATGTGTCCGTTCCGCAACAATCTTGTAGAAAGCTTGATGAACAGGCCGAGGGACACACAGAAGAGGGTGAAGCTCAGGCCCAGGTCCAGGGCTTGAAGTGCCAGGTGGTATTCTTCATAGTGGAGGGGGTCCACACAGACTGACGGAAACTTCGTGTACGGGAAAGGAAAGGCGACTGCGTAGCCAACGTAGCCGGTCCCCGCAGCCCCTGAGAAGGAGTAGAAGCAATATGGACCAAGGAGGGCAGATTCCAAGGCTATTGCAAAATGAAGTGGACATCCCAGAATGCTCAGAATTACAAAGGTGAAGCCAGCTTCCCACTGAAAATAAGCAGAAACAAACTGTCACTTAGAGGAAGAAACCACTGTTACTGGAGGCCATTAATCTCCTCTACCTGGAAGAGGAGAAATACACACAGCTTTCTATCCCATCTACACTCAAGACTGAGTTTCCTGTAGCCCAGGCTGGCCTCAGATTTCTATGTTGCTAAGGTTGGCCTTGAACTCTTGGTCTTTCCTGCTTCTACATCCCAAGTGCCACACTGGATTACCCCCCACCCCACCCCACCCCACCCCATGCTGCCATTTAAAATTTAGACCTACGGCCTCTGTATGCCAGGCTAGCACTCTGTCCCCGAACTCCACCGCTGGTTCCCTCTACCTTCCTTTTAGGATCTGCTGTTCTCCCTGCTGCCAATCTATGCTACAGGAGAAAACCACACAGCAATGTGAGCTAAAATGAAATCAGTTCAATAAAGTTTTACTTGTTTATTTCCTATCATACTCAGAGTGCCTGTTGATGTTGGGAAACACATCCCCTCTTTGGACCTTGCGACTCAGGGTGCCATCTGCGGCTGGGGAGCATGACGCTGCTGAAGAGCCTCTCAGAAAGGCTGCCTTTCAGACCTCATCCGGACCTTCTCAGTCCGAGCCTGCGTTTTAGCTCAGGCTCCAGCTGACCTGTCCACGGCCTTGGCCACGGAAATGAGGCTACAGTAGATACCACACTCTTTCTGTAGAGAGGGAAGAGCTGACTCGGTGCCGTTCATACAAGCTGGCTTGGAGTTCTCATCCTTTCCCAGATCTGAGAGCTCGGAATGTGACCTCCATCCGAGGAGTTGTTGAGGCTGGGGGTAGAGTGTTTGTCTAGCAGCACTGAGTCCGGGGTTCACTCCATACCCCCCAAACACACACACACCATGGGCACTTACATTATTGAAGCAGGGGAGCCTGTTCTTTAATTTCTACAACATTAACTCAGGGCACTGACACGGGCCCAACAGTAATCATGAACTTAGAGAAATGATTTAGAGTAAAAACTGGATAAAATTACATTTTAAACATAGTTTATAAAATTGGGCAAGGTGGCACATGCCTGTAATCCCAGGACCTGGGAGATGGAAGAAGGAGGATTAGAAATTTGAGGTCATCATCATCAGCGCGCGCGCGCGCACGCGCGCGCAGGCACACACACACACACACACACACAC
This sequence comes from Peromyscus maniculatus bairdii, assembly GCF_049852395.1. Classification (NCBI taxonomy): domain Eukaryota; kingdom Metazoa; phylum Chordata; class Mammalia; order Rodentia; family Cricetidae; genus Peromyscus; species Peromyscus maniculatus. The sequence continues at coordinate 12,684,178 of NC_134857.1, read as the reverse complement.
ACACACACACACACTCACGACTGTCAAATCTGCTGTACCATCCCTGCTGACATTTTTGTATTTACCAAGTGTCTCTGGGTCCACTTTCTGTGAGCAAGCAGTACAAGTGCCCCAGCTGTGATGGCCTGTGAAAAGAAAATTGGAAAAAAATAACATCCACAATCGAAGGGACCTCTGCAAAGAGTTCAATCTGCCTCACAGCTTGACAACTTTATCACAAGCTAGAAGGCAGAGCAAAGGGTGAGACGGATTTATGACTCTGATCCTTTCTTCTTGTGGGAGAGGAACTGTGTGGACAGGGAGGAGACTAAGACATTAGAGTCACCAGGACGTGAGTCACGCCAACTCATTTTCCATTCTCTGTTGCCTTTGCCGTCATGGCCACCACCTCTGCTACGGTCAGGGTGACACCATTAAATTTGCTTCACAGGTCTTGCCCTGCGCTTTGTGCCATGGTTTGGATGAGAAATGCTCCCGTAGGCTCGTGGATTTGAACACTTGTTTCCATGTTGGCGGCACTGTTTGGGAAGGGTGTAGACCTTTAGAGCCTTGCTGGAGGTAGTGAGTAACGCCCACTGGGGCAGGCCTTGGTGCTTACAGTCTCGCCCCACTTCCTGCTTGCTCCCTTGCTTTCTGTGTGGGGTGACAATGTACAGAGCCAACTTCCTCCCCCTCCTGGCATGCCACACCTTTCCTGCCATCATAGACTGGAACCCTCTGGAACCATAAGCCAAGTAAACTCTGAAGTTGCTTTTGGTTATGGTATTTTTTAATCACAGCAACAAAAAGTACCACATGTACAACTTTTAAATTTTAAGGATTTTTGACATTTATTTATTTTTATTTGCCTCTCTCTCTCTCTCTCTCTCTCTCTCTCTCTCTCTCTCTCTCTCTCTCTGTGTGTGTGTGTGTGTGTGTGTGTAAGTCAGATAAAGTGATGGGATCGGACCTCTCCTTCTGTTCTATGAGTCCCGGGGACTGAACCCAGGGTGGCAGGCTTAGCTGCAAGCATCTTCGGACCTCTCCTTCTGTTCTGAGTCCCGGGGACTGAACCCAGGGTGGCAGGCTTAGCTGCAAGCATCTTTACTTACTGAGCAATGTTGCCACCCCAACATCCTGTTTTTCATTTTTCCATCAACTTCATAAAGCTGCAAATAGGACAAACTGAAATGGAGACCTGTCTCCATGCCCCAAATCTTCCCTAGCAGGGGTTTGGTCTTTCACAACCCGCTTTCTTTTGATTTGGGGGCCTTGACCTGCTGATGGGATACAGACACATGACCTCTGTTTCCTAAATGACAAAGACAGCCATTAAGATGGATGTACATGGCAGGGCATTTAGTGTCGTGGGTGCAGTCATGTCCACTTTTATGAAGAGTTTTTCTCTATAGTCCATGTTTAAAGAAAGAGGCCCAAAGTAGAGAATGAAAGTAGTTAATAAAGGAGGAAATGGAGTGTCCAGAATGTTGCAGTAGATAATGGAAAAAGAATCTCTGAGCTCATCTTGGATTCATCATGAGGTCTGATGAAGGAGCCGTTTGTGGTAATTGGGACTAAGAATCACTTATCCACAAACCACAGAAATCCTTACTCTCAATCAAAGCGTGGGTTCTGAGGTCCAGATAGAAAGCCGGGAGGAGATGATTGGAGTGCAGAAAGGTTTAAAAACAGCACAGTTTTGATTTTGACAGAGGAATAAATATGATGGCATGCACAGAGCTGCTGGATTCAAGAGGGGAATGAGAGATTCTCCCGTGTGATCTAGTGGGATGCTGCTTGCAGAGTTCCAAGTTTGGTGTATTTACCATTTTGAAACTTGAATTTAGAAACTGGGAGAAGGAAACTCCCGCTCATGCATGGCTCCGGTTGCCAAGCCCAAGATCGCAGACTTGGCGTGGGTCTACCATGAATGTCCCGGGGATAAAAACAGGACCATCTGTAGTCAAAAGAAGTTCCTGGCTTGATTCTGCAAGAGGCACCTTTCCAGGGGATGTTCAGGAGGCAGAGGCGGCACACGCAGAATAGTTGGGGAACTAAGGCAGAGAAATGGAGCCCTGGTGTCTAAGCGTCCAAACTGACACCTCGCTGCCTGTCAGCAATCAGAGAGTCAGAAGCAGGAGACTTGCAGGCTTAGCTCTGGAAGACAGCAGCCATGATGGGATGCTGAGACTCTAGCTTGCCTTAAGTGTGCTGGCAGCAGTTTCTTTCCTTTTCAAAGTTGAAAAACGCTGCAGAATTGCAGTTTCCTGTTATTTTGCTCACAGCAGCCAACTTGAATTTTGCCTTGTTTACGCACAGCTCTGAAAAAGCTCTTTCACGGAGTAGCAGCCTAGGATACGGCTGTTCAGTAACTCATTAAATCCACTTGGCTGATGGGATGGGCTGCCAGAGCTGAGCACACCCATCTTCCTGATGCTGTTCCTGAATTTAGATAAGAAGAGGGAAGAATGAAAGGGGAAGAGATCTGAGGGTAGGGAACGGAAGTCAAGAGGGAAAAGGAAAGGAGGAAGGAGCGGGGTGTTTGGGAAGTGCAGGGCTGGTTGATCAGTGTGGTTTGAGGAAGGGCAGGAAGGCCGGAGCCTGGGGTAGGAGAGAGCACTCCTCCCTCTGCCGGGCTGTCGGCCTGCTTTCTGGGGTAATTGTGAGCCCTCCACTGGACCTTCATGCTGCTTACAGACAGTACGCAGTTCCCAGAAGCAAATGAATTGAAGGAAGCAATTTCAGAGGCATCACATGAAGATAGGATATACAGCTTAGTCACTTACAAGCATCTATTGTGGGTCTACTACAAGCAGTGAGGTAATCACGATGCAGATAAAGTAACAATAGCAAGTCTTCATTCTGATTAAAATAGGGCAGACACGGTGGAAAGCACTCCAGTGTTAACACGCTGAATCGACTCAACGAGGCTGAAGATGTAGTTCTGTTAGCAACGTGCTTTCCCAGCACACAGAAGCCCTGATTGTGGGCATGGTGGCACACACTCGTAGTCCTAGAACTCAGCACACAGAGGCAGAGGATCAGAAGTTCAATGTCATCCTCCATTACACAGAGTCTGAGGCCAGCCTGGGCTGATTGTGACCCTATGTTGGTTACTTTCTGATTTCTATCATAAAATACCCTGACAGAAAGAGCTTAAGAGAGGGAGGGCTACTGTAGCTTACAGTCCCAGGAGACACTTTCTGCCGTGGACGGGAAGACGTGGCGGAAGGGAAGGCATGGTGACAGACAGGGAAGGCGTGGTGACAGACAGGGAAGACATGGTGACAGACAGGGAAGGCATGGTGACAGACAGGGAAGGCATGGTGACAGACGGGGAAGGTGTGGTGACAGACAGGGAAGGCATGGTGACAGGGAAGGCATGGTGACAGACAGGGAAGGCGTGGTGACAGACAGGGAAGGCGTGGTGACAGACAGGGAAGGCGTGGTGACAGACAGGGAAGGCGTGGTGACAGACAGGGAAGGCATGGTGACAGACAGGGAAGGTGTGGTGACAGACAGGGAAGACATGGTGACAGACGGGGAAGGTGTGGTGACAGACAGGGAAGGCGTGGTGACAGACAGGGAAGGCGTGGTGACAGACAGGGAAGGCGTGGTGACAGACAGGGAAGGCGTGGTGACAGACAGGGAAGGCGTGGTGACAGACAGGGAAGACGTGGTGACAGACAGGGAAGGCGTGGTGACAGACGGGGAAGGCGTGGTGACAGACAGGGAAGGCGTGGTGACAGACAGGGAAGGCGTGGTGACAGACAGGGAAGGCATGGTGACAGACAGGGAAGGTGTGGTGACAGACAGGGAAGACATGGTGACAGACAGGGAAGGCATGGTGACAGACAGAGAAGGCATGGTGACAGACGGGGAAGGTGTGGTGACAGACAGGGAAGACATGGTGACAGGGAAGACATGGTGACAGACGGGGAAGGCATGGTGACAGACAGGGAAGGCATGGTGACAGACGGGGAAGGTGTGGTGACAGACAGGGAAGGCATGGTGACAGACAGGGAAGACGTGGTGACAGACGGGGAAGACGTGGTGACAGACAGGGAAGGCGTGGTGACAGGGAAGGCATGGTGACAGACGGGGAAGGCGTGATGACAGACAGGGAAGATGTGGTGACAGACAGGGAAGGCATGGTGACAGACAGGGAAGGCATGGTGACAGATGGGGAAGGTGTGGTGACAGACAGGGAAGGTATGGTGACAGGGAAGACATGGTGACAGACAGGGAAGACGTGGTGACAGACAGGGAAGGCATGGTGACAGACAGGGAAGGCATGGTGACAGACGGGGAAGACATGGTGACAGACGGGGAAGGCATGGTGACAGACGGGGAAGGCGTGGTGACAGACAGAGAAGGCATGGTGACAGACAGAGAAGGCATGGTGACAGACAGGGAAGACATGGTGACAGACGGGGAAGACATGGTGACAGACAGGGAAGGCATGGTGACAGACAGAGAAGGCATGGTGACAGACAGGGAAGACATGGTGACAGACGGGGAAGACATGGTGACAGACGGGGAAGGCATGGTGACAGACGGGGAAGACATGGTGACAGACAGGGAAGACATGGTGACAGACAGGGAAGGCATGGTGACAGACAGAGAAGGCATGGTGACAGACGGGGAAGGCATGGTGACAGACGGGGAAGGCGTGGTGACAGACAGGGAAGACATGGTGACAGACGGGGAAGGCGTGGTGACAGACAGGGAAGGCATGATGACAAACAGGGAAGGCGTGGTGACAGACAGGGAAGGCGTGGTGACAGACGGGGAAGGCATGATGACAGACAGGTAAGGCATGGTGACAGACAGGTAAGGCATGGTGACAGACAGGGAAGGCGTGGTGACGGCAGGAGCAGGCTGTTCATGTTGCGTCTCTACTCACGATGCAGGCAGTGGACAGGAAATGGTCCTGAGCTACAAGGCCTCAACATCTGTCCTGCGTGACTGACTGACTGTCCAGCAAGGGTTCCTGTCCCAAAGCTTCCAGGACCTCCTCAAATAGTGGCACTAGCTGGGGCCGAGTGCTCTAACCCCTGCACTTTGGAGGGACATTTCACATCGAAACTAGACTCTTTCCTAAAAATAGCATTAAATAAACTGACGTGGAGCTGGTCTCCTGCTTTTCAGAAGAGGCTAAGAGGCTGTATAAGATGAAACAGGGCACCAAATAACCGCATGAGTCATGATTCCAGCTCTCACTGGAATTTGCAGTCTAGATAAAAAAACATAATGTGCACATACAAACGTCCCCATTGAAGGGACTGAGGAAAGATGGCTCAGTACCTAAGAGTGTGTACAGCTCTTACAGGGGACCGGAGTTCGGTTTCCAGCACCCATGGCAGGCAGCTCACACCTGCCTGAAAGGCCAGCTCCAGGGATAGGATGCCCTCTTCTGGCTTCTGAGATACCTTCTCTCTGTGTGTCTCCCCCCCCCCCCCTACACACATTAAAAACAAAACAGCAAATTTACTAAAAAAAAAAAAAAAAAAAAAAAAAAAAAAAAAAAAAAGCATAACTAGATAAGAATGAGAGTGTGGCACAAGAAGCATTTGGGTATCAAGTTTAGGAGGACAAAGAGAGCCTGGAGCAAGTCTGGATGGCTTTGGTTTCCATGGCCATGACCAGCGAGGGCGTGCCTGGCTGGAGGGCTCCCCTGGCTGGAGACCGTCATCTGCAGAGGTGAGGAAGCGACACTGAGCTTGGGGCACAGACAGGGGGAGCCAGCCTGCAGCAGGGTGGGATCTTGGTGGAGAAAAGCAGAAAATGAGAGTTCAAAGCTGTGTTACGCAGGGTGAGGAGGACCTCAGCAGTTACATGTGGGGTTTGTCTGGGATGGTCAAGCAGCTCTTTGAAGAAGCTAGCCTGACTCACACGGGTTTAGACATCTGAGACAGATGTTTCGTGCTGGACTGGAATGGGTGTGGTCTCGGGGTCCCTGCAGGACCCTGGTCTTTAGACTTCAAACTCCACTTAGATACAAATCCTTTTTTTTTTTTTTTTTTTTTTTTTTTTTTGAGACAAGGTCTTGTTACCCGAGTTATTAGAGTCAGATCCTGGACCCTGGCAGCACTAACAAGCCATATCAGCCACCCATTCTCCCAGTGGGGAGAACAGAGAGGTCCATCCCCCTCTGCCAAGTTCATCTGCAGGACCTTACTAGGAGGTTTAGGTTTAAACAGAGAGCCAGAGGTAGGCAGGCATAGGTGAGCATAGGTGGCTGGTCAAGGTGTGTTCCTGCCGTTGTCCCAAAGTTGTCTGGGCTTCCTGGGGACACTGCAGTTACTTACAGTGCATTGTTCCGGTGGTCTCACAGTCTAAAGGTAGGGCACGGTGTCTCTTTAGAGCATCCTCACTCCTTCTAGGCAGTGTCGCGGGACTCAGGTCGGCCTCCAGCTCAGCGGAGGAGGACTTGGAACTTCTGCTCCTCCTGTCCCACCTCCCAAGTACTGAGATTCTGCACCACCATGCCAGTCTGTGTGGTGCTGGAGAACCAGACTGGGGCCTCACAAGCACCCTCCCAACTGAGCCACAGCCTGAAAACTACCAGTCTAATTTTATATCTAATACATTCAGTGCCACAGCCTCACTGTGCGGCAAACTCTACCATTCTCTATTCCATTGTATTCTATTCATTAAAGCTGCTGTTAGCTACCCAATACGGTTTTATAATCTGCTAATGCATAGATCCCTAAGGTTTGACCTTTCAGGGTTGCCTAGACATAAAATCTTAGCAGGGTGGAAAAAGGGAGGTGCACAGTGAGGAGGAAGAGGAAGATGTACGCTGGGACACGTGTTGGGAAAATTTATCGTCCCTTGACAGGTGATTTAAGCAGGGCTGGTCTAGGGTATTGCTCCACAGTGCAGGTCTGGAGGTGACAACACGACATTCTCTGGTTTTACCAGTTTTTAGCGCCAAAGCTTGGATGTTGGCAGGATCAACAAGCTAGACTAGGCCAGCTGTCCTCGAAAGGCCAAACAAAATGACAGTAGAGAGAAAGGCGATCAATTCAGTGTGGTCATGTTAGGAGGAAGAACAAGTATAGACCCTCCAAACCCACTTCTGGTCCCCACATGAAGTTTATCTTCAGATAGATGGTAAGAGGTGTGAATAACGGGGCACTCTTGTTCAGGCTGTGCACCCACTATGACTGACCCATCACTCTCTGAATTCACATCTTTCTATCAAGTGGTTTGACAGGCTGTAGAAACTGTGTGGAACCTTCTTATGGAGGTGGGTTACAACCCTGATGCACCTTTTCCTTCCTTCTCTCAGCGTGGGATTCCTGGGGGAATTCCAATTCCTTGGGGTCCATTGTTTCCATAGCTTGATGGCCAAAGGGAGGGGCAAACCTATTTGTCTTTAGAATCTCTTCCCTCTTGCCAGAAGTGGTAAGTGGGAGCTGCCTAGCAAGCACTGCTGAGGCCCCACCATAATCCAGTGCTGACCCTGCCATCCACAGATCCCCAGCACTGACCCTGACATCCACAGATCCCAGCACTGACCCTGCCGTCCATAGATCCCCAGCACTGACCCTGACATCCACAGATCCCCAGAGCTGACCCTGACATCCACAGATCCCCAGCACTGACCCTGCCGTCCACAGATCCCCAGCACTGACCCTGTCGTCCACAGATCCCCAGCACTGACCCTGACATCCACAGATCCCCAGCGCTGACCCTGACGTCCACAGATCCCCAGTGCTGACCCTGCCGTCCACAGATCCCCAGCACTGACCCTGACATCCACAGATCCCCAGTGCTGACCCTGCCGTCCACAGATCCCCAGCACTGACCCTGACATCCACAGATCCCCAGAACTGACCCTGACATCCACAGATCCCCAGCACTGACCCTGCTCTCTCTAGATCCCCAGCACTGACCCTGACGTCCACAGATCCCCAGCACTGACCCTGACATCCACAGATCCCCAGCACTGACCCTGCTCTCTCTAGATCCCCAGCACTGACCCTGACATCCACAGATCCCCAGCACTGACCCTGCTCTCTCTAGATCCCCAGCACTGACCCTGCTGTCCACAGATCCCCAGCACTGACCCTGCCGTCCACAGATCCCCAGCGCTGACCCTGACATCCACAGATCCCCAGAACTGACCCTGACGTCCACAGATCCCCAGGGCTGACCCTGACATCCACAGATCCCCAGCGCTGACCCTGCCGTCCACAGATCCCCAGCACTGACCCTGCCGTCCATAGATCCCCAGCACTGACCCTGACATCCACAGACCCCAGCACTGACCCTGACGTCCACAGATCCCCAGCACTGACCCTGACATCCACAGATCCCCAGCACTGACCCTGACATCCACAGATCCCCAGCACTGACCCTGACATCCACAGATCCCCAGCACTGACCCTGACATCCACAGATCCCCAGCACTGACCCTGTCATCCACAGATCCCCAGCGCTGACCCTGACGTCCACAGATCCCCAGAGCTGACCCTGACATCCACAGATCCCCAGCACTGACCCTGCCGTCCATAGATCCCCAGCACTGACCCTGCCATCCACAGATCCCCAGCACTGACCCTGACATCCACAGACCCCAGCACTGACACTGACATCCACAGATCCCCAGCACTGACCCTGACATCCACAGATCCCCAGCACTGACCCTGACATCCACAGATCCCCAGCACTGACCCTGACATCCACAGATCCCCAGCACTGACCCTGACATCCACAGATCCCCAGCACTGACCCTGCCGTCCACAGATCCCCAGAGCTGACCCTGACATCCACAGATCCCCAGCGCTGACCCTGCTGTCCACAGATCCCCAGCGCTGACCCTGCCGTCCACAGATCCCCAGAGCTGACCCTGCCGTCCACAGATCCCCAGCGCTGACCCTGCCGTCCACAGATCCCCAGCGCTGACCCTGCCGTCCACAGATCCCCAGAACTGACCCTGACATCCACAGATCCCCAGCGCTGACCCTGCCGTCCACAGATCCCCAGGGCTGACCCTGTCATCCACAGATCCCCAGCGCTGACCCTGACATCCACAGATCCCCAGCGCTGACCCTGCCGTCCACAGATCCCCAGAGCTGACCCTGACATCCACAGATCCCCAGCGCTGACCCTGCTGTCCACAGATCCCCAGCGCTGACCCTGCCGTCCACAGATCCCCAGAGCTGACCCTGCCGTCCACAGATCCCCAGCGCTGACCCTGCCGTCCACAGATCCCCAGCGCTGACCCTGCCGTCCACAGATCCCCAGAACTGACCCTGCCGTCCACAGATCCCCAGCGCTGACCCTGCCGTCCACAGATCCCCAGGGCTGACCCTGTCATCCACAGATCCCCAGCGCTGACCCTGCCGTCCACAGATCCCCAGGGCTGACCCTGTCATCCACAGATCCCTAGCACTGACCCTGACATCCACAGATCCCCAGGGCTGACCCTGTCATCCACAGATCCCTAGCACTTAACCTGTCATCCATACACACCCCCAGTGCTGACCCTGCTCTCTCTAGACCCCCAGTACGGACATCGCTGTCCATAGATGCCCAGTGATTCGCACAGTCTGAAAAGTCTACTTTAGCAGAAAGAATTGAGTCAAAGGTCATTCTTGGTTTGAAATTGATTTCCCAACACAAAGAAAGGGAAGTTGGAGAAGAAAGAATTGGTTTGGATGACTCATTTGTTTTTAGACAGGCTGACTATAAAGAGACTTAGACTACTCAAGTGGGAAACTAACCATTGACAAGGATCAATTTGCTTACCCCGACTTCAGCCAAATCACCAGCATAGCACTTCCTTTTACAATCTCATTTGGGGGCCTGTGAACGAGACGGCTCAGCAGGTGAAGGAAGGCTCTGGTGACCAAGCTCCAGACCCGAGTTTGATCCCACATGGTGGAAGGAGAGAACTGGCTACTGAATGTTGTTCTCTGACCTCCACAGGTGCTCAGGGACACCCATGTGCATTCATACACACAGTAAATGAAGTGAAGAAATAAAATATGGTAATAGATAAATAAAAACTGTTGACCAAGACCTTTAGCCAGCAGCCCATCCTCCAGGCCAGTGGTGTTTGATTAACACCTTGGTCTCTCTGTCCTTCAGCATCACCCTGTAGACAATGTCTGATCACCTCGTCTGTGCTCAGCAAAAACCCCATCATTTCTCCTTGCTGTTTCCGCTTAGTAATTTCCTATCCACTGCCCCACACCCTGCTCCTTGACCTACATTCTGTCTTGTGCTTTAGTATCTGGAGTTGAACTTGGCCCTGCACCGAGGTTCCTTTCTCCATTCTGCCTCAGTATTGAATAAACCCTGGCTTCATTATTTTACCCACTGCCAAACATTGTCTTTCCACTGCTACTCTCTGGTAGATGGAAGTCCCATGACTGCTAAGCCTCCACCTAGCCAGACCCCTTCTGTGACAGTTAGAAGCCTGCCTCAAGCGGAACCCTGGCCTTGCATTAGCCAGGCACCGGGAGCAAGGCTGTGGCTTGTTTCAGGCCAAGACCCTAGACTCTCTAGATATGGGTCCTTTGATGGAACTCACGGGATCCAGTCTCTTCATCGGAGATGGCTCTGCAGGCCATGTGTTCCAGGATTACTAGGGCTCTGCCCTGAAGATGCGATGACCTGCTGGCTGCATGCTCCATAGCAGCTGACGCCTATAAATAACCTTGCTCAGACATCCCAGGAAAATCGTGTGCCATGAGGCTTTCAGAACAGAGTTAGGAGGGTGTGTGGACCAGAAGGTGGGCCTGACTTCAGAAAGTCTTGACTAAAAGCTTTGAACAAACACAAGGGACAGGGTAGGGTCAGCACTGGGGTATCACATGCAAAAGAACCCTCTTCTACATCTCCAAAGAAACATGGAGTCATTTGTAAAGGAAGTGACAATATGATTGAAATATACAAGGCATCTTTTCACTGGAGGAGGATGTGTCTCAGCAGCAACTGAAGAAGTGATTGGCAGGGGCGGTGTGGAATAAGGCAGGGGCCTTCTGAAGCTGACCTTCATCAGACAAAGCTGAGCTTAGCAGGAAACTCAAGAGGAAAAAAATATTGTTGTTGGAGGAGTGAACACTCCATGCTTTCTCTCCCTGGGGGTTTCTCCTGCCCAGACCAGCCTCAAGTGGAGTCCTGGCAACCTAACCAAAGTTCCACTCCATAACACAGTCTGTGTCGCCAGAAGGCAGGGCCCAGGAGTCACCTACTCAGCCCACAGTGGCCATCAAAGGCAGCAGGCGGCTGTCTTTGTTCTAAGCTCTGGAGATAGAGTAATAAAGAAAACAGAAGCAGAACCCTAATCTTGTCCGATGCACAGTAGGTAGTTAAGTTATATCGTAATGGAGATGGGGTGGGACCACAGGATTGGGAACTGCAGGTCGAGGCAGGGGTTACAATTTTAAAGATGCTTTTTACATTTGCTTTATTTGTTTATTTTGTGTGGGGCTGGGGCAGTGAGCACATGGGTACCACGGCGCATGTGTGGAGGTCAGAGGGCCTCTGATGGGAATTGGTAGGTTCCAGGTATCGAACTTGGGTCTTCCAGCTTGGGGACAAGCACCTTTACCTTCTGGGTCATCTCTGCTGGCCTCTAGGAGGCTGCAATTTAAAACAGGGTGAAAGAGGGAAGACTTAGGTGGAGAGGGACATTTGACTGGGGGCTGATGGGGGGCGTAGCTCACTGGGGTGCTTGCCTGGAGGCATGAAGCCCGGCTGGACCTCCAGCGCTGTGGAAGCTGTGTGTTCTGGAGCTGGCTTGTCCTCCAGCACTGGGAGACTGGAAGTAGGAAGGTCAGAAGCTCTCGGCTTCATGGAGAGTTCTGGAGCAGCCGGAGACACATTAGATCCTGCCTTTGAAAGAGTGGTTGGTGTTAGCATTTAGGCATCTGTAGTGGCCTGTTCTTAGGGTCCTGACAGGTTATGTCCTCGGCTTTATCTGCAGAGCACCTCTGTGTGCTTTCACTACATTTCCTTATAAAAGGCAGGCCCTAACCACCTCTCATCTCTTTCTTTTTCTTCGAGTCTCTGCCCCCTTCTCTGCGCTCCCCTCAATAAACCTCCCACGTGGGCCTGTTGTATGATGTGACTCCTTCCCACATTTTTAAAATACAACGGTTTGGGAGCCAGCCAGGTACAGGAAGATTTTAGACAAAGATCCCCCAGAACAAAGGCTCTGGGGTAAGACACCCCTGGGTGTTCTTGAAATGGCAGCCACGAATGCGAAAGGGCATTAGGCCCCGGAAGCTGCGCTCCCAGGAACAGGATGGCAGAGCTGGCAGCCACTGGGTAAGAACAGAGTTTGGACAGGGTAAGGGAAAGGCTTGGTGCTAGCTAGCAATTGAGTCCAAAGCTCTGGTTAGCAGTCTGCTCAAATTGCCTTCATCCTCACCAAGTATCTTAGGATTAGACAGTTGTTCACATGCTCTCTTTCTACCCATGAATGTCCCCACAGCACAGGGGGAAAAGCAAGAAGGAAGTCGTTGGATGAGACTCCTGCTTCAGACCACATCGTAAGACCGTTAAAGTCTGACATTGAACACAATCTACTTCCCCACACCTTGCGTCTCTGACTCCATGCCCAACCCCGGCTTGCCTGCCTCCACCTCCTGAGCCACTCAGTAGTAGCTTGCCAGGGACACTCATGTCGTTTCTCTTGGCCTATGCCTAAAATTCACCTTCAGCCTACATCAAATATATATAATCTTAGTCAAAACTGAGTCCAGTGTGGTGACATTAGCTTGTAAGGGATGGACAGCTACATAATAATCAAAGCCTCACTCGTAGCCCAGGCTGACTTCCAGCTCACAGTCCTGCCTCAGTCTTCTGGGTGCTGGGGTTATAGGTCTGTGCCACCGTACCTCATAAGAATGTTTCATTGTTGTATACATGACATACAAACACACATGAAACAATGCTAAGAAAAATCATGTGCTTAAAATTTAATTAATAGAAATTCCTGCTCTAAATTCAGGATTATGATTTTCTGCAGGATATAGACGTCTTTGAATTATTGGAAAACTCTGAACTGATGTATTATTTTACTTCCCCTTTCCTCTCAACTCCCTTTACGTCAGTATGTTAATGAAATATGCCCTACCAAAGCCCCGTTCCAGATGGGACAGGCGATCCAAACGCTCCATCCTGTGTACCAAAGCTTGCAGGAAAAGACGGGGAAGAAGGCCATGACTCCCGAGAAGACACTGAGGCTCCCGAGAGTAAGCAGGGTCCGGCCAGCAGCCTGGTAGAGGCCCTTCATCTTCCTCTGTGACGTGAGTCTTTGCTCTGAGATATTTGTTACCAAAACACGAGGGTGAGCCAGCCCTCCACAAACATAAGTTTCTAAGAGACCGTGGCTGCGATGTCTGCAAACAGGAGCAGCGAGGTCCCGCAGACAATAGTCATTGTCTCCAGAGGTGAATGGAAGGAATGATAGAGCTCTGGGTGTAAGTTAGGCAGGATAAACTTTAACGCGTCCTTTTTCAGAGAGAGCGGGCGACTGATTTCTCATTTTGGAGTGGCTGCCTTGACTCCCTTCGTTAGCTGTGTCCTGGGGAGTGACCGCTTCCTGGCCTAATCAGATTCAAAGGTTCACTGACTGAGCTAATTGTTTCTGAACTCAACCTGCCTGGTGGTTCCAGCATAAAGCCACATCCTCTGTGCACAATAGAGCCACATTCCCAGCAAAAGTTCCCACAAGGCAAGGCAAGGATCACACACACCATTACTTGTCGCTTTTCATTATATTTAATTTAAACGGTTTAAGCAAACAAGTCTTTCCTTTCCAAGTTTAATTCCATACAGTTATTTATCATTATTATTATTATTTTAGACAAGGTCTGGGAACTTGCTATGGTGATCAAGTTGGCCCTGAATTTTTGGGGATCTTCCTGCCTCTGTCTCTGAAGGGCTGATATTATAGGCATCATGCTCAGCTATTTTCAATTTTTTTCTGCTCTTCCAGAGAACCTGGGTTCAATTCCCAGCGTCCATTTGGTGGCTCACAACTGTCTATAACTCTAGTCTCAGGAGATCTGATACCCTCTTCTAGCATCCTTGGGCACCAGGCATACATGTGGTACACACACATACATGGAGGCAAAATAACCATATACAAATAATACATTTTTAAAGTAATTACATCTATCTGCTATGTGTGTGTGTGCATGTACATGTGGTGTGTGTGTGTGTGTGTGTGTGTGTGTGTGTGTGTGTGTGTGTGTATGTGTGTGTGTGTTGAAGGGGGATACTCATGCCATAGTATGACAACTTGCAGAAATCAGTTCTCTTCTCCCCTGATGTTGGGTCCTGGGTTCGAACTTAGGTCTTCAGACTTGGAGGCAAGTGCTATCTCATTAGCCCAGACCATGGGCTTGAAGTCAGGCAGAGAAGAGGCTGATTCTGGTTTTGCCCTCTACTAGGTTTGTGTCCTAAAGGAAGAATGAGCTACTTAATTTTTCTGAGTCTGTTATCTATCACCTTGGGGACATTAGGCTTGACTCTTCCTGACCAGTTTGATAAAGTTTCCAAAGGGCCCTCCCACGTACAAGAGAGGGACACCTCTCACCAGTTCTCCGAATTCCCCCCAACCTTTCTGTCTTCTGATCTCTAATAGCCATTCCACACGTTGACCCAGATTTCGAAGCTGTTGCATCCAGATACACAGAGTCTGGGAAAACTGCTCAGACTGTCTGGCGTGGCCACTGTGCCCTGGGTCCTCTCAATGCCGTGGGCTAGATTTTCTGATTGTTTTCTTTCTACATAAACTAGAGATGTTCCTGGAGGGCAGAGAACTTGTGAGTCTTCTGCACCCAGAAAATATGCATGACCTCTCTGATAGCGTCTATGGAGCAGATCCACACTAGTAAATACTTGTGGGATCAATTCATGGAGATGTTAGCTTGTCCAGTCTGCATCTGGGCCCCAGGGAGCTGCACAAGGGTGAGCGTATGTGAGTTCAAGTTCACCAGAGCTAATGTCGAGGCCAGTTTGTTCGCTCATGCCGGGGAAAGGGTCTGGGGGAAAGACAGATTTGTCTGCATTTGTATTTGGTTGAGCTGTTTTGACTTTTCCCTTCACTTCTTATCTCAAGATTACAGCTCTGTGGTGAGCTAGCACATTCCGGGTCAGCCCACTCTGCTGTTTGCACGTTTGGAAAACAGTCTGTTGAAATCCCCCTGTTAAATAGGACACAGTACAAAAGATGGCAAACAAAGACAGAGTGTTTTCGTTTAATTTGGGGAGACTTTAAGTGCCTATAACATTCTGAATTAACACAGACTTTGTCAATGTAACTTCATTAGTGGTTAAAAGCTGTTACCACTAAATATGACCAAGAAGAAGTAAGGTGGAACTAGGGACATCCCCCGCCCCATGATTTCCAGAGAGGCTGGACTCATGTTAACTTTGGTAAAGCAGGGACGTCTTTCAGTGAGAACGGAGGTGGATGTGTGCCTGTTCCCAGCTTCCACTCTATCAACCACAGCTCTGTACCTGGGCACCAGCAGTTACCAGCGCCTTCTCCTTCTTGGCACCAAAATTCTAGAACAGGAATTCTGTAAATTCTAGAAGGAGGCAGAGTCAAAACCTTCCCTTCTCTCCAATTCAAAGAAAGCCCAAGACCTTGGCTCAAGAGAAAATGGTGGAGGCTCCACAAGCACTTCAATCCCACTTTGCCACTAAAGACAAAATGAAAAAGAAAAAGAAAAAGAAAGAGAAAAAAGAAAAAGAAAAAAAAGAAAAACAGGCGAAAGCAGTGTTGGGTGTGGGAATGCCTGTAATCCCAGGACTTGGGCAGCTGAGGCCGGAGGATCAGTACTCCAAGATCAGCTTGGACTACACAGTGGATCTCTACCTCAACCCTCCCACAAACAAAACAAAATAAAACAAGCAAACAAAAAAGCTGACATTTGAATCCAGCTCCCTCCTGCACACTGCGCACCATCGAGCAAGGGATCCTAGACTCACCACGGTTGGGTGACGGCAGAGATGCTGAGGGAGATTCTGATCCCACCATCCTGTACCTTTTTAAATAATTCCTTCGCATGTAGTCCCTGTGAATAACAACAGCCCCTCGGGTGCTAGAGTTTTAGAGTTTAAAAGGGTTCAAAGCTACAGGAGAGATTCATTTCTATTAAAAAGAAATGTGTTATTTTTAGTATTGAGGAGTAGTCACCCATATAGTCGACAGAGCACACACATTCTGGTGTCAGAAAGACCCCAGTTTGCTGGCTTGGGGGCGCATTGCCTATAATCCCAAGGGAGGCAGAGTTAGAGGATCCGGAATTCAAGGTCACCCTTCACCAAGCAGCAAGTCAGAAACCAGCGACATGAGACCTGTTTGAAAGTGGGTGGCAGTGATGAGGATAGCCCAGTAGATGAAGAGCTGATGAGTACAGACCAGGACTGGAATCCCCAGAACTTACATGTGTGAGTGTGTGTGTGAATATGTGAGTGAGTGGTTTTTTTTTTTTGTGTGTGTGTGTATGTGTGTGTGTGTGGATTGTGTGTGTATGTGAATGTGTGTGAGTGTGTGTGTGTGTCTGTGTGTTATTGTATGAGGAATGTGAGTGTGTGTGAGTATATGTCTGTGTGTGTGAGGAGTGTGAGTGTGTGAGGGATGTAAGTGTGTGTAAGTGTGTGAAGAGTCTGTGAGGAGTGCATGAGAATGTGTATGTGTGTGAGTGTATGTGAGTGAGTTGTGTGTGTGTGAGTGTTTGTATGTGTGTGTATGTAATCCTGATATTCACTAGGCAAGATAGAGACAAGAGAAGAGTATAAGAGAATTTCCTGCAATCAATCAAATACCAAAAATTAAAAGAAAATAACGCTGGTAACGGCAGCGTAGTAACTGACTGCAGCAGGTTCATCAGAGGATATTAAAGGGAGAGAATGGCGGTGGAGTGTGTTAGTTGCCATAGTAACAAGTGGTCAAACTATGACCCATAACAGAACAGACCGATATCACTGCCTCCTGATACGACAGACTGGCCTGCACAGGGTCACCTGTACTGCATTTGCGCAAGAATATCTCCATGGAATCTACAAAAAGGAAACAATTAGATAAATTCGGGTACTAGGGACATTTTATAAATGTCTGAACTCTTCAGCATTATTTAAATATTAAAATCATGAAAAAGAATAAGAAGGAGGTTGGGACAGTTCTGGAGGTTTGAAAATTTCAAGTTAAAAGTTGAGTGTGAGGGCTCCGTGAGCTTTGATGATGTGGATGGGCTGATGGCGCAGGGATGCGCGGTTCCGTGAGCTTTGATGATGTGGATGGGCTGATGGCGCAGGGACTCGCGGTTCCTGAGCCTCCTTCAGCAGCCAGCGGCAGCCTGCGTTCTAGCCGAACACGGAGCCTGCACACTGCGGGGGCACACTGCGGAGGCGACACTGCGGGGGCGACACTGCGGAGGCGACACTGCGGGGGCGACACTGCGGGGGCACACTGCGGGGGCGACACTGTGGAGGCACACTGCGGGGGCGACACTGTGGAGGCACACTGCGGGGGCGACACTGCGGGGGCGACACTGTGGAGGCACACTGCGGGGGTACACTGCGGGGGCGACACTGCGGGGGCGACACTGCGGGGGCACACTGCGGGGGCGACACTGTGGAGGCACACTGTGGAGGCACACTGCGGGGGCGACACTGTGGAGGCACACTGCGGGGGCGACACTGCGGGGGCGACACTGTGGAGGCACACTGCGGGGGCACACTGCGGGGGCGACACTGTGGAGGCACACTGTGGAGGCACACTGCGGGGGCGACACTGTGGAGGCACACTGCGGGGGCACACTGCGGGGGCGACACTGTGGAGGCACACTGCGGGGGCACACTGTGGGGGCACACTGCGGGGGCGACACTGCGGGGGCGACACTGTGGAGGCGACACTGTGGAGGCGACACTGCGGGGGCGACACTGTGGAGGCACACTGCGGAGGCACACTGCGGGGGCACACTGCGGGGGCGACACTGTGGAGGCGACACTGCGGGGGCGACACTGTGGAGGCACACTGCGGGGGCACACCTCACACTGAGAAGTACCTTTTCATAGACTTCAGGTCCTTTCCAAAGAGCCCATTTCTCAACCATTCAAAGCCTTTCCGGTGTTCGTGCACAGCCTGTTTCTTCTGCTTTTCCTCGTTGGTCAGGTTCAACTCTGAGTAAACTCTCTTTCCTCATAAGAACCGGGTCTAACAGAGGGCAAAGTTCAATGTTCTTAACCCTAACTGGAAACTGGCAAATTTCAGTTTTAAACCCTCCAGTCTGTAGGATATTTGGACCTACTTAGAGATTGCTGCACCGACCTGTGCTTAACCTAATTCCAACTATGTCTGCTTCCAATATATGTCCCCTCAAGTGTTCTGAAATCATCTGGACTGTTTTTTCAGGGCAAGACAACTTGACTGTCGCCAGCAAGCTTGGACAGCTTGTCGTCTGTGTCAGCCCGGTCTCTTCAGGGCCTGGAGCAGCTGTGACTTGTGCCTTGTCCCAGCCAGCAGCCTCCTGCAGGCCACCCTGGGCACTGTCCTCTGCAAAGGGCACTCCCATCTGCCATGGAAATGGAGAAATCACCAAAGGAGCGGTGCTGTGACGGAGGAGGGGTCGGGAACTCAGGCAGCGGGGAGGGAGAGACAGGACGGTGTCTGAGGAGAGAGGTGTGGGAAGATGGAGAGGGCAGGAGTGAGTCAAAGTGGACCACGAGGAAGACTCCAAGTCCGCATCTGGAAAGAGCGGCTCTGGGGACACAGGAACCGCGGAAGCTGCAAACTGCTGTGTGCAGGTCACGAAAGGCTTAAACAGTGGGGGAAAGGGAAAGAAACAGAAAAGGACCAAAGTGAGCAAATCCAAGGAGGAAGACGCTCCAGGAGCCCTGAAAACTCCCAGATTTTGTTTGTTTTAAAGATTGCTTTAAGGGAGGAAGCTGTGATTCACGTGTGTATGCAAGCACATGCTTATGTATGTGTGTGTTTGTATGCGTGTATATATGTATGTATATGTATTTCACCATATAGTCCTGACTGGCCTGGAACTAGACACGTAGACCAGGCTAGCCTTGAACTTGCCACCCAAGTTCTAGGATTACCCCTATGTACCACCACCTGAGGCTTAGCCCATCATTTCACTCCTTGTTTTGACATGTTTAAAACAAAAACTGAGAAAGACCCAGATTCCCCTGTGAGCCGGTGGCAGCGACTCATTGCGGGCACCTGAGGCATTTGGTGTCAGGGAGTTCTGAGTTCTGCTTTCTTGACTCTGGAGGTGGAAGCTTTTGTTATTGTCCACTAGGTTAGTGTGTAGCTGTTTCTCTGTCTCTCCCTGCCCCTCCCGCGCCCCACCCTGTTGTGTGTACGTGTGAACATTTTCCCAGGCGTGTAGAACGGCTCGGGCTCGCGTGTCTAAGCACACACGGGAGGAAATGCTGACACACGAGGGAAACCAGAACATCAGATAATGAGTTTACTCCCACATTCTAAAAGGAACTGAGCGAAGAGACTCCTTACTGTTTCTCCATGCCACTCCCACCAAAGTCTGTTTCCACACACAGATATTCACGGCCAGGTACATGGCTCGCTGAGAAAAACTAAAAAAAACTAAAGGTAAAAGGAGAGAGCCAGTTCCAGAGTCATCTTTTTACCTCTGCATGTACATCACGGCATGTACCCCCACTGATAATAACTCATACTATCTCACTCAAAGTGTGTGTGTGTGTGTGTGTGTGTGTGTGTGTGTGTGTGTGTGTAGGTGTGCTTGCCTGTATGTATGTGTGTGTGCATGTGTGTAGATGTGTTTGTCTGTGTGTATGTGTGTCTGCATTTGTGTGCAGGTGTGTTTGCGTGTGTGTGTGTGCATGTGTGTGCACGCGCGCGTGTGTAGATGTGTTTGCCTGTGTGTGTGTGTATGTAGGTGTGCTTACCTGTATGTATGTGTGTGTGTGTGTAGGTGTGTTTGCCTGTGTGTGTGTATGTGTGTGCACGCACGTATGTGAATAACTTTTAACTTTCACCTGGAGTATAGCCGAAGACCAAGCTTCTCAGTACTTCAGTCCTTGGTTCCTGCCCTACATATGAACATGGGCTTGAATGTCTGCTGTATGGAAGTTTCCAGAATACAAACCAAAACCTCCTGGTGGAACGAGAACAGAAGAATGACCTCCCGTAAGTTCTAACCCTTCCTAATCTTGGTATCCTCAGTAAAATGTGGAGCTAGGATTTGACAGTTTCTGAGATGCTCTGAGTTTTTGCGGCTTAGGTCCCCGGGAGCAGAGACACCTGTGCCACCCACTGCCTGCCCCTAAGAAGCCTTCATTCCTCGCACTGTGGTCTGGAAAGTGGAGACCAAGTCACTGAGCTCCTCTATATGCAAGCCAAAGGCAGCAAGACCTGAGTGCACTGGGATTGGACCAGTTTCTCCTTGTGTGAGACATTTCACCCAGCATTCCTAGGAAGAAGCTTCCCGTTGACCCTGGGGGAACAGTGGCAGCCACGGCAGCCAGCAGCTGCCTCTAAACACATAGTAGCTTTAGCATTGCTAGCCTCAGCCATGGGCTAACGGTTGTCTGTGCTGTAAAGAAATCAACACATATGAGCAGACATAGAATCACTACTCTTTTCCATCTTCTTTAAAAATTTTTCTTTTATTTTTCTTTTATGTGTATTGAAGGTTTCACTTGCACGTCCACCTGTGCACCCGTGTGTGCAGTTCCCACAGAGGCCAGAGGAGGGCATCAGATCCAGGAAGGACCAGAGTCACAGATGGCTGTGAGCTGCCATGTTGGGGGGAGGTGCTTTCCCCAGCTTCTTGAGAAGAGCTTAAAGGCAAGTGGCTGGCACAGATTGGGTAGAACAAACCTCTAGGAAAAATTATGATAATTTTGTACTGGTTAATTTTGTTATTTGACAATTTCATACATGTACACAGTATATTCTAATTACTACCTCCGCCACGCCCTCTCTTATTTCTGTCCTCTCCCTATCCCCCACCCCACACCATCACAGCCCTTCCCGTCCCTTCCCAGGCTCACGACTTTGGGTTTTGTAACCTATTTAGTTAAGCATCTTTGTGGCTGTTGGATTGGAAGTGTCAGTGGGTCTGATGGGGTCCTCGATGGATGAAGGTGGTGATTGCTCCCTGATTCTATTAGAACAGTTCGGCAGTGGGGGGTAGGACCCGAGCCCTCCTCCATCTGCACCTGACCACTGAGTGCGGGCACGGGCAGCTGCTGAGAGCTCGGGGTTGCCACGGCTGTGTCTTGCTCAGAAGTGGAGATTTTTGCGGACATTCTCCCTGCCTTCCAGCTTCCTGCAGTGTTCTCTGAGCCCCAGAAGGGACCATGTAAATGTCTTATTGGACCTCTAGAAGTTTGCGATCAATCTGGAAACAAAGTCCTCTTTCTGTGCTTTTCAAATAGTGTTAAAAATACCAGAAGCTCCACTTTCCTGTTTTCACACAGGTGGGGAGGCCAGGTGAGGTACAGGTGTATAAACAGTTGTTCCAGCATCTCACACCAGCATCTCTGCTCAAAGCTTTCACCCAGCTCTACCCACTGTTCATGGGGCTCTAGTGTTTTTTCCTGTTGTGACCGAATAACTGACAGAAAGCAAGCGTGAGGGAGGGTGGGCTTGTTGGGGTCACAGTTCAAGGTGACACAGTCCACTGTGCTGAGGAAGGCATGATAGCAACCGTGGAGGCAGCTGGTCACCCTGCACCCACAGGCAGGAAGCAGAAGGGGATCAGAGAGAGGGACCAGGCTGTAAAATCTCCAGGCCCGCCCCCAGTGACTCCCTTCCTCCCATGAGGCTCCATTTCCTAAAGGTTCTGAGACTCAGCTGGGGACCAAGCATTTGGACATATGAGCCTGTGGGACACATTTCATACTACGACACAGTTTTATCTCACCTGATTTTAGCCTTAAAGTTCTTGGGTTCTGTGTTGATTGTGTGTCTTCCCCCACTAGAGGGAAGCTCTGTGAAGGCAAGGCCTTTATTTTAGTTACCGCAGACCAGATCCGAAAACCATGTCCAGCCTGGAGTACAGGATCAGGGCGGCTTGTTGGACTGATAAACTAATGAATGAATGAATGAATGAATGAATGAATGAATGAATGAATGAGACCACTGCTCCTTACAAGCACTGGTACATCTAAGGCATCTGCCATAGAAGCCAGCTCCACAGGTCTCCCCTGAGAAACACGGGGTACTGGGTCCCTTCAAGCCCTCCAGCCTCTTCTCCCCGAAGCCCACAGAGAAGCACAGGGGTTGTCTTCAGGGAGAGGAAGGACTCCACTGTACGTGGAGGACTGCGCTGTACGTGCAGCACAGGCATCAGATACAGGCACGGGAGGAAGAGCACGGTGGTGACCGGGCTGGGATTGCCTTGGCCTCGCTGTGAGACACAGGCTTGTAATCACATGACTTGGTGTTGAACAGAAGACTCAAGGTCAGACTAGCCTCCCAAGAGTACAAGAACTTTCACCCCGAGAGAGAGAGAGAGAGAGAGAGAGAGAGAGAGAGAGAGAGAGAGAGAGAGAGAGAGAGACAGAGAGACAGAGAGACAGAGAGAGAGAGGGGGCTCTTAGGTGTACTTCTTTAATCCATCAGCGGTGCTGATCTGTGAATCAGGTCTTGCTCATGATAATCACATGGGGCTGTGGACGTCAGTTGGTAGGCTGTTCACCTAGCAAGTATGAGCCTTGGGTTCCACCCCTCCATTGCACAAACCTGGTGTGGTGGTACACACGAGTAATCCAAGCATCTGGGGGTAGAAGCACAGGGATTAGGAGTACAGGGTCCTCATCAGCTCCATAGTGAGTTCAAAGCAAGCCTGGGATGCCTACAATCCTGACAAGAAAGAAAGAGAGGAAGGAAGGAAGGGAAGGAGGGAGGGAGGGAGGGAGGGAGGGAGGGAGGGAGGAAGGAAGGAAGGAAGGAAGGAAGGAAGGAAGGAAGGAAGGAAGGAAGGAAGGAAGGAAGAAGGGGGAGGGAGGAAGAGAGGAAAGGAGGGAGAGCGGGAAGGAGGGAGGGGAACTGACTATGTAAACTCCTTCTCCCATCTCCAAACAAATGGTATCGTGATCTCTTCTGAGACACAAAAGCTGACCGTCTGAATACACCCTTCGTGTGTAAAGAGTTGGGTCTCACGGCAAACGTCACCTCTGGTGACAGCTATTGCATGAGCGTTGTATAGGAAGGCTCACAACAGGAAACAGGAGCATCTGTGAAGCTTCTAAATGACAAGGGCCTCCATCTCTTCCTCCCTGTCTGTCCAAAGCACACTGACAAAGCAGTGGCCAAGCAAGGCCACCTTGTCTAACAGGCAAGTTCACTACAAAGAACGTGTGTCACCAACAATGGGAAGCGGGGAGGAATAAGCCACCTGAAGAGTCACAGACAGAGCCAGGGGGACATTAACAACTAGCCACGCTGAGCCTGTCCGTCCAGGGAGTGAATCCGTAGTTAAACTCCCACGAAAAGGCATCCCCTGGCCGCCAGCCTCGCCTTCAAAGGGCCTCCTGTCACCACGCCTCTGCTGTGTTCGCGGTTAGCACTAGGTGCTGCTCTTCTGCTGTTTATAGACACGGTTTTCTTTGCTAGGTGGCAGGAGCCTAACCTCCCAATTACACTCTTTCAGTCATCCTCTGCCCGCACACCCAGTGTCGAGTTCAGCCTCCTCTGAATGGAGGAGATGTGACATGCTAATCCACTGAAGAGCAGCCCTGGAAGGAACGATCCATACATGCTAGGAAAGGCTACTCCACAGTTAGACTTTTGTAATTGTCCTAATTCAAATATTTACTTAAACCCTGTTTTTATATTATGCACAGTTCAAGGGGAATGACAGTGTCAGCTGTGTGTTTCCTGGAACTGACCGTCTGCCGCAAGGCCACAGATAAAGCTTGTTTATGGAAAAACAAAATATGAAAAAAAAAAAAAAAGACCCTGCTCTTTGGGGTTTATACTCCCACACATACTTGAGTGGGAGAGAGGACAGTGTTCCAGGACCCTTCCCTCTGGTAATGAAAGGCAGAACTGCTTTCACTCCATGCGGGGATGGATGCACCAGGGCTCAGACAACTCGTCAGCGGCTTTTCTCACTGCCGGACCTGACACCTGCCGGATGCAGTGTGAGCAAAGACGCCTTTGCTTGGCTGATGGTGTAAGGGACTCCAGACCATCATGGCAGGGAACACGTGGTGATATGAGGGGACATTCCCTGTCATCCTGTCGTCGTCAACAGCCAGGACGCAGTGACGAATGCTGGCCCTCAGGTGACTTTCACCTCCTAACTAAATCTTGGGACCCTAATCCATGGAATGGTGTTACTCACATTTAGGGTGGATCCTCTGACCTTAACTAATTCAGTGTAGAAGCTCCCAGATAAACTCAGATATTTGCCTCCCTGGTGTTCTGGATCCTGACAAGTTGGCGATATTAACCACCGCAGAGTGTTTAGGAAGAGAACAAATTCTCAGTTCACCCTTAAGTTTTAAAGAACCAGTAGTCGTGGTTCTTCAAACCAGATGAGGCAGGGGAATGGCTGTGAACCCTCAGCTACAGTGTCTCAGAGTAGCAAGTAAACAAACGGACAATCGAATAACAACACGTTTTTTTAAGACTCAAAAGTCCATGTTTCTGCCAGGCGGTGGTGGCGCACACCTTTAATCCCAGCACTCAGGAGGCAGAGCCAGGCGGATCTCTGTGAGTTCGAGGCCAGCCTGGTCTACAGAGCGAGATCCAAGACAGGCACCAAAACTACACAGAGAAACCCTGTCTCGAGAAAAACCAAAAAAAAAAAAAAAAAAAAAAAAAAAAAAAAAAAAAAGTCAGTGTGTCTGCCCAAGCCCTCGGGTCGCTGCTTGGTTCTGTGGAGTTAGATAAACTCAGGTAGGTTTGGCACGGCGCGGAGATCCAGGGCCTACAAGTGGCTGTACGTAACAAGACAGCACACAGCTTATTGCTGCTGTCCACACTGTTTTCTTTCTTTATTTTTGTTCTTTACCGGTAACTATTTACAGTAGCAGCAATCGGGCAACATGCTCATAGCACTCCTAGAGTTTGGCTTTTATTTTATTGTTTAGTTTTGTCAGTGCCATTGGATCTTGAAGCTTTATGCAGGTCCTTGTGCTAAGCAGGAAGACCTACCTGAGTTCCAATCCCAGCATCTGTATCTAAAAAAAAAAGCCTGCTGGTATCACAGGAATGTGATACCAGCGCCGGGGAGGCACGGGCAGGAGAATCCTTCCGGCCGGCTGCCAGCCGGTATAACTGAGTCAGTGAGCCTCAGGTTTAGTGCAAGAGCTGGAGAGCGACTCAGAAAGGTACCTAATGTCAACCCCTGGCCTCCACACACGTGTGCACACACGCACACACATACGTGCACAGACAGACAGAAAGGGGGCGGTAGGAAGGGGCCTGAGAATGTAGCTCAGTCAATAGGGCGATTGCTAGCACAAAGCCCCAGGTTGACTCGTCACTTCATAAAACTGGCCTGGTGGCACATACCTGTGACCTCAGCACTCTGGAAGTGGGGGCAGCACGGTGCGAAGGTCACCCTCAAGAACGGGGAGCTGAGCCACAGGCCAGCCTGGAATAGATGAGATAATGTCTCAAAGATGTTTGGGTGGGACGAGAGAGGGAGGGAGGGAGGGAGGGACGGAGGGAGGGAGGGACGGAGGGACGGAGGGACGGAGGGACGGAGGGACGGAGGGACGGAGGGAGGGAGGGGGAGGGAGGGAGGGAGAATCGTGGAAAGACTGAAATCTTAATTTTATTACAGAGCTTGGAGGACAATGGAAGGAAGCCGTGAAGAGCTAGCTGCTGGGACCACAGCACAGACCCTTCAGTCTGTTCTGAGAGGATTTCTTCTCATTTTTACAGTGCTGGCCTAAGGGTTGATGGAAATAAATACTTAAAATCTGGCTCTTTAACAAACTCTTCTCCTGGCTTTCTCTGGCCACAGACGCGGCCCTTCTTTTCTGAACATTCTATTCACTTCTGTCATTTGACGATAGAACGGTGTGCTGGGGTACTTTGTGGGGATCAGTCAGGACGTTTAGAAATGGAGTAGGCTTTGTCTCCATGCCGTCCTTGTCGAGTCCTTCCCCCATCCCCACAGCCCGGGGACACACACATGAGCAGAGGAGGGACGCAGAGAATGTCGTCAACCCTCCTCCACTGCTTTCATGACGTGGCTATCAAAGGTGGCCAGAGTGGCCAGAGGTCAGCTCCTGACCCTGCTCTCTTCAGCCTCCAGGAAAAGATGTTTATGTATCCATCAAATTATCGATTTCCTGTAAGAACGGGGAGAGAATTTCTGAAAGAAGTCATTTTGGAGATAAATGGAAGATTAATGAGAGAGAATACAGAGTGAGTAGGCTGTGCCTGCTTGGATAATGTGACTTCTGCAGAGCTAGGGCTGTGGATGTGCTCACAGGGGTAAGAAATGTGGAAGCAGGATGGGGAGATGGTAAAGTCTATGCTACTAAAGCGCGTGACCCTTGTGCGGCAGTTTGGAAGAAAATGGTCCCCCAAGGGAGTGATACTATTAGGAGGTGTGGCTTTGTAAGAGTGGGTGTGGCCTTGTTGGAGGAAGTGTGTCACTGTGGAGACAGGCTTTGAGGTCTCATGTATGCTAACGTTACAGCCAGTGTCTGAAGCCATTTTCTGTTGCCTACAAGTCAAGACATAGGACACTAGGCTCCTTCTCCAGCACCATGTCTGCCTGTGTGCCACCTTGTCACACCATGATGACAATGGACCAAACTTCTGGATGTAAGTCACCCTAATTAAATGTTCTTCTTTTATAAGAGTTGCCATGCTCATGGTGTCTCTTCATAGCAATAGGAACCCTAACTGAGACCCCTCATTGGGATCCCTGGCACCCACATGGAAGCCAGACACAGAGGCTTGTGTTTATAACCCAGGACTGGGTGAGCAGAAGCAGGATGTGACCCCTGGGGCTCTCTGGTCAGCCAGGGTAACAGAACCTGTAAGAGACCCTGTCTCAAAAACCAGATGGGAAGCTATCGAGAGGGCTCCTGACACTGACCTCTGGCTTCTACACACGCACACATCTAGGCACATATCTGTGGGCACCTACATACAACACACATAAAAATCCTGTGAAAATCGACTTATATTTACACATATGACACACCCACAAATTACCTAATATTTCCTCTCAGGTGTTCTTTCTGCTAAATTGATCAAAGCTGTACAAATCCTGGTGTGTGGGCGTTTTAAATGTCACCAATTAATCTCCTCCATCCCTTTCTATCCACCAGCAGGTTCATTTACATAATTCCGGGCGGTGACTGTGAGTCTTAGTCACTATTAAAAGTTAGTTACAGTATGGTTTGACAACGATTTTCCAATTTTATTCCAAACTTGAGACAAAATTTCATCTACTAACAGTGAAACAAACGCCAACATTCCTATCCTGTTGCCTCATTGTTTTATTATTCCCTTCCCTCATAGTGAATTTTATAAATATTGAAAAGAAACATGTTCTGCGCTACAGAGGCAAGGCTACACACATGCTATCCCAAGCTGCAACCCCCAGAAGACATCCACTTCAGGCCACATAGAATTCTCCCACTTCCTTAATTCAGAAAAAAGCAATTCCAAAATCCAATGACATGCATTTGGGGCCAATATGAAACCATGGATGGACTTTGTGTGTTTCTA
The DNA here is from genome assembly GCF_049852395.1 of Peromyscus maniculatus bairdii. Lineage (NCBI taxonomy): Eukaryota > Metazoa > Chordata > Mammalia > Rodentia > Cricetidae > Peromyscus > Peromyscus maniculatus. Next base: position 12,656,508 of record NC_134857.1, on the reverse strand, counting down.
GTGCTAACGACTGAGTCCAGAGCCTCCTGCCCGTGTGGCCGAGACTCTGCCTGTTACACTCTCCACACCCAACCAAGGATTTAATGGAGTTCAGCCCCGGGGACTGCTTGATGTCAGGTAAGAAATGAAATCTACAAATCATAGACTTAGTGATGAGAACCAACCATGTTATCACAGGTGCTACTACAGGGGCTGAGATGCTTGGTCATTGAAGGTGCCTGCTGCCAAGACTGGGCACCTCAACTGGGTCTCTGGGATCCATGTGGTGGAGGAGAGAACCGACTCCTGAAAGCTGTCCACACTGGGGCCATGGCACATTTGTGCCTCAGCCCCACACCAAATAAGTAAAATATTTTAAAATATATGTCCACAAAGAAAGAAAAAACTTGATAGAATTATGCATTATCCAAGTACTTTTTTCCCCCCAGACAGGGTCTCAGGTGGCATAGTAGTGCATTCCTTTAATCCCAGCATTTGGGAGGCTGAGTTCGAGGCCAGCCTCATCTACATAGTGAGTTCCAGTACAGCCAGGGCTGCACAGTGAGACCCTGTCTCAAAAACAAACAAAGGAACAAACAAAAAGAGACAGGGCCTCGTAGCTCAGGCTAGCCTTGAAGTCCCTGTGTGCCTGACTCGATCCTCTGCTTTCAACCTCCTGAGTTCTGGAGCTGTGGGCATGGATCACCAGGAGTGCTTGCCAGGAGTGTTTCTGGGTTGTTAGGTGAACCAAGGGCTTCATCATGCTAGCGAAGCCCTCTACCAACTGAGCTACAGCCAAGCCTACATTGGATCTTGGTAAGTCAAATTTCCCATTAAGGAATGTGGAATAGATTTATCAAACTCTACACTTATTATAGTTTAACTTCTTGGACGTTTTTACCTAATTTTCTGCTTTATTGAAACCATTATAAATATTTAATCGGGCGTTTTCATGCAGTTTCTACCTGCAAATTTAATGAACACAGTATTTAAAATTCCCACCTAAGTTGTTCAATGGTACTTCACCCAAGACTGTTCCCTGGGTGCTTGACTCCTCCTCCAAGCTTCCAAACTAAGGGGATATGAGCACAGGAAAAAGGAAAGAGTTAGGTATAGGGGCTTATGCCTGAGGAGGCAGGAGGGTCACAACTTCCTGGTCTATAGAGTGAGTACTAAGACAGTCAGGATGATAGAGATGCTGTGGGGAGGAGAAGAGGGGAGGGGAAGGGAGGGGAGGGGAGGGGAGGGGAGGGGAGGAGAGGGGAGGAGAAGAGAGGGGAGGGGAGGAGAGGAGAGGGGAGGGGAGGGGAGGAGAAGGGAGGGGAGGAGAAGAGAGGAGAGGGGAGGGGAGGAGAGGAGAGGAGAGGGGAGGAGAGGAGAGGGGAGGGGAGGGGAGGGGAGGGGAGGAAAGGAGAGGAGAAGAAAGGGGAGGGGAGGGGAGGAGAGGGGAGGAGAGGAGAGGGGAGGGTAAGGGAGGGGAGGGGAGGAGAGGAGAGGGGAGGAGAAGGGAGGGGAGGGGAGGAGAGGGGAGGGGAGAGGAGGAGAGGGGAGGGGAGGAGAGGGGGAGGGGAGGAGAGGGGAGGGGAGGAGAAGGGAGGGGAGGGGAGGGGAGGAGGGGAGGAGTGGGGAAGGGAGGGAGGGGAGGAGAGGAGAGGAGAGAGAAGGGGAGGGGAGGGGAGGAGAGGAGGGGAGGGGAGGGGAAGGGAGGGGAAGGGAGGGGAGGGGAGGGGAGGGGAAGGGAGGGGAGGGGAGGGGAGGGGAGGGGAGGGGAAGGGAGGGGAGGAGAGGGGAGGAGAAGGGAGGGGAGGAGAGGGGAGGGGAGGGGAGGAGGGGGGAGGGGAGGAGGGGAGGAGTGGGGAAGGGAGGGAGGGGAGGAGAGGAGAGGAGAGAGAAGGGGAGGGGAGGGGAGGGCCGCTCTCTTCAGCGGTATAACATTGGAAAGTTACCTACCTTTTTTTGAACAGGGTTCACTCAGTGTGTGGCCCAGATGCTGTGAATTTCTCGCTCTTGCTTCAAAATCCCCAGTGCTGGTGTTGCTAGGATACATTAGCGCCCATGCCAGACATCCCTGGTAAAGACCGATGTGGGTTTTGTTTTCATGCATGTCTATATGCAAGTGTGTGTGTGTGTGTGTGTGTGTGTGTGTGTGTGTGTGTGTGTGTGTGTGTGGTACCTGCCCAGGCCAGAAGACAGGCACTGGATGCCCTGGAGCTAGAGTTACAGGTGGTGGTGAGCAGATAGATGTGGATGCTGAGAACCAAACTGCGGTCCTCTGGAAGAACAGCAAGCACTCTGAACTGCTGAGGCATCTCTCAGCCCTGCAAATATTTCTGAAATTAGATCCCTGTGGTCTGTAGGACAGAGGAGGCTGAGTGCTGGCTTTGCATTGAAAGAACAAATGTGAGCTAGTCACGATGCAATTTCAGCACTTGGAAGTTATAAGCAGAAGAATCAGGAGCTCAAGGTAACCTTCAGCTACAGAGTGAGACTGAGGCCAGCCTGGGATACATAAAGTGTGTGTGTGTGGTGGTGGTGGGGGGGCAGCACAGTAACCATCTTCCATTCTGCAATTGTAAGGACCAGTGTTTGGATCCCAGCATCCATTTAACAAGCCGGTCATTCTGCAAACACCTTGTAACTCCAGCTCAAAGGGGAGCAGAGGCAGGAGGGTTAGGGCAATTGCCAGCTTCCAACAAAGCTCGGAAAAACCTGAGCTCCAGGTTCAGGGTGAGATGCTACCCCAAAGGAATAGGCAGAGTGATAAAGGATGCCTGGCACTCTCTTTTTATCTGAGTTCATGAAAAGTTTTCATGCCTGCACACACACTTGGGTGGACACAGATGAAAACAGATAAAACACAAAAAATGTTAATGAATCCTTCTGTTTGAATGCAAAGTAGGAATTGAAAATTGGGATAAAATACAAGCATGAAATCAAACCACACACCAGCACCTCTTAGTCCTCTCACATCTCACAAGGCCATCCTTGCTTGTGAGATGGTCTTCAACTACACCTAGACCTTCATCACTTATTCTCCATGGCACATTTGCCAGAACTCTGACCCAAAAGCACTTTCCTGTCTCATTCCTTGTCTCCTCTGCAAGTCTGTAGGGTGGGACTAGTACATGGGCCTCAACTGTGACTATCTTCTAGACGGTTTTCCTTTCAAGGTTGCTTTTCCTCCATTGAACTCAGTAGACTGAAACGTGGCTTTCTGCATTTTTGCCAACCAATGCTCAGCCCTAGGCATAAAAAGGGTTTTGATTTTTACATTCATGTTGGAGTTACTGTTGCTTGAGTCAGAATCTCAAGCAGCCCACATGGTTCTCAAAACTGTATGTAGCCAAGAATGATCTTGAACTTCTCATGTTGGAATTGCAGGCTTAAGCCACCATTCCTGGGTCAAGCTCAAATTTTAATTATTTTTTCACATTTTATCAGTTAAAAACATTTTAATTAATTTCACAGTATTTTATTATTTAGTTGTACTATAATTTACATAAACATAATTATAAAATTTTTATGTGACTTCTACTTTTATACTATAATTTTCTTTTTCCTTCTTCCTTCCCCTCCCTCTCCTCATTCCCCGTCTTCCTGCCTTTCCTTCTCTCTCTCTCTCTCTCTCTCTCTCTCTCTCTCTCTCTCTCTCTCTCTCTCTCTCTCTCATTTTATTGAGGCAGCGTCTCATTATGCCCACGGTGGTCTTCAAGTCACCATGTGGCCAATCCTAATCCTTCTGACTGCTCTGCCTGCAACTCTCAAGTGCTGGGATTACAGGTTTGTGCCATCAACATTGGCATAATCTTAATTATTTTATGAACTGGTAACTACTACCTTAGTATAAAAAAATCCCACAATTGAGATTTTTAAGACAAAACATTCAGAAAAATATCTTAAAGTATTGCTACATTAGCTTGAAGAACTTTCCAAATATACAACGGTCCAAAATGATAGGTTTTACTTTATTTATATTTATATTTCTCTCTTTTTTTTTTTTGTCTGCTTGTTTTGTTGACTTTTTTTTTCTGATAGAGTCTCTCTATTATGTAGCCTTGGCTGTCCTAGAACCTCACTATGTAGACCAAACTGGCCTCGAACTCAGAGATTCACCTGCCTCTGCCTCCTGAGTACTGGGATTAAAGGCATGCCCACCAAGTTGGTTAAACAACTCACTGGTGGTGGCTGCCAATGGAGGAGAGTACTGATCAGAAGAATTGGAGGCCATGGTTACCTTTTTTAGAGCTTTATTGGGAGAGATGGGGGAGAGAGAGAGGGAAGGAGGGAAGGAGGGAGGGAGGGAGGGAGGGAGAGAGAGAGAGAGAGAGAGAGAGAGAGAGAGAGAGAGAGAGAGAGAGAGAGAGAGAGAGAGAGAGAACAGGATGGAAGGAGCAGAAAGGAAAGAGAGGGATGCACAGGGGGCCCACCCGCTTTTTAGGCTGGGACGCCATCGCAGGCTGATGATGTAAATCCCAGACTTTCGCTTATTATAAAAAGCAGGTAGATGGGAATAGGGGCATTGTTCCTCTCAAAAACTGCTTCCAGCTGACAACTGGACATCAGTTGGCTCTTGGGGGAGTCATCCGAGGTAGACAGGCATTGTGGGATGCTGTCTGTTATCTGTTTGCTCTGGAGACATGTATCCCTCTTGGCTGTGGCTGGGAACTTTCTGTTTGACAAGATGCTGGTGACACAGAAAAAAACTTAGAGAGATAAAAGAATCATTATTATTTTATGTTGACATTTATCTGAGGTAGATCCAGCCTGTGCCTATGGATTTTGAAACATGTTAAATTTTATCAAAGACAGATTATTTTAAAGCACCTGTTTCCTTTATTAGTTTGGCATCCAGGAGACAGGTGATCAATTGTTAAAAGCATCTGACAGTAATAGATGTTTATATTAAAGTCTTTTTATAGTGCCCAGATGCTTTTAGGTCTGGGGGTGTAAATACCTTTAGCTGTTACAGTTTCTTACTTGATGATCTCTGGACTCCGGTTCTGTGGTGGTCCTGTACCATTAGCTGAACAGTGAGTTAGAACAGGGAACTGAGAAGAGAAAAGCTTGTGGTGCATGAGAATTTGTTTTTTATATTTTGGAATTAGGGACAAGGCAAAGATCGGGGCCCTGTCTGTATGCACATGAGAAACACAGGCAGTGGATCTGGAGTGAAGCAATGAGCTCTTATTTTAGGTGGAAATCTTTTTTTTATTAAGTAACTCTGAAAATTAAATCTGGTGAGGTGGGTAAGGCTGTCCTCTGTACCGGACAATAAAGGAGAGGTGGCATCCCAAAACTCCCAGGACTGAGTCAGTGGCTCTGGTGTTCAGAAGGAAAGAAACGGATCGCTTCCCTGCTGTGTTCTGGGTTCCCTGCCATGTCAGTAGCCAAGCCTAGGTCTGTTGGAGGTCTTAGCTTGATGTGCCCATGCATCTTGGCGCCTGGGGGCAGTCAGCTGACTGTCTTTCTAGGTGGCACTTTTAACAAGGCTGTTGATGGCCTGGCAGGGCATTCGCTAGCCCATGGCCTTTTCCTCACTTAAAACAGGGACCCAACAGCTTTTGGGAATCAGCGAGTGCCAGCACTTGGCAATTTTGTTTTCGGGCTTTTATCTCTTCCCTGGCACACCTTAAATGCCACAGATGACTCTTTTGCCTGTGGGGTCAGGAGCCTTGCTCTCCAGATGCTTAAGTTTTAGTTGGGGAGATCTGGGGAACAAGAGACGGATTTTACTCTGTGTCCTGAATTTTTTTTTTTCCTGATGATTGATGGCTTAAGGACAGCTTTTGGAAGATCTGCCAGTAGGCAGACTATAAACCAATCCTTTTGGAAGACTTGTCTGAGGCTATAAGCTGATTTTTTTGGCTTAAGAACCATCCTGACTACTGTAAACTTCTTTGTATCTTAGCAGCTTCCAGACCCATCTGTGTCTCTCAAGGCACTGTGAGAATGAGTGGGTAGAATTAAGGTAAGTTAGGGTGAGTCGTAGAGCCTGCCCACTGCTGTGGATATCGCTATATGTAAATAAATCTGATTGGCCAATAGGCAGGACTAACAGAGGAAAATTGAGGTAGGAGGAAGGAGAGGAGAGACTGCCTGGAGCTGCCGCCAGGACAAGGAAGATGTAAGGTACCAGTAAGCCATGAGCTACGTGGCAAAGTAAAGATTAATAGAAAAGGGCTAAATATAAGAGTGAGAGCTAGACGATGATAGGCCTGAGCTAATGGCCAAGCAGTTTAAATAATGTAAGAGTCTGTGTCTTTATTTTATAAGTGGGCTCTGGGACTGGTGGGACTTGGTGGCGGGAGCTGGAGAGAAATTCTATAGCTACAGCCCACTGCCGGCAGAAGTCAGACAGAAAAGGTTGCACGTGGCAGACGCAGAAGTGGGGAAGGAGAAGGGTTCAGAGCTTCAGCAGAAAGCTTGGAGATAAAGTAACTCATTTGCCCACTCGCTGGCAGAAGTTCCCACGATGCTGGTATGCAGCCAGGTTTACTGTGCCCGCCCCTATCCTCCAATGTAGGTGGCAAATATATTTTATCTGCCCCTTTGTCTCATGGCTGTAGTTGAGAGAAAAATAAAAAATTAAAATAACAAACCAGGATCAGACTACACTCTCGGACGTCCCTGAAAGTGGAGAGAAATCTAAGAATCAGCTCAAGTCACGAGTCCTCTTCAACAAGGGATCGTGAGGGCTGCTACTGTACTGTAGTTGGTCCACAGTTGAACCCTAGACAGCATTTACTTCCTCATCAGGAGCAAAATGTGCCTGCCGTTGCCAGTACAGCCCGAGGACAACCCCTGGGGTGTCCGTCGCAAAGAATATAGCTCAGACTACAGCCGCGAGAACAGCAGACTCACTGTGAAGAATCATGGCGGTATCAGTAGTGGTAGCTGTGTGTGGGTCCAGCAGAGGCGGCGAGGGATGCACATGCCCTCACGGTCTCGCGGTCTTGTTGGATGGGGGAGGAGGCGGCAGGTGGCAGTGGTCATAGCAGGTCCTTGGTGCTCAGTGGTGTATCCGAGTCCGAATGGCACCAATGTTGGTTAAAACGGTGCTGCTCGTGGCTGGCCGCCACCTGCAGCGGCCATGCTGGTCGAGGAGAGTGCTGATCACAAGAATCATAGCCTTGGTTACCTTTTTAGAGCTTTATTGGGATGGGGGTAGAGAGGGAGAGAAGGAGAGAGAGGGAGAGAGAGGACAGACGGAAGGCAGGAACAGAAAGGAAAAGGAGGGATGCACAGAGGGCCTACCCGCTTTTTAGCCTGGGACTCCATCCCAGGCTGATGACATAATTAAGGACAGAATCCTTACACACCATGCCTTATTTATTTATTTATTTATTTATTTATTTATTTATTTATTTATTTATTTATTTATTTATTTATATTTGAGACAAAGTTTTACACTGTAGCCTAGGCTGACCTGGAATTCCAGCTAATCCTCCTGCCTCAGCCTCTGGAGTGCTAGAATTGTAGGCCTGAGCCGCCAAGCCTGGACACTCAAACAGTTACTTCATACATGTCCTTGGATCCTGGTCACCCTATGTCACCTCTCTGGCCCTGCTCCTGCCTGTCCCTGTCTTTTCCTCCTTTCACGTCATTCATTTTCTAGAGTTTTGTTTTTGTTTTTTGGTTGTTTTTTTTTTTTTTTTTTTTTTAAATGTCTGTGTCTGTGTCTCTGTGGGCAGATGCCCACAGACTCCAGAAGAGACATTGATTGCTCACAAGGTAGAGTTACCAGCAATGGTTGTTAGTTATTTAGCTACATTGTGTTCTTACCCTACAAGGAAGTGTCACAAAACATGACAGAATCCGCTTATAGAGTTTATTAGAGATAAAGGGATAGAGAGTGTGCAGGCCTGTGGGAGAGACTCGTGCGTGGAGAAGAGGAAGAGGAGAGAGAGAGAGAACCGGGAATATGGCACTCCGCTTAAAAAACCGGCTGGGGGCGTGGCCAGGTCACGTCACTACTCCACTTGTGTGCGTAGATCACATGGTCACGTTGAGCGCTTACGTAGCCATGTAACATCACAGATTCTGGTCACGCGAGATGCCTTGGCCAGAACTTGCTAGGCGGAGGTGTCCGGCCTGACCGGAATTGGCTAGGCGGAAGTGTCCGCCTGTTATATGCGACCGTGGGGGGGCAGGGGGCGTGTTGTGAACCCTTCAATGGTGAACCACCTAACGTAGGTGCTGGAAACTGAACTCTGGGCCTCTGAAAGAGCATCAAGTGCTCTTACCCGCTGAACCATCTCTCCAGTTCCCCCATTTTTAAAAAATAAAATCCAGGTTCTATGTATGAAAGAAACCATGCAATCTAGGGGCTTAGCTACATTTGTTAAAAAGCACCAACTCCTCCTCCCTTGGGTCCATGAGGTCTGAACGCAGGTGACAGGCAGGCATCTGTGCCTGCATGTGGTTACTGAATACCCAGGGTTTGGGGATTGTACTACGTCCCGTGTGGAATATCTGGGGGGAAAAGTCTATGTACACTATGCTCTTATGTCTGTTAACTTTGTTTCTCTAAGACAAAATTCTGTCAATACAGCTACAGCTCTGTCAAGCATTCAGGATGAGAATAAATATAGATACACCAAGCTCTTTATCCATTTACTTTATTTCTCTGGAATGAAATCCTGTCTCCATAACTTCATTTCTGTCCAGTTCCTTAGCTCGTAGTTCTGCTAACTCCTATGCTTCCAACCTCATCTTCATCCTCTGTTTCTTTATTCTCCATTTCCACTCCTGGCACTCAGAAAACTCTACCCGAGATCTGCTTACCCTCTGTGGAACCTGTCTTCCTCTCTTTTTTTCTGGCCATGCCCTTCTGTCCATTTCTACAAAAAATGCCTGTCCTCCTCTCCCTGGCCACACTGGTTCTCTGCCTCTTCAGGAATGTTCCTCCACCCTACCTTCCACCTTGATATGTAAAAACCTTTTTTGTTCTCAGTCAATTGCTCTGGAGAGCCACTAGGTCTCAAGGGGAGGGATGGTCTGAGCTTCATTAGCACAAGAAACAAAGCTATGCATCTCTAGCCAGCTTGTCTCTTAGGCTCAGCAGGGGAGTTAGTTACCTAGAAGTTCAGCAGGTCTGGAAATATTTGGGCATGCAGGAATTTCATAGCAGAAGACAGCTGAAATATTAAAGGCTGGATCCCACCAAATATTCATAATAAATGGCTTGCCTCTTGACAGACCGTTGGCTGGTCAAAGTATAGCTTTAATACACAGCTGAATCTCTATAAAGGCATTGTTGTGCCCAGATCGTGACCCCCAGAGAGACCACCAAAGACGAGCATGCCGGAATGCAAAAGCAAGGTTTAATTCTGGATATCCAAAAGCAATACAAGCCTAGGCAGGGACTTCGTCCAATACATCCAACGCAGTGGAGGCTGGAGGAAGCGCCCACCTGTCTGCAAGCTCAGTTTTTAAAGGGAAAAGTCACAAGGTTACATCATTTAGGGGTGCTAGTACAGGTACAATTCTGATTGGCTCGCTTCTAGGGACTTCTAGAAATTACTTCTAAGGGAGTGGTTGCCCGCCACCATTTCTCATTGGCTGCCCTCAGGTGGGGGCATTTCTGTGGTCAGTTACCCTGGAAACCAGGGAGAGGACATTCCATAGTCTGGCAGGCATTACCTCGTGACTATCTTGTGGCTCTGTACTTTTACACTTCCTGGTTTCTGGAATCTGAACTGACTGGTCTCAGTAACTTCTGGCCTGTTCCAGTAACTTATGGCCTGTAGCTAAAAGGAGCAGTCTTAGGCCTTTAGTTTTGGGGTGAGAGCATTTTGGTCTTATTTTGGTTCCACATTTCCCCCTTCTCATGTGCCTAATGGAACCCAATCATGGGTTTTGGACAGTTAGCTCCTAAGTATCCCTCTCTAATAATGGCCATGTATAGTTAGCCATCTTGTCTCTATGCCAGGGAGTTTTCTTTTGACCCAGCATTTCAGCCTTTTCTGAACAGGGAACATGGGTGACGTTCTCTCTTCTGGAACTGCTTCGAGCTGGCATTGGGGCGCCGATGTCAGGGGGCCCCAAAAGGCTGAAAAGCTAGTTAAAGACTGGGCAAGGGGGCATTTGTCAGAAGCATGTAGCTGCCTGACCCCATAGGGACAGGGAAGAACCATGTTAGCTGGGCTGGTCCATGTCAGCTTTTAGCAAGTCTGGAGCTCAGTCGTCTGGAGCAGTGGAGTCAGCGACTGAAACCTGGAGGTGACTGCCAGCCAAATGGAAATCTGTTGAGACAAATTTAAACTAGGAACAGAAGTTAAAATTTATGAACTTATTTGGAACCCTTAGGTCCATACCCTTAGTAATGGGAAAATCAGTAGTCCCAAGACCAGGAGAGAGGAAAAATACCATCTTTAGGAATACTTATCTGGGGTCCTTTTGACCTCTGCGAAGTGGGTCTAGGTTTTTATGACTCTTTTGATCCTTTAAGGCCTACTTACAAAATGACATAAAAGTTTTAGATACATTAGTATTACCAATCTATACTGAAATCCATATTGTCTGTAAAACACCAGAAGTGGACTCATGCCTTTGAGTTCCAACAAGAACTACAGATTTGGGTTAAAAGCTTGTGCATTTTCCTTCTGTCCAGAAAGCCAGGTATAAATTGGACAGAGATTTTTGGCCTGGTGAGAGGCACTTTTAGGTTTACATTTATACATATTTAGATGACATCTAAAACAAATCCAAAATATTGAGCTTGTGACTGAACAGTAAGTAGTCATTGCTCTACCAGCTCATCAGGACTCCTAAATGTTAAGCTCTGAACCACAGAACAGGAGAGTAATCTGAAACTTATCTCATTTTGGACTCATATCTGAACTTTTATGACTTACTTACACTTTTATATCTTAGAACATTTTCCTAAAAGTGAGCTAACAAGAAAGCTATAGCCTTGCATGAGGATCTGGTTGATGCCGCCATGCTGGCCAAGTTAGAGCTAGCCTGGCCATCAGTACTGTCAGAGATCTGAGAAGGATAAACTATATCTGAGTGCAGACCAAGAAGCTTCCAATCCTATAAATTACAGGGACCAATCCCTACCCAGGTCTCCATACCGTTGGAGGCACCAGTCAGAACAACATCAATCTTCTTCCACCATCAGGTCCATAAGGCAGAGTAAATACTCTGTAAATATTCCTGTGGAATAGGGACATGGAAGACTGACCTTGATCAGGCAAAAGGGTGTAATCAATTCCAGTGTCCTACTGCTTGTCCACAGTCTGGCCTGGGTCCTGGTGGCAGGCATTTCACTGGGGCATCTTGCCCTGTGGTCAGCGTTGTCATAATCCAGGCAGAGACGTTGTGGTGCCTTGTACGTAATCTTCTTTGGAGACCTTGGGTCACTGCTAGGATCTGGAAGCCTGTCTGATATAGTAAGCTTTTAGATCAACATTTAAATGCCATATTCTGCAGGTCTCTGAAGTATGAGGGCTGTCCAGGCATATCTGAATAGACAAACTTTGTTTCTAATTACTTGTTTCAAGCTAAACCCTGAAAACATATGCAAGGGACTGAGTAAATGAGTAAACTTACATCAGTACTTACTTACCCTGACTACAATTAAAAAGCTTGATTACTTATGACTGACTATTTATGTTCTCTAACAGTCTACAATAAGTAGCCTAAAAACAATGCTTTTAAGTTGAAGCTCTTCTAGCATCAAATACAGGTTCAGTAAAGAAACCAAAACAAAATATCATTATACAACATTCTTAAGCCTGAACGTACCTTGGGTAAGAAACATTTTTTAAGCCATTGGTTTTTAACTATAAAAACTGTTCTTAAAAGACTGATATCTCTCAAATGTCATCCGCCACTGCAACTAGACTCTTTTTGGAACTCTAGTCCTGCCATACATTTGCAAACCTCAGCTGTTTCCTATGATTCCTTTATGTTGCAAAGTTTGGCTGCCAGAGCAAGGTATATTCCTGTGTATAAAAGCATTGATGTGCAGCTTTAATATTAATCAAATAAACATATGTTGCCATCTATTTAAATTCTCTAGAAACTTGCTGTTGAACACTTGGTAAAGACATAAGTATTAGGTGTTAACCCGAGTAGATCTTTATAACCTTAGTAAAAGATGGCTGCCAGCCACATGGCTGCCCATGAGGTCACCAGCCAAGATGGAGGGAGCCACGTGGTTGCTGTTCAAAGCTCATTTTTCTAAGCAATAATTACTTGCACACATACACACAGTTGGATCCAAGTTACACACATACATACATACAGTTAAAGCTTGCTTACATTTTCAAGTCACATGCCTGTATACATACACACATAAGCAGTTTGCAAAATCATTAGCCATTCTTAAGATGAAAACCAATAAGAATTAACTTTCAAATTCAGTATTTGCAGGTATAAGAAACCATAACAAACAGTTTACATCACATCCCCTCTGACCTTCTACAACCTTCCATGTACCCTCAGTCCGTTCCTTTGATCCCTCAGACATTTACTCCAGACAAATTCCACCTTTTTTTCCTTCAAAACAGAAACTCTTACCAAAGTCTTTCTTGTGATTTCCCTCAGTACTCTAGAATATATTGTAAAGTTACAGTATTTAAAACAACAACAGAAATACATGCATACACCATAACAAGAAAACTCAATTTGCATCAGCACTGTACAGACAAACTGTTGGTGACATTCCATTCTTGGAGCCAGACCTTGATCAGGTTTTAGCCCCAGGGCAGGTCTTGGGAGCCCCACCCAACAGCTTGGAAGAGGAGGACGGGGAAAGCGGGGGGGGGGGGGGGGGGGGGGGGGGGGAAGCATGCACCATGGAGACAAAAGATTGCTGTTAACCTCAGATTTTCAAGAACATGAGAATGACAGACTGAAAGTGACTCCACGCCCTGGCTGGGCCCACAGACCTGTAGGCCACTCCTCAGCTGTGACCCTGGAGGGGCAGTTAGTTCTCCACCAGCCCCCACACTGAGCTCCTTGAGGCTCCTGCTGGCTCCTGCCAGCTCTGCCCCGTGTCCACACAGGAGCCCAGCCAGAACCTGCCGGCCATATCTGAGCCCCACAGTGTTCACAGCCCGCTCTAGCACAAAGCCATGCCCAGTTCCCATGCAGCCAAGCCTCTACTCCACAGCTTTTTGAGTGAGCTGGGGCCCCGAACCCACTGCATCTAGACCCCGTGATGCTCACGGGCCGCCTAGCCCTCTCAGCGGTGCCCTGGGTCCCCGAAGCAGCAGCTGTGCGGCCGCTGCCTGCCGGCTGCTGCCTGCTGCCTGTGCTCTGGTCAGAGAGAGCAAGGAAGCAATGTTAGGTTAGTCTGTGCCAGTTCAACCACCGAAGGGGTCTCCATCCCTTCGGCTGGCAATCCGGATCACAAGTCCCAATGCACACACAAGCTCAGGCATAAAACACTCACACATGTGGCCACAGTTCTCACACATTTATACATTTATGAAGGTATAACAAATAACACTGACGAACAAGATAGGCAGACAAAAAGGAAGAACAAGGGCCCTACAGATGGTCCAGGCAGACAGACGAGAGTCCAGAGAGGGAGCCTCAATAATGCCAAAGACCTACAGATGGGACAGGGAGAATTCAACAGAGTCTCCCGATCCCCAGATGGATCCAAACAGACGGACCCCTCATGGGCATCTCCCGATCCCCAGACGGATCCAAACAGACGGACCCCTCACGGGCATCCTAACAGACGGACCCCTCTCGGGCATCCTATGACGGGGGGACCTGTAAGGACCCCCGCGTCCTGATGAGGGGTTGGAACGTCTTCCAACTCCTCCAGGTCACCTTACAGGCGCGTCCGCCAAGGTGAGCCTGTCAGATTCAACCGCCGGCTTCGGATAAGAGAATGAAAGTAACAGGAAAACACAGACAAGAAAATGGAGCGCTCTTACCGATCGGTGCAGATGGACCTCCGGAGCTCTTAGGTGTCCCGGCGGGGGGTCTCTGGGGATCCCGGACGAGCCCCCAAATGTTGTGCCCAGATCGTGACCCCCAGAGAGACCACCAAAGACGAGCATGCCGGAATGCAAAAGCAAGGTTTAATTCTGGATATCCAAAAGCAATACAAGCCTAGGCAGGGACTTCGTCCAATACATCCAACGCAGTGGAGGCTGGAGGAAGCGCCCACCTGTCTGCAAGCTCAGTTTTTAAAGGGAAAAGTCACAAGGTTACATCATTTAGGGGTGCTAGTACAGGTACAATTCTGATTGGCTCGCTTCTAGGGACTTCTAGAAATTACTTCTAAGGGAGTGGTTGCCCGCCACCATTTCTCATTGGCTGCCCTCAGGTGGGGGCATTTCTGTGGTCAGTTACCCTGGAAACCAGGGAGAGGACATTCCATAGTCTGGCAGGCATTACCTCGTGACTATCTTGTGGCTCTGTACTTTTACACTTCCTGGTTTCTGGAATCTGAACTGACTGGTCTCAGTAACTTCTGGCCTGTTCCAGTAACTTATGGCCTGTAGCTAAAAGGAGCAGTCTTAGGCCTTTAGTTTTGGGGTGAGAGCATTTTGGTCTTATTTTGGTTCCACAGGCATAAGAAGCACGAGGGAGTATCTGTTAACCTACCCTATCTCATCCCTCTTCAGAGCTGATGACACAAATATGCCATTGTCCTGAACCATTTCCAGTCAGGTTCCAGAGCAATCTCTCAGCTTCCAGAATCAGCTCAATCAGCAGGACAGACATTTCTCAAGTAAGAACAGTCCTATGTGATCAGAAGGCTGCACCCTGAGCACAGCAACCTGGAGGAACCACACTGGTCCCCTTTGTGATGGCAGTTAGCAATTAATCCAGCTGGGTCATAGCTGATGCCTTTCATCCCAACACTTGGCAGGAAAGGCAGAAGAATGGCTGTAAGCTCCATGATAGCTTGGACTACATGAGGTTTGAATGAGGATGGCCCGCACAGGCTCACTTCGAGCAGCACTGTCAGGAAGTGTGTCACTGGGAGTGAGGTTTGAGGTTTCAGAAGCTCAAGCCAGGTCCACTGGCTCTCTCTCTTCCTGATGACTTTGGATCCAGATGTAGGACTCTCTGCTCCTTCTCCAGCACCATGTCTGCCTGTGTGCCACCATGCTTCTCACCATGATGACAATGGACTAAACCTCTGAACTGTAAGCCAGCCCCAATTAAATGCTTTCCTTTGTAAGAGTTGCAGTGGTCATGGTTTTCTTAACAGCAGTAAACCCTAAAACAGACTATAAAATGAAACCTGCATCAAAACAGAGGAACAAACCCAACCACCTTGCAGGACCAAGCTGAGACAACAATGGATACAACCACACCTTGATAAAGACTGCTTAGTTCTGTACACCTCCTGGCCCCTACAATTCTGTTTAATGCAAAGCTCCTGTCAGCATTCCAAGACAATCTTGAGATCGCTGTCTCCCTTCCCATCTTCATCTTCTCAATGCGTTGTGCAAACTTCCTTCCTTTGTTTTCTCCGTCGCTTACCTGGCTGCCATTTGTTTACTTGAGACAGGGTCTCAACATAGCCCCAGATAGCCTAGAACTTGCTATGCAGAAGAGGCTGGCCCAGAACCTTTAGTGATTCTGCCAACGCCTCATGTGCCACAATGCCTGACATCATGCTCATTTCTTTAGTTGGCATGTTGGGATGGGTGCCTGAGCCTTGCTTTGGGGCCCTGTAGAAGTGGGACTTGAACCCCAGTTGTATCATTTGGCTTTTTTATTTTTCACTTAATGCAGTTATCTCCATTGCCATCCTTGCTCCAGCAATGATAGAATTTTCTTCTTCATTATGGTCAAATAAAACTCCATTGTGTATGTGACTGTTATTCTTGGTTGTCAACTTGACTATATCTGGAATGAACTACAATGTAGAAATGGAGGGCACACTTGTGATCTGGATCTCAAGGCAGGAAAACATATGCCTTTAATCCAGATCTTGAGGCGGGAAGGCACACCTTTAATCTGGGCCCCACCTTCTGCTGAAGTCTATATAAGGATGTGGAGGAAGGAAGGCTTCATTCATTCTTTATCTGCTTGCTCTCTCCTTGTTAACACATCCGTTCCTTCACTGGCACTGGAGCTGACTTCTCCAGGATTCCAGCACATACAGAAGACCATCTGAGACACCCAGCCTCACGGGACTGCGCAACTACTACATTCTTGGACTTTCCATTCACAGCTAGCCATTGTTGGACTGTAGCCTTAAGTCAGTCCAATAAATTAATATATATGAATGTGTATGAATAGGTATACATATGAATATGTATATGTATATGTGTGTTTCTATCTAATATATATATATATATATATATATATATATATATATATATATATATTCATTCTGTAATTTCTGTGACTCTAGAGAACCCTGACTAATGCAGTGTATATACACCACATTTTCTGTAACCATCCCTCTGGGCATGGGTTCCCTACCTGGGCTACTGTGAATAGTGCAGTAATAAACATGGGTGGGCATGCATCTATCCTGAGACTAGGTTTTTATTGTTCTTACTTTTGTTGTTTAGGATATTTTTGTTTTTGTTTTTTGTTCTATCATGAACTTTTGGCACACACATGCACAGACATACCCACACTTTGCACACACACACACACACACACACACACACACACACACACACACCAGTGTCAGTGTTAGAGGAGCGCACCACCATGTTAGTTTGTACTGTGCTAGGATTTGATCCAGGGCTTGGGCAGCTAAGTAAGTACTCTTCAAACTGGCCAAGCACCTTCACACCCTGCCCTGTTTTGATCAATGTCTGGGGTGTTTGGCAAACAGACCACAGCCTGTTGGCACCCATTGGCCTGTAGGGCCACCACCAGCAGTTTGTGCTTCCACAGAAGCATGGCACACCAGAGGCCTATTAATACTTGATGTCGATGGTGCTTCCCAGTCACTCATCCCTGTAACGTATCAATTCCCAGACACCTCCCAGGGCGGAGTGGGGGCACCTCCCAGGGCAGAGTGGGGGCACCTCCCAGTGCTTGTCCAACCCATTTACCAGCCAGTTCTTCCTTTATCACAATGAACCCTTACGTCGAAGCTCTTCACTTCAAGGATGTTATGAGTGAGAAAAATTGAGAGTTGGCTGGATTCTCCTTTTTTTGCCAAACTGAGGCTTGCAAGGGATGTCCTCACTCTTCCTTTCTTTTGGGCCACAGTGTAGACACCACCCACAGTCCTGATCTAGCCTGGAAGGGGCAGGTTTTCTAAAACAATGTTTACTTTTGTTGCTTTGGCTCTTTTATTTTATTTATTTATTTATTTATTTATTTATTTATTTATTTATTTTTATTTAACAAAGGTCATAGATCCCAGACTAGTCTCTAACTAACCAAGGAAGACTTTGAACTCCTGATCCCCCTGCTTTGACCTACTGCATGCTGGGGACTACAAGCACGTTTCACCAGGTAGTGCACATTGAACATGGACTTCGCACACAACATTCTCCTGGAATGAACGAGATCCCAGCCCACAGGTTTCCATTTGTCCCCTCTGCCCTCTTCCTCACTACAAGCACATGAGTCCCTCATTTAGAAAGTCACAATGCAGCCTCTCTGAAGACGGTATTTCTTTGAAGGGACTCCATTCATTTTTGTCTTCAGTAGTAATGTGAAATTTTGTTGACACAGAAGTAATTAATGCAAGGCTTTAAATTTACATTGCTTATTATCCACATGGTCTTACTGGTGTGCAGCCAACTGACTGAACAGAGACAAACACTAACAGAAAAGGAAGAGAAGGAAGTGAAA
Organism: Peromyscus maniculatus bairdii; assembly: GCF_049852395.1. NCBI lineage: Eukaryota > Metazoa > Chordata > Mammalia > Rodentia > Cricetidae > Peromyscus > Peromyscus maniculatus. Next base: position 12,638,775 of record NC_134857.1, on the reverse strand, counting down.
TGACTTCTCATTTGCTACTACTAAATCCGAACTGTTCTTAGACAAACATTATAAAAATCCACCACTCTTAAAGACTAGCCTGGCTATCTTTTTTTTAAGTAACAGATCTTTAAGTAAATTTCTACATTTGTGTCCTGGTACATGTGAATGGTGTGACTGGCAAGATGTGTGTGTGCAATCAAAGAACAACTTGATTCTCTCTTTCCACCATGGGTCCTGGGCATCCAACTCAAGCCATTGGGCACTTTGCCTTTGGAACCATCCTGCTGCCCCAATTTTCATGGTTTTCAATTTATGCATACTTTGTATGAAATCAACCTATTTCTATAGGTTGTAAGCCTGTAAAGTCTTTATATAGTAGGCAAAAGATTATAATCAGTGTACAAAGGAAAGATTGCTCACGATGTAAATTTCAGGATCTGAATTCAAACCCCAGAAGCCAACTAAACAGTCAGGTATGAGAGCCTGTGGCTGTGACACCAGCACTGGGGACAGGGATGGGGACAGAGGACAGAGGTGCTCTGGAGTGTGCTGGCTGCCAGTCCAGTGCGGGTTCACACAGAGAGATCCTGACTGAAGCAACAAGGCAGAAGACCACAGCAGAGACCCCATGTCCTCCTCCGGCCTCCTTGCGGTCACACATAACCAGGTAGTCACACATCTACAAAAATATGAATAAAATATTTCTCAAGAGATGCATTTATGTTACTTGTAAAATCAGAACTCCTAGATGTAAATATGAAGCTATGCAATTCAAAGGACAGAGATGATTTCATAATCCCCTGCAAAGTGGGAAGAAAATATTAGATGGTTTTAAAACATAAAAATTGAAATATTGCTTGCTACTTTTTTTCTGTTATGGGTCTTTATTTTCATAAAAATGCAGGTCTCCCCATACACAAGTATTCACAAACACCACTTGCTGAGTTTCTTTTGTTTTGTTTTTGTTCTGCTGTGGTTTTTTTTTTTTTGTTTGTTTGTTTGTTTTGTTTTGTTTTTTGAGACAGGGTTTCTCTGCGTAGCTTTGCGCCTTTCCTGGAGCTCACTTGGTAGCCCAGGCTGGCCTCGAACTCACAGAGATCCGCCTGGCTCTGCCTCCCGAGTGCTGGGATTAAAGGCGTGAGCCACCACTGGCTGGCATCTGCTGTGGTTTTTGAAACAGGATCTCACTAGGTAGTGCAGGCTGACCTTGAACTAAGCATCCTTCCTCAGCCTTCAGGGTGTTGGAACTGCAAAAGTTTGCTGCCCTGCTGAACAAAATATTAAATACTTATCACATCTTTTGATTGACAAAACCATTATGCAGGGAGATTTCAAAAGATATTTTTACTTTTTATGTGTGTGTGTTTCCTATTTTGTTTTTATGTTCTATTTTCCTTGGCTGAAACAGGCTGAGGAGGGAAGGGTTTATGGGACAGATTCTGTTGTCCCTCTTCAAGGGAAGTCAGGGCAGGAGCTCAGTGCTGGAACCTAGAGGCAGAAAGAAACTGAAGCAGAGACCTGGGAGAATGCTGCTTAATACTTTGCTCTCCGGCTTGCTTAGCTCTCTCTCTTACTACAGGCCAGGCCCACTTGCCTAGGGATGGCACTCCCCACGGCTGGGCCTCCTGCATCAACTAGCCATAAATTTTAAAAAAGTACTGAGAAGTTATGCCCACTGGCCAATCTAATGGAAGCAATACTTCAATTAAGAGTAACTCTTCCAGCAGGGTATGGTGGCACATGACTTTAATTCCAGCACTCCAGAGGCTGAGGCAGGTGGATCTCTGAGTTCAGGGCCAGCCTCATGTACAGAGAAAGTTCCAGGACAGCCAGAGCTACACAGAGAAGCCATGTCTCAAAAAGCCAAGGAATTCCCCTGTCCATGTGTGTCAAGGTTTGTGTCAGAATGACAAAAACTAACCAGCACCGTGTGTGTGTGTGTGTGTGTGTGTGTGTGTGTGTGTGTGTGTGTGTGTGTGTGTGTGTGTGTGTTGGAAGGGAGGTACATACCATGGCATGTATGTGGAAGTCTGTGGACAACTTTTTAGAATCAGCTCTCTCCCTCTGTCATGTGGGCAGGAGTCTAATGCACATCAGTGCTGTGAACAAAGCACCTTTACCTGCTGAGCAATCTTGCCAACCCTGTGGAGACATTTCGCTAAAGTGAAAACAATAAAAATAGTGTAAGGGAAACAATATAGGAACCAATATGAGCAAGTAATTTTGGAAGAATCAAACTGCACAGTATGGGATGCAGAAAAAAATCATATAGCTCAGGCTTATGCTAGAATCTGCTTAATTAAATACTACAAGCACTGTTATACCTATAATTTGATTAAGCACACATGATCAATGGTGGAGCTACCAAGAAGTCAGAATATTTGTTGAATGGCATGGCAGTAATAGGCAATGCTTGTTACAGGTATTTAGTTAAAGATGGAGCTGCAGACAGATATGGGCTAGCCTTGTACAATGAAGAGCTGACTCTCATGCCCTATTAACTCCAACAAAAAACAAACAAAACGAAACAAACAAATAAAAACCACCTTAGTTCCCGAATCCAGAATCTAATCTTACTTTATATATAAGCTCAAAAATGTTGTTTGTACATACGTATTGCATTTTTTTCTGAGATATGAAACTAGTGTATAAATTGAGGGATACTGTTTTATTTGTTTGAGAGAGTTGCTTAACACCAAGTCTTATTTATTCAGCAGCCAAAACTGTTCATAACCCATTTAGCAGCTGAACCAGGGTTGAGTTGATTTAGGGTTGTTTTAAAAATCTGGCACCGGGGCTGGAGAGATGGCTCAGAGGTTAAGAGCACTGGCTGCTCTTCCAGGGGTCCTGAGTTCAATTCCCAGCAACCACATGGTGGCTCACAACCATCTGTAATGAGATCTGGTGCCCTCTTCTGGCCTGCAGACATACATGCTGGATACATAATAAATAAATAAATCTTAAAAAAAAAAAAATCTGGCATGGACAGCAGTGCTTTCTCAGTGTGAAGAGGAGAAGAAAAACGCATACCCTCTTCCCCTTTCCAAAGGTGGTCCCTGGTCCCCGGCTCAGGGAGCTCAGTGCTCCCCTAGTTTGGTGTGAGGCTGTGTGCTTGGTTCCTTGTTATGCAAAATAAATGCAAAAACCAAATGTGCCAGGCTTAGTGGCTTGTGCCCTCAATCCCAGCATTTACTAACTGCGGAAGTACAGCTGAGTTTCAGGCCCATCAGCTCCAGACCCCCAAGACCAAGTTCTCAGCACAAAGGGGATTTACTTGCCTCAGAGGGACAGAAGGCAGGGAATAAGAGACAGAGACAGGAGAGAGGGAGGAGGGAGAAGGGGACAGGGACAGGGAGAGGGGGAGGGATTGTCCTGGAGTGGTACAAGGACCGCCTCTGGGTAGAGAGGAGGCAGACGTGGCCCATAGGAAAATGGCGGTTTGTAAAGGTAAAAGGGGAAACCTCCGTGTTAGGATGAGGTGTTTAATACCCTGACGGGCATGTTAATTAGGGTGGCCGCAGAGGGCTTTTGATTGCTGGACTTCAATACTTTGATAGCTGGACCTTGGTGGTCAGCCTCAGGAGGAGGGAGTTGTCAAATGGTGGTGGCCTTAGGAAGGTAATCTAATGGTTTTTTAGCAAGGCAGACGGAATGCAGACAAGGCCTGCCAGAGCCCTGTTCACCATGTTCAGGACAGCTACAGTCCCTTCACCTTTTCTCAGAAGAAACAAACATAAATAAATACACAACTTCAGACCCTAGGCTAGCAATCACTCATGTGCTTGCTAGAAGAAACCCACCTCAGACCCATGAATCAGAATGTGCATTTGATTAAATTATTCGAATCCACAATTAATAAATTAATTAATAGTTTATTGTGTTCTGAGAAAGGGTCTCATCCAACCTAGGCTGGCAATAAACTCAATGTATAGCTGAGGATGACTTGGAATTCCCACCCTCCTGCCTACACTCCCAAATTCTAGAATTAGAGGCTTGCTCTACCTCCACTGCGTCATGGGTTGCTGAGAATGGACCCCAGAGCTTCGTGCATGCTGAACACTGCACCAAATGGGCTATATCCCCAGCTCCCAGAAGCCACATTGTAATAAGAACCACCAGTGTAGGCACATATAAATATAAGAGGTAAACAGCAGTTAGATGAGAATTATACCTCTCACATCAAGCCACATTCATCAGACACAGTGCAGACATCTGGCTCCCTTGTTATACAGAGTGGTCGGCAGATAATTTTGCAGATACTCTGTTTTATTTTAACTCCCTTTCTGTAATTTCTCTTTTATTATCAGTGTGTTATGTTCATTTTTGAAAGGATGAGTTAATTTCAAGATAATAAGGGAGATAGTTCCATTAGAAGACACACTGCTCTGTAGAGCTGAGGACCAGGATGTAGGCAGAAGTTTCTCTCCCACCAGCACTTTCAAATAAACACACTGAGGATTATACTAATTACAAATACTCGGCCCATAGCTCAGGCTTATTATTAACTAACTTACATTTTAAATTAACCCATGTTTCTTATCTATGCTTTGCCATGTGGCTTGGTACCTTTTCTCAGTACGGCATGTCCATCTTGCTTCTCCCTGCTTCTCAAGACTCCTCAGAATTTGCCCTTCTTCCTAGAATTCTCCTAGTCTGGCTCTCCTGCCCAATCTCTCCTGCCCAGCTATTGGCCAATCAGTTCTTTATTAACCAATGAGAGTAATACATATTTACAGTGTACAAAGACTGCTCCACAGAATTTCCCCTGTTTGGTCTAATTAAAAAGGAAGGTTTTAATTTTAATATAGTAAAATTATGTGCACAAAACAGCAATTAAGTAAGAATTACAATTACAATATCTAGTCCATTTCTATTTGGCAGAATTAAGGAAAATACTCCATTATCTATCTTATCTTGGTGAGTTTAAAATTTTACATCTAATTTACTTTTTTTTATCATAACTAAGGAAAACAATAAATATAACTATTTAGTCTTCAGCTCCATCAACATCATCAGAAGGATGAAATGTTACCTAATGATAGGGACATCAGGCCACCTGGGCAGTCACCCTAAGTTCTTCTGTGATGTTGAGGCATTCAACTCTGGCCTACAGTCATGGTATATCTGACATGCTTTCCTGAGAAGCAGAGAGTTTTGAAGGATTGTTGTACCTTGTCTTGGCAAAGTTTGATCGTCTCCTTTCTTGAGTCTTTCTGGTCCAGTTTGGACAGTAACTGTCAGCAATTGAGGCAAGGGCAGTTTCTTTGGCCACATGGCTAGTTTTTGCCATAAAGAAAGCAAACTCCATATGGAGTTTCTTCAGTGCTCATTATCTTCTCTCAAGTAAATTGGTGCTGTCAGGAGCATACATGTCTCATTGTCATAAAAAAAACCCTTATGTTATCAAAGCATCATAAATGCCATATTCTGTAGATCTCTGAGGTATTTGAAGACCACCTGTCTATCTAAAATGTATCTCTATTTGATCTTGAAAACACACCTAACATGACTGTAAGTTTGACTATAATAGATTACTATTAATCTGTATTTCTTAATTATATGCTATATTTTTAAAATGAACTGCATAAACATTATACCCTAAACAAGAGTAGAAACAATATAACAAAATTAAGTATAAATTTGTATTAAAATATAAAAATCCATACTAATGTAAAATATTTAAGACTAATAATTGCTTTTTTGCTTTAAAAGTAGATTCAATAATCTACCCTTTTATTCTATCATTTCTATATCCCCTTTTTCTTTTCAGAAAGAGATTCTTGAATCTAATCTCCTTTGCTCAGCTTTTTTTTTCTGACCATTACTAATAACATCTTGTAACCAACCCCCTTTAAATGATGACAGATACCCATAACCAATCTTTTGGGATTGTGGGCATAGTTCTCTAGACTACTTCCTGTTATTTGGGGGATCTGGTAATTTTTGGACCCTGAGAAAATTTAGAATATTGGCTAAATCTTGACTGTAATAGTCTGTGAGGCTGGATCATCTCAGCCAGCAGCCTTGAACTGTTCTGGACGCAGAACTCTGAGGAAACTGCAACAGAGGCACTCTGAGAGGTTGGATTACCTAGACCATCTGTTTTCATTGGTGTCTTGTCTCCTTGTTCTGAAAATACATAAACTTTAAAAGGTAATATACATATCTGTATCAATACAAGTACAGACTGTACACTGTGCACAAGTCAGCCAAAGATGATATTTTGTTTTATGTTTGAGAAGGTAAAATATACCTTCTCAATAAAATATATTTCTTGTAGTTTTTTCTAGGTTTATTTCTTATGTTTGTAGCCAGGATTTGGAGGGGGGAGGTTTCCTTGATCAAACCTGATCATCTTTACCTTTAATGAATCCACAGCCTTTTATTTTCTGTGGAAATAAAACCAGAATCTCTCTCTCAAAGTAATATATATTTTGACTTCCATTTTGAAGTCAAGACATTTTAAAAATATGTAGGTTGGTTTAATCCAGCAGCATTTATAATCAAAAGTCTCTTAGCAGCTATCGCTCCTTCCTCAGCAGTCAAAAAATTCAGAGACAACAAATAACATACAGTTTCCGAACTCTCTGTGTATTTTCTATCTTTATGTGGCTTTTTCTTTTATATTACTTTACTCCCTTTTTAGGACTTTATTTATCATTTTAAAATTATATTTTTTAATCTAAGACTGTATATACACTTTCTCTTCTCTCTCCCAAGCCTATGTGTGGTGGTAATCTAATTGTATTGAAATATTATTCTGATTTGTACTGAAATATTAATTTGATTGTATGTTAATAAATAAAGTTGTCTGGGGGTCAGAGCTATTAGAGCCATAGCAAGAGTGTGGCAGTGGTGGCACACGCCTTTAATCCCATAGATATCTGTGTGTTCAGAGTCAGAGCTATTAGAGCCATAGCAAGAGTGTGGCGGTGGCGGCACACGCCTTTAATCCCATAAGATCTCTGTGTGTTCAGGGATACAGCCAGCATTGGAGACATATGCCTTTAAGACCTAGGGGGCTGTACATTCAGACAGTGACGAGGCAGTCATGTGTTTGGGTTTACAACCAATGAGAAGGCAGAACAACATACTTTAAAAATACGAACGGACAGGAAGTAGGTCTCTTTTCGCGAAGCTGGGACAGCAGGAGGAAGGGTGAGATTTTAGCTCTGAGCTCTGACCTCTTGGCTTTCTCTTTTACATTGTTTCTGTGTTTCTTATTTAATAAGACGGTTGGTTACATCTACACCTATGTATATTTTTAATCACACTGTAACCCATTTAGAGGTTTTTTCCCCCATTTGACTCTCTCTTTATTGCGTATCTATAATCTTTTTCTGACTGCATGAACAAAACCCACCATGCAGCATGCTGGCGTAGCTTGCACTGGCAGCTTAAGCCCACAGGCAGCAGCTGAGAGATGTCTCTGGGTACCATCACCTGTGTGAGAGACTGTGGGAAACCCCCAAGCATCTTAGTTCACGAGGTACTGGAAGCTGCCAGGAGATGTGTCTCTGTACTGTGGCCAACATGAGAGACACCAGACTAGGAAGCCAAGTTTGGCTTTGTTTTTGTGTGTTTAGAACCTTTTAAAAGCTTTTTCAGGTCTTATGTGGATTTACACAGGATGGTGGGTGCTATTTGTAGGTGGAGTTTTCTTTCCCAAGTAATCACACAGAGGCTTAGCCAATAGCTCAGTCTTATTAGTGACCAGCTCTTACAATTTAAATTAACATATTTCTATTAATCTATGTATTGCCACGTGGCCCACAGCCTTACCCGTCCTCCAGCATGTCTTGCTCCCTCTGTGTCTCCTGGCAACTCCCCTGACTCCTCCCTTTTCCTCTCAGCAGTCTCCGTTTGGCTGTTCCATCTATACTTCCTGCCTGGCTACCAGACAGTTAGTTCTTTAATAACCAATGAGAGTAACACACATTCACAGTGTACAGAAGGATTATTCCACAGCACCAGGGAAGAAGGGGAAGTACACTAAGGAGGAAATGTATCACCTGTGCTCAGATTTTGAGAATAAAGAGAGTGTTATGCAGACAGGCTTATGCAAAACCTGTGCCAACACAAGTGAGGACAGAATGCTACTTTGGCTGCAGTAAATTTTGGATCCTTGGATTTTGTAAATAGCACCATAAAGCACTCCCATTGCTTTAATTCAGTGCACAAAACTCTTGCAGCAAAGATACAAAGTCAGGAGTCTGAAAACGGCTATCTAATGTCACTGACAGAGTACTAAGGTGCACAGACCGAAGGCTGTCTAGGCAGCCAGTGAGACAGCATGTCTAGGTATGTTTGTGAGGGTGTTTCCAAGAGAGATTTGCATAGGAGTCCAGTGACTGAGTAAAAGTCACTTAGCAGTGTCTTAGTTTGGGTTGCCTTTGCTGTGATGAAACACTGTGACCAAAAGCAAGTTGGCGAGTGTGGTAGTGTGAATGTAATTGGCCCCCATAATCTCTCAGGGAGTGGCACTCTTAGGAGGTGTGGCTTTGTTGGAGTGGGTATGGCCTTGTTGGAGGAAGTGTGTCACTGTGGGGGCGGGATTTGAGGTTTCCTATGCTCAGGTTGTCACCCAGCATCTCAGTTGACTTCCTGTTGCCTGTAAGATGTAGGGCTCTCAGCTATTTTTCCAGCACCAAGTCTGCCTGCATGCTGCCATGCTTCCCACCATGATGATAGTGGACTAAACCTCTGAACTGTAAGTGAGTCCCCTCAATTAAATGCTTTCCTTATAGGAGTTGCTGTGGTCATGGTGTCTCTTCACAGCCATAAAAACCCTAATCAATAAGAGGAAAGGGTTTAAGTGGCTTATGTTTCCACATCACTGTTTATTATTGAAGGAAGTCAGGATGGGAACTCGAGCAGGGCAAGAACCTGGAGGCAGGAGCTGATGCAGAGGCTGGGGAGGAGAGCTGCTTACTGGCTTGCTTCTCCTGTCTTGCTCAGCCTGCTTTCTTTTAGAACTGAGGACCATCAGCCCAGGGATGGTACCACCCACAATGGGCTGGGCCCTCTTCCATCAATCACTAATTAAGAAAATGCCTTGTAGGCCTGCCTATAGCCTGATCTTATGGAGGCATTTTCTTAATCAAGGTTCCCTCCTTTCAGATGAGCCCAGCCTGTGTCAAGTTGACATAAAAACTGTTCAGCACACAACAGTTTGGTGTGTCCAGCAGAAAGAACAAAATGGCAGGGGCATGACTAGTTGAGTCTCTCTGAGGTGGGACCTCCATTTTCTGCTCTTGGGTGCCTGCATGTCTGCTGGATCCAGCCAAACTTTCAGACAGTCCTTGGTATAGGGGAGTGTGGATTGAGAAATAGAGACATGGGAAATAGAGACATAGTGTAAAGGAAAAAAACAGACACACAGACTAGCATAGGAAGGGCTCTGGGTCAATACCACAGTCTCCCCGAGTTTATTCCTCATGGGATTTTTATACACCAGCAAGGGGAGAGGCAAAAGAGCTCGCTCTCTATCTATCTATCTATCTATCTATCTATCTATCTATCTATCTATCTATCTATCTATCTATCTATCATCTATCTATCTATCTATCTATCTATCTATCTATCTATCTATCTATCTATCCTTCTATATCTCCCTATATCTATCTATCTATCTATCTATCTATCTATCTATCTATCTATCTATCTATCTATCTATCTATCTATCTATCTATCTATCTACCTACCTACCTACCTACCTACCTACCTATCTATCTATCTATCTATCTATCTATCTATCTATCTATCTATCTATCTATCTATCTATCTATCTCAGACACTCTGGTTCAAGGTACAAAGTACAGACAAGTGTAAATACTTCCTTAGTTCTCAAAACATCTAGTAGCCACACCTTATGGCAAAATATCCTGTAATTAGGTTTTGAAGTATAAGACACCTGGTAACCATGCCTTTGGCCAAAACATTCTATTATGCAGTATTGCTGGGCAAAACAAGCTCAGACTCTCTGACCTTGAGTCAAGATGGAATAGGCCACCCTATGGAGTCTCTGTGGACCTCCATGCATGTCTTGTTGAGAGCTGGGCATGAATTGGGACTTAGCAATTGCCTGGAGCTGTTCAGTCAGCTTTCTAGCCTTTGGTTTGGGAATAGCGCAGTGCGGAACTTCTCAGCCTCTGTACTGTGTAAGCCACTTCCTCCTGGTAAATCTATATCTGTCTGTCTGTCTGTCTGTCTACCTATTGGTGTGTGTCTGTTTGTCTGTCTGTCTGTATGTGTATATGTGTACAGGAGTTGTTTCTCTCCTTCCATCATGTGGGATCCTGGGATCAAACTCGGGTTGTTGGACTTGGCAGCAAGTCCCCTTATCACTGAGTCATCTCACAGGCCCCTAAATCTATATTTTGTGTATCTCTATATAGTCTATTGGTCCTGCTGCTTCTATGGGTATGGTCTATAGTTAAGTGTCAAAATATTAGTCAAATAACACACACACACACACACACACACACACACACACACACACACACACACACACACCATGCACCCACGAACACAAATTTTTCTGTTTTATTTTGTGCTTCCCAGGAAGTCCTGGTTCCCAGGAGTAACATGAACTCATCTGAAACAGAGAGGAGACTGACAGGTGCTGTTCCTTCAGCCGGATTGTGTAAGAAAGCTGCCTTGACTACCTTACAAGCTCAGGGCATGCATCTGAAAACATGGTTTTGTGTGCCCACAAGGTCCACGTTTGAGTGGGAAAATGAAAATTATGGCAGAGATGAAAATGATCTCTCTCCACCTTGGTTGTTAACTGATGTTTACCAATCAAACACTGCCCATGATTCTCTGGAGGTCCAAAAAGATGAAAAAGTACACAGGCAGGGACCCAGATCAACCCTGAAAGATGCCAACATCACTAAGGGAAACTTGTAGATGTAACCAACCGTCTTATTAAATAAGAAACACAGAAACAATGTAAAAGAGAAAGCCGAGAAGTCAGAGCTCAGAGCTAAAATCTCACCCTTCCTCCTGCTGTCCCAGCTTCGCGAAAAGAGACCTACTTCCTGTCGGTTCGTTTTTTTTAAAGTATGTTGTTCTGCCTTCTCATTGGTTGTAAACCCAAACACATGACTGCCTCGTCACTGTCTGAATGTACAGCCCCCTAGGTCTTAAAGGCATATGTCTCCAATGCTGGCTGTATCCCTGAACACACAGAGATCTTATGGGATTAAAGGCGTGTGCCACCACCGCCACACTCTTGCTATGGCTCTAATAGCTCTGACCCTGAACACACAGATATCTATGGGATTAAAGGCGTGTGCCACCACCGCCACACTCTTGCTATGGCTCTAATAGCTCTGACTCCCAGACAACTTTATTTATTAACATACAATCAAAATAATAATTCAGTACAATTAGATTACCACCACATTTCCCCTTTTCTATTTTAATAAAAAGAAAAAGAAAGCAAAAGGTTATAACTAACAAAAGAAAAACTATATACAAAAGTACAATAACTATATACAATATATACAAGTAATAAATACCTAAACAGGTATTTGACAAATCAGAGAAAACAATTCCATTATCTATCCTATTTTGGTAAATCCAAGATGTATCTAATGCACTTTCTATCCTAATTAATTTTCAACTATAACTAACTAATCTTCAACCATAACTAACTAATCTTCAACTCCCTCAGAGACCCAAGAAGGGAACAATAGTAGCTAACAAAAATAAAAACAGGAAGTGCATGCAAGCAACTTCCAAAAAATTTTGTGAGTTGACAGAAACAGCCAGCTGCCTGGGCAGTCACCTGAGGTTTCTCTGCAGTGTTGGGGCATCATCTTCAGCCTATAGGCTTAGTGTATCTGACAGACTCATTTGTGAAGTAGGATGTACACAAGGTCAACAGTTCAACCTCACATTGGGTGAGAGCAGTCCACGTACCAGAAACACCTGAATTCCACTAGTGTCCTGTCATGATTCAGGATTTTAAATTCTGGAAATTGTTGACAGTTTTTTAATTCAGCTGTCCATTCTTCTTGGCTGTGTATATATGGCTTCATCTCAGCATCCCCTTCTTCTCCACATCCCTCTATTAAATGCCAGTCTACTTTTGAGAGGCATGAGCTTTCAGCTGCTGTTCCATTGTACAACAGAATCCATCGGCCCTCTGCCTGTTAAGCTGCCTTCGAAGAAAAGGGCACCGTACCTTTTCCGGATGCGAAGGCCACTTCAGGGATGGGGCCATATTGTCCTGGCCTCAGAAGATGCCTTTTGATAAAGCCATAACCACACTTGTTTTGGCAAGAATCAGTAGTCCCTTGTTTCGTGATCTGTCTGTCCATTTTGTCCTGTTGATTCGAGGATACTTTGTTGTCCAGTGGCTAACTTTTGCCAGAATGAAAGTTGACTCCATATGCAGTTTCTTCAATGCCCATATTTTCTCTAAAGTAGATTGGTACTGCCAGGAGCCGACATGTCTCAAAAAAGAAAAATTTTCTAAGTTATTAAAACATTTTAAATGCCATATTCTGTAGATCTCTGAAGGGTTTGAAGATGACCTGTCTAAAACATCTCTGCTCAATTTTTAAAACATATCTAATATGACTACAAGTTCTATGATAATGTCTAACTACTAGCTTTCATTTCTTTATATCCTAATAGTTGATAATAATAACATTCAAGGATCAGAAATTTGCATTACATTGTTAAATGGATGGAATAAATACAATTAGAAATATACATATAGCATTTTCTAACAATATCAGTTTCAAATTTGTGTACAATATAAAACAATTCAAGCCGGGCGTTGGTGGCGCACGCCTTTAATCCCAGCACTCGGGAGGCAGAGCCAGGCGGATCTCTGTGAGTTCGAGGCCAGCCTGGGCTACCAAGTGAGCTCCAGGAAAGGCGCAAAGCTACACAGAGAAACCCTGTCTTGAAAAAAAACCAAAAAAAAAAAAAAAACAAAAAAAAAAACAATTCAATCCAATGTAACGTATTTAAAACTAGTAATTGTCTTTCTCTTTTCTTTCTTTTTTTTTCTTTCTTTCTTTCTTTCTTTCTTTCTTTCTTTCTTTCTTTCTTTCTTTCTTTCTTTCTTTCTTTCTTTCTTTCTTTTTTTTTTTTTTTTAAACAAGAACCTTAAATCTAATCTCCTTTGCTTAGCCTTTTTCCTAACCCTTGACAATAACTTGTAACCAACCCCCCTAAATACTGAAAATTATCCCAGACCCAAAACCCATTAAAAAGACCAAAAAACCACCCGCCCCACACCACCTCTTTGGGAATGTGGGCGTCGTATTCTTAAAATTGCTTCCTGCTGGGTATGGGCAAAGTTTTCTTTATCCTGAAAGAAAAATTTTAGGTTAATTGTCAAATTCTAGGAGAGGTAACTATATCCTTCATTATCCAGTCTGTGTATAATGCCAAAGTTGAGGGTTTATCTCAAGTCCTTATTCAAGTAGTCTTTGAGACTGGATCATCTCAGCTAGTCATCCCAAATTTGCTCTGAGCACCTTGTAGTTCAAAGCTGATCTATGGATGATGTTTGTCAGCTTAATGATATTATTATTGTCCAAGTGGAATTGTTGTTGTTGTGGGGCCCCATCTTCTTTCTGGAGACTTCAGTTGATGTTAGGCCTGGCCATGATTTCCTGCAGAAAACTGATAAGAGACTCGAACACAAAAACATATATATGCAGCTAGCCTTTTTTCTAGAATTAGTACTCTATGTGACCATTCATATCTTAACAAAGTTTAAAATGTATATATATATATTAATCTTGTAAATTTTGATATAAAATTTATACTTTGAGAAAAGTTTAAAGAATCAGAATAGAATCAAAGAGTTGAGATTAGTAATAGAATAGTCCCTTAATTAATTTTGCTTTTGTCCTGTACCATAGCAGAAGATGGCTCTTATTCTGGCATGATACAGGGAGTTTGCATTTACCTTTTAACAACATGCTTGATTTTAAAGAAGGAGAGAGCCATTCTCCAACTCCAAAGTCAGCTTTAAATTTTAATTGAACTGGGACTATTAGAAAACCAAGAGTGTTAAATCTTTAGAGAAAAGCAGAAACAAACATTTAGGAAGACATAAAATTTTTTTAGATAATATATACCCATACACCGTTTCACTCTGTTTCTTGGGATAGATGATTTGTCCCTTTTCTTCAGTTGTCTCATTTGTCCAGTGTTCTTCAGATTCCTTAACCTTCATTCTCCTAAAAGACAAAAACAAAAACCTTTCCCCAAGACTAATTTTGGGGATGTTTCCTTTTGACAAGTTATTATCTGATTAAATGAAAAGGCATGTTTTATTGATACAAGTTAGTTTAAATTGGATGTTCATGCTGGTTGATGAACTATCACCTCCTCTAATTAAGAGGTCTCTCTTGTTCAAATCGAACCTTTATCAATTTTGATGGTACCCACAGCTTATCTTCTCCTGTAGAAACAAAAGCAAAACCACGTCCCCAATGTAATACATACCCTGGTTTCCATTCTGAGGTCAGCACATCCTTAAAGTATATAGGCTGATTTAATTCTGTAGTTTTTTCTATTATCCAATGTCTCTCTGCAGCTGTTGTTCCTTTCTCATTGGCATTCAGAAAATTCAAAGTTAGAAGAGCATTATGCAGTCTATTTCTGGGGGTTTTTGTTACCCATTTCTGTTTATTTAGCATATCCTTTAGAGTTCTGTTTGATCTTTCTATAACTGCTTGACCTGTAGGATTATGTGGTATGCCTGTAATATGCTTTATATTGTAATAAGCAAAAAACTGTTTCATTTTAACAGAGACATATGATGGAGCATTGTCAGTTTTGATTTGTGCAGGTATACCCATGATGGCCATAACTTCTAGCAAATGAGTGATTACAGAATCAGCTTTTTCAGAACTCAAAGCAGTTGCCCATTGAAATCCTGAATAAGTATCGATAGTGTGGTGTACATATTTCAATTTTCCAAATTCTGCAAAGTGAAACATGTCCATCTGCCAGATTTCATTTCTCTGAGTACCCTTTGGGTTACATCCTGCTGGTAATGGCGTCTGATTGTAGAAGGAACAAGTAGGACATTTCTTTACTATTTCTTTGGCTTGTTGCCAGGTTATGGAAAAATCCTTTTTTAAACCTTTACTATTAACGTGATGTTTTTTATGAAATTCTGAGGCCTCCAGCACATTTCCTATCAATAATTTATCAATTTCATCATTGCCTTGTGCTAGAGGGCCTGGCAGACCAGTATGGGATCGAATGTGAGTTATATATAAAGGATGATTCCTTTTCTTGATTGTATCTTGTAATTGAATAAATAGTGAAGTTAATTCTGAAGCATCAGGGATAAATTCTGCAGTCTCAATATGTAACACCACTCTTTCAGCATACTGAGAGTCAGTTACTATGTTGAGAGGTTCTGAAAAATCCATTAATACCAACAGAATAGCATACAATTCTGATTTTTGAACTGAATTATACGGACTTTGAACCACTTTACTTAAATTTTCTGATTTGTAACCTGCCTTTCCTTCTTTGTTGGCATCTGTATAAAATGTACGAACTCCAGATATGGGTTTTTGCCGTACAATTCGAGGCAAGATCCAATCAGCTCTCTTTATAAGATCAATTCTATTGCTTTTGGGATATTTGCTGTTAATTTCTCCCAAAAAATTACTGCAAGCTCTTTGCCAAGGTTCACTTTCTGTCCATAATTTTTCAATGTCCTCCTTAGTTAATGGTACGACAATTTCTGCTGGGTCTATGCCTGCTAATTGACGAAGTCTCATTTTTCCTTTGTAAATCAAGTCAGAGATTTTTTCCACATAAGTTTTTAATTTTTTATTTGGTTTATTTGGTAAAAATATCCATTCCAATATAATATCTTCCCTCTGCATTAATATTCCAGTAGGAGAACGCCTAGAAGGTAAGATAACCAAAATGCAATCCAGCTTTGGATCAATACGATTCACGTGTCCTTCATGCACTTTCTTTTCTACCAAGGCTAATTCTTTCTCAGCTTCAGGTGATAATTCTCTTGGACTATTTAAGTCCTTGTCACCTTCTAAGGTTTTGAACAAATTAGTCAGTTCATCATTTTTTACCCCAACAATAGTTCGTAGATGAGAAATATCTCCAAATAATCTTTGAAAGTCATTAAGAGTCTGTAGTCTATCTCTCCGAATTTGCACCTTTTGGGGTCTAATTTTTTGTAGCTCTATTTTATATCCTAAATAATTAATAGAATCTCCTCTTTGTATCTTTTCAGGAGCAATTTGTAATCCCCAGCGAGGCAAAATTTTCTTTACTTCTTCAAACATTATTTCTAAAGTATCTGCATTTGAGTCAGCTAGTAAAATATCGTCCATATAATGATAAATTATAGATTTAGGAAATTTTTTACGTATCACTTCCAATGGCTGTTGTACAAAATATTGGCACAGAGTTGGGCTATTCAACATTCCCTGTGGGAGGACCCTCCATTGAAATCTTTTAACCGGTTGAGAATTATTATAAGTAGGCACTGTAAAAGCAAATCTTTCTTTGTCTTTTTCTTGTAAGGGTATTGAAAAGAAACAGTCTTTTAAATCAATAACTATGAGAGGCCATCCTTTTGGTAACAGAGTAGGCAAAGGCATCCCAGATTGTAGAGAGCCCATTGGCTGAATTACTTTGTTAATTGCTCTAAGGTCTGTTACCATTCTCCATTTACCAGATTTCTTTTTAATAACAAATACAGGAGAATTCCAAGGGCTGGTTGATTCTTCAATATGCTGAGCATTTAACTGTTCTTCTACCAGCTCTTCTAAAGCCTGGAGTTTCTCTGTTGTTAAAGGCCATTGCTGGACCCATACAGGCTTGTCTGTTAACCATTTTAAAGGTAGAGCTGTTGGTGTCTTTGGAAGATCATCAGTTATTGTGCCCTGTTCTTGTATAATATGGATGGCTGGTGACCACTCATTAGAACAATATCTTCTAATATTTCTCTCAGTAACATGTGCTAGTTTATGATTTGTTTCTGAGATTGGAGGGATGTTAATCTGAGTATTCCACTGTTGCAACAAGTCTCGACCCCACAGGTTCATAGTTATGTTAGCCACATATGGTTTTAATTTTCCTCTCTGTCCTTCTGGACCTATACATTCGAGCCATCTTGCACTCTGTTTCACCTGAGATAATGTCCCAATTCCTAACAGTTGAACGTTTACCTCCTGAAGAGGCCAAATTGGATGCCAAAATTCTGGTGCTATTATGGTAACGTCCGCACCTGTGTCTACCAGACCAGACAACAAAACACCATTTATTTTTATCGTTAATTTTGGTCTTTGTTCATTAATAGAAGTTTGCCAAAAAATTTTCTTTATGTTTTCTCCTGAATTTTCTATTCTCTCTGTTTCATCATTCTGACCAGCATGATTTATTCCAATAGGCATTTGGTTATTTAATCGCTCTCCAGAGCAGGCATTTCCTCTATGGCTGCCGGAAAGGTTTGAACTGGATTTGCACTGGGGGCCTGCCTGAGGCCCCTCTGGGAGTTTCCCGAAGACTGAGGCAAAGGATTACCCTGTCTGTCCTTTGTTGATCTACATTCGTTGGTCCAGTGTTTTCCCTTACCACACCTTCTGCATACTCCAGAAGGAAGGGGCATTCTGTTGCCATTGTTCCTTGAAGAAACATTGTTTCTGGAAATGACCTGTCTACAGTCCCTTTTCAAATGTCCTTGCTTTCCACATCCAAAACATCTAACACTCCTCAAACCTTTTGAAATTACTTCTCCTACCCATGTATCATCATGCTCAACAGCTTCAACATTAATTGTTTCTCTAATCCAATCTTCCATAGGTGCAGATCTTGCCCTTAATGGCCTGATTATTCTTTTGCATGCTGCATTCGCATTCTCAAAGGCCAAAGATTCAATTATTGCCTTACCAGCTTCTGAATCCGAGACCGTTCTCTTTACTGCTGAAGCCAGTCTTTGTAAAAAATCTGTAAAAGACTCTTTTGGGCCTTGCTTCACCTTTGTAAATGACTCAGATTTTTTTCCTGGTTCCTCAACTTTGTCCCATGCATTCAAGGCTGCCGTTCGACATAAAATTAGGGTTTGGACATCATATAAACATTGTGCTTGTGCTGAAGCATATTGGCCTTCGCCCATAAGCTGATCCTGGCAAACTTGTATTCCTTTATCCCTCCATTGTTTTTCTATGTTTTTAGCCTCCTCCTTAAACCAAGTCAGAAATTGAAGTCTCTGGCTGGGTTCCAGAACACCTTGTGCGAGGTCCCGCCAGTCCTGTGGTACTATCCTATTATATGTTGACCAAGTGTTTAACATTTGCTTTACATATGGGGAATGCATGCCATAAGATACTATTGCCTCCTTAAACCTTTTTAAATCCAACATTTCAATTGGAGCCCAAGTATTTTGTGTAGCCATTTGATCAGGCATCTGCTGTACTGTTACAGGATAAATTAAGGGTGACTGTGTGAAAACAGGCTTTCTTTCTGCAACCTTATGATCCCGACTTGAAACAACTTCACTGTTAATTTCTTCTGTCTGAATTTTTACAGGTTTAACAAGTTCTTCTAAAGCTGTTATCCTGGCACTTAAATTGACTATCTTTTTAAATATTAAAATGTGGATTATTATAGTGATAAGGTGCATAATTCCACCAATACTAATATTATATAGTTGTTCCATTGCCAGACTGCCTAAAATTTCGAACAAAAACCAATTTTCTTCCAATGTACACATAAAACCCATTTGTTTTTTAATGTGGAAAAAATTCTCTTTTAGATAGTTTCCTTTAAAATATCTGATATATTATGACTTACCAAATCTGCGTAGAACAGTAGAAATCCGAGGGGATTTTCAAAGCAGCCACCTAGTGTCCCAGGTGTAAATCCAAAGAGAGAGAGAGAGAGAGAGAGAGAGAGAGAGAGAGAGAGAGAGAGAGAGGAAAGAGAGAACGCACAAGAAAGCGTAGCTGGCTAAAGCTTAAATGCAGCCACGTGTTCCCTCTTGTGCCGAGTCAAGGCTTGGGTCTGGCTTCCTTAAGCTCTGACCACGTGCGTTGGCTTTACAGGCAGGGCCCTGTTCGGCAGGGCAGGTCTGAGTTGTTTGTAGCACCGGCTTTAGGCAAGCTGCTCACAGACCTAGGCCCGGGCTAGAAGTTGCTACCCGGACTAGGACGCTGGCAGCTCGGACTAAGAAGCCGATCGCCGCCGGCCGCCGTGTGCCGCTGCCGCCGCCGCTGCCATCGCCGCCGCCGCGGGCCACCTGCCGCCCTTGCGGGAAAGCAGACCTGCCGCCAAGCCAAGCAGTTTTTAATGGATTCTTGTCACGTTGGGCGCCAGATCTCACTACAGATGGTTGTGAGCCACCATGTGGTTGCTGGGAATTGAACTCAGGACCTTTGGAAGAACAAGCAGTGCTCTTAACCTCTGAGCCATCTCTCCAGCCCCCTTTTTTTTTTTTTTTTTTTTTTTTTTTGGTTTTTTCGAGACAGGGTTTCTCTGTGTAGCTTTGCGCCTTTCCTGGAGCTCACTTGGTAGCCCAGGCTGGCCTCGAACTCACAGAGATCCGCCTGGCTCTGCCTCCCAAGTGCTGGGATTAAAGGCGTGTGCCACCACCGCCACACTCTTGCTATGGCTCTAATAGCTCTGACCCTGAACACACAGATATCTATGGGATTAAAGGCGAGTGCCACCACCGCCACACTCTTGCTATGGCTCTAATAGCTCTGACTCCCAGACAACTTTATTTATTAACATACAATCAAAATAATAATTCAGTACAATTAGATTACCACCACAGAAACTTTATGACAATCCATACCATTTCTAGTCCTTGTTTTAATTGAAAACATTTGCTGGTACTGCAAACATGATTTCCTAAATCTGAACTAAATCTGGAGAGTGTGAAATCAAATGTTTGTGGAGATATTTGCTTAGGAACTGTAGAGTGTTAATGTGTAACCATCTTAGGGTAGATGATTTCAAGACCTAAAGGTGTGATATTGGCTTTCCAACTAAAACATCTCATCTTATTCTCTCTTTATCTAGGGAAGATTGAATCACAGCTTGATGGGAAAGAAAGTTTGTCTTCAGGGCCTATCAGACAGCACAGTGGTGGAGGCTGTGTATGCAGGCTTGATGGCCTGAGTTCCATCCCGAGACCTGAGGTAGTAAGGAGCAACTCCAGAGAGATGTTTTCTGACCTTCACACATCCGTACTTTGGCATGTGAATATTGTATGCCCACATTCCACATACAATAAATAGATACAATTTTTAAAAGAAAAACTGTCTAACTTTGGAACAGAGTGCAGTCTGACACACATATTAGCCTAATGGTAGAACCACAGGTCAGACTGAAAAGACAAATAGAGCATTGTTTAGTGAAAGTTTAAAAATGCTGGCTCTGGGAACAGCTCAGTGGGTAGAGTCTGCGTGTAGCTTGCCTGAAGCTCTGGGTTCAGTCCCCAGCACCGGGAAAACAGAGGCATGGTGACACATGCCTTTTATCCCGCCGCTCGGCAACGGTGGGAACACGGAGCAAGGTCGTTCTCAGCCACATATTTAGTTGAAAGCAATCTGGGGTACACGAGAAACTGTCTCAAAGCAAAAGAAACTAACAAAAGCAGTAACGGGACTTTGGTGGCTCACTGATGTCTCTCCTAGTTCATCCCTCCATTGCTCAAGGGCTTTTAACCCCAGCCATCTCTCCAGGCCCTATTATTGATTTGGTTAGACAAATTCTCACACTGTAGTTCAGGTTGTCCTGGAAATCAGTGTGTAGTCCAGGCTAGCCTCAAACCTGTAGTAATCTTCCTGCCTCAGCCTTCCAAGTGCTGAGGTCACAGATAATAACCATGATATGTGGCTTATGGCGGTTTTTGTTTGTTTGTTTGTTTGTTTGTTTGTTTGTTTTCTGCTCACTTCATGGAATTTTTCTGGGAACTGGCCACAGTTGCTTTTATAGTAATTTGAGTGCAGCTGGAGTAAGACATTGGCATACAACTGTTTTGCTCTAAAAAGCTTACTCACTTTTAAATGTCTTCATGCATATTTGCTTATTTAATATTTATCTTAGTTTGCCTAAGTGTGCAAATCTTAAACATACAGTTCAAAAAGTATGCCAACAGCAGAACTTTGGATGCTAGTTTATTTATTTATCTGTTTTTGAGATTGGATCTCAAGGGGTCCAGGCTGAGAACAATTCCCTTTGGGGCTAGGATGATCTTAAACTTCCTAATCTCCTGCCTTTACCTCCCAAGTTGTGGGTCACAGGTCCATGTCACCATGTCCACCCTGAGACTCTTGAACTGTCATTAGATAGGGGGAGTTGGATCTCTTTGGGTCTTCTGGATATAAAACATCCACAGGATTGACTGTGGGGAACTAAAAGACTTCACTTGCACATATAACTTTTAGAAGCAGGGTGTCACATGATTGACATCCCACAGGCTGCCTGTTAGTACAAGAATTTAGGAAACTTAGAAACGTTGTACAGAAAGCTAAAATAAGGTTATAGTCAGGAACCTCCCTAGGCCCTTGTAGAATATTATTTTAAGGTGTGTTACTTTTGTTTATGTTGCATTTGTTTAACTCTGTGAAGCTGTGTTGCTGTGCCTGTCTAAAACACCTGGTGGTCTAATAAAGAGCTGAACGGCCAATGGTGGGGCAGGAGAAAAGATGGGCAGGGCTGGCAGGCAGAGAGAATATGTAGAAGGAGAAATCTGGAAGGAAAGAAGGGGCAGTAGCCAGAGAAGGAGGAGGACTCCGGGTCCAGCCACTCAGTTACACACAGAGTAAGAGTAAGATTTACAGAAGGAAGAGAACGGAAAAAGCCCAGAGGCCACAGGTAGATGGGATAATTTAGGTTAAAGAAAGCCTGCAAGAAAAGCCTGGGCAATCATAATTAAGAATAAGCCTCCATGTGTGATTTATTTGGGATCTGGGTGGTGCCCCCCTAAAGAGCAAAGCCAACAATACACCCTGGCAATGTCTGCACCATTTCTCACTCTCTCTGGAGGCTTTGAGTCTTTTTCATAGCTGTTTCTGTTTTTAAGTTTTGGTTCTCAGCATGTGATTCTCTTCCATTCTCTATGCCCTTGTGGTTGAAGTGACTCATGCTAGCAGATGACTGAGGAGAAGAGATCTTGCTCTACACCCTGTGTCTCCAGATAAATATGTCCATATTGCCTAATTAACATTGATTTTGGATACACGGTCTCATGTAACCCAGGCTAGCCTCAAATTTGCCATGTAGCCAAAGATAGCCTGAAGCTCAGGCTCTGCTGTCTCCTGGGTGCTGGGATCCAGGTGCGCACTCCCGTCTTGTGCAGTGTTGGGCTTCGTGCATGCTGGGCAAGCGTGCTGGGTAAGCGTGCGATCACGGAACCGCACCGCTACCCCTGATGACCATGAATAATGAAGTGCCTGTGAGTGAATGAAAGGTGAAAGCAGGTGGGATTAAATAGAATGACCCCCATATAAGTCTTGACCCCGTCAGTGGAGCTGTTTGGGTCGGATTAGGAGGTATGGGCTTGTTGGGGTGGGTGTGGCCTTGCTAGAGTAGGTGTGTCACTGGGGGTGGGCTTTGAGGTTTTAAAAGCCTGTACCAGGCCCACTCTTCTTCTCTCTGCATGCTCCTCGGATCAGATGGAAGCGCTCAGCTACTGCCTCAGGGTCGTGCCTGCCTCCCTGCTGCCAGGCTCCCTGCCAGATGATCATGGACTAATCCTCTGCAACTGTGAGCAAGCCCCTGCTTAAATGCTTCCTGCTATAAGATGCCTTGGTCATGGCGCCTCTTCATAGCAACAGAAGAGTAACTAAGACAGGAGGAAGAAAGGGAAGGAAGAAGGAAGGGGGGAGGAGGAAGGAAGGAAGGAGGAAGGAAGGGAGAAGTGCAATGAATGGTTGTTTGGTGGAGTGGGTGACTTGGGGATCATGAAGAGTATGCCAGAGAGAATCTAGGGGACAAGCAATGGCTTCGACTCTCCGTGTCTGAAGGAGAAAGATACCAGGGCTCAGAGTCAGGGCAAGGCAGGTGAATGGCAACACCAGACAGGCTCCAAGGAGTCAAAATAAAATTGGGAAGCCCAGCATCATGGTCTTGGCTATACAGTGAGTTCAAGGCCAGCTTGGGGTAACTTGAGACCCTATCTCATTAAAACAAAACACACAGAAAGCCCTATAGTTGTCTTTTGGCTCTTCTCTTGGGGGGCATGCCACCTAGCTCCCTAATAAATCACACACAGGGGTTTATTCTTTTTTTTTCGCCCCCAAGATAAAGTTTCTCTGTGTAGCTCTGGCTGTCCTGGAAATCACTCTGTAGACCAGGCTGGCCTCGAAACAGAGATCCACCCACCTTTGCCTCCCAAGTGCTGAGATTAAAGGCGTGCACCACCACCATCCAGCTAATTCTTAATTATCAATGCCTGGCCTCGGCTTGGCTTAGTTTCTTGCCAGCTTTCCTTAACTTATTCTGACTGCCTTTTGCCTCAGGGCTTTTCCCATTCTCTAGCTTCTGTAAATCTTACTCCATGGCTCCCTGTGTAGTAGGGTGGCTGGCCCCTGGAGTCCTCCTCTGGCTGCTAGCTCTCCAATCCCTCTTCCAGATTTCTCCTTCTGTTTGTGCTTTCTGCCTACCAGCCCCACCTATCCTTTCTCCTGCCTCACTATTGGCCAGTTCTTTATTAGACCATCAGGTGTTTTAGACAGGCACAGTAACACAGCTTCACAGAGTTAAACAAATGCATAAAGAAAATATAAAGAAAGGTAACACACCTAAAATATTCTACTACAAAGCTCCCTTCAACTTATAGCTGGGAAATCTGCTGCATCACCATCTCTTGGTTTCATTAACGTCTCACTGATAAGCAGTAGTGCTAATCACTGTTCTCTATATTTATCGACCATCTATATCATTTGTTCAGAATGATGAGTCTGTGTTCATCACCTGACTTCTCTCTCTCTCTCTCTCTCTCTCTCTCTCTCTCTCTCTCTCTCTCTCTCTCTCTCTCTTTTCCTTTGAGACAGGATCCTACTATGAACCTCTGGCTGGTCTGGAATTCACTGTATAGACCACACTGGTCTCAAATCTGTAGCAATCCTCCTGCTTCTGCTTCTGTGGTGCTAAAATTACAGATGTTCATCAGGATGATCAACTTATTTGTGTATGTATTGACTGATTTTGTTTTAAAGTTTTCTGACATTTTTTATTTATTGGGGAGGGAGGGAGAGATGGGGGGGAGGGGAAGGGGCCGGGATGTGCCATGCTGCAGATGTGGGAGCACTTGTACATGTGGAGGTCAGAAGACAACTTTCCCCAGGGATGAACTCATTTCAGCAGCTTTGGTAGTTGTCTCATTTGCTTGATTTACTGTTGTTTTGAGACAGGGTCTCCTGAAGCCCAGGCTTGTTTGGAATTCAATACAGAGCTGAGGGTGACCTTGAACTCCTGATGCTCCCACCTCCACCTCCCAAGTGCTAGGATCATAGTCATTCACCAGTAGGCCTGGCTTTGGAGAGTACTTTTGTAGTATCAGGGAGTCTTTAAAATGTTTATCTACATTGGTTTTCTTTTAACAATCTACCCGAAGAGTTAAGGGATCTTGACCCAGGTGATAAAGCCAGTGTTTTTCCCAGCATCATTTGTAAACTGCAAACGATTCTCAAAGTATTCTAGAAACCATAAGGAGGTAGTTATACTCTTCAACCATTTAAACTATATTTAAACAAAGTTTAATGACAATTAAACTTAATTTATAAATAGTGAGAAAAAATGATTCAAAACTGTCTGTATAGTATTTTTTTCAGCATACTAAACTTCATATGATTTATTTTAAAAGATTACTGATTCCAGATAATTAAAAACCACAAACTGTATGGCAGCAACTATAATACACAGGTTTTATTTTTTTTTAGGGTTTCTTTCATTATCACATAACATTGGAATATAATTTTTAAAAATACAAATGGCATTTATAGCATAAGGCTCTGTGATAGAATCAGCAAATTAAAGATAAACATCAGAAAAAGGTTCTGAAAAGTGAGGCGTGTCCTGTTAGAATTGACTTCTTCCTTTCTAACAGTGACTGATTTACAGATACTAGTAGGTCCAAACAAAAAGTTCTGGAACTCCTAGAAAATAATTAAACTTCAGTAGTAGTTACTAATGAGGTTGGACTATCATGGCAAGCTAACATTTAACCTGTTGGTACCCAATGGCTCCTTTTTAGAGTTTATTACACTTGAAACAATATGGCAGAAATCTCAAAAGTTTACTCATTAAATATAGTTTAATTTTTTTACAGATCTCCTTTTGAAAATTAATTCATATATGCTGCAACTTCAGAAGTTTGAATTCAAACTCAGGTGTGAAGGCAGTAGCCGGGAAAGCCGTATCTGGGTGCTCTGTCTGTTTTCTGTACCAGTCAGTACATGGCTCTCCTGTGATACAACACAAAACGGTGATCCTAAACATATTAAAGTAAAGGCAGAAAATACATTGCTAGTTGAGGCAGATCATGCTAAAATATAATTCACAATGATTAGTTTGTGCATTTATGATGGTTAATAATAGTTTTAATCAATGAAATTAATATAAATTAGATTTGCAGCATTTTTACTGTCTTTTGTACGAAGCATAAGTTGCTTTGAAAAATAAGACTGGAAAAAGTGAATGACTCACTCTTTTCTCTTCATGTTACCCATCCAGCCATATAACTGCAAACAAATCAATACAGTACCAGGATTCTTCACATTAAATGAAGACAAACACAAAGGAAGTAGATAACAGGTGAACTGCCAGTTACCATCAACTCAAGCTTTTTAATAACATGAAGATTACAAGCCAAAATAAACATCTAATTTAAAACTGCTACTCAAGATAACTCGGTTGTCCTTTTACACTTTGAGACTGGTAAGAACTAGATCTTTAAAAACCTGAAGAGGAGTTTGTCAGAGGAGAAAATCCTCCTCTGCTTTAAAACAATTCAACTGGTTAGGATCCACACAACTCTTGCGCTTGCTGGCATGGAAGCAGGTATTCTGTCAGAGAAACAACCCATCTCCCCAGAAGCAGTTTCTTCCAGCCAATGTACACCAATATAAATCTGCTTACCCATGATTGAAACTGCAGTGACCCTCCAAAGAGCAGCTCGGGACACGTCACCCGAAACGATCTTCCAAATCATTGCTAGCTGAACTGCTGCTGGTCATGGTGGTTGGTGGCTGTGCAAAGTTCTGTGGGTTAAAGAAGGGATTTCCCTGCATCCCAAAGGCAGCCTGGCCCATCACATTCACCTGTGTGCCCACTGCTGTGCTGCTCATACCGGGGAGCCTTGAGGAGGTACAAACTGATTCAGCCACTGATTGGGTTTCTGTTGGGAGAGCTGGTTCATGCTAACCTTGGGTTTCTGAGGGCCCAAGAGATTATTAAGGGCAGACCTAAAGAAGTTTTGGTTCCGACTGACCAGCATGTTGAACCCTGAATTCTGAAAGCTCATGTTGGCATTTAGGCCATTTGTCAAATTTCTCTTTGTATTATCAGTTGGTGTAGAAAACATCATGCTGAGGCCCATGGAAGGAATGGACGTGAAGGTACTTGAAGCAGAAAGCTGAGGAGTGCTAACAGTAAGGCTGGTCAAAGAGGTCACGCTGTCCATCAGCCTATCTGTCAAGTTCTTAGTCTGTTTGATGGGTGCCATGGGCGTGTGGACTTGGGGCTTAAGCAGCTGCTGGCTTTTCAGCTTCTGGGCTTGCTCCTGTTCTTTTGCTAATTTCTGTTTTTCTTCAAGTGTAAGTGATGCTCTTTTCTGTTTATTCTGCAGCCCATCTTCTTTATTTTCTGATTCACCACCAGTTAGAACCTCTGCTCCAATGTTGTTGAAGACCTCGTCAGTCTGACTTCCAGCATGTGTAACGTTTGTCTCCTCAGAAGCATTCATTTGATTTCCTATGTCCAAAGACCTCTGCTGCTCCTGCATCACGTGAAGCTGCTCCAGCTTAGGCCTGTGTTCAGACTCCAGTCTGCTCAGCATCTCCTTTATGACAGCAATGAACTGAACTGATTGAGATTAAGGTTGTTTTCAATACTCAGGGGTATGAGATGAGGCAGTACTTTTCCAGCCAGCTGCTCTTTGGTGATTCCCAATTTCTTATGAGTAAAAGTACATTAATAAATAACTATAATTCCCATGAGGACCACAGGCTCCTTAGAGGAAATATGTTGTAAGAAGGGTAGGATATCATCAAGGACAAACCATTCATCCAAATATTCCAAAATCTTTCCTAAACACACTAATAAATTCACACGGACAGCAATGTTTGTAAACAGGTATTTTTAAGTCTTAGAATCAAAGCATTTTTCATGGAAGGGTAGTCTATAAGATTTGCAAAAGTTGGGATGATGTTTAGATAGAGCTCCTGGATCTGAATGGAAGGAGCCTCCAGGGCTCTGTAGACCATGGATAGGACACTGTTCTTTATCTCATGGGGGGGAGTTGTTAGGAGTAAATCCACTTTTTGTAGAAAATTAACAAAATCTGGATTGGCTCCTGCTGTTTAAATACAGGACCAAATTCAGGTAGAATTAATTTGACATATTCTTCTTTGGTACATTCCTCAGCAACCAGTGAAACATTAGGCAAAACAAAGGGGACCATATCCAGGTTTACAAATTCTGAAGTCAAAGTATCCAAAATTCTCTGCATGATGACACGCTTAGACAGCTTTGGTAGAACCTTTGGCAATCCTTTGAACTGTGATTTCTGAAGATTATCTCTTTGGAATAAGGTATCAAAATATTGAAGTGTGACTACACCAACATCACCAAAGGAGGGAATTTTTGTCATTTGATCTGTATCAGTTCTTACAGTTGGAGTTACATTTAGCAAGAGTTTCACATGTTCACCAACTTCCTCAGGTATACTTGTAAGGGAACTAGATCCTAAACGACTCAACTGATCCAGCTGTCTACTGAAACTCTTATAAATATCTTGCTTGTTGACTTCAAATATAGTTTTCCTTTATTAAAGACAGCATACATAACAGTTCCTAAAGAGTACATACACTGGCTGTTTCACAGCTCACGGAGAGGGTGTGTTCAGAAGCCAAGTATTCAGGATTTGGAAGACACAATGATGGTAAGTTTGGGTCCCACTCTTTACAAGGAAACTTGGGCTCTTGCTCAGAAGGATTGCTTAATGACCCACAAAAATCAAAACCCATTATTTTCCAGGCTCCGCTTTTATTCAAAATTATGTTTTCAGGAGCAACCTTTCCACGAACCATTTTCACACTGCTATGCAGAAATGGTGATCGTTCAGAAACCTGAAGCAAGCCGCACTTCGTTTCTGCGTCATAAAGTTTATACTCCTTAATGTCTGGCGATATTGAAGAGGGTAGATTTCCCAGTTACCAAAAACATTGGCTAAACTGGCAAAAACTGCTTCTGTACAAAATGCCAAGCAATCCCTTGACTCTTCTGAAGGATGCTGGACAGTAAGAAGTTGAGGGTGGTGTATGTAGCCTGGTGAGCTGCTGGACTCCTCGTTTTAAAGAATCAATGATTTGATCCTTTTCAAATTTTTGGTATTTATCAATCAGCTTTTTATCAAAGACAAAAACAGCCACTTCCTGTTTTGTTGACTTCTCTGTGCCATTACAAATCTTCCATGCCAGCCCACTGCCGCCACTGGCAATGTGTCGCCCACAGCAACTTCTCCACTAGTGACATCAGCACTCTTCAATTTATTAAGCATGGACACCGTGGCTGCAGTACTTGGGAGTTCAAGTTACCTTGAAGCCCGCTACCTGGAGGGGCGGTGCTGGGGCCCGTCCCTGCCACCGAATGCTTACTCCATCTCCTCTGGCACTCACTCCCATGGCCGCAGAACACTGAGACTGAGGAGTAAAGGGGGAAGGGAGGGAAGGGACCAGGGACGGGGAGGGAGCGTAACAGAGGGGGAAGAGCACCGAAAGACCTGCCTGGTCCGACTGTCTGTATAGTATTGTGCTAAGGTTACAACACTTATGCACAAAAGAGAAACTTAAAGGAAATGTCCCCACATGTAAAAATGAGTGTGTATGTGGGAACTGTATATTATTTTGATTAAGTTTTTCCTAAAGAATTACTGCCTCCCTCAGGTTCTCCCATAAAGGTCTCTAGGGGTTTAAAAGAAAATGGTCCCCAAAGGGAGTGGCACTTTTAGGAGCAGTTACTTTGCTGGAGTAGGTATGGTCTTGTTAGAGAAGTGTGTCACTGTAGGAGTGGGCTTTGAGGTCTCATATTTGCTCAAGCCACTCCAGACTCAGACCACTTCCTGTTGCTAGTGGGTCAAAATGTAAGGACTCTCAGCTCCTTCTCTAGCATCATGTCTGCCTGCATGCTGCCTTGCTTCCCACCATGAGGATAATGGCCTAACTAAACTTCTGACCACAATTAAATGTTTTCCTTAAGAATTGCCATGGTCATGGTGTTTCTTCACAGCAATAGAAACCCTAATAGAAGCTGGTACCGAGGACTGGGGTGTTGTTATGATAGGCTTGACCATAGTTTTGTTTGAAGGAATATGGTCCTTGACACTGTGGATTAGAAAAGCAGTTGAATGTTTTTTTTTTTTTTTGGTTTTTCGAGACAGGGTTTCTCTGTGTAGCTTTGCGCCTTTCCTGGAACTCACTTGGTAGCCTAGGCTGGCCTCGAACTCACAGAGATCCGCCTGGCTCTGCCTCCCGAGTGCTGGGATTAAAGGCGTGCGCCACCACCGCCCGGCGCAGTTGAATGTTTTAAGTGCTGCTTAATGGGCCATCCTAGTAGGAGCCTGGAAGACAGTAGTGCTGAGTGTGCTCTGATGACCTGTGGAGGCCTGCCTGCCTCAAGAGGCTTCAGAGGAGATGAATTTTAGTAAGTTGCTTAGAGGACCTTTTTTTGTGTGTGACATTTTTGGTGAAGAAAGTGACTGCCTTTTGCCCATGTCCAAAGAGTCTGCCTGAGGCAAAAGTGAAGAAATTTGGGTTAATTCCCTTGACAGAGGACATCTCAAAACAGCCTACTATTGACTTTGTTATGTGGTTAGTACAGGTCACTCTTACATAGATTTATAATAAAAAAACAGCAAGAAAATGTAAACTTTGTATAAAAAAAGAGCACCAGGAAGTGGAATGGAGCTAAACCCTGTGTTCAAGGAAATAAACAGATTAAGAAATGGAATAAAGGGAGTGGTAACCTCAGGGCAAGACCTCACCCAGCTAAATTTCCAACTTGAGCAAAGGAATTAAAGAAAAGTTTAGAGCTGGGTGTGGTGGTGCACACCTTTAATCCCAGCACTGGGAAGGAGAGGCAGGTGGGTCTCTGAGTTTGAGGCTAGCCTGGTCTACAGGTCCGGTTCCAGAAGAGCCAAGCTTGAGCAGTGAAGGAAACCATGGAAAAGAAAGCTGGTGAGGATTTCGTTGAGTGAGGGGGCCATGTTCCAGCCTCAGGAACCCGCAGAACTTGGCAGCTTTGGCCATGTCCTTCTGGCTTTAGAGTGAAGAATAGAAGAACGGGGCTATGGAATCGCCCTCCACAGCTGAGGAAAGCTGCTGAGGCCAGGCCTGTGTCAGGGATGTGCCTTCATGGAGGCCCAGAGAAGCCTTTGTGTGAAGCTGTGAAGTTGAAGCCTGGATTACCTTGGAGACCCCAAGATTTTAGAAATGCCACAGTCGTGGGACACCTGCCAAGGAGAGCTGCTAACAGGGAGTGGAACCAGTTCAAGAGAAAGAAGTGTGCTGCAGTCAACAAAGCTGAAAGGAGTTGGAGATCTGAAGAGCGTTTTGACATCAAACTTGGAGATGGAGAGGTTAGAGTTTTGGTCTTGTTTCAGTCCAGTATCTCCTCACTAGGCTCCCTTTCCTCCCTTTTGGAATGGTAATGTATATCCTGTGCCGTTGTATGTTGGAAGTATGTGATCTGCTTTTTCATTTTGATTCTATAGGGGGTTACAGTGAAGAGATTGTATGAGTCTCAGAGACTTTGAACTGAGTACTTTTAAATGATGGTAAACTGTGGGGACTTTTGAAGTTGGACTGAAGGCATTTGGCATTATGATATGGCTATAAGGCTATGGGGGCCAGGGAATGGACTGTGGTGGTTTGAATGAAAATCCCCATAGGCTCATTGTTGGTTAAATGGCTGGCCACCGCTCACAGCGGCCATGCCAGCGGAGGAGAGTGCTGATCGGAAGAATCAGAGGCCATGGTTACCTTTTAGAGCTTTATTGGGAGGGAGAGGGAGAGAGAGGGACACACACACACACACACACACACACACACACACACACACACACAAGGAAGGGGCGGAAAGGAAAGAGAGGAAGGGGGAAGGGGCGCACAGAGGGCCCACCCGCTTTTTAGGCTGATGATGTAATTTAGGACAGAATCCTTACACTCATAGTGACATTACTTGAATAGATTAGGACTTGTGGCCTTGTTAGAGTAGGTGTGGCCTTGTTAGAGGAAGTGTGTCACTAGGGATGGGATTTGAGATTTTAGAAGCTCAAGCCCGGACCAGTGGCTTGCTCTCTTCCTGCTGCCTGCCAATCAGATATAGAACTCTTGGCTCCTTCTCCAGCACCATGTCTGCCTGTGTGCCATCATGCTTCCCATCATGAGAACAGTGGACTAAACCTCTGAAGTGTAAGCCAGCCCCAATTAAACGGTTTCCTTTGTAAGAGTTGCTGTGGTCATGGTTTCTCTTCACAGCAATAACCCTCTAAGACAGAGCTCATTGCCCGAGGTAAGTCCACAACATCTCTGAGGACAGTAGCAATGATCTATGGCATTCTAGTTTGTCTAAAACTCACGTTCGCTACAGCTTCACCTCCCTGTTGGGTGACAGTACTTGTTTTATTTATAGTTACAGTTAACAGAAAGAGCTATTGTTATGTGTTAATGGCAAATGTTTCCATGATGACTTCTAAGAAATCAGGATGTAATTTTACAGCCTGGTGCTTTCAACCAAACACCTCACATTATCTAAAGACAAGCTTGAAAGAGTGCCGTGGTGCACAGGCCCACGCTTATCACATCCCTGAGACTAACAAACCAGAGAAAGGGAGGAGGAGGAGGCGGCTCGCGGGGCCTTCCAGTTACATGCTTGTCATAATCTTGCAAAACTCCTCTTAGGCAATACCCTGTTTGCTCAGAAGGCTGTGCATATAATTGCAAAAATCTGTCAGAATCATGGGATTCTAAAGACATCAATTATTTATGTCAACAAGGAGAGGGGGATGGCTGCATGATCTTGGATCATTAGGAGTGATGTGCTCAGAAGAGAACGCAGTTCTCGAGGGCGGGGAAGCTGCAGGTTACAGGAAAACTGAGCCCCACACTGTAATTTCACCACCCCTCTGTCTGGACTGAAAGATTATATTTTTCATTTCGTGCGCTGCCATGGACATAGTAAGACATTATGTAACTGGGTCTGTCTCCCTGTGTAATAGTCAATAAACAGTTTCAAAAGGTCGATGGCGTTAGTAGTTTGATGTGCAGGGAACTGTTGCATCTCTGGGCATGGCTGGATGCTGTGTTGTGCAACCAACTTGGAACCGACCGGTATTCAAAATTATATTCCAAAAGGGTTTCTATTCAAACCACATGGCCACTGGCTTTGATGACGACTATCTTAAGTGGGCCAAATAGCAGAATCGCTATTTGGACAGTTCCATAGGTATAATGGGAATTTCTCATGTTTTCCTCCCATTTTATTTTTATTTTTCCCTCTAAGATTTCTGAATTAGACCCAGTACTGATGTCAAGTGGGACGGAGAAGTGTGGGTGTGGGGTCTGGGCAGTGTGTGAGCTCCACCTGGTCTTTATAGCCAACCAGGTGTGTAGCAGAGACCTATCTAAAAACAACAAACAAAACCACCCAACCTAACTGAGCACACACACACACACACACACACACACACACACACACACACACACACACACACATGCTCAGCGAGGGTGGGCAAGGAGGAAAGAGGGGACTGGAGGGGAGATTTCTATCTTCTGCAATCCTAGCTGGGCGGACAGGCTGGTTCCTCCACTCTCTCCAGACTCCGATTCCTTACTTGTAAACAGGCGACAGCACCCACGGTCGGATTAGCAGGAAGGCCACAGTTGGCCTCCACGAAGCCCCGTGTTAAGTTTGCCCCTTCAGGCTAGGAATATTTCACCCGTTGGCTTGCTGTTGGCTTGTAACATGCGGCCGGCCTTGGCGACTAGATGTCATAGACATGAACCGGACTCAGAGATGAGGGAAGTGAACTTGGTAAGAACGACGCTAGCGTGCGCCCCGCGGATAACTGCGGCTGGGTTAGGAAACTTGGGGAGAAGAAAGTGTAAGAACCGAGGCAGTAGGAAGGCCGGCGGCGGCGGCGGAGGCTCTGTCACCGCGGCTGGCCGGCGCCGCCCCGCCCCACCCAGCAGACGGGCTGGCGAGTTCCGGGCGGCCAGTCCCCGCGCCTCCCCCTCCTCCAGCCGCCCCAGCTGTGCCAGCTGCGCGGGACCCCGAAGCCACCGCCGCCGCCGCCGCAGCGTGTGTGCCCGCGCCCCAGGCCCGCAGGTAGGAGCCGCCCGCCGGGGCCAGGCTTGCGGGGCTTCCGAGCACGCAGGGCGTCCCGGCCCTGGCGCTTCGTCCCGCCTCTCCTGGCCCTCTTGGAGTTGATCTCAGCAGCCGTGTCCCTGGAGGTTCCTCCTCCCATCTACATCCCCCCCACCCCCCCAGTCTTAATTCCTGCAATGTCTGCGCTGGCGAGAGCGGTGCACACTGTGGCCGCAGGCGAGGACGGCTGCCCGGAGTACAGAGCCGGGTCAGCTGCTGGTGCCCTAGACCCACTGCACCCTCAAGTTCCTGCAGATCCCGGGCGAACTCTGCAGGATGCACCCCACCCCACATCCTCCAGCCAGGGTGCAGTGAACCTGTACGCTCCCCCTAACTAGATCGTCTCGCGCTCCCCGAGCTTGTTAGCGCTGTGGGCTGACAGGGATGGCGATGGCACCAACATCCCGGGCCAACCAGGAAGTGCTGCATTCCAGCGGCTTAGAGTCCAGCTGAAGCGCAGTCCCAGCCACTTAGCCACACAGCTGCTGCCTGGGGCCAAAGATGTGCGGTGTTGACGTGGAGGAGCGACAAGGGTAGCCGCGAAGATTTCACAGGGCCTGGGTTAGAGGGTTGTTATTTTAGCTCTGACCCAAGATATTTCAGACTGAGTTCTCTGGTCAGGGAGTGAGGTCCTCCAAGTCACGGGACTGTTTGAAACAGTCTCTGTAGCCCAGGATGCCCTTAAAGGCTATGTAGCAGAAGATGAGCACAGTCTCTGTAGCCCAGGCTGCCCTTAAAGGCTATGTAGCAGAGGATGAGACTCCTGGTCCGCCTACCTCCACCTCTCAAGTGCTGGGATTACAGGTCAGGACCTTTTACGATTTTGCCAGGCCCTTCCCCAGTACCCTGGGGCTACCTGCAATGCCTATGTTGGCACACACACACACACACACACACACACACACACACACACACACACACACACACACACACACACCCTGCCCATCTCAGATCACTGCCTTCTTCCTTTGTGAAGCTCGAAATACCAGTACTATCTTAAGGACCCCAGGAGCTCCCGCATTTGACCACTTCTAGGTCTGTCCACGGAATGAACAGATCTGTCCATTAGCCAGGCCCACCCGGTTCAGCTTGGCCAACTCCTTATGGCCTTCCAAGGGCCCCTGGAGACTAGTTGCCCAGGAACATCAAGCGAGGTATGTTAGTGGCGCTGGTAGGGAAGCCTGAAAGGGAGCAGGGAATCTAGTTTGAGCTATTCTCTATGACTATTTATGCAAGAATTTCTTTCCATAGTCAATGCTTTGTGACACACAAGTGAATTTGTACTCAGTCATTTAGCTTGAATTTGTAAGCAGCCTTTAAATGGTGTGTGGGACCTTTTCAACTATTATGTAAGCTAGTATCTGAATTTTTATGAGCCAGTACAATTAGCTTTCCCAATAAAAAGTGAGTGGTGAAGGTTTTGAGGTGGTATCCTTGCTGGTTTGTTTCTGGCGTCAGTGTTGACACACACTGGTGTCAAGTTCGCTACAGGCTCACTTAGGTTTATTGGTTTACTGATACCTACATGAGTAGTATGTAGTTAATTCAGAATTCTGCTCATCAGAAGTTTAGTTAGTATGTATTTCTTTTTTTTTTTTTTTTTTTTTTGATTTTTTGAGACAGGGTTTCTCTGTGTAGTTTTGCGCCTTTCCTGGGACTCACTTGGTAGCCCAGGCTGGCCTCGAACTCACAGAGATCCGCCTGCCTCTGCCTCCCGAGTGCTGGGATTAAAGGCGTGCGCCACCACCGCCCGGCAGTATGTATTTCTTAATCTAAAATTGTAAGTGGTCTTACGTAACCCTGTAAAATAGACACATCACAGCAACAAAATCCATCAACCTTTAGCTTCAACATATTTTAAAGATTTACTTTGTTGTCCTATTTTTATTTTTTCTCTTATTTTATTTTACATTAAAAATGTTTTTTTCATTTTACATACCAACCACAGATCCCCCTCTCATCCCTCCTCCTGCTCTCCCCACTCCTGCCTCCCCCGCCCCACCCCTTCCTCCAACAGGGTAAGTCCTCCCATGAAGGGACAGCTAAGCCTGGTACATTCAGTTGAGGCAGGACCCAGCCCCTCCCCCCTGCATCAAGGCTGTGCAAGGTGTCCAGCCACAGGTAATGGGATCCAGAAAGCCAGCTCGTGTACCAGGGATGGATCCTGATCCCATTGCCAGGGGCCGGCCCCTCAAACAGAGCAAGCTACACAACTGTCTCCTGTATGCAGAGGGCCTAGGAGGTTCCACAGCTGTTGGTCTAAAGTTTATGAGTTCTTTGAGCTTGCTTCAGTTGTCTCTGTAGATTTAGACTACTAGCAATAGTGGTGAGGGTGCCTGAGCTGGCCTACCCTGGTAATCAGATTGGTGAATACCCTGTCATGATAGAACCTTTATCCAGTAACTGATGGAAGCAGATGCAGAGATCCACAACGAAGCTACCAGGCCAAGCTCTGGGAGTCCAGTCGAAGAGAGGGAAGAGGGATTATATAAACAAGGGAGGTCAAGATCATGATTTACTTTATTTTTAATTTATTTAATTATTCACATTTAATTATGTGAATATGTTTGTCCTGGTGTGGGTGGGTACATGCCTGAGTGCTGTTGCCCAGCTGGGTTCTATGAACTGAACTCAGGTCCTTTGCAAGGGCTGTGTACTCTTAATGCTGAGCCACCACTCTAGTCTTGCTTCTACAGGGTTTTAAAAAAGCTTTACATTTTACTTTTACTTTGTCAAAGTACGCGCATGACTTTGCCATCTTAACAATTTAAAAATATGTGTTTGTTTGCACTCAATGTGTCTGTCCCGGTGCTCATCCACTTCACCCCCAAGCACGTCTCGGCTTCCTTGCAGGGATTAATAACACTTAGTAATCATGATTACATTGCAAGGTTCAGTTTTCTCACTGAGTGAGGTCGGATTCCTTTTTCACAGCTTTCTTTAAATGCACTTGAAGAAAATCTGTTTTGGGGATATGGTTTCTTGTATGACCCTGGAACTCACTATGTAGGTGAAGATGACTATGAGTTACTCCTCTTTCTGCCTCTGCCTCTGCCTCCCAAATGCCGGAATTATAGGCCTGCACCATCATTCCTAGCTCAAGAAATCCACTTTTCTTTTCATGTGGCTCAGGCTGGCCTTGCTGAACTTGATGGGTTGCAGATGACTTGTGCCTCTGAACCTCCCTGCTTCTACTCTTAGTGCTGGGGTCACAGGCGTGCACCACCATACCTGTCCACCCCGAGTGCTGGGGTCACAGGCATGTACCACCATACCTGTCCACCCCTAGTGCTGGGGTCACACACATGCACCACCATACCTGTCCACCCCGAGTGCTGGGGTCACAGCCATGCACCACCATACCTGTCCACCCCGAGTGCTGGGGTCACAGGCATGCACCACCATACCTGTCCACCCCGAGTGTTGGGGTCACAGCCATGCACCACCATACCTGTCCCCCCCCCCCCCAGTGCTGGGGTCACACGCATGCACCACCATACCTGTCCACCCCGAGTGCTGGGGTCACAGGCATGCACTACCATACCTGTCCCCCCCCCCCAGTGCTGGGGTCACACGCATGCACCACCATACCTGTCCAACCCCCAGTGCTGGGGTCACAGGCATGTACCACCATACCTGTTTTGTGTTGTACGTGTCAACTGAGCTACAGCGACATTCACTTTTAAAGAGGAGTGATAAAAGCCATAGCCAGATAGATGGTGCTTAGCAAACCTTACCTCCAGGGGTGAGGAAGTCTGTTTGAGAGTCAGGTGGTAAGTTAATTTGAGTTTGCGGTGGAAGCACTTTGTGAGTCTAGCTCTCTAGAGGTAGGAACAGGGAAGGGAGTTATTCTTAGTACTTCCTCCTCTGGATATGTAACAACAACACAATCTCACTCACTTTGTCCGTTTTAGTAGTACAGTGTGTGAGCCCAGGTAATGACACATTTTTAGTACCAAAGACCTTTCTGATGAAGCAAGTCACTGGATTTAGCAATTTCCCATCCTCCCCAGCCATATGCTAAAGATAGTGTCAGAGGACCCAGCCATGAGATATGGGTCTTTAAACCTGTGGTTCCACTGAGTCACCGTGTGCAGGAGAAAAGCAGTCCTATGGAAGGCCAGCTTTGTGTTTACACTCCTTTAAATCTCAATGGCACAAAGGAAATGTATTTGCTAAGGTGTGGTTAAAAGATGTTTCAGGGTTCAGATGAGGAGCAGAACCTCAGCTTCCGGTAAGCCTGGGACATTTCTGATTAGAAAGGGAATCACACGGATTGCGTCATATGGTTCAGTGGGAATGCGTTACAATGCTGTTTTCCCTGAACTCAATGCAGTGTCAAATCTGGACCCCAGATGTTTTGGTGATGGGTTATTTGACAGCAGCACATGTCACATAACTGTTCCACAGGATCACAGTTTTTTTCCTGTTGTGAAACTTTATCAAGTTTTAGATTTATTGAATAAACATTAAAATGATAAATTAAGATAAATTGATAATTTAAGCAACACTTACATGGTGTCCCTTGGTTTTGGACACACTGAAGACATCTCCTTTACACAGCTAAGGCAGTTAGAGGCAGCAGAGGTCACAGTAAGCGTGAGGAGAGCTGGGCTCCAGCCCAGGCCCCTCACCCTAGAGCTTTTGTATTGCTGTTGCCCTAAGAGATTTAGTCCTGGAGTCTACCTCCCTAACAAGCCACCTTGCTAGGTTTTGTCTCATTTTGTCCTTGTTCTTAGGCATTAATAACATGTCAAAACTGCAAGCATCATGCAGCTTGCACAATCAGTTCAACTCCTTTATTTTTGAAGAGGGAGGCACAATGGAGTGTGGTCATGTTGCTGGTGGGAGGCTGTGTCTACTACTGGACCAGGTTGCTCTAACCCCTGGCTGTGAGGAGTAATTAAATTATCTCATCTCATCTCATCTCTCTATCTATCTCTCTATCTATCTCCCTATCTCCCTATCTATCTATCTATCTATCTATCTATCTATCTATCTATCTATCTATCTATCTATCTATCTATCTATCTATCATATAGGCCAGGCTGGCTTTGAACTTGATAGCTGTGAGTTTTGAGCTTTGTAGTTCCTGATGACTTCTGATCCTCCTGTTTCCACCTCCAAGTGCTAGGATTACAAGCCTTCCTCACCATATCATGGTTTTATGCAATATTGAGAACTGAACTCTGGGCTTTAAGCACGATAAAAATGCATTCTGCCAACTGACTGCACCCCTAACACACTCCAGTGTGTCAATAACTGTTATGACCACACTGGAGCCCATTTGCTAAGTAAGGGCCCAGGTTGTATCAAGAGGCCAGAGTGGACTCTTGCACTGATTCTGGGCCATGGAGGTGTTGCCCCAGATTTCCAGTCTCCTTCCCCAGATGCTTCATGGTTGGTGACACTGGGCTGTCTTCTGCATGAGGGGAACTTCTTATTTTGTACTTAATCATTTTTGAGCATTTGGGATCTGGAGTTGGAAACTTTTTGAAAGCCTCTGACGCACAGAGGAAAATCAGCCAAGAGCAGCAAGGAGTAAAAATAGCCTGCGTTAGTTCTTCAGAGGTGAGTGAGAGTTAGTCCTGCCGCTAAAACTTACAAACTGTGCATGTATATGTATTTGGTTTTTCAAGACAGAGTTTCTCTGTGTAACAGTCCTGGCTGTCCTGTAACTCACTCTGTAGACCAGGCTGGTCTTGAACTCACAGAGATGCACCTGTTTCTGCCTCCCAAGTGCTGGGATTAAAGGCGTGCGCCACCGCCACCCAGCACAAACTGTATATTGAAAACAGAAAATGTTTATATTAAACAGTGACTCTTTTCAAAGCGAGCTTCTGCAGACAGCACCTTTAGAAAAGGGAGGCTGAGCATCAGCACAGGAAGGAGAAAACAGCTATGGGCACACAGTGTGGAGTGGAGGCAGTGTGACGGAACCTTTGACAGGTCTCTGGGAAAAGCATGGGGACGCCCAGGAAGGGCCAGGCTTGGGAAAATCAAAGGCATTGACTGTCTTCAAGTGATCTTAATGTTTAAACTGTTGCTACTTATCCTAGTTTGCTTTCTGTGATAACCACCACCACCAAAAGCAACTGGGGCAGGAGAGGGCTTATACTTTATAGTATTACTGAAGAAGTCAGGGCAAGAACTCAAGACAAGAACCTGGATGCAGGAACTGAAGCAGAGGCCACAGAGCCATGCTGCTTACGGACTTGCTCAGTCTGCTTACTTCTTTCTCCTCCTCGTCCTCCTCCTTCTCCTCCTTCTCCTCCTCCTCCTCCTTTTTCTTATTTTAAATGTATTGATTTTACATCCCAGCTGCAGTTTCTCTTCTCTCCTTTCTCCCCAGCCGCCTCTGTCCCTACTCCCCAATCCACTCCTTCATTTCTGTTCGGGAAAGGGCAGGTCTCTCATGGATATCAACAAACATGGCATATCAAGTTGCAGGAAGACTAAGCATGCCTCCCCCCATGTATTAAGGTGGGTCAAGGTGACCCAGTATGAGGAGCAGGGTCCCAAAATCTAGTAATGGTCCCACTGTTAGGAGTCCCACAAGAAGACCAGGCTGCACAACTGTAACATCTATGCAGAAGACCTAGGTCAGTCTCATGCAGGCTCCCTGGTTGTTGGTTCCATCTCTGTGAGCCCCTGTGAGCCCAGGTTAGTAGAGTCTGTGGATTTTTCTTGTGATGTCCTTGACCCCGCTGGCTCCTATAATTCTTCCTCCCCCTCTTCTGCAGGACTCCCTGACTTCTGCCTAATATTTGGCTGTGGGTCTGCATCTGTTTCCATCAGTTGCTGGATGAAGCCTCTCTGATGACAATTGGGTTAGGCACCCATCTATGAGTACAGCAGAATATCATTAGGGATCATTACATTGACATTTTGTTTTTCCTCCAGTTATGTTTGGTTCTATTCTAGGTCCCTGGGTCATCCAGCCTGTGGGTCCTGGCATTCCAGGCAGTGTCAGAGGTGGGCTTTCTCTCCTGGCATGGGCTTTAGGCTAGACTGGTCCTTGGTTGGCCACTCCCTCAATCTCTAGGCCACCCTTACCCCAGCACATCCCGTAGGCAGGACAGACTGTAGGTGGAAGGTTATGTGGCTGGGTTGGTGGCCCACTCCCTCCACTGGAAGTCTTGCCTGGTCACAGGAGATGCCAGTTCAGGCTCCACATCCACTATTGCCTGATTTCTTATACAACCCAGGACCACTGCCCACAGTGGGCTGGGCCCTCACGTCCATCATTAACTAAACGTGCCCCACCGGCCTATCTGAGGGAGGCATTTTCTCAATTGTGGTTCCTCTTTCCAGATAACTATGAGACAACAGCAACAAGCTAACCGGCACGTTAGTTAACCAACAAAAGCCACGGTGGAACCGTGTCCACATGTCCCTCTCCTTTATGCCGCCGTTGTCCAGGCGGGTTTCCGGATGGCGTGATGGTGTTGGAATCCCTTCATCTGCATTGATTGCTGTCTGAGGCCAGTGCAGTCCTGGAGGCCACAGATGGCGTCTTCTACATAAACAGCAGTTTACTCACCATGGGTGCTGAATGAAGCGGTCAGTTAGTGGTGAAGGGAAGTGGCCAATCACTGGAGACCCACGGGCATGTCAGGCAAATTAGAGTGTCACGTTGGTGTTTTGCTTACCTGTCCCTCACGGTGCCCTTTACTACTGTGTTCTGGTTTTGTTGTTGTGACAGGGTCTCAGAATGCGGAGACTCACCTTGAGCTAACTCTCTGTATCAGCTGAGGCTGACCTTGAATTTGTGATCCTCCTGCCTCCACTTCCCATGGGCTGGGATTGTAGGCACAAACCTTTATACCTCAATTATATACTGTGTGTGTGTGTGTGTGTGTGTGTGTGTGTGTGTGTGTGTGTGTGTGTAATTTCATCATTATCACCATTTTTACAATAAAACTATGTAAGCTAAGGTAAAGTAAAGATACAGGATTTGGGGGAAAAGTAAGACTATTTTATTTTTTGATCCTAACATTGCAGGGTTGTCAAAAATATTTTTTAAAAAATGGAGAGAGGGATGTGTTAGAAATCCACCCAGCTCCTGTTACCCCAAGCAGGAAAAACTGCCTGTTAGGGTGCTGATGATGGTGAATGTGTTATAATATTTATTATTGTGGGGTGTGTGTGAGTGTGTGTGTGTGTGTGTGCGCGTGTGTGTGTATGTGTGAGTGTGTGTGTGTATGCGTGTGTGTGTGCGCGTGTGCGTGTGTGTGCATGCGTGTGTGGTGTGTGTGCGTGTGTGTGGTGTGTGTGTATGTGTGTGTGTGTGGTGTGTGTGTGTGGTGTGTGTGTGTGTGCATGTGTGGTGTGTGTGTGTGGTGTGTGTGCGTGTGTGTGTGGTGTGTGTGTGTGTGTGTGTGGTATGTGTGTGCGTGTGTGGTGTGTGTGGTATGTGTGGTATGTGTGGTGTGTGTATGTGGTATATGTGGAGTGGCGTGTGTGTGTGTGTGGTGTATGTATGTGGAGTGGCGTGTGTGTGGTGTATGTGGAGTGGTGTGTGTGTGGTGTGTATGCAGTGGTGTGTGGTGTATGTATGTGGAGTGGCGTGTTGTGGTGTATGTGGAGTGGTGTGTGTGTGGTGTGTATGCAGTGGCGTGTGTGGTGTTTGTATGTGGAGTGGCGTGTGTGTGGTGTATCATGTGTTCCTATGCGTGCCTGCAGAAGTCAGGCAGCTTTTGGGAAGCGGTTCTCTCCTTCTCTGGCCTGGGGAGATGGTCAGTGCATAGAAGCATTGCCGCAGAAGCTTGGGGCCATGAGTTCACCCTTGACCACCTTGCCTGGCCAAAGACAGTAACTATCTCAATGTGGACGTGTGTAGCCACCATCTCACCTCCAATTCCGTGCCCAAATCTGCCAGTGACCAGGCAGGACATATCTGGGTGTCCTGTCCGTGTCCTCACGGGAAGCGGTGACTTCAGGCCTCCAATAGCCGGTGGGCATGGGGTTCGATCCTGAGAGCTCTTTTCCCAAACTCATTCACATATGCCTCAGTTTCCTCACCTGTATAGTGAAGATAAAATAGCCCTCTCACAGCACTCTCAGGAAGTGCAGGAAACAATGTCTGGGCAGCGTCTAGAGCCTGGGACATTGAAACGGCACCATAAACGCTGGTTTCTCCTGTTTCATTCGCTGTGTTCTTCTCAACCCCCACCCCCAGTCTAGCAGGAGAAACATGAAAATAAACAAGCTAAGTGGAGTCTGTGCTGGAGTGGACAATGGAGTATGGCCCGTGGGCATGTGAACTCAGCAGAATTAGTGTGTTCAGGGAAGTTCTTGGGTGAGAGTGGGCTTCTCTGAGACTCTCGTGTAGGAGTCAGGGGAAGATTCTGATGGCAGAGCTGGTCACACTGAAGACTGGAACCACGTGCCTTTGGTGATTGCAGTTTTAGGGTCTGAATGTTGACACTGGCCAGATTTTCTCTCTCTCTCTCTCTCTCTCTCTCTCTCTCTCTCTCTCTCTCTCTCTCTCTCTCTCTCTCTCTCTCTCTTTTTTGAGGCAGACTCTCACTATGTAGCCCAGGCTGTTCTCAAATATGTGGCTAGCCTCCTGTTGCTGCCTCTCAAATGCTGGGATTACATGTCTGTGCCACCAAGCCCCACTTAATTTTCCTTAATCCATAAAGATATCATAGTATTTAATTGAATGAGCGTGATTCACCACTGTTTTCCAGTGTGTGTACATATGGACATGTATTTTTCAAGTGTTTCAAGAATAAAAAAAACAGTAGGGTGTACTGTCGATGGAAGAGTGAGCTGGCTCGGGCTATCTTGAAAACACTCTCTTCCTATTCTTTAGCTTCATGAGAAGACCGCGCCTGGCAATATCAACTTCCCATTCCCTGTAGACATTTTGAACCTGTCTCCTGTGTGTTATGTGTGTGCACTGGGGAGGGGTGGTGGCTGTCCTGTCGCTTCATCATGGCTGGCCTTGGCTGTACTGTAACAAGGGGAATGCCACGCCTAGCATCCGCCCCAGATCCGGTTCCAGGGATGGCAGGGTGGAGGTGGGGAGCAGAAGTGACCCTCCCACTCAGGACACAGCAGGGAGAGCTAGTCGCCAGGGCTGTAGCTCAGGGCACTTGCCCTGCCTTCGTGAAGTCCTAGGCTCCTGTCCCAGCACTGGAGTCCCCCCTCCTCCAAAACAAAACAATAGGATTTCTTCTTTAGGTCAACAAATCTAAATGCAAACAGAA
Organism: Peromyscus maniculatus bairdii; assembly: GCF_049852395.1. Taxonomy (NCBI): domain Eukaryota; kingdom Metazoa; phylum Chordata; class Mammalia; order Rodentia; family Cricetidae; genus Peromyscus; species Peromyscus maniculatus. The sequence goes on along the minus strand of NC_134857.1, from coordinate 12,594,955 downwards.
ACCACGGTAATATCTCGTGGCAGAATAGAATCCATATGATCATTTCACAAAGAAACTTGGCAATATGTTTAATATAGGCAAGTATTTTGATTAGGGAATATAAATGGAAATAATCCAAAGGAAATAAAAATGTAGAGGAGAACATATTTGTTATAGTATTTTGTAATAACGATTTCTTACTTTTTGACACAGAGTCTCATCTAACCCGCATGGGCCTTGAACTCACTGAGTAGCTGAGAATGACGTCACTCTCCTGAGTCCTGGCCTCTACCTCCCAAGTGCTGAAATTACAGATGTGTGGCAATTTGTACCAATTTAGAACAATAGCATCGAAGCTTTTGTAACTGATAGAATTGGTTCATTCGGAGAACTGGTTTTTATTTTTCTCAGGAATTTGATGAGCTAATTGTGAAAGCATGTTCTTAAAAATCAAGATTTCTGGGACTGATGAGACGGCTCAGAGGTTAAGAGCACTGGTTGCTCTTCTACAGAACCTGGGATTGATTGATTCCCAGGACCCACATGGCAGCTCACAGCTGCCTGTAACTGCAGTTCCAGAGGATCCAATGCTTTCTTCTGGCTCCATGGGCACTGAATGCACATGGTGCCTGGACTTGTATGCAGGCAAAACACCCACAAACATAAAAAACCCAAAATTTCTGAATTAAAATTCCTAAATTTACATTAAATAAATTATATTGACAGCAAATGCTACAACTTCTGAAAACCCATCTTTTACTGGTTATTACACTCACTGCTTTCTGTTTTTCTGAAATTATATATGTTGCTTTTGTGTAGTAGAGATGCTGTAAGTACTGCCTATGCCTCTCCCAGCTACATGTTCTGTAGTGATGTACTGTTGGTAGCTTGAGAATAATTCTGGTGGGAATGTGTACATCACGGAAACTGGCGAACACTACAGCGAGGCTGCCCTTCCCCCTCCACCTGGGTATTAAGCATGTGTCGGCAACCCAGGCATGTTACCTGGGTATGACACTGGAGCTATCCACTTCCTGCTCCTGCTCCACGGGCCCAGTTCTTTTCTCTTACCTGTCATGGTGCTTTTGATCTAGAGATGTGGTTGGCTAGAGAGGAGTATGTGTAGTTATGCAACATTCTCTTCTCGTTTTCTACCCACTGGAACAGGAATAACAGATACTAAGGATTTTAGTCCAGCTCAGCCCTCAGTTCTGCTGGTCCCATTTGGAGGCAACAGGATGCTTCTGACCCGCTCTTTTCCCAGGAAAAGCTCTTACTCACCTCAGTGTTTCCAAAGTCTTCCAAAGAAGTCAGCAAGGAACTTATCAGGATACAGAGATTCCTCCAAGTCTCATGGTGCACCCATAAAATGGAGATTCTCAGCGGTGGGGGATGGGACTCAAAGGAGTACATTGTAAGTTGTTGTGAGATTTTGGCCACCCCTCACTGTCTGCTTGGCCCCTTCTGAGGGTTCTTCCTAAGGAGGCCCCTGGGCCTGTGTGCCTCTCAGCTGACTTGAGTGCTGATCTGCCTTGCTTGATAGCCTCAATTTTTATGTTTAGATTCAAATTCTGGGCCTGAGAAACTGTAACGAGAGGCCATTTGTGCGTTACCCTGTTACTAACGCCAGGCCTTGTTCCTCATGCTGACTTCTTTGGAGCACACATTCCTCCCTCAGGCACCAGCCTGTGGTGATATTGTGTCCCCCTATATATTGTGTACCCTAATATATTTATCTGGGGTCAGAGAACAGAACAGCCACTAGATAGATATAGAGGCCAGAAAATGGTCACACACACACACACCTTTAATCTTAGCATTCTGGAGGCAAAGATACATCTGTATCTCTGTGAGTTCAAAACCACACTGGAAATAGCCAGGCATGGTGGCACACACCTTTAATCCCAGGAAGTGATGGCAGGAAGCAGAAAGGTATATAAGGCATGAAAACCAGGAACCAGAGCCCTTTAAGCTTTTAGGCTTTTAGCAGCAGTTCAGCTGAGATCCATTTGGCTGAGGACTCTGAGGCTTGCAGTTTGAAGAAACAGGGTCAGCTGAGGAGTTGATGAGGCGAGGTGAGGAAGCTGTGGCTTGTTCTGCTTCTCTGATCTTTTAGCATTCACCCCACTATCTGGCTCCGGGTTTGATTTTATTAATGAGACCCTTTAAGATTCCTGTTACACTGGCTTTTGCCACAGGTGGAGATCAGCCGGGAAGCGGGTGGATTTCCATTCCTCTGCTGGACAGCAGTTGGTTTTGACTTGGCTGCAATGCAGCCGCCTTTCTCTTTCAGGAGGGGTCTCCTCTCTTACGTCACGCTGTTCTCTCTTCTTTCTGATGGGAGCATCTCACCCCCAGTTATCTGCACAGCTTGTTTTTTGTGTCCTCTGGATCAATGACAAAATGGTCAAATGTTATGTTCCTAGAATAACATTGAAAACTGCCTTCTGTCGCAGTCCACACTGATGTCCACTGCCTTACCTGATTTTAGCCTTTTGCCTCGGGTTATTTCAGTGCTAGCCATTTCCACACAAGAACTTGAGCTCCGTGAGAGCAGGAGCCTGCTGTACAGTTTGTGTCCATTAACTTTTGTGAGATGAACCTGCCTGACTGCATATCATTAGATGTGTCCAATATAAGTCTTCACCCTGGGTTCCTGAGCCACACATCTGCTTCTCTCATCTTCCTCACAGATACTCAATGCTGAGAAACTTCTGCAATGTGGAACATGTACTGATGTCAATGGACAAGAAAGAAAACCTGGGATTTTCTCTGTGGATGCCACCTTTCATTTTCAGGAAACTCACAAGGACTTGATTCAGTCGCCCGTATTTGTCCTGTGGGTAAGTAATCTGTGATGGGAGGGATCGAGTGAACTGGAAACAGTATGAAGTCACTGTGACAGGCTTGCAGACCTTTTCCTTTCTCGTCTTCTAACTAGTTTTTAGTTGGGATGTTTCGGATTAGGAGGCCATCTCTCACTTATGAACCACCAGGAGGCTAGAAGTATGTGTTGGTCACATGTGTCCTGACTCACCTCAGCAGAGGAAATAGAATCAGGCTGACTAACGGTGAGGTAATTTCTGCAGATCTGTTGCAGACAAAGTTAATAGATTACAATGAAAGCCTTCATCCTGCATTCATAGGGGGCCCTGCTCCTGCTGGCATTGGGAAATCTACCAAGCAGTCTTTGGTGCCGAGCACTGTTAGGTGCCAGTGAGTCTAAGCAGTGATTCCTGCGGGGTAGTGCTGGCAATCTAGAGCTTGCAGATGTGAACGACCTCTGGCCTGTGGGCTGCATGTGGCTGAGAACAGATACGCATTCAGCCCAACACAAATATGTAAAATTACTTGAAACAGGAGAGATTTTTTGAACAGTTCTTGGTAGTGGAGTTTGTAGATGATGACATCATACCAGTGTTGGGATATCATAAGGCTGGGTGTACTGCATGCATCCATTGAACCAGGACTGGACTGTGTAGACGAATCAGGCCAGACCACCTGAAGTGGGCTGGTATTTTGACCTGATAGTAGAGTTCATCCTTCTTTGGTAGTGATCTTCAAACAATATGATGAGCTTAATGTTTATTTTTCCCTAAGACTGATGTGTTAAAATCCCCACCCTCAAGGCTATGGTGATATCAACTGGCATCTTTGGGCAGCGGTTAAATTCCGATAGCTCTTCATGAGTAGGATTATTGCCTATTCCAGGGTACAGTGGGATGGGACCTCATACACACAACAATAATATGTAAAGTATTTTTTATATACTAAAAAATTGTGTTTGTTTTAGATCTACAGATAAGTTATGGAGGAGATAGAGAATGTCCCCAAAAGGATACCAAGGGGTGTTAGCCTTTGGCTTCTCTGGATACATGGGTGAAGGTCTCTATTGGGCCACACATTACATGGCTCCTCTGTGTATGGTCATCTGTAATGTTGTATCCCATCACTAACTAAAGTTCTTGCTCTGCCTGTGTCCTGTCTAGGACACCACCTCACAGTTGGCAATTTAGTAGTGACCCGCTTCTGGGCTATGCTGCCCCCCTTTCCTTGTTTCTGATGACCTTGGCAGTTTTGAAGAGTACAGCCTAGGTGTTTTGTTGAATGCCCATCATTTGGGTTTCTTGATTTCTTATGAACAGACTGGGACTGAGGGTTTGGCGAGGGAAATCACGGAGGTGAAATGCCATTCCCTTGACTTCAGAACAAGACACACATGATCAGACTGACTTCTGAGTGACACTGACCTTGACTGCTGCCTGAAGACTTGTTTGCAGCTGTTTCTGTTATGAAGCTATTTTCTCTGCCCTGTTAATGGTGCACACATCTTGTGAAAGCAGTCATGTTTGGGGGCAAGGTGTTACTGGACACTCCTTAGGAAGATGAGTAGCTACTGAAATGTGGTGATATTTTGGTTGTGCTCTCACAAATAAAGCTTGCCTGGAGATCAGAGTGGGGAGCAGACCACTAGAGGCCAGGTAATGGTGGCACACACCTTTGACCCCAGCACTTGGGAGGAGGAAACAGGAAGTGATATGGCTGGGAGGAGAGAGGAAGTGATAAGGTGAAGGGGAGACAGGATCTTGGTCCCTTTCAGTCTGAGGATTCCTAGAGGTAAGAAGTCTTTCTAGTGGTTGCCGTTCTGCTTCTCTGATCTTTCAGCTTTCACCCTGATATCTGACTCTGGGTTTTTATTATTAAGACCAATTAGAATTCATGCTACACTGAACTTTGGGATTGTGCATAGAAGATTTGTCTTAGAACTCATTTACTTATTTATTTATTCAATTATTTATATGGTATGAACTAATGCTATTTATCTTATGCTTTGGGCTATTATCCAGGGCTATCTTTCTAATTTAGTTATATTTTGCTTTTGAACAACTTTTTTTTAAATTCTACTCTGGTGTGTGTGTGTGTGTGTGTGTGTGTGTGTGTGTGTGTGTTTTGTTGGGGTGAAATTCAGTATGTTAGGCAAGATTTCTACTACTAAGCTATATCACCAGCCCCTGTTAAAAATGTTAATTATTTCTTTTTTATTTTTAAGATTTATTTATTTATTTATTATGTATACAGTGTTCTGCCTGCATATATACCAGATCTCAATATAGATGGTTGTGAGCTGGGAATTGAACTCAGCACCTCTGGAAGGTCAGTGCTCTTAACCTCTGAGCCATCTCTTCAGCCCCATTAGTTATTTCTTAATATGATAACTTCTTCTTAGTCCAAGGACTCAGAACCTGTGAGTCTTCTGTAAACAGAATGATCACGTGTTTAGTGAGTAGGAATGACTAGAAGTGATGATTTTTACCATCACCACCATTATTAATTATTGCAGGGTCTTCTGTGACTCAGGGTGGCCTTGAATTTACTATGTTGAAAATAATGATTTTAAACTTCTGATCTTTCTGCCTTTACCTCTTTAGTGATAACATTACAGGGGTGTATCATCATACCTGGTTTATGTGGATTGGAGGTTGAACCCAAAACTTTGTGTACTCTAGGCGAGCACTCTACCAACTGGGCCATGAATCTAGAAGTCATGAATCTTGTTTTATTTCTTTGTCGTAGAACATAAGTTAAGCTGGTCTGGGAGAAGGTCAGAAGCTGTATTTAAATAAGGCATGGATTTCATCTGGTCTGTGGTCCCTGTGGCTGCAGCCCTGGGAGCTGATAGGGAACAAGGGTGACGTCAAAGCACCAGTAGAAAGGTCTCAAGCTGACTGGGCTCTTCAGACCCTGAACTGGCCCCTGGGCTCCTCAGCTACCCTGGATCTTCTTCCCCTCAGGGGGCATGCCTGGAATTGTTTCCCCAGAAGGAGGCTGACAGAAAATGCAGGCCCAATGCTCGGGGCTGGGACTTGCTTTAGCAGAGGATGTCCAGGTGGCTGATCCCTGGGCAGTGTCCTCTCTAGCTCTTTCACAGCGTGGCCTCTATTTCCTCTGTTTCTGGCCACCCCAGCTCCTGCCCTTCTGATTCTATGGTAGGCCAGTCTCACTTATGTTACCTGGATTTGGTGGCCTGAGAGTGGTCTCCTTACCTTAAAGTCTCTTTCAAGAGTCAGTGACATTTATATTTATCTGTTATTTGACAAATGAACCATAGAAAATGATAACCTGATGGCACTTTTGAAGAAAGAGAGCACTTAAGAGGCAATGAACCTCTCAAATATTCTAGCACTGGAATGAAGAAGAATAAATTTAGCCAACTTCAGTTCACTTTACATAGGAGACCCAAAATAAAGAAGTTTAAAAACTTATTCATGGTGGTACATGCAACCCTTTTCCCATTAGTAAGATGCTTGTGCATGCCACTTACCTTTCTGGTTGGTGTGACAGAATCCTTGAGAAAACAGTGAAAGGAAGGGGGGGGGTTGTTTTAATTTGAGGGTGCAGGCTGTCATGGTCGGACAATCACTATGGCAGGAACTTGAGGCAGCTGGTCATATGGCATCCACAGTGAGGAAGTAGAGAGTGAGGAATGTTAGTGCTCAGCTCCCTCTCTCCTTTTTATGCAGCTTGGAACTCCAGCCCATGGACTGGTGCAACCTATGTTTAGGTGGCTATGGAGGTTGGAAGAGGATGTCAGATCACCCGGGGGCTGTAGTTACAGGCTATTGTGACTTGCTGAACATGGATGCTGGGAACTCGGGTCCTCTGCAAGAGTAGCAAATGCTCTGAACTGCTGAACCATCTCTCAGGTCCTGATAGCTATAATTTCATGCTGAGGTTTTGGACTTTGTCAGCAGCATAACGGTGTTTATGGACAAGCATAGTGTAATGATGGTTGACTTGAGAAGAAAGTGATTCCAGGAGAGCAGTTAAGAATTATTTAGACAGCCCAACCCAAATGTAGGATGGACTGAAGAAGAGCCCAAGGTAACATGCAAACAGAAGTTTTCCTGTGTCTAGCAGCCACTTCCAAATAATCACTCAGAGGCTTATATTAATTACAAATGCTTGGCCAGTAGCTCTGGCTTATTACTAACTAGCTCTTACATTTAAATTAACCCATAATTTTGTTCTATGTTAAGCTACGTGGCTTAGTGCCTTTTCTTGGTGTGGCATTCTTATCTTGCTTCCTCTATGTCTGGCTAGTGTCTCATGACTCCACCCATCTTCTACCCATCACCCTTTGTTTGGCCACCCCATCTATACTTCCTGCCTGGCTACTGGTCAATGAGCATTTTATTAAACCAATTCAAGCGACAAATCTTTACAGTGTACAAGAGGATTATTTCACAGCATTTCCCCCTTTTTGTCTAATTAAAAAGGAAGGTTTTAACTTTAACATAGTAAGATTATATACAACAAAAACAGTTATTAAGTGAGAATTACAGTAACACTATCTAATCCATTTGTATTTGGTAAAATTAGAGAAAATACTTAATTATCTTATCTTGGCAAGTCTGAAGTTTTATATCTAATTTACTTTCTATTATAACTAAGGAAAACTATGATTACAACTATTTAGTCTTCAACTCCAGCAAAGCCCCCAGAAGCATGAAATGTTACCTAATGATAGGGACCTCAAGCTACCTGGATAGTCACCCAAAGTTCCTCTGCAACATTGGGACATCCAACTCTGGCCTACAGGCCTAGCATGTCTGACAGACTTTCCTGTGAAGCAGAGAATTTTGAAAGACTGTCCTACTTTGTCTTGGCAAAGTTCAGCAGTTGTCCTTCTTGTATTCTGCTGGTCCAGTTTAGACAGTAACTGTCAGCAATTGAGACAAGGGCAGTTTCTTTGTTCACATGGCTAGCTTTTGCCATAAAGAAAACAAACTCCATATGGAATTTCTTTGATGCCTATCATCCTCTTTGAAGTAGTTGGTGCTGCCAGGAGCAGATGTGTCTCACTGTCGAGAAAAGTCTTCAATTATTAAAACATTTTAAATGCCATATTATGTAGACCTTTGAAGTGTTTCATGATTGCCTATCTATCTGAAATTATCTCTGTATGACCTAGAAAACCTAACTAACATGACTATAAGTTTTCTATTATAGATAACTATTAATCTGTATTTCTTAATTATATATTACATTTTCAATGAGCTACATAAACATAATACTCTAAACAAGGGTAGAAATATACATACAGTATAACAAAATTAACTTTAAAGTTGCATCAATAAACTAAAATCCATACTGATGTAAAATATGTAAGATTAACAGTTGTTTTTTGTATTAAAGTAGATTCAATAATCTACCCTTTTATTCTATCATTTCTATCCCTCGCTTTTCTTTTTAGAACAAGATCCCTGAATCTAACCTCCTTTGTTTAGCTTCTTTTCTGACCATTACCAATAACAACTTGTAACCAACCCCCCTAAACAGTGACAAACATTCATAATTTATTTTTGAGAATGTGGGTGTAGTGCTCTAGACTACTTTCCTATTGATTGAGGGCACTGATAATCTTTGGAGGACCCTGAGAAAATTCAGGATTATGATTAAGTCGTGGCTGGAGTAGTCTATGAGGCTGGGTCATCTCAGCTAGCAGCCTTGAAGCTGTTTTGGATGCAGAACTTAGAGGAAACTGCAACAGAGGCACTCTGAAACATTGGGTCATCTGGGCCATTCTTTACCATCAGATAGTTTTCAGGGTGTCTTCCTTGATCAGACCTTATTTTTGTTAACCCAGAATGAATCCATAGCCTCTCATTTCCTGTGGAAACAAAGCATAACCTCTTCTCCAAAGTAGCATATCTTTTGACTTAAATTTTTCAAGTCAAGACATTTTCAAAATATATAGGTTGGATTATTCTAGCAACATTTATAATCAAATGTCTCTCAGCAGCTGTTGCTCTTTCCTCAGCTGTCAAATAATTCAAAGGCAACACAATAACATACAGTATCCAGACTCTCTGTGTACTTTCCATCATTAGGTGGCTTTTTTTTTTTATATTGCTTTACTCTCTTTTTCTTTTCTTTTTTTCCCAGAGCTGAGGACCGAACCCAGGGCCTTGTACTTGCTAGGCAAGTGCTCTACCACTGAGCTAAATCCCCAACCCCGCTTTACTCCCTTTTAAAGGATTTTATTATTTTAAAACTATATATTTCTTTTTTATGACTGTCTATACCTTCTCTTTACTCTTTCAAGTCTATGTATATTTTTAAACATACTGTAAATCATTTAGAAGGTTTTTTTTTTCCCCATTTGAATCTGTCTTTACTGAGTATCTCTATCTTTTTCTGACCACATGGGTCTTTAAATTGCTAAGCAGCTAGGACTAAAGTGACAGCTTTGGCAGCTGGCTTCACCCAGTTTCTTGGTCTGTGAGAGCTTAGCATCATGGCACAGATACTGGCAGGAGTCATGTTTACTATCCCAACTCTGGGGAGTTTCTGGGTCCACAGTGTCACCAAGTAGTATGCCACCTGCTGCTCATAAACTCCATTTAAGTGTTTGGTAGCAGGACCTCCCAAAAGAGCCGTCTGTGCTGCCAACATGAACGGAGGAGCAATGTCTTAAAGGAGCCACACCTCTTTTTGCTGCTAGTAAGCAGCCTACACAAGAAAATGCTACTACCAAGAAACTGTGCTTAACTCTGTTCTTTTGTGTGTTTAGAATCCTCTTTTTAAAGCTTTCTCAGATTTTATATGGAAATTCTTGCTCCATGTTGGGTGCCATACATAAATGGAGGTTTTCCTGTGTCTCACAGCCACTTTGAAATAATCACTTAGAGGCTTAATATAAATTATAAATGCTCAGCTAGTAGCTCAGGCTTTTACTAACTAGCTCTTACATTTAAATTAACCCATAATTCCCATCTATGTTTAGCCACATGGCTTGGTACCTTTTCTCAGTACAACATCTTCATCTTGCTTCTCTGCATCTGCCTGGTGACTCCCTATTCTGCCCTTCCTCTTCCCAGCATCCTTAGTTTGGTTGCCCTGCCTGCACTTCCTGCCTGGCTACTGGCCAATGAACATTTTAATAAACCAATTCAAGTGACAAATATTTACAGTGTACAAGAGGATTATTCTGCAGCAGTGGCAAGTACAAAGTCCTCTGGTGCACCTGCAGCAACTGTGGGGATTGCTTCTTCTTGGTGGTGAGGGTGAGATAAGGTCAAAGGAAGGAAAGATGTAGTCAGAACTCCTTATTTTCAGAAATATTTCTATAGACTGCCACCAAAGTAATACGCAATTCCAGTGTTATCCCCAGCTCCTTATGACTCTGTTCAATTTTCAGGAACGTTATGTGTAAGATGTTAAATGCTGCAATGATTTAAAACTAAGCACAATGGATTATATTAAGTCTACAGATGACAAAGCACTCAGAATTTCATGCTGCTTTATGATTTTACATCCTATTAATGCCTCTGCTCTCAAGGACACTTTTGTCTATTTTTCAATGTAGAAACACTGTGTACCATGCTGCCACATTCTCCCCGCTCTCCCATAGGCTGAACTTGACCATGATGGGAGTGCATCCACGTGGAAACTGAAAAACACTCTACACCACAGTTGGTTTTGGTTGTCGTCCTAAGAAGGTGATGGGTAAAGTGCTGACGGGATGTGTGGTGCCTGCAGTTGTCACACTGTGGATAAACAATTGAGGAGTATTCTTTTAGCAAACGGATTCATAAGCCAGATGCTTAGTGAACACCTGAGGCTCAGGAGTGTCCCTGGCTTCACAGGTCCATCTCACACTAAAAGGAAACATGGGGATCTTCTTTTACCATAGTTCGGCTTTGGATAAAAGAGTTCAGCAGAACCTAACAGGACCCAGTAGAATCAATTACTACATAAACTTTATAATGAAGACTATTTTATATTTTATTATTTAGAAATTGTACACTACGTATTTTTATCTAAGCATCTTTACAATAGACGTGTGCATACAGGTACACATAACTACCTATGTTTCTCTGTGGAGGACTAATGATAGATAGAGCTGAGATGTAGAGCATGTGCCTAGCATGTACAAAGGCCTGGCTTCTAGCCCTAGCTACACTCCCACCCAGTATAAACCAGGTGTAGTGGCACACTCCTGTAGTCCTAGCTTTTGGGAAGTGGTGACAGGAGGGTCAGATATTTAAGGTACCAGTTTGGGCTACATGGTGAATTCAAGGCCAGCCTGGGCTACATGAAACACTATCTCAAAAAAACACAAACAAACAAACAAACAACAAGACAAAAACCAAATCACAGTAGCCCCCTGTGTTGGCCTCCTTTTTTCATACCTTCAGATCCTCTCACATTCACCTTTGACTCCCACCGTTGCTGGCAGACAGTTCTATGAAGAGTCCTCGCCGTCACAAACAGGGCCACTAATGTGTCACTGTGGTGTTCCCCCCCCAGAAGTGGGGGAGGGGCACTTTTAACTGATGGCAGAAAGCGGCTGCTCCCTTTTCTTCTCTAAGTGAGCTGTTCTGAGAGGCATCACAGAAAGCTTCCCAGAGGATCCCAGGGTTCCAGCAGCCAGAGGTTCCAGCCTAGGCCATTGCTACAGAACTTCCCTGTGCGGGACCGGCCCCCATCCTTGGCCACCCGCCTTGGTCCTTTATCCTGTTTCCTGTAGCCACCTGGCATAACTCGCTGACACACAGGAGGGCACAAGCTCTTCATCACTGCAGAAGTAGTCTCCTGATCAAGGCCTCTGTTTCCCTCCCTTCCACTTCCGTTATGCCACACCTGGTCCCAAGGAGCTTAGAGTCTTGCCGTCTTCGGTGTTCTGTTCATGCTAGTCCCTCTGCTTGGAATTCTTTTAGTATTACTATTATTAATTCATTTTTATTTTACATGTATATGTGTTTAGCATGCATGTGTATATGTGTACCACATGCATTCCTGGTGCCCAGAGATGACAGAGGAAGGCATTGGTGAGCTACATGACATGGGTGTTGGGAATTAGACTCCAAGGGCAGTATAGACTCCAACCATTGAGCTATCTCTCCAGCCCTGCTTCCAAGAATTTCAGTGCTTAACAGTGTTTGGGAAATTATGGGATTCTGTCATTATCTACAACCTCAATATCCCAAGAGAAGAAACTGAAGCTCTAAGTGGAGAGGACCAAAGTTTTCAACACTGACTTAAGGCAGAGCTGAGCCCTTTCTTTTTAGGAGCATCTGTTTCTGGCTCCTGAAGTGTCCACGCATCTTTCCACTCTGGTCCTGGGAGTCTATTGAACTAAATGTTTCCTCCTTCTACATCCCAAGATGAATGGAGTCCATTTCTACTGGGATTCTTTATTGCCTGAGACATTTTGTTGCTCTCGGAAGATCAGACAATAACTTACTTTTACTCAACAGTTGAATCTGGTCCCTCCAGCATGTGCTGACTCTGGTTTTAGTTTGTTTGTTTGTTGTTTGTTTTGTTTTGAGATACGCTCTCAGTGCACTATGTAGTTCTGAAACTCCCCCATGCAGATCAGGCTGGTCTCATAATTCACAGAGACCTTCCTGCCTTTGCCTTTTGAGTGCTGGAACTAAAGAAATGTGCTGCCACACCCAGCTTTGCCAACCAGTTTTTATAAGTATTTATGATGAATGCAGTGGAGGACAAACTGAGGAAGAGTTGTTCCTTATTGAGAAAGAGTTCGTAGGTACTGGAGATTTAATTCAGTGGTAGAGCTGGGTTCAAACTCAGAACTACCACCACTACCAAAATCAGAATGCAATAGCAAAGAGAGAGCTGTTTATGCATGTATATACCATACATGGTATGATTGGGATGTGAAAACAGATATATGAAATATCTGCCCTACTATAGAAAATACGCCTAGCTCACTTGCTAAACAATGCTCACATTTACAGAAAGAGAAGAACAATCAACATGTTAGGGAAATGACACCCTGATGTCTACAGCTTCCATTTCAACAGCGTGAGGAAGTTCTTACAGCCAGGTCCTGTGGAGCTGTTCATATCCAGAAGACCCAAAGGGACCCGACTCCCTTTATCTAGTGACGCTTCAAATATCTCCAGCCAAGAATGCTGGCACGGGCCTATAATTCTCGCACTTGGGGGGTGTAGACTGGAATATCAGGAGCTCAATGTCACCTTCATTTTGGCTTTGCTAAACTCCTGTATCCATAGCCAGCTTGTGATTAACAATGGGTGAAAGCAAGTCCCCTGTTTCCTTTTCAGTGTAAGGATGAAACGAATCTGAAGCCGACACATCTCGGCTCAGTGTTCACCAAGCATCTTGCTTAGGAATCCACTGGTTTTCTAGAAGAATACTCAATTGTTTGTTTATTCACATTGTGACAACCACAAGGACCACACGTCCCCTCCGCATTTTGCCTTTCACCTTCTTAGGAGGACACAGAAATCAGCTGCGCACTCCAGTGTTTTTCAGTTTCCATGTGGACATGGTCAGCTTACGGGACAGCGGGGAGATTCAGCAATGCAGTGCCCAGCGTTTCACACTGGTAAACAGACCAACGTGTTCTCGGGAGCGGAGAAATTAACAAGATGTAATTCATAAAGCAGCAGTCAATTCTGAGTGCTTTATTGCCCCCAGGCTTAATAAAAGTTAGTTCAATTTAATTTTTAATCATTGCTACATCTAACAAGTGACTCGTAACATTTCCAAGTTTTCCTCCAGAGCCCAGGACACCTTTGGAGTTGTGTTTGACAAGATTACTCTGGTAGCAATTTGTAGAGATGACTTGCAGAGGAGGGAAAAGCCTGAGTGAGAGTTATAAGGGGAGAACATGAAATGGCCTTAAGAAATGTCCCCAGACCCCACTGGCATGAGTTTAAATGAAGTCCAGGTTAATAAAGAACAGCATGAAGATCTAACTGTAGCACCAAATCCTTTCTGAGGCAAGATCTTATTCATGTAGCCCAAGCTGACCTCCAGCAACTCATTCTTGTAACCATTGCTGGCCTTGAACTTGATCCTCCTGCCTCTGACCTCCCAAGTGCTGCGATCTCAGGTATGTGACTCCAGAGTCCTCTTTGAACTTAATTTGTTCTTGAGACAGGTCTCATTGCATAGCCCAATCTGGCCTCAAGCTTGTTATCTCCCTGCCTTAGCCTCCCAAGACACTGTGATTTGCATACATGGATCCACCCCCCTCCCCGGGCAGGACCTTTAATAAAACTCTGCTCTGTGTATTCTTGGTGATGTCTTGGAGCCATCTCACAGTTCTTGGAGCCCCACCCCATTCGCAGTCTTTTGCTTTGCTGTCTTCTTGGTGACCGTCCACCACCTAAGCTGGTCAGCGGTCAGGACTTGCGTTCTCAAGTGTGAGTGTTTGTGTGGGAGGACTCTAAATGATGCCGGGATCTGTCCGTGCTCGGCAGCACGGTCCGGTTCCCCATGTGGACAGGAGTCTGGAGGTGCTGGGTTTGGGTCTCTGTGACTCACATCAGCCTGGGGAGAGACGAATTCTTTCTGTGGCCTCTTGCTGCAGTAGCTGCTGGAGTCTGCCATTGGGCAGGAACACAGCCTCTTCCCCGCTCCAAAGGTCCTCACAGGCTCTGGGCTTAAAGCCCTCCCTCTCCCTTTGCAGCTCCCCAGGGACACCCTGGTGACCAGGATCCCAGGCCCATTCGCGCTACTGGAATGTAGGCAGTTCCTTTTGAGTTGTCCCACACCCCCCTACGTGTCATAGACGACATACAGACAAGAGATAAAGATGCGACTGTGGCCCTGGTTGCATGGTGGGCCATGGCTTCAGTTGGAATGCCGCTTCGGCTCAGGCATTGACAAAGAGGGAGGACCGCTTTGAGATTCGAGGTCATATTTGATTTGAACTTGAAGTAGATGCCTGTGGGAATCCAGAGGGTCCTGGGTATTCCGGAGAGAGAACAGAGGGAGGGTGGTGGCGTTTGGAAGAGGGAAGCTTTGTCTAAGTTTACAAACGTCTCCTAGACTCCCCTCTCCGTGGGAACACAGAATGGCAAGAGACTTGGGTGCCAGGACGACTTAAGGAGATAGAAGAACTCTAAGCCACACCAGTGTTGAAGGGAGGGTTTTGGCCGAGAACCCGGGCCTCCCCAGCCAGGACCCCTGCCGAGGAGAGCTCTGAAAGGAAGCAAGCAGCATAAACCAAGGGTGGGCCAGCACTGTGGCCCAGGCCGGGAACAGGCGAGCACTGTGCTGTTCATCTATTCAGCGCCGGATCACAGCCTGTGAATCCCTCCCTCCTGCCCCCGAGATTTGCTGCAATATGGGGAATGGCCTGTGAGCAAGAGGACATTTGACACCTCTGTACCCTGCCATGCTTTGATCCAGCTTTGATAGTCAGCCTTAGGAACATTTACACAAGCTGAAGGATGGGAAACGTCACTGTTTTCCCTGTTTGATGTCTCTATGGGACTCATCTGTCGTCACTACATTTCCCCCTTAGTCACGGGCCTGATATGTCTTTCCTCTCGTTTGTCTCCTGTCTGCTGTGTCTGGCAAATTCTTCACTGTAATTTAGTGACGCCGTAGATCTCAAGCTGGCCAGATTGTGTGTCACTCCTGGTGTTTATGTTACCAGGCATGGAAAAAGACCCCCGAGCAGATAGGCTTCTGAATGGCTACACGGTTGAGTTGGCATTCAGCAAAAAGCAAGCTGGAGAGGTGTGAGATGGTTCAGAAGAGTAAGGTGTGTGCCACCAAACCTGATGGCTTGATTCGATTCCTGGAACCCACGTGCTGGGAGGAGAACTGACTGCCATGGGTCTCCCTACTTATGCTGTGATACATAGAGAGAGACTCACAGAGACACAGAGACACACACAGGCACACAGGCACACATGCACACACATGCGCACACACGCGTGCACACACACGCGCGCGCACACACACATGGACGCACAGGCTAAATAAATACATTTCATAGCATGCCCTGGACATGGTTGTTGGTTTAGGAAATAAGATGACTCTAACATGAAAAAGACAGAGCCTTATCTGGAGCTATAGCAGAGTAAATTTTCTACAGCCAGATCTGTTGTGCGGGCGAGTTTGGCTATAACCACAGGCTTGCTGTATGAAATTCTATTCCATGGGAATTAAAGTTTGTGGCTTTGTAAAGGCATTTATTGAAGATGGTAAAAACTTTTCTCATATTCTTTTGCCAAAGCCTAGAAGCGTGGAAAAATAAGGATGGCCCTTTTGCTGAGGCTGTGTGTCTGCTCTCATCCCCTTAAACATTTAATGTGTGCCCTGTGCACCGCAGAGAAGTTGAGCAGTGCTATTCCGTATAACGTAGCAACTTAAATGTAGAAGTCTATTGCTAAGAACATGGGAAAGTCAGAGAAGGACATTTAGGAATGGCGTTTTTCTGAGTGTCACAGGTCCCAAGGCAGTGTTCAACTTCTCTCACAAAAGCAGTTTAGAAGCAGGCACTTGAGAGCTGGCATGGTTAGCACTAAGGGACCTTCTGCCTCTGCACCTCTCCAGTGCGATGTCTCCAAGGTGTGGTCCTTGTTGGAGACGGAGTGTGGTGCTTGACGCGTCCACTTCACACTGTGGGCAAAGACTGACGTGAAGGCGAGGGGAGGTCCTAGCTCCCAGGAAGGGCCCGTCTCGTCATTCTTACATGGTCACGTCTCACTAGCCAGAGCTTGATCACCCCAGCCGCTCTGCCTAGCCGCACTCTGAATCTCTCGGTTATTTTGCACGTGACTTTCAAAAATTTAAGTAACATTCTTGTCTTCTCTTTGTCATTGTAGCCATACACTAAGAAAGGTCCCCCGTGGAAGGGACTTCTGGGTGTCTTTCTGAACGATTTCACATCTTTGCTGGGTCCTCTCATCTGTAGTAATTGTATGTCCGGAGCTGGCTAAGTTTGCCACAGATGTGGGGTTACTAAATTACATGTATTTAGGGGTTTATTACAGGGGAGTGATGTACTCACCTGCAGGCTTGGCTAGGCAGCTAGAAAGAGGTAGTGCAAACAGAACCAGCGGAAGTGGGGGACCGGAGTTGAGGAAGTGTGCAGGTCCTAAAGGACTGTCAGCGGATAACTTCAGCCTTGTCAGGGGATGACTGTTGACTACGGAATCTCCAGGATCCCTTCACAGCAGCTGACTGGAAACTAGGGAACATTTTGTGTGTGCTCATGTGTGTGTGCTCATGTGCACACACCATAAAACGACTGCTGCCTCCTTCCCTGTGTGGCTCTGATGAGACAGTGATGTAGTGGCTGACCCTGATTAGATACACATAAGAAAGGGCACTTTGGGGACTGTGGTTCATCCCAGTGATATCAACATGTCACATATTACTATTTAATTGCCAAGGAATGACAGATATGGGGTAAAACCTAGTCAGGAAATGAGTATTTCCTCATTTCCGGGCACTGACAGAGCTTCCCGGATGCTATTGTAGTTATTGCCTCTGACGGTGATGTGGAACTAGTTGCGCAGCTGGGTCTTTTTACAGCTTTGTTCTATTTTCCGTGTATGGGTAGTTAAGACTTCTGTTTCTATGTTGATGAGATGAGTGAAGAGTTTCGAGGCTCATCTGCCATTGTGAACACGTCCAATGCAGCAGTTAGCATTGTTTTTATAACTAATAGAAACACAGCTCAGTTTTTATTTTATTATTATTTTTTTAAAGATTTATTTATTATGTATACAGTGTTCTGCCTGCATGCCAGAAGAGGATGTCAGATCTCATTACAGATAGTTGTGAGCCACCACGTGGTTGCTGGGAATTGAACTCAGGACCTCTGCAAGAACAGCCAGTGCTCTTAACCTCTGAGCCATCTCCCTAGCCCACAGCGAAGTTTTTAACTGCTCAAATGTTTCTCTTTATTATTTTGATATTCTGTATACATATGCTAATTGATCTTGTTCTTTATTTTTTAACATTTGTTTGTGTGTGTTCATGAGTGTGTGCATGTGCATGAGTGTGTTTGTGTGTGTGTGTGTGTGTGTGTGTGTGTACTTGAAATGCCACTGTGCTTCTGGGGAGGTCAGAGAACAACTTTTCAGAGTCAGGACCCTCCTTCTACCATGAGGGTCCCAGAGGTCAAACTCAGGCCATCATGGTTGGTAGCAAATGCCTCTGCCTACTGAGCCATCTCGCAGACTCATTCACGACTTTCTCATGATAAACCATACATTCACGATGGGTAAAGCCCTTTTAGGTACACTTCACCATGTGCAACTAAAGACTAACATTGTAGGCAGTTAAAACATTGTATGCAGCAAATGTTACCAGGCATTTTCTATCAACAGACTGTTTAAAATACTCAGGTTGCTTTATTAGTTCAAAGTTTAAAGCAAAGCAATCCTCTATAGTTATCTTGAATGTTATTCCTTTAAAATAATCCCATGCCTCCATTCTTGGGTGCCAGAAGTATTGGGTAGAAATACAGCCACTTAGATAATGGAAACTGGCATTGAGTCAACATTTGGGAGGTTTTGGGGTCCAGTTATTTTTGTTTGCTTATGAAAAGTGCAAGTCAATGTTCTATCAGATTTAAGTTGCTTTTCTTTTTTTCTTTTTCTTTCTTTCTTTTTTTTTTTTTTTCTCTTGAGCCTGGGCATCTCCACATAGCCCTGGCTGTCCTGGAACTTGCTCTGTAGACCAGGCTGGCCTTGAACTCACAGATCCACCTGCTTTCTGCTTCCCAAGTGCTGGGATTAAAGTCATGTGCCTCCATGCCCAGCCCTGTAAGTTCCTTTTTAATTGCATTTCTATGTACTTGTTTTTTGTGTGTGCCACAGCAGACACAGGGTGGAGAGGAGCTTGCAGGAGTCTGCTCTCTCTTCTACCCCAGGAGTCTGCAGTGATGCATGTGTGTGCTGCAGCAGTCACAGGGTGGAGAGGAGCTTGCAGGAGTCTGCTCTCTCTTCTACCATAGGGGGCTCTGCAGGATGGAACTCAGATTCTCAGGCTCTGCACTCGGGTTTCCAGTGCCCATACCTGCTGAGCCTTCTCACAGCCCACCAGATTTAAATTCTTGGAAAAAGAAATGAGTAACTAGTTGCAATTTTTTTTTTTCATGCAGAGGTGGTCCGTTAGTTTGGGACTTTCTGCCCTATCTGGGTCATTTCTTCCTTCAGGTGCCGTTCTCATTGGAGGAGGCATTTCACATTCGAATCCCAACAGCTCTCAGCCTGTAGTCAGGATTCCATCTTTCCTGTGAGCTTACGTCATACGTGAGTCTCTCCCCATGTACAGACCATGTCTTGACCCAACTTTCCTGTAGCCTTTCGCCCTCCTGATTTGGCCAGCCTGTATGAAAAACGTTCTTGCGGCAGCAGCCTTACCTCAGTGCTGTGTCTCCCCAGCTCCCTACCGTCTCCTGGAACCCTGGCCTCGGGATTACCCCGCCCGAGCAGCAGTCTACGCAGCTGTCTGGCTGCCTGGCCTGCTGGGGCTGTTGATTGCCTTCTTTCCTCCCCTGTGTTCTTCCCTGAGCACCATAACACACTCTGCTCTTATGCGTCTGGCCAACTCCTCTTTGGCTCAGTGAGTAATGTGGGTGCTGACCTTCCTGTCTCCCCGCCTTTCTACTCCACTAACCCCTTCCTCGTATGTACCCCACATTTCTCACTGCAGCTGTCAGCCCTGGACCTTTTACCTCCTAGAGCACTGCTAATTTCCTGCCGCCAGATTTACAGTTAGGAGGACTTCCCAAAACTCAGATTTGAGCTTAAAACCTTCTACGCTCCCCATTCGGTCCAAATCTGCCTCCCCCACGTCCCCTGTCTTCCTCTCCAGGGGCTAGCACTTGCCTTGTGCACTCTTGCCCCAGGGCTCTTTCGGTAGGCTGTTCTTCCTTTCTTGTAGATAAGCATCCTGTACCTTCGTAGAGTCTACCTTGATGCGCAGTTTCCTGCGTGCTGAGTCATTTCTACTCTCTTCCCTGTTCCTAAAGTTCTGTGCTTTACATACTGTAGGTGTAAGTTTCTCCGCTGCCTGCCTGTTCCCAACTACTCATCAACCGCTTCCTAGATAATTGACTTGGAGGTTTACTATTTACTTGTAAATGCTCAGTGGGTAGCTCAGGCTTATTACTGAGTAGTTCTTACACTTAAATCAACCCATAATTCTTATCTATGTTTAGCCATGTGGCTCAGTACCTTTTCCCAGTACAACATTCTCATCTTGCTTCCTCTGTGACTGGCTGATGACTCCCAACTCTGCCCTTCCCCTTCCCAGAATTTTCCTAGTCTAGTCACCCTGCCTATACTTCCTGCCTGGCTATGGCCAATTCAAGTGACAAATATTCACAGTATATAAGAGCATGATCCCACAGCAGCATGCCTTTGTTGGTTGGGCCATGGACACCTCCTCCTCCATGAGTTCTCTGGCTTTTTGAGGTCCATTTCTTTGTCAACCTTGATCCTTCAGAGTCTACAGACTTTCCAGCACATAGTAGGTATTCAGTGGTGCTTGGAATAAAGGGTCTGTTTGCAGATGCAGAGCTTGACATGGTGGCTCATACCTGTAACCTCAACATTTGAAACCAAGGTAGGAGGATTTCAGTGTGTCAGAAGTCAGCCTGGACTATGTAGTAAGTTCTAGGCTAGGCTCAGCTACAGGGTAAGATGCTGCCTTAAAAAAACCCAAACCCAAACCAAACCAACCAGCCAACCAACAAAAAAAGATGCAAATTAGTCCTTCTGGTAACAGAAGATTTTTATCTATTATTACTATTGGTTGATTTAGACAGGTCTCAATTTGTACCCCAGGCTGGCCTTGACCTCCCAAGATCTTCCTGCCTCAGCCTCTAAAGCACTGGGATGGCAGGCCTGTGTCACACCCTTAGCCGACAGCAGAGAATTTGAGTTCAAACAAGTCAGGAGTAGCCCGGGCAGGAGAAGCAGCTAGATGAAATGTAATAAATGCTCCTCTTTGTCTTCTCAGCCTGGGCTTGACAGTGGGTGCTTTGATACGTGTGGAAAACCACTGGCAACTCTCAGAGCTCTTTGTTCCATCAGGGTCCCTGCGGTCTTTTCCTGGTCAGTTTGCAGGAGACATGACGGGTTTCAACAACATTTCAGCCACGGTAAATAAGCATTTGCCGCGTTAGTTTAGCGTTTGCAGATTGCCTGTTGCAGTGGTTCTCAACCTTCTTAATGCTGCCACCTTTTTATGCAGTTCCTCATGCTGTGGTGATCCCCAACCATGAAATTATTTTCATTGCTACTTCATAACTGTAATTTTGCTACTGTTATGAATTGCAATGCAAACATTTTTGGAGATGGAGGGTTGCCTCTGGGGAGAGGAAGGCTGAGTCAGTAGACGTCAGCCCACCATCCAGGGAGCAGCATGTAAAACCAAGAAACACGTGGTGACATATAGGTTAACAGAAATTGGCTGAGTTGAAGTGTAAGAGCTAGTCAGTGGTAGACCTGAGCTAATGGCCAAGCAGTTTTAATTAATATAAGCTTCCGTGTGTTTATTTGGGTCTGAGCGGCTGGTGGGTGAGAGAGATTTGTCCTGACTGCGAGTCAGGTGGGACGCAGGAAAACTTCAGCTACTGTTGCCAAAGGGATCTCCACCCACAGGTTGAGAACCACTGGCCTACTGGGTTTCCTTTTGCCCCAGTTTGTGTGTGTGTTTGAGACAGGGTCTCTTGTAGCCTAGACTACCCCTGAGCTCCTGATCCATTGGCCCTGTCTATTGGTTCTGATTTATATTTGGGAAGTGGTAAATGGGTTAGTAGGGAACCAGTATCAAACCAAGTGGTTTTTTGAGTCCCTTGGTGAATGAGTTCAATTGGACAAGGGGTCCTGGGATTCCATGCCTTTAGGACCACTCCACACTTCAGGGTGTTGGTAGCTGGTGAACCTGGCCTCCCTTTCTCAGCAGCTGGGAACCTGAGCGTCGCGCTTGTCACCGCCCGCTGTCACTCTTTTCAGAGAGAAAAGGCAGCTGTACTCCAAGCTCAAAAGCTAATTTTGTTCTTAAGGCTCATAGTTATAATAGTTTCTTTTCAAAAATCATTGTCAGGGATGGGGTAAAACTCAGCGATCAGGGTGTTTCCCTAATGTGAAGGAACACCTGCATTCCATCCCCAGTACTACATAAGTCAGTCAATAGTAGTAGCACCCACCTATAATCCCAGACTCAGGAGGTAGCCATGAGAGGATCAAGAGATCAAGCTCAATGTTGGCTGCAGAGTAAACTGAGGCCAGCTTGGGCTATTTGGGACCCTTTCCCAAAGGGGGGTGGGAATCTTTGTCTTCTTTTTAGAAGCCAACTTAATTCTTATATCTAAATTTCATTAACTTATCAGGGGAATATATTAACTTTCCTCAAATGATAATCCAGGGATACCTTTATTACTATTATCACCCTTATGCTCTTTGCATTTATGTGTGTGTGCGCGCACAGGAGAGAGAGAAAGAGAGAGAGACAGACAGACAGACAGACAGAGACAGAGCAACTACTTCCTGGAGTCAGTTCTCTCTCTTCTCAGGCAGGTGGAGCTCAGTGATCAAATTCACCATGTCAGTGTTGGTGGCAATCCCTCCTACCTACTCAGCCGTCCTGGCCAGCCCCCACGGATATCATTCCTGTTACCAGGAAGATGGCTTCTGTCTGTCAACTTGTGATAGCGTCCTCTATGATAGTCTGCCCACCCCTCCCAGTGGGCATACTCCATACCGTGAATGTTAACACAGGGAATGGTCTTTATTTTCTTTTCTGGGTGTGGTGATGTGAGAATGAGTCATAGCATGTGCAGATGTGTTTCAGAAACCTTTCCAGGTGTGCAAGTCTGTCCTCTTTCCTCACAGGTAAGCATTATGTATGACTAAGAGGCTGGTTTTCTGTGTTTGTTTGTTTGTTTGTTTGTTTTTGTATGGCTCTTATAGTAGGGGTGGGAGATAAGTATTGGCCACTTGGGAGCCCCCAGGCATTTATTTCACAAGGACAATGGAGATATTGCCAAGGGAAGAGGAAGAAAGGGCAAAAGAACTCAGGGTAGATGGTGTGTTCCAGTGCCGGAACCCAGCCGACAGGCCTGTATTGAAGGCAGATACCCATAATCTAATGAATCCTGACTCAATGGACAGAATCACTGAAAGCCTGGCCAAGTGATGGTTCATGGGAACTTCTGCATGGCAGGCAGCGTTGGGGACCTCCGAGGAAGCCAGAGGTGAAAGAGCAGAATGGTCGTGATTGGCCAGCTTCCCCAGGGTAGGGACCACATCTATTTTTGACCTGTGCGGGATGCCTAACACCCTCCTGAAGTTATGCATTCATCAAAACTGTTTAGCAAATTGCTGGATGGAGGCATGGATGCAGGGGCTGGAAGGCTTGAAGTGATGATAACTCGCCAATGAAAGGAGTTAGTGTGAGGCATTGCAGGTGCTGAAAATTTACTTCAACTTCTAATGAGGTGCGGAGTGGTAGAGCAGGACTCTGAATCTTTCCCAGTGGCCTCTTTGTGTGTGCATACAAGCACGCGTCTTTGTGCACACGAGAACACACACATACACACAAAATTTTAAAAATAAAATAAATGATGAGAATACACTTAATGAGGATGGGAGGGGGGTCTGGTCTGTCAGTAAAGTCGCAAGCACAAAAAAACTGAATTCCATCCTCAGAACCCACATTAAAAAGTCAGGAATGGCGCAGTTTGTGATGCCAGTGCTGGGAAGCGCGGTCAGGAAGGTCAGCAAGGCTCGATGGTCAGCCAGCCCCACTGAAGCTGCAGGTTTCAGGCCAGGGAGAGACTGTCCCGAAGAGAAAAACACCAGACAAAACAAGAGAGAGGCCATCCCCTGAGGATAATAACCCGAAGCTGACCTCTGCACCTGTGCACACACCACATCTGTACACAGGTATAGTTGTACACACACACACACACACACACACACACACACACACACCACTAAGATGCACTTAATTTAGCTACCCTACCGAACCACACAGGACACTGCAGAGTACCCTGATCACATGGCGGACAAGAGTTGAGGAGGGCTGCCCCTGCCGAGCATCATTAGAGATCATTTGTCACTAACCCAGCAGGAGATCCAAATCCAGAACTGGAAGGCCAGTCACTATTAAATGCACTCGGCTTTGACATCGTGGAGAAGCTGAGGAAATGGGCTTGAACTGTGTAAATGGAGGACCGTCTTTGTGAATGGCCGCAACCTGTTGTGAGAGTTGGGGAAGGAAACCAGGTTGTCGTCTTTCCTTGTATCTGCTGTATATGTGCATGTATGCTTATATAAAGACCCGACCTTTACTGGGGTGAGCAGACAACACAGCATCCTTAAATAGCATCCGGTCACATATTTCTGTGGGATGGAACATTAAAACTGTCCTTTGTGCTTCGGTGCCCTCTGACCTTCCGCGTTGTTTAATTACCCACCTGGCAGATGGGGCTCTAAAATGTAGACTCCGAGTCCTGTGCCTTGATGTGGTCCTTGGCTGTCCCTCCTTGGCTCAGAAAGATAAGCCAGGACTGGGTCTTTTCTTTAGTTCTGCGGGTTTGCAAATTCACTTCTGCTGATTCAGCCCAGCACAAATGAACCATGGATTTGTTTAAAGTTAAACCGAGGGCTGGTGAGATGGCCCAACAGGTAGAGGAGCTTGCTGCCAGCGGGCAACCCAGGTTTGACCCTGGAACCCACGTGCTGGAAGGAGAGCTAGCTCCCACAAGTTGTCCTCTACGAACACCAGAACACACACACACACACACACACACACACACACACACACACACACACACACACACACACACACACACAGAATACATAAACTATATTTTAAAAGATTAGCCACCACATTTATGATTATTCTCTCTGCCTCTCCTCCTATCAGAATTCCAGCAAACCCCAACCGTGTTAAAACAAGCTCACACAGCACAGCTCTGAATGTTTCCCAACAGCTGAGGATGCCTAGAAATGCTCACACAGCTCTGATGATGTGCAGTGGGGCATTTCCCCTCCGCCCCTCACCTTTCTCCACTCAGCACTCTTTGGCAGTCACATCATATCCCCAGTGAGTCCATTGTCTTATCTTCCTTCTTATCTTTGTCTCTTCCCCTAAACCTACACTTGCTCCTTTCTTTCTCAACTAAAGATCTCATGTGCTATGGAGAACTTGGATGTAGTCAACAAGAAGGACCCTATCTCCCCCCCCCCCCACACACACACCAAACCCTCCTGTATCCATCTGTCATTCTGGTCCTCTAGGCCCTGGTCTTTAACATGGTGTGTTCTCCTGAGTTACATGTATCTTACCCCAGGTACATCAGTCTATTTCTGCCAATTCAGAATTCCACCTCCTCCTACATCTAGCATCATTAGACTTCCTTAGCTTTTTTGGATCATTTTTATTTTTCATAGATTCCATAGCAGCCTCCTTAAATATCTCTTCTTGAATCATGTTAAATGAAATAAGCTAGGCACAGAAAGACAAATACCACTTTTAAAAATTTTTTTTTTAACATTTTTTTGTTGTTGTTGTTTTGGTTTTTCGAGACAGGGTTTGTCTGTGTAGCTTTGCGCCTGTCCTGGAACTCACTCTGTAGCCCAGGCTGGCCTTGAACTCACAGAGCTCTGCCTGGCTCTGCCTCCTGAGTGCTGGGATTAAAGGTGTGTGCCACCACTGCCCGGCTAAAATTTTTATATAAAAGCTAAAACATAGATGTCCTAATGTAAAAAGGAGACTAGTGCTTCCCTGAGCCCAGGAAGGGTGCTGAGGGGAGAAGACAGAGAGACGAGGATTAGCAGGCACCAGGATGCATTTCAATGGGAATATTAACATCTGTATTCTCTATATAGTACAGTGGGATAATTAGGGTTGGCATCAGTTACTATTGCCCTGATAATGGACTGGAACCTGTAATCCAAATATACCTTTCCCCCAAAAATTGTTTTTGGTCACTGTTTTATCACAGTAATAGAAAGCAAACTGAGACACATGGCTTTTTACCCTTCTTCATTAAGTCTCTCGAGAGGGGCATTTCCCCAGAGAGGCCTCCCCTGAGAATGACACCTGAAAAGTGTGCCACCTCTCTGCTCCCCATTGTTCTGACTCCCCTTGCTCTGCTCTTCATGGCATGGAACATGGCACGGTTTTATATTTATGTCTTTCTGTTGTTGTTTGTTTGCTTGTTTTCCTTTTTACTGCCGAGATCAAACCCAGGATCATGGCCTGCTAGGCAAATGCTCTACCACGGAGCTGTATCCTCAGCCTGCATGCTGTAATTTTTGTTAGTCTGTTTTCCCTCATAGAACATCATCTCCCTGAAGGCATGGGCTTTTGGTTTTGTATCATTAATTCTAGTAACAGTGCTTCTTACTACATAGTACATGTTAAACAAGTGTTGAATGAATGACCTCGGCCAAGACAACATTTCTGGCTTCATTTTCTTCATCTGAGAATGGAGATAATAACAGTATCTATCATATTGGCTGAACATGAGTGGAAAGTAAGATATGGAGTATGGTGCATATTGGTGCTATCACATTGCTTATTTTGTGCCTGTCAAATAATAGAGACAACTTAAATTGCTTAGGATCAATCGATATAAATGAATGCCATGGGGGGTGGGATTTGTCTGTAATACACTTTACAGGGATTGCCTTCAGAGGTTTAAATTGGAATCCACAGGTCCTGATGTCTGCACAGATGGCCCTGATATATGATGGCCTCACCTAATAACTTCCTACTTTGTGACATGACTGTACCCACAGGCCATCCTGTTTTCTTTTAGTACAGTATTCCTTAAATGACAAGATATTAAATCTTTATCATAAAGTAGGCTTTGTGTTGTTTGACTTTGCCAAACTCTAGGCCTATGTTAAGTACTCTAGGCATCCTTATGATAATAAGTTAATGATAATCAAGCCAAATTAAATAGAATGGGGCACAAAAAATGGTAGGGGATTTGTTGGAGAAATGGGTTTTGTAGAAGAGGAATGAAAAGATAGACGGGCAGTATTATCAGAATATATCATATATTAAATTATGAATAAATAGTTTCTGAATTATAATGCTGTCCGTCTAGCTTCCTTTTGAGGCAGGTCTGACTTCCATTCTTTTTTGAGACAGGTCTCATGCAGTCGAGGCTGGCCGTCAACTCACTGTGTAGCCAGTATGACCTAGGATTTCATGTGTGTACCTGCGTGCTTCGTTTGTGTGGTGCTGGAGACCACACCCAGGGCTTGGCTCATGCCAGGCAAACAGTCTCCAGCTGGGCCACGTTCCTAAGCCCTAGTCTGGGGTCATGTACTTGACTCTCAGCATTTTCAGTGTCACCAGGTCTGTTGGGAGGTGAGATGGCGACGAATCAGGGGACAGCTGATACATGGTGTGGGGGGTTAAGTGAGTAGGCTCCCACAGGCTCGTATGTTTCAATACTTGTCTCCAGTTAGTGAGACTATTTGGGAAGGATTAGGAGGTGTGGCCTTTTGGAGGAGGTGTGTCACTGGGGTGAGCTTTGAGGTTTCAAAAGCCCATGCCCTACCTACCCAGTCAGATCTCTGCCTCATGCTTGTGGATCAAGATGTAAGCTCTCAGCTGCTGCTCCAACACCATGCCTGCTGCCTGCTGCCTGCCGTGAAGGTCACGGATTCTAACTCACCCGCTGGAAGTGTAAGCCCTAGAGAACCTCTTTCTTCTCTGAGTTGCTTTGGTAATGGTGTCTAATCACAGCAATAGAAAAGTAAGTAAAACACATGGAAAGTTACGTGCTATGCCACATTTAAAAGGCCAGTCTGAGTAATGCAAAAACCTGCACTCGGCTTCTGGCTAAAGAGCATGGGCAACAGGAATCCCTTTCTTAAATCGTGTAGGGAAGGAAGGAAATGATTCTGAGTGACTGGCTGAGAGGAGAAATTATCCTGGGCTTGTTGCCCGTTGAGTTTGTTCTTCCAGAGAGGGCAGGGCCTGGGTGTTACCGCTTCCCCCTTCCTGTACAGCCATGTAGACTGCATAGTGTTCAGGCGCCCAGAGGAGGGTGCAGCTCTTCTGTTGCTGGAGCCCAGGAATATAGCTGACTGTGACCTTGAAGTTCTGGTTTTCTATCCTTCACCTCTAAAGTGCTGCAGTTACAGGTGTGTACCACCAAGTCCCACTTATGAGGTGCTGGTGGCCAAAGTTGGGGCTTGGCAGAGGCTTTGTAAGGATCCTACCCAATGAGCTGCATTTCCCTTCTGCCTTTTATTTTTAACTCATAGATTGCCCTATGGGTTAAAGCGAAATCACCATTAATGTGAAAAGAAAGTATGCATAATATATGAGCAGCCTGTGAACTGAATAGTTTATTTTAAAAAGGCAGGTTACCTAGTCAAACTTGAGACAAAATTTTCTTGAAATTATACTGTTTTGTATAAAACTACAGTAATATAGAAAGGTTAAAGAGACCAGAGAGATGGCACAGAGCACTTGCTGTTCTTTCCGAGGACCTGATCTTGGCTCCCAGCACCCACATGGCAGCTCACAATCATGAGTAACTCCAGTCCAGAGGGCCTGACAGAGGGCACACACACACACACACACACACACACACACACACACACACACACACACACACACACATACTCAAACATATCCACATAGATCAAAATAAAACAAACCTTAAAAAATCCCAACATCTGCTTTAAAGAGTTTTACACAGAAGGATTTTCAGTTTTGTGCGATCAGTCCTGCGAAGATGGTTACACTTCGGAGGTTAGACTAGGTATCAAAGTAGTTAAGGAAATAACCCTGTGAAAGTAAGCACAGCAAAGTAAGGTCCACGAACAGGAGGGACCAGGACAGCTGCTGCAGACAGGGTAGACACGGCGGCGGAGACAATGAGGAGCATTGTCCTTTCTGGCCATCCTGCAACACGCGTCACAGATAAATAACAAATGCCAGTTGGCGGGCACAGAGAGGAGAACAAAGCCCATGCCAGCTAGCCCGTCTAATTCCAAACTAATTGCTTTTGCAGAGGCTTCTGTTTGGGTTATGGACGATGGAAAATTAAGCAGGTATATACTGTAAATCTCATGATTCGCACGTTGGAAATCAGAAGAGCTGTGGCTAGAAGCCTGGGAGAAGGGTGGGGTCATCAGTAAGCTCTGCACTCACTGGGACTTCTTATGATGGGTTCTGACTGGTGTGGGGGCGAGGGTGGGCTCTCCTGTGTTCATGGACGGGGATCCACTTTGTGGGTGACAGATACCCCAAGCCAACAGGTCTGGTCCAGTGTGGGGGTCAGGGAATGGTATTGTCTTACGAGGCAGCTTCTGCTGAGGTTCAAAGCAGGCTGGGATGCCTGTCTTCCGGTCTGAGTGCTGCACAGAGCTGAGGAGCTAGAAGAAGTGGAAGTAGGTTGTTTCCCTCAGTGAAGAGATGAATATTTTTATTAGGGTATGCAGTCAGGGATAGAAGCAATGTGAGTTAGGAACCCTGCTTTTGGATTCTGAAACTGAATTCTGGCTTCTACTCACACTGGTGTTTTCTCTTTTAGATTTTTATTTTATTTTTGTGGACAAAGCATGCTATGGCATACATGTGAAGGTGGAGTTAGTTCTGCTCTTCCACCTTTACACGGTCCTGAGGAGCAAGCTCAGCTCACCAGGCTTTGAGGCAAACACCTTGACCCGATGAACCACCTTGCCACCCTGGGGCTCCTTTTCTAAGAGTCCTTTTTTTTTTTTTTTTTTCAACACAGGGTTTCTCTGTGTAGCCCTGGCTGTCCTGGAACTTCCTCTGTAGACCAGGATGTCCTCAAACTCACAGAGATCCACCTGCCTCTGCCTCCCGGGTGCTGGGATTAAAGGTGTGCCCACCACACCTGGCTATTCAGTCTTTTATGACTTCTCCTTTTGTTTTTAAACATTCTTTTTCTTTTTTACGGCAGGACTCATGTTACCCAGGCTAACTTCTTTGAACTTAGTATTTAGCTCAGGATGGCCTTAAACTTCTTTCTTTCTATCCCCCCCCCCCCCAACAAGATTTCTCTTTGTGGCTCTGGCTGTCCCGGGACTCCTGCCTTTCCCTCTCAAGTGCTGGAATTCCAGTCATTCTCCTCCACACCACATGATCTTAACCTTTTGACCCTTCTGCTCTTCCCTCTAGAGTTCTGATGTTACTGGCATGCACTACCACACCTGGTTTATGTCTTGCTGGGGACTGAACCCAGACCACGTACCTGCCACATGCTGAGCCACGTATGTGCCACATGGGTGCTCTACCAGCTGAGCCACCGCGGCCCTACAGATCAAAGCCTTCTGTGTGCCATGGGGACCTTTGACATTCTAATAGAGCTAATGAATCTCTTCAAAGAGAATAAAGGGATTCATTAGCTCTATTACTGCATAGAATTGAATGTGTTAAAGTGCCTAGGACTACAAAGTAACTCAGTAACTGAGAGTTGCAGATCCGACAGGAAATACATATTGCAATCAAATCCTGTGGGATCCTCTTGTTTAAAGTGCACAGTGGCATCGAGGTGGTAGGTCTAATGACCACCTATTGAATTTATGATGCATGGGCACAATACTCTGAGATTTTAGTGACAGCTGTGACATGTCCTGAAGTCATCTTTGACTTCTGTTAATGACAAGTTACAAGAAAGGATGCTCTTTTTAAGTCAAGACCACATTGATTGATTTATTTGGTCATGGCACCCATACAGAAGGCGAGTACAGCTATGTTGAATCACCTGTCTCCTCCACCATGTAGGTCCCTGATAGACCTCAGGCAGTCAGGATTAATGGCAGGCACCTTTACTGGCTGAGCCATCTCCCTGGCCTGAATTTGGTGCATGGCTGCAAACATTTGTTATTGAAGGAAGTACTAAATCTCAATTCAAGATCAATGAAAATAAAACAAACTTCAAACCTAGATCTTAAATTTTGTCTGAGGGCCTCAAAACCCAAGGGCTGCCTACAGGAGTCTCAGAACTCTAGGTCCACTTACAGGAACCTCAGAACCCTAGGGCTACCTACAGGAGCCTCAGAACCCAAAGACTGGGTACAGGAGCCTCAGAAACCCAAGGGCTGCCTACAGAAGCCTCAGAACCCAAAGACTCGGTACAGGAGCCTCAGACTCCTAGGGCCATCTACAGGAGCCTCAGAAACCCAAGGGCTGCCTACAGGAGCCCCAGAAGCCTAGGGCTGGCTGGAGTCAAACCTTCCTCCACAGGCTGCTCTGTCTTGGTTGGGCTTCCAGCTGCACACCTGCCTGGCTGGGTGCAGGACTGGAGCTGGAGCCTCCTGGGCCATACTGGACCTTATCTTTGGGAGACAGCAGGACCTGGCCTTCCACAACTGTGCTGTTCACGGCCACCCTGGCTCTCCTTGTTCCCCATCCTGTTCTTCTTGTGCTCCTTTGCTCTGTGAACAATGTTAATCCTCTGCTCAGCTCAGCTCAGCTCAGATCTGTGTTCCTGAGGGAGCATGGTGCTATCAGGCTTAGCTCTGCAGCCTCCTTTTTCTATGTTTCAAATGGGTTTAGATTTGTGTGTGTGCGTGTGCGTGTGCGTGTGCGTGTGTGTGTGTGTGTGTGTGTGTATGAATGTATGATGTGTGAAGTGGGGGAGGCTTGGAGGTCACGAGCCCCCGATGTGGGTGTTGAGACCTGACCTGAAATCCTGTGGAAGATCAGGACGCACTCTTAACTTCTGAGCCATTTTCCCAGCCCCCAGCCCCTGTACAGCCTTATTTATTATCAATTTATTTGTATGTATATGGGTGTGTTGCCTGCATGCATGTCTGTGCACTACGTGGGTGCTCAGAGGCCAGGAGAGGGCATTGGATCCCCTGGAACTGGAATTACAGATGGTTGTGAGCCACCATGCAGGCGCTTGATGTGGATTATGCTCATTGTTAATAATAAAGCTGATTTGCTGATGGCTGGGGAGGAAGAGATTGAGCTGGAGAGTCAGACTAGGAGAATTCTGGAAAGAGGAAGGTTTGTTATGAAACATGATGTAATGTATGTGCTATTTAAAGAGTTGCTATGTCATGGAGTGACTGTCTTATAGTATAACAACAATTATGCTGTGAAATTGTAATTCCTTAGGGATAATGGCAAGAAAAAGTTCAGACATGTTTAGTACAGATATGTTTTCCTCACAACTCTTCTCCATCTGAGGTTGGTTGACCCATAGATGTGGAGGTTCAGAAGCTCATGGTAAGGACCAGTGACTTTCTCTCTAGGCCTGACTCTGTGGCTGTGTGGCGTCAAGACACTCGTCCTTGGACAGCTCTGCCCTCTGGAGTTCACCAGGTCCAGTTTTGCATTGGGCACCTGGCATCCATCCCCGATGCAGCAGGATCTTCAAACCTGCATTGCTCATTTTAGTCAAATCTTGAGCTTGTTTAGATGTTGCATCCCAGTGTAATTTCATTTTGCTGGGTTTTAAGTATTTTCACCCTCACGGAAGTTGCCATCAGGCTTGGATTTTAGAAACATTAACTTATATGACACTAAAGGCAAGCATACTCCTGGACACACCCGTGGAGGTCAGAGGACAACCTCTCAGGCGTGGGGGTTTATCGTCTACTTCACCTAGCCTGAGAAAAAGTCTCTGTCCCCTGGTCCCCATCCCCTTGTGCTGTGTGCCCGGCTGGTTGGCTCCTGAACTATTTGGGATTCTTTGTTTCCATGTCTTTGAGAGATTATAGACATGTGCTACCATGTCCTGCTTTATGTAGCGTCTTGGGATTGGAACCCAGATCCGTGTGTTTGCACAGTAGGCACTTCACTGAGCCGTCTTCCCAGACTGAATCCTTTCCCCTGCATCATTGAGACAGTCTGGAGTAGCCCAGGCTGATGTCATACTTTGTAGCTGAGCTTCGGTCCCCCCTCCTCTTCCCTCCCAAGTGCTAGGATCACAGGAGAGCTACCACACCTGCTGATTCTAAGAGCAAACCCAGAGCTTTGCACACTCCAGGCAAAGCTTCCTATATCTCCATGCCTAGAAGGAAATAAATTCTGACAGAAAAGATAAGTCCTAAAGATAGACTTTCTCTCTTAAGATAGGGTTTCAGTGTGACCAAGATCCTCCTGCCTCTGCCCCCTGAGTACTGGGATCACAGGTGTGCGCCACCACACTCGGGGAGAAGAAACTGCAGGATGAAGGAGGCACAGTCCCACCACCAGCTCACCTGGCTGCCTTGGGGTCTATTTGTACATTTCTGTTTCAAAGCTGGTGCCAGGGCGACAACATGACTTGTAAGGGGAGAAAAAAATTATTACAAGATAGAGGTGTCCATGGGAATACAAATCATCAAATATGTTGGCCAGCTAGAGCCACATAACAGAGATGGCTTTATGTTTAATTATGTTTTGGCATCAACATTCTGGAGAAATATTCTACTTTTGTAGGTGAAAAAATCTTAATGATTCCTAACAGCACATCACTTGTGACACCAATGTTGTCTTGACTGGTTCTTCCTTCCTGTTCTTCCAGCACCCAGACTTCCCCTGAGGTCTGTTACCACAGTCCTGGCTTCTCTTGTTTCTGCCAGCAGGTGGGGTACTGGCTCTTTTTAAACCACGAGCTCCTTACCTGCCAGAGGCTGGTTTTCCTCTCAGTGCCGGGATTCTCCAGTTAAACCCTAGCCTGGTGAGGGAGATGGAGGTGGCTGGTAGGTCTGAGCTGTGTCTGGGTTTCCTGCCTGCCATTGTTGAGCTAATATGCTCAAATCCCTTACGTAGGTGTTGAGTAACTTAGTTTTAGCAGAAATCCATATAAGTCTGCTTGGCAATGAGTTAATCAGTTTTTTCTTGTCCTGTTTAAGTCTGTGTTACAGTATGGAGAAAATCTGGATCCATTATGTTAAAGTAGATCTTATTTAAATAAATTAGAACTTTATTATAAGAAAGTAGCTAGTCCTTGAGATTGACATTGTTCCTGGGGTTGAAAAGTAGGGGTCACTTGTATTTATTGTGAGTGCACTATGTTAAAAAGCTGAGTGAGCAGCATTGTGGAACTATATTGACTCTGTTTTATGGTTTATCCTCTTGAAAATTATCAATTACATTTTTGTAGAATGAAAACTAAATTTAGATTGTTTATTTTGAGACCATAGTATATGATATTGAAAGATAATAATAAAGTTAACAATATCTCTAACATTTTATCTTTTGTGAGTCCACATGCGTTGGAGTGAGTCTGACCTTGTGAAGGTCAGGGGATGAGCCCAGGGAGTCAGTTCTCTCCTTCATATTTGGTCCTGATCAGTCATCAGGTTGGCAGCAAGTGCCCTTCTGGAGGAACTGTCACCCTGGCCCCTTGAAACAAATCTTTTTCGGAAATGATAAACTGATGTGACAAAGTTGACTTATATTTGCGGACCTGACTTAGGAAGTCCTTTGACAGATTTTCCTTGTGAACAGTATTAATTTTTGAGCTTTTGTAAGTAATGTGGTTTTAAGTTTCTTCTATATTATGTGAAAATTGAAAGCTAGCGATAGTATGAGTTTGATTCTCAGAAACAATGCCGCCATACATCTCTCTTATAAAACATGAAATTACAGTGCTGTATGGTTTCGTGATCAGCACCACTTATAAAAGTCATTTCATGGCCCCAGTGGGGGTGGGGGGAGACTGTATTGCCCTTGTTTAACGTGAATCAGCCCCTTAATGCGGTGTCTGGGGGAGAAAGGGAATGAGAGTTCTCTTTGTTTAAGTGTGTACATGGCTTTTCTTAGGCGACCAGTGCAAACCCGAAGACTCCCTAGCTCCTTCTCCGCCAGGCTTTTCTTTCACACAGCAGTGTCTATTTAGCATATGGGGTGTGGTTTCGACTTCATTACCGAAGCTTATAGGCTAAAGTGCTCAGTGGGCGTGGCCGACTTGAATTGCTTTTAGGGAGCCTGCCAAAGCTGAGCCTGGAACAGGACGGCTTTCCCTGTTTATGTGGATTCTTGGGGTAACAGTTTCCCCCCATCTCGACTTTCAACTGCTTTGGACATTAGTTTATAGGAAGGATTCGTTCTTTAGAGTAAAATGGAGCGACTCTGTTTGCCAGGGGCCTCAGGTTAGTACGCTTTGAACTTTCTGTTTTGTGTCAGATTTTCTTTCTGTGACGGCAGGGAGATGGTGGCCCACAGGAGGAGGCTGGTGCTGTTGCTGCTTTAGAAGAATACTTTTGAGTCCCCTGATCCTGTGGGGCTGGATGTTACATTCTTCTGACTAAGAAACTTTTCTGTCAATCTAAATGGAGCCAAGAGGAAATAGCATATGTGTGTTGGAGTCGTAATTTAAAGGGTTGTAATTATTTGTAAGCATTTTTTATTTTGTCATGACTTTCTCTGTGTCCTTCAAGTACAGCTAGGCAGAACTCTGATTTTTATGCATAATGATTTTATTTTAGTTTTTGAGCTAAGCAGTGTGTTGTATTCTAGTAAGCCTATTTTCTCTCATTTTACTTGCTGGATGCAGTTTCCCCTGGGGCCTACTCCTCAGAGTTACAGTGGATCAGGTGTCATTTCGTTTTCACTCTAGAAACCCTGGTGCTTTTCTAGACTGCCTTGTGAAATGCCTACAGAAAAACCGATGTGGATAGAGCATCCCGGTGGGCTCAGAGGGGACCCAATTTCTCACTGGTTTGCTGTTGTTTTCATTCACAAGTAGCTCCCTAAAATATGAGGTCACCCTAAAAAATAAATGATTGTAAAATTGGAGTATGATGTGTGAGACATGAAAGTCATGTTGATAACAATAAAGAAATGAAGCCAATAAAATTAAGTGCCAAGAGAATAGCTCTCTCAGTTTCCCAGAGTTACAGAGGTAGGGAGCAATTTTGCCTCTGTTCATTCGCCCTGGAGCCATCTGGCATGAGACCACTCTGCAAGAGGGCTTCCACTGGACACTGCTTGAAAGCATGTGCCTTTGGGAACTGTGGCTTCTCCGCATTGTATGTGTAAGCATGCATCGGTTCAAGTGGCTAAACTAATGTTTTAAAATATGCTAATATATGCAAATATGTGTCTATCATTGCCTCTCTTCTCTTTGTGTTTCAATGGGACAGGCAGTGAGTCAGCATCTTCTAACATCTTTTTCTTTTTATTATTTTTAAAGATGGAGGGAAAAGGGAAGCAGAAATGCGTGTGTGTGTGTGTGTGTGTGTGTGTGTGTGTGTGTGTGTGTGCGTGCGCGCATGCGCGCGCACGCGCGCGCCTTTAAGGTGCTAAACTTAAAGACTCTTGATATTTCTTGTCTATGCTGAAGCTGATGCTGTAAAGTGTAGGCTGTGAGTCATTTCAGATTATAACCCTGTACTTTATACCCCTCAGACAGTGCCACAGTTACATTATTGTCCCCACCTCACCAGGGACTTCCTTTAACCTCAAATTCACCAGGCAACTTTAGCTTCCTAAAAAGACCAAGATCGCTCTGGCTTTCCTATACTGCAAGATACACTGTGTGTATGCTCCTACTGCATACGGCCATGCTGTGATACACTGTGTGTATGCTCCTACTGCATACGGCCATGCTGTGATACACTGTGTGTATGCTCCCACTGCATACGGCCATGCTGTGATACACTGTGTGTGCTCTCACTGCATATGGCCATGCTGTGATACACTGTGTATGCTCCCACTGCATATGGCCATGCTCTGATACACTGAGTGTATGCTCCTACTGCACACGGCCATGCTGTGATACATACACTGTGTGTATGCTCCTACTGCATACGGCCATGCTGTGATACACTGTGTGTGCTCCCACTGCATATGGCCATGCTGTGATACACTGTGTGTATGCTCCCACTGCATACTGCCTTGCTGTTGTGTAGTTATTAGTTATTAAATGGGATGGTGTTCTAGAGAGGGTTT
The DNA here is from genome assembly GCF_049852395.1 of Peromyscus maniculatus bairdii. Classification (NCBI taxonomy): domain Eukaryota; kingdom Metazoa; phylum Chordata; class Mammalia; order Rodentia; family Cricetidae; genus Peromyscus; species Peromyscus maniculatus. Next base: position 12,558,319 of record NC_134857.1, on the reverse strand, counting down.
CTCTGTGTAGCCCTGGCTGTCCTGGAATTTATTCTGTAGACCAGGCTGGCTTTGAACTTAGAGATCCGCCTGCCTCTGCCTCCTGAGTGCTGAGATTAAAGGCATGAGACACCATGCCTGGCTAAATGCTATTAATTTAAATCTTAAAGAGAGCATTTATCAATCTGATTATTGATACCTGGTGATTTTTAAAGAAAAATATCAAAGTCATTTCACTCATTGATGACTTAACTGTGCTAAGTGAGTATGCATAAATCTTCAAGCCTTATCTTATGAGTTCTGGCAACCTCAGCTTGTTCCTTTGTACTTGTGAGCTTTTTTATCCAGCAATGAAAACAGAGTAACAATGCACCTCTGGTTGAAAATAGAAATAAGCAAAATGACAACTAACTTAATAAGTGGGAAAATACCTACAAACCAGATTTTAGGGGCTTTTTCAGAGCATATACACATGAAAGTACGTGTTCTCCAAACATAAGGAAGGAGTATGAAGGCTATGCAGCAGAGTGTTCAATATCTGAAAACCAGGGCTGAACTATCTAAGCAATCTAGACTTACACCTTATAGCAGTCATATGGTTCTCATCATCTTGGCAGACTGGTCTAGCACACCCTATATATATATATATAGCACACTGCATATTTGGCTCAGGTTAAGCAAACATCAGCATCTGGCTGGTTCTATACCATCATATCTCAAGTTGAGCTTTGAACTGGTTAATTTTTATCCCACATCTGGTTTCCAGTCAGGGTGCTGGAGATGTCCCATGCCCATGAGGCAGTTTATGACCCAAGCGATGACCCAGAAGCATACAATGTTAGTTTTTCCTTTAGAGTGAATCTAAGTCAAGGTTGGAGACAGTCCACGGGCAAACTGTCCCACCTCAAGCCAGCCACACCGGAAACACTGAATCTCATGGTGCCAGAAGGAAAGGCCCAGACGAAAGGCGTGACTAGCGGAGAGTGTCTGTGCTGTTGGACGGCTTTCGTCAACACATCTCACTTAATCACGGAATCCCGTTCATTCTTCAGATCACCCCCTTCCCACAGCTGTACAAGATCTGGGAGGCCCTTGAGCCACAGTGTGTGGTCCCGTCAGATTTTATTTGGGGACCAGAGTAAACATTGCCATCCTTAACCCCACGGTTCTTGCCCTTCACCCTGCTTACTCAAGACACTAGCACGCAAGGCCTTGTGCTCATACACCAAACATGGAGGAACAGAGTAATCCCATCCACCCAGGGAATTCACTGTTTTCAGAATGACAGTAAGAACTAACTTCCCAGGATCGCAAAAACTGAGAGTCTGTCGGGGCTTAACAAGCCACGCCCTTACCAGCTCAGAAGGATCTGGAGAAAGCTGGAGCTGATATGTCCTGGAGTGGTGACAGGAATGGTCACGTAGGAGCAGTAACAGAGGTCATAGCAATGATAACTGCCCCTCAAAAGGCAGTTCCTGGTGTGGCTGCTCTTGTGAGCCTTTCATTCCAATCCCTATCGACTGCCAAAAGCTTGGTTATCTAAATTATCCCCATTTACAGTTAGCCACTGCCCCAGAGAGTCCAGAAGGGCCGAATCAGCCACAGTGCTGTGTCCTAGATGAAGTTCTGTGCTGGGGAAGACAGGTAGGTTCCTGTCTTCCCTGCTGTGTATTAGTAATGACAAGTGATCACGTAAGTGCTGACTTCTGTGCTGATATTCCCATCAAAGGTACCTCATCGGTTAACCGCTGTCACTCAGGAAGGCATGCCCTCCTTGTCCTTTCTCCTCTTAGGTACGCGTGAGTGTGTGCTGTGCCTCCCTCCCTCCTTCCCCTGTTGGTGACAATGGCAGTGACTAATCAGAGTGTAGAGATTGTCTGTGGCCAATAAATAAGGCCAGTGATGGGCTGGGGAGATGGCCAGTTAGGTAAGTGGTTCTCACAAGCCCGAGGACCTTAGCAGTCATGAAGGGAAAGGAAAAAAAAAAGCCAGACCCAACTGTGCTCACCTGTGGCCCCAGCACTGGGGTGGCAGACACGGGAAGATGCACTGGGTTTGCTGGCCTGCCAGCATAGCCAAATCAGTTCAGAGAGCAAGTAAGGAAGATACCTGACTTCGCCTCTGGTCTCCAGAAGCTCCCATGCGCATGCTCACCCCACCCCCTCCCCAAACACTGCCTAAGCTAGAGGTGGCCAGTTGGTGTGAGAATGAGCTCTACTGGATTGCATTCTGTCTTCTACTGACCAAAACTAGTCTTGGAAATTCTTAGACTTTTTAAGGCTAACGTTATCAAATCACTAAGACTAGGAACTTTTTCTTGTTTAGTTTTCTGTCCTCTTCATTCCTGCCCAGCATGACTTCCTGCTGATACAGAGAGCTTGGGTTACCTTGCCAGTCCTCTGGGTTTCTGAAGCCCTACAGAAAGCCAAGAATATGAGATGCGAAGTTTCCTTTAAAATGCAAAAATTCATTTAAAAATGTTGGATGAAAAACTTATGCTTGATTTAGCTAAAACATAAACATTTGGCAATACATTAGAAAATTTAATGAAACATGGTGGTGTAGTCTGAGTAGATTTGTTTGTATGTCTCTGCCTTTCAGTGGTCTGTCTGTCTGCCTCTCTCTCTCTGTCTTTCCCTCCCTCATTCTGTGTGTGTGTGTGTGTGTGTGTGTGTGTGTGTGTGTGTGTGAGAGAGAGAGAGAGAGGGGGGGGGGGGGGGAGAGAGGGAGAGAGAGGTGGGGCTCGTGTATCCCAGATTGGCCTCAAACTCAATATATAGCTAGAATGGTCTTGAACTTGTGATCCACTTGACTGTCCCTCCTAAGTGCTAGAGTACAGGTGTGTGCCACCATGCTTAATCCACACAGTGCAGGGTCTGAGCTCAGGGCTTCATGTGTGTGAACCAAGTTCTGCCAACTGAGCTCCCAGTCCTGGCCACAGGAGTGAGTATGGTAATCTCAAAATTTTAATTTAAAGTTTTCCCTCCTTCTCCTCCTTCCCCGTCTCCTCCTTCTCCTCCCGTTCCCCTTCCCCTTCCCCTTCCCCTTCTCCTTCCCTTCCCCTTCTCCTTCTCTTCCCCTTCCCTTCCCCTTCCCCTTCCCCTTCCCTTCTCCTTCCCTTCCCCTTCTCCTTCCCTTCCCTTTCCCCTTCTCCTTCCCTTCCCCTTCCCTTCCCCTTCCCCTTCCCCTTCCCCTTCCCCTTCCCTTCTCCTTCCCTTCCCCTTCCCCTTCCCCTTCCCCTTCCCCTTCCCCTTCCCTTCTCCTTCCCTTCCCCTTCCCCTTCCCTTCCCCTTCCCCTTCTCCTTCCCTTCCCCTTCTCCTTCCCTTCCCCTTCTCCTTCCCTTCCCCTTCCCCTTCCCCTTCTCCTTCCCTTCCCCTTCTCCTTCCCCTCCCCTTCCCCTTCTCCTTCCCTTCCCCTTCTCCTTCCCTTCCCCTTCTCCTTCCCTTCCCCTTCTCCTTCCCCTTCCCTCCCCCTTCTCCTTCCCCTTCCCCTTCCCTTCCCCTTCCCTCCCCCTTCTCCTTCCCCTTCCCCTTCCCTTCCCCTTCCCCTTCTCCTTCTCCCTCTCCTTCCCCTTCCCTTCCCCTTCCCTTCTTCTTCTTTTCTTTTTGAGACAGGATATCTCTCTATGTAGCCTCATCTGCCCTGGGACTTGCTGTGTAGATCTGGCTAGCCTCGAACTCACAGAGATACACTTTCATTAGCCTTGCAAGTGCTAGGATTAAAGGATGTGCCACTGTGCCCAGCTAAGTTTTTCTTTAGTAGGGATTTTATTATTATTATTATTATTATTATTATTATTATTATTATTAGTGTGTGTGTGCAATCCAGCTGTCTGTGTGGCCTGTGTGGAGGCCAGAGCTTGTTGTAAGGATGGCCTCCTCCATTACCCCTCCATTTTGTGTCTTTCTATTCTGAGTCCCGACCTCACTGATGCTGGAGCTCACTACCTTAGGCTATACTGTGGCCGTGGACAGCGAGTGTGAGCCCTCAGGACCCCGTTATGCCTGCAGTGCTGGGGGGACAGGTTCGTGCCACTGCCTGGTGTCACATGGGAGCTGGGGATCCACACTCAGGTCCTCATGCTTGCCCAGCTTTATCCCCTGGATCATCTCCCAGCCCAAGAATTGATTATTTTATCAGACAAGTCAAAACAGATTGAGGTTACAGGAGAGAGTTCAGGTAAGATGACTTTGTACAGGATGGGAAGATTTTACTTAGTACTTGAGACATCAGCCTAGGAAACACCTTCGGGTGTTTCCCACACAGCCAGTGCATTGTTTGGTCTGACAACAGTGATGACGTCCTGAGGCATCCTTAGAGAAGGTGGGATAACGAAGGTGGGAGACACCTGGGAACAGCCAGCTTTCTTGTTCGGTGTTCCCATGTAATAGAGGTCACTGAAGGTCAGGGGGAGTGCGCCCTCAGGGCCGCAGGTTCCAGTACACTCCTGGGAGCTTCGAGTTTCTTCCGCGTCTCCTTGCTGCTGTTCTACCCTTCCCTTCTGTCCAGTCTAACGCACTTCCCTGCCAGCGACGGAAGCACTAGTTCTGTTTATTCCAGCTTGGGAAAAGCCAAAATCAAGTCAAGTGTCCAGCTCTTACTGACGTAGTAAAGGCCATCCACCACGGCAATCTGCTGCTGTTGTAGCCAGGAAATGCGGCTCCAGTCACCAGTCTGCTCCTCGGGCAGCAGCCAGCTGCTCAGGCTGCAGCCTGGTGGGAATTTTCTTCCTGCAGGTACCGGCTTTGTCGCTGCTGCCAATAGTGAAAACCTCCTAGTTTAGAGAGGTTGACTAGCTGACCTTCTCTCTTTGCTGTGTCTCCAAGAGAGTGTCCTTCTGCTCTGCCAAAACAAAAGAACCCATACTGCACAAAGTCCCTCCCTACTACTTCCTGTGTCTTTATAGTCTTCCAGGTTTCCCTACAACTTTCTGTGATTACTTTCTGAACTCAGCCTTCTGACCCAAGGTTGATTTTATTTAAATTAACACAAATGCAAATGGTGTTTACAGAATTTTGAATATCCCACAACACTCAAAGGATGGGTCCGTGAGCATGTCCTTACTCTGTGGGTCTCTCTGTTTTGGTGTCTGGAATGGTGAGAGTAAGAAAAAGGATACAGTGTTGTCACCTGTTTTACTAGATTAAGTCATTTTGTCTTTAAGAGCTCCAGAATTCCTTCCCTATTCAATTTTTTAAAAAAATGAATGGGGATAGATAATTAATATGAGATGGTTGTAGGTTATGTTGTAAGATTGTTGGGTAGACCACTAGTATCAATTGTCACCTTGGATAAATGACCTACTCTGGAAGGTTCAATCACAGTATTTCTAAAATAGAAATAATAATACCTGTATTTACTTCAGAGGGTTTTTTTTTTAATGACATAAAATGCTCATCACAGTGTTGATGCATTACATATATTGAGCAAGTATTTTCATTGAAAATAAACTGGTGGGTGCTATTTTATTTCCTTTGTTTGGAGTTTGACTATATTCCACTAAGGATCTGAGTTAGTTGCAAGGATATCTATAGACTACTAAATACAAACAAGGGAAGGAAATATGTAAACAAGCAGAACACTGTCATCAAGGGAATATGTAAACACTAATGACAGCAATATTTATAAGATTTATGTAGCTGGCTTTCTTTCTTTTTCTTACTCCTTTCTTGCTCCATTCTCTTCTCCCTCCCTCCCATCCTTCCTCCTTTCCTCTCTCTCTTTCCTGGGGTGCTGGTAGTTGACTCTAGGACCTGGCACATGCTAGGCAAGTGCTGCTGCCACATCGTGTCCTCAGCTCTTATCCAGGTGTAGGCGGACTTTTCCCCCATCTGCCAGTTCCCAAATAACATACACGGAGACTTAATATTAGTTGTAAATGCTCAGCCAATGGCTCAGGCTTGTTACTAGCTAACTCTTACATTTAAATATTAACCCATATTTCTTATCTATGTTTTACCCTGTGGCTTGGTACCTTTTCTCAGTATGTATGGCACACCCATCTTGCTTTTCTCTGTGTCTGCTGCACCTCCTTTGACTCTGCCCCTATTTCTTCCCGGTCCTTAGTTTGGTTGTCCCACCTATGCTTCCTGCCTGGCTACTGGCCAGTCAGCTTTATATTAACAATAAGAACAACACATTTTCACAGTGTATGGGATTATTCCACAGTACCCAGAAACCTTTTCTTTTTCTTGTTTTAATTATATTATTAACTAATTTTGTAATTGTTGTTGAGATAGGATTGAGACAGGCCTGGAACTTTTGGTGTAGACCACTAGGCTGGCCCTTGTACTCAGAGAGAACCACCTGCCTCTGATACCCAAGTGCTAAGATTACAGGCATATGTGAGCATGCCCAGGCACAGCAGGTTTTCTGCAAACTTTTCTTTTAATATCTTTCCTTTTGAGACAAGAGAATAATGGGCAGACATGATCAAATGACAGCCCAGGCTGGGAGAAATGTTGAGCATGTTTAGTCTGTTCTCATACCCATAGGGAGTTCAGCACATAGTGCATGTGTGTGTGTGTGTGTGTGTGTGTGTGTGTGTGTGTGTGTGTGTAGCATAAGCACTTGTGAATTAACTAAAATCAGAGCCCAAACTGTCTTTAAAACTATACCATTAGTAATTAACTTTGCCTAGTCAAGACAATGAGTTTTCCTGATAATAGTTCTGGTTCATAGACGGTACTCACACACACTCTCATTAATAGCCCGTCTCCTTGATTCTCATTATACTTTCTGCATAGAAACACCAACTCCTAAACAGACAGACCCCTGTCACAGTCCTGGCCTTCTCCCTCCACTGCACTTGTTCAAACATTCACAGTCTTGCTTATTGTCTTTTGAGTTATGAATTCCAACCTACCTGCTTTGGTTTCCTGGAATGTACTTTTTATTATGGATGCTCAGTAATCTCCTGTGTGGCTTCAAGGCCTCTTTACAATGTCCCTTTCTAGGGGCAGACTTCCCGAGCATTTGGATTGAACAAGTAGTACAAGTGTGTGCTACTCCTACACCCAGAACAGGAGCACCTGGGGATTAAAGCTGTCAGGGCCTTCTCTTGAGCTCGGCGGGTTGTGGATTGACGTCCTGAAGGAAGCAGTGGGCTTCTCTGTGGTACAAGGCTGGGCCCCACCTACCACCTTTGCTCAGAGAGATTGAGATGCGATTAGCTAGACGTTTGACAATGTGGCCAGATACCAAAGTTCGTGATAGAGTTAACTACCAGTGTTTGAATCCATGCTGATGAGCTATAGTCCAAAGTCACGTGTCTGGATAACAGTCCGACTTGAGCAGCAGCTCATGGAGTATGGACAGAGATTGTTGCTTGGTGGATGGAGGGTCCTTCGAGAACAAGTGTGTTACTGAGACAACAAAGGAGACAGTCTATCTGAACAAGAGTGGTTCTCACCGACTGTTTGCTGTAATACCTAAAATTTTGTTCATGTCTTAGGGCTGGGTAGGTAGATGAGTTGGCCTAGTACGAGGACCTAAGTTTGATCCCTGGAAAAAATACACTTACACATACACGTACACACACACACACACACACACACACACACACACACACACACAATCACATACCTTGTTCTGATCTGGGTTCAGTTCCCAGCACCCACTCACTGGCTAACAACTATCTGTAACTCCAATTCTAGGCACCTGGTGGTCTCTTCTGGCATCTTCAGGCACTGTATACACATGGTGTGCAGATATACATGTAGGCAAAATACCCATATAGAAAAAAAAAACAAAATTAAAGTAAATCTTTTAAGAATTAATTGATTTGGGGCCCAACTGGATCACTGTCTATGGAATGAGCCCCATACTAGTGGTGGCACACATGGATCTTCTACTCTGAGAGCTGACCCTTGAACATGACTATTCTATGAACCCGAGAACCCCACAGCCCAGCCTCTCTCCCTGAGTTTCACTTGGCCAGTCTCCTCGACGTAGCCTGAGTCTGCCTTCCCAGGCTCTTGCTGAAACGCTAAACCCTGGCAAATGCATCTTCTTTTTCCTTCTGTCCTGGTGGGTTGGGAAGCTACTTCTGCTCTGAGTGGTCCCCAGAGGACTGGCCCAGGTCTGCGGGAACATGGTTGCTGCAGAATTCTGGAGCTAAAGTGGATGCACTTTCCTCTTGGAAGTGCTTACATGGATGACACGTTGTATTTCCTGATGCCAGCTCACTCTCGGATGTCTGGCTGGATGACTCTGCTGAAATACTCACACTGTGGTGGCTGGGGTAAGGATGGCCCCACCCCATAGCCTCATGTTTGCATGCTTAGTCATCAGGGAGTGGAACTACTTGGGAAGGATTAGGAGGTGTGACCTTGTTGGAGAAAGTGCATCATTGGGGGTGGGCTTTGAGGGCTCAGAAACCCATGCCAAGTCCAGAGTCTCTCTCTCTGCCTGTGGATCAGGAGGCAGCTCTCAGCTGCTGCTCCTGCACCATGACTGCCGCTGAGCCCCTGACATGATGATAATGGGCTAAACCTCTGAAACTGTAAACAAACCCCCATTATGTGTTTTCCTTGTGAGAGTTGCCTTGGTCATAGTGACTCTCCACAGCAATAGAACAGTGACTAAGACACACTCTATTTTGTCCTCTGGAGCCACAGAGGCAGTATCATACAACCCTAGCTTTGGGCTATTGGAAAGGCCTCTTGTTTTATTTCAGCTGAATGGCCCCAGACGCTGCCAACTGCACCTTGTAATACTACAGCTTTCAGATATTGATATTACAGCTTTCAGATATTTCAGCGTGATGGCTCTTCTCAGACTATCTGTGGTTCCCTCTTTGCTGTTCCTACTGAATGCCATGTTCCAAGTACAGCTAGACTTGAGGCCTGGTTTCTCAGCTGCTTTTCAGGGCTATGGCCTGCATTCTAATTCATCCGTAGTCTCCATCAGCACTGAAAAAGCAACACTATTCACACGTGCCACTTTTTATAGTTACAAATTTGAGAGAGGGAGGGAATCGAGGGAGTGAGTTCATGTCGTCAGGCCTGGGGGCAGGTGCCTTCACCCACTGCGCCATCTTGAACATCCCATTGCGAGGCTTTAGTAGGGTCTGTTGCTGGTGTTGTTTGGACGAGATTGTGGGGCTGGTATTGAGACTCATGAGTGTGGTTTCTTCCTGACATTGCCCTGACCTGTAGGCTTGCCAGGTCAAGGACTCCTTCTCTAGTTAATGTGTATCTGGGTTGCAGTGGCCTCTGGACTTGGCACTGAGTCAGATTCCTTGGCTACACTGCCCCAGATCTGCTTCGTTTCCTGATGGCCCTTCAACTTCAAGCTCTACTGTGATGCAGTTCCCAGATAATCTCAGAAGCCAAAGGACAACTCTTGACAGGTTAAGAATGTGGAGAAGTCAGGGGCTGGGGAGATCATTCCCGGGAAAGAGTGTTTACTGTGCAAGCTAGAAGTCCCGAGTTCAAACCCCAGCACCCATGTAAGAAAATTAGACATGGCAGCTGGGACCTGTAATTCTAGTGCCATGGGGAGCAGAGGGGGAAGGGTCACTGGCACTTGTTGGCTGCCAGCGAGAATTTCTTCCTGTATATTATGCCTTTTCTTAGTTCCAAGAAGCAGTCTTGTAACCAAAAAATAAATATAATTTATTTTATTAATGCAATTTAAATAAATGTGATTTATTTTTCTTAATTTTATTTTATCTTTAAGGCAGGGTTTCATGTAGGTCAGGCGAGCCTCAAACTTGCAATGTAATTGAGGATGACCTTGAACTTCTGATCCTCTTGCTTCTACCTCCCAAGTGCTTGGATTATAGGTATGTGCTACCATATCAGATTTTATGCGGTGCTGGGATTGAACTTGGGCCTCATGCATATGAGGCGGGCACTCTATGTCCTCAGCCTTTTAAAGTGAGAATGAAGAAAATGGCGAGTGAACATGTTCCTTGCAAGGCCTCTGTAGGCAGAGCTCACAGTTTGGTCTCCCCACTAAAGAGCTGAGCTCAGCCAGGTGCTCCTCTAGCTTCTGACTCACCCTCTCATAGAGAGGCAGCTGCCCTTAGATTTGACACTGAATTTCCTGTCTCAAGGTGACATGCCACTGAACTTTATTGAAAAATATCTCACTTAAATCCAGTATAAATTGAAGCTCAAGTTAGGCTTACTATTGCACATGTGTTTATAAATGTGTACTATTCAAAATGGTGGCTGGTGGCGTGTCCTTGATAGGAAGTAATTCCTGCAGGTGAGGAGGGTGATGTGCCTACACCATGAGCTGTCAGCGTGCATAGCTCTGTGTCCCTGAGGGCCTTCCAGAGACGTGTGTGTGTGTGCGTGTGTGTGTGTGTGTGTGTGTGTGTGTGTGTGTGTGTGTGTGTGTGTGTTGTGTGTGTGTGTGTACATGCAAACTCCCCATGCTGATGGGGAGGCTGGGGGCCAACTTTGGTCTTGTTCTTTGGAGTCCTTTGTACTGTATTCTTTTCTTGTTTGAGCCAGTCTCTCACTGGGAACTCAGGCTCACCGATTAGGCTCGGCTGGCTGGACAGCAAGCCCCAGAGATCTGCCTGTCCCTGCTTCTTCCCAAGCGCTGGGATTCCAAGCATCCACCTCCATGCCTGACTACTTACTGGGTGCTGGGGCTCCAGACTGAAGCCGACAAGTGCTTTACCAACTGGGCCGTCCCCCTAGTCCTGGCACAGTATACTGTTGTTTCATGAGGCTTCCAAGACACAGGTATTCAACTTTCAGAACCGAGTGCAATTATAGAACATTCCATAGACACGATGTGGTGTTTTGGTTTTGATTTTGTTTTGAGACAGGGTCTCTTCCGTGTTACCCAGGCTGGCCTCACACTTGAACATTCCCTGCGGATCAGCTCTTGCTCTCTTGTCAGTTCCTTCCAAGGAAGGTCTCTGGCAGCCAGGCAAGCTGGTTACAGTCTCTCTAGTGCCCATCTCAGTCCCTCTTCCTTCTACATCTCTCTCCCTATTTTAAGGAGGTGTGTCACTTTGGAGCTAGTTCAAATCACCTCCTGGGAACTGAAACTGATGTACACATAGTCCCTGAGCAGCACCTTGTTAAAATGTGCATTTTGGTTTTGGAATGTGGCTGAGATCCTGCTTTCACTATGAGTGACTGGGAGGTCTGTGTGCTGCTGGCCAGCTTCTCGGGAGACAGGGCTGGACAGCATGAAAGCTTTCCTTCTCACTGGTCAGGGAGCCTCGTACGTTTACTGACCACTCTGATTACTCTGGCCAGTTCCTAGTGGCCATGTCCACTGAGTATAAGACCTCTTCCATCCTGTCAGCCATTGAGCAGAAGAATCACACATGTCTGTTAGTAATCTCTGCAAAGCTTGACTTGTTCATCCAAAACATGCACACAGTATGAAAACATACTTTTTAGTGTTATCGTGCTGATTAAATGAAATGTTGAGTGTAAAACACCTGCTAAGTGCTTGCTGAACATTAACAATCTAAGGAAATTCAGGAAGCATTTATTGAACACCTACTACATGAGTGTAGTAGCATGTAAAGAGTAAAAGTCAACCATCTAACTTTGCTATGGCTTTTGTTTTAATTTGTGTTGTTCTGTTGGGACAGAGTCTCATGTAGCCCAGGCTAGCCTTGAACCTCTAACCCTCTATCTTCTACTTCTAAGTGTTAGAATTAGAGTTTTGTGCTACCATACCCAGCTGGGGAGTTTTTGGTTGCTTTTTTTTCTTTTAATTTAAAAATTATATTTACTCTGTGTGTGTGTGTGTGTGTGTGTGTGTGTGTGTGTGTGTGTGTGTGTGTACATACATGTGCCTGTTATACCACACATGTGGAGATCAGAGGACAAATTATAAAAGTTGGTCCTGTCCTTCTACCATGTTGGTCCTGAGATTCGAACTCAGGTCCTTGGGATTGGTGATATGCATTTTCTCCCACGGAATCATCTCACATGCCCTGTTGTGTTTTTTGGAGACCAGTTATGTAGCTCAGGCTAGCCCTGAACTTGTGATCCTCCTATTTCATCCTCCTAAATCAGATGTAAAACTTGACTCTAAGGTCAGTTCTCTTTCTGTCTGTGATGGCTGGCAGTTTCTTAAATTGAGAGGCCACATTAAAACAAAGCTTGTTGTCGACCAGCTTTAACTGCATGAAACCCGTGGGCTAGAGGACAGTGGACGAAACAACATCTAACTTCAGAAAGTTTTTATTAGCATATGTGTCAAGTCAACACAATAACATGCTGCACTATTATAGTTCCATACATGTGTATAATGTATTTTGATCATATTCAGCCCCAGGACTTTCCTCTCCTCACACGCCTGTTGATTCCTTCCTCTTCTGTACTCGGTCCCAGCTGCTTTCATGCCTTTTGGATCTAACTTTTAAAAACAAAATATCTCTTCCGTTTGGTTCCATGAGTTTGAGAGCATTAGCTCCAAACATAGAAGTTAAAAGCTGGTGTTTGTTTCATTCCAGTTTGCTTATGCGTGGTCTTCTTGCTCGAGTAAGTTGGGAAAGGACGGCCTGGTCAGGCTCTTCTCTGCTGGATGATTGGCACACACCTTTTAAGATGGTTTATAAAGGCCCTGCCTTTGCTGACCTAATGTCCCAGCAACCTTGCAGGCTGCCTCTGTTCCAGCAGCCCAACCGCAAAGTCACACAGGCGCCCTTTGGGAGCTGTGATCCTCTGCTGTTACCAACCTCTGGTACCTTTCTTTGGAACCCTGTCTTACAAAGGAAATGACCACTGATTCGGAATTTTTTTCTTCTTCTTTTTCTAGTCATTGAGACTTATATGATGCTCTTTCTAAACTTTTCATAGTGCGCTGTGTGATAAAAACTTAAAAAGATACTAGTCTGGGGGAAGCACCCCAGCATGATTCTGTGTTGGGGAGAACACAGTGTCTGAGCAGCGTCTTCAGCCACTACCTCCCTAGTGCTGAGATTATCTTTGAGCACCACCATGCCCAGCTCAAACTGTTTGTCAATATTTTTTTCCTCTTACATAGTTGAGCAGATAACAGAGACTTTTTTTTTAATGATTTATAAATGTATTCTATGTGATGAAAATAACATCAGATCAAGAAATTATTTCTACATTGGAATAGTCTACAAATTGCTATTTGTAAAGATACAAACAAACAGAAGGTATCCAGGAAGGCAGGAAGGAAAACAGATGTGGAGATTTAAGAATCCAGGGTTGCTGGAGATACAGCTGTGGGTGCTGGGAACTGAACTCTGGCTGTGAGCCTAGCCTTTAAAGGCTGAGCCATTGCTCCAGCCCAATGGAGAACTTCTAAACTCTCTTAACGTATGAAATTTCCTAGTTACCTTGTGACTTTTTATTAACTTTTTATCAGTGCTGTTTTCAGGGATGATCAATAGTCTGTCAACTGTGTCTCCAGGTTGGTAAGCCTGGCACTTCCTTTACCATGTTTCCAATTGTTTCTTCTCTCTGAGGTCATGTTACACACCCCGACCTCTTGGCAAACACACCAGAGTTGAACTCTTGTGTCTGTGTGTGTGTGTGTGTGTGTGTGTCCCTGTCCATCTGTGTGTATGTACGTGTGTGCAGTGTCTAGAGACCAACCTCAGCTGTAACTCATTCCGTAGGTGTCGTACACCTTGTTTTGAGGTCTCTCATGGACCGGAACTGCCAGCACCATGAATCTCCTTCCCCAGACTTGGTATTACAAGTTCATGCCTCTATGCCCGGCTTCTTGTATTTGTATCATGAGTTCTGGGGATCAAACTGGAGTCCTCACTTTTGCAAGGCAGGCACTTTGCCAACCGAGGTCCCTGAGTCTGCCATCACAGGCCTAGAACTGGACTCTGCTGACCCCTCTAAGGCATTGGTCTGCACAGCTGGAGGTCATCTGGAAACCATTCTCCCTGGGAGGGACTTGGAAGGCAGAAGGAGCTGGTTTTCTGCTTAAGCAAAGAATGTTTCTGTATTTGTGAGTGAACATCATTGTTTAGAAGGATAATAAAAAAATAGGCAAGTGAAAGTGATGTTTCTTATTCTATAAAATCCCATTCTGAGCAGTCAAAATTTTCTTGCTGAAAACCATTTAGCTGCAAGTCCTCAGGACCAAGACCACCCTGCTGAGGTCATTGGCTGTAAGACCCTAATACCACCTGCCCCTACCCAATGCCTAGCCATAAAACACATTCTCTTATGTCCTTAAACCTGCTGTGCTGAGGGAAAGAAAATATTGTGGTCGTAGAAGAGATATTTAGCACTGGGCAGGACTTACCAGCCGTTTGATACAGAGAATTAGGCAAAGAGAATTGCTAAGAAGGAGTCCCAAGATTTCACTCCATGAAGCTGGGCAGATGACACTTCTAAGTTATTCAGGAAGCGAGCAAAAGAAGAGGAAATGTTTTGTGGCTAGAAGATGAAGAAATCTGTTTTGAGGCTTGGGCTGTGACTTGGTAGAAAGCTTGCCTTGCATAAATGAAGCCATGGCTTCAATCCCCAGCACCACATGAACTGGGTGTGGTAGCTCAAGTCTCTTACTTGGCAGGTAGGGGGAGGAAGATCAGAGATTCCAGATCATCTTTGGCTACGTTCAATTATGTCACAAAATAAAATAGGAAATAATGAAATCTATCTTGGGCATAGTGAGATGAGATAACTTATAGAGTTGGCAGCGGGAGGTTCACAAGCAGGTAGATGTTAGGACTGACTCTAGGAAGCAGAACATGATGAGACAATTACTTAGGAAAAAGGCTTGTTAGGGACAATTACTGAGAGTCCAGTGGGCACCAGTAGCTGTCAGCACAGAGATGGCGTCTGTCCATAGGAGTCTGCTGGGGGACAGAGCAAGTGGAAAGAAATGCACTCTGTGGTCATTTCATTTGAGACCATAGAGGCACCCATAAAAGGGAACACTGGGGTATATTTTCACCACTAAAGTGGAAGACATCAACTGGAGAAGTGTGCAGAGTAATAAATAATGAGTCCAAAGTCTTGAAGAACCTTAGTGTGCAAATGCTCTACAGCATCATTGCAGCTGCTGGGAGGGAAGAGGAAATCTACAGCATTGTGGGAATCCAGCTGAGGGAGGGATGTGAGCAGGGTGGAAGCAAGACTGCAACAATAGAAAGGCTCCATGAGACAAGCATGGGGTGGCAGCCTGCAGACTTTGCAAGTCCGGGTGGCCATGACCTTTGATGCAAGATGTTTGGTGGAGGGTGAAAGTGGAGAGAGATAAAGTAGAAGGACCAAGGAGGCACTTCCTTAGGAGATCGGCCTTGGGGGAGGGTCGAGAGAAACATGGTGGAAGGTCCACTGACTAAGGGCTTTCCCCAGCCACACTGAGAAGATTTGGGTATGGGCCAAGAAGGCAGATGGTTGCATTGGGTTGGGATTGGACGGGACAATAGGACATACAAGTGGAGGTTTGGGGCAAGAGAGGATGATGCAGTTGGCTCCATGAACAAGAGCATACTGATGGAGAGTCCACAGCTTGTTGGATTCTCAGTGTTGCTGGGTATCAAGGGCATTCTTAGATAAAAGTGGCCTGCAGAGTTTTACTACCATATACCATTGTGAGTTTCTGGTTTGAGGTGATGTGTGTGTGTGTGTGTGTGTGTGTGTGTGTGTGTGTGTGTGTGTGTTTTACATCTATCTGTCTGTATGACTATCAGTTGTCTATCTGATGTGTTTGTGACTTCATTCTCATGAGTAGTTTGGTTAGGTACAGGTCAGGAGACTGATTTCCACATAGCAGGTTTTGATGAGGAGAGTGTAAAGGGAATCGGCCCACCAGAATCTGGAGGCAACAGAGAAATCAGTGACCACGAACCTCAGAGGTCAGGATCTGGGTCTCAGGCCGGCTGACAGTGTCACCATAGGCACTTTGAGCCATCGCTCCTACAGATGGAGGGAACTGAGAAGACTGCTGTTTTCCCAGTTCAGTATAGACATGAGAACTGCACCTGTTCTCTGTCCTGCTCGTCCCGCGACCTCTAAGCCTTGTTTGCACCCATCCATTCCCTGTTTCACACCCAAACTGTGACTGGGGGCCAATAGAAACCAGGGACCTGGGACCTAGACATGGCCTTTCATTTGAAGGGGCTCAGTCTTCTAGAGGGAACAGAGCCAAGCAGAAATGCATGCATCCACACTCAGAAAGGCATGCACTCATACTCCAAGGACTCACTGGGTTGTGACAGAGGCATTAAGGAAAGGCATATGACCCTCAGCCATGCCCCAGGAGGCTTCCTGGAGGAGGAAGCATCAGATAGGTCCACCCAGATGACTGAGTCTTATCCGACAAAGTGTTTAATTGCCTGAGATCCATACCCCAAACCCATGTTTAAAAAAGAAAAAAAAAAAAAGCTAGGCATGGTGGTGCCATCCTGTACCCCTTGCTGGGGAGGTGGAGGCAGGCAGATTCCTGGGGATTACTGGACACTAAGCCTAACCTCTTTGATAAAACCCAGGCCAGAGGGAGACCCTGTTTCAAAATAAATAAGGAAAAATGAAAAAGAATGGCTCCTGAGGAAAGACACCAAAGGTTCTTCCACATACACAGTGGTTTAATGGCTTCCACATACACAGACATATGTGTGCACATGAACACATATACAACATACATGCACACAAAAAAGGGGGTCTAAAGAAGGCCAAGCCCTTCCTCCCTGGGGGGAGCGGGGGTTGCAGTCTATCCAAAGGCTCCGGACTGCAGAGTGAAGCATGTCTGGTCCCGTCCAGCTGAGCAAGGGAATGGATGCTTTCGGAAGTGTGACCGTGGAGTCACAGTAAGAGAGTATGTTAGTAGAGGGGATTGACCAGGTAATGGGTGCTTAAGTTTTTTTGTTTTGTTTTGTTTTTGTTTTTCGAGACGGGGTTTCTTTGTGTAGCCCTGGCTGTCCTGGAACTCACTCTGCAGACCAGGCTGGCCTCAAACTCACAGAGATCTGCCTGCCTCTGCCTCCTGAGTGCTGGGATTGAAGGTGTGCACCACCACCGCCCAGCAAGCGTGCTTAAATTCTAAGGGATGAGGGAAAGCCAGGAAGGGCTAGAAACAGTTCTGCGCAGCAGAAACGGCTCCTCCAGAGGTTTGGTAAGGAAGTGTTCATTGTCCAGGTAAGGTGGGAGAGGGAGAAGTGTCATTCCCAGAGTGCCCTCTCCACTGCGAAATAGAAGAAAGACGTTGGTCATTCACATCCCGACACAGTCTGGTGCTCAGCACTTAGCGTCTGCTCAACACACGGCTGTGCTGACAGGAGGCTTGGTCCCTCCTTAAAGTGACCAGGAAGCAAGATGGTGCTGCAGCGGGCTGGAGAATACTGACCCTGTACCATTGGTTTGACTACCTGCCTGCCTGCCTCCCTCCCTCCCTCCCTCCCTCCCTCCCTCCCTCCCTCCCTCCCTCCCTCCCTCCTTCCTCCCTGCCTCCCTGCCTCCCTGCCTCCCTCCCTGCCTGCCTCCCTCCTTCCCTCCCTCCCTGCCTGCCTTTCTCCCTCCCTCCCTTCCTCCTTCCTCCCTCCCTCCCTGCCTGCCTCCCTCCTTCCCTCCTTCCCTGCCTCCCTCCCTCCCTGCCTGCCTGCTTCCCTCCCTCCCTCCTTCCTCCCTGCCTCCCTGCCTGCCTCCCTCCCTCCCTCCTCCCTCCCTCCTTCCCTCCTCCCTCCCTCCCTGCCTCCCTCCCTCCTTCTTTCCTTCCTCCCTGCCTCCCTGCCTCCCTCCCTCCCGCCCTCCCTGCCTCCCTGCCTCCCTCCCTGCCTCCCTCCCTCCTTCCTTCCTTCCTCCCTCCCTCTCTCCCTGCCTGCCTCCCTGCCTGCCTCCCTCCCTCCCTCCCTCCCTCCCTCCCTCCCTCCCTCCCTCCTTCCTTCTTTCCTTCCTTCCTCCCTCCCTGCCTCCCTCCCTGCCTCCCTCCCTCCCTCCCTCCCTCCCTCCCTCCCTCCTTCCTTCCTTCCTTCCTTCCTTCCTTCCTTCCTTCCTTCCTTCCTTCCTTCCTCCCTGCCTCCCTGCCTGCCTTTCATCCTCCCTCCCTTCCTCTGCCTTGGTTTTCTTTCTGTCTCTGTTTGTCTCCCCCTTCCCAGTCCCCTTCCCTTCCTGCTCCTATTTTTGGAAATCGGGTCTCTCTTTGTAGCCTAGACTGTCCTGGAACTCACACTGGAGCTCAGGCTGGCCTTTAACTCACAGCAATCTTTCTGCCGTAGCCTCCGAATACTGGGGTTATGGCCCGAATCCCACACCTTTCAGAACTTTCTGAGTGAGCCTCCTGACCTGTCTGTGAAGAAGGCTGTTCTCAGAGTAACTCTGATCCTTAACCTAGTGAGGGACAGTGACACTTCTTGAGGGAGGACTGAACTGGTTCTTTCCAGTAAGCATCCTGTCTACACCCGCTGGGTGGAGTCTGGAAGCTGAACAGATTAAATCAGCTTCTCCTGCCTGTCTGGTTGGCTTGCTGACACATTTGCAGAGGTGATTCAAACTTAGGCTTTGGAAAGAATGCACTCCTGAAACGTGTTTGGGCAGGTAATGTGTGACGAGGCCAACGTCTGTTCTCTTCTGTTTCTTCTGCATGGCTCTTAGCCTCTGTCTTCTCAGGACACTGAAGGGAGTTGGGCTAAACACATGCCCGGGTCATTACGTGTGCTGGCTCTAAAGAATACAAGGGTTGCTTACTGTGGCTGACTAGCAAGCCATGCTTCCATACCTTTGAAAACGTGGGCTCTAGGGATTAAACTCACATGCCGCAAGGCAAACCCTGTAACTCAATCACCTCCCCAACCCTAGGCTAGATTTCCTTTGGAGTTGATAGCGTTTATAAAGTTTGGATGCAAAGACTGAAGAAAGAATAGTAGTGGGATCAAAGAAAAAAATGGGCTACAATCCTGTAGAGATGTCTACCATCAGGCGCCCTAAGGGATTCTGGACAGAATTTTCCCTTATTTTCATCTCAGGTTCCTAGGGCGCTCACCACACAGTAAGAGTGAAGGAGCCATGAGCAGGTTACCCCAGTTCAGTCAGGAAGACTGCTTGCTGGATTTGCTTGCTGGAGCCGGAAGAACAGCGGTTCTAGGTTATTTTTCTGTCTGTTCGGCACTGAGGAAGCAGGTCTGTCAGTTGGTTTTAATTTTTCCCTTCATTTGACTGGACTGTTAGTGCCCAATGATTGACATGCTGTCCCTTTGGTGACAGTCATTGCTAACTGTTCACACTCACCTGTGCTGACGTCAGACTGTGTCGGGGACAGGGGCAAGTATTTTAT
Organism: Peromyscus maniculatus bairdii; assembly: GCF_049852395.1. Classification (NCBI taxonomy): domain Eukaryota; kingdom Metazoa; phylum Chordata; class Mammalia; order Rodentia; family Cricetidae; genus Peromyscus; species Peromyscus maniculatus. Next base: position 12,539,145 of record NC_134857.1, on the reverse strand, counting down.
ATGTACTATTCCATGAGGTAGGGTTATGCTAGGATGAAAAAAACCAAAGCTCAGAGAGCTTAAGCAATATAATGTGGTGTAATATATGACATAAAAAGTGATACATTATAGTATAAATGAAGTAATATAAAAAGCAATGCAGTACACCATAAGTGAAGTAATATAAAAAGCAATGCAGTACACCATAACTGAAATAAAAGGGTGCAGTTCCACCACTAACGAGTCAGCCTCGTTGGGAGAGTGCTAGAGTAGCATGTTGGAAGGCCCAGGGTTCTAACTCCAGAATTACATAAGCCTGGCATGGCTCACTCCTGTAATCAAAGCAATCAGGAAGTAGAGGCAGGAGGATCAGAAGTCCGAGGCCATCCTTCCACACGTACGGAGTGCAAGGCGAGTCCTCACATTGGTTGTGAATAAGCCTAGTAGTGTAAGGATGGATGAGAGGCTGAGGAGAGGCTCCACTCAGTAGATTCAAAGTCTTGCCTTGAATTCAATTGACTAGTATTTTTTTCATTCAGAAAATAGTTTGCTATGCACTTCTGTGGGGATGATCCAGCTGCCCCCACCCCCTGAGTTCACAGAAGAGGTGGAGGCTTGTCCACACTGACGTACAGGTGCTTCCAAAGCGCTTCACTGTGGAGTGCAGTCAAGGGCGCATTACCATCTGCTTTCCAGGAATGAATGCAGAAAGCAGAAAGTCGTCAGGTAGATGGGTTGGGGGGGTGGGGAGGTGGAGGGGGGGCAGGGGCAGGGGGTGTTTTAATGTGTTAGAAAGTACAAGGGTGATGGGAAGAGCAGGCCCGCAGGGACAGTGTGATGGATGATGGTACCTCATTCACCCAGTTAATCATTACTCAGATTATGAAATAGCCGTGCGTCTCCCGGAACCCGCCCCACTCACACCTCAACCCTAACCCTATGACGTGTGTTTTGAGCCACTTTTAGCTGGAGGTTTCACTGTATCTTTATCATTTCCCTATTGACCTCTAGAGTTACTTCTGTTATTGCAACAAAATACCTTGTGTATAATCCTGTCTCTGAAATCGGCGTGCTGGGATTACAGGTGTGTGCCATCACACCTGGCTAAAACATAATTTTGCTGTCTTTATTTGCTGCATAGCTTTTTGTTCTTTTGTTAAAAAAGTACCCCTTACACTTTTGGGGGGGATGTTTTTTTTTTTAGACAGAGTCTCTGTATTAGACAGCTCAGGCTGTCCTGGAACTCACTATGTAGACAAATCTGGCCTCAAACTCAGAGAGCTCAACCTGCTTCTGCCTCCTAAAGACCCCGTTTTGGTTCTTTTCTTCTTTTATTTTTGTTCTAAGACAGGGTCTCGTGGAGCCTGGGATAGACTCCAATGTTCTATATCTCTGGGGACGATCTTGAACTTCTTGACACTTCTAACCCTGGAGAACTGGGATTATACCCATGTGCCACTTGTGTATGATGCTTGGCCCTATAGGGGGTTGTCTGCGCTCATGGATGCGTGTTTTACTTATCCAGTTACTTTTGATGTGTGTTTCAGAGCCCATTTGAATATCCTCCATGAATACCCTCATGGAGGAGATGTTTCATGACTGTACCTAAGGGAAGACTTGTGGAGCGGTGGGTTGTGGCATCTTTAGGTTCCCTAGCTGCCACCACATTGCTTCAGCAGGGTTGTCTCAGCTCACATTCTGACAGCAGTGAATGAGTTTCGTTTCCCGACGAGTGTGCAGTGGCTGTGGGCTTGCAAAGTGGGGAAATGGCTGTTGTTTTGGTGTGAACACTACAGCCAGCAAAGGCTAACTGACCGGAGAGCTAGTTCTCTGCCGCTACTTTCTTGAGATGCTGATATGAACCCAAACCTACCTGCTATTTATTACCTCTGGATCTTTTTCTTTCATATTTATAGAAATTTTTATGTTCTACTTCTCTTTTCTCTCAATCTGGGGATGCTTTTTAAATTTATCAGGCTTTAAACTTCAGTCTGAATTGCTCAGCATTTCCATGGTGACTTTTCTATTTGTTGGTTTGCTGGTTGATTTTCTGGAGACAGGGCTGTGTTACGTAGCCCAGGCTAGGCTCAGATTGGCTTCACTTCTTCTGCCCCTTTTCCCCTGAATGCTGGGATTAAAGGTGTGAGCCCCCATCCTGGGTGTGGTCTGTGATTTTTGTGTTATGCTAATATCCCTTCTCTCAAGGTCCTAATAGCATTTTTTTATATTTTATTTAAAAGATTTAGAATTTTGTTGCATACATTTAGACTTTAATACTAAAAACACATGTTGTCTACACAAAGGACTATAATCTGGAAGTGTTTTATGGGAAATCTCAGGGAAAGAACTAATTTTACTTAATATTTCTTTATGAATTGTCAGTTTTGACATCACTTACAGAAGAATCTAATCTCACTAAAGTGTTCCATCATTGTCACATTGAGAAGCTCATATTTACATGCCGGATTGGGGGATCTTTATTGGTTCCCAGTTGTTTTAATATACCTTTATATTCCTCCAGGCTTGTAACAATTATTAATATTTATACACACACACACATATGTATGTATTTTAGAAGAAGGCACATCTTATCTGCTTATTTTAAAACTTCTAACATGAGGTTTAGTATTATCAGGGTCTGTGGGATACTATATGGAATTTGAAATAGTAAATTAACATTGAAAAGCAAACATTCAAGACCACAGTTTTTGAACATCTGGGCTTTCGTTATCTTGTGCCTTCCATTTGTTTATTCTTTTGGTTGTTCTTAGGTTTTGTTAAATGATCGTGCAAAACATTCCAGATAAATAAGTTCAACTTTTCATTTATTATCACTGTGTATGCACACACATGTATATATATGGGCACCTGTGGCATGGTACATGGGAAAACGAAGGACAGTCTGTGAAATTGGCCTTTCCACCCGTCTTTATGTGGGTTCTAAGATCTAACTCAGTGGCCAGCCTTTAATGGGAAATGCCTTTACTTGGTAAGCCATCTCTATGGCCCCTTAAAAAAATGAGTTTTACTCTTCATCTCCTCCTCTTTATCCTTCTTAATCTAAGTAGGGTACTCCATGACTGTGATGTTAGTGACTACACACAATCATATAGGATGTTCCTAGGGTACTCCATGACTGTCTGTGATGTTAGTGACTGCACACATCATGTAGTATGTTTAGTAGGGTACTCCATGACTGTGATGTTAGTGACTACACACAATCATATAGGATGTTCCTAGGGTACTCCATGACTGTCTGTGATGTTAGTGACTGCACACATCATGTAGTATGTTTAGTAGGGTACTCCATGACTGTGATGTTAGTGACTGCACACATCATGTAGTATGTTTAGTAGGGTACTCCATGACTGTCTGTGATGTTAGTGACTACACACAATCATGTAGTGTGTTTAGTAGGGTACTCCATGACTGTCTGTGATGTTAGTGACTGCACACATCATGTAGTATGTTTAGTAGGGTACTCCATGACTGTGATGTTAGTGACTGCACACATCATGTAGTGTGTTTAGTAGGGTACTCCATGACTGTCTGTGATGTTAGTGACTGCACACATCATGTAGTGTGTTTAGTAGGGTACTCCATGACTGTGATGTTAGTGACTGCACACATCATGTAGTGTGTTTAGTAGGGTACTCCATGACTGTGATGTTAGTGACTGCACACATCATGTAGTGTGTTTAGTAGGGTACTCCATGACTGTCTGTGATGTTAGTGACTGCACACATCATGTAGTGTGTTTAGTAGGGTACTCCATGACTGTCTGTGATGTTAGTGACTGCACACATCATGTAGTGTGTTTAGTAGGGTACTCCATGACTGTCTGTGATGTTAGTGACTGCACACATCATGTAGTGTGTTTAGTACGGTACCCCATGACTGTGATGTTAGTGACTGCACACAATCATATAGGATGTTCCTAGGGTACTCCATGACTGTGATGTTAGTGACTACACACAATCATGTAATATGTTTCTCAGATGCTCTCACACCAAGTTTGGGTGTTTGTGTATTTTTCGGGGCTGGGGACCTTATCCAGGGCCCCAGCTTCCATCCCAAGCATCACATGGAATTGGTCTGGTCGAATATGCCTGTAACTCTAGCACTCAGGAAGTGGAGGCAGGAGGATCAGAAGTTTAAGGTCATCCTCAGCTACATAGTGATCTTGAAGGGCTCTTGGGCTCCATGAGACCATACTTCAAAAACAAACAAACAAAAACAGCAATGCCAACAACGAAAGCCTCCTAGATCCTTCCAGCATGGAGTCCAGTGTACTGATCTGTACCCAGTCCAGCTGGACACTGAAGTTTTCCTTATTGTTGTTCTTCTTATCTCTGACCCTTGAGTGAGTGTTTTTGCAAAACATTTACAGCTTATTCCACGATTCTGTGTCTGTGGTGGAAGTGGGCACATGTGTTACTTTAATCTGTTCTGTTCCCAGATGTTGGTGGCAGTGCTTTGTGGGGTTTAGTGGGTTGGTTTTGTTGTTTTTGAGACAGAATCTCTCCATATAGCCATGGCTGTCCTGAAACTCTGTGCAGCCCAGGCTTGCTTCAAACTCACAGAGATACCCCTGCCTCTACCTCCCAAGTGGCAGGATTGAAGGCGTGCACCATTTCGCTCAATAACACTGTTTTCTCTAGCGCGCAACACCAGCTCATCCTCAAAATCCAACCCTTACTGTAACATAAATTGCTAAATGGTCTTATTAATAAAACAAAAACAAAAACAAAACCCAGAGCCAGACATTGGGGTGAAAGCTGAAAGATCAGAGAAACAAGCCAGCCATATTCTTACCTCTATGAAATCCTCAGCCTCAAGAGAGTGAGTTCCTATTTCCTCACACCTTATATTCTTTTCTGTGTCCTGCCGTATTACTTCCTGGGATTAAAGGCCTGTGTCCTTCCCAAGCAAAGATGTGAGATCTCAAGTCCTGGGATTAAAGGTGTGTGCCACCACTATGTCTAATCTAGTGGCTGGCTCTGTCCTCTGATCCCCAGACAAGTTTATTAGGGCACACAATATATTGGGGTACATAACACATCACCACACCTTACTGCCGTTTCCTGTGCTTGGGCAGAGTCTCATAGTTCTTAGAAGAGCTAATGCCACAGAATGAAGCTCATTTTAACCTGGGCCTCTTTCACACACAGGATACAGCCCTGTTTGCTTTCTGTTGCTATGACAAACACCGTGGCCCAAGCAGCTTTGGGAGAAAGGAAAAAATTATGTCTTTTTTTTTTTATTTATTTTTATTTTATTTTATTTTTTTGAGACAGGGTTTCTCTGTGTAGTTTTGGTGCCTGTCCTGGATCTCGCCATGTTGACCAGGCTGGCCTCGAACTTACAGAGATCCACCTGGCTCTGCCTCCCGAGTGCTGGGATTAAAGGTGTGCACCACCACAGCCCCACAAATGATGTCTTCTTACAGTCCATCATGAAGGGAAGCCAAGGCAGGGATGCAAGCTGCTTTCTGGTTCGCTTCCCTTGCTCAGCCAACCCTCTTATACAGCCCCGGATGGGCTGCCCAGTGATGGCGCTGCTGAGTAAGCTGGTCCTTCCCACATCAGTTATTAATTAAGACAACACCCCATATACACCCCCACTGGCTGATACGACAGAGCCAATTCTTTCATTGGAGTTCCCTCTTTTTCGCTGTTGTTGTTGTTGTTGTTTTTCAAGACAGGGTTTCTCCAAGTAACAGTCCCAGCTGTCCTGGAACTCACTCTGTAGACCAGGGTGGCCTTGAACTCACAAAGATCCACCTGCCTCTGCCTCCCGAGTGCTGGGATTAAAGACGTGCACCATCACCACCACCACCTGTCTTGGGGTTCCCTCTTCTTAGGTGTAGCAACTGTGTTGTCTCAAGAAGCTTCAGTAGATGTTTCTGTGTTTACCAGCACTTGTGACAAAGTGTGAGAGCTAATTAATTAGCACCAAGAATGCCCGGAAGACGTGGAACCTGTGAGTGTGTCGGCTTCCTTTGGGTTGTAGGTGACCTGATGGGTCACTGAGAGTGCTCTCCAGCACTTGGGAGGTGGAGGCAAGAGGGTCAGGAGTTCAAGGGCAGCCTAGGCTACTTGAGACCCTGCCTCAAAACAGTCTTAGCAGCTAACCAGCCAAACACCCCTCCCCCCTTATCCTATGTGTATATGTACATGTTTATTTGCTTTTCTCAACAGCGTGAGGTCTGCAAGGAGTAAGAAAATGAATTGTCCACACTGTGCTTGGTCCAGCTGCGCCAGGTCCAGGAGTCTGGCTTACAGTTCTCAGTTCTGAGCCCCCAGGTTCTGCCAGAGCTCAGCTGCTGCTGGTATTGAAGTTGTCCAGAGCTGTTCTCTCTTGCTCAGACATGTGATGGGAACAGTGTGGGGGCTGCTTAGGATCTCAGAGCTGCATCCCCTTCTCCACGATACCAATCAGCCCTGACTGCCAAGTACGGGCCAGTGTGACAGCAGCTTGCGCAGGTGGCAGGTGTGGCTCTGGCTGCTTTGGCCATCGTCACCACCATTCTGGCCACACCCTTCATCATGCGTGCTTACCAAAAAGTAGCCCTCTGCTTCAGAAAAACCGATTTAGTGGATTTTCTGAATCACTGAAAGGAAATAATTCCTTTATGCCATCTCAGTGCTGGTGCATGCTATTTGTGTGTTGAGGGGATGTATTTATTTTGTCCACCCAAACATTGGTGGGCTAGGTTTATTTTGTTGAGATGTTTATATCACCTTGCTTAGTATAACTTTTCCCACGAGTAAAGTCTTTTCCCATAAATTCACCTGCAGTCATCACCCTTTCTTGAAACACAGTGTGTGAATATTCAATTCTTGACCATAAAAAGTTGAGTACTTATTTATGTGGTAATCTGAATGACAATGAGCACCATAGACTCATATGTTTGAATACTTGGTCCCCAGTTGGTGGAACTATGTGGGAAGGACTAGGAGGTGTGGCCTTTGTTGAATTGTGTGTTGCTGTGGGCAGGCTTTAAGGTTTCAAAAGCCCATGCCCTATCCAGTTATTCTCTTTCTGCCTGGTGTTTGTGTCTCCAGATGTGAGCTCTTAGCTACCGCTTCAGAGTCATGCCCACCTGCCTGCTGCAGGCATTCCACCATGATAGCCATGGAGTCCAACCTTCTGCAAGCATAAGCCCCAAGTGAAACACTTTCTTTTTGCCTTGGTCGTGGTGTTTTGTCCCAGCCATTGAACAGTCGCTAAGACCATTTAGGACAGACAGGTGTGGTGTTCTGAAGCTTGAGCATGGTTTTTCGTTGTCAGGTATATAAAGAATGTGTTTGACCACTGCAGTGGTTGGCCCAGAGCAGGAACTCAATGAATGTAGATACCACTTTCCTGTAACAGCTGGATGTGCTCTGGAAACAAAGCCAGCTAGAACTGAGACAAACTGGAATCAGCTGGTTCCTGCAGAGAGGGCAACACTTAGATCTAGATACACCAAATTAAAAGAATTGGAGAACTCATGCCAGGTAAAATGCACCTGAGATAGCCGGGCAGCAGTGGCGCACGCCTTTAATCCCAGCCCTCGGGAGGCAGAGCCAGGCTGATCTCTGTAAGTTCGAGGCTAGCCTGGTCTACAGATTGAGATCCAGGACAGGCACCAAAACTACACAGAGAAACCCTGTCTCGAACCCCCCCCCCCAAAAAAAAATAGCACCTAAGACACCTGAGATGTTCAAAAGGTTATCCAAGTAGGTCCAAGGATTTAGGAAATTTGGTGGTGAATCAAGAAGCATCTTTTTTTTGCTGCCTCTAGGGTTGTCCCTTTTGGAATCAATGGCATCTGTGGGAACTGATTGCTGTTTCTATGTCCCAAAGCTGCTGTGGTTGCTTGGGATCAGTATCAACAATGGTTGTCAGGGATCATTATCACAAGTATGCAAATGACATACAATACCAATTGAGATTTGCTAATGGAAAATTAAGCATGGACATGGAGAGGTAGCTCATTGGTTAAGAGCCCTATCTGCTTTTCCAGAGAACCCAGGTTCAATTCCCAGCACCCACATGGTGGTCCACAGCTGTCTGTGACTCCAGGCACAAAGGATCTGATGCCCCCTTCTGGCCTCTGTGAGCACTATGTAGTTGTGCTGAGCAGGTATACATTCAGGCAAACACTGACACATAAAATAAAAATAAAATCTCAGAGGAAGAAACTAGAAAATGAGCCATGTAAACACCTCCAGGTCACTGTAGGCATCCTTGTGTCTTTAGCTGGATAAGAGAAAGAGTGTATCTTCTGGCTCCTGGGCTCACAGGATCTGAGTTCAGGTTACTTATCACCGTCTTCTCCAGTCTTGACACCTTTGGGGGAAAATCATACCGTTGTTAGACATTTGCTATGAAGGGTTTACCATGAAGCCTAGGGAGAAGGAATGGAAGGTCGCTCTGGAATTGCCACATCAGATTTGATGTGGAGTTCTGAGAGAAGACAGCTCTAAGTGGAATCACACTTAGCACCAGCCAGAAGAGCAAAGTGCCCACCCAGGCTCTGGGCAGGAGAGGGATGTGTGATTCCACGGCACATCATCCGCTCTTCTTGGCATGGTTGCAAGGGCAGGGCACAGTTGAGACGGGCCAGTGACTTTCAGGTCAGCCAGAGCTCAGCTGGTAGTTGGGATCACGAGAGTCTCAGTAGCACTGGTTTGTGAAGCTCTTGTCAGGACTACTTGAGGTGGCACAGGAGGAGCCCTTGGCAAAGACCTGGTGTACTAAGTTCCCATGGCAGTTCTCTGTGTTGGTTGCCAATGACCCATGCCCTTCATGTTGTCTTCTCAGGGCCTTTCCCAAACCAGGTCATTGCATCTGAGGGCCTCTGCAGTTTAGGAGGAAGACATTTTCCCAAGGTCTGCATTAGATGGCCTGTAGATGACAGAGTCTCTGTGGACAGCTCACTGATTAAGTAATTTAGTAACAAATAATTGCTGAGCATGTGTTCTGTGAGATCCGAGTGGTCATGGCATTGCCCCATCCTTCCCCAGGAGTGCCACATCTCCTGGAGGGGACAGATATGTCCACCCTCAGAATGTCACTTTAGTTCAGTGGACAGGGCTTCTTAATGTGTGCATCATAAAAGGACACTCACAGGCCGAGAAAAATATATGCAAAATGCTGTGTGAGCACACCTGTGCATTTTCCCTGGGGCTTTAGGCTTATAGGTATCACCAAAGTTACAAAGAGGACTGGACTCCCACGTTAGTTACTTTTTTCACTGATGAGACACTTGGCAGAAGCCACTTAAAGAATAAAGGGCTTATTTGGGTTCACAGTTTGGGGGTACAACCCATCATTATAATGAGGAGGCAGGCGCTTCAGGTGAGTGGTCACATTGAGTCTGGAGTCAGGAAGCAGAGAGAAAAGGATGCTGAAGTTCAGCTTGCTTCCTTTTCTTTATTCAGTCCAGGCCCCAAGCCCATGTGTTGGTGTCACTGACTCTGAGGGGTCCTCTTCCCAGCTCTGTTAGTCCTATGGAGAAACTCCCCTCCCCCACAGACATGTCCGGCTTGTGTCCCGGCAATTCTAGACCTCGTCAAGGTAACAGTTGGTATTTCAGCACTGCTGTGAGGCAAGCAGGAGACACTGTCATGGCAAACAAGTGGACAGTCCCATTTCAGGACGAAGCAAGACTTGCATGAGCAGAAGGGAGGGCAAAGGCACAGGCCAGGGAGGACGAGGGGTCAGGGTCTTGCTGGCTTCTCTACAGTTCGTGTGGTGCAGTCCAGAAGTCAGAGGACTTGGCCGGTAGGCAGAGCTGGAAGGACAGCTGAGAGGTGGCATGTTATCTTGGGCGGCTAAGTAGAGGTGCAAGGCCGGACGCTGCCTATGTCAGCCTTGAAGACTAATACAACCAAACACGTTTACCTGTGCATAGCTTCTCAGTACATTAGAGGGCACACTTGCAGCCAGGATCACCCTTGCCTGCCTGTCACAGCTCCTCAGCTAGGAGGGGTGATGGAGGACTCAGAGGTGGCACTGACCTTCTGGAGTTGATGGTGTGGGTCGGCCGCTGACAGTGAGGACAGAATCACCATGGTCATCTGACATTTAATTTAAAATGTTAAAAATTAATTTTACTATTTTCAGTGTATGGGCATTTTGCCTGAATGTATATCTGTGTATCATATGCTTGCATTGCCTGTGGAGGCCAGGAGGGGGTGTCAGATCCCCTGGAACTGGAGTGACAGGTGGCTGTGAGCCACTAAGTGGGTGCTGGGAATTGAACCCAGGTCCTTGGGAAGAACAACCACTAAGCCATCTCTCCAGCCCCTGACATTTAATTTTTTGATGAAAGGACTTAGTAGGTTTCCCACTGATCTTTGTGGATATGATATTCTTAAAATTTTTTAAGATCCAGCTGGGTGGTGATAGCGCATGCCTTTAATCCCAGCATTCAGGAGGCAGAGCCAGGCAGGTCTCTGTGAGTTCAAGGCCAGCCTGGTCTACAGAGTGAGATCCAGGACAGGCACCAAAACTACACAGAGAAACACTGTCTCCAAAAAAAAAAAATCTAAGATCCAAGTAAACATTAAAGTTTTTTTAAACATGTTTTATTTTTTCAAAACATATAGTTTGGGAGATAAAATGTACCAATACTTTATTCAAAGTCAGCTAACCTCAAAAAATATTTATTCAAGGCTCACTGTATCACTGGAGATTTAGGTCAGGTTTTGAATTTTCAGTTATGAATTTTATGCTTTAGGGAACATCAAGTCTGTTCTATATAAATAACTTCTGTGTACTCATAGGGAGGTCTGTGATATGGATGGTCCTGTCATCATGACTTATGGGAGGCCATAAATCCTTTTAATTAATATTCTTTCCAATGGTTTAATTATAATTCACATTCATAGTTATGACTTGGTTTTGGACTCTGAAATCCATCATGCTTATTTCTCTTGCTAAGCACAAATAACACAGAAAAATCATGGAAGGACCCTGTAGATTATACAGGAAAAACATGGAAGAACCCTGTAGATTACATGGAAAAAAAAATGGAAGGACCTTGCAGATTACTCAGAAAGAAAGCAGAAACCAAGACACTGCTGTCTTCACAGAATGCAATGCTAGAGCTTTTACTGCTATTGTTCCTTTTTAAAATTAGATTTATACTTGTTTTCTTTTTTCTTTCTTTTTTTTTTTTTCTTTTTGGTTTTTCGAGACAGGGTTTCTTTGTGTAGCTTTGCGCCTTTCCTGGAGCTCACTTGGTAGCCCAGGCTGGCCTCGAACTCACAGAGATCCGCCTGGCTCTGCCTCCCGAGGGCAGGGAATAAAGGCGTGGCCACCACTGCTGGCTTTACTTGTTTTCTATTAAATTTTTTCATATAATGTGTTTGCTATGCTTTAATCATATTCTGAGTAAGAGTCTCTCAGTGACCTTTTCTCCTCTGCCTCTAGTGGCAAATGGCTTCTGAACTTGGAGTTAAGGGTTGGCTCCTTCACTTCCTGCACATGGGACTCTGTCCTCTTTCTTAAGCCACTCTTCAGCGTCTGGCTGCCAGTGGGGCCCAGCTTGTGCCCCAGATGGCTGTGGAATTGTACAGTGCCTGACTTGTGGGACGTACTCGGCAAATGTTAACTAATGCTAATGTTTACTTTAGCATCAGTAACTACGGTTGGCAATATTAGTGTTATTTTAGCTAACAGAATGTTTATGTGTTTATTGTGTGAGAAGAAAAATAACTGATCTCTTTCCCAATCCTGTTGAAAATTAAAGAAAAGCAGTGGCGCACACCTTTAACCCCAGCACTCGGGAAACAGAGGCAGGTGGATCTCTGTGAGTTTGAGGCCAGCCTTGTCTACAGAGTGAGTTCCAGGACAGCCAGAGCTACATAGTGAGACCCTGTCTCAAAACAACAACAACAACCATCAATTTTCAAGAATTTGAAGAGAAAACCCTATTTCTCTGCTTCCTTCACTGAATGATGAAAATATTAAATGGTTGCTACAAAAAGTTTTGATTCTAATATTCAAAACCAGAAAAAAGAAGAATGAAAACAACCTTATTTACCTCCTAGATAACATGCAAACTGATTCCAACCCAGCTGCTCTTACCTCCTCTCTGCCTCACCAACTCTTCTTTGTACAGAGTGAGCTAAAGACCCACAGTTCAGACTTATCAAGAGAAAGAGAACCCACTGTGTTATCTCAGACATAAACACTAAAGGGCTCACCCCACTGCTGGGCAACCCCAGCTGTAACTATGGCAACTGCTCTCCTCCAAGATAGATGGCTCTAATTGAAATCACACAGAGGAACAAACCTGGCCTCACTGTTGATTCTGAATACAGCAGTAAAATTGTGGGATAAAAACTCATGAAATGGTGTGGAGTCCAGTAAAGCAATGATGCTCAAGTCATGTCTTCTATTTCCCACTGTTAGTGCTAAATTTTTCACAATCTGATGTGTCCCCAAATTTTAGGTCCCCCCAAATTTCTTATCCTGTGTTATAAATCATGGAAATTCTGGAAGCTTGCCTGACATGTTTCCATCACTGTAGTGACCATGGGTTCAGATGATCCTCCCCAAGGTGTGGTATTTAAACTAGAAGACATCTCTTATTGTCACATAGGCTTCATAGAAAAGATTAAATTTCTAGTCATTCAAGCCATAAAATAAAACCAATGCTTGTGAGCCCCAGTAACCAAGTTTATAGTATGTTAGAAGCAGCCAAATCCACTTTAAACAGTCAACCCTCCATAGAAGAGACCATTCAATGGTTAGTTAGGAGCCAGTGGTGGTTTAGGTAAGAATGGCCCCCATTTAGCCAAATTAGGCTAATATAGTTGAATTCTTAGTCATAAGGGAGTGGCACTACTTGAGAAGGATCGGAGGTGAGATCTTATCGGAAGAACTGTGTCACTGGGGGTTAGGCTTTGAGGTCCAGTGTCTCCCTTCTCCTGTAGTCTGTGGATCTGGATGTAGGACTCTCAGCTACTTCTCCAGGACCATGTCTGCCTGCATGTCACCATGTCACACCATGATGATAATGGACTAAACCTCTGAAACTCTAATCAAGTCACAATTAAATGTTTTCTTTTGTAAGAGTTGCCATGGTCATGGTGTCTGACCAAGACAGAGCATGTTTACTCTTGCAGAAGACCTGAGTTCAGTTCCCAGCAGCCATGTAGGGTACCTTACAACACCTGTTATTCAAGCTCCAGGGTCTTTCTTTGGTGCCTTCTTCTGGATTCTTCAAGCACTTGTATGCATATATTCATATACAGACATACACATATTCACATAATTAAAAAGTAAATCTTTAAAAATATAAGAGGTGACCCTGATACAACTTGAGTGCCCTTGGACAAATACCTAAATGTCATAAAACAATCATACCTCTGAAGTATTAAGTAACAAAATTGTGCTTATCATACAATAGATGCTTTATACTAAATAATGTGGGTTTCTTTCTTTTACTCTTTCTGTTTTTCTTTTTTTCCTTCAGTTTTCACGTGTTAGCTTGCTTCTTTTCTCTTGGCTTGAACCAATGCTTTTCCCCTACTTACCCCAACTTATAGAATAGTCTTTGTATATTAATTACACTTTATTTTTAGTCTACATTTTTTTTTTCCCAAAAGGAAGGTCATTTGGAACAGCCTCCCTTTGCTGTTGGGAACAACAGCAAAGACTCCCTTTCCTATGATGAGGAAGTTGGGAAAGTTAAACAAGTCTATTTAATTAATAAGTAAAAATCTCTAAAATCTTTAAAAGTTAACAAATGACAATAATATGATGTAATTTCTGATTTGGTTTTCCTTATCTCAGTTCCTCTTACTTCTCATTACCTTGTCTTTGAAATAATGCAAACTTGGCTCATGGTTGGTTAGCATCTAACAAGTGGCTCTTTGTTGAATTAGGAGAAAAGGAAACACGTATTTTAATTGTGGCCCAAGGCAACACCTCCCCAGTGGGAGCTGAACAAACATTACTTAGATAATTCTGGCTGGAAGGCATTCAGCCACCTACTCTCTTATTTAAATGCAAAACTATCTGGAGTAATTCCTGGAGATAGGAAGATGGTTAAGTCAGTTATCATGGAGGCTAACCAACTTCATGGCATCTTTTATATATAGTTAAAGCTTTATTGTTAAAACAACCCTAGGGATGAGATTTGCAGATGAGGAAGCTAAGACCCTGAGGACTGAAAGGGCTCTGTCCTGTGAACACTAAGTTGTAGGAAATTTCTTTTCCTGTTCATGCCATTGCAGTCAGCATTTATGTGTGAGTATCACTTTCAAGGCAATTTACACATTTCCCAAAATTAGAAAGATAAGATGGAAATGAGAGAGAGAAAGAGAGAACTGAAAGGAAGATATACAGGCAACCATAGCCCAATAATTTGGCAACAGTTGGGGTTGGAGAGATGGCTCAGTGGTTAAGAGCACTGGCAGCTTTTCCAGAGGTCCTGAGTTCAATTCCCAGCACCCACATGGTGGCTCACAACCATCTGTAATGAGATCTGGCGCCCATGCTGGTGTACATGCAGGCAGAACACTGGATGCATAATAAATAAATAATTTGGCAGCAGTAAGGTGTAAATTTAGATGTAAGCTTCCTTACAGTCAACAAAAAGAAAGGAGAGTGCCTGGTTACTCAGTTCACAGGAACTCGGATGTAGAATCACATGCACAGGGCAACCCAGAACCTCCTTCCTCTACCTGTCTTTGTATTTCCAAACAAGGTCTCTACCAGCCACAGCCACGTCAGAGGCGGTGGAGACAGTGTGTCTAGGTTTTGGAGACTTGTTATCTTAAGAGCTGCCTAAGTTGGCCCACATGGCATACCCAGCCTCTCCGTGGGTATGCCACGGAGGAAAGAATCCAGCCAGGTGTCCTCCTTTCGGGAAGTTCAAGGCCTTGGAGCAGGCCTGGGATGAACTTGAGGTTATGTAGCTGTTTCCCTAACCCACACAGCAGGTGTTCCTTGACTCATCTGCACATTTCCTAAAATTTGTATTTGACCTATCAGTGTATACATGTGAGTGTGTGTGTGTGTGTGTGTGTGTGTGTGAGCGTGTGTGTGAGTGCCACTGCACACATGTGGAGGTCAGAGGATGACTCCTAGGAGCTGGTTCTCTCCACTGTGGCTGAACTCAGCTTTGTACTTTGACTTTATTCGCTGAACTGTCCACTGGCCCCATCTTTATTTTCATTCATTGCTTCTCACACACAGTGAATGCTAAGTTACTGCTTGTGAGCTGCAGTAGACAATGAGCATGTGCAGAACAGTTAGCCTCGTGAGACTCCTCTCAGCTTAGGCCTGGTTCTATCAGAGATAATTTCTATATTGGGCAATATGGACGTTCCATCCAACTCTGACAGCAGTGCTCAGGGCTTAAACTTCCGCATTTTAAATGGAAAATAAAATCTGTGTGCAGTCTTCTCCCTGGGTGCTGATGTGCAACGACTCGTGTTATGAAGTGTCAGGATGAAATAGAACCAGCTTTCATAATCCCAACACCTCTGGTATCTTTAGGAACAGGTGTATTAATCTGTTTCCTTCCAAGACACGTACACCACGGCTCATGCATGGTCATGTCCAAAGCCTCACATCTCCAAGTGAAGTTAGCTCCCAAGAAAATGTAGGCAGGTTACACTGTCATGAATTTTATTTTCTTTATTGCGTGTGCGTGACACGTGTGTCAAAGGACTTCCGGGTGTCAGTGCTTGTCTTTCCAGCGTGGATTCTGGGGTCTAACTCAAGTCATCAGACTTGGGTGACAAGTTCCTTTACCCACTCAGTCATAAAAATGATTTTTACATCTGAAGGTTTGGATGTGGACATTTCCCTTGATTTTTTTTTTTTAGGAACTTGTTGATTATTTTATGTGTATTTTACATTTTACATGTTTCTCTCTCTCTCTCTCTCTCTCTCTCTCTCTCTCTCCTTCCTTCCTTCCTTCCTTTCTTCTTTCCTTCCTTCCTTCCTTCCTTCCTTCCTTCCTTCCTTCCTTCCTTCCTTCCTTCCTTCATTTCTTCCTTCTTTCTTTATTTTGGGTCTCACTATGTAGCCTTGACTGGCCTGGAACTCACTATGTAGACCAGGCTGGCCTTGAACTCACACAGTGCCTGCCTCTGTCTCTAGAGCACTGGGATTAGAGGTATGGGCCACCATACCAGGCTATTTTGTGTTCTTAGTTTGAATATATTTTGTAAACAAGGAGGCATGTCTTTGTCTCTGAAAAAGCATCCCCATCACTCTCTAGAGTCTCTCCTCATCTGGTCAAGTGTATAACATGTGAAGAGAGGAAGGCTGGCATTTTGTTCCAGGTCGAGTCCCTTTTCTTTCTTTTCTACAATTGTTTTGCTCCATGTTAGCCAATGAGGTAGGAACTGTTTAAATGTGATGCAGGGAGATGAACAGAATGGTTGTTTGGATATGCAGGCCCCACCTATACTTGGTGTCTTTGTCCATGCTGTAGCTAAGCCTGGTTTTGAATTGTGTGACAGGGATTTCCACACAACCAAATGTGTCTGAGTGACGCCTCTTCTTCCTCCTCAGCCCCTCTGCTTCCCTGTCAGAAGCCAGCATGTCACTGAAAAGCGAGTCCAGGGTAAACACTTCGGCACTGCAGAAAATCGCCGCAGACATGAGCAATCTGATAGAAAATCTGGACACCCGGGAACTCCACTTTGAGGGGGAGGAGGTGGAGTATGATGCATCTCCTGGAGACCCCAAGGCTCAGGAAGGTAAGGGCAGATGATGGAGGGGTCAAGACTTCCTCAGGGTTGGTTGCAGGGCACAGTGGTAAATAACAGAGGGAGACCACCGTCCTTGGAGAGAGGGCTTCCAGAAACTTACTTATATTAACTATGATTTTTTTTTGATGTTTTGTTTGATCATGAGTCTGTCTCTTTAAGACATTGGTCACTCTGAATGACCAGATCCCCACAGTCTATCTGACCGGATCCCATGTCCTCCAGCAGCTCTAGGACAGAGTCAGGCCATGCTGTCCTGTGGCTTCACAGCCCCTACTTTATGGTTCTGCCCAGTGTCTGGCTTATGTCCTTGCTGTGTAGGCTAACCCAGACTGAATCACAAGGTGTGAAACTTACCCAACCGTGGGAAGGATACAGATGTCATTTTGTTCCTTTATTGTGTTTCTCTGCCTGCCTTTCTCTGGGTTTCTCTGTCACCCTGTGCTGGTCAGCGGCCACCCACTCGTCCGTCCTTTTGTTTATTTGTTTGTTTGTTTCTTGAGACAGGGTTTCTCTGTATAGTTTTGGTGCCTGTCCTGGATCTTACTCTGTAGACCAGGCTGGCCTCAAACTCACAGAGATCCACCTGTCTCTGCCTCCTGAGTGTTGGGATTAAAGGCGTGCGCCACCTGCACCTGGCTCACCTACTTTAAACTACACCTCCCCTGCCCAGACTTTAAGAGGCAACCTCTCTTCCCCTTTAAGGCTCCATCATGAGTCTCTGATCTAATATAGTGTCCTTAAATGCTCTCCCACCTCAAGGCACAGTCATGGCTTCCTTGGTCCTGAGGCCCTCTCTCCTAATAAAGCTCATTCCTGGGCAGTCAAGTTTATGTCAGCTCCTTTCCTAAAACAATCCTGCAGCTCTCCTGGATCAAACTCAGGTCATCAGGCTTGGCGGCAGCGTCTTCACCCACTGAGACCTTTCATCAGCCCCATCTTAGGTTTTAAAAGGTGCAGGCCTGGAATAACCCTTCCTCTCTGTTCTTTGCAGAGTACATCCCATTCTCTTCCATTTACAACACTCAAGGATTTAAGGAGCCCAACATCCAGACCTACCTCTCCGGCTGCCCCGTGAAAGCACAAGTCTTGGAAGTGGAGCGCTTCACGTCTACCACGAGGGTCAGGGCACTTTGGGTTCATCCGGTTTGGGTTCTTGCCAACTGTGTCAATAAACAGCCCCGACTCCAGATTCCTTTCTCCCAGCTGTGATGCTATTAGTTGAGCTTTAGTTACCACTTCCTGTAGTTGGGGGTTTTTGTTTGTTTGTTTGTTTTTGCTCTTTGCCCTTTGGGGGCCTGCCACCCAGCTCCCAGTCACCCAGAGACTTATTCTTACTTACAAATGCCTGGCCTTAGCTTGACTTGTTTCTAGCTAACATTTCTGAAATTATCCTGTCTACCTTTGCCTCTGGGCTTTTATCTTTCTCTATTCTATGTATCTTTCTTTACTTCTTTCTCCTTGGCTGCTTGTGTAGCTGGGTGGCCGGCCCCTGGTGTCCTCCTCTCCTTCTCTTGCTCATCCTCTTCTCTTTTTCTCCTTCTGTTTATTCTCTCTGCCTACCACTCCTGCCTAGCTATTGGCCGTCCAAAGTATCACAACTTCACAGAGTTAAACAAATGCAACATAAAAGAATGCAGGACATCTTTGCATCATTAAACAAATGTTCCACCCCCAAAAACAAATGCAACACATCTTCACCTAATATTCCACAACAGCTTCCAAGTTCTCCCCACATCTCAGGATTGCACCTCCTTCTCATATACTCTTCATTATTAGCCTCTTCTTTTTCCCCCTTTATGAACTGTCTCCTTGTTGTTGGAGATGGGGGTCTCATGGAGACAAGCCTGGCACTCATCTCTTGATCCTCCTTCCTCCGCCTCCCCAGAGTTGAGATTATAGATAGGTATGAGCAGCTATACGGCTACAATGTTTCTTAGTTTTAGTTTGGATAGCATTCAAGGGCAGGTGAGGTGGTTTCACAGGTAAAGGTGCCAAGCCTGAGACCCTAAGTTTGATCTCAGAACCCAGGTGAGGGAGTGAAGAACTGTTCCCGGGAGTTGTCCTCTGACCTGCACTTGAGTTCTGTGACATGGGACATGCCCACAGGCACACAGACACTTACAAATACAAGAAAACACAAGAAAAGAGACAAACAAATAAGAACAATATCATTCAAGGCAATTTATTGATTTAATAACTGGCAAGATGCCGCTTTCTCTCCAGTTCTTTTCACTTGGGCTTTTGGGTTATATTTATCAACTCTCAATCCTGACAGATGGCTAACTGGGGTGCCTGGTTAACACATCAGAGCAGAGCTGGCCCCCAGGCTCTCCCAGCATCCCTCAGTGCCCACCTGTTACAGGGTATGGCTGGCACACCCTGTGCCCTACTGCTAACTTCTCCAGCCCAGGGCTGGGCTGCCCTTCCCTATATAACCCAGCCATTTGGCTACCCAGCCTTCTTTGTCTACCAGTTCACTCTCCTGGCTTTCCCCTCCCCCGCTCTTCACAGGGCCTGACTCAGGATCGTGTTCACTCTGTATTTTCCCAGATGTCCCTGCCTCTGACCATGCTCTCCCTTTTATCTACCATAAACCTTCTCCACCTAACCTAGGAGCGTCATGTCCTTCCTTTTTATTTCTTTATTTCATTCAAAGTCCATTCTAGCTGAAGGCCACGTATAAGTCGAGAGAAATTATACTTTTCCTAAGGCTTCTTTAGCAAGAAAATCTGAATGCTAATTATCTCTTAAAAGAAAAAAAAAGTCTGGATATTGGATTGTAGATGCTAGATTCAGAAGCACTGCTGAGAGAATTCTGCTGGCAAATGTCTGATTTGCTTTTGGGACCCCCTCTTCAGCTCCCTGGGTCCCACCCATGCCCCCTACATGTCACCCTCAGTCCCTGGAGCTCCACCCTCAGTCTGGGACTCGTCCTTTCTGTAGACTGTCCTTGGGAGGCAAAGCTGAGCCCTCAGAAACAGACCGGACCAGGAGAGGGTCGGGTGGCTGCTTGCTTGTTGCTGCTTAGATTTCATAGTAGTCAGGTGACCTTTGTCCCCCAGGTTAAGTTCTAGTCAAGATTGAGTTGGCCACCACTGGCTTCTGCCTCCAGGGACACACAGAGTCATAACCTTTGTCAGGGGCCAGTTGACTTCCGCCTCCCGGTCTCTTGAGGGCAGCTGGGCAACTGTGCTTTCCTGATGGTTTGGAGGCATGACCTGCCTGATTCTGCTTTGCAGACTCCAGTTTA
Source organism: Peromyscus maniculatus bairdii (assembly GCF_049852395.1). Taxonomy (NCBI): domain Eukaryota; kingdom Metazoa; phylum Chordata; class Mammalia; order Rodentia; family Cricetidae; genus Peromyscus; species Peromyscus maniculatus. The sequence goes on along the minus strand of NC_134857.1, from coordinate 12,519,183 downwards.
CACTACCCTGGTGTCTAGCCTCTGCTCTGGCCTCTTTTCTTTCCTTCCCCCTCTGTCTCTGTCTCTTTCTCCTGCTCTTCCTTTCTTTCAGAGATAGTCTCATGTAGCTCCAACTGGCCCTTAAACTTTTGACATATTATTGCTATGTACCTGAGAGAGACCTTGAACTCCGCCTGAGTGCTGGGATTCTAGGCCCACATTTCCACAATGGGTTTTTTTATTCACTGCAGGGCTTCTGAGTGAAAGCCATGCTACTGAGCCCTGCTTTAGGCTTTGTGTTAGGGTCACATCTCTCTGACGAGCTGTCTCTCAGATGCTCTTTGCCTCTTCTCCGCCGCCAGATCTTACATGGCAAGGCATGCTGTATTGGGTCTATGCCCACGCTCTGGAGCGACTGCAGGGCTGAGTTGGTGTCTTTGCTCTGAAACCTTGAGCACGTTTCTGATCCTCTCAGTTCCTGCACCCTCACCCGAACACTGGCTCTAACAGTGATCACCCTCTGTTTTTCCTATTGTTAATCCTATTGGTCAAGAATAAGACCACTACTACACTTTAAGGTCAAATTTGAAGCAAGCTTTAATTAAATACTGGCCAGGCTGATGGACTTTCTGGCCAGGTCCATCTCTGGTTTCTCAGAATATGGCACTGAGCACATTTTTGCAGGGGCTTAAAAAGATAAAACTCATAATTCAGTGTATTTCTGATGAGGTCCAATCAGGGGCAAGAATACATCCTGACTTACTTCCTGCCTGCATCCTTCCCACCTACACCCAATCAGGGGCAAGCGTACATCCTGACTTACTTCCTGCTCATGAACCTCCCACCCAAGTGTGATCAAGCACATCTGGTGCAGATGTGTTGAACAAACTTGTGGCTTGCTATCTCCCATAACAATGGCCTCCAGCATTTCAGGAACTCTGTCCTTGGGCTTGTAGATTAGAGACATTTTTGTTTCATGAACCGCTTAGGCATAGTAACTGAAACTCAAAATGTAACTTTGGCTCTCACACTGTAAGGACTTAGCACTAGTACTGACAAGATCATGCTCGTGTTATGTGCTCAAAATTACAGCAGCTTTCTCTACCCAGTGTTCTTGAAGCCTGGCAGTGCCTCAGGCAGGGGTTTGGGTAGCCAAGGCTGGACCTTGGGATGTTCTTCTTTAGAAGAAGGGGCGGTATCATGGCGTGTGTCATTTGTTTAAGACAGAGAGGGCTAAGGCAGTGGTCCCACCTGCCCTGAGACCCTTTCTCCTGTCTTCTCTCAATCTGTCCATGTGTGACCAGGGCCGTCGGTGCTTATCAGGGTCTCACTCACTCCTTCATTTCTGGTGTGCAAATGTATGTGGGTGTGGTACAGCATCTATACATTGAGGGGGAAGGGGGGAAGGGTTGGCAGGGGTTTGTCTGTGTGATACAGAGCTTGTTTCATGTAATTTATCATGTGAACATTTAAGAAAATATTTCTATAATTGGTTACTTTGGAAAAAAAAAAGTTACGTACAAAGGTTCACAAGTCTCAGCTCCCTAACGGAGATGCTCTGTACAATGAATAGCCACTGGGAAAGTGGGAGTTGGTTTTCTTTAAGGGTGTGGTACCTGGTATGCCCATGACGCTCCTGTGGGTGGCCCCCTCACATGAGCATTTGGGCACAAATTGAACTGGGTGGGTTATTAAAAAACAAAAGAAGAAGAAGGAGGGAGGTGAGAGGAGGTAGAAGGTGGGGAGTGGATCCGGGAGGAGTTAGGGGGAGGGTCCAGGGGTGAATATGAGCAAAATATACTGTATGAAATTATAAACAAATTAATAAAGATAGTATAGTTTAAAAATGCTAAATACTGACACAAAATAAGTAGACTGAACTTAAGTGTACGCTAGCTGTTGTTTGCTGAGAAGTTACAGAACTTCCCCATCGAAGATAACAGCCATTTTCACAACTGCCATCTCTGTAGGTGCCGAGTATCAATCTGTACACTATTGAGTTAACACACGGGGAATTCACGTGGCAAGTGAAGCGGAAATTCAAGCACTTCCAAGAGTTTCATAGAGAGCTGCTCAAGTACAAAGCCTTCATCCGAATCCCCATTCCTACCAAAAGGTAACACAGCAGAACTAACATAGTTACCCCACTGTGCATGGATGGAAATGTGTTTTATTCTTTCCATAGGCTACCTATTCCACTTGGGGCAGACCTTTTCATTTGCATAGCTCTTTTAAAAGTAAGTCACCTCAGCTGCATGCTTTGGTGCAAGCCTGTGGTCCCCAGTGCATGGGAGGAGTGGACAAGAGGACCAGGATTTCAAGGCTAGCCTTGGCTACATAGTGAGTTGGAGGCCAGCCTGGACTACATGAGAACATTTTAAACATTGACAGGAATGAAAATAATAAGCTCTGACATGAAAGATGATATGAGAAAGTCAAAGTTTAGTCTAACAGCTGCTTGTATTGTATGTGTGTCTGTATTTTAGACATACTTTTAGAAGACAAAATGTCAAGGAAGAGCCCCGAGAGATGCCCAGTCTGCCCCGTTCATCAGAAAACACCATCCAGGAAGAACAGTTCTTTGGCAGGAGGGTGAGTCTTTCTTTCCCTGTTCTGCTTCTTTGTGAAAATGTAATTTTGTGTCTGTGTGCATGTGTGTGCATGTGTGTGCATGCGTGTACCCAAGCACACATATGGCATGTATGTATAGTGATCAGAAGACAACTTTGTGGAGTCAGTTCTCTCCTTCCATGTTTTCACGGCTTCCCAAGGTCAACCCCAGGTCTTTAGGCTTGTGTGGGAAGCCCCTTTACCTGCTGAGCACTCTCTCTGGCTCTTGTGTGGTCTTGAAAATCCTTTCTCAGCACTATAAGGACCTAGCACCTAAGGAGGGGTGGAGCAGCGGCCGTCCCCACCCCCACCCGCTGATGGCTGTCTTGGCTTCTCTGGAAGTTAGACATCTCCAGGTCTCCCGAGCCAAGGAGGAGGCAGAGTGCTTGTTAGGTAGGTTACGGAACAGCGTCCTCCTGATGGAAGCTTGCTAGGCATGAGGGGAGATGAAGACGCAGCATATGCTAGTAGGTTTTGAGATCCACTCCTAAAAAGCAGCCATTCCCACCATTTATTCGATTGCTAAGAGCTCATTTTAAATAATGTGAAATCATATTCCTGCTCCTTAGATGTGGTGGTTACGGTCTGAAATCAGCAGGACGGAGTACAGACACAGGAGAGAGAAGACACAGGTCTCGGGTGTTTCTCCCCCCACCCCCCCATGACTGCTGCTACCAAGGCAGGAGACAGATTTGTATTAGTGTATTAGTAATTCTGTCATTGTTCAGTCTGGTCTTAGAACCTGAAATGTGTATGATGCAGAAAACGGAGAACACCCAACTAGTCTATATGAAACCCTGTTTTAAATTAAAAAACAAAGCAAAACCAAAAAAACTTACAAAACCACTCAGCTAGGAGGCAGTGACGTGAACCTTTAATCCCAGCAGCCAGGAGGCAGAGGCAGGTGGATCTCTGTGAGTTCAAAATCAGTTTGGTCTACAAAGCAAGTTCCAGGACAGCCAGGACTGTTACACAGAGAAACCCTGTCTCAAGAAAAACAAACAAACAAACAAACAACCCACAAAGGCTTGTTAGCCTAAGGTTAACACTGCCACCTGACAGGGTCTCTCGGAGAGCAGCCTCTGCCGGCAAGGGTTCTAGATTAGGTTTGCTGATGAGTCTCAGTGCCCATGGAAAGAACAGGCCTCTGGCTGTGAGTGCGGCGTGACCAACCGTGACCAACCACCCCCATTCCTGCCACCAGACTTTCTGCTCCACAGTGGACTGTGTTCCCTCAAACTGCGGGCCAGAATAAACCCTTTCCTGTTGGGTATTTTGTCAAAACAATGATGGAAGTAACAAATGCAAAGACCTAAGCATACAGAAAGTTAAATATTACTAGCAGGAAGAGGTTTAAATAGCACCCCAAGAGAATGATAGGTGTTATTGTTGTATTTTAAAAGAACAGCAGGAAGGAGTCATACCATACAACAGTGCCTATGTGGGAGATTTACTGAGGGGAGGGCAGAGAGAAGGGGCAGAAAGGGGGGCAGGGACCAGTCCCTGGGGATGAGAGCACAGGGAGGGAGGGAGGGGGAGGGGAGGGGAGGGGAGGGGAGGGGAGGGGAGGGGAGGGGGAGGGGAGGGAGAGGAAGAGAGAAGCCTTTTATAAGGAAATGCAGTGAATGTGCACAGGGGTACTCTTAGTGGCTGCAGTGGGATGTATCCTGTCAGCACCCTAGGGGCAGCCAGTACAGATGCCTGAACGCTAACAGTTACACCTTACTGCCTAATGGTAGAAGATAATAAAATGACTGACAGAAATTAAAATGAGACCTGATCTCATCATTGTGAGCGTTGAAATTTTCTACAGTCATGATTATGTTTAACTGTATCCAAAATATTTTTTATTGTAGAAGCAACTGGAAGATTACTTGACAAAAATACTAAAAATGCCCATGTACAGGAACTACCATGCCACGGTAAGTGCCCTTCAGGGATCTTGGAGGGACCTGTAAGGTCCTAAACTGTAGCTGACTTTGAGTGATTTCATGAACATAAGCGCTTCTGGTTCTTGAGCTGTACTCAATTATTAAATACAAAATTGCTTTGGCAGTCGATCTGGATCTGGTTCACAATGATGACATTGCTGTTTTTAAAATACTGAGTAGAACTTGGTATGTCTGTAGCAAGAGATTCAAATCAAGTTGGAATGCTTCTATGGGCTAGATACCTAGAAATCAACCCTCTTCTCCCTTCAGATTTTTAGAATGAAACCAAAAAAACACTTTAACGCAAACTGTCGATCAGGGTTGCAGACATCCAGATTAGTTGGAGCATAATTTCACGGCCGTCTGATTGGTGTTTTCTTCTGAAAGTGAGAAGCATGGGAAAACCAGGTACAGAAAGAGGTGTTGCAAAATGTAAGAAAAGAGGGAAGAATGTTTGGCCTGAGAAGAGCCACAGAGAGCCTGGAAGGCTGCAGCCCGCCAGCAGGAGGAAGCGGGCTCTGCAGTGTCAGCAAACAGAGAGCTCTGCTTCTGAGAGGCCCTTGAATGGGGAGTGGAGTGTTTTTAAAAGATTCGCTCTCAGTTCTGCTGAGGTCTGAACAATGGCAAATGCCTGGATTATAACATTTCTCTCTGGTAGCACGGACTGTGAGGTTGTCCACACGGAAGTGCTGCATGTGGAGGGCATGAGTCTGCGCAGGTGTGACCTGGCCTTTGAGGATGGTGGCGCATAAACAGGGGACTGAAGAGCGGGGAGGAAGGGAAAGTGCCTGGCTCCGCTGTTTCTGTTCAAGAGCTTCCCTTCAGCTGTCTGCTGGCCCGAACATACACCCAGATGGCCCGGGAGCCAGACTTCTGATGCTTCTGCAGTGGCCTGCAGTGCGGGGTCACAGACTCGAGCCTTTCGAGGTTTGGTAATCCTGGCAACTCAGCAAATCCAGCCGTGTGGGTTTCACCTGCGGCTCTCAAGAGAAGGATGCCGGAGGTCTTACTCCATGTGGGATTTAGGAGTCTGTGGTGTCAAGGAACTCCACTGTTTAACCAGGAAAGCAGTTCCCAGCTGTGTTCTCTGAGCTCAGGAGTTCTGTCCCTCCACTGCAGAGCTGAGCCACTCTGACCTGACGGCCGGACGCACTGCCCTCTTTCTCTTGCTCCTCTGCCCCGGACTTGACCTGCACCATTTCTTTTGGCTTAGAAGCTCTTGGTCAGCTCAGTCCTCGCTCGCTCGTTCCAGCTGCCTTATTACATTTTAGATTGTAATGTGGAGTAAAGGATGTGTATATTTTAAAAAGATGTTTGGTTTAATTACTTTTCCAGTCACAGAAATCTTTGCAAATTGAAGCCACATTATATTTATAAACCCCGGGGTGCCTTATAAGCACTACTTTCAGAGGAGAAAAACTAGCTCCCAACCTAATGAATGGACCCTTCCTGCTTGTTTCTGATGGTTGACCAGATAGTCCCTCCAACAGCTGCATTCTCCCTAACGATTCAAGCAAGGCTACAATTGATCTTAATTTGCTAACATTTCCGTTCATGGTAAATTTCACCCAGCCTGAAGACTAGATACACAGACTACATATCATTTTGTAAAATTATATTACTGTCTATGTTTTTCCTGTAATAACTGAGAAATATTTAAAGTCCCAACTGCAAAGGGCATATTGCAAGTTATTTATATATTTTACAATGTAACATGCTTCTACTTTATAAAGCAAGCCTGTTTGGAGCTAACTCAAGTCTTCTTCTTTTGTGTGTGGTATATACATGTTTAGAGGTTTACTTGTGTGCATGTGTAGTGACCAGAGGTTAACATCATATGTCCACCTCTGTCTCTCTCCCAATGACTTTTTGAGACTTGATCTCTTACTGAACCTGGAACTCACCAATTAGCAAGGTTGGCTGACCATAGAACTCACTCCTTCCAGGTCTGGGATGACAGGCATCTGCTGCCATGCCCAGGATTTTATATAGGTGCTGTTTACATGATAAGTACTTTACCCACTCAGCCATCTCCTCAGCCCTTAACTCGGGTCTTTAAGACAAACCCTGGGCCACAAGTTATTGAATTTCTCACCAGTACCTGCCTGGTGGTGATTACTCCCAGGGTCCAGAAGAGATGCTACTGGAGGCTGGAATCTAATCTGAGGGATATCAGATGAATCTAAGCACACCAAGCTCTTTCATCCATTCACTTACTCTTCTAGGTCAATCCTGTCTTCACAGCTTCTTTTCTCCTCTCACACTTAGCTCCTCTCTGTCCCTTTTGCTTTCTCTCAGTGTTCTTAGTTCTCCCTCCAGTCTCTATATACACATTTCCAGTCTATATACACATACAATCAGCAATTCTCTGGCCAAAGCAAGCTCACAGGGCTTGAATTTTTCAGGGTCATTAAGGCAGATAAGAGTTTATACCAGGCAGTGACTGTCAGGCTTTCTTTATGACTCAAGGATGAACTCTTAAAGGGAAAAGCTCAAATGAGAGGGACAGGGACCTAGAATCAATCTTGGAAAATCCAAGAAGGGAAAAGGGGGGATCCGTATATAGTATTGCATTCCTAAGTGTGGTTAGATAATGAGCTGCTTAGTAAACCGAGATTCGAGTAAAAGCAGTTAAACATTTGTTAGTTTGAGGCAGCACTTTCCTATCTGCTGGCAGGGGAAGTGTTCTGGGTTGCCAGGCAACCTGCATCACAGCAAGATGCACCTGGTTTGTAAAAGTCCTTTCCTTCTGAATTAATGCTAAAGGGGGCATCTTGAGAATGAGTGATAACATTTGGGCTATGGGAAAGAGGAGAAAATTAAGCTTAATTTGCACAAGAAACAAAACTTTGTACCTAACATCCACCTGGCCTTGGTGGGTTGTCTCAGTGAAAATATTTACCTTATCTCAGGAACTAACAGATAGTCTGAATGCTTATCCATCTGCAGTCGGTCCTTGGGCGTCTGAGAAGTATCTCAGCTAAAATGCTTTTGTCTGGGGATGGCCCTGGCCAGGTGTTGGCTAATGAAGATAATTACAGAAAGGCTGACTTCTGAGTCTAATGCTAAGAGGGAGAACAAAGGCCTGAAAAAGGGGGTCTTGACTGTGTGACTGCTGTCAACACAGTTGGGAGAAGTTACCAAGTACCCCAATAGTATAGGGGAAATTGTGCCCAGTGAGTGATCAAGCACACTGTTAGTAGTTCTTGGGAAAAGAATCAAATGGGAAAGGTACAGTAACACACAAGAGATATGCTGTAGGAAACAGCAAGTACATTCAAAGCCAGTATCACCAAGACTCCGGGAGTCTCGGCTGTCTCCTCTGGAACAGTTCTGGACACTCGCAGATAACAGCTTTTGCCATTATCAGCTGAATTCCTACTTCATGTCTGCGGCTCACAGCAGTAAGTTAAGGGATTGGATAGGATGTGTGTTTAACTCTAGGACTGTGCAGATCTGTATATAAGGGCTGGGGATGGGCACTCAGTCGATAGAGTGCCTGTTCCTAGAACTACACAGACCAGCTCTTGTGGTGCATGCCTGTAATCCTGGTAGTCAGGAGCCAGAAGAAAGCAGGAGAATTACAAATTCAAGGTCATCCTCAGCCTCATAGTTGGAGGTCACCCTGGGCTAGTTTCACAATGATGAGACTCGCACCTCAAACAAACCTACAAACAAACAACAAAATAAACATTCTGTCTTTGGAACCTGTATTTTTTAACAGAAGTTTGGGTGATTCTCCTCAAGAGGATTTGGGAACTAAATTATTGTGCTACGGCATATTTTGGCACAGGTGAAGGCCTTCAAAGGCCCAGGAAAGATTTGCTGTTAACAGTGCTGGCTTAAGAGGATTCACCAGAGGGAGCTGGCTGGGCCTGAAAGTGCTCGGTCTAGTTTGCGTAGAGGTTTTGAAGCTGGCCATTCCCTCTTTCTTTTACACCATCCTTTGTTGATTTTGTGTGCAGAGGACTACCTTTCCTCCCAGGATATTGGAGACTTTTTTTTTTTTGTCTTTATTTCCTCTTCCAGCTCTGACAGAGTAACCTAGCTTTCAATGTCAGGCTCCCCAGGGGGATTGCTCATTAAGTTCTCCTTACTAATTTGTACAATGGCCAAATGTGTGTGGATGCAAAAATGCAGTGCTCACCTCAAAGGGAATAACAGATTATTCTAGAGTCAAATATGAGTGATCACGTGGTGGGATCTGGCTTCCCCAGATGGCACGTTCCCCCGTGGAAGTAGTGATGTGAGATTTCAATAGTTACAGAACAAAGAGAGTCCTCAGGAAGGCAGGTAACCACAAAGTGGGGACAGGACATAGTTTTGGGTAATATTTGATGAGTTTCTTAGCCTTTGGACTTATGGGAGCTAGTGGTTGGTTAAGTTTGCACCTTGAAGCCTTGATAGTCACAAGGAAGTCTGGTCAGGCACGGGGATGACAATGACTGGCTTTTGAAGGGACACTAAATAGTCCAAGATAATTTGGCTCTGGTCTGCAATGTTCTGTCTCGCCATAATTCGTCATTTGTGGAATCTTTAACTCAAGGACAGTGTTTCCCTCTTTTCACCATCCTTTTTAAGAACGATCACAGAGTGTTTCACTTCTATTGACATAAACGCACACATGTGTATACACACACACACACATGTGCGCACGCACACACACACACACACACACACACACACACACACACACAGTGGCTATCTGACTGAGCTGTGCGACACCACACAGAAAACTGCAGGTCTGAGATTGTTCTGGGATTGGGTGTCGCCCAGAATCCACAATTGGGGCATTTTAGGGGCTGACTGGGAAATGCTTTTCTCTCAGGAAATAAAGGAAGTCGGGTAAGTAACAGTAAACGTGTTGTTCCTCTTAAGATCAAAGTCTGGACGTAGAACACAAGGCCCAGTTTCTGAGACAAGTCCCCAACTGCTGGGGTGGGCTTAGCTTGAAACCTTACATAAAACAAAAACACCTCTCAGATCAATAATTCTGAGTTCATGTCTCCCTCCCTTCGTAGGGCAAGTAAAATTAACTGGAGAGGAGGAATAGGTGAGGAATAAAGAGATACAGTTTCCATAGCAACAGAGAGAAGCTGTGTTGATGTGAAAGGCCGCATTTTCAAATTGAGTGGTTTGTTATGTTTCCATGACTGCATCTCAGCGGGGTGGACACGGGACCTTTGTGGACCTCCTTCTCTCCATAGCTTGGACTTCTTAGTCTTCTACAGCTGTGTAAGCCGGTTTATACAGGAGAGAGGCAGCTGTCCTTGGAGTGCCTGGGCATGCCTCTCCCCATGTCTACCCACATGTGGTCCTGCTGGAAGCTGTGGCATCCTGTCTTACAGCTTCCTGTTCGGCCATCTTTTCAATGTTGCTACTTGAGGCATGACGGGGGCCTCCTTGCTTCCCTTATAATACAAAGATGTCCGAAAAGGACAATGTGGACATGCTTGACAAGTCATCTCCACAGCAAGTTGACATGGAAACCTTCATACTCCCTCATTTCCTTCATTTTGCTGGCTTTTAAGTATCCAGTTGGTAAGGCACAGTGGCGTTTTGTGCCAGAGACCCCTTTCTGCCCAGCTCCAAGAACATTTGTAATTGAATTGGCTGCAACCGCTTCTTCCAAAATGAAACCAAGACAATATTGATTAGTTTTTTTTTTTTTTAACGCCCTGTGGGATACTCTTGGGATAAATTGGTTTTAAGTCTTAGTTTGAGACGCACCTGTCTCATTGGAGGACTGAATTCTTACCATTGACGAAACACCGAGAAGGTTAAACAACATAATCCTTTCAACATTTATGCTTTTTTTTTTAACCTCCCACTTAAGCCCTGCACATTGTACATTTGCTTTCAGTATGACTAAGTCTATATTAGAAAGCTCACGGCCGGACCAGCCGCTCCTCTCTGGCTGTGCTGGCTCTCCCTCCAAATCTCTGGTCGGCCTTTCCTAAGATATCAAGACCCGCCCCCTTTTCTTTTGGTATGCAATGCAGCTTTGAATTTATTTTTTAAACGTGTGTGTGTGTGTGTGTGTGTGTGTGTGTGTGTGTGTGTGTGTGTGTGAGAGAGAGAGAGAGAGAGAGAGAGAGAGAGAGAGAGAGAGAGAGAGAGAGAGAGAGACACTTTGGGCATATGTGTTCCACCACACACCCATGAAGGTCAGAGGACGACTTCCAGGTGTCTCTTGTCTCTGTCGTGGGACCTGGAGGTGGAACTCCGTCCTTAGGCCGGAGCAGCAAATGCCTGCGCCCACAGAGCCATCCTGCTGGCCCTTCTCACTATGCAGCCTTGGCTAGTCTAGAATTCACGGTATAGACCAAGGTGACCCGAAATTTGTAGCAATCCTCCTGCCTCCGTTTTCTGAAGAAACTTCTAAGTTTTAAATTAACATGCAAATGAGATGGCTCAGTGGACAAAAGTGCTTGCTACCGAGCCTTATCTCCAGGTCCACACAGCAGGAGAGGCCCATTCCCACAAGCTGCAGTCTGACCAGCACAGGAGCCGTGGCCACTGAGGATGCGCACACACGCACACACCCCAAATAAACAAAACTATTTTTTAAAAAGAAAATATCTATGTATTAATGGACACATGGTTCCCTTAGGTGTTTGAGAGGGTGTCTCCATGTCTCATGTAGCCCAGGCTAGCCTCATGCTTGCTATGTACTAGAGGATGAACTTGGCTGAGACCAAGCTCTGGAATTACAGGCATGCAGTGCCACACCTGCTTCCTGTTTGTTTATTTATTTTTGTTGTTGGTTTTTGGGACAGAGACTTGCTGTGAAGTCCTGGCTGACCTGTAGCTTGCAGGGATCTTTCCCTTCGTCTCCTGAGTGCGGGGATTACAGATGTGTGGAGCGCATGCTGGGCTGCTTTCCTGGATCACTGCTTCCACATCTACTCTTCCATTTAGGAGCTCTGTCAAGTCAGACGAGCTAGGTGTCCCTCAGTAAGGCTTTCTCCGGAGGCAAACCAGGACAGGCATTATCTGTCTGCTCCTTGGAGATGAACTGAAAAGCTGAGGTTCAGGATTCTGAAAGATTTTGGGTCTCACATTCACAATCTGTCATTTCTAAGTAACTACATTTTCCAATTGATTTTTTTCACAAATCAGACAGAATGTGTAGAGCGGAGTCATCATGTTTTATATAAGAAATGAAAACCCAAGCCCTAGACTTTCAGAATCCTTAGTTTTAAAAGTGTTGTGTGTAGTCAGTGGGGAATTTTAAAAAGTTATTTAAGTCCTTTTAAATTTGAAAAGTTTACTTTCTTCAAGAAAGACACTCAAGAGTTTGACTGAATCTCGAAAGTCCTGACAGATCTGAGGCAGCTCTTTTTCTTTTGCAGGGCTGATATTAGATATTTTTAAATACATATAAACAGCTCAAGGAAAACCACTGTTTCCTTTTGTTAATCCCAGTCAGAAGCCAGGTACGGCTTCCTCTGACGATCCAGCCCCACCCTGTTCTGAGGTTTTAGGACTGTCATGTGACTGGCTGAGTTTCCCACTGGACTCTGTTGCTTGTGCAATCCCACATCTGCTTCCCCGCCCTGGGCAAACAGCTTTTCTGTCGAGGGTTTCTGTTTTGAATACACTGTGTGTCCAGAGACGAGACTGAACTTGTGATGCCTCTGCCTGCCTCCCCAGTGCTGGGACTGCAGGCGAGGCGAGGGCAGAAGCCAGGCCTCTGCCCGCCGGGCCCCTTCCCAGCTTATCTGTTCCCATCTGCTGTGGCTGACATGGCCCAAGCATCTCTGCCACACCTGGGCTTAAGAGGCTTTGAGGAGAAACCTGTGAATTGGGAGTGTTCCATGTTTAATGCTAGTTGTTGTGAGCACTTTTCGAGACAAATCCCGGCCTGTGTTAAGCCCTGCATGCTGGAAGTTCCCGTTTCCCTGCCTTCTTGTGTGTTTGCAGTTTGCCCCCACTTCACTATTGTGTGCAGGGAACTCATCTGAATAAGATAAATGCGGAGCTGGGGGTGGTGGTGCGCACTTGGTTCCAGCACCCAGGAGGAGGAGGGCATGGGGTTTGAGGTTATTCTGGGCTGCCTAGGTAAGAATCGTCTCAAAATCAAAACAACAGCACAACAACAACAACAACAACAACAACAGAGAGAGAGAGAGAGAGAGAGAGAGAGAGAGAGAGAGAGAGAGAGAGAGACTTTGGTCCGACTGGATGTCAGTTCTACTACCCCACGCTATATGGTCTTGGTGACTTAGTTTCCCTAAACTGTGGATTGGCGGATCAGAATCTTTGTGCCAATTTTTTTCTCTTTCTTCTTTTTGAGACAAGGCCTTGTGTAGTCTGTGCTAGCCTTGAACTCACTATATAGCTAAGGATGACTTGGAATTTCTGGCCCCAGATCTCACCTCCCCAGTACCTAGACCTGGTTTTATATTTCTGGCTTGTATTTACAGTCTTGCCAGCTACAGCCCACCCACTTGTGTATCCCCCAGTCTGTGTTCACACTGCAGGGGGAAAGTTGTGCATTTGTAAAAGGCGTCAAGGGCCCACAGAGACCAGAATATTTGTCTGTTTTTGCTGTTTTGATGCAGAAGAGCTCTGCCTGGCCTGGCTGTTAAGCGTAGTCTCCTTTTGAAGTTGGGAAAAGGCAACCTCAAAGCGTGTTTAAGAGAACTTGTGAAGAGCCACCTGATGCGGTGTAGCCTGCAAAAAGCCCTTAGTAATGGTATCGGTGAGAGTCGTCATCTCACCGAGCAGTAATCCCACCAGTGGGGCTCTAGCTCAGGCCTGGAAGCCCACATTCTCCAGAACCTGAGGAAAGTTCGAGGCCTGGCGGTGTGGTTTCCATCACGCCTTCCTCCTTTTCTCTGCATTCTCTGTCCTTTCCCATCCCTCGTCCCCCTCTTCTGCATGCCCAAGATTAGCCTACCTTCCTTCTAGAACACTCGCCCTCCACAGGCTCCGAGTGTCCCGTCTCTCCATCCACAGCATAGCACTTTCTTAACTGCGTGTTTAATATGCAGTTCCTTTCCTTTTTTTCTTTTTGGAAACAGAGTCTCATGTATCATGTAGCTCAGGCTGGCCGTGAATGCACTTCACTGTGTAGTCAGCTTGACCTTGAACTCCTGATCATCGTCACTCCTCCTGCCGAGTGCTAGATTACAGGTGTGCACTGCCACGCCATGCCCATGCGCTCGGCACTTTCTCTGCGCGGTGTTGACCCGTCCAGTCTGTAGAGTGAACTGAAGCACTTACACCCGGTGGCACCTCATACGTGGCTCACACAGCCCATCGTGTCCTCTGTTCCTCCCTTCCGTCTCCCTCCCTCGTGTTTTCTTTCCTTCTGATTTATTTTGTTTACTAAATGGTTTTTTGTGGTTTCTTTTTTCTTTTTTTTTTAGACAGAGTTCCTTGATGTAAGCCAGCTGTCTTTCATCCATGATTTGGGACCAAAGGGCCTGTAAGTTCCAGGGCTGGGTCTTTACAGGGAAGTATAAAGAAGCTGGTGGGTATGCATGCCTGATACCACAGCTGGAGGAGGATGGGGCAGCTAGGTCTTCCTGGGGCTTCTCCCGCCAGACTAGCGTGAGATGCGCATATGACACAGAGTGCCCCCTGCAGGAAGCAAGGGTGGCAGCTCTCTCATCTTGCTGGTGTGCTGACACTGCCCCTTGTAAGCCACCAGTGGGAACGGTCAGTACACAAAGTATCCTCACAGCGGTGAGGGATCTAATGCGCAAGACGCCTCTCCCGTCACTTAAGCAAGCTGTTACAACTCCTTTTGAGACAGGGTTTCTTCGTGTAGTTTTTGGTGCCTGTCCTGGATCTCTTTCTGTAGACCAGGCTGGCCTCGAACTCACAGAGATCTGCCTGCCTCTGCCTCTTGAGTGCTGTGTTACAACTCCTTTTAATAAGTATTTAAAAGTAATACTTTGTAACACATGCTGTATAAATAGATAGGGAGTTTACTCAGTGGCTACTTTTCCTTCTCAATATTAGGGTTTGCTCATATAAAGGGTTTACCCTTTTCAATGATTATTTTTTATTAGTTTTAATTACATGTACATGTATGTTAGTGTGTGGGTAGATGCACTAAGTGCAGGTGCCTCTGCAGAGTTCAGAAGAGGGTGTCTGGAGCTGGACTCACAGGTGGCTGTGAGCCGAGTGATGTGGGTGCTGAATCCTCCACAAGAGTAATGGGTGTTCTTACCCGTGAGCCATCGCTCCAGCCCCAGAGCTTACACTTTTCATTTTAGTTAAGTGCAATCCTAGTAGCTATCAAAATTATTTTTTTAAGTTATTGTTATTGTACATCTTTCAAAATAAAGATTTTTTTTTGTTGTTCTTTGGGTTTCTTTCTTTCTTTCTTTTTTTTTTTTTTTTTTTTTTGAGACAGGGTCTCATGTTGCCCAGGCTTGCCTAGAACTCTTTTATGTAGCTGAGGATGATTTTGAACTGCTGATTCTCCTGCCTCTACCACCCAAATGCTGGGATGATAGGCACATGCTAGTATGCCCAGATAAAAGTATCACCACATGCATAGCCAGTAGCTTTGGTCTCCTTTTTCATATGGCCCTATTGATACAACTGCATGTGAAGCCATGTGGAATGTGCTAGACTCTGGGGAGCCCCCAAATCCCATCTCAGCTGCAGCCACAGTGGCCGCAGGGAGGATTTAGCCTTGAGATCCAGGAGCCATCGTGTATAGATCCTACGTTGTATCTGACAGAATCATGGCCTACAAATGCCATAAGGGCTACATTTGGCCGAGGTGCCTGTCAGGGCCTCTGCTGATGTGCCCAGGCTCATAAAGGGAGCTGTAAGCAAGTGGAGGGTGAAGGAAGGGGGCGGGGAGTTATGTGAGAGGTGGTTTATATAGTCCCTGGCTGTGAGGCTGAGCAAGGCAAGTGTGAACTGTAAATGTGAACTTGATGGCTTAATGTGATGTCTCCTTCAGGGAGGGGATGATCATGAAAAGATCCGGGGGACACAGGATACCAGGGTTGAATTGCTGTGGCCAGGGAAGAGCCTGCTACCGATGGTCAAAAAGGTAGGAGTTGGGAGTTTTGTGTATTTGATTGAATAAACTGAGCATTTGGGTGTTTATATACTACTGGCTTTGCTGGTTTTGTTTTGAGGTGTAGCCCAGTCTGGGCTCAACCATTAGGTGTCTAGGTGAACCTTGAACTCCTGATTGTAACAGTACTTTCTTATTGGGACCGCCAGGTCACAAATAACAACAAAGAGACTTATAATTAATTATTAATCTCAGCTTTAGTTTAGGCTTGTTCCTAACTAGTTCTTATAACTTGAATTAACCCATATTTTCAGTTCTGACACGTGGTTTGTTTCTTATCTCCATACCGCCCATCCTGCTTCTTCCGCATTGGGCTGCCATTCTTCTTCCCAGGGTTCTCTCTCTGCCCAGAAGTCCCGCCCACACCTCCTGCCTAGCTTTTTATTACACCAATCCTAACAGTACATCCTCACACAATGTACAAATACCACACAACACCTGGTACTTGCTCCTCCATTTCCCAAGTGGGGCATTACAGATGTTTACCACCACACCCGGCTCTCACATGTGACCTTGCAGCTCCTTAGAATGTAAGCAATGGTGTAGGAAAGCCAGAAACTCCCATTCGAGCTGTCTTCTTACCCTCAGCTGTACAGAACCTCAGGCAGAGGCCGAGCTAAGGGCGTCAGGGTACAAGGGAGTTTGTTAGAGAGATGTGAGGAAGCAGCAGCGGAGGAAGACAGGTAGAAAGAACAGGGAAGGGAGCTCCAGAGGATCATGGGTAACCTAGCCACGCACGCAGGGAGAGGATGAACTTGCAGGGCTTGGCGGCCGTCAGCGCATCTCTTCTCCTCCTCTCCTGGAGGTGGTTTTCCCAGCCTCCTATGGCTCTACTGGCCACTCCTCCTCTTTTCCCCATGTCATCTGCTGTGAGCCAGACACAGCTTTCTACACTTAAGCTTTGAACCCCAGTGATTTTTTTTCTTCTTAGAGACTCTGGGCTGCCAGAGTTCTGCAGCGTGTGAGCAGACTAGACTAGAAGAATTAGTGGAGTCATCGGTGGTCAGCACCACCTTGTTGGGATGACTCAGACTTGCCAGTAACTAATGATTGAAGGAATCAGCTGACACTTGGACAATGTGACTGTGGGTGTGCTGTCACCTACCAAAGTGAAACAGCCCACGTGATCCCAGCATCGTACATTGGACACAAAGGCACACACAGCAGGAGAACTCAACATTTAAAATGAGTCCATGGATGAATTCCTACTGAGGCTGCTAGACACTGTAGAAGCAAGCCCTTGGGCTCACGGAGCTCTGGGGAAAATGAGATCATATGTAAATGGGGAGGTAGAAATGGCGTGGATTTAAGTGGTGTTGGGGGTGATGTGGGAAGACCCAGGCACTGTGATGACGAGGGGTCTGGGGTCGCAGCATCGACTGTGGCCCCAGGAGCCCAGTCAAAGGCCCCGAGGATCCAGTTCTGAGTTCACTGCCCTGGAGGAGCACTGACAGCAGACAGGACGGGAAGATTTTGTTACCCATGTAAACTTTGGAAGGAATCATGTTTCAGTCGAAAAGCCGTGATTCTTCCTGGCAGGAAATTCTGTCATTTTAAATTTGGTAAATGTGTGGGTAGATTCTCCAGCCTCACCTCCATAGTTGCATGTCCTGAGTCACAGCTGAAGAATTTCAGGTATCAGACATGATAGACAGATGGCAGCCTTCAGAGGACAGTGTGGGAGTCTTCCATACAGCTTGGCTGGTGTTTAGAAGCATCAGGAGTTACTTCTAAAGGCGACATTCATTCACAGTGCTTAGTTCTCAGTTTTTACACTTTTGGCTGGTCATGGTGGTGCTTGCCTTTAATTCCAGCACTGGAATTGGACTGGAACTTACAACAGTCCTCCAGCTTTGTCCGCCCATGTGTTGAGATTGTAGGCATCAGCCACCACACACTGCTGGGGCCTCAGTTCTTTTTTCCATGAAAGCCTAGGAGGCTCAGTTCCCTTTGTGTGCCGTGCCCCCAGGTGCATCACCCTAGTGGATAGCCGCAGGCTTGCTCTGACCTTGATCATTTTCCTTTAGTTCCTGTATCGTGCACCAGTACTTCCTTTACTGTAGGCTGTAGTCGCTTGTTTGTACTCATACTCTTTGGGGGCCCACCACCCAGCTCCCAAACAATCACATGGAGACTTATTCTTACTTATGAGTGCCCAGCCTGTGCTTGGCTTGCTTCTAGCCTGTTTTTCTTACATGATTCTGTCCACCTTTTGTCTCTGGGCCTCTCCCTTTCTCTGTTCTAGGCACCTTTTACTTCTTACTCTGTGGCTGGCTGTGTAGCTGGTGGCTGGCCCCGTGTCCTCCCTCCTTCTGCTTCTCCTGTTCTTGCTCCTTCCTCTTCTCTATTCTCCCTGGCTGCCAGCCCACCTATTCTCTCTTTATTAGACCATCCGGTGTTTTAGACAGGCAAAGTAACACAGCTTCACAGAGTTAAACAAATGCAACATAAAAGAATGCAGCACATCTTTGCATCATTAAACAAATATTCCACAGCATAAACAAATGTAACACATCTTCAACTAACATTCTACACAATAGGGAACCTGCCCCATCTCCTTGTGCCAGTTGGGAAAGAGGCAGCCTATACGAGAACCCAAATGAATACAGCAAGACTATATAGAAGTCAACGGAGATTTGTCTACATTGTCTGTACTCATAAAGCCCACTGAAGTACGCCATGGCCAGTAGTTTTAGTAAAGAACTGTTCTAGATTTATTTTACATTTATTTACTTAGTTTTTGGAGGGAGGAGTGTGAGGGGGAGGGCGTGTGATCTTTAGCTTTCAGCCCCTCACTGTGGCCTTAGCTCACGTCCTGCTGTCATTGAACACACACTTGTCCCCGAACTCGAAGTGTTCCTTCGCTTCGGTATCTGCTTCCTCTCCACTCTGCAGGACAACCTTGGCCCTGCTGCACTGGTTGGGATCCTTCCTACCCTCGATCGGACCCTTTGCAGCGGGGCCGAGGTGCTCCTCCTGCACCGCCCAGTCCTCCTCCCCTCTAGCACCTACCCATTTATCCAAAGAGGGTCCTGGCTTCTCCCTCCAGGAGGCTCGCTCGCCAGCTCCCCTGGGAACAGATATCTGCATGCTTTCCGTTGGAGAGATGTTTACACTGCCGCCCACTGCCGCCCGCTCCTCCATTAGGAAGCTCTTGAGCGCTGGATTGAACGAAGTGCCTCTGAGAGCTACTTGTGCACTGTTGAACATCATTCATTAATGATCCTTCAGCCAGAAATACTTTGAAATGAACAGCAGAATATGTGGAGTATTGGATGTAGCTATTAAATTTTCTAGACTCAGTTGCCTTTATGATGGTTTATGTGAGCAAATACCACTCCATTCTTCAGTAAGGGGCTCTTCAGTGCTTCCTGTTGACATCAGGGACATTCTTCCAAGAATGAATGAATGAATTCTTTTTAATTGCTTGGTGTCCACACACAAGCACAACGGAAAGGCTTGTTTTGGAGTAATTACCCTCCCTCCTGGGAATCAGACCCTGTGCGTGCTAGGCGAGCGAGCATTGTGCCTTTGAGCCACGGCGGTAGTTCTTGTTCCATGGCGGTCTTGAAAAGGCACAAATGCCCCAGGTGAGACATGACATCAAGACTTGAGTAACAGTTCATTCTCTTGCTGCAGCCCTGAAGCCCCTGTTGTCTCCTTCCAGGTGGTTAATAGTGAAAGACTCCTTCCTGCTGTATATGAAACCAGACAGTGGGGCCATAGCCTTCGTCCTCCTTGTAGATAAAGAATTCAGAATAAAAGTGGGAAGGAAAGACACAGAAACCAAATACGGACTTCGAATCGATAATCTTTCAAGGTAGAAATTTCTAATGTTTAAAACTTATTTCTTCCCCTGTCTATTCAAGGCCAAAATTTTCTCTTACCATGAAAAAGGAGTAAACTAGATTTAAATGTTTGTAATTGTTGCTTGGAGCTCCTCAATCAGAAGTAATAGAACTTACGAGTGCATGAGTGTGTGTGTGTGTGTGTGTGTGTGTGTGTGTGTGTGTGTGTGGTAGGTGCATATGAATTAATACAAGTGCTTGCAAAGGTTAAAAGGGGACATTGGATGCCTTGGAGCTAGAGAACAAAGTTTGGCAACCCATCTACCAATTTGTTGAATGAATCAATTGGTAGTTTGCATTTTTAAAGTAATACAGTTTTATATATTTAAAAATTAATATATTTTGTTAATGAACATCTTTAGAGTGATTTGATCTGCAAAATTTTGTCTGTGTACAGATTTTGAGAAAGATATCTTAAGAAGATACGAAATGTACATTTTTATATATTTTATTAGCAAATACATTATGTGCTGCTGTAGATTTCTTTCTGGCAGATGTAATACCATGAAAAAGTTGTGTGTGTGTGTGTGTGTGTGTGTGTGTGTGTGTGTGTGTGTGTGTGTGTGTGTGTGATCACTCTCATCCATATAAATAGTCATCATTCCTCTTTGCACAGTTACAATAGGCATGTATCTCTCTCTTTAATACGTGTGTGCAGCTGTGTGTGCCTGCATGCATGGTTGTGTATGTGCATGTGTGTGGGGTGAGGTGGGCGAAAACAACATGGAGCTTCCTCCTTCTCTCTCAGAAGGTAACTTTCAGGATTGTTATGAAATGCCTCCTTATCTCCACTGGCCACACCAAGTAGATCTGTCAAAATCCAGGCTTCTCCTGTCTCCTTGTCATTCCAGCCAACAAGACCAGCTTCGCCTTTTACTTAGGGCTACTGATCTCTGTTTCGTTTGTAAACGCCCCTACTGCAGCCTTTGGTTCTGGGTTGGCAGTTCTCTTTGTAATCCCTCTCACATGTTTATTTTTTTGCCTCCTCCCTCTTGCTCCTTCTATTTTTTATTCATCCATTTATTTGTGTGTATGTTTGAGTCAGTCCTTTCCTTCCACTATGTGGGTCTGGGGGATCGAACTCAAGCTTGTCACGAAGCTTGATTGGCAGGTGTGTCTACCCACTGAGCCATCCCACTGGCCCTCCTATTTTTAAAAAGTATTTTTTTATGATTATTATATACATGTGTGTGGTGTATGTGTGAATAGGGGTGCACGTGTGCCACATCACACATGTGGAAGTCACAGGGAAACGTTGTGAAGTTGGTTCTCTCTTTACATGGGTCCCAGGGATGGAATTCAGGTCACCAGGCTTGTCCTGCATGCTTTTGTCTGCTGAGCATCTGCCTGGCTCTCAGTCTCTTCCCCTCCTCCCCCACTGGGCTGAGACTCCTCTCTCCCACACAACCATCTTCCCAGAACAGCTCTGCCCCAGGGGAGCTTGACCCCAGGCGACTTCTGAGCCCTCTCTTCTGTCCGGCATGATCCATTGCTACACCTGTTGGGGATGCTTCTCTCCCTCCCCAGCCCCTCTCACCTCCCTGTCCCCACACCCTACCAGCCCTTCACTGGACGGTAGCTCTCTAAGGCCAGCGCCGCCTGTGAAGTATTGAGGGGCTGTTTGGACACCTGTGCTCTTTATAAATAATTAACTGCAGAATCTGTGCATAGGGCCCCTTCCTTGCTTTCCATGAGAACTGTTGTGTACCCCCCCACCCCCATAATCAAACCAAAGCAGAGCTTGCTCTGCCTTCTCACTGGGTCCTGTTTCTCAGCATGGCGTAGGGCAGCCAGTGCCTGCACCTTGACCTTTGACCTTCAGCGCTAGGTAACCTGTCTTCACTCTTGGTAATAGCCATTCACTCTGACACTTGGGATAAAGTTTTGTTTTTTTCTTCCTGTAATCCACTAGAATTTATTCTCAGTATTTTTAATTCTGTAACAAGTTGAGGTGGCTTGCTCAAGTGATAGAAAAGCCTAATGTAAACTGGCTTATTCCAGGGCAAATTAATTAGCCATGTTGGGCGATTAGTTCTCAAGATAAATTACACCATTAAGACACATTTCCTAGGTTTCCTTAGCTCTGGAATCTGCCTCATCCTCAGACCAGTCCCCTTCTAGCCACAAGAAGGCTGCTCACAGCACACTCAGCAGGAGGGAGGGAGGGAGGGAGGGAGGGAGGGAGGGTGGGTTTTTTCATACCACTCTGTTCTCAGAGCTGCTCTCACTGGGTGGGACTGGCTCTAGTGCCCTTGTCCCAGCCCACTAGGATGAGAGGGGTAAGGGATGCTGCTTTGTAGAGCTTTGCTGGATTCCAAGGAAAGAGACATCCCCTAAGGACAGCCGAAGCCAGAGGAGTCAGTGTAAAGCGACCTGGGCTGGAGGAACTCCGGCAGAAGTGTGACCTCACTCTGTACCTTCTCCACATCCCTCCTCATCTCCCAAGCAGTTCAAGGTCTACATCAAACGCCTTCCTGTGTGTCTGCCTGCTTGAGTGAGTGGGGAGCCTGACAAGGAAGTTCTGACCCAGTGAGTGTCCTGAGGAATTCTACCAAGGTGTTTAGAAGCTTGCTTTTTCAAATGTCCATGAACTAAAAATGTCAATTCATGTTTGCTGTCGCTTGTTTAATCTTGAAATTTGTTTTAAGAGCTAGAACTCAGAGTAAACCCCCAGCACCTGCTTTTGCTTTTCTTTAAAGGACACTGATTTTGAAATGTAACAGCTACCGGCATGCTCGGTGGTGGGGAGGAGCCATAGAAGAGTTCATTCAGAAGCACGGCGCTGACTTTCTCAAAGACCACCGCTTCGGTTCCTACGCGGCCGTCCACGAGAACACTTTAGCTAAATGGTGAGGTATTTTTGCTCACAGGTGTTCATCTACTATTATAATGGTTTAAATTTACCTGGAATCAGTCTCAAAACTAAACCAGTGGGTTTTTTACTCAGTGATGGATCTTACTTAAAGGTATGATCGCAGGTCAGTCTTTCAAGTTTGGTTTTTTGAGACTCTTTAATGGTGAGCTTACCTTCCTTTAGATTTTGAAGTTTCATTTGTTTTGTGAGATAGGATCTTGTGAAGTCCAGTCGGACCTTGAACTTGCAATGTAGCCAAAAATGACCTTGAACTCCTGATCCTCCTGCCTCACCCCCAACACATGATTGCAAGCCTGCTTCACTGTACCTAGATAGAACTCTGATTTCTAAAATCAACTTCAGGACTGGGTACATAGCGAAGTTACAGTGTTTATTTAGAATGCATGAATCCCTGGTTAGATCCCCAGTACCCCATAAAATCAGGCATGGTGGCACTGGTTTGTAATCCCAGCAACTGGGAATTGGAAGCCAGAGGATCATTATTTTAAGGTCATGTTTGGCCCCGTAATCAGAGGCCAGTCTAAGCTACCTGAGACCCAGTTCTAAAAAGAAAAACAAACTCTAACTTTATGTATCTCTTAAAAGTACAATGGAAGTTTATTTAAATCATTTATGTTTTCCACCCATGGATTTGAGTTGGTCTGCTTTTAGGCTCAGCTGAAAAACCTGTATAACAAGAAGGCTCATGAGAGTGATTGACATGCTGTAGTCTAAACAAAGAAGGCTGAGTCTATCTCCTAACTGCCTTTCCTAGGTAATAGATGGAGGCAAGATCATGTTGTCAATCTTGTCTCCAGTTACTCAAAGGAAAATGGCAGTATGTAGACTAGGTAGAGCCCTCTACGCTTTGCCTTAGCCTAGGATGTGTTTACTTTACTTTACTTTTTTTTTTTTTTTTTTGGTCTTGTTTTATTTAAAAAAAAAAAAAAAAAAGAAAGAAACGAAGGAACAAAACCTTTGTCTTCCAGGTATGTGAACGCCAAAGGCTACTTTGAAGATATCGCAAATGCCATGGAAGGTGCAACAGAAGAGATTTTTATCACAGACTGGTGGTTAGTATCTGTCCACGAGAATGTTGTCCGGAAGCATCTCTGTTTAGAAATGTGCTGTTGGAGAATTCCACACTATGGAAACCAACAGTAGCCATGATGGCTCGACTAAGTCTCAACAGCTAAGTAGCAGACTCCAGCAAAAGACGTTTCCAAAACTGTCCTTCAAATGTTATGTTGGCTGCTTTTCTAATTGCTGTGACAGAAATAACATGAAGAAGGGCTTGTCTTGGCTCGCAGTTTGAGAGCACAGTCCGTCATGCTGTGGTAGGTGGGCCTGGTGAGAGGCACGTGAGGGCACTGTCACTTTGTATGCGTGGTCATGAAGCAGAGGAGATGACCCCGTGTCCCTCACACATTCTCCTCTTTATTCCGTCTGGGATGCCAACCCGCAGATGATGCTGTCCTGTATTTAGGACAGCGTCTTCCCATCCAGTTAACCCAATCTAAAAACTCCTTCACCGAACTGCCCAGAGTTTTGTTTCCTAGGTGATTCTAGATTCTGCTAAGTTGACAATCAGCGTTAACTACTGCAAGTGTCTTCTGAAAGTATTCAGCTTGAACGGTTTTGGAAGCAGACATGCAAATGTTTGTGTTGGTATGCTCCTGTGCAAGCATGGCTGTGGAGATGGCAAGTCCATCCTCGTTTAGCTGTCGTCTTCCCATCCCTTACTGCCCCTTCACTCGATCAGGGAACAGCTCCTGCACTTCCTCTCCGACACTCAGACAGCTGCTCTTGCTCCTGCTGCCGAAAGGGCCTGGGCCGCTCTTGGCATTCCATCAGATCTTAACCTTTCACCTGTGGTGAAAACCGCCACGGGAGTCATGATGCTCACTTTACCAGTCACTGGAAATCTCATGTCTAAAGCTCCTTAGTTTTGGGGGACTTGGATCTGTGGAGTTGGTGTGGGCTTTGTATGTGTGGTCTAGACTTCAGTTCCAGCACCGTCATCTTAGAACACTGCAGCCCATCACAGATGCCAGCGTGGCTGAGATGGAGATGGAAATGGCCTGGACTCTGATACCCTCATAGGAACTGAAGTGAATTTCTAAATCCACTCTACCCTCTTTGAGAGACACGGCCGTGCTTTGAAACCTGGGTTGACTGGAATTCACGGTATGGCCCAGGCTGGCCTTTAACTCACGCAGTCCTGCCTCAGCATCCTGAGTGCTGGGATTGCTGACTGGAGCCATGCCTGGCTCTGAAATTCTGCTTTTGTCTCCTTCTTCCTTCTTCCAGGTGTTCTTCGTATGCGAAGCTTGAAAACAGCTTCCTGATTTAGTGTTTTAGTCCTAGATTGGGGGACAGGGGAGAGTGGTAGAAATGTGAACCCATTTTCTGCTTCTCTTCAGTTCTATGGAAATCTGAAGCTTGCTTCTCCAGATATAAAAATGTCTTCTTCTAAGCTTCCATACTCAGGCTTCCCTCCACATCATCTTACATTTTCCTAGGCTAGTTTCATAGTTTTCAATATTTTCCCTCTTGGTTGTTATATCGAATAATTTCCTTTTTTCTAAATTTACATTTTTTACTTATTTTGTGTGCATGTGTAGGTTTGTGTATGTACATGCGTGTGCCACAGCCACCACACGTAGAGGTCAGAGGATAACGTGCAGCAGACAGTCCTCTCTCTTCACCATGTGGGTCCCAGGCCACCAACTCAGTCATTGGGCTTGGTGGCCTGTGCTTGTCCCTACTGAGCCGACTCCCCAGCCCCAGTGCTTGATGATTTCTGGGCAGCTACCTTCTTAACCTTCATCCTGGCATTGAGCTTATGAAGCAAAGTTTGGTGTTTTTGTTTTTTCTATTTTTGTGGTGATTGTCTTTTTATTTTAGAATTTTATGATTCTCAATATCTTCTGTTTCCCTGAGGATTTTCCTCTTCTGTTCATCTTTATGTATAGTTGCATTTTTAATAATATCTGATAAGGGATTAAACTAGATAATCAGTCCAGTAAGATGACTCAGTGGGTAAAGGCACTTGCCACCACCATGCCTGGTGACCCAAGATTCAGTCCTCTGATCTCCAAATGTGCACTGGACGGGCGCATGTGCACACATGCATGCAAGAACACACACACAAACAAATAAATACAATTTTTAAGAACATGTGATGTAAATAGTGATAATCTCAGCATCCACAGTACCTATTGTTGTTATTTATTTCATGCAAGTTGCTTTGTTTTGTTGTTGCTGTGTGCACAGTATTTTTTTTAAATTGTATTCTAGAAAATTTGACATGCTGGTGTAAGACTTGGAATCTTATTTAAATCTGTGGACAGTGTTTTCTTTCTTTTTTTTTTCCATTTTTTTTTTTGAGACAGGGTTTCCTTGTAGCCCTGGCTGTCCTGGAACTCACTCTGTAGACCAGACTGGTCTCAAACTCAGTTCTCACAGAGATTCTCCTGTCTCTGCCTACTGAGTGCTGGGATTAAAGGTGTGGGTCACCACCAGCCGGCCTTTTTTTTTTTTTTTTTTTTACTTTTTTGAGACAGGGTGTCTCTGTGTAGTTTTGGAGCCTGTCCTGGATCTCGCTCTGTAGACCAGGCTCGAACTCACAGAGATCCACGTGGCTCTGTCTCCCGAATGCTGGGATTATAGGCATGCGCCACCACCTCCCAGAGAGAGTGTTTTCTTTAGCAGGCCATGGCCTCATTTGGATTAGACAGAAAGTTCCAAGCAGCATTTGGAGTGCTTAACAATTGTTTTTAGATTTATTTATTTCATTTTGTGTGTATGAGTGTTTGCCGGCATGTGTGTATGTATGTATATGCATGGTATGCTGGGGCAGAAGAGGGTGTCGGATTTCCTAGAACTGGAGTTTTGGATGGCTGTGAACTATCATGTGAGTGCTGGGAACTGAACCTGGGTCCTTTGCAGGGGCAACAATCCCCTTAACTTCCAGGCCATCTCTCCATCCTCTAGGGGTGGGGTATTGATACCAGTTTAGCCTTTGCTCTGCTGTTGTCTGGGCTATGTAATGTGCGCCATCTGGTGGTCGATCTGGGGCATGGCCGCAGTCTATTAGTTCAGCACCTGGAACTCCTTAGATAAATTTTGCTGTGGTCAAATCCCCTCAGGGACAGCCTGGGAATGAGCCAGGAGACCATAAACAGCTCCATGGGACTGCTTTCCTGAGCTCTTCTCTCTCCACTGTCACACAGCTGTTTTCTAATTCCTCACAGCTTCCCTTGTTAGTACACTCTCTGGAAATGGGAGTTTTGGCTCACCCAGCCCTAACATGTGATCCTGAAACAGTGCCAATGTAGGGAGCCCTTGGGGACTTAGGTCACCCTCTTGGGATCAGTTCTGCTCTAACAGGAATCTTCTGTGCCTGTGGGCTCTCTGCTGCTGCCCCGGCCTCTGCAGGCAACCCTGTTCTTTCTTGTCAAGCTGGAACCAGAGTTCTCTGTGCTAATCCCATTTCCAGAACAAATGGCCAGTAAACTTAGCACTGATTACACAAGCTTCAAATTCCTTTTCTGCCCTTCACTGCGCCTTTCAATTAATGAGTATTGCATGGTTCATTTCATTTTTTTAGTAGTGTTTTGTACTGATCTGCATCGAGCTCTTTATAAAAGCACATGTGTGTGCTTGTGTATGCGTGTGTATGGTGTGTATGGTGTGTATGCATGTGTATGGTGTGTATGGTGTGTATGTGTGTGTATGTGTGTGTATGGTGTGTATGGTGTGTATGGTGTGTATGCGTGTGTATGGTGTGTATGTGTGTGTATGGTGTGTATGGTGTGTATGCGTGTGTATGGTGTGTGTGCTTGTGTATGTGTGTGTATGTGTGTGTATGGTGTGTATGCGTGTGTATGGTGTGTATGGTGTGTATGCGTGTGTATGGTGTGTATGGT
Source organism: Peromyscus maniculatus bairdii (assembly GCF_049852395.1). Taxonomy (NCBI): domain Eukaryota; kingdom Metazoa; phylum Chordata; class Mammalia; order Rodentia; family Cricetidae; genus Peromyscus; species Peromyscus maniculatus. The sequence continues at coordinate 12,491,977 of NC_134857.1, read as the reverse complement.
GTGTATGGTGTGTATGCGTGTGTATGGTGTGTATGGTGTGTATGTGTGTGTATGTGTGTGTATGGTGTGTATGGTGTGTATGGTGTGTATGGTGTGTATGCGTGTGCCACAGCACCCAGGTGGAGGACGGAGGAGAATTGCAGAGTCAGTTCTCTTCCAGCACACAGGTCCTTGGGATCGAACTCAGGTTGTCAGGCTTAGCAGCAAGCAGTGAGCCGTCTCACCAGCCCCTGGGGGGCGGGGCGGGAGTCCTATATGTACAATTTGATAAATTCCTTAGTAAGCACTTCAATTTTTAAAAAAATATTTATTTTTATTTTTTGTACATTGGTATTTTGCCTGCATGTGTGTCTGTGTAAGGGTGTCAGATTCCCTAGAACCGGAGTTACAAACAGGTGTGAGCTGCCTTGTGGGTACTGGGAATTGAACCCGGGTCCTCTGGAACATCAGCCAGTGCTCTGAACCACTGAGCCATCTCTCCAGCCTGTACTCCAGTTTTTTAGGGTCATTGTAAAAGGCAGATTTTTGTACATTGGCTTTATATCTTGTGACAGTGCTAAATTCACTTATTAGTGATGGCAAACTTTTTGTAAATTCTGTGGGGTTTTTCTCCTTACATGACATGACCTGTGAATGAAAATTATTTAACCTCTGCATTTCAAATTAGTGTGCTTTATATTTTGTACTCTTGTCTTAATGCATTGGGTAGAGTCACCATAAGATGCTGAGTGGTCGTGGAAGCATTGCTACCTGCCACTCAACATTAAGAGAATTCAGACTCTTACAGGGACATGACATGGGGGCACATATTTAACACGTGCTCTTTATTGAGGAAGTTCATTTTTTATTAAAAATCATTATGTGTATATGTGTACGTGTGTATGGAGGGGGGTGTCCACATAGACTGGAGAAGGGCATCGAGACGGAGCAACAGGCAACCGTGGGTCCTCCAGCGTGGGTGCTGGGATCTGAACTGGGTACTTTTCAGCAGCAGGGGGTGCTTGCCCTGAGCTGTGAGACATCCCTCCAGCCCTGAGCGAGCTTTCTATTTGTACTTTGTTAAGAGTTTTGATTGTGAATGGATATTGAATTTTCTTTATTTCTGCATGTTTTGTTCTGGTTTTAATTTTTCTTCCTTTTTTTCCAGCTAATGTGAATTACACTAGTTTTCAAATTTTAAAAATAGCTTTCTTTTAATTTTTAGGCAGAAAACTTTTTTTTTATTCTTTTATAGACTTTGAAGGTTTTATTTTCTAATGTATATTTTCTCTTGAGAATTATTTTTTTTTTTTCGAGACAGGATTTCTCTGTAGCTTTGGTGCCTGTCCTGGAACTCACTCTGTAGACCAGGCTGGCCTCCAAATCACAGAGATCTGCCTGGCTCTGCCTCCCGAGTGCTGGGACTAAAGGCATGTGCTCTTGAGAATTTTATACATGTGCACAAAGCATTTTTACTATATCCCCCTCCAATTCATCTTAGCCCCTCATTGTATCTCAACTTCATGGCCTCTGTTTTTAATCCACTGAGTCTAATTAGTGTCTATCTGTCTCTGTGTGTGTAGAGATGTGGGGCTCCCCTCAACTTCATGGCCTCTGTTTTTAATCCACTGAGTCTAATTAGTGTCTATCTGTCTCTGTGTGTGTAGAGATGTGGGGCTCCCCACTGGAGCTTGGCTAATGCCAGGGACCACACCCCTACAGAAACTGGACTCTCCCCAGCAGCCAGCAGCTGCTCCTCATCTGGGGGTGAGCTTTGTGACCCCTACCTCTACTGGAACTTTGACTGGCTTGATATTGTGCCTGTGACCACAGCTGCCGTGAGCTCCCGCTGCAGCCGGCCTGTCTGTCCGGGGCACTTCACAGCAGTCACGGCTATTTCTGCCCACTGAAGCTGTTTCTGTTTGTGGTGGTTGAAACAGGGCATGCACGAGATTTCCTCCAACCCTATCTCTTACCCATCCTGCTGCTTTCACTCATGTGAGGACCTCTTGGAGGCCTGTGTTCCAGTACAGAAGGCTGTGGGATTAATCCTCCACTTCATCCCGCTCCACCAGGCCTCCCATTTGGGGGGAGACCCCATTACAGAGGAGTTACATCAGATGGAGACTGGGCTTAAGTTGCCTTTAGACCCCAGCAAAGGGGTTGTGGAGAGTGTGACTCTGGAGGTATCCTTAGATACCTTGTGGCTGGACTATAAGGGAGACGAGCACAGGGGTAACTTTCACCTTCACAGAATTTAACCCACCTCCCAAATGTTGAGATTAGGGGTGTGGGTTTTGAATTGGTTTGATTGGACAGAGTTTCCTCTCTGAAGCTGTTCATGGCCTTGGGGCAGAGATCTGCTGCAGCAGACTTGGTGGCATGTGGCTAAGGCTGGTCTCCGTGGCACAGAGAACATCATCTTGGTTTCAATCCCTTTCCTTTTGGTTTGTGACTTCAGGTTAAGTCCGGAAATCTTCCTGAAGCGCCCAGTGGTGGAAGGCAACCGCTGGAGGCTGGACTACATCCTCAAACGGAAAGCAGTGAGTATTTCCACAGTGTTCACACGAATGTTTTTACAGTCCTCATGTAAGCGTGAGGCTAGCTCATAGCTGGAGTGCTTGCTTAGCCTGTGTGAGGCACTGGCTGGGTTTTATTCCAAGGAGCACAGAAAACCAGTTGTAGTGACACACACTTTTAATGACAACACTTAGGAGGCAGAAGAAGGATTAGGAGTTCAAGGCCAGCCTTGGCAGTATGGCAACATCAAGGTCAGCCTTTTCAAACTCTGTCTCAAAATATATTTTTTTCAAATATGCCTGTAACTTTTTACTTTAGAGCTGTGGTTCTCAGCCTTCCAAATGCTGTAACCCTTTAATACAATTCCTGATGTTGTGGTGATCCCAACGATGAAATTATTTCCATTGCTACTTCATAACTATACTTTTGCTAGTGTTATGAATCATAATGTAAATATCTGATATGCAGGGTATGTGATATGTGACCCCTGTGAAAGGGTTGTTCAACACACAGGTGGAGAACCACTGCTTTAGAGCTTACAAACCAACACACTCACACAACACATGCACACACAAAATACATACATGCACATGTGCACACACATGGGGGGGACTTCCTTTTTTCCAGTTCATTTTGGAGAAAAGGATGTGGTTGGGAGTCAGGTGTGGTCATGTGCACCTGTAACCCTCGAACTGTGAGGCAGATACAGGGACACTGCTGGCTGTTGTTGCCTGCCTGGCTCTGGGTTCAATGAGAGATCCTGTTCCAGAGGAATAAGATGGAGAATGACAGAAACGAGACATTGATGTCGTTCCCTGGCCTCCACACACATGCACTTTGGCATATGCACTAAACAAGACCTCCTCCCAGAACACCCATTACCCCCCCCCCAACACACACACACACACACACACACACACACACACACACACACACACACACACACACTCACCTATCAGGGAAGATGTTAAGGACTGTGGGTTTTGGGTCTAGGCGGAGGACAGTGAAGCTAGCCCATAGATTCTAGGTGAACACTGAGTATGTTCTTTTTGTTATGAAAAACGAACAGTTGAAGCAGTGTAGCTACATTTATATTGTTAATGAACTCTGTTTATGTGACTAAATTAGAGTAAACCTGATTTATCACTAATCTTCTAATTAGGAAATGCTAACCCTTTTGCTCTGGCTTGAATCTGTCTTCCTTTTTTTTCTCTTGTGAAGCCTGTTCTCACAGATGTTTGGAGTCTGAGTTACTGAGAACAGCATTTCTACTCCTGGAGTCCCCACACCTCCTTCCTCCTCTCCCCTGTCTCTCTAGCTCTCCACCCACCCTCTTCTCATCCCTTCTTTCACTGTCCTTCCCTTACCTTCCAGAGAGTTTCCACAGGCATCAGTACACAGACCTCAGTGCTGATCCTGAGGAAATATGACATTTCCTTCTATCTGTCCAGCATGGCTTTGATGGATAGTGTAATCTATTCCATTCACAAAACGGGAAACTCTGAGGCTGAGAAATTTAATTCACATATTCCTTAAATAGCTCAGTGTATCTGTGATGAGCTATGTAGGATGCAAATCACCAGGAAGCCTATGATGGCAGATGTCTTGCCAGCCCACCCCAGCTAGCTCTTACTGAAGACTCATGTCCTAGGCTGAGACCTAGCCTTACCAACCAATTTCCTATCTGGTCAAGAATCTCGAATACTCCCCGCCCCCCCCCCCACACCACACACACACCATTTTTTTCTCTGTGAAGCAGCCCCTTTCCTAATTCTCCTTAAGATTCCATGTCAGCAAACTTTTCTAGGCTTGGCCAGCAACCTTCACTCACACTGGGAGACCCTCCCCCATAGTGGTTGTCTGGACATTAAATTTCTTTAGTTTTAGTCAGCATGAGCTTGTTGAATGCCTCCCCATATTTAGGAGCGTGACTGATCATAAGGGCGTGTATGATAAACTGTGATTCTTAAGCTGGGGAGGCGTAAAGATCTACACACATGTGCAGCTCCCCTGTGATCCACACGTGTGCAGCCCCCCTGTCCTATAGAGAGACAGACTTAGCAGACACCCCGGTCTTCTGGCTCTTAAGATCTTTCCGGCCCTCCTTCCATGATCTTCCCTGAGCCTTAGATGTGGGTTTCATTGCAGATGTCGCTCTGGTACTGGACAAGCACACTCAGCTGTTCTCTGTATCATAGCCTGTTATGGCTTTCTGTAATAGCCTCCATCTGCTACAAAAGAAGCATCTTTGATGAGGGGCAAGAGTAACACTTATCTGTGCATATCAGGATGATTTGTTTAGAATGCAGCTAGACATTGTGCTGGTTTAGGAAAGTGGCATTAGTATGTTCTTTGACATCCTCACTAACCATGGGTAGTTAGATCTACAGGCCATTAATGATTGCTGAAAAAAGCAGAATCATTTTTCCCTAGAGAAGAGCCAAATGGTCATTCAGTACCAAATGGTCAACCCTAGACACACATACAGATAAGTGACACTCAATGGACTCAACAGCTTCTGTGTGTGTGTGTGTGTGTGTGTGTGTGTGTGTGTGTGTGTATAACAATAACAAGGAAAAACAATAGAGATCATATATGACATTAGAAGGAGGGTTTGGAGGCCGAGGAGGGGAATAGTGTGATGGGGGCAGAGTGTGATAATATGGAATTGAAGATGATCAGAGTACATCACACTAGTGTGAAATGTCAGAATGAAAACGCTTTAGTTTGTGCATTTAATAAATGCTCATAAAATGAAAATGAAAAGGAAATCCATAAGCATATCAAAAGAGAAAATAGCCACATTCAGGGGGTGGAGAGAGAACACTAGGCAGGCCCCTCAGGAGCATCTCCCAGCTGAGGGCTTTGGGCAAACTTAGGGTGGGCAAACTCCACAGGTGCAGCAAACACTGAGAAAACAGGGGTGCTCTGTTAGAGCAAGGTGGCAGGGTTGGCCGGGCTCCCCCTGGGGCATGGCTGCAGCTGGGTGTGGGGCTGAGAGCCACGCCGTGGAGTGGACTTCCTGATGAAGTTAGGATGTTTACAGGTGGGTCAATAAAGTGGGATTGGGATGTGGTAGAGTGTTGTTAGCTGTTTTTTGTTATCTACAATGGCTGCCACTTAAGCAATGGCTTTGGCCACAAGGGCCACAGCCTGAGGGGATTTTGTTTGCTCAGGCACCAACTCTTTCAAAGATACTAAGGGAACTTATCTAAATTTAAAGAACACACGATTCAACAATTTAGGTGGAATTTTGCTTGTTCGGAGAGACTGAATAACTGGTAGCTAACCTTCTCCCTTTGCTGGCATCTTTTAAAAAAAAGCCCAGCATCCTTCTCTCAGCCTCCACTTAAAAAACCCTTCCTACATGTGGCTCCTCCTTACCATGTCCTGTCAGTTACTTGCTGACTCAGTCTCCTGCTCAAAGGTTTATTTTATTTAATCAAAGACATCTTTGAATTGTTAATAAGAGCAGTAGGAAAAAAAATGTAACACACTTTCAAAATCGTATTCCCTGACATTTCCCCCCTTTTTTTTCTAAATGAAAATGAAAGGTTTCAACTTTAACATAGTAAGACTGTTTACAATAAGGACAATTATCAAGTAAAGATTACATTCACAATGTAATGAATTCCAGTTCATTTGTGTCTGAAACATTTAAAGAAAATACTCCATAATCTAGTCTATCTTTGTGAATCCAAAATTTTATACCTAATTTACTTTCTATCATATCTAAGGAAAACTACAACTATAACTATCTAGCCTTCAACTCCATCAAAGACCCCAGAAGGGGATAGTATTATTTGAGTAAACAAAAAGTGCACGGCAAACAACTTCCAAACACTCTAGCAATGACAGAGACATCTGACTGCCTGGACAGTCACCCAAAGTTCCTTGGCAACATTGGGGCATCCCTCTTCAGCCTACAGGCCCAGAATATCTGTCAGACTTTTCAGTGAAGAAGGAAATTTGAAGACTGTGCCACCTATGTTGGCAAAGTTTGTCAGGCACTTTCCTCTGTGTCCTGCAGAATGTCTGGCAGTTTCTTCTGTGAAGCAGGAACCCTGAAGGACCATCCCACCTTGTTTTGGCAGAGTTCAGTGGTCACTTTCCTGTGGGTCAGGTATGTTCAGTTTATACAACATACTGTCAAGCAGTCCAGGCAAGAGCAGCTTCTTGCTGAAATGGCTAGCCTTGCCACATTGAAAGCAAACTCCATAAGGACTTTCTCTGATGCCCATCATATCTGAAGTAAATTGGTGCTGCCAGGATCAGATGTGTCTCATTGTCTAAGTTAGCAAAAACATTTTAAATGCCATATTCTGTAGGTCTTTGATGATCATCTTTCTAAAATATATCTCTATATGATCTGGAAAGCATACCTAACATATCTATAATTTTGATTGTTATAAATGACTAACCACTAATTTATATTTTCTGATTATCCTATATAATTTATAATAATGGCTTTTAAAAACTAGAACTTCACCCTACATTTCCAAATGAACTGCATGGGCACAATACTTCAAACAAAAACAGAAACACATATACAACATGATGTAACAAAAATAATCATAAATTTTTATCAATATACAAAAATCCCCCAAACAAGAGCAGAAACACACATACACTGTGTTGCAACAAAAATTACCTTAAATTTGTGTCCTTACAAACACAAAACATTTTAGATCAATAGTTGTCCCTTAATTTATAGTAGATTCAATAATCTACCCTATTATTTAAAGTAGACTAAATAATCTACCCTTCTATCTTATCATTCCTATATCCCCCTCTTCTTTTTCTTTTTCCAAAGAGATCCCTTAATGTAATATCATTTGTATAATTTCCACCCTTGCCAATACAAGTAATAATTAATAAACAACCCCCCAAAATGAAGGCAATCACCCATGAAACACCAAATGACCAAATACCATTCTCCCCACCTCTTAGGGATGTGGGTATTATGCCCCCAAAATTACTTCCTGTTGTCTGGGGGTGATAATACCCTGAAAAAAACTGAAATATTGGCCAATCCTGAGAAAACCAACTGCAACATTTATTGTCCAGCCTCTGTGTAATAGGAAAGTGCAAAGCTTATCTGAAATCTTGGCTAAAGTATCCTATGAGGCTGGACCCTCTCAGCAAGCAACTTTAGAGTTGTCTTGGCAGTCTGATGCTGATCTTTGGGTTGTTCTTCTCCCTTGAATGGCAATACCACAATCCCTATAGAATCATCATTGTGGGGCCCCATCTTCTATTAGAGAAGTCAAAGGTCACTGTTACGAATGGTTATGGTTCACTGCTGACAACTTAAACATTTTAAATGTCATATACAGAATAGTCATAATTTATAGCTAATATTTACATCTATGGAAATTTTTAAATACTTAAAGCCAAAGGATTATGAAATTATTGACAATAGAAAAGTCCCTAAATTTTGGTTTTCTTTTGTCCCACATCAGGTTGCTCTTCTGACATGAGACAGACATTTTGGATTTTCCTTTAAGAAACATGCTTGGGTTTAGAGAAGGACAGAGCCATGCTCCAACCCTAAAGCCTGCTTTAAATTTTAATTAAATTGGGACTATAAAAAGACCATTTGCCTTTTATAGATGTAAAGGACAACAAAAACAAGTATTTAGGAAGACTTAGGAAATTTCATCCTGTTGGAAATATACCATACCATTTGGCCAGTTTAACTCTTAGCTATCCCTTCATCAGGATGGCTTTCCTGTTCAAATCTCTTCTTTATCGATCTTGATGGTATCCATAGCTTCTCTTCTCCTGTGGAAACAAAAGCAGAACCTTTCCCCTAACATAAAATATAGCCTGGTTTCCATTCTGAGTTTAATACATCTTTAAAATATATAGGTTGATTTAATTCATCATTTTTTTCTTTATCTAATGTCTCTTTGTAGCTGTTGTTCCTTTTTCATTACCATTTAAGAAATTTAGAGTTAATAAAACATTGTGTAATCTACTCTGGGAGGTCTTTGTTATTCCCTTCTGTTTATTAATCATTTTTTTAAAGTTTGATTAGACCCTTCTATAACTGCTTGTTCTGTGGGGTTGTGTGCTATACCTGTAATATGATATATGTTATAATATTCTAAAAAGTTTCATTTCACTAGACAGATATGCTGGAGCATTGTCAGTTGTAATTTGTACAGGTATACCCATAATGGCCACTGCTTCTAATAGATGTGTAATTATAGAATCAGCCTTTTCAGAACTCAAAACTGTTGCTCATTGAAGTCCTGAACATGTATCTGTGGTGTGGTGTACATATTTTAATTTTCTAAATTCTGCAAAATAAAATACATCCATTTGCCAAATTTCATTTCTCTAAGTACCCTTTGGGTTACTTTCTGCAGGTAGAGTTTAGTTACATAAGGAACAAGTAGGATATTTTCTTGTAATTTCCTTGGCTTGTTGCCAAATGATGGAAAATTCCTTTTATAAACCCTTGCTATTGACATGATTTTTTTTAAAAATTAAACTCTGAGGCCTCCAGCACATTTCCTATTAATAACTGATCAATTTCATCATTATCTTGTGCTAAAGGACCTAACAGACCCATATGGGATCTGGTATGTGTTATATATGAGATGATTCCTATTCCTGACTATTTCCTGTAATTGTATAAATAACAAAGTTAATTCTGACTTATCAGGAGTAAGTTCAGCAGTTTCAATTTGTAAGGCAACTCTTTGTGCATACTGAGTCAGTAATTATATTAAAAGGTTCTGAAGAGTCTAATAATATTATGAGAATAGCATTTAATTCTGATTTCTAAACTGAATCATAAGAGCTTTGAGCCACTTTACTTATTTTTTTCTGATGCATAACCTGCCTTTTCTGATTTATTTGCATCAGTATAAAATGTAGGGGCTCCAGAAATTGGGGTACCTTTTACTATATGAGGTAAAAATCCAATTAGTTTTTTTTTAATATAAACTGAAATTGCTTGCTTTTCGGATAATTGTTACTTACCTCTCCAAAAATATTACTGCAACCCTTTGCAGTCTTCATTTTCTTCCCCATAAAGAAGCAATTTCAGCATTAGAAAAAGGCACTACAGTTTCTGTTGGGTCCATTCCTGCCAACTGTCGAAGTCTTAATTTTCTTTTTAGAATCAACTCAGAGACCTTTTCCACATATGTTAATTTTTACCCTGTTTGTATGGTAAAAATATCCACTCTAAGATAGTATTTTCCCTCTACATTAAAATCCCTGTTGGGGAATGCTTAGAGGGTAAAATAATTAGAATGCAATCGAGCTCCAGGTCCAAACAATCCACATGTACATCCTATAATTTCTTTTCCAACAAAGAAAATTCTCTCTCAGCCAGTTGATAATTTTCTTGGACTATTTCAGTCCTTGTCACCTTTTAAAGTTTGAAACAAATTACTCAGTTCTTAATTTGTTACTCCAAGAGTGGGCCATCGATAGGAAATGTCTTCCAGCAATTTTTGAAAGTCATTAAGAGTCTGCAATTGATTTCTCCTGATTTGTATCTTTTGGGGTTGAATTTTTGTAAACCTATTTTATATCCTAAATAATTAATAGAATCTCCTCTTTGTATTTTTTCAGAAGCAATTTGTAATCCCCTGTAAGGCAAAATTTTCCTTATGTCTTCAAACATTTTCTCTAAAGTATCTACACTTGAATCAGCTAGTAAAATATCATCCATATAATGAGTGGTAAATTATAGATTGAGAAAATTGTACATGAATTATTCCCAGTGGCTATCTAACAAAATATTGGCACAGAGTGGGGCTGTTTAACATCCTTGTGGGAGAACCTTCCTTTGATATTTCTTAATGGACTGATAATTATTTTAAGTAGGCACCATGAAGGCAAATTTTCTCTATCTTTTGCTTACTAAGGTATAGTGAAGAAAGTCTTTTAAATCAATAACTATAATAGGCCAGGAGAGAGATCCTGCAAGCCTGGCCCTCTACCTCTTGTTGCCCGTTACCTGGCATGCATTTGTCTTTTTCCCTCAAGGTCCCTGGCCTTTTACATCACTGGAATGGCTTCTCATAGCTTTCGACCCACAAACCCTGCTGCGGTCTCTAGTGAATGAACATTACAGCTTGATGATAGTGTTGTGTTTTCAGATTAGATGCTTTCTGTAGCTTGTAATCTTAAATTGTGGGTAATGATATGTTTTAATTTCCTGAGAAACAGTGATACTATGAAGGGTTAATGGCTCCATGGCACATTTAGTGGAGTGTTCTCCTTCATCTCACTGCACTGAATTTGTACTTTGCTCATAAAACTTTTAACATTTGGACCATTCCAATCTGATATGTCATGTGCACATGAACATTGCTTCTCATACATAATTTAGCTTCTGAAAGCCACATGCTAAATTAAAAAAGAACAGGGTGTGACATAATATTTATTTATCTATCTATCTATCTATCTATCTATCTATCTATCTATCTATCTATCTATCTATCTATTTAGGCGGGGTTTCTCTGTGTAACAGTCCTAGCTGTCCTGGAACTTGCTTTATAAACCAGGCCAGTCTTGAACTCATAGAGATCTACCTTCCTATGCCTCCCAAGGGCTGGGATTAAAGAGGTGCACCACCACTGCCAGCTATTTTTGTATTAGTGTGTCACAGAGATCCATAAGGTTGATTAAAATTAAACATTTCTCTTCTTTGTAAAGTTAATTTTTTAATATTTTTAAGAAGAATCTATAAATCTGTCTGCCTTATAACTGATATGTAGGTCAACATCTCTTATAATAGGGTATTTTGTTTTTCTGGTGACAACTAAGTTGATAATACCATCTATCCTAGGCCTTCTGATATCTGATGTTGTCATTAGTGCCAGCCAATCTTGACAGCACATTGTTGATGGCTCAGGTACCCTTGCCTCTGGTTACCACAGCTCTGCTGTTAGGACACTAGGAACTGAGAACGTAAGTTGCCTAAGTTATGGTAACCAGAGCTCTGCACCACAGTTGTGTATGTTTCAATCTTAGAAATATGAGATTGACACCAAAGGAATTTTCCAGAGCAGTAAGCTGGCAACAGTCACAGGGTTTGCATTTCACACTGAATTTGTCATCCACTTGAATTTTTTTTCCTCACAAGACTGCAGCTGTAGTCAGTTGTCAGAGGGAAAGATGTCCGCACTAGAGAAGGGAGAGAGTGATACCCTTCTACCCAGAAAACCGGTGGGATCCTCAGTAGGAGGCTGGGATGGCTTACAGGGGAAGAAAAGGAGCATCTTTAACCTCCAGGACCATATTTAAACAAAACTGGATAAAAAAATACATAGGTATTTGTGCTATGGTAGCCCAGTGTTTCTTATCTTTAAATAGTGAGGATATGATTTCTGCTTTTAAAATTTTTTCTTAAATTCTATTTTAAATTTATTTGTGTGTGTACACACATGTGTGGACGTCAGAGGACAACGTGAGGGAGTTGTAAGATTCAAATTCTTGGAGGCTAGTGCCTTTATCTGAGGAGCCATCTCACAGCCCCATGCCCCCCTCCCCACTTTTTTGAGATGGAATCTCATATAGCCCAGGCTAGCATGTAAGCCCTGATCCTCCTGCCTTCCCTTCTCAAGTGCTGGGATTACAAATGAACACCACCACACAGGGACTTTAACATTCATCATTTGGTTCTCCTTCTCCTACTACTGCACCCGAAGGGAAGTTCTTGGCAAACAATGAATTCTTCCTCTGGGAGGGTTGTACAAGATAATGACAGGCGGCAGACAGACTTGGCTGTGCTTTGGAAATGCTTGGACCATGCTACTCTGAATAAAGAGAAGAAGCTGGCCATGAAATGGGGTCCTTTTGATTGCCACTGTATTTTTTTATTGTTTTCTTGTGTGTTCTGTGTGTCCAAAGCCCCTGAAGTTCCCCTGTGTTGGTCCTGTTGTGCCACAGTATCTAACGACAGGCTCCTTAGGAGGAGGACTGAATGTGTGTCTGCAGTTCTTCAATTCACTCTAGAACTTTGTTGCCTCAAGTTCAGCAAAGATAAGAAATGGGTTATTTCACAAAGGTCCCTCCAGAGAGCTTTCTTAATTATTAATGGTGCCCTTCTTCTTCTCTGAGAAAAAGCAGTTTCCTAAAGGGTCTTACTGTGTAGTCCTGGCTGGGCTGCAACTTGTCATGTAGACCAGGCTGGTCTCAAACTCACATAGATCCACTTTCATCTGCCCTGCAAGTGCTGGGATCAAAATCCCGCCCACTGTGCCTGGTCTGAAGTTGATTTTTATGTAGGATGAGAGGCCAGGATGTAGCCGAAAGTTTTCCTTGTCCTGTCCAGCTCCTGCAGCCCTACAGTCTGCAGTCGCTCAGACCCAAGTAAACACACACACACACACACACACACACACACACACACACACACACACACACACACGCACACACAGGCTTATATTAATTAAAACTGCTCAGCCATTAGCTCAGGCTTACTACTGACTAGCTCTTACATTTAAACTCAGCCCATTTCTATTAATCTATATGTCTCCATGTGTTCTGTAGCTTTACCTGTGTGTCATTACATGCTGCTCCCTAGACGGTGGACTAGCATCTCCTGACTCAGTCTTCCTTTTCCCAGAATTCTCCTTGTCTGTTTATCTCACCTATACTTCCTACATGGCTACTGGCCAGCCAGCATTTTATTAATCAACCAATCAGAGCAACACATTCACAGTATACAGAGCAATATCCACAGTACTTCCCCCTTTCTTTTTTTTCAAAAAGGAAGGTTTGAACTCCAACATAGCAAAAGTACAGATAAAAAAATATCAAGCAGGAATTACAGTTACAATATCCAGTCTATTTATATTTGGCAAATTCAAAGAAAATATTCTATTTATCCTATATTTGTGAGTCTAAAGTCTCATATCCAATTTATCTTTTATCATAACCAAGGAAAATTATAACTATCTAGTCTTCAACTACATCAAAGAGCCCAGAAGGATACAATATTACCTAAGTAAACAGGAAGAGCATTGCAAGCAACTTCCAAAAATCCAGAATGACAGAGACAGCTGCATGCCTGGACAGTCGTCCAAAGTTCCTCTGCAACACTGGGGCATCCATCTTCAGCCCATAGGCCTAGAGTCTCCAAGTCACTTTTCTGAATGTCCTGTAGAATGTCTGGCAGTTTCCTCTGTGAAGCAGGAACCTGAAGGACCATTTTGTCAAGCAAAGTTCAGTGGTCACCTTCCTATGGATCCTGTATGTCCAGTTGATGCAACATTTTGTCAAGCAGTCCAGGCAAGAACAGTTTTTTGCCCAAATGGCTATTTTTGCCAAGAAGAAGATAAACTCCATATGGAGTATCTTCAATGCCCATCTTTCTTTCTGAAGTAAATCAGCACTGCCAGAAGCAGATGTGTCTCACTGTCCAGAAAGTCTAAGTTTTTAAAACATTTTAAATGACATATTCTGTAGGTCTTTGAAGTGTTTGAAGATTACCTTTCTAATTGAAAAATATCTATGTGTACCTAGAAAATATAACATGACTATAAGTTTGACTATCATAGAAGACTAATTATTAATATGTATTTCTTAATTATCCACTACAATTTCAAATGAGCTGCATAAACATAATACCTTAAACACAAGTAGAAATATACATATGTATAACAAAATTAACTTTAAATTTGTATCAATAAACTAAAATCTATACCAATGTAAAACATTTTAAACAAGTTGTTGCTCTTTAAAAGTAGATTCAATAGTCTACCCTTTCATCCTATCATATCTATATCCTATATTTCTATATCACCAGGATCTAGTTTCATTCTTCTACATCTTGAACCCAGTTCTCCCAGGACCATTTGTTGAAGAGGATGTCTTTTTGCCAATCCTTTTTTTGTGGATGTTTTTTAATGTTTTGCCACAAAGCAGATGGCTGTACTGTGTGACTAACTCTGGGCCTCTCTCCTATTCCACTGAGCTGTGTGTCAGTGTTTTGTGCCAGTCCCCTGTGGCTTTCCTTCCTCTTGCTCTGTGGTGTAACTTGGAATCAGACATGGTGATGCCTCAGGCATTGGTTTTTTGTTCAGCATTGTTTGGTGATTGAGGCCTTTTACACTTCTGTGAATTTTATGAATTTTAGAATTTTTCCTTTTTTCTGTGAAGAATGTCATTGGAATTTTTGTAGTGATTGTTGTTGAACCCATAGGTGGCCTTTGGGGACACAGCCATTTTCACAAAATAAACTTTGCCAATCCTGAAACATAGATCTTTCCCCTTTCTTCTCATATCCTACCATCTTATATATCCCAGGCTGACAGTGAACTCACTATACAGCCAAGGATGACCTTGAACTTCTAATCCTCCTGCTTCATGCACCACCACACCTGATTTATGCAGTGTTGGGGAATGAACCCAGGGTTTCCAGAATGCTAGGCAAGCACACTTCCAACTGAGCTACACCACTAGCTTGTTGTCTTTAGTGAATTTCCTTAGAGTTTTAAATGATCACTGTAGAGGACTTTCATTATTTGGTTAGGTTAATTCTGAGGTAATTTTTTTCTTTTAAGCTTTTTTGTTTGTTTGTTTTTTGAGACAGGATTTCTCTTTGTAACAGTTCTGGCTGTCCTGGACTCACTCCTTAGACTGGGCTGACCTCAAACTCACAAAGATCCACCTGCCTCTGCCTCCCGGGTGCTGGGATTAAAGACGTGTGCCACCACCACCCGGCTTCTTTTATGAATAGCACTGTTTTACTGATCATTATCTCTGCACAGTTGCTGTTGGCATATAGGAAGGCTACTTCAAAGAATTACTTTTAAATTACAAACTTGGCCTCCGTCTTCTGTAGATTTGGCTTTTGGTTTACCAAAATAGCTTCCTTGGTTTTATAAGCCTGCATTGTTACAACAAAGCCAATGGCCTTATCACAAAGGAACGCTTGCCTTTGCCATTTATGGAGTTTATGGTTATGCTATGATATGGTGCACACTTTGCCATTTATAGAGTTTATGGCTGGGTTGTGATCTGGAGTGCATTTTGTCAACTATGGAGTTCATGGCTGCCCTGTGATATGCTATGCAAAAGGGAAGAAATCACTGCTTTATTATTATGTAGTCTTACAGGTAGAAGCACAAGTATATAGGACAAGCCCCATCAAAAATAATATTTATATAATCACTTCCTTATTAGTCATTGGTATTTAAGATAAAAGGGGGCAGAATTCAAGTGAGAAAAGACATGGTATGGAAGAAACTACCAGGTGTAATATTTGGAAGGTGTTGGTGCAGTCCATGAGAGTTAGCATCTTTATCTCAAAAATCTACCAGTTAACCTGCTGAGTGGGAAACTGCAGGTTTTAGACCAAGTACCCAATTTGCAAATACTGTGCTTCATGAATATTAATATTTTAAGCTCAAGAGGCAGAATTTGGAGGTGCAGTGGCTAAGAATGTTAGCTATAAAACCATGAGGGCCTGAGTTCAGATCCATGACCACAGGGAACAAGCTAGGAAGGGTTTAGTGTGGACCTTTTACCCCAGTGCTGTAGAGCAAGAGACGGGGGCCTGCTGGGGGTATAAAGCAGGCTGCCTCAGGGAATGGGGAAGACAGTGATAGAGGGGACACACAAAGCCTTTCCGTGTTGTTCACACACAGGCAAGTGCATGTGTGCCACACAGCACCACACCTATGGGCTCCAGTGCATGGGAATGCATGTGTGCCACACAGCACCACATCCATGGCTCCTGTGCATTGGAATGCATGTGTGCCACACAGCACCACATCCATGGGCTCCTGTGCATGGGAATGCATGTGTGCCACACAGCACCACACCCATGGGCTCCTGTGCATGGGAATGCATGTGTGCCACACATCACCACACCTATGGGCTCCTGTGCATGGGAATGCATGTGAGCCACACATCACCACATCCATGGGCTCCTGTGCATGGGAATGCATGTGTGCCACACATCACCACACCTATGGGCTCCTGTGCATGGGAATGCATGTGTGCCACACAGCACCACATCCGTGGGCTCCTGTGCATGGGAATGCATGTGTGCCACACGTCACCACACCCATGGGCTCTTGTGCATGGGAGTGCATGTATGCTGCACATCTCCACACTCATAGACTCCTGTGCATGGGAATGCATGTGTGCTGCACATACACCACACGCACCCATACTCACAAAAGAATTAGAGAAACACTCTCTAAAAGCAAAAGCAGAATTTTATCCACTTGAAATAAATGAACCTCAGGGAATGAGGTCAGGTTTATGCATATATTACCTAGGTTGAAATTTTGGGTTATAAACTTTGAATTTTACTTTTCCCCCCAGAGACTTCCTTTTAGCACTGGCCATAGTTCAGTGATAAATTTTAACATATTTAAATAGAAAAATATAGCCAAATGCTAGAAGGGGAATAAATAATCTCATTTTCCCTGCCTCAATTAGTGTTTTATTACAGAGCACTGACTGACCCAGGTCATCAAAATCAACCTGTTCCCTTCTTGCCTACATTTTTATGTCCTTATTTCTTTATTCAAACTATATATTTCTGATTATCTTTTTAAATGTGTTCACTTTTAGTTTTTAATTATGTTTGTTGGGTAAACATGTATAGATATGCATGGTGCCTCAAAGGCCAGAGAAAGGCATGAGATCCCCTGGAGCTAAGCTCTCAGCTGCCTGATATCACACTCTCACCCTCAGCAAGAGCGCTACAGGCTTGTAAGTGCTGAGCCATCTCTCCAGCACACCATTCTTTAAAATATACATGTATTAGTGTGTGTGTGTGCCATATGTGTGTGTGTCTGTGCGCACGCGCACGTGCGCGCGTGAGTGTGCACGTATGCTGTAGTGTATGTGTAGAGGTTCTCTCCTACCACAGGGGTTCTAGGGATCAAACTCAGGTCATCAGCCTTGGCAGCAGTCACCTTTATCTACTGAGCCAGCTTGTCAGCCCCGCACTTTCACATTTGATTGCACTAGTAATTGAATAGTTATAGTGAGCGATAAATACGTTCTGAAGGCCAGGCGTTAACTGGAGAAATGGAATTATGTATGTGTATGCACATGCATGTCCAAGCAAGTGTATGAAGCATGTGTGTCACACAGATTAATTTTGACTATTTTTTCCAGAACAACAGTGCATGTTCTAATACATTGAATAAACACCTGGTTGTAAAGCTAGCGACCTTCCAAAACCGTCAACTCATCTCAGGCATAACTAGCCAGTGAAGCGATGTGGTCTTATAAGGAATTCACACACTATTTAGTGTTGGCAGAATAACACTGGAAACTGTGTATTTATTCCCATTTTCTGTTGCCTAAAAGCATGGACTCTTCCTGTCATTTGAAGTTGTATTGTGAACACATGGCTCTTGCTGGTCAGATGGAACAACTCGGTAGGAGTTCCCCGGGCACTTGCTGATTTACTGTGACATGAAATGGCCCCAACAGCCCTGTCTGTTTTTCTTCTGACCCACAGTCCAGGGGCAGACCTGTGTTAATTTGTGTGTCCACATCACAGCTGCTGCTACAGTGAAGTCCTTTTGCTAGTAACACGGACATTAAGAATCTAGTTGTGAGTTAAGAGCTAGCACATTCATTTTTGAAGGTTCAAAAGTGTCTCCTTCATTTAAACCTTTTTTTTTTTTTTTTTTTTTTTTTTTTTTGTGGGCAAGAAAAATTCTACACAGTCTCTGCCCTGAGACATTTAGGACACATTTGGCACTAGCTGCTGCCTCAAAGGCTTGGGTCACAGTTCTCCTGAATGACAAGCACTTAGGGGTGTCTAGAAAGGCACTCAGGCTGCTGGGCACCTTCAGGTGCTGAGGTGTTGGTCTCTGCATCCTGGATTTACAAGCAGTCCAGCACCAACACTCTTGGATTGGACCTATGGGAACGAGGGTGGTTTTCTTTTGAGATAAGATCGTATGTAGCCTAGGCTGGCCTTGAACTCCGGTTCCTCCCGACTCCACCTCCCCAGTGCCGGAATGACCAGTATTTGACACCACACCTACGTTTCTGTATTTCCTGTTTGTGTCTTGACATGATACATGCCCTTGCTTGCACTGTCCGTTCACTGACTATTTTCGCACCAGTTTATAGAACGAGGGAGCTCCGACACCGGGAAGGGGGGAGGGAGGGAGGGAGGAGCTCTGACACCGAGAAGGGGGGAGGGGAGGGACTCCTGGCCCTCCAGGCACTCATTCCTCTTTCCTTTGACAGCAACAAGGCGTTCGGATTTTCATAATGCTCTACAAAGAGGTGGAGCTAGCCCTCGGAATCAACAGCGAATACAGCAAGAGGACTTTGATGCGTCTGCACCCCAACATAAAGGTACCGGGTACCAGTGCTCACTGTGCCACAGGAGCCTTCTCCATATAGATTCCCTTAGTCTTCATTTTTGAATGCACAGCACCCAACCCTCAGAAATGCAGTGTTACACTGTGTTGTTTTGCTTTTCTTAGCACACAAAAGGATGAGTATCTCATACCTTGTTTCTGTTACCTCCCTCCCCATTTCCTTTGCGCAGCCTCCTTCCTGCTCCCCCTCCCTTCGTCCTCATAGCACCCTTTATTTTGCTTTTATGTCACATGTATTTCCACACCCTCTTTCCCTCTCCCTGTTCCCTTCAGACTTCTCTTCCCCTCTCATAATCCCGTTTCAGTTTCTTGACCCTACCCCCCCATAGATGTGCACATTTATGAATGTTTAAATCTAGGATCCACACATGAGAGAAAACATTTGGTATTTGTCTTTCTAGGTCTGAGCTACTTTACTTAATATAATAGTTTCCTTTTCCATCATTTTTCTGAAAATGTCATTATTTCATTTGTTACTACTAAGTAAAATTCTGTCATGCATGCCCCGCCTTCAGGGCTTCAACGGGTTCTCAACCACCTTATGGAGGGAATGTAGGGACAGGAGATACAAAGGAAAGACACCAAGTCTAGATTCTGATCAAGGTGCAACTTTATTTCTCTTCCAGAAAGGTTTATATAGTTTCTGCAGGGTGGGGGGAGCAAGAAGCTGTCATCTGCATAAGGTGGGGCAAGCTAACAGGATGTTTGTATAGGATGTTTACAGGGTGAGAGGGTCA
Source organism: Peromyscus maniculatus bairdii (assembly GCF_049852395.1). Lineage (NCBI taxonomy): Eukaryota > Metazoa > Chordata > Mammalia > Rodentia > Cricetidae > Peromyscus > Peromyscus maniculatus. Next base: position 12,472,401 of record NC_134857.1, on the reverse strand, counting down.
AGGGCTCTGACTCAATGTCCTGTTGCTAGGCAACCTGACTGTAAGATGATCTAGTTCCCTGTCTTATTGGGGGGTCTATATTTTTCCACTAACTAGAGATTCTGTCCTTGTCCCTGACACATGCATACATACCACCTAGTCTTTATTTATCTATTGATGGGCATCTGGATTGGTTCCATTTGCTTGCCTTTGTGAATAGAACAGCAATGCACATGGGTGTACAAGAGTCTGTGCGGTGTGGCTTAGTTCTGTGTATGCCCAGGAGCACAGCAAGCCCCATGGCAGCCTTCATTTTAGTCTCTTCCCTCTCTTCCTTCCTTCCTTCCTTCCTTCCTTCCTTCCTTCCTTCCTTCCTTCCTTCCTTCCTTCCTTCCTTCCTTCTTGTTTTTTTGAAATATGTTCTCACTATGTGGTCTAATTGGCCTGGAGCTCTCTGTAGACTGGGCTAGCCTCTGACTCACAGAGGTTCTCCTGCCTGTCTGCCTCTCCAGTTCTGGAATTAAAGGCATGCACCACCTCTCTAGGCTTAGTTTTCTAGAGAGACCTCCACACTGATTTCCACGGTGGCTGTACCAGTTTACCCCACCAGCAGTGACTGAAGCTCATCTCTCCCCACATGCTCTCCAGCATTTGTTGTTTGTTTTCTCAGCTCTTCCACCCAGCCAAGATGGAATCTTCAAATGGTTTTGTGTTTCTTTGATGACTAATGATGCTGAATGCTTTAAAAAATATTTTTTTTTTCTGGGCCGGGCAGTGGTGGCACACGCCTTTAATCCCAGCACTCGGGAGGCAGAGGCAGGTGGATCTCTGTGAGTTCGAGGCCAGCCTGGGCTACCAAGTGAGTCCCAGGAAAGGCGCAAAGCTACGCAGAGAAACCCTGTCTCGAAAAATCAAAAAAAAAAAATTTTTTTTCTGAGACCTGTCTGTTCAGCTGAAATATTTCCTTATACTCCCTCTGTTGATGGGAGTGAGTAGAGCTTACATTTCTCAACCTAACCCTCATAACTGAAAATGAAAGTTGAACAAAGAACTTGCTTCCTGCACTGTTTTATCGAGTTCTGTCTGCTCTCCACACTGCCAAACCACTTGGACGTAAAGTCACCACCCAGTTCTCTGATTGCTGATAGCAATAGAGACTTCTTCTAGGATTTGAAATTCTGTAGATTTTTAGATCAACAGTATCTAGTGTGAAATATTTGGAAAAGCTCCTTGAAATCTCATTAGACCTAAAATCGATTGAGAAATATTATTCAGCCATTAAGTCACAAGACTTACTTTCTAGCAGGCTTCAAATATGTAACAATTATGTGTCTCACTTGGTTAAAAACCAGCCAAGAGGATAAGAGGATAAGTCACCTTGCAGCGTCTCAACACTCATTTACCAGGTGTGATTTCATGACACTAGCAATTGAAAAGAATACAACATTGCAGATTCTCAGAAAATAGATCTACCTCAAGACCTAGTGTAGTTGGAAGTTTTCCTGTGTCCCGCCCAGTCCTGCAGCTGCTCAGACCCAAGTAAACACACAGAGGCTTATATTATTTTTAATCTATATGGCCCAAAGGCTCAGGCTCCTTACTAGCTAGCTCTTACATCTTAAATTAACCCATTTCTATAAATCTGTACCTCACCACGTGGCTTATGGCTTACCGGTACTTTACATCTTGCTTCTCCTGGAAGCATCTGCTTCACTCTCCTTTCTCCTCCCACTGTCTCTCCTGGATGTTCCCACCTGGCTCCATCCTGCCCTGTCATAGGCCAATGCAGCTTTATGTATCAACCAATCAGAGCAATACATATTCACAGAGTACAGAAAAATATCCCACAGCAACCCAGTTATCCCACTCCTGGGCATGTACCCGATTCATCCTATCACAAGGACACATGCTCACCTATGTTCATAGCAGCTTTATTCAGTATAGCCAGAAACTTAAAACAACCTAGATGCCCCTTAACTGAAGAATGGATACAATATGGCACATTTACACAATGGAGTATTACTAAGCTGTTAAAAAAACAGTGACATCATAAAATTGGTTAGCAAATGGATAGAAATAGAAAAAAATCATCCTGAGTGAGGTAACCACTCAGGATGACAAACCCAGAAAGACAAACATGGTATGTACAGACTTATATATAAGTGGATACTAGCTGTAAAATAAAGGATAATCATCCTATAATCCACAGATCCACACACACTAAGTAACAAGGAGGGTAGATGTGGGGGTATGCATGGACCTCCCTGGGAAGGGAGATAGAATAGATTTCGTGGGTGGAGTGGGGGTGTGTAGGGATGGGAAAAAGGAGGAGTCAGGTGTGGAAGAGATGAAGGGAGCGAGTACTGGGAGAGGCAATTGAAATGGGAAGGCATTTTTAGGGATGAGGTGTTGTTACTTTCTTGTTGGACTATCTTTGGATATATAGTCAAATAATGACACAAAGACTTCTTATTAATTATGAAAGCCTTAGCTTAGGCTTTTTCTCAGCTAGCTCTTATGACTTAATCCATATTTTTTAATCTAAATTCTGCCACGGGGCTCGTTACCTCATCTCCATACTGCACCTCCTGCTCCCTCTGTGTCTCACTGGTGAACCCACCTTTCTTCTTCCCAGAGTTCTCCATCTGATGGGAAGTCCTGCCTTTTCTCTCCTGCCTAGCTATTGGCCATTTAGCTTTTTTATTGCACCAATCAAATGGCGCCTTGGGCAGAGACACATCTTTACAGTGTAAACAAACATTCTGAAACAGTGAGGTGGAAACTCCCTGCAATCCACTAGGGTGACTAACCCTTGTGAAAAAAATGGAGGTGGGGGAGAAAGAAAAAAATAAGAAAAAAAATACAACAAATGACACCATCAAGGACATGAAGAAGCAAACCACAGAAGAGGAGAAAATATTTACAAATCATAGATCTGAGAAGCAGTGTGTTTCTAGCCTATACAGAGTCCTTGTACAATTCAACCATTAGAAGACAATTTAAAATGAGCCAAGGCTCCGAAGAGACACTTCCTAAGATCCCAGTGGCCAAACCACACAAGAAAACATTACTAAGCATCAGGAAAGTGCCAATCAAAACTCCGGTGAGATGCTGCTTCACACCCACTAGGCCAGCTATAATCAGCGATCAGGTAATAGCTAGTATTGCTGAGACGATATGGGGTGTACATGTTGATGGAGTGAATAATAGTACAGCTGCTTTGGAAAACTATCTGCTAGCTCCTCAAAAGTTAGGGATACAGTTACCGTATGATCTAGCCATTGGGCCTCTAGGTCTGCACCCAAGAGAAGTGAGACCAAGATCTATGTACAGACAGACTCGACTCACATAGACATGTGCTAGCCATAGTGCTCCAGTGCTCGTGACAGCTAACAGACATGGACAACTGGAATGCTAGGCAGATAATAAGCAGAGGAACAGAACTCCGCTCTTTGTTGTTCAGCCATAGACATGAATGGACTACTGAAAGAAAGATCCCCAAGAGGGAGGAGCTCCTAGAACATTACAGGAAGGAAGCTGTCAGATGCGGCATAGCGGCTCACCCCTGTGATCTCAGTGCTTGGGAGGCTGAAGCAGAAGAAGAATTGCCAGAAGCACAAGACCAGTCTAGGCTATGCCCTAAATTCTAGATCAGCCAGGGCTGCTTAGCGAGACCCTCTCAGAAAGGGGGGTGTTGTGGGGGGAAAGAAGAGAGAGAGATATGCACTGCATGTCTTGTGGAAGTAGGGGGCTTATCTGTGGTCAGGAAGATGGTCAGCAAGAAAAGGGAAAGAGAATGAACGAGAATAATGTATGACATTTACGTAGAACAACTTCATCAGGAAACCTATCACTCTGTATGCTAACTTAAAAAATAAAATTAATCCAGGTAGTAATGGTACACGCCTTTAATCCCAGCATTCGGGAAGCAGAGGCAGGTGGATCTCTGAGTTCAAGGCCAGCCTGGTTGACAGAGTGAGTTCTAGGACAGCCAGAGCTACACAGAGAAACCCTGTCTCAAAAAAACCTAAATAGATAAAAAAAAAAAAAAAATTAAGTTTTTAAAGGAAGAATTCAGGCTGACATGGTGGCTCACTTCTTTAATCCCACCACTCAAGGAGGCAGAGGCAGGAGGATCTCTGTGTGTTTGGGATAGCCTGATCTATATGATGAGCTCTAGATAGCCAGGCCTATATAGTGAGCGTCTGCTGGAGAAGGAGAAGACATCAAATTTGTCCTTAGAGTCAAAGGAAAATAAAAGAACATATCAAAGCTCATAGGACTTGGCAACAACAGTGTAAAGGGGAGATGCTTAGCGCTCTGAGTTCTTCATCAGAAAAGAGATAAGGTCCCCAAATGTCATTTAACGTACAACTAAGGATCCAGACAAAGGAGAACAAAGGAACCCTAAAGGCAGCAGGAGGAAGGGAATCCAGATGAGAACACAGATGTGGCACAGCCAGAACAAGGGGAAAAAGAAAAAAATCATCCACCAAAACTTGGTTCTTAGAAGGATCGTCCAGTTCAAGAACCCTTTAGTCAGAAGAAGAAAGAGAAAAAGAAAAACCTCTAGTTTCTGAAGACAAGAAGAGAAAGTGGGGCTAGCATGAAAAGTGATGGGAAGGATTCTAAGATTACTGTGAACAGAGGCATGCTGGGTAACCAGGTGAACCACACAAAACCTGCCAGAGCTAGTCCAGGAGAAGGCATGAGATCTGGATGGGCATAGCTAGGTAGGAGATTGTGATCAGCAGCTGAAAAACCTCTCCCATGGGAAAAGCATGGGGTCCTTGTGATTCCATCGCGGTGCCCTGATGAGTTCCACCCAGCATTTAAAGAAGCGTTAATATCAGTCATTCTCAAGATTGGCTAGCTCAATACCTTGGTAAAATGGCACATCAAAACTGCTAATGCAGTAAATTTTGTGTTTTATGTATTTTACTATAGTAAATAAAAGCATTTGCCAACATTTTTGGTGTCTTCCTACTTACAAACATAAACATAAGACAGATCCAATAGGATCATGTAGGGAATCACCCTGAAAGCGGCTTCTCAGTGTCTCCAAGCACTTTTACATAAGGAGTTGTACAGGTATCTGTGTGCTCATATCATCGGAGTACAATATAATTTACTAAACGTCTTTCCATAAATGCATGTTGGCTAAATATTCTATTTATTTACTTATTTATGCCAAGGGTAACTATTGGAGGGGATGGAAAGAGAACTCTAGCTGTTAACTTGATAGCCTTAATGATTGCCCTTCAAGTCAAATGCCAGCTCCCTCAAACCACTTCATCTGGCTGAGGACTTAAACCAGAAGAGGGGGGATGTGGGGCCCACGCTTGGAATGTCAGGGACAAGAGGATCTCAAAAGACCAGCCAGGTTAGTCCTTAAAAAAAGAAAGGAAGGAAGGAAGGAGGAGAAAAGAAAATAAAGGAAAGGAAAGACTGGATAGAAGTCTTTCTCTGCTAATACTGAGAATAAAATTTGAAGTTTGAGGGACTTTCTTAGGCATATGTAGAACACATTTTTGTACCTGAATTTTATTTTAATGTTTACAGGGAGAAAGCAGACCTATTTTATTGTGATGTAACAGACATTTATAAACCACCTTCTCTGTGGATTTCTCCAGGTGATGAGGCACCCAGACCACGTGTCATCCAGTGTCTATCTGTGGGCTCATCATGAGAAGCTTGTCATTATCGACCAATCGGTGGCTTTTGTGGGTGGGATTGACCTCGCCTATGGAAGGTGGGATGATGATGAACACAGACTCACAGATGTGGGCAGTGTGAAGCGAGTCACCTCAGGACTGTCCATGGGCTCTCTCACAGTAAGTACCTGTCACCTCTGTGGGACAGCACAAAACGGACAGGCTTGTCTAAACCCATATGAATAGCATGACTGACCCCGTGATTCAGAGGTGGCATCCAAGAGGTGTGATGGACATACCCACTAGCCTGCTCTACCTGCCTAACCCGGAACCCGGCCTCGTTCAGCTTCTCTCCCATAGGGAGAGAGAGCGTGAGGTCGGTGTAGCGGTTTAGTGTATGCTATTTCAATCAGCTCCCTGGTTTTCTGTTCAAAGTAGGAATTTAATTTTCTATTTGAGAGAAGATGTTCATGAACAAAAATGTGTGACAGTTGGTACTTAGGTTAAATAAGAGTAAGAAGCCCATCCCAGGAAGCTTCCAGAGCTTCGTTTTGTGCACTTCACTTATAAGAGTGTGTGCATTTGTTTTTAGCATTTCCCTACTTACGGATGCAAAAATCAGCAGATCAGTTTGGGGTCACTTAGAGTGAATTGGAGCAGGAAGTTACCTAATAATTTCCCAGAGCCCTGCTAATCAGGAGCTGCCAAAACACTTGTTCTGGGTTTCAGCTCTCCACTGCCAAAGTGCTGTATCCTATTCAAAGATGTCGTGGGCTCTTCTTACTTACTGATGGTTACGTTGTGCTGGCTTCTGAGGGTTGAGAGGAAGAACAATGTACCGCCTAGACAAACGGGTTAGCTTTTCTCATCGAAGTGACCCAAGACTGGACAAGGGACGCAAGGGAGGTGAGGCTGCTTGGCCACAGGTTAGGTACAGTCCATGCTGCTGAAGGTGTGGAGGCAGGAGCTGGACTCCTGCTCGTCCCATTCCAGCTGCAGTGAGGAAGCTCAGAGAAGACAAGCCCTCAAGCCTCAAGGCCCTCCCCCAGTGGTTCGCCTCCCCCAGCAAGGTTCCACCTCCTAAAGCCTTCCAAAACACTGCCACCAACTGGGAGCTAAGTGTTCAAACAGCCTGTGGGGAACATTTCTCGTTCAAGCCACAGCAAAGGGTAACAAAGAAAATGATTGACCGGGCAGTCAGTTCAGTAGAGCAGTTGTGTAGTTCAGCAGTGGATTTCAGTAGTGTAATTAGTGTGAGGTAAAAGGGTCAGAGAAGGAAATTTTGAGAATTTTAGCTAGGTGTGGTGGCACGCACCTTTAATCTCAAAATGTGGGAGGAAGAAGCAGGTGGATCTCTGAGTCTGAGACCAGCCTGATCTACATAGAAAGTTCCGGGACAGCCAGGGCTATGTAGAGAGACTCTATCTCAAAAGCAAAATAAAAACAAAAGAATCTGACTGCAAATCCCCACCACCCCATGGCTGACCTGAGACTCTAAGAGTTTGTTCTGAGGGAACCACCACTGTCTGTAAACCTCCTCTCAGCTCTACTGAAGTGAAAGCCCATTGCATGTCACACATTTTTTTTTTAATAACTTTCTCAGGCAGCAACAATAGAGTCTATGGAATCCTTAAACCTAAAGGATAAACACGAACCTCATAAAAACGAGCCCGTCATGAAGAGTCCAGATGAAACAGACGGCAAGCTGAGAGGGATAGGAAAGCCCCGGAAATTCTCCAAGTTTAGTCTCTATCGACAGCTGCAGCGTCGCCATCTACACAGCTCGGACAGCGTCAGCAGCATCGACAGCGCCTCCAGTGAGTCACGCCTTTGCTGGAACGTCTCGGGGCTGTGCTGTGACCCTCGCAGCCGGGCCTTGGCCGACCGCTTTTACAAAATCTGTGGTGGCATTGAGTGAGTAATGCCTCAAGATGGCCATGCCGCCCCATGTGACACCACGGCACCTCTGGCACTGTTTTTATTTTGAGACAGGGTCTCACGTATCCCAGGCTGGTCTCAAACGCACTATGTGGTAGAGACTGATCTTGGGGTCCTGTCCATCCCACCCTAGATCACAGGCAGGCACCGAGATGCCTGTTTTATAAGGTTCTGGGATTTAACCAAGGGCTCTCTCTCTGCATGTAAGCAAGCACACTACCAATTGAGGTCCGTGTCTGGTTTCCTCATTTAAAAATGTATTTATTTATTATCAATACAAAGTAGTCATAACGACCACTGTTGAAACTTTTGATGGTCCCATAATGACTAAAGCTTTCTAAAATATGACACACTATAAAGGGAAAAGGAAGGCCTTAGGTATACTTTACAAACCTTATGTAGAAGAAATGTATTTCTCTTTTCATCCAGAAATATATCAGTAGACATCAGATATTCTATATCTTATGAGTTGACTATTCTTTGCAAATCTTGCTTAGAGCTCTGTGATTTTCTATCACACTAGCTCCCATGGCTGTTTCTGTAGACCTGTTTATTTTAAAAATGGTTAAGCTTGCTTTCAAGTTTAGAAAATTTTATATAGATACATACATATATATGTAAACGTTTCTTTGTAAAACAAAAGAGAACTCTCAACTTTCTCCAGGTTATTCTAACCACTATAGAAGCCACCAGAATCTAATCCATGGTTTAAAGCCCCACTTGAGACTCTTTCGTCCTTCCAGTGAGTCCCAGCAGGGGCTGGCTGGGCACAGCACTGGTAAGTGACTCGCTAGTGTCAGGAGCCCACGGGCTTCAGCTTCTGTTGCTTCTCCTGCCATGTGAGCACAGTGAGTGTGTGTTCAGAACGGCTTGCTGCTCAGTCTTCGTGTCCCGTGTTAGGTAGGACCTGCTCCATGTAAGTGCAAGCTCTGTGCTTCTGAGAACCTACACGCCAGTGGTGGAGAGAAGAAAACATGCTGAGCAACCCTGGAGCACAAGGCATGCATTCACAAGCACACACACACACACACACACACACACACACAGGTGTACAGTTCTGTGCAAGGCCCTTGCTGACCCAGAGAGATGTTTCCAGTAGGGAGCTTGTCCTCTGGGTCTGACAGTGAGGACGGGAAGCTTGAGGGGTAGGTGAGGATGGGAAGCTTGAGGGGTAGGTAAGGATGGGAAGCTTGAGGGGTAGGTGAGGTCGGGAAGCTTGAGGGGTAGGTGAGGATGGGAAGCTTGAGGGGTAGGTGAGGACGGGAAGCTTGAGGGGTAGGTGAGGACGGGAAGGTGTTGCAGGTGAAGGGAATGATCCCAGCAAAGGCCCTGAGATGGAAAAGACCAACATTTTACCGGTTAACAGGAAATGCCACTTTCGGCTGAGACGTGGTGACGGGTGTTAAGAGGACACACTGGGGCACAGAGTCCCCGAGAAAGTGGGGAAAATATGACTTGATTTGTTGAAAAAAATCGTGAAGGTTTTGGTAGAGCTATCATGTTTTCCACAGGATGAGTTAGAAAATGTTGTCTGATTCCTTTTATGAGAAGAATTTATCAGGGCCTAAATTATGGAGGTGGGCATGGAGATGATTTGGCAACTCCTCTGACCTAAGGATGAGGAATTAGCACAATAAACCAGCAGCCGAGTGTTCAGCTGCTCCCACACTGCCCTGGATGCCTGTGATGCCTGACAGGAACATGATCTCCTTGTCACCGATGAGAAAACTTGACCCTGATGGCAAGAGACTCACTTACCCAGTGTAGTCCCAGTTCATCCGCGTCTCACACTCAGTATTTACGTGTGGAACTTAGCAGAAATGCAAACACCTGGTCCATTTGACCTCGGCTTGATCCCAAGGCTAAGATTTTGTTCTGCTAGATTAAGATGTGGGAGACCCACTGATAGGCCGGCATGAATCTCCAGGGAACCTGACTAGTAGGGCTGGAACTTAGAGAGTGGCTCCAACGTTCTTTAGGAATCCAGCTTTTAAATTGTTTTGAATTCTATGTGTTTATTTTTGTGTGTACATATGAGGGTGCCTAGGTTACTATGGTGACTGTGCGGAGGTCAGAGAGGACTTGTAGGAGCTGGTCTTCCCTTTCCACTAAGTGGGGCCAAGGGAGTGAACTCAGGTCTCCAGGCTTGGTAGCAAGCTCCTTTATCTGCTGAGCCATCCCATGGACCCAGACACAGCAATTTTTAAACTGCATTAACTATATGTAATGAACCAAAGCTCAGTGTAACTGTTAATCTTGTAAATTCTATTGATACCCACTTAAAAATAGGAAACGTTATATGGGAGGTGTCTCAGTTATTTAACATAAGGCTAGTTCTTGATTGGCATATAAGTTCATGGCAGCTTTCATTTTTGTCTGTGCCTGTGTGCACCTCAGTGTTCTGAGGTCTGGAGGCTTCCGGGTTACCGAGAGGGGACAAAGACAGGACAAAGACCTGCAGCTCTAAGTATTAAGAAGCATTCTTAATTAAGCAGGCCTGGAGAGCGGCCATTCTGGTGTGTGTGTTTGCTGCTTTGTAAGTGAGGTTCAAAGTGGGATAAAAGAATGAAATTGCTGAAGTGTGAAAGGGTCTGCCCCTTGACAGTCAGTGGGGGGCAAGGGGTGGGGGTGGGGGTGGGGAGCAGGTGGAACTGAGGCACATTAGGCCAACCCTGGCTGTGGGTGTGAGAGACCCACAGTGATGCTGCTGGGAAGTGTCCTTGACAAGCATTTACAGTCTCCTCCACTCACTGACTGGAGACGTGTTTATTTTAAGAGAAAAGAAGGAAGTAAACCACCCACATTTTAGCCTCTGGAATTGATAAGGAAGTAGGGGTTGGGTCATCCTTAATGAGACAGAGCAGCCATTAAAGCAGAAACTCACATTGTTCTTTAAAGATTTATTTTAACTTTAATTATGTGTATATTTGTGGTGGCTGCAGGAAGCCAAACTCAGGTCGCTGAAATAACAGCATGCACGCCTAACTGAGCCAGCTCTCCAGCCCCTTGCATGCTTAATTGAATAAATGTGTACTGAGCCCTATGCCATGCCAACCACCGTCCTAAGTACTATGAATGAAATTAAGGTAATAAGGATGGATGTTACACACACTGGCCGTTGCTTGTAGTATATCAAGCAGTGATAATTATTACAGTGGAGACCAATGGTGTGAAAGCAGAGGGGTGAATTACTCTTCTTAAATAACCTGATTAAAGAATGATATTTATGGGTTGAGTTTGAACTAGACATCAAAAAGGAGAGGAGGAGAATAAGAAACTTTGGGGAGGTGTCCTAAGCCAGGAGCAATAGCAAATTCAAAGAGTGCAAGGCAGGGGAACGATTGGGATGTTCTAGAAATGTGGCTGTGGAGGTGGGAATGTTAGACAAGCAAGAAGGTGGGGACTGGATGGATTATAAGCAGCTTTGCAGGCTACTGTAAGAATTTCATCTCTGCAGAAGTCAGTAAGTCATGACTGGAAGGGAAGCCACATGGAAGGGACTCCCAGGATGCCTTGCCGTGCGTGCAGAGGCCAGTATGCAGGGTACAGGTGTGAGGGGTCCCTGCAGGTGTCCAGGCAGGGGAATGAACTGCATGAAGAGATAAGTATGAAAACCAGGTGCAGGCTGACTTTGTTAACCTGGATCAGACTCCAGGGAGTCTAAAAAGAGACAGTTTCTCTCCAGTGTACTTAAGCCCAGTATAATTTGGAAAAAAAGTTTCTTGATGGAATACAATCCCCTGTGCACAAAGAAGCATAATTACATTGAAACTCAACTCAGGGCACACGTCATTTCCTCCAAGAAGATGGGTTCTAGAGATAGGCTGCCTGTACTAGCTTAAGGGCCTAAAGTTCTGACCTGGTCTGGTCATACAGATAGTGTAGACGTCATTTGGGCTGTTAGGCACCGTCTGGTCCTGATTGTATGAGTTCCGGGGAGCCGCTGGCCATGACAGTCATTTAGATTCCTAGTCACCTCCAGTCCTGGTTGTAGGAGCTGGATACACCTGGCCTAACAGGTAACACAGATCACCCTACTGTTTATCACTCCCAACTCTCAACTTTCGGGGTGGAAAAACAGGTTTTTCATCTTTCTTACTGGAAAGACAATCCTGTGTGCTTAGCATTCCTGGTTTCTCTGGAGATCTGTGGGTGCAAGGGCCTCCTTGCTGTGCTTCCAACACAGGTAAGATCACTGCAGGGTTCATGCAGAAAGACTGCGCTAAACTTAATTCCTCTTAATGAGGTCAGTAACCATGGTAGATTCTGTAGTAAGTATTTTAATTCAAAGAGCATTCAGCCCCCCTCATGGATTTTTTGCTTTGTTTTGTTTTTGTTTTTGAGACAGGGTTACTCTGTGTAACAGCCCTGGCTGTCCTGGAACTCACTCTGGCTGGAAACTCACAGCCTCAAGGATTTTTTTTTTTTTTTTTTTTTTTTTGTCTTTTCAGAATTATGTTCTAAGGGTGGTGCCAGGTTTCTATTGCTTTGCTTGACACTATTTTAAATACAATATTTGATTCCTCTTATACTTGGGAAACATTTGCTGAGCTTTCTTTTGTAAGTAATATTGAGCAGATCAGTAAGCAGGATTTCACATTGATGGGGTGGTAATGGTAAGTTAAGGCTTCTCCAGACTTCTCTGGGCTGCAGTGCACCGGGTGCATAAGACGCCATGTTCCCTCAAGAAGCTTAGCTCAGGCAGGCATGGTAGCACGTAGCTGCAGTCTCAGCTTTTGGGGAACAGGGCCAGAGGACTGTGGCAAACCTGAGGCCAGCCTGGCTTCCACAGTGAGTTTGAAGCCAGCTAAGGCCAGATAGGTCTTGTCTGAAAACAAAACAAAACAAGACAAGGAAGAAAACCAGCTTATTGTCTGATAGCTGATCGTGAAATAGTTTGAAATCTTTTACTGATTAGCATGGTGGTCAGCACTCTTGCTGCAGGTGAAACCTTCTTGACAGACTCAAGACAAGGTCGCAACCCTTCCCACACACTTGGAAATCTAGAAAGCTTGAAGACTGAATATTTCAAAAACACATAGCTCATTCAGGACCTGGATTGGAACTACCCTCAGATATGAAAATAGGTTCAAAATGTAGGGTATTGAGAATGTAGCTCAGTGGTAGAGGCCTTGCTAGCACACATGAGGCCCCAACACTACAAAAGACTTGGAAGGCAGAGACCGAGAAAGGAGAGAACAGTTGTTTCGGGATAATGTTCTATCTTAGGGCACAGATTTGAAAATGAATACTAAAAGAACTTATTTTCAGTTTTCTTTTTTTTTTTTTTTTTTTTTTTTTTTTTTTTTTTTTTTTGGTTTTTCGAGACAGGGTTTCTCTGTGTAGCTTTGCGCCTTTCCTGGAACTCACTTGGTAGCTCAGGCTGGCCTCGAACTCACAGAGATCCGCCTGCCTCTGCCTCCCGAGTGCTGGGATTAAAGGCGTGCGCCACCACCGCCCGGCCCATTTTTCAGTTTTCAAACTTAAGTATGAAGTGGGACAAACCCACAGAGGTCTACAAGAAACCCTGGAGTCAGACATGGTCCAGAATCTAGAACGTGCTGGGATATAGAAAAGTGATGTCACATCCATGGCCTGTGTTATGTGGCACTCACACCAGGCTCCAGCAGTCCAGGGCGTGTAAGCAAACTGTACATATATGGCCTGAGCCGGACAACGCAGTCAGGATAATCTCACATCAGTTCAGGTCAGCTTCTGATAAAACATGAACCGGGAACACACCATCGCGCTTTTAGAGTTTGGGAACTGGGAAGTTGTGGATTCCTTTTGTTAGGTCCAGGATCACGAAATAATGGAGGACAGACTGCCAAAGTCTATTAAAACAGGAGCAGACTTTATTACAGAAAAAACAGAGATAGAAAAGAAAATCACCCCAGGCCACAAAAGCTTATCAGCTAGCTGAGACCACAGCCAGGGGTCGGGATTCTGAAGCTGTGGCAATGGAGGTGGGTTCTGGCCCCCTTTTTATAGCAAGAAATAAGCATTAGGCATGGACAAAAGAATTTGTAGAGCTTTTAGAGACAAATTGCTTCTTAGGTTTTACAGTTTTCCGTTAACAAGGTTTTAGAGGGTTTCATCTAAATGATCGTATATCCCTGCAGCCCTTCCTGACACAGTAAATTGATGATTGTCCAAACCTGCAACTTTCCCTAACATAGCTGAGTTCCCAGAGCGGGAGGAATACGAAGCAATGCAAAGCAGGTTGTCACGGAGAACTCGTTAAAAGTTAACTTTGGCTTTGGTAATGAGTGGTAGGGGGCTACCGAAAAAGAGCTAACCCCAGGACTACAGAGGGCAATCTTTAGTAAGAAAAAAACCTAACATTTGGGTTGCTGACAGAGCTGCCCATCATAAAACACGGAAGGGCCCAGGTAAAGGTTAATCCCCATTTGCTAGCAAAGCTGACGACTGTCGGCGTCCATCTCTTAAGCTTATAATTTTTTATTCCTATATTTTTATCTTACTCCTATATTTCTGGACCCTTCACTTTGAGTAGACTGGGCTGGTGGAGTCTGTCTAGGTCAACTTATGGAGGCTCCAGTGAGTCAGGCTGAAATCTTCTAATTCAAAAAATGCTGGAGAACACCATGGTGGGGTGTAGCTGAAGTTTCCCTGTGTCCTGGCCAGTCAGCGGTCAGGACAAATCTCTCTCACCCGCCAGTCCTGCAGCCGCTCAGACCCAAGTAAACACACAGAGGCGTACATTAATTATAACTGCATGGCCGTGGCTCAAGCTTTTAGCTAGCTAGCCCTATATCTTAAATTAGCCTGTAACTATTAATCTATGTATCACCACATGTTTTGTGGCTTTACCTGTGTGCCATTATATGCTGCTCCCTGGATGGCAGTCTGGTGTCTCCTGACTCAGCCTTCCACTTCCCAAAATTCTCCTTGTCTGTTTATCCCGCCTATACTTCCTGCCTGGCTACTGGCCAGTCAGCATTTTATTTATTAATAATAATAATAATAATAATAATAATAATAATAATAATAGCAATGCATTCACAGCATACAGAACATCCCACTACAGTGGAGGGAGGGGGTGGTGGTGGTTAAAGGTAAAGATTCTTTGAAGGATATACTTGATGTAAAGGGATCCAACTAGGTTGTGCCAATGTGCTCAAGACTGAGGTAGATGGAAATTTCCTGAAGAATGATTAGACTATCCTTATGGTTTCAGAAGTGGTGATGGGAGGAAGATAGTTGGGCCGAGTAGTGGAGAGCAGCACAGGCCCTGAGAGGCTGGAACTGAGTTACCCATGGAGGGATTGATGCTGCAGGATGCTGGCAATTTTAGTGTTAGGTGTGACAAAAAGAGGTGACCTCAGCAAGGCCTGGAGACTCCTGGCAAGAACAGAAGATGCCCTTGTGCAAACTTTGGCTGCTGGCAGACCAGGGCATAGAGAACTGGCATGGGGCACCAAGGAGAGAGACGAAATTGTGATGATGTCATTCGGGAGCCAGATGTGGTGCTGGTGTGCCTGCTCACAGCTGTCCACGTGTGCACAGCTGCCTCTGTGTGTCTTGAGGAGGACTGCCTCCTCAAGAGGAATAGTTGAGACTTGGCTAGAAACAAAAGCATATTTGAATTGCGGGCATCTGAATTCAGTTACTGTTAGGGTCGTTTTCTGAGACTAGAAATTTACTTTCATTTTTTTTTCAAATGATAACCACCTATCATAATATTTCAACAAGTGTATGGGTGTCTGTGTTAGAATCTTAGCTTCATTTCTCAAGTTGATGAAAATAAATTATATTTATACATATGTTTGCAGTCACCACACACAGCTAATACTGTGTCTCAAACTTAATAGTTACATTTGTGTCTCTTAATTTTTTCCTACAGGGTGGGGGTGGGGGTGCACCCATGCGCATGTGGCATGGCAGGCCTGTGGAGAATAGAGAACAACTTGAGGGAGTCAGTTCTTTCACCTTGTGAGCCCTGGGATTGATTCAGGGCCCCGGGCTCAGTTGCAGGGACCTTTGTCTACACAGCCAGGTCTCTGTTTCTGTGTTTTGTCAGTTTGGGATCGACTCATCATTTATTTTATGTTCTCACTCTCTGTCCCTCCTTCCTTACCTCCCTAGCTCAAGTCTCCCTTCCCAACAAGATCCGTGCTTGCTATGAAGCGCCTGCAGTAGCCCGCAGCCCACACATGCTCTTTCCTTTCAGGTGTGCACAACAGGAAAGCCAACAGCTGGGAGAGGACAGTAGAGGTCTGCTTCAAGCAGTAGTTGCTTCTGTTGACATTGACACTTTAAACCATTTTTCATTCAGTATACTTAGTGACCTTTGGAAAGTTAATTATTAATTTTGAGATAGAATATTAGGTGTGTGGTGACTGAATAAAAGTATTTGTTCTGCAAACATTTATTAATTACTTCCTGGATACTGGGAGCCACAGCAGATGGTGAAGGGATACGGTGCTGACTCTGAGGAGGGAAATCCACTCAGCATTTTATGCAGTTGCATGGCCTGGTCAAAGGCCTGGGGAGGGCATTTCCAGACAGGACAACATCAGTGCTGGTGACGCCACTCCCTGAAGGGGTCTGCTCTGTCTCTCTTGAGGTTGGGATGATGTGGCCTATAGTGAACGACTAAGAGATCAGGCCAAGGGAGGGAAGAGCATTGTACACAGAATGGGTAACACGCAAACTGCACAGAGGCAGGGCGGGTCAGCCTGCAAAGTATAGTGAAAACTAGGGCATGTTGAAGCCTGGGGCCAGGTGAAGGGAGGTTGGGGAGAAAAAGACAGATGGCTGTCGGATCGGGAGAGACTCCTACATACGCTGATCCCTTAGTGCTTGAACCACCTGTAGAAGGGAGCTGATTCCAGAGAGGGTTTTCAACAGCTTCGCATTTCACCAAGACAGTCCTGGGGTGATACGGCAGTGGAAATGTGGGGTGGCCAGTAGACTCTCACTGGCCTCTTCAAGTGGTACTATTATTATTCATTCACCAATCATTCCCGCACCCCACGCCTGCCTGTCTGACGCCTCTTTTGTGCCTAGCACTACCTTTGTGGTTTCTGTTCGGCTTCTCCCCTGCTTCGTTGTCTTTACGACTGACACATCCCTGAGACCTTTGCACTGCTTAACTTGAGGTGTCGGTTCTTAAGTAGAGTGGTCCGCTAGGCTCCTTGTGGAATGCTGCTGCAAACTGCCGCTTTGGTGCCTCGATTGTGAGCTTCCGTCTGTTCTATTTCTGTGGATGATGTTTGTGATTTTAGGAGTATAGAATGTTAGAGACTGAAAGATCATAGCTGTCATCTAGGGCAAATCATACTTTCTACATGGAAGGCTGTATGACCCCCAAATGTAGAAGCCTGGTGTCTATAGCTAATTCTGGGGCTGGAACATGGACTGCCTCTAAATATGAGACTCATGCTTTTTGAGATGAGAAAGGCATGAATATCCACCATATTGGGAAGGGAAGAGGTACCTGGCTCCTGTTGCCTCTGTCTAGTGTGTTCTCATCCTCATCTGGCTGTAGTGTTCTTGTGGCGCCCCACATGGGGAATTCTTTCTTTACTCTGTGGTCTAGTCTCCCTGGCCTGGTAGGCTTTGAGAATAAGCTACTCAATTGCCAAGAACATTAACTTCCACGGTCTAAGGACGACTCTGGTTAGAGCCTACATTGCTACCTAAAGAGAGCCTCGAGAGGGTTGATCAAATGGACACAGGCTGTCCTAGTGACAGGATCCGGGAGGAAAAGTGAGGGACGCTCTGCGGGCCGACCCAGCTCACAGTCTCTGAGCCAATCTTGCACTGTTCACAGACACTGGCTCCATCCGAAGTGTGCAGACAGGTGTGGGCGAGCTCCACGGGGAGACCAGGTTTTGGCATGGGAAGGATTACTGCAACTTTGTCTTCAAGGACTGGGTTCAGCTGGACAAGCCTTTTGCTGGTGAGTATCGGGAGGAGGGTGGCTTCAGGCTCTGCTGTGTTTTTCACTCTGAGGCATCTCAGCAAGTACGCATGTACATGATCCAAATGCCTTCTGTTTTGTTTAAGGTTTTTATTTGCATTTATTGACCATATGTACATTTTTGTACATGTATATGAAGTACTTTGGACCTACCCACCCCCATCACCCTTTCTTCTCCCTCCCGTTCCCATTGGCCCCCTTCTCTTCCCAATGAGAAACCCTTCTACTTCTGATGGTCCAGTGAGTTTAATTAGGTTTGCATGGGTAAGGGGTCACTTACAGAAGCACAGGTGACTCCCAAGTGGCTACACCACTGAAGAAAATGTCATTTCCTTCCCTGGCTGCCATTAGCAACCTGTAGATCCTCGATGAGGAGCCGGGGCCTCATGGCTGTTTATTTTTGTCTTTGAGGTTTTGGTTAAATTTTAGAGATCTGATTTGGTCATTACCTGTATGAGCTTTTTGTTGTAGTGGTAAGAAAAAAAACATAAAACTTAAAATTTCCCACAGGTATATTTTAGGGTAATAAACTGAAATTTTCCATCAGAGGGTAGCCTTCTTTTGGTCATGTCCTTTTGTATTTATTTTCTCTGTCTTTTTTTATTAGAGGATGTATCTTAGATAATGATTGTGCTTATATCTAAGAGGTGGCCAGTATGGTGTTGTGCATATAGATAGCCTGCTGTTATTGCCACAGATCAAAAGGAAAATCTTATCAAGCATGCAGGCTTAGATTATTTGTACCAATTCACATCTTGCCTTGTCTGTAGATTAATACTGAGTATATATTAGGGTTAGTGGAGTGGGTAGATGACTGAATTTCTTGATTGAAGATCTGTGTTTGCCTTGAGCATGACTATGTTGTATCCTGGTTGAGTTCAGAGTGTTTTTGTCCCCTGGCGCTGAACTTAGTGATGTGTCCTTGCCTGGTGGCCCTGGGCAGATTTCATTGACAGGTACTCCATGCCCCGGATGCCTTGGCATGATATTGGTTCTGTGGTCCACGGGAAGGCAGCTCGTGATGTGGCTCGTCACTTCATCCAGCGCTGGAACTTCACGAAGGTATCAATGTTGTTAGCACTTGGCCCACATTGGTCCCTGGCTGAGGAGAAGCTCAGAGGCTTGGCAGGAAAGGACTGCTGTGGCCACATCTGTGACACCACCTATTGCTGGGGATATCATTGTCATAGTGTTGGGTTTCCGAGTACTACAAAAAAAGGAAGCTGTCTTTTGGAGTATTATGACAGACAACTCCAGATGTAAAGGGATAAATGCGGCAATCACATCCTGTGAATTTAAGCCTTTGAACCCCGTAAGCAGAAGTGTCAAGTATTTGCAGAGACAGGGCCAGTAGGTATGTAGACAACTACTATAGAATCTGCAGGGCTGTTTAGATGAGAGGCTCAGATCCTGTGCTGGCCTGGCCCACCGCTGGCACAGGACCGTGGAGCTGGCTCTGAGCAGGGAAAGCAGAAGCCAGAGCCATTTCTTTCCTCCAGATGGAACCCACTTACAAGCTAGCAAGCAAGACCCTAGCATGCAGAAATTCAGCCTTGTCATTGGTGCTGTTAAGGCCCCCTACATTAACTTAAATAATGATGCTGTCTGCTCTGATAACCTGGAAAAGAGACCTAGTTGAGTTACTTCCATGAAAAACTTAGGGTATTAGTTTACTTACTATTCATGTGAAAGTTACAAAAAAACATCAGTGCAGTATTTTAAATTCAAGTTTGGAGGGGATACCTGAGTAAGCAAAGAAATATTACTTTTTTTTTTTTAGTTTTTCAAGACAGAGTTTCTCTGTGTAGCCTTGGCTGTCCTGGAACTAGCTTTGCAGATCAGGCTGGCCTTGAACTCACAGAGATCCCCCTGCCTCTGCCTCCTGAATGCTGGGGCTAAAGATGTGCACCACCACTGCCCGGCACAATATTAGTTTTAATCTACTGTACTGTCAAAAATAAAAATATTGCTAATATTTACAGTTGCTATGCTCCCATGCCCTGATCCTGGGAGGATAAATTAATACAACACCCAATAGTATTTTAGGTATAAAATCTTTTCCTGCTGGGCGGTGGTGCACACGCCTTTAATCTCAGCACTGGGGAGGCAGGCAGGCGGATCTCTTTGAGTTTGAGGCCAACCTGGACTACAGAGTGAGTTCCAGGAAAGGCACAAAGCTACACAGAGAAACCCTGTCTCGAAACCGCCCCCCTCAAAAAAAAAAATTCTTTTCTCAGGAAAAGTATTTCCACATCACTTCTGATGGTTCACATACAGCCAGAACTAGTTAAAATGCTAATTAATGGTACTAAAAACATTGTTTTTGAGACAGGCTTCCTATGTAGCCCACCCTGGCCTGGACCTCACAGTATTCCTCCTGCTTTAGCGTCCAGAGTTATAGAGTGATAGATGAGCTCTGAGTTCCTGAGTAATATGATCAAATCAGGATCCTTAGTCCTATTTTACTGTGAAGATGTTTAAAATGAAATCATGCCTAATTGCTGTGGTAAGACATTTACAAAATAGTAAGACAAAATAAGAATTTCATTTTTGCAATTTTATATCGCCGTCACTGTGGGTTACATCTAGTTTTCTCCTACAATATAAAAGCATGTATGCCTGCCACCAAGGCAGAAGAGAAAGAGGATGCAGGAAACAAAGGCAGCTTCCAGCTTTTAACTTAGAAAAATCCGTTCATAATTATTTTGCTTCCAAGGGACCTGCATTTCTTTTCTTGCATCCAAGTGAGGAATAATGGATCTTGTTCCTCGTTTGTAACTGTTTTGAATTTGCCTTTTCTGTTTCAGATTATGAAGCCAAAATACCGCTCCCTTTCTTACCCTTTCCTGCTCCCCAAATCACAGACCACTGCACATGAGCTGAGGTATCAGGTGCCTGAGGCAGTCCCCGCCAGAGTGCAGGTGAGCAAAGGGCTGCTGGGTAATGTCCTTGTGACTGCCACCTTGGCTTCAGATTTCCCAATAAGCGTTTTTTTTCTGAGGCATGCCTAAGTGGATCTTTGAAAATTCAGTGCTGTATTTACTCTTAGTGAATTCAGTTCCCCATCTTTCCAAAACTCTTGCATTATGTCTAATAAATGCATGACCTCATAAAGGCCACAGTGCAGTCATAGCTGCTCCTATAATCCCTTGAGGGGTTCCCAGAATTCCTTGAGAGGTGACCCTAGCAACACTTACACAGTAAACCTGGGCTGGGGCTGCTTAAGCACCAGGGATGATGCTGAAACTTGGAGTCTGGGAAGGGAGTTCTCATTCAATCGATTTAGTGCTTAATTAACCAAATACCTTTTAGAGGCCCTTTTAAAAGAGTAGGAAGTTGTTTAATAGAGTCATAAAATTTTACAGCTTCCATTACAACCTCTCAAATTACAAACAAGGAAACCCATGACCAGCAGGACTCTGAGGTTTATCCAGGGCCACCCACTGCCATGGATCCAAGCTCTGGCCCAGTTGTACACAGTTGGCTCCCTTTATCAATGACTTCTCCCTTGTCTTGAAGTTATCCAGGGACAGAATGAGGGTGGGCCACCTTTGGCTTTGCCTTTGCAACATCAAAAGCATTGTTTCCGCCAAAGCCCAGTACCCTGCTCGCTGTTCTTGTCTCCAGTGTAGATTGACCTAATTCAGACAGGGATTCTAGTGACCGTGCTTTTATAAATGAAGTGTCTAAATCTGTTCCTTTGCACTATGTGCAAGCACAGGCGTGTGCCTACCAAAAGTAAAATCACAACAGAGACAAAATAACACAGTAAAAAGAACAAACCAGGGTGGAGGAGATAGCCACACAAGCAGGAGGCTCGGAGTGTGAGCCTCAGAACCTCTGTAAAAAGGCTGGGCATTAGAATGTGCGCTTGTAATCCTAGCACTGGGAAGGTGGGGACCGAGGATCCCGGGGCTCACTGGCCAGCCAACCTAGTGAGCCACAGGCCAGTAAGAGATGCTGTCTCAAAAAATTAGGTGGCTAGCTCAAAAGCAATAATACCCAGGCTTGTCCTGTGGCCTCCACGTGAATCACACGTATGTGCACGTGTACCTACCCACACAAGGGTAATGCACCTAACCACCCACATGCAAACACACAAAGAAAAATAAAAAAAAAGGACAAACTTGAGAAAAGCTCCTCTAGTAGATATGTGCTCATCCCAGTTTTCAGAGAAAGTAAGGCCTTCAATTTGGAAGCACAGAGAGCTATACACTTGCATACAGGTTGATGAATACTTTATGAACCTATTTAATTTATTCTTTGTAGATAAGGAGAGCTTACTCATTCTGGAAGATGAAATAAGGATGCTGGTATTAAGAGAAAATCAGGATTTAAGATTTGAACTTGCAGCCGAGAGGCAGCGGCACACGCCTTTAATCCCAGCACTTGGGAGGCAGAGGCAGGCGGATCTCTGTGAGTTCGAGGCCAGCCTGGGCTACAGAGCGAGATCCAGGACAGGCACCAAAGCTATAGAAAAACCCTGTCTCAAAAAACCAAAAAAAAAAAAAAAAAAAAAAAAATTGAACTTGCATTAAAATTGGTGTGAGGGTCATCTTACTGAAGCTAGCTTCTGTTAAGTATTGGTCAAAAATGTATTGTTGATCTGCTGTGGAGATGGCATGAGGTGGGAGTGTCTGCTGCCACACCTGATGATTTGAGTTTGATATACTACACTCATGTGGTGGAAGGAGACTCCTGCAGGCTCTTCTCTGATCTTCACATCCTTCCTGTGTCAAGTGTGTGCCCACACACGTACACACGTCATTATATGATTTTATATAGATAGATAGATAGATCTCTCTATATATATCTGAGATATTTTTATCTCATTGCTGATTACATCAAGACTCAGCCAGCATGTTTAAATACCATATGTTTTATATAAGCATATGTTTAAGCACCATCTGTTTACACTGTAAGCCATCATTTGCGACCTGAGAGGAGGGGATAAAATACAATATTTGCTGCCTCTGGAAACATTGTTTCCTGGGAAGAGACAGTAGAAAATTCTTTTGGTAACTCCTCTGAATGTCCAAAGAGCTTGCTAACAAGGAGGGACAAGGCTGGTTCTTGTGCCTGAGGAATGAGACCACCTGCTGTAAACCACTGTCCTTGGAGAGGGTAACGGAGCTAGCTAGTGTAAGGCCAGAAGAGGGGTCTGAAGATGACGGTCAGTGACCTTGAACTTGCCCATCACCAGTGAAGATTAACCTATGACAGCTTTCCTAAACTGGCTTTTGCCTGTGAAATGCTGATAAGGATTTCACAGAAAATGGTTTTCCAAGGCTTCTTCACTAACAAAAAACAAACAAACAAACAAAGAGAAGTTGTGCCTTCATTATGCTGATATGTCAAGGAGCCACTGAAGGGCTTATGTGCCATGGGGCCATTTTCAAAGTTTATCGACCTGATTTCTCATTTTATTTCTTCTCATCTGCTTCGGTCTGAATCCACTGGAGCTTGAGGCTCACAGGTATGAAGAGCTTCCAGGGAAAGCCAGGGTGGTGGAGACGCTGGGAGTACTAAGGGCACTGTGGGGCTAAACCAGGAATGAAGGCAGGGACGCGACCGAGCAGACGCAGACACCCTGAAAATGAGGGCAAGGGACTGAAATGGAGGAAAGTTAGCTAAATGTCGCTGTCCATCCCTCCACAGGACCAATAATGGGTAGTGAGGAGTAGAAAAACTAGTACACTGAGAGTGCTGGAAGGCAGCTATGGGGCTGTGCTGGGAGACTACACTTGCCTGGCATCATTAAGTCCTGGGCTTTGATCCGGAAGACTGCACAGTCCCTCAAGAAAACTGACTTTCTCTCTCCCCGAAGCAGCAACTGCCAATTATCCCCTTAGCTTTGTGACCACCACATGCCCATGCTAGGATGTTGTCTGGCTTGGTCTTATACATGTAGTTACAGCCACTGGGGGTTCACAGACGCAGCTACCCCTGTGTGTGGAGAAGACACGATGAGACAGATGTCCTGTGGAGGGCTGAGCACTCCACAGCCCCTCAGTCTCTGCACATTGATCAGAAAGGCTACCTACTGTCCCGTGTGTGGCTCACAACCCTGGATATACTGGCAGCACTAGGGGGACACAGTGGGTCTCAAAAAACGCCACGTGAAGTTGGGAGGGAATGGTGTAGCTAGGGAAGGGACTGGAGGGAGGGAATGAGGAATCGACTTGATCAAAGCGCAATACCTGTGTATATTAAATCCTTTAACAATTAAACAAACACAGCATGGTGGTACACACCTATAATCTTAGCACTGGGAAAGTAGAAGCAGAAGGAGCAGAAGTTCAAGGTCATCCTTGTCTACCTGATGAGTTCAAATCCAGCCCGCGGTATGTGAAACCCTGTCTCAAAACAAAGCCAAAGAAACAAAGATCCACTGCTGGGCAACTCCTCATGGTTCTGCCGGTGTCGGCTCTTGATGTTCTCTCTACCCAGTGCTTCTCACCCTTCCTAAGGCTGCGCCTGTCATACAGTTCCTCATGGGGTGGTCATCCCCAACCTTAAAATTATTTCTGTTGTGACTTGTAACTGTAATATTGCTACTGTTGTGAATAATAATGTAAATATCTGATATGTGGGATAGCCAATACCCCTAGTAGAGTATCAGAAGGGTTGTTCGACTCCCAAAGGGATCATGAGCCACAAATTGAGAACCATTGCTGTGATATTTCAAAAGTTTTCAAGGAAGAACTTGACTTTGGAATCATTAGAAGGGTTCTAAGTCAAAATCCTTATGTCTTTTATTTATTGAAATGGAGAAAAAGAATATTTGACATGGTAAAGTAAATAATTGAGAAAATTCATTGTAAATGTATGTTTCCTGTCCTGACCACCTAATCCCAAATAACTTAGAGGCTGAATATAAATTATAAATGCTCTACCAATAGCTCAGGCTTGTTACTAGCTAACTCTTACACTTAAATTAACCCATATTTCTATTTATGCTTTGCCACATGGCTCATGCTTGCTACCTCTTTTTTTTTTACATGTCCTGCTTGCTCAGCAGCTAACTGGTGTCTCTCCTCACTCCACCTGCCTTCTTCCCATCATCCTCAGTTTGGTTTTCCTGCCTAACTTCATGCCCAGCTGACTGGCCTGTCAGCTTTTCTTAATCAATGAGAGTAATACGTATTCCATAGTGTAGAAAAGGATTGTTCCACAGCAATTCATAATTAGCCATTATTCATCTGCAGAAAGGAACCCAGGTATTAATATGAAAACCCTTGCACACTCTTCCACAGAGGAGTGGTGTGGCCAGGCCAAGGAGAGGGGAACTGCACCTTGTGGGATGGAGACCCATAGGCACTGTCACTTCTGAGAAAGTCACCCAGACCTGAGAACTGACTCCAGCAGCTTCTACCAACTCCTTTGTGTGGTTCTCTTTAGTGCTGAGAATTCTAGGAGCCTTCCCAGGACACTCGGAATACACAGCAGAGAAAGGCGGGAAGACCTGGGGAGAAGTGAGTAGGTAGGCTGGGATGCCTGCTCACAGAGGATAAAAGGGTCTTGTTCTCTCTCATAATAAATAGACCACTCCCATTGCTGTTTGAGATGCATTAAGACAGGGGTTGCTTGGCATTCTTAAGGTCAATGAAAATGCCCACTGCATGTCAACACCACTGATCCTTTTTTTAAAAAATTAAATTGGGCAGCTTATCATTGAAACCATTTTAGACAATCATGCTGAAATCCCTACATAGATGGAGACAAATACCTCCTGCCTACAAGGAAGGGGGAAACAGTGAAGGGGGAAGAGAAAGAAATGGAAAAGAAAGTTTATAGGCAAGTAAATGACATCCAAATTATACTGCTGCAAAGTTGTTCCCACAGTTGGGCTAAATGTCCAAATCACACTCGGTGGATGCGTTTAGAGAACAAAAAAGGTGTTGTATTGCAGGTGGGTACAAAGCAGAGCAGGAAAGGGGGGGGGTAGGATCTGAACACAGCACTGATGCTTGCTCTCCACCTGGCCATGCTATCTGAAGAGGTGCTGGAAACTGGGTGCTAGGTTCCTGCTGGAGGAGGTGGTCACCGGGGGCATTCCTGGGCGGTTATACCTTGTCCCTGAGCCTTCCTGTGTGTCTGCTTCCTGGATGCCGCGAGGTGAGCAACTCTGCCTTTCCACGGGCTCCCTGCCCCGTGCTCGGCTGCACCATGGCCCAGAAACAGTGGAGCCGGTCTGCCTAGACTAGAACCTGTGAAACCATCAACTGGTGTCAGTATCTTCTCCTGTCACTCATCCTTACGGGTGTCTTGATCACAGCTAAGAGAAAAAGCAGCTGTGTGCACTTACATGGATGGCAATTCCCTGAATTCATGGGGTTGGTTTTCCATTTACAAGCTAGGTTTTCATGGATCACCATGTGCGAACATGGGTCTTGGTGAGCAGCAGCTGCTTCTGAACAAGGAAGTTTTACTCCATGGCCAGCACTCGGGACTGCTTGTAGATTCCTTATTTATTTTCAACAATGTATGAGAAGTACTTCTGCCCAGCTCCGGTCTTTGCAGATATCGGAACTAAAGTTTGGTAGTTTGAAACAAGAGTAAATGATACAGACATGGTGGTGCCGGCACTTAAGAGGCTGAGGCAGGAGGATGCCCACCAGTTCAAGACCACTGTTGGCTATAGAATGAAACCCTGTCTCTCAAAACCAAACAAACAGCCTGCATGGGTCAATGATGAGAATGGACCTTGATTCCCTGCAGTCTGGCTCCAGCTCTGAGGTTATAAGTGCTAAAGGTGGACACTGTTTCCGGTATGTCCTAGGGTGACTGTAACCACAGAAGCCCCAGCAAGGTGACAGTGCTTCCTCTGTCACATCCTTTAGGACCATCTCCCATTGCCTATCTTTCTTTTGTATCTTTTTGGTTCCCCAAAGCACCCAACCATACATATCCGCTCCCACCCCACCCTTACCCAACCATACATATCTGCTCCCACCCCACCCTTACCCAACCATACATGTCCGCTCCCACCCCACCCTTACCCAACCATACATATCTGCTCCCACCCCACCCTTACCCAACCATACATATCCGCTCCCACCCCACCCTTACCCAACCATACATATCCGCTCCCACCCCACCCTTACCCGACCATACATATCCGCTCCCACCCCACCCTTACCCAACCATACATGTCCGCTCCCACCCCACCCTTACCCAACCATACATATCTGCTCCCACCCCACCCTTACCCAACCATACATATCCGCTCCCACCCCACCCTTACCCAACCATACATATCCGCTCCCACCCCACCCTTACCCAACCATACATATCCGCTCCCACCCCACCCTTACCCGACCATACATATCCGCTCCCACCCCACCCTTACCCGACCATACATATCCGCTCCCACCCCACCCTTACCCGACCATACATGTCCGCTCCCACCCCACCCTTACCCGACCATACATATCCGCTCCCACCCCACCCTTACCCGACCATACATGTCCGCTCCCACCCCACCCTTACCCGACCATACATGTCCGCTCCCACCCCACCCTTACCCGACCATACATGTCCGCTCCCACCCCACCCTTACCCGACCATACATATCCGCTCCCACCCCACCCTTACCCGACCATACATGTCCGCTCCCACCCCACCCTTACCCGACCATACATATCCGCTCCCACCCCACCCTTACCCTGAATGTCTCTTTTTTTAAACACTGTTTTCTTTCTCTCCTTCAAGACTGCCTTCTTCCTTTGGCTCTGGTAAAAGGCTGTTCTTGTGAAAATTGCCTAGCCAGTTGATCAGCAGGCCCTCACAAAGGGGTTGTTAGAGGGAGCTTGAGAAGGAGGCAGAGGCCTAGGTCCATGTCTTCACTTCCTTGACTGTGGTTGTTTTTAGCCCAGACTGGAAGAGCAAGGCTCAGTCTTGGGAGCGCTTCCTTTTCTCCTCAGACTCTGCCACTTGGGGGCATCCTCAGGAATGGATGCCAGCCTCACCCTGAGGGACAGGCACACACACACACACACACACACACACACACACACACACACACACACGTTTTTGTCCTAAGCAATCTTTGTCCATAATTCACTTGGACACTTAGGGAAGTAACAAGGAATTAAAATACATATTATATTAAATATATATATATATATATATATATATATATATATATATATATATATATATATATAATGTGTGTGTGTGTGTGTGTGTGTGTACATACCCACACTGAATTTACAGGGAATAGAAGCATTCTGGTGAAAAAGGAAAAACTTGGTGCAGACACTAGGAACGTCCTGAAAGTGTTTGTGGGAGAGATATTTCTATTCTTTATGTATTCCTCTTAGGCCCATTGTATGGGAGGGGAAAGGTTGTGGTTAATGAGGAGGCTATTTTTAGTTTAAAAAAATAGGACACTGTGCAAAGGAAAATTTCCAGTCCTAGTTATGATTTTGTCACTAAACCATCAAGTCCGATTTATGCCATTTTCATGTTGTGTATTCAAATTTGAGGTCTGAGAAGTGTAAGCTAGATCTTACTTCCAGAGCATTTGGGGAATTATTTTGCATGTGAGGGGATGGCCCCAGGGCTTGTCTCTGTTACATTGTTTCAAAAACTGAAACATGAGACAAGCTGGGAGGCCGATGAAACAGAAGGAGCAGAATGATTCTTAAATAGAAAACAAACAGACCCATCGACACATGCTTGGTGCTCTTGCCTACTGAGAGAACTTTCCAGACCATCGAGGAGGGAACGGATTACAGTGGCAAACACGTAGGCAGGGCCGAAAGGAAATTAGTTTCCATTGCTCTTGGGGCAACAGGCAAAGTTTAACTAATTAGAAGGGTGAACGACCAATAATCCCAGGTGATTTTTTTTTTTCTTTTGCCTCTCTTGCTTAAAATCTAACTTTCAAGCTTGTCCCCAGATGATGACTGCTCTTTTTTTTTTATTTTTTATTTTTTGGTTTTTTGAGACAGGGTTTCTCTGTGTAGTTTTGGTGCCTGTCCTGGATCTTGTTCTGTAGACCAGGCTGGCCTCAAACTCACAGAGATCCGCCTGTCTCTGCCTCCCAAGTGCTGGGATTAGAGGCATGCGCCACCACTGCCCGCCCCCACACTGATGACTTTTAACAAGCACTAGCTTCGCATTTCCTTAGGCTGGTGCCTATTATTTTAAAATTACTGTTTTACCAGACCTGTCTATAGATAATATATGTGGAACTGATTGTCTCCTGGGTTAGGTTCTATAGTCTTACTTCAACCGTCCTCTTAACTTGAGATTTCAACTGACTCTGTGAGGACCGGTTTCAACATTCATTTCAATTAGAAACAACAAATCTAGCTCTCTAGTTCGGCTCCCTTCCTTCCCCTTTCACCCCTCCCCCTTCCTTTTCTTCTCACTCCTACTTCTGTGAGACAGGGTCTCCTCAAGTCCAGGCTTGTCTTAAACTCACTGTGTAGCCAAGTTAAGACTTGAACTTCTGAGCCTCCTGCCTCCACTCTCCAAATGCTGGGCTCTCAGGTATGTGCCAGTGACATCTGGTTTATGGGGTGCTAGGGATGGCAAACACTCTCCCAACTGCTATATGCTCAGGCCTCTGATGATTCTTCTGTGATGATATGCAGTTGCTTAAGAAAACCAAGATGTGTATACTAAGTGAATGTCATACTGCACCAGTTAAAATCCTGGAAGGACTACCAAGTGAAAGTCATTTAGTGTTGGGAAGGCCAAGGGATGCCTCCAGCGTTCCCCTGCTCCCCGCGCCCCCCCTCCCCGCCCTGCAGCCATGCACTGCCACGGTCTGCTCTGTATCATCTGATCTGCCATAGCTCAAATGCACCTGCTAATGCTGTCATAGTTGGTCAACAGTTGCATCCTGTTTACTAGGTATGAGTCTTGCTGATACACATGTCGTGGTCATTAATCTCGGCCCTGCAACAGGGTCTTTGACCTGTATGCAAGTGCAGCTGAAGGACTGTCACAGGGAAAGAGGATGAAGTTGGTTGTAGTGACCCGAATAAGTCTTGAAATATTCCTCGTAGGAGCCACAACTTAAGTCTTTAAGTTTCAAATGAAAATGATCCTGGATGGAAGGGTGTTATTTTAGTTTGCTTTTCTGTTGCTATGGTAAGTGCCATGGCCAAAAAGAAATTGGGAGAAAAGGGTTTATTACATCTTACAGGTTTCAGTCCATTGTCCAGGGACGCCAAAACTCGAACTGAAGCAGGGACCACGGGGAATCAGCTTACTGGCTTGCTCCCTGGCTCCCATTCACACCATTTTAATACAGCCCAGGCCCACCTGCCCAGGGGTGGCATTGCTCACAGCGAGCCTGGTCCTCCTACATCAAGTAGAACTCAAGGAAATGCCCCAGAGACGTGCCCACAGGCCAGTGTGATGCGGCAGTTGTTCAGCTGAGGTTCATTCTTCCCAGCCGTGACAAAGGACAAGATTCGCTGTCACAAGGGTATTGTCCGAGTGTGCTCTAACGCTCCCTTGTGTCACGTGGGACTCGAGCCACGCTAGTCATTGGTTTAGAAGGAAAGGGAGCGACTCTGTTGTCTGATGTTCGCTGGCTGCTGATTTCTGTCTTGCAGCTGCTCCGATCTGCTGCTGATTGGTCCGCTGGGATAAAGCACCACGAGGAGTCGATCCACACTGCCTACACCCATGTGATAGAGAACAGCAAACACTACATCTACATTGAAGTAAGTACGTCAGCAAGTCAGTTAGGCCGCCTGCCTTC
This sequence comes from Peromyscus maniculatus bairdii, assembly GCF_049852395.1. Lineage (NCBI taxonomy): Eukaryota > Metazoa > Chordata > Mammalia > Rodentia > Cricetidae > Peromyscus > Peromyscus maniculatus. The sequence continues at coordinate 12,442,154 of NC_134857.1, read as the reverse complement.
CAAGTGTCTAAGTTCCCAGTGCTGTGACAAACACACGACCCAGAGCAGTTTGGGGGAAGGAAAGAGTTTATTTGGTTTACATTTCCACGTCACAGTTCATCGTTGAGGGAAGTCGGGGCAAGAAGTTAAGCAGGGCAGGGACTTGGAGGCAGGAACCAAAGAGACCATGGAGGAACATGGCTTACTGGCTTACTTCCCATGGCTTTCTTACACTACCCAGGAATACCTGCCCAGGGTTGGCAATGTGACAATGCCCCATTGAAGGACTGGATGCTCCCGTATCAATCATCGATCAGGAAAACGCTCCACAGAATTACTTGCCCATGAGCAATCTGATGGAGACGTTTTCTCAATTTAGGTTCATCTTCCTAGACAACTTTAGTTTGTGTTGAGTTGGCTAAAATCTAAGCAGGACACCAAGTATCATCTAAGACTGTAGGGACCCCATTTCAGGAGTCCGTATTAATAAGCATAAGTTGAGTTATGAAGGATTCCAGGGAAATACTGATTGAGGTCATTTGTATTTCCATCTCCCAGCATACCTGAATTCACTCTGCACCATCTTTAATTCAAGACTAATGGAGTCTTGCAAGCCCTTGTAGTACTAACATCTATCAGCTTATATATATATATTTTTCCTGGAACAACCCCAGCATGGATGTGGAGTTTTTCACTGGGGTATGGTTAGAAAGTCTAGCACGAAGCATGTGCTATTTCAGGAGAGCACACACATGCACACGTGCTCATACACACACACACACACACACACACACACACACACACACACACACACACGTACGTGTGCTGTGGGGAATCCTGGTGTAGGGAAAGACAGGGAAGGGAATGTGGGAATGGGTGATGTGAGGACGTTAAAACTGAGAGCCACTCTTCATGATAAAGCCTTTCCAGACCACAGACTATGTTCATGAGAAAATCTGAGAGCATCAAGATTTTACTGTGGGAACTTTAATTGAACTTCAAAGTAGATACAGAAATAGTACAAAACTCTTTGGAACCCCTGAGAAAAATAAAGAATCCCAATAATGGGGGGAGCAGACCAACACTTATCTCCATCCTTTATCCTGGTTTTATTTTTCCATTGAATAAAAATAGAATGTTTAGCCAGAAATGGATTGTCGGGAAAACCATGAGCCTTGTTTTCCCTCTCCTGGAGTCCTGTTACTCTTTCTTCCCTTACACAGAGTGACAGTTGATTAAAGAGCATCAGCAAACAGTTGTAGCTTTACTTATTTCTCAGACCTGGAGAAAGAAAGCTAATTCAAAATATTAGCAGCCTAAATGCCTGTGTGTCCCACATGGGATCATGCCGCAGATAACAGACATTAGTGGAAACCGGGGAAGTCCACTCAGGGATTTGATAGAACATTTGTTATCATTAACTGTGAGAATGATGCTGTCATTGCAAAAGATGTGACAGTTGCCTCATCCAGCATCCAGTCATTTGTTTCTTTTTTTTTTTTTTAAATAGCCTTAATACCAGCATCTTAGTTACTCTTCTTGTTGCCATGGTAAACAGCTAACAAAAGCAATTAAGGCAGCAAGGGTTTTGGCTGGTGGTTCTGAAGGCTACAGTCGGTCATGGCAGTGAAGTCAGGCTACAGGAGCAGGAGGTGTCTGGTCACATGACACACACAGTCAGGAAGCAGGGTGATGGATATGGGTGCTCAGCTCCCTTGCCTTTTTAATCAGTCTGTGGTCAGTTTGTGAAACGGAGCTGTCCACACTTAGGGTGTGTCCTACCACCTCAGTTAACCTATTCTATATAAGCCCTCACCAACATGCCCATGGGCTGGTTTCCATGGTGATTCTAAATTCCATCAAGTTGACCGTCATGACGATTACAACCAACTTTTCTTGCTCATGCCAGCATGGCATTGAATGAGGTCAGCAATGTGGCATTCATGTGGGCATTCATGATTATGGGCATTTCTGTGGGTGATACTCATCAAGGTAAACAGTTAGTATGTACTTTAATCTTCAGAAGAAAAAAAGAAAGAGAAAGAAAGCAAGCCATGGCATGTGGCAGTCTGTTCTTGTAGCTGATGAGGCATGCTAACTTTCTTTGTAGCAAGAGTTGTTCAAATCGTGTCCTCAGAAGAGGGTCTGCACAATGCCTTCCTGCAAGTTGTCTCCTGGAGCCATTGTGCCCATGTGTTCCCTGCTGTGTAAAATCCTGTGCACTCATAAAAATGGCACTGCTGTCAAAGGACGCAAATTTACTTCAAGTTATTCCTTGAGATGATTAGAAAATATTGCTTGAAGATTCATTTTGTTAGAAAATTACAGTTGTGTTGTAACAATCTGGATTCTATTTCAATAGGCAGTACTCATAATATTTATTGGTTGTTTTTAACATTCTTTTATGCAGCAATAAAAATCCTTTGTATCATTAGGATAATGTAGCCATTTTCTAACAATAGTTTTAAAGAATATTTTATAGATCAATGAATAACAGAAGTGCTTAAAAGAAATAAAACCCTTTTTTTAATATATATATATATATATATATATATATATATATATATATATATTAGAGATTTCAAATATTTTTTATATATATTTGAGAGCCAGGGAGATTACCCCCTGGAGAAAGTCCTTTCCATGTAAGCTTGAAGGATTAGAGTTCAAATCCTTAGCACACACATAAATACTGGGTGAACTAACTTCCTGGAAGCCTACCCTCACTTGCAAAGTAGAAACAGGAGATCCCCAGAGCAGACTGGCAAACTCTCAGCAAGTTGTGGATTCAGTTATTACTGAATCCAGTGGATTCAGGATTAACAGTTGCCTTGTTAATAAGGTGGAGAAAGATTAAAGGTGACTCCTGAGGCAGGCTGGAACCTCCACAAGCACACATGGGCACTCTGACCAGAACAAACACATGTGCATACACACATGACCATGCACACCACACAGAAAAAAAATTCCTTGAAAGAGATTTGCAACTGTTTAAGATAGATGTTCAGGGTCAGGAGAGACCCAAAGACAGAAGACAAAGTGAAAGCAGGTGCTAGGAAACACTGGAGAGACCTGGGCTGAATGAGCAGGACTTCTGTCAGTCAGGATGCTTGTCAATGTAGAACAATGTTTATCACAAGCATGTGCACGGTGTAGGAATCAAAAGGAAACCTAACTTAGAAATGTCCTTAGCATTCTAAGAATGTAATTTCAACATTTGTGTTAGGAAAGCCACATAGCCTTCGACTTGAGGAAGATGTGCTATTCACAGAATGACGTAATGCTCATGAGACCTGGGATCACATGACACTTTCCATACCCAGAGCCATTTGCTTTCCTCATGGGGTTCTCTGGCCTCAACATATCCATGTGTTAACCATTTTTTAAATAATCAGTATAGTGTTTGTTCCCTCATTCTCCACAGCTTCCAGAGAAAACAAGGCCTCATACAATGTCTTATTTTTCTCACAGAACCAATTTTTCATAAGCTGCGCTGATGATAAAGTCGTGTTCAACAAGGTGGGCGATGCTATTGCCCAAAGAATCCTGAAAGCCCACAGGTAAGGTTCGCTTTGAACAGCACTTGGAGCCAAACTGCTGGAGCTGCTCTTGCTTTGGTGAGGTGGTTACAAAAGCTTGGGTTGGGATGGACTCTGCTTCAGCTGTCTTGGGAGTCCGTTGCTGTGAAATATACAGTTTATCTTGGTGGGAATCAGAATTTTTCCAGGATGCAATCAGCTTCCTGGCCTGCCTTTTTTTTTTCTCACATATGGGGTTTGTGTTCTGACTTAATTCATGGCAGATAGTGAACTATGCTCACACAAACCAAACAAAGCAGACAGAAAACGTTGCCACAGGGTTATATTTCAATTCTTGTTCCCAAATGTCATATTTCTTTAGCTCATAGAATTATTTCTCAACAGTCTTATTCTGAACATATCCATATAGTGTGCAATCCCCCCAATAAGCTGAATAGTTCATCAGCTTAGCGTATTCTCAAAGTAGATGTCGCTCAACCAGTTTTGTTATGTTTATTTTGATAATGATGCTACTATTGCTTATGTGTATGCACATGGTACCCATACACCGCACATGACATCATCCATGTGTGGAGCTCAGAGTAGAGCTTCCGTGAGTCAGTTTTCTCCTTCTTCCATGTGGGTTCCCAGGATCAAGCTCAGGCGGTTAGGATTGGCAGCAAGCACTTTTTCTCTGGCAGCTTTTTATGAGTATTTTCTTCCATGAATTTGTTTTCATTTAAAAAAACGTTTTTGTTTTTAATTTGGTGTGTGTGTGTGTGTGTGTAGGTGCACATGCCCACGGAGCTATCTTACTGTCCCGATAATTTTTAGTTTTATCTGGTAATATCTGTGTCTTTGAGTCCCTGTGAGTTGTTTTTGTGTTTTGGGTGAGTTAGCAGCCCACCTTCACTGTGTTTGTGGAGATAGAGTCATGCCTTAGCATTACTGGTTGAACAGACTGCACCATCCCTAACGCACCCCTCCATGAGTTGTTTTGGCTTCTGGGACAAATGGTTTTGTTTGTGGCTAATTTGAACTCCATGCAAAAGTAGCCAAATCAGCAGAGCCATTACACCTCACTATTTAAAGCCTTTGAATGTATGCAGTGAAAAATGTCACATTTATACACAGTTGGAGACAAAACCATTTTTCCATCTTTTTTCACATAATATATAGGGATTTTAGAATGAATGACATCTTAATGGTAATTATCAATATTTTCTCTCTTTCATAGTTTTTATTTACATCATCTTATTGAATCTTCACAATTGTGGAAGTGGGTCTGGTAGTTGTGGATGCTCAATAGATCATATGATTTGTGCTGTTATTTATTTTTCTTGTTGCTATGACAAGAATGCCTCCCAAAGCAATTTAAGGCAGGAAGGCTTTGCTTTATCTCATAGTTTGAGGATCCAGTCTGCCACAGCGGGGAAGGATGGCAGGATGTGAGGTGATGATCTGTAGTCAGAGGCGGACACTGGTACTCAGCTCGCCTTCCTTGTTTTAACTCAGCCCAAGGCCCCAGTCAATATTAACCATCAATATTAACCTAGTCAATATTAAACGTCACACTTGTCTAGGTTGCTTCTCAGCAATAGGCCACACTAGCTCCAAGCCCCTAGTCTTCGGGATTTTGAAGGACCAAGTGCTTCCTGATAGCAAATAAATATGATCTATAGATGGTTAGGAAGGAAGGTGTGTTTACCTCATGGGGTTTCCTCGAGTGGAGATTACTGGGGTGGGCCTCTATGGCTCTTTCCTCTTCACCAGTCACTCGGCATACTGATCCCAGAGATGGGAAGGAATGGGCAGGTTCCTTTGGCCCAGGAAGGGTAACATCTGGAGAAGGCTGTCACTGTGAGTCTGCGGCCAGACCTCTCAGCAGTGGGGATGGCTGTCTCCACCCCGTGCTGAGAGGGTCTGGCTAGGCCTGCATTCTGTGCATCTTGTGGGTGGCTCAGCACTGCTCACTCTGCACTGCTCGTTAGAATCCCCACCAGGCTTCTGTCAAACTGCACAGTGTGTCCCAGCCTCGCATGGGCTGCATTGGATTACAGTTTCCTAGAGGGAGGCCATTGGATTGTGCATTGCTGCAAAGATGGCCCCAGGCACAGCCAATTGTGTGGCTCTCATCTGGAACACTAGAGAGCTGGGAATAACCGTATCTGTGTCTGGCTTCACAAGTGACATTTACTCTTTACTCTCTGGATACTTTTTAAAGACACCAGAAAGGATTTATAAACAGCCTTGCTTGCAGTTGGGCATACATATGCACACAGAGATCTCTCACATTCCTGGTCTCCCTAGTCTCTGGAGCAATTGGGGGAATTTGAAAGAATTCATTATTTTTCTATCAGCTTCAACATTTCATTGATGCAGAGGTGCCTGCTTTATTTAGAAAGCACATTTGGCAAAAGAAAAAAACAACACATGGTCTTATGAAGTTGTAGTCAATCACAGAACAGTATTAAGTTGGCAAATGAGTTTGTTGCCATGAATGGTGGGTAGAGACTTTTGGAACTGTGATTAACTGATAAATGCGATTGAATGAACGGGAACGTTCATCTCTTAGTTCCCTATAGGTACCTGCAAGCTGGGGTTGAGAGCCTAAGAGGATATTTTTCTGTGTGTATGTGTACACGTATGAGAGTGAGTGAACGTGTGTGTGTGTGTGTGTGTGTGTGTGTGTGTGTGTGTGTGTGTGTATACAGGCCAGAGGATAGCCTCAGCTTCCATTCCTCAGGTGCTGTGGGCTATCACTAGACAAGAAGATTGAATAATTGATTAAAACGTATAGAAGTATTCAAGTCAGAAATGCTTTAGAGTGTCAGTACTTCAGACTGAGTAGAGGAGGTAAAAGACCTCAATTGAAAGTATGTCCAAGAGAAAGGTTGAACTTAAAAAAAATCAAGACCAATACTGAAATAAAATGTTTACGTTAAGCCAGGCATGGTGGTGCATGCCTTTAATCCCACCAGAGGCTAGCAGATCTGTGTGAGTTCAAGGCCAGCCTGGTCTACATAGTTCTAGGATAGCCAGGCTATACAGAGACTGTCTCAAAAAAAAAAAAAATTAGGTTAACATTGATGCTTCCTCTCTCTCTCTCTCTCTCTCTCTCTCTCTCTCTCTCTCTCTCTCTCTCTCTCCCTCCCTCTCTCTCTCTCCCTCTCTCTCTCTCTCTCTCTCTCTCTCCCTCTCTCTCTCTGTCTCTCTCTCTCACACACACACACACACTCTCACACACACACTCTCTCACACACACACACACACTCTCACACACACTCTCACACATACACACACACTCTCTCTCTCTCACACACACACACACACACTCTCTCTCTCTCTCCCTCTCTCTCTCTCCCTCTCTCTCTCTCTCTCTCTCTCTCTCTCACACACACACACACACACACACACACACACACACGCTATCTACCTACCTCTTTTTCTTTTTACTTTTCTTTCTTTTCCTTTCTTTCCCTTTCTTTTTCTGTTTCTCTCTGTCTCTGTCTCTGTCTCTGTCTGTCTCTGTCTCTCTGTCTCTGTCTCTGTCTCTGTCTCTGTCTCTCTCTCTGAGGCAGTTTCTTACTAGTCTAAAATTCACAAAGTAGACGAGGCCGGGTGGCCAGTCAGTCTCGAACATGCATCTGTGTCCACCTCCAGGCAACAGGATTAAAGTCATGTACGATCTCACCTGGCCTTTTGAAACGTGAATTTGGGGGTTGAACTCAGGCCAGGTCACCATGCCTGAAGGACAAGTCCCTCACTGATTGAGCTGCTACTGCAGCCCAAGAACATTTTTCTCTACCGTTTCAATTCTCATCTAGAAAGTTGATATATTCCTAAAATTCTAGTATTTTAGAACAGGGAAGAAAGAATTCATGGCATTTTCTGATCACACATTTCCCCAGAGATCCTGTGAGCTGATTCTGAAGGGAATCCTAAGAGTGTGGAAGGCAGTGTGTTAGTTATTTAGCTGCGTTGTGTTCTTATCCTGCAAGGAAACGTCACGAAACACGACAGAATCCGCTTATAAGAGTTTATTAGAGTTAAAGGGATAGAGTGCGCAGGCCTGTGGGAGAGACACGTGCGTGGAGAAGAGGGGCTGGGAAACATGGCGCTCCACTTTTAAAACCGGCTGGAGGCGTGGCCAGGTCATGTCACTACTCCACGCGTGTGCGTAGATCACATGGTCACGTTGCGCGCTTACGTGACCATGTAACGTCACGGACCCTGATCACGCGAGACCCCTTGGCCCGGAACTTGCTAGGCGGAGATATCCGGGTCCGCCGGGTATCCTAGCTACAAGAGACGCCTTGATCCGGAAATGGCTAGGCGGAAGTGTCCGCCTGGTAAATAAACCCTTCACAGTGTCTGTCTCAGACTGTACCTTTTGATTTTACTCAATAACCTGAAGTCTGTGGGCTAGTGTTCTTAGGCAAGGTCACGACAGAACACAAAGCCCCATTTGCAGGCTGCCTGAGGTGGGGACCCATCTTGCTTTGTCCCTGCTCCTTCTCTTCCTTCAGAGATCTCCCTTGCCAAAGACACATTCTTAGCAGCATGTGTAGCAGCATGTATTCTCAGTGGCCAGAGAAGGACTAGACGAGACCACAGAGCAGATGCGTGAAGTGGCAGCCAACTGCCAGCCCTGAGCAAGGAACATGGGCCTTAGCCAGGGCCCTCCCACCTCGGGTCGATCTGAGTCCCCAAGGTGCCACCTCTGCTAGGCTGTCTTATTTCTCTGCCAGCCTTGGAATGGAGCCTGGTCCCAGTTCCCCAGAGCCATTTACTTCTTATCCGCAGCCATCCTTCTTCAGAGAAACAGGATTCTGCCAGGTCTCCGTGATGTGGTCCATGACCTAGATTCTCAGCCCATGTTCATTCCACAGTAAATGAAGAGAAGCCCGGGGAATTGCTGCAGAAAACATCATGTCTGCCCTAATACCTGAACCTGTCTCAGAGTTGGAAGCAGCCCCAGCCCACTTGAAACGCGCTTTTGACAACCCAGATGTGTCTGGGCAGGCAGGATAAGTCATAACCCTCTGTTTCAAATCATCTCTACCATGTCTGAGTAACCCAAGGGATGGACATAGACCAACTGCTACAGAGAGGAACATTTTAAGGCACTGTCTGCCATGAATGAATGGTTCCTGGGACCACCTCGGGCCTGCCTATTTCGACATGCAGAATTTCCCTGCTTTGGTAGAAAGCCAGGGGGTGAGAGAGTACATCTCCTGACTGTCACCAGGAACATGATGCACAATGACAATGGCAGTTGACTTGTGTCTGTTAGAACTGACCAGCATTGAAAACCGTACTGTTGAGCTGCTTTTAAAAACACGCAGTTTTTAATAATTGTTTAGCCTTCCCAGGTGGTTCTCACAACTGTGGGGAGTCATAGTTGGCAAGTGAATGGCTGCTATGAGTGGCCAGCAGTGAGCTCTAGCATCCTTGGGACCAGCTGTCTGGGGACCTAGGGCGCTTTCCTACTGTGCTAGCCACAGATACTCAGCCGCCTTTTCAGTCTATTCGATTGTTTTTCTAATGCTGCTTTTTCATCAACAATAAGAACAATGCTACATCTACATGAGTGTTTATGGTATCAGTCAGGTGACAAAGCACCAGTTAATGTGACGCCATTGCAGCATTCCAGGCCCATGTCATCTGGAAACACACTACATACCTTAAATCAAGAGTATAAAGAGCCATAACCGCTAAATCAAAACTCTTATTTGTACTAGAAACAAAGATTCCCACTAAAAAATGTTTAATCTTCCCTGTTTTAAGTTGTTAGATGCATACTATAGAATAAAACTTGCTTTGAAAAAAAAATTATTTTTAATTAAAAAAAAATCTTACTTTAGTTTCCAACCACTGGCTCCCAACTGAAGTGTTCCGCTTTTGGGGACCAGCCGGAACTGTAGCAGATTTTGCTTTCTAGCTGACTTTTCTATTTCTCTTTTTAAAATTTTTATTGTGTTTATTTGTTTGTCTATGTGTGTGTGTGTATGTGTGTGGTTACACACATGCCACGTACATGTGTGGAGATTAGAGGACAACTTGTGGGGGTCAGCTCTCTCCTTCCACCACACGGGGGTCTTAGTCAGGCTTGGCTGCAAGCACCTTTCCCCACCAGACCGTCTTGCAGGGATCTCTCATTGAGATGCCACACCTCGAGGCATCATGAAGTACTTTCCAGCGCTGTCCTGTCAGGTCAGTTTAGTTCTGCCTTGGGACAGGCTGCTGCCCACCCTGTCATTCTTGGGTGATACAAAGGTAACTTTAATTTTAATTGAATTAAACTGTTAGGGGTCTCTTCTGAGTCTTTCTGATAGGTGCTTTTCACGGATTGCTTCATTCAGTCGTCAACTTTTGGGACTGGATATGGAACGCCTCTCCCCCTGGAGAGGAGGCATCTGAGACTAAGTTACTCATACAAGGCTATTGATGGGGGTACCGGGACTCAAACCCAGTCACCAGGTACTGTGAGATGTCTCCCACAGGCTCATGTGTTTGAACACGTGGACCCTACCCTTGCTGTTGTTTTGTGCTGTGGGTCCTTTAGAAGGCGGAAGCTCAGTGGAGGAAGTGGGCCGCTGTGTGTAGGAGTCAGTGTGGTGGTGGTAGTTTGACAGTTTCTCATAGTCAAGATGAACCTTTATCTCACTGTGTAGCAAGGATGACCTTGGGTTTCTGATCTTCTTTCCACCCCTCATATCCTGGGATTACTGTCATGTGATACCAGACCTGATTCAGGCCGTGATGATAATCCAACCCAGGGCTTTATGCATGCTGGGTAGGCATTCTGTCCTGTGAACCACACCCCTAACTCAAGCCTTAAAGTTTTATAGCCTGGCCCTGCTTCCTGTCTACTCTTTCTGACTGAGGAGGCAATGTGACCAATGCCTTAGATCCCTGCCACCATGTCCTCCCCACAAGGGACTGTGTGTCTTCCCACCATGACGGACTGTGTATCCTCCCACTATGACGGACTGTGTGTCTTCCCACCACGACGGACTGTGTGTCTTCATATTGTAAGCAAAAATAAGTTGTTCCCTGTGGTAGTTTGAATGTAATCAACCCCCATAATCTCATAAGGGGGTGGCACTATTCGGAGGTGTGGCCTTGTTGAGTAGGTGTGGTCTTGTTGAAGGAAGTGTGTCACTGTGGAGGCGGGCTTTGAGGTCTCACATATGCTCAAGATGCCACCCAGTGTCTCAATCTACTTCCTGATGCTTTCTGATCGATATGTCGCCAGCACCATGCCTGCCTGAATGCCACCATGCTCCCCATCATGATGATAATGGACTGAACCTCGGAACTGTAGACAGCACCTCCGTTGGATGTTTTCTTTTAAAGGAGTTGCTGTGGTCATGGTGTCTCTTCACAGCAATAGAACCCTGACTGAGACAGTTCCTGAAGTAGCCATTGTCGGGTCTTTGGTCCAGCAATAGAAACGTAACTAGGTCTCCAGGACTTTAGCGTCTTCTCCTCAGCACCAAGCTTCCAACTTCCCTTGTTTCTAAGGAAGCAGGCAGTTTTTAATAGTTAAGCTTTCAAAAAAGCCAAGAGAGCTATTTTATTCAAAACCATACAAATATTTTGTTTCTTAAAGTAATTATTTGGTGGATAAAGTTTCTTTCAGCAGAGGATATCTCTATCCTATAATTTTCATATCCTGTAATTTTGTGCCGTGGAAAGGCATGCCAGACAGGGTGCAGAAGCCTTGTGCTGAAGAATCGGAGCTGTCGTTATCAGAAAACGAAGGGAAACATTTTCAGTGTGACAATTGCTAGCTCTTCTTTTTTTCCCTTGTGGGCTATCTCCCAAGCTCTAGAAAATGTTTAGAGGTTACCCCAGGGCACAGAAGATAAACCCCGCCAGGAGATCATTTGAAATCATTTTCTTGCTTTGATTTTATTCCAGAACAATCTTAGGAATGGTCATCTCGGTGTCTAGATATAAAAAGGAGACAAGGCTGGGCCAGCAATCATTTTGAGCCTGAATTTGTGTCCCGACTGAGATGGGACAGGATGGAGAGCAGTGAGGCTTAATGATTTTGTGGGGTTTCTTTTGGGGATATGTCTTACCAAACGTTATCAAACCTGGGGAAAAGGTGAAGTCAGATATGCTGGTCTAACCCAACCTGTTTACATTTCAAAGCTTGCCATTTTCAGCCGGGTGGTGGTGGTGCACACCTTTAATCCCAGCACTTGGGAGGCAGAGCCAGTCAGATCTCTGTGAGTTCGAGGCCAGCCTGGTCTACAGAGTGAGATCCAGGAAAGGCTCCAAAGCTACACAGAGAAACCCTGTGTCAAACCCCCCCCCCCCCAAAAAAAAGCTTGCCATTTTCAAAAGATGAACTTGAAAATACCCCTGTGTGTGTTTCAGGTATAGCATGATCTATCACAGCTTACACAGCCTCTTCTATGGTTGGTAAAGATCAGTGTGAAGTCATGTTCAGGACATTCCAGCATACTGGTAGATTTAGGCCAATTCCCTCATCTACAAATGGGGGTAGGGCAGAAGGATTTATTGCATCTTAAAAGATTTGCCAAACACAAAATTAAAAGGGTTATGCCCCGAACTTAGAAGAGGCTTCAGATCTCAGTCCAGCACGACTGATCCCACCACAGTCTAAAGTTCCCTCTCTACAAAGTCCAGAGGCGCCCCAGCTGCAATTGCTCCCATTTCTGGTGGTGTTCATCATTGCTGCATAGTTCACATCCTCAGTGTCTCCCAGTTCACAGTAAGGAACCTCCCACCTCAGCTGCTCATCCCTGCAGAAGCATGCTGAGCTTCTTTGGGGGTTTCCCTACACGTCCTGAGACCCAATCCGAGCTGACCCGCTTCTCCAACTGCTCTCCATGCTGCCGAGGGGCTCAGGCAGCAGGGAGGAGGGGTTGAGAAGGAAAGGGTCTCATAAAACATAGAAAGAACTGGAGGGGAATGGAGAGACCATCACCTACGAGGCGGGACCACTCCTCTGCTTTTAAAGGTGCAGACAGCTTTACAACAATAGGAATATTCATCTTCAGCAGCCCACAGCCATGGGCTGGAGAGAGAGCTCACTGGGTAAAGTAGTAGATTGGCAAGCATGGAGACTGTTCACATGTCCCCACAACCTACAGAAAAAGGCTGGGTGCAGTAGTGCAGGCTTGTCATCCTATTGTTGGGGCTTCGGAGACAGCCGATCCCTGGAGAGCGCTGGCTGGCCTCGCCCGGCTGACAAGTTCCAAGCCAGGGAGAGACCCTGTCTCAAAGCAAGTGGACAAGGTTCAAAACAATGACACCTGAGTTTGACTTCTAGCTTCCATAGACATATGTGGACACATGCATATGCATTCACAAACACACACACACACACAGAGAGAGAGAGAGAGAGAGAGAGAGAGATGGGGGGAGGGAGGAAAACTTGCAAACATACAAATAAATGCAAAAAAAAATCATATAAAATAAGTAAAAAGAAAATGGGCTGGGGCCTGCTCTATTTCCTCTGGAATTCTGCTCAGGATGGAAGAACAGTTTTCAGTAGCTCGCTCTTACTTCTTTTATTCTTAATTTAAAAAAAAAAGACCTACTATTTGTTTTTTGTTTTTTCAATTCAGGACTTCTCTACACAGCCCTGTGGCTGTCCTGGAACTCACTCTGTAGACCAGGCTGACCTTGAACTCAGAGATCTGCCTGCCTCTGTGTCCTGAGTGCTGGGATTAAAGGCATGAGCACCACTGCCCAGCAAGACCTGTTTTTATGCATGCATGTGTGTCAATGTGTGTAGGGAGTTATACATGAGTGCTGTTCCTGTGAAGTCCAGAGGAGGGCGTAGGATCCTCTGGAACTAGAGTTACAGGCTCCTCTGAAGGAGCAGCGCACACTCCTAACCCTGGCACCATCTCCAGCCCCTGTGCTTACGTCTTCATCCTCCTGCCTCAGCTCTCAGGGTCTTTGTCTAGCTCCCTCATTCTGAAAGGACACTTTTTTGTGTCCTGGTTCCTTTCTGCATCACCACCCTAGGAACAATGCCTGCTTCACAGTTCCAGGTACCGAGTAAGGACGTTAGCACATGCAAGAGAGTTGGCTGGGCGTCGAGGTTAGCTGCCATGTTTGTGTTCTCTTACTGCTTTGCTTGGGCCCGTTTTAAACATGGCACCTGAAATATTTTGCTATTGAGCGGTTCTAGCTGCTATAATGTAGCTTAGTTGTCTTTCTATTGTTGGACATTTATTTCCATTGTTTAGCTCTTATATGTCACATTGCCATAAGAGTTCGTGAATTTTAGAAGAAAAATTCACTTTAACAAGAATCTTGAAGATGGAATTTTATAAAATTATATCTTAACGCCAGTGGGGAAAGCAGCTGCTTGCTTGACCATTCCTTACTCACGGCTCGTTCTCCACCCGCTCTCATGCTGCTTTTAAATACAAGTCATCCTGCAAGTTAGGGACTTCTTTCCTAGTGGCTGCTGATGCTCTGGGGGTTCCGTGCTTCCAGAGAGATTAGAACCCTAACAGCTGGAACCACAAACTGGACATACTGACACACAGGGTTTCTCTTCTTTGACTTCCACTCAACTTCAACCTTGCTGGTGAAATTCCAGAGCCCCCCCCCCACAACTTATTAACAGCAGTGAAATATAAGTCATTTTCCTAGTTTGAGGGACATGCTTAACATTTTCATCATCCAGGAAGCTAAGAACCACCATGTCAAAAGCAGCCAGAGGCCTCCATAGGACTGAGAGAGAGCAGGAAGCAAGGTCATGTGGATGTAGGGTCTCACAGAGTACAGACTGCAAGGATGCTTTACGGGACTTTCACATGAGTTCTCCATTTTAAAGTCACTCTTTCATTGTAACAACCTCAGGGACCACAGGGAGCCATTTCTTACAAACATCACCACCTAGACTGGGCCTTCAAGAGTGACAGTGTTGAGGAGTGACTTATGTTGCACAATACTATCTATCTATCATCTATCTATCTATATCTATATCTATCTATCTATCTATCTACCTATCTATCTATCTATATATATATATATCATATATATAGAAGTAATTGTTTCACATACTTAAAAAAAAAAGTCAGCAACAATTTCACTTCCTGTGACTAGAGCGGTGATTTCAACATTAAGGGTCAGCTGTGCAGTAGACTGTCCTGCCTCCATCATGTTCTCCTGAGGAAAGGGTTCTGGGACGTACTATTAATGATAAAAAACAACATTCAGAAGTGTTCACAACATTCTAACCTTGTGTGGAAGAGAGGAATACATACATGTGTTTAGATCATGGACTACTGTGTCTACAGGACCACAGAGGTCACTGCGTGCAAGACTCCTCAGGGACAGGAACAGAGGTTGGGACAAAAGTAGGGGAAAGGTTTTGGGGTTTTCTCTGTATAATCCTCTTAGATTTTGCATTGTATTACTCACTGGAAAGTAGGATTTATTTTTTGGTTCCTCTGAGTACTAAACATAGAATAACCACATGACTCAATGCTTCCATCCTTGAGTATGTACCCAGAAAGAACTGAAAATGGGTCAAGCACACATGATATGTCAATACTGACAACTGAACTTGGTTTTTGTTTTTTGAGGTGGGTCTTTCTCTATTGCTCAACTCACCTAGAACTCACACTATAGACCAGTGCAGCCTGGACCTCCCAGACATGGGCCTTTCTCTGAGTTCTGGGATTAAAGACATGTACCGCCGTGCTCTGCCTAATAATGCAGCTCTGTTTCCCAACAGCCACGAGGCAAAGTCAGCCTGAATTCCCACCAGCAGACCCAAGTGTATGCATAACACAGGATACTGTCCGGTCACAAAGGGGAAGGAACCCCGACACATGCCATACCGTAGATGGACCTTGAGAGGACTATGCTAAGAAAAACAAGTTAGACCTAAAATGACCCTTATGTGCAAAATCCAGACAGGCAATTCATAAAAACAGAAAGTAAGTCCCTAGAGATTACCAGGGACTCTGGGAAGGGAAATTTCTATCTATGATGAAGAAAAGCTTTGCACAGGGGAGGTAGTCACATAAAATTATGAACACAATGATGAAGAATCATATATTTACAATGGCCAAAATGCCCAGTTTTTTATTTTATATATTTACCATAATGAAAATTAAAGTTAAATGTAATTAAGGAAAAAATACCAAGTACCTACAGCTTGACCTATTCTCCACTGAAGCATTCTTTTGATGTTACCCCCACCCTCACCAGCTAACAGTACTCACTGAGAGCATGGGTACTGATGATGCCTAAAATAGAAAGCTATGTGGACATGCACCCTGTGTGTTGGAGCAGGTCAGCCACTATGGAGCGAGGCACAGAGCCCGTGGGTCAACCTCCTGGCCACAGTCTGTGGGAAAGAAGAGGCCAGTGTGACCCGCTTCTGACCGAGGTTTCAGGAAGCCTCACGGACCAAGGTGACCTAGATGTGAAGTCCATCCTGGGCTAGGAGCTGAGAAGCCAAGCTTCATTAGCAGGGGTGGGGCGGGGTACAGTGGCCATCACTGGGGTGGTTGTGGAGGGTCTCGCTGGAATATGATTTTATCTTGAAAAGCAGTGGAGGCTAAATGGTGTGGTCCTTAAATATCCATTTTGCACACATCTGGACTTTTAAATGCTGCTGTGGGGAAACGGCTTCCGGCTTCCTGCTCTTTTCCCTCGTCCTGTTTACCGTTTAAAGACTGTGCCTTCTCTCCTAATCAAGCAGATAACTCAGGCTGTTCATGTTTTCTTTCCAACCCAAACTGTGTTTGCCATCTAGTGAGTAATCCTCGACATTACAGCAGCCTACTTCAAATGCCTCATTTCTCAGCCCAGCCGCCAAGCGAACTCCACACTCTGGTCCCAACAGTCACTGACAGACACTCTGGTCCCCTGACCGTCACCGCCATGAATATGTGGACATTCAGGCACATTCAGCTCTGAGCCATCCGAGTAGGGATATTCTCACGAGAAGGGGCACTTCTGCTGTTCATAAGATGTTCTGACAATTAAGTGTTATAAAAGGTTTAAGCAGGACGGCACACGAGAATTAACCAGCAGCGAAAATATACTCAAGCAAACTTTTTGCGCACTGAGGGATCCTCGCTCATTTCCAAGTTTTCTCTTCTCCCTGTGTGTTCTACAAACAATTCCAGGGGCCTCAGCTGTCTGGGACTCCCACAGTAAGAGCTGCCACATGAGCTATCCGACCTGTGGCCAAGGAGAGCTGCACACACAGCATTGAAAGGGAAATGAGGCCTGCAGATACTGTGTTATATGTGCTGGGGGTTGAAAATGAACCTGGTTGGGGCTGACTCGGTGGGTAAAGGAGCTTGCCACCAAGCCTGGTGACCTAAATTCGATCCCTGGAATCCATGTAAAGATGGAAGGAGAGGACCAACTGCATAGAGTTGTTCTCTCCATACATTGGCTGTAGCATAAATCACACACACACACACACACACACACACACACACACACACACACACACACACACACATTTAAAAAAATAAAATAAAAATAACACTAGTCACTCAGAATTCTTGAAGAATCCCTGGAAACAGTCTGTGGCTAGATCCTTAGAATTCCTAACTAATGATGACTATTGTGGAAAACATCCTGAATCCCGTGTGCTTGCTCCTTAGACATGGGCCCTGGGAACCCAGTTATAAATGGAATGCCTACAACTTGCCGAGCTGTGAACTGACTCCATATGGCTGTAACTTGTTTTATATGTGTCTATCAATCTATATTTACACGTGTGGATATGTATATTTAAATAAGGTAGAATCTGACTTAAAATCACACACACACACACACACACACACACACACACACACACAATCGTTGTGATAACACCTTTTCCTTATCTTTGTTGTAAGCTGCTTCTGACACCCTCTTCCATGAGATCCAGCAAGACTTGCTTTAAACCACCTTCTGTCCTGCAAAGGACTACAATATAGAAAAGAAAGCAGACACAATTCCAACTTCACTGCCAAGTTGAGTTTATCGTTCAGCATAACAGCGATAACCGGGATCCAAGAGCCATCCGAGTTGAGCAGAGGCGGCTGTGTGAAAGCATTCTCGTTGTCTGCAAAGCCCCGCGACCTGCTTGACTGATGATGATGTAACTGTTACTTGGTGTGTGAATTTCTGTGCATGT
Organism: Peromyscus maniculatus bairdii; assembly: GCF_049852395.1. Lineage (NCBI taxonomy): Eukaryota > Metazoa > Chordata > Mammalia > Rodentia > Cricetidae > Peromyscus > Peromyscus maniculatus. The sequence goes on along the minus strand of NC_134857.1, from coordinate 12,424,502 downwards.
GGCTTTTGCAGGGAAGGCCAGAGATACCGGGTGTACATTGTGATACCACTGCTGCCGGGATTCGAAGGAGACATTTCCACAGGCGGAGGGAATGCTCTACAGGCAATAATGCACTTCAACTACAGGTGCCCGATTCCAAACCCTCTGCTTTGATCTTTGCATCATGCGTGTGAGCCTGGGAAGCGAGCTGCAGGATTTCCACACATTTGTTCAGCATTTTACTTTCAAACTTTAGTCTTTTCTAAGTGGTAACATTCAAATGTCACAGTCATACATGATGGTTCTGTCTGTCTGTCTGTCTGTCTGTCTGTCTGTCTGTCTGTCTCTCTCTCTCTCTCTCTCTCTCTCTCTCTCTCTCTTTCTCTTTCTTTCTCTCTCTCTCTCTTCCTCCCTCCTACTCTGCTATCCTGGATCTCATTTTGTAACACTGGCTGCCTGGAACTTGTTATGTAGACCAGGCTGGCCTTGAACCTCAGTGTCTCTTTTATATTGATTTTTAATACACGATATTAATGAAAGAATATCTTTATACCACTGATCCCTTTATTTTTTTCTGTAAGTAGAGAAAAGTAAAACAAGAAGTATAAGTGCTAAAAAAAAAAAGTCTAAGTGCTAACATGATACAATTTGAGTGCATTCAGTTAAACGGCGCGGAGATGGCAACCGGAATGTTTCCTTATAAGTTTCACACTTTTCTAGTCTTCCTTTTTGACGCAGGAGGGGAGAATGAGACTTTACAATGGACCAAACAGAGAAGGGCTCAGTGCCTTGGTCACACTTGGGTGGAGGGTTATATGCCCCATGCTTGGCTTCAGAGAACCCCAGCTGATCCTGATAGCACGGTTTGAGGGCACTATGAACTCCCCACAGCTGAGGATGGCTCAATATCTGATCTTCTTGCCTCTACCTCCCCAGTGCTGTGGATTAAAAGTGTGTGCCGCTTGCCTGGTTTGCAGGTCTGGGGATGAACCCAGGTCTTCACGCATGGGATTACAGGCATGCACCACGATGCCCGGCTGTTGGTTTCTTTTTTCCACTGGCTCTTCCGACTTGTGTCTGCATATCTGCCAGAGTTTGAAGTAAATATTGGTGCTGATGCGGTTATCCCAGGGGCCAGTTCACCTAGTTACAGTGAACACCTTTTTTCTACATACTGAACTGAAGATGGGTCCATATCTAACGTTATCTGACTTAGTACATAACCAAAAATGTTTTTGTGCGCACATGTCACTAACATGATGTTTAATTAATTGCTCTCTATCTGCTTTCTTGGCAATTCAAATATTGCTTTTGGAATATTGTCAGTTTTGAGCATTTCCTATGACTATTTCTTTGATTTTTGAACCAGCTGAAAGACACATTTGGCTGCTGTTCAGCAACCCAAACCTTTTGTTATACAAAAGCATCTCTATTTGCTAGTGTAGACTTTAATAATATCAGCCTTTGCAGGCATAGCTGTATTTTTAATTACATTCATACAACAGGCAGATGGGACATAGAATTTTGGTTTTTTTTTCTTTTAAAAAAATTTATCATCCAGCTCAAACATTTTCTACTTTAATTTTTAAAGTTTTTATTAGCATATGCTAATTATAAGTGGTGAATTTTTATTATAACATTTTCTTACGCACATACAATTTTAATCATATCCACTCCCCTTTATTCCCTTTTGTCCCCTCTCACTTCCCCTCTCTCTTCCCAACTAGTCTCTCATCTGCTTTCCACCCCCACCCCCCCACCCCACCCTCCACCCCACCCCCGCCCCTCTCATGAACCAGTGAGTTCCATCAGTGCTGTTTACAGGAGCACACATGAGAGGTGTTTTTTGGACATGAGTCTTCCCAAGACTGCGCCACTGAAGAAAATGTCCCCCCGGAACTGTGTAACCCTAGGGCAGGGGTGGCCTCCGAACCCCTTGCTTTTCCGTCATTTAGAGTCATCAGTATTTAACAGTCTCGAGGAAAAAAAACCATCAACAGAGCCGTTATTTAAAACTTGATTTTTCACATTTACAGATTTTGCTTATTTTGATGGAAATAACCCTGTATAATAGTCTGCTTACTTCTTGGTGCTCTGACGAGCAAGGGTTTGCCCCTTTCACCCCAGAGAGCAGGACGATTATGTAAACGCTCTTATCTTCAAAGACTCCTCAGTCTTATTTTTGCTATCACAAAATTTCCTAAGGGAAAGTTCATTCATAGCCCATCTCTCTTTTTGAAATCTGGTATCAATTTTATAACTCTTCTATTGACTCACATCAAAATAATTATGTCTTCTCAGTAACATTACAAAAGTATTTCCTATTGTGGTTTTAACTTTTGAAAGTGGGTATAGCATTTTCTTATGAAAGTACTTGTCTTGTTTTTGCTTGGGTTAGGGTTACATCCACAGGTATTGCTGTAAGACTTGGTTGTTGGAATGTCTGTAACTATTCCTTTACATGCTTTCAGAACCATGTGCAGAGGGGAGAACTCTATCCTTGGACAATTAAAGCCAGAGCGTAAGTAGTTTTTCTTTTCTTCTGTGATTGTTTCTAGGAAACATCAAGAGTTAATAGGACTAGATATGAAGATAAGGTGGCAGCATCTATTAAATATTTTCCTTGTTTTGACCAATATGTGACAAAGTAGCTTATGGGAGGGAGAGGTCAATTCCAGCTTACGGTTTGAAGGTGCAATCTGTCATGGCGGAGAAGTCATGGCGGCAGATGCTGTGGAGGCTGGTCACATTGAATTCAGTCAGGAAGCAGAACAGGATGAATGCTGGTGTACCCTTTGTTTTTTTGGTTTTTCGACACAGGGTTTCTCTGTTTAGCTTTGCGCCTTTCCTGGAACTCACTTGGTAGCTCAAGCTGGCCTCCAACTCACAGAGATCCACCTGACTCTGCCTCCTGAGTGCTGGGATTAAAGGCCACCACTGCTCGGCTCCCTTTGTTCTTTTTATTCAGTCTGGAACCCACTCATGGATGGTGCTGCTCACACTTGACCTTCCTTTAACTAACGTCATCTAGAAAACCCCTCACTCACACGCACCTCAGATCGTAAACAAATTAACTGTCGTGGTATCCATGACTGTCCATGTAGTGTTCTTATAGAACTTTGTTCACCCAAGCTTCTTCCCAAAGTGCTCAACTTAGGTAAACCACGTTTTCTCATTAAATTGCCCAAGCCAACATTCAAATGAAAACACTTTGCATGAGGTGTATGGAGGAAAGAGCTCTGCAATGTTTTCATTTCTATCATTTCAGTGATAACTGAGGAGCCTCATGAGGACTGTCTACTTTATTCTCAGCTTATCCACTACCACAACCCCATATAGGTCATCCCTGTTGAGAATTATCTGTTTAAGTCTGTACCCCATTTTTAATTGAATTACTTGGGTTTTTGATGTCTATTTTCTTGAATTCTTTATATATTTTAGTGATCAGACCTCTGTCAGATAAGGAGATGATCTTTTCCCATTCTGTAGGCTGCCATTTTGTCCTATTGATAGTGTTCTTTGCCTTACAGAAGCTTCCCTGTTTCAGGAGGTCCTATTTATTGATTGTCAATCTTAGTGTCTGTACTACTGGTGTTATAGTCAGGAAGTAGTCTCCTGTGCCAATGTGTTCAAGGCTATTCCTTGCTTTCTCTTCTATCAGGTTCAGAGTAACTGGATTAATGTTGAGGTCTTTGATCCACTTGGACTCACGTTTTGATAGATATGTGGTAGATATGCATCTATTTGCATTTGCTACATGCTGACATCCAGTTATGTCAGCACCATTTGTTGAAGATGCTTTCTTTTCTCTATTGTATAGTTTTGACTTCTTTGTTAAAAATCAAGTGTCCATAGATGTGTGGATTAATGTCTGGGTCTTTGATTCAATTCCATTGATCAATGTGTGTTTTTTTTGCCAATACCAAGCTGTTTTTATTACTATAGCTCTATAGCAGAGCTTGAAGTAGGACTGGTGAGACCTCTGGAAGTTCCTTTATGCACAGGATTCTTTTAGCTATCCTGAGTTTTTTGTTTTTCCATATGAAGTTGAGTATTGTTCTTTCAAGGTCTGTGAAGAACTGTATTGGACCTATAGATGGCTTCCGGTAAGATGGCCAGTTTTGCTATGTTAAACCTAGTGATCCATGAGCTCATAGTACTTTCTTACAGCCTATACCATAACCATTTTCCATAATATTTGAGACAACTGTGGATAAAGAAGGAAACAAACCAAGGTACCCCCTTTCCCTGCTGTAGTTCTTTCTAGAAGTACATTCTTTTTTTTTTTTTTTTTTTTTGGTTTTTCGAGACAGGGTTTCTCTGCATAGCTTTGCGCCTTTCCTGGAGCTCACTTGGTAGCCCAGGCTGGCCTCGAACTCACAGAGATCTGCCTGGCTCTGCCTCCCGAATGCTGGGATTAAAGGCGTGCGCCACCACCGCCCGGCTTAAAAGTACATTCTTAAATGGAGGAGAGAAAAAGAAAAAAGAGTGAGAGAAAAATATTCGTTCATCATATATATAAGGGACTAGTAGTCAACTGAAAGAAGCCAGGCACAATAGGCCATGTACCGTATATGGTTACATTTTTTATGAAATGTCTTTAATAAGCAAATCCATAGCAATAGAAAGTTCTATAGTGGTTGTTAAAGCCTGGGGAGAGTAGGTAAGATCAGATGCCGATTAGATGGGCCTGGGAGTATAAAATATCTTAAAATTAAGTAGTGGTGATGGTTATACAGCCTTGCGAATATGCTTTTTAAAAATCTACTGAATTGGGCCTGGGAACGCAGCTCAGTTGGCACAGTGCTTGGCTGGCTGTATAAAGTCCTAGGTTCAATCCCAGCACCATATAAACCTGTAAAGGTATGCACATCTGGAATCCAAGCATTCAGAAAGTAGAGGTAAGAGGTCAGAAACTCAAGGTCATCCTTAGCTATGCAGCATGTTCAAGGACAACTTGGGATACATGAAAGATGAATCTCAAAAACTCTGCCTAAAACAAAAAAATCTGTGGGGTGTGGCAGTGCTAAACCTTTGATACCAGCACTTGGGAGGCACAGGGGTCTCTGTGAGTTGGAAGCTAGCCTGGTCTACATAGTGAGACCTTGTCTCAAATAAATAAACTATAAAAAACGCCTATTGAACTATGCACTTTTTGTTTGCACTTATGGGATTGAATAGAGAGGCTTACACACGCATATAAGCACTCTGCACTGAATCCACATCCCCAGCCCTGTGTATACAATTGGAATGGGGGAAGTTTCATGCTATGGAGGTTTTGGAGACATTTATAGACTTTTATGACTTTTTAGGGGATTTGGTAGCTTTGAAAGCCATGGGTTTAGCTGGATGTGGTAATCCACATCTTTAATTCCAGCACTCAGGAGGCAGGGGCCGGTCTCTATGAGTTCAAGGCCAGGTTGGTTTACATAGTAAGTTCCAGGACAGCCAGAGCTGCATAGTGAGACTCTGCCCCCCCATCCAAAAAAATAGATCGATGAAAGAATAAATAGGTGTAAACTTCCCCACAGCAGTGGTTCTCAGCCTTCCTAATGCTGTGACCCTCATGTTGTGCTGACCCCCAACCATAAAATTATTTTCATTGCTACTTCATAACTGTAATTTCACTATTATGAATTGTAATGTAAATATCTGAGATGCAGGATATCTGATATGCAACCCCTAAAGGGGTCCTGACCCACAGGTTGAGAACCACTCTCCTGCAGGTATATTATGTATGCTCACATGTGTCTATCAGTGCTGTGTATTTAGGAAGTTTTCACTGACTGTCTGTTCAGACATAGTTATGCACATCACCTAACTACCCAGGAGAGAGCAGATGTCCCAGAGTATCACCTTCATCTCTATGGGCTGATGAATCAATCTATATAAAAGACATATTGATACGGCAGAGTAGGAAAGGCATCCCAAGCTGCCTGATGGGGGCTTGGAAAGTGAACATGAGATTATAGGAGAGTGAGGAATCAAAGCACGATATTGTTTCGTTTCTCAACTGTGAAATGTCCTGAGCTTAATAGAAAGCGCTTTCCTTGGCTCCAGCCCCCCCCCCCTTTTTTTTTTGCCTTTGCATTCAGGAGAAATAAATTGGATTTTAACACAAGAAACAATTTCAATGGCAAGCCTGCTTGGGGGAAAGTTTCTAAGCACGCTGGGAACAAGTCAACATAGGGCGTCTTGGTGGGGGATGTCCAGATCCTGAACACGGGGAGAAAAGACTAATTACACAGGGCCCTTTTCTGACGCAGAGGGTGGCGTTGTTGGTTTGGCTTGTTAGTGCTGGTGGGTTTGAAGGCCCCAGCAGCCTGGCTGCCCTCTGACTGGGTGGCTGCCCTCTGACCGGGTGGCCTGCTCTCTGACCGGGTGGCTGCTCTCTGACCGGGTGGCTGCCCTCTGACCGGGTGGCTGCCCTCTGACTGCATGGCGGACTGCAGTGCCCAGAGGTTGGCGCTCCAGTCAATTTGAATAACAAAACTGCAACTGTGAGGAAGTTAAATGTCCTGAAAAGAATTCCAGCCCCAGCCAGTCTCCAAGCCTATACTCTCCAGAGACCTAATGTCCAGTTTAAAGCATTTCCTTACCATTTTTATAATTTTTGTAAATTATAACCTTTTAGGACCAAGTAAATTAGTGGCCAGGAGTACTCAAACAGCATTATAAACTTCAGACGTCACTCTGAACCCTAATTCCAGCCTTATAGGACAATTTCTGGGGCTCTATCTGTCCTTTCATCCTGTGTGTCCATCTGCTGACATTTTATCACCCCCCACGTCCCTTCTCCTCCACTGCTCTCCTCCTCTTTCCCCTTCCCTTCCCCCCTGTAACTTCCCTGGGGCTTTAAATACCTCACCTGAACCCCACATGCAGCTGTAATCTGCCTTTAGCAAGTCCTGCGAGATGAGTGAGGACCTATGTCTTAAAATGTTACACTCTGGATCACACGCCTGCCCTAGATGATACAGAGAAATCCAAAGTTCAGGCACTTATGATGCCAGGCCGTGTGGCACAGTGCTGGTGCTGGAGAAGTGTACTTTACAGTGCCTGTAAAAATCAGGCCTTTGTAGAAGTACTTTCCAGAACTGTATGGACACAAAGGACTTCAGGGAGGACATACTCCCTTCTTTTTAATCAGAGGAGATGTTTTGTTTGTTGAGACAGGGTTTCTCTGTGTCGCCCTGGCTGTCCCGGAACTTAGAAATCCCCCTACCTCTACTTTTGAGTGTTGGGATTAAAGACCTGTGGCACCATTGCCTGGCCAGAGGAGGTTTTCTAAAGGAAGTAATGGTCCATGTCCAGCCTCTTGATATTGCCACCTGCAAAATTCATGCTCAAGAAGTATGGAATTAAGTTACAAAAAATTGTGTCTCTGTCCCATCCCCCCCAAATCAATGTTTTAAGTATGTTTGTGATTTGTGTTGGGCCTTGTTCATACTGTCCTAGGGCTCATGAAACCCACTGGCTGCAGGTCACACACACCTAGAACTTAAACGTTGTTCTAATGTAACACTAATACGTGGGGTGTAGAATTTGTGAATATTTAATGTCTGTAGAGCTTTCAGAAGTAAAAAGCACCAGTGCATCAACACAGCTCTGAGATCATTCACGTACATTCGGAGAAGGTGGTCTGTCAGTGATGGACTCCCTGTGAGTACTTAGGAATAACTTTCTTTCCAACATACCTGAACTGAAAAGAGCATCCATGGCAAAGTAGAAAACCTAAGTAATAAATGGGGCTCAGCAAACAGAACCTGAGTTACCAATGGACCTATTGCCATAATCTCCTAGAGAAAGATACAGTCTCAACTTTTCTTTCTGTTAGAATTCATGACAGCTTGGCTCCTCTCCATTTGTTCTGAGTCTCAGACTTTGTGCAGGACACCTGTGAGGGAGGGGACCATACAACCTTGTGACCGACACTCAGACCATGTAGTGACTATAGTTGGTATAGAATGCAGTTCTTCTTTCATGGCAAGATGAGTGAGCAGCTATTTACAGTACAAACCTGCTACTGTTTGCTTGAAACAAAATCTCCCAGTGTCCAGCATAATAAAGCTTATTTTCTTTTCCTAATATTGATCTTGAAGGGAGAATTTTTAAAAATTCTTTGACAATTGCACACATGCATATGATGTATTTTCATTTCACCCTTTGTGGACCCCTCCCATCTCCTCCTCCTCAACCAATCCCACTCCTGCTTTCATATTGCTTAGTTTTTAGTGACTTGCTGAGGTTAGTCAGCATTGCTTGCAGGAGCGTGGGCAGCTTAGCAGTGGTTACCCCCTGAAGAAATGGCTGCTCTTTCGCCAGCAGCCAAGCCCGTAAGTGCCAACAGCTCTGGGAGGACGGCGCTCTCGCGAGACCCTCCCCCACCTATGATGGGGTGTTGATGGGGCCCCTTCCTGTACAGGAACCACAGTGACTGAGTTCCTGAGCACAGTGGCCCTGTCGTGAAGACAGAAGTTCACGGCACTCCGCCCCATCCTGGGGAGGAGTATTTAATTGGCAACCGTTCCAGGTAGTCAGCCGACTTAACTGCCACCCAGGACTGTGCTACAGTCATTCAATGGTTTTGACAAGCACTTGTCCTCTGGCTAAAGCTGCAGCGGGTGTCAGCTGAGACAGAAGCAGCCGTGACACTGAAATCTTGTGTTGTCCTTCCTGCCTCCACACATCAGTAGTTAACTCACCAAATCATGGAAGGGCTCTGATTGGAGTAATTTCTAGATTGCCTCAGCCAAAGGCAGGAGACATTCCAATATGATTTTGTTGTAATGTAGTCATTGTCCTAGTTAGCTTTGACGACAGCCTAGAGTCGCCTGAGGAGGAAACCTCAGTTGAAGAGTTGCTTACCTCGTGTTGGCCTGGGGATGTGTCTATGAGGGACACTGACTGTTAGTTGGTGTGGGGAGTCCAGTCTGATGCGGGCTGCACCAACCCTGGGTGGTGGTTCCGGGATAGATATGACCTAAGTGTAAGCCAGGAAACAAGCCGGAGAGTGAGCTGGCCAGCATCCTTCCTCTGGCCTCTGCTTCAAGTTCCTGCCTTGAGTTCCTGCCCTGACTTCCCTCAGTGATGGACTGTGACCTGGGAGGATAAGTCAAATAAACCCTTTCCTTCCCTAAAAATTCTTTGACAGAATGTTTTGTCATGGCAATAGAATAAAACTAGGATATTCATTCAAGTTAATAATATAATTCCCTTTATCATAAAAATTCCTGGCTAAATTTTGCAAAAGATTACACACACACACACACACACACACACACACACACACACACACACACACACACAACCTGCTTAAATGGTCTATGTGTCTTGGAAAGCAAAACTGACGCACCTTTGTTGGGCGTGGTCATATTGATCTTAGCGTTTTCTTCTTGGCCCCCAGTTGGTAACCAGTGGATAAACTACATATCGTTTTGTGGGCTGAGAACACACGCCGAGCTGGAAGGGAGCCTGGTCACTGAGCTCATCTATGTCCACAGCAAGCTGCTAATTGCTGATGACAGCACAGTTGTTATCGGTAAGTATGAGGTCTGTGCCCACACTCCTGCGCCTCGCTTGTCCTTGCTTTTCCGGGCGTCCGTGGCAGCTGAGATTTGTCATAGAACACCTCCACTGTTTCGGCGACATCCTCCCTAACCTGTCTTGTTATTTAACCTTTCCAGAATTAGAGATCCAGAGCAACGAAAGGGACTTTGTGCACTCACAGTATTTAGAAGCAGAGGCCAGCTTGAGTGTGTTTCCACCAAGAGGGTCCTGGAGACTGAACTCCAGTCTTCAGGCTTGGCAGCAAGTGTCTTTATCTGCTGAGCCATGCCACTAGCCCTCATTTGATTAATTCTTTAGTATTCCCTTATTTTTCTTTGAGTCCAAGTGCCTAGAGTTCTGGGATCAGGAGGACAGGAAATCAGCAAGGGAACATTTCAAACAAGAGAAGCTTGTGTGTGGTCTGTGCTGATCCCACATCATCTGACCTTCCCTACAGATCTAGGGTCAGGTCACAGTCAAGGCCGGAAGGATGCTAAGGTCTTGCTGTCAGTGTGCTTACCGGTACTTTTCCTATGTTTATGTTTTGGATACTCTCAATCAAGGTGTGGAACTGTCAGCTTTGCTGATCCAGGTGGAAGTGGAGGGAGAATTGTGTTTTAGTAAAATGACATAGTCCTGTTTTAAGATCAATGTCCATTCTCCACTGAGAAAGGGAAAAAAATCTCATAACTAGCAGTAATGAGATGTCTTATCTAGAATATAGTTTGGAAAAATGTATTTCTGAAGCAAGGGTATGTATCTCAGTGTGTATATAGGTGCATACATGTATTTAAATGTCTGTAAACATAGCTTGAATATCTGTATACATATACACACATAGGGAGGAAATGGATTCTTTTTTTTTTTTTTTTTTTGGTTTTTTGAGACAGGGTTTCTCTGCGTAGCTTTGCGCCTTTCCTGGATCTCACTCTGTAGACCAGGCTGGCCTCGAACTCACAGAGATCCGCCTGGCTCTGTATCCCGAGTGCTGGCATTAAAGGTGTGCGCTACCATGGCCCAGCTTGGATTCTTTTAATATTTGTGCAGAACTGTTTTTTTAAAAAAGCATTGTATTCCAACATCCTCTACTCAATAGCAATGGATCTCAGCCTGTGGGTTGTTCCCCCAAATTTGAATGAGCCTTTCACTGGTGTTACCTAAGAGCATCAGAAAACACAAATATTTATATTATGATTGGTAACAGTAGCAAAATTACAATTGTGAAGTAGCAACAAAAATAATTTTATGGTCGGGAGTCTCTACAACATGAAGAATGAAAAGGTCATAGCACTAGGAAGATTGAGAACCACTCTTCTATAGTGACTTATTATACTGAACAAAACATGACTCCAGACAGACCAAAGACCTCAACATAAAACCAGGTAAATGGATGGAGCTATGAAAAAAAAAAAAATCATCCTGAGTGAGGTAGCCCAGATCCAAAAAGACAAATATGGTGTGTATCGAATTATATGTGAATGTTAGCTGTTAATCTTCAGTAGGCAGGCTACAATCCCTATAACCATGGGAATTAGGGATAGAGTAAGAGGCTAGCAGGTAGGGATGGATCTCCCTAGGAAGAGGACATGAAATAGATGATTATGATGGACAAGGTGGGGACTAGAACTGGAGGATCAAATGTGGAGGAGGAGGGAAGAGGTGGATGACGGAGGGAATACAGGGAGGAGCATCTAAACAAGGGCTGCTAAGGGGTGTACAGAAACCTAATACTGCAGAAGCTTCCCAAAATATCTACAAATACGGAGGTGATCTCATCGAAATCGCCAAATAACGGGGAAAACGGAGCCCCAGCTGGCGTCTCTCATACCCAATGAAGCCTCCAGTACTGTGTTCCTCAAAAGGCACCCAGAACCTGTAACCACTCTATGTACCCCATATCCCTCCTTCCTCTTCCTCTTTTTTATGTAGAAATGAGGTATGCCCCAATCCTGCAACTCGTTTTCTGAGTTTGATTTTCAGAAGACAGAAATATTTAACAGAAAGACTGGATGTAACACACTTATCAGTCTTTCCCTGTTAGTATTGTTTATTAAGTTCATCTAAGATCTGGAGCCTAGCTAGGCAACCTGCCCCAGGACTGGCTGTCTCTGCCTACCTTACACTGGGGTTGCAGGTGGATCTCCGTGCCTGCCCAGCATTTACATGGGTTCTGGGGATGTGATCACTAGTCCTCATTTTATCAAACCTGAGGGTCACAGCCTGTGCCCCAAGCCACACTCCTTAACAAGTCAATTAAAAGAGCCAGTTTAATAATGGAAAACAGAGAGAGAGAGAGAGAGAGAGAGAGAGAGAGAGAGAGAGAGAGAGAGAGAGAGATTGATTCAATGTGGCCATCTTAGAGGGAAAAGAGACCCAGCAAAGCCCCCAAGTCCATCTTCAGGGTTCTGCAGTAAGACTGAGTTTTAAATAGAGAGCCAAGGTTATGAACATCTAAGCACTGGCCATCAAGGTGCAGCCCTGCCCACGCTGACTCATCACTGTGAGCTTCAGTCTCGTGTTGTAAGGTGCTCTGATAAGTTGTAACAGCCGTGGAATCTCTTGCCAGGAGACAAGTTCCGGTCTGGGGTGACCTTCTTTTTCTCCCAGCATGGGATTTCGGGCTGGGGGCCGGGGGGGGGGGGGATTCCCATTTCCTCGGTGCCCACTGTTTCTACGGCCATTTCTATAGCCATGTTGAGAGACCTGGCATCTCTGGGGAAGATCTTCCCTTCCTGCTAGGCCTGTTAGGCTGGCTCGTGCAGACAGCACTTGCTTCTGTCTCCGACATTTCACAACGCCAGGAATGTACTCCTGTACTCCTGCCACGGGAGTAGGGGGCAGCTGCCATGGGAGGGGGTTGGGGTTAGTGGATAAATATGTGGGGGCTCCAGGCTGGCTCCCACACCACAGGGTTCTGATCTTGGCTAGAGAAGCACCACCCACCCAGTCCTGCAGACACAGTCTCGGAGTGGCCTCTCTTAGGGCAGAAGAGAGCCAAGTCCCCAAAGAGCATCACGGGAATTCTGTTCAGACACCTAGGAAGGAATGCCTGGGCTAGAGAGGGGGATGCTGTGTTCCAGTAAATTCTCCCCACCTGCAGCCCTGGTCTCCCCAACACGGCTGCCTAAGTAAGACCTGAACCAGCATAACACCTAACATGGGAGGGAAGTCTCACAGGGAGAAGTCTCTTGCCTAAACAAAGAACCGCAGGCATCTAAGGGATGCTGAGGGTGGGAGAAATGGTCCTCTCGTGGGATCATCACTGGTTATCCAGTACCAAATGGTCAGTCCCGGAATCATATACATTCAAGTAACACTAAATGGACTAAGCGGGTTGTGTTCATGCATTTATACATCCAACAGTATCATTATTGTTATAGGTATATGCAAATACAACAACTGAAAAGAGGCCATAAATTTGAGAAAAGACAGTGGGAGGGGCATTGGAAGGGCTGGAAGGAGAAAGGGAAGAGGGGAAATCATGTGCTTATATTTTAATTGAAAAAAAGCTGCCAAACCTCATGGTGTAATCCTAAAGCTAATTAGTACATATGTATGCCTTACCGTGATCCACTACTGTATTTCTTCTATTGTGAGGAATCAGGTAATAAAAAGAAGTCCAGAGTACACATCACAAAATAAATAAATGAAAGCTTAGTCCTTCTCAACTGAAAGTCAACATCCTTGGTGAACTGAGGTTTTCTCTTTAGACCAGGCTGGCCTGGAACTCACAGAGCTCTGCCTGCCTCCCGAGTACTGGGATTAAAGGTGTGCACTACCTCCCTGAATTGAGGTTTCAAAATAGAAGGAAACTGATACCAAAGCTGCTGCCTGCCACCCAGCAGAGGTGGAGAGTCTCGGCCACCAACGGCAGACTGTATTTCAGATTAGCCGGTGACTGTGAAAGCTCTCCTGCCATTTAACATCCCTTGTTGTGTAAAAGCTGAAGACCAGAAAGCTTGTTCTTGTGTTTTGGTTTTTGTTTTTAAACAAAAACAAAACCCCACCAATTTCTAGACTGAACTGGTTGGTGTGCCATTTTCTTTTAACTCCTTCATGATTCAGTTAACCAGCATCCTTTGGGATGCAGGTAGAGAACTACGTGAAACAGTCAGGAGAACGTTTTGTAAACAATAGAAGAAAGCTCTAGTGTTAACTAGAGTCTTCCGGGTTTTGTTGCAGCAGGCTTTGTCAGACTGCCAGCCCCCGTATTATGATACCGGGACTTAACGTTAGTTATGAAAGCTCAGCTTTACCTTATGCTTGTCCCACTGGCTCTTAGAACTTAATTTAACCTGTTTCTCTTGGTCTTCATTTTGCCTCAGGGCTTTTTACCTTTCTTTCATTCTATATGTCCTTGTCTGTCTGTCTGTCTGTCTGGCCCTGAGCATCTCCCTCGATTTCTCCCTCATTCTCTCCTTTCTTCTCTCGTCTCTCCTCTCTTATCCTCTCTGCCCACCAGCCCCGTCTATACATCTCCTGCCCAGCTATTGGCCACTCAGCTTTGTATTAGACCAATCAGGTGCCTTAGGCAGGCAAGGTGAAACAGCAACACATCTTTACATAATTAAGCAAATGCAGCATAAACAAATGTAACACACCTTTTCCTAGTTAAACAAATGCAACACACATTTACATAGTTAAATATTCTGCAACATAAACAAATACAGCATATCTTTATATAGTCAAAGTAATATTCTATGGCATTCTGTAGGTTTTTTACAATTATTTTCACTTATGTGTATTGTGTGTATCTCTGTATGTGCACACATGTGAACAGGTGTCCATGGAGGCCAGAGGGAGGCATCAGGTCCTCTGGGTCTAGAGCTACAGGATGTTGTGAGCCACTTGAGGTGGCTGCTGGGAGTGGACTTGGGTCCTCTGGAAGAGCAGGAAGCGCTCATCACTGCTGAGTCGACTCTGAGCGTGCTTCCTGCCCTTCAGCCTTGGCTTGTTGGGTCAGCCCCTCATGGTAGAAAGATGGCTGTAGAGGGAATCTTCTGGAGCCAGTATCCAAGGGATGGGGAAGATGATAGAAAGTTCTGCTTTCTCAGACGCCCTTGGAAACTTTCCTTCATGTTGTGTGGTCCAGAACCATGCCAGGTGCCATCTGCTAAGCTAATCCCTGACAAAGAGGGTGACATTGTGATTCCAAGCTGCTTTAGAATAATCAGGGCCACACTTGAGCAAATCCTGAGGAGGCCCCTACCTCCCTAAACTACACCTTCCCTAGATAACTTTGACAAAAGTGGGGAGTCATGAGCCAGAAGCATGGAGTAGGGCCGGCCGGCGGCCATGGCTGTCATGAGAACTCGTTCTTTTCTGTTCTTCCTCCTGTTAGGTTCTGCCAACATCAACGACCGGAGCATGCTGGGAAAGCGAGACAGTGAAATGGCCGTCATCGTGCAGGACACAGAGACGGTCCCCTCGATGATGGATGGAAAGGAGTACCAAGCCGGCCGCTTCGCCCAAGGACTCCGGCTGCAGTGCTTCAGGTGAGCCTAGAGCGCCAGGCTTGTTCCTAGTTCACAAGCGCAGTGCTGGGGCTCCGGTGACCCCTCCCCCTTGGCACTCCTGCTGTGCCAGATTCTTTTTAAATCTAGAACAATGTCTCTCAGAGCGCAGGACATACGCACGAGTATAGAAAATGACTCTAAACATACACACATTGTTTTAGTAGCCTGCCGTCTTTATGGATAATAGCACAAACGACCATTTTAAAGGTAGTCAATTTAAGGTCAGTCCGGATCAAACCATCTAGGTGGCATTTGTTTAAGTTTTTAAAGTAACTTCACTTTTAAAATCTAAACAAACAGGTACTTCCGCAGGTAAAGGCACTCCCCACCTAGCCTGATGACCTGACATCAATCCTCTCAGCTCACAAGGTGAAAGGAGAGAACCTTTGTCACTCACACATGGGGTCCACATGGTAAAGGAGAGGACCAATTTCCACAGGTTGTCCGCTGACCTCCACATGCACTGTGACATGAGCATCTTCAGGCACACAAAATAAATTGTGAGGATATGATAAGTATTGCTAAAAGTATTTTAGTGGCTGCTGGCATCAGATTTAAGTGTGAATGCTACATTTCCCAAGTGTAGCACAAATCTTAAATGGTCTTATTAATAAGAACAAACCTGGAGCCTGGTATTGGGTTAAAGCTGGAAGATCAGAGAGACAGAACAAGCCACAGCTTCCTCACCTTACAACTCCTCAGCTGATCCTGTTTCCTCAGACTGGAAGCCTCTGAGTCCTCATCCAAATGGATCTCAGCTGAACTGCTGCTAAAAGTCTAAAAGCTTAACCAGCTTAGTTCCTGGTTTTCATGCCTTATATACCTTTCTGCTTTCTGCCATTACTTCCTGGAATTAAAGGCTCTGTTACCACAGCTGGCTGTTTCCAGTGTGGCCTTGAACTCACATAGATCCAGATGGATCTCTGCCTCTGGAATGCTAGGATTAAAGCCATGTGTGTCACCATTTTCTGGCCTCTATATCTAGTGGCTATTCTGTTCTCTGACCCCAGATAAGTTTATTAGAGTGCACAATATTTTGGGGAACACAATATCACCACACCCAAGTTTAGAAGGATTCTAGACATCAGAGATCCCTTGTTCTCTACAGGACAGACAGGCTACTGAGGGCTGTGAAACAAGGACTGTGTAACCCTGAGGGATTAAGTGGGTTCTCGGCTCTTCGGCTCCGGCTAGGGTTAACTGCCCCCAGCTCCTTTAGTCTATTAGCAACAGTGGTCCTTCTAAACCTTCTGGATCATCTCACTCCTTTGCTCACTACCATGTAGCTCCTTACCTCAGAACTAAGCAAGGACCAGGTAAAACCTTTCCAGATGTATGAATCTGTATGGTCTGTCAACACCTTGTCCTCTCTCCCAGCTGTAGACCTGGTCAGGAGGTCCTGAGGATTCTAGAACTGCCTTTGCTGTGACGTCACTTCATTTGTGACCTATAGGGGTCTCTGTGACCATCAGGGTGCCAATCTGAGTAAGGCAAGAAGGAAATCAGGTTCAACATGACTTAGCCAGTATTGGTTCAAACTACCCTGACCCTGAGTAGTTTATTATAGGCATATTTAAGTACAGTGCAAGTGTGAAAAACATTTCCTGTTGTAACACAATTCCTTGTGCACAAGGAGGCATAATTACATCAAAGAAACTCTTCTCAAAGTGCGGCACTTCTTCCATCAAGGTGAGTTGTAGAGATAGGCTACATGTGTTATCTGAAGAGCTAGAGAAGGATCGGATGTGGCCTCAGTACACAGATAGTGTAGAGGTCATCTGGGCTATTATCCACCTCTTGCCCTGTTTGTGGGAGCTCGGGGGAGCCCCTGGCCATACAGATAATGCAAACATCACCTAGACGATAAGCCACTTCCAGTCCTGCCTGTGGGATCTTGGTGTGGCCTGTCGCTACAGAGATCATAAGTCACCAGGTTATTAACCAGCTCTGCCCCCAGCCTTCTGGGTGAAAAACAAGTTATACATCT
Organism: Peromyscus maniculatus bairdii; assembly: GCF_049852395.1. Classification (NCBI taxonomy): domain Eukaryota; kingdom Metazoa; phylum Chordata; class Mammalia; order Rodentia; family Cricetidae; genus Peromyscus; species Peromyscus maniculatus. Next base: position 12,407,471 of record NC_134857.1, on the reverse strand, counting down.
CTGCCATCAAAAAGACAATCCTGCATTTGGACATTCCCTTTTCCTTAGTGCCTGTCTGTGAGAGCAAGGACCTTCGAGCTCCCAGTAGTGGCTCCATGGTGTGACGCACCAGTGCCCCGATGTAGCCAAGGGTTGTGCCTTGTGCTGCTTGGGGAGGGGATGCCTGTGACACCATTGTTAATGTGTCGTTGGCAATGACACCATTGCCTCCATGTGCTAATGGTCCATTTGGCGACTGGCTCACACCCGGAGAGGACATGTGCTAAGGATGCTGCAGTCCTCGCCAATACAACAAGCTGTCTTGATGGCCATCCTGCTTCTTCCTACAGTTCTGGCAGACATGCTCCCCAGATTTAGCTTCATTCCAGACAGATCCATTCTTTGCTCTCAGCTCAAAGGACTCGGCAGAGCCATGCCTCAAAATACGTCAGCCCCTTCCACCACTTTCACTGATGTGTTTGTCCCTTTATCACTGTGTGTTTGGCCCCGTGAGAATCCTTTCAAACCATTGGCTTTACAGAAAAGCGCTGCTGGGTTGTTTTGTTTAGCAGGGAAGAATTTAGAATCAGTACCCTGCTAGTCAACCCACTGGCTTCCCATTACAGCATATACAAGGAAATCATCATTTCACTTTTTAAGCTGAAAATGTCATGTCCTTTCCATTGTGGGTGAACCTAAGTATTCTCTTTAGAGTGGCAGGCTTCTTTATACATCTTTAGGCATACACTAATATAGAGGGACAGGAGTCTGCTTTACAACCAATTTTCTCTTGTAGAAACTTGGCAAATATAAAATACCATCAAGAAGGTAAATTCATTTGTAATTCCACCACCCAGTGCCAATAATTTTTAGCTTTGATTACATAAATTGCAAAGGTTTATGAATGTTTTTGTATATGTGTCCACTGAGTAATATCTAGATTAGTGTGAGAATAACTTAAAATGTTTTTGATACATGTATGGAATGTACATATGTGGAGGTCAGAGAATAACTCTGGGGAGTTAGTTCTCTCCAGCACCTTGCTGAGGCAGGGGTCTATTGTTTCTGCCTTGGTGAGCACTCCACAGTTGCTGACCTGTGAGCTCTTGGGAGACTCTCCTCTTCCCCCTCCCGTGTCACTGTAGGAGTCCTGGGATTAAAGGTGTGCACCACTGCATCCTGCTTTTTAAATGGGTTTCAGAAATCAAATTCAGTCAGCAGGCTTGTACGGCAAGTGTTTTTTCTGATGACCATCTCTCCAGCCTGAGCAGATGTATCTGCTCAAGCCTCTGACCTTTCTTGGTGATGAGAACATTCAAAATCCTTTCTTCTAGCTTCTGGGAAGCTAGTCCACCATCCAAAGTCTCCCATGAAGCACACCAGAACATCTTACTCCTGTCTACAATGGCTTAGTTCCCTGTGACCAACCTGGTTTCATGACCCCTTCCTTGATGCCCCGGCACTGGTGACCATCATTCTGTTCTCCAACATCTGTTTGGTCTTTTCCATATTCCATCTACGAGGTCAAACCATCCCTGTCTTTCCATGTGGCTCATTCCTCGATGATCGCTAGTTCTAGCTGTGTTGTCATAAATGACAGGATTTCACTCTTCTGTGATTCAGTAGCATTCATTTGGATGGACAAGCCACATTTTCCGTATTCACATATCAGCTGATGGACACTTAGTTTGTCTCTGATTTTTGGCTCTTCTGTGTAACGTCGTAACGAACATGGGAATGCAGTTGCTCTGCATACTGAACTAACTTCTCTGGATATAACACAACAACATGGGTGGGATCATACAGTTCTACCTTTAATTATTTGATGGACCCCTGGATGGGTTCTCATCCCTAGCAATACAATAAGGGTTTCCTCTCCACAGCTCACAGTATGTTGACAGTTTTAACATTTGCCATCTAGCAGTCTACTTTTTTGTCCACTCCTGTATTAATATATATTCATCTATTTTTAAAAACAAAATTTGAATTTTTCAGGTCCAGAATATTCTTGATTTTTAAAATTTATTTCTTATTTGTGTGCACACATGAATGTGAAGGCCAGAGGACAACCTGTAGGAGTCAATATCTCCTTTCAGGTTGAGGGTCCTGAAAATCAAACTCAGGTCTTTAGACTTGAAGGCATCAGCTTTGCCTGCTGAGTTATCAGGCCAGCCCCTGAATAGTCTCTTTTTTCCCTTTCCTTTCCCTTCCTTTCTCCTCTCCTCTCCTCTCCTCTCCTCTCCTCTCCTCTCCTCTCCTCTCCTCTCCTCTCCTCTCCTCTCCTCTCCTCTCCTCTCCTCTCCTCTCCCCTCCTCTCCTCTCCTCTCCCCTCCCCTCCCCTCCCCTCTCCTCCCCTACCCCACCCCACCCCACCCCACCCCCCCCTCTCTCTCTCTCTCTCTCTCTCTCTCTCTCTCTCTCTCTCTCTCTCTCTCTCGTTTGTTTGTTTGTTGTTTGGTTTTTCCGAGACAGGGTTTTCCTGTGTAACAGCCCTAGCTGTCCTGAACTCATGTTGTAGGCCGGCCTTGAATTCACTTGCCTCCCAAATGCTGGGATTCGGCCCCTGAGTATTCTTTATTATTTAAGGGCCACACATGCTTTTCCATGTCAGTAAGTGTTATCCTGTAGCATTTTAATGATTGCATCATACTTCATGTGTGTATGCCATAATTCCTTAAAAACATACCTGTATGTTTGACTCAACTTTTTGCTAATATGAAAAAAAGGTAAATATTTTTGTTTGCTTCCTTGTTTTTTATATGAGCAAAAGAAGGGACAATTTTTCTCAGACAAAGGAAGCTGTATCTGCCCCAAATTCCTTCTTAGGTCGACTACAACTTAACGGCTCATTCCTTCTATTTCTTCAATATCTCTTATTGCAGTTCATCTTAGCCAACTTTTAATTTCAAGTGGAATTTTTAAAACATGTGTTTATTAATCAAGAATACTTGATCTTTTGTGAATTTGTCTGGCCTTTTCATGTTCTTTGCCCATTTTTCTGGACTATTTAACTTTCTTTTAATGACTACTTGTTTTGTTGAATATGGTTGAGCAATTTCTTCTTACTCCTATTTAAAGTGAAATTATTAACCCAATTTCCTAATTTTTTCCTTTACTTATTTGTCAAGAATGTGTTCCCTAGCCTAAGATCAACAGTTACTCTGGGATTTTGGTTTTTTGCTTTTTTTCCTAGTATCTGTTTCCGTTTTGTGTTTTGCATTTAACATGTATAGCTTCTTTTCTATTTTTTCTTACAGGGTCTTATTATATAACCCAAGCCGACTTTGAACTCAAAATCTTCTTGTTGGTGGTTGTTTTTGTTCTTTTGGGAGTCCACCACCCAGCTCCTGAATAAATCACACACGGAGTTTTATTCTTACTTATGAATGCCTGGCCTTAGCTTGGCTTGTTTCTAGCCAGCTTTTCTTAACTTAAATTAACCCATCTGCCTTTTGCCTCTGGGTTCTTTCCTTTTCTTACTTCTGTAATCTAACTTTCACTCTTACTCTGTGGCTTGCTATGTGGCTGTGTGGTTGTGTGGCTGTGTGGCTGGTCCCTAGCATCCTCCTCTCCTTGTTCTCTTGATCTTTCTCCTCTCCTCCCAGATTTCTCCTTCTACTTATTCTCTCTGCCTACCAGCCCCATCCATCCTTTCTCCTGCCTTGCCATTGGTCATTCAGCTCTTTATTAGACCATCAGGTGTCTTACACAGGCACAGTAACACAACTTCACTGAGTTAAATAAATGCAACATAAAAGAATACAACACATCTTTGCATCATTAAACAAATGTTGTACAGCATAAACAAATGTAACACATCTTAAAATAATATTCTACAACACTTTCTGTCTCAGCCTCTTTCATGGTGGGACTTCAGGTGTGCACCACCATGCCTCTCAGAGTAGCATGTTTTAATGTAAGAAATGAGACAGAGTCTCTAGATTTTCTTTCCCTCAACTTGTCAAGAGGTGTGTGAAGTAGTACGGTTTACCTACTTGTTTTTAAACATTTGCTGTTGTTTTGTTTGTTTGTTTTTGAGACAGGGTCTCCCTATTTAGCCCTGGCTGGCTTAGAATTCATAGAAATCTGCTTGTCTTTGCCTTCTGAATGCTGAGTTAAAGGCCTGTGTCACCAGACCTTGCTAAAATAGATAGATAGATAGATAGATAGATAGATAGATAGATAGATAGATAGATATTTTTTGATAGAATCTCATGTAGCCTAGGCTGGCTGGAACTCACTGTGTAGTTAAGGATGACCATGACCTTCTGGTCCTCCTGACTCCACCCACCAAGTGCTTGTGTGCTAGGTGTGTGCACTGCATTCAGAAGTTTATCTGATCTTAAATCTTCATGATACTGGCTGTTGAAATTCCTGGCCACTTCCCCAGCTACATGACCGTGCATGCACTGTCTAGTAGCCAAACAAGAGGCTTAGTCATCCCAGGGCCTTACTTCCTACATAATCTGTGTGCTGTGTGATCACGTAATTTGCGCACAATGTGATCACGCAATCTATGCGCATGTGCAGGAGGAACCTGTAAAAAAGTGGATTCTGTCTATCCCTGTCCTCTCTTCTTGCAAATCATTTCCCATAGGCCTAAGCACCTCCTTCTATTTCCTCCCCTAATAAACTCTTACAGTGCGTTTTGTTGTGCCTCGTGGCTTTTCTTCCATGGTAAACAGTGCCACTTAATGAATAACATTGCGCTGCATAGTAAATACCACTGGCAATGCCATGTATTTCAGCTTTCCTCCCATCTCCGTCACAGCATACTGAAATCAGTTTCTCACAGGCCAGTGTGACATCATTTTCATTTTTGTGGCCTCAGCTTTTAACGTTTCTTTTTGTCACACTGCTTCCTCACTGTAGTGTTTTCTTTAGAACAAATTTGTCTATTCTAAATGTTCATCCTTTCTCATGTACTTTAGAACTACTTACTCAAATTCTCTCATGTCCTCAGTTTTCTTTTTAACTGGCAATATAGCAGATTTATAGATCAACACAAAATAATTGATGTCTTTGTAATATCAAGTCATCTTACTGAAGAAAAAGGAGTGGGCCCTAATTTATATGGTGTTTTACTTTCTGCTTGTCTTTGTCTGTCTCTCTGTCTCTCTGATGTGTGTGCATGTTCATGTGTGTGCATGTGCCTGTGTGTGTGCAGGTACCCATGTATGTGCAGGGGCTTGTGTGTATGCATGCATGTGGAGGTCAGAAGACAACTTCACGTGTTCTTCCTCAGGTGCTGTGGAGGGCTTCACTGGCCAGGATTCATGAATTAGGCCAGGCTGGCTCCAGCAAGCCAGGTCTCACTAGCCTCACCAATTACACCAGGCTGTCTGGTCAACCAGGAAACCCCTGGGGTCTTCACCCCTCCAGCACTGGTTACCAGCACACACCACTGTGGGTGTGGGGGATTGAACTCAGGTCCTCGTGCTTGCAAGGCCAGGCCTTTACCAACTGAGCCGTCTCACCATGCCCAGCTCCTTGTTCTTTACTCAGGTTTCAGGATTTTCATAAGGAGGATTGATCTTTAGTAAAACTTCATTTTACCCCTTTATGATGATCCTTTGCCTTTCATGAGAAATTAATTCCAAGGTATGTTATTTTTCCTGGACATTTTTACACTGTCTTCAAAAGGCAGTTGTTCTTGAACAACAATTTTAACTTTGCCTCAGTGGCAAATACAGATAATATATTAAAAAGCACCACACACACAAAAAAAAATCATGTCAGTTTTCCCTCCCTTTATTGGAAGTGTTCCCAAAGGTAAATATTGTAGCCTAGGGCACAGCCATTTTCTCACTTTAGCATGCAGCTTCAATCCATTTTCCATCTGGGCTATTTTTGAACAGAAATTGAGAGACACATTTCAATGTGAAATCAATTCTAAATAGAGACAGAATCAACCACCAAGGTTCTGCACTGAATGTCACAGCTATGTGCCAAACAGCCCATTAAATCCTAGGAAAGTATCCCAGCTTTACAGATCCAACCATCACTCACCAGAAGCCATGGGCCACACAGGCAAGCTCAGGACCACTTGAGATGACAGATGTGCAGAATGGGAAGAACAGAGGTAGTTTTGGGCAATGTTTCTGCCTCCCTAATTTTGTGGTTAAATATCAAATGCATATAGACATAGAAGCAAAGTCATTTTCTTTCAAATCTTATCCTCAAAAGATCACCCAAACTTCATATATTTATGTTGCTCATTTTCATGTAGTTAATGCTGACAAGGGAAATACTCTAGAACTTAGTACTGCCTGTTACAGACTTGTTTAAATAGCTTTCCTACAAACAAGTCATAAACTGGTGGACACATGATCTCACCTCTTATTAAAGAATGAACTCATGGGAACACCTCACATGCTTAACTTTCACTGTCTTCTGTGTCCCAAGTACTCTTCTAATTAATTTATTGTCATAGCCTCTCTGTTCTTCCGAGTTGGTGACTCAAGTTCTGCTTGGATTCTCAGCCGCTAGCCAGGGCTGTGCAAACATTGTGTGGGTCGTTTCTTTTTTATAGTTATTCTCATGTAATCAAAAGAAACATTATTTGAAATAGAAATGGAATTTTTGAGGTTATAAAATTTAAGAATCCTAGTATACCCCGGTGCTAGCTCCATTTGATTTAGAGAGATTTTATGTAGCAGAAAATCCAGAATGAGATGGAAGTGAGTTGCCTTTAATACCTGTGAAATAGACTGAATTTTTGCGCAAGTTTTTGTTGTTGATGTGAGGAGAATGTATGGTGCAGCATAATTTCAAATTCTTTTTCCCCTCCTCCCCCACTCCAAGACAGGGTCTCTCTGCAGCCCCGGCTTTCCTGGAACTCTTTGTAGACCAAGCTGGCCTGGAACTCAGAGGTTGGCCTGCCACTGCCTGCTGAGTAGTGGGATTAAAGGCATGCTCCACCACTGCTTGGTTCTACATATTCTTTAACCTAGGAAACTTTCATTCTGGAATTTCTCCAAATGATCGTAGAAAATCACCAAATGTTACATATTATGTCTAAATTGCATTCATTATGATGTTTGCTCATAATAATAAGAAATTGGAAACGATACAAATGTCCATCATAAAATAATTGGTTACATAAACTGTACGTGCTGGGAAACTCTGTATCTATTAACAATGATGTAAATCTGCATTTGTTAAACACAGAGAGGATAACAGCTGAATGGTGTCCGCATTATTAAATCACAGTCATTGTGCTGGTTGACTTTCCTGTTGTGGTGACCAGACAGGTGACAAGAAGCCAGGCTAAGGGAAGGGGTTTACTTTAGCTTACAGTTCAAGGGACACAAAGCCACCATGGTGGGAAAAGCTAGCAGCAGGAACATGAGGTGCCTGGTCCCATCCTTTCCCTTATCAGGGAGGGAGGGAGGGAGAGACAGACAGATGACAGATAGACAGAGAGGGAGAAAGAAGGAGAAAGAGAGAGAGAGAGAGAGAGAGAGAGAGAGAGAGAGAGAGAGAGAGATAAGACCCACTGAAGTGACCCATTTCCAACAACACATTTCCCCTCCTAAAGACTTAGCTCTTGAAGATCCTACAATCTTCCCAAGAAAAACCACGACCCCGCTGGCAGCCAAGGGGTCTTATGCCTTATGTCATAATTGCACAAATGCATGTAATTGCACAAATTACAGGTAATTGCACAAATGTGTGCAGGGTGGTCACACAATCAGCGCACACGTGGCATAGCTCTGTAAGCCCACCTGCTCATGTGCAGGGGAATCCTTAGGAAGCCGGACACAGACTCCTCTCTCCTCTTCTGCTCCCCCCCCACCTCTCTCTCCTGCACATGTCCCTGCCCCAGGCTTGGCCACACTCTCCCCCGCTTCCTCCTAATAAAGCTCGGATACTGGGTTTTGTCGTGCCTCTGACCTTTCCTCGCACAGTAACAGCACCACTTATTTAAACCAACACTCACAGAGGGATGAGAATAGCCAAGCCATACTCTCTCAAACAATTTGTATTCTATTGTGACAAAAGGACCTGTTGAAAATAATGGCATAAAATATTGCAAGTTCTCCAATAAGAACAAAGCACGTCAGGAGAACAGCGGGAAAGTGCTGGGCTCCCAGCATCCCCTCAGGACCAGCAGAGGGCAGCTATCCTGTTCTGGATCTTAAAACATCGAAGCTGCTTTGTCTGGACTTGATGTGATGGCTTTTGCTTTTCTTATTATTTTTTATTTTGTCATGTTTGGTTGTTATCTCTAAGGAGAGACAGAAAGGGAGTGGATCCAAAGGGGAGGGGAGGGGTGGTGGGGAGGAACTGGGAGGAGAAGAGAGAGGGGAAATTATAATTAGCATATATTTGTATGATAAAAGAATCTATTTTCAATAAAAAGGGAAAAATGAAAACAACAAAAAACAAAACCGCTAGATCCGGAGCTGGTAACCCAGTGGAAGAAGGGAAAACCTCTCTGGCCATACCCTTCTCTCCTTTTCAAAACACACTCTGTTTGTGACAACTGTATTTAACTCTGCTTGCCAGGGCTGACTGTTCACTCTCATTCACCAAATTTAACTGTGTAAAAGGAAGTCATGCTTTTCTTACTCACTTCTATATCCAAGAGTTGAGCATGGTGCTTGGCCCAAGGGGTGGGAAGGAAGATAAAAGGGATGGGTAGAATGGGATCCGGGGTGGGGGTGGGGAGATAAAAGGGGTGGGTAGAATGGGATCGGGGTGGGGGGGAGATAAGAGGGGTGGGTAGAGTGGGATCTGGGGTGGGGGGAGATAAGAGGGGTGGGTAGAGTGGGATCTGGGGTGGGGGGAGATGAGAGGGGTGGGTAGAGTGGGATCTGGGGTGGGGGGAGATAAGAGGGGTGGGTAGAGTGGGATCTGGGGTGGGGGGAGATGAGAGGGGTGGGTAGAGTGGGATCCAGGGTGGGGGGGAGATAAGAGGGGTGGGTAGAGTGGGATCCGGGGTGGGGGGGAGATAAGAGGAGTGGGTAGAGTGGGATCCGGGTGGGGAGGGGGTGTAAGAAGCAGGGAGGGAAACAGAAGTCCCCTCACAGGACCTCTTACCAGCTGTATGAACCTGAATAGGTTTTGTAATCTGCCCCACTTTAATTCCTTTATCTGTAAAATGGGCATAATTACAGCTGGCATTTAGTGAGGTAATCCTTGGAGAGGGGCTTTTCACATTGCCTCCTGGCCAGTGTTTGGGTATGACCCTGGGTTAAGGGTCCAGCAATCTTGGGTCACATTACAAGGATTTTTCTAGAACAAAATAAGGCTTTAATGGGTTTAATGGCCTCTTTGTCTTTCCTTGCCAAAGATCCCTGTCCCTGTGGTTGAACTGCCTTGCTGTTACCACTGGTAACATCTTCTCGTCACTCATTTAGAAGGCTCTTGTATTTCAGGCTCGTCCTTGGCTATCTCTCTGATCCAAGTGAGGACCTTCAGGATCCTGTGTGTGACAAATTCTTCAAGGAGATTTGGGTTTCAACAGCAGCTCGGAATGCTACCATTTATGATAAGGTGAGACTTACTTATCCCTCCTCACCCTTTTTCTTTCATTCTTATCACAATTTTATTGATACAGATAGAATATTATTAGTATAAAATAATCAATATACCTGCCTGTTCAGTCCCCGAAAATGGGGAGAAATAGAGAAAAAAGACATTTTGGTCATAATGGGCTAAATCTGCACATGACCCTGTGGAATTACATCTCTTGGGTACAGGAATGATGCTGATTCTGTAAGTTCCTGTCCTCCTTTTTATGCAACACCTACTGAAATATACAGGGGTAAAGTGCTGTGGTGTCTGAACCATATTTCAGTTAGCAAAGCGTTACATGTTAACAACTGTTGACATGTGTATCTTTCAAAATGAAAAATTAGAGAAACAGAACTTGGAATTTTCCCCTTAGCCAGGCATGTCCAGGGAAATTCAGGGATGGTTATTATGTTACAATTTCCTTCCTAGCAAGCATTTCTTACTGCTAGTTTGTCTCTAGTCTGTGCCTAATGCACACCACAGATGATAAAGGAAGAAGTGGGTGTGGCCTTTTAAAATGGAAACAAATCTAACAATTTCTTTGTAGCATATAGAAACAGCAACTGTTATTGGCTGGTTTGGTTGGTTGTTTGAAACCAGGACTTACTACATAGCCCAGAGGGTCTTAAATTTAGGATTCTCCTGCCTCAGCTCCCATGTGTTAGAGATTACAGATACATGCCACTACACCCAGATGTAAAGAGTAACCCTTAAGCCTGTGCTTTGACATACAATTAATGCTTCATAAGACAAAGGTTTTGCCTGTTGCAATGAATATCTTCCATAAGGAACACGTGCTTGTTTTTAAATAAATAAATAAATAAATCAGTTTCCAATTTGTATTTTAACAGGTGTTCCGTTGTCTTCCGAATGATGAAGTACACAATTTAATACAGTTGAGAGACTTTATAAGCAAGCCCATATTAGCAAAAGATGACCCCGTTCGTGCTGAGGAGGAGCTGAGGAAGATCCGAGGCTTCTTGGTTCAGTTCCCTTTTTATTTCTTATCTGAGGAAAACCTCCTGCCTTCTGTAGGAACCAAAGAAGCCATGGTGCCCATGGAGGTTTGGACATAAGACAAATTCCGTTGCAAGTCAAGGATTTCTAACCTGAAGACCACATTGCATATGGTGACTTCTTAAGGACTTCACAGCCAAACTCAGGCCTGATGCACTCCTGTGACCAACCCACTGGACTCTTTGGAGTGAATGAGGGGTCAGTGGTCACACTGATATAAGGACTCTCTGCATAAGCAAGCCTTTATCATGTGTCCTGCCTGTCCTTGAGAAAAGTGGCTATATTCTTGTTGATAGCATATGTTCAAACAATACCAAACACAGATGCAAATTACATGATACATATCAAAAACCCGTCTCCTTTGCTAACAAGAATCTGCCTGTAACTGTGATTCAAACTGCCAAAAGTTGCCTGAACTCTCTTGTTCTCTGATGCTAATTAAGGCAGCTGGGGCCCACCAGGATGCCCTCAGCTTGTCCATACAGCCCTGTTTAAGAGACTGCTGATCAATGAAAGATGTGGAGAGCCAATTTGAGAGTGCCAAGGTTCCAGACGATGCTGGAGCCACATGGTTCTACACGAGGGTGTTTAGTAATCCAAGAAGGTGCTTTCTGTTCCTTTTCAGTCACTGCAGGGACAGAAGAGGCTTTGCCTAGCCACCTGCACCAGGCGCTTCTGAGGCAGCAACAGTGGCTCTTGACAACAGGAAGGCATCAAATTCCAATACTGAAGAAGAAATTTCCCTTGGTTCCCAAAGATATTGCCAAGCTGTGTCCTTATCATTGAGCCCCCCTGATAATATCTGTAAACGTGTGCCAGGTACACCAAAACATGGCAACCAGATAAACACAGATAAAACCTCCAAGGTGTCAGTGGGAATCCAGTTCAGATCAAGGACAAGATTCCCCACAGTCTGTAGAATCCCTGCACCCTCAGCCACCAGATTGACGACAAAGCTGGATTTCTCCATAAGCAATCCAATGGATGCAATTTGTCTTCCAAAAGAAGCAGAGGTGTTATAATGCCTTCCAGCTGACAAGCAGGAGTCTGACCTTATTTACCCTTCAGTCTTTCTGCTATGTCTTCTTTAGGGAAAAAGTAGTTGATTATAAAGATGAGCTACTTTGCTTGCACTGATAACTATGCAGTAACATTCCAACATGGCTTCCAAAGAAGTTGCAATAGTAATTCACGTTGTCCCAGTCTGAAATGTGGATATCCACTTTCCCTTTCAGATGGTATGGTGTCCTTTATAGACCAAATTTCAGGGTTCCTCTCACATCCTAGGAGCATCTGTGGGTTCCTGGAAGCCTCAGGTCCTTTGGGGTTCTCTTCAAAGCAACTGCCAACCCACGTTTTCATGAACAAATATGCTGGTTTAAAAGATGACATAGGACCACAAAACCAGTGTTATGGGTTAATAACAAAGTGACAGTCACATCCAAGGGAGGATGTCACCCCTAGGGAACATTCCACAAATGAGGTGCGATTTGTAATCAACAATGGAAATCAATCTGTTTTTATGAATAAATAACTTATTTCTTATATGGCCAAGGATGGTGAGATGATTTCATTCTATAGTTGTAGTGAATAAGACCCTATGCAGACAAAGATCACATTGCATTTAAAATATTCAATGTGCATGGAATATCTAAAGATCCATTGTGTTTTATTTAAGAAAAATTTTAAAGTTTAAAATGGTCAACTAGCTGATTCTTGGTTTTGTGCCCAATGTTCTGATACGATCCTAACGGACTGGCAAGAACCCCAATGAGTCATTTACTCTGACCCTTCCCCACTGTGTAGACGAGGACACTGAGCTTGTATTGGAGGAAGGAATGATGTAAGCCTGCCCAACAGATGTGCAGTGGGTTGCTGTGGCCAACATCAGCCTCTCTTCACTTCATGCTTACCCTGGACTGAGGACATGCAGCTGTCAAATGGCTAACTTATGCTGTGAATCCTGTGATCTGTGTTATTTGTCTCCACCTACTAGAATGGGAGCCGTAGACAGCAGGAACTCCATGGGTTGTTTAGTTTTCAGAGCCTGAAACAGTGCCTGATGCAAAGGAGATGCTGATGAATGTCTGTGGAGTGAATTCATGATCCAACGAGCTGAAGACCACACTGACTCTCCCTGCTGGTTTCTGTGGAAAGTTTTCCTACTGCATCTTCTCAAAGATAAGATGCTTACCTGCAAAGAGATGTACTTGGAGGGGCCTTGTGGGAAATTCAGTGTAATGAATACCTTCGTATGGTAACTGTTTAGAGTTCAGCTGTCTACCAAGATGCCTAGGACATGGTCTCCACCACAAGCTGACTGCCTGCCATTCTCTGACACCACCCCTGCCTTCTAGAAATTACATTGCCATATCTGAGAAAGACTTTAAAATGTGACTAGTTTATGCCCTGAAAAGCTAGTTCAGATCTGCTCAGCATTTCTGATTAACCACAATCTTTTTAAATGCCGGTCAGCACTCACCTGATGTTCTGCCAATCTCTGTAACAATCTTTGTTTTCAAGAAGCAAAAAAGTCTATTGTTAGAAGAAGTGGAGTAGGAAACGGTCAGACCTGGGGGAGCTGCTCTGGACATGCACCAAGCCGAGGGCTGTGGTAGCGAGTGGGATGCAGCAATCCCCTTCAAATCAAGTATCCATGAAGTGGGGTGGCCTTAATCCTGAGCCACAGTGCAGCACAGAGAAACTTAAGGGACTGATTATTGTGCGTCATATTGTGAAATAAAAATATTTGTTTTTAAAGTGCTTTTCAAAGACAATTTTGTCAGTAGGTGGTCAAATTCTGTACAGTAATCTCTTATGTAAGAACTTGGGCAAACTGTAATACACTGGGAATTAACACAGCTGCGAAGACATTTGCCAGAATGAGTTGGGAGAGCTGATTTTCTGTGTAGATGGTAAAGTGTTTGCTGCATAGACGTGAGGCCGGAGTATGGGTTTCCGGTACCTACACGAGAAGATGGGCAGGGTGGCCTTCATCTGTAACCCTGGCACTGGTGGGAGGAGACAAGTGGTCCCAAGGCTGTTGGCCAGCCAGTCAACTCATTCCAGAAGCTCCGGATTCAGTGAGAGACCCTGTTTCAAAATGTTAGGTGGAAATCGGAAGGGGAGACTCTCCAATGTCTTTGGTACTTCCAGACATACACTTGTATGTACACACACACACACACACACACACACACACACACACGTGTATATTCATGTACACACACACAGAGTCTACATTGCTTTTAAAATATTTTTAGGTCAGTATATGAAGTCATGGATTTTCTCCTGACATGTTCATGCACAGGTGTCATTATACTTAGTTCTCATTTGTCCCCTCCCTCACTGTGCCCTCTGTCTGGCTCCCGCCCGTCCTTCCCCAGCACATTCCATTACCCTCTATTTCGTCCTTTAAGAATCTATAGTTTTTCCTACAATCATTCCTTGTCTCTAACCAGAGCGCCTCTTTTTAAGAACATTTTTTTTTTAATTTTATCTGTATGTAAGTGTCTATGAGCATGACCATTTGTGTGTGAGCCTGTGGAGCCTGGAAGAGGGCGTTGGATCCTCAGGAGCAGGAGTTACCGGTGGTTGGGAACTGCTTCTTCACATGTAGAAACCATTTTAGATGACAAGCAAGTTCCCTGGGAAAACAGAGACCAGGCCTGGTGTTTATCTGCTTAGACCGCAGAAGTCCGAGATCAGAGTCGCAGCATGGGCGGGTTCTAGTCAGCTCGAACTCCAGGCCTGGCAAAGGCCACCTGTCACCATGCGGCCTCTTCTTGGTGTAAGCAAGGGGCTGGGGTCAGGAGAGGAGACGAGAGAGGGAGGGATGGGGACACACACACACACACACACATGAGAGAGAGAGAGAGAGAGAGAGAGAGAGAGAGAGAGAGAGAGAGAGAGAGAGAGAGAGAGAGAGAGAGAGAGATGCTGCTTTGCTTCCTGCTAGGCCTGAGTCCATCGCAAGGCCCTCACCCTCATGACGTCTAACTAATGACCCTCCAAAGACCCCTCTCCAGACATCACACTGCAGGTTGGGGGTTCAGCAGAAGAATTTGGGGAAGGATTCAAGCGTTCAATGTAGAACAGACTTCTGAAATTGATCGTGTTTAGCTTACACTTTCAGTCACTGATGATCACTGTTTTAACCCGGACTTGCTCTTCTTCCCTCCCTGCCTCAGATTAGCGTGTTAGTGTTTCAGCTGCTGCCACCCTCTGTGACAGAGCTGGAAGGGACCCTGCATGTCTCCTCGGCTCCCTCTACCCTTCCTCCCAGGAAATGGGGGAGAAAAGGGGATTTTGAGTGAGTTCATGAATATGTTTTCATTTCCTCAGAAGTCTCTCTGAGGTCAGTTACTCTAGGCAGTTTGCAGATCTGAAGTGAGCTGACCCAGGCCTGAGCCTTGGACACTTGAATCTGGAAATGTGCTGGGAAAGGTGCTCAGGGGCGTCTGGCACAGAATAAAAGTCTGTGCATGTGTATGTGCAGGTGTGCTCACTAACCCATGAGTGCACGTTTAGGATGTCTTATTTTATTGCCCTCCACTGTTTCTTTTGTTCACTTATTGATTTGTCTTTAGACAGGGTCTCTCTGGAACTGGTGGTTGCCATTTTGGCTCGGACGCCGGTCAGTGGGCCCGAAGATGCACCTGTCTCTGGCTGTGCATCAGCACCGGACTTTTACCCGAGTTCTGACTGGCTGAGCTCAGCTCACCACGCTTCCCAAGCAAGCACTCTACCCACTGAGCATCTTCCCAGCCCTGATTTGAGTGTGAAGAGATGCTAAAGAAGAGCAAGTCCATTATGTGATTCCTCATGATAATTTTATTCACACATGAAACATCCCTGCTTCTCACATGTTTGGAAGGACTCAGCACACCAGGGCAAAACGTTAGACTCCTGAAATTCCAGCAGTAGAAGCAGAAGGGTTGCTTACCCCACAGTGAGGCCAAGGCCAGCCTGGGCTACGCAGGACTGGCCTCAAAAACAAAAACCTAAAAGCATCAAACTTTCCATGCTTGAATTTAGATTTATTTCATCTTTCCTTTTTACCATTTATGACTATTAATTTTAAAAGCAATCAAACATTGTATAAAGGGAAATTTGTTGCAACAGTCACTTTAAAGTCAAGTTGGATAGAAGTCCAAGCAAACCATGGATTTGATTACCCTCTGTTTCTAAGCAACGTTATTTTTCACTTTATTCTAGATGGATGCGGTTCACAGTGTGTTGTTCTAGGCCTGCTGGATTCCGGGAAGCTGGACGTCATGTCCTCCTCCTGACTATTCACTTAGATTAGTCATAGAAAATGGCATGAGCCCCAAACACCAACCCTCCAGTGTTTTCAACACAAAGCTGATGTCCTGCAGCTGGAGCGCACACACCACCAGCAGCAAATGCCAAGTGGCAGCGTCACTGGACCTGTCAGGCCTCTGGCTGGAGGCTTGTCGAGTCCAGACTGACCTCCTAGTTTTGATCATTGGCTTTTACTAGGATGAACCCACACACAGTGCCTTACATGCCGAGTCGACACCCCATAAATAATAAATGTTACCTGTCCTTAGGGAAAGGCTTTCTGGTCCTTCTACAGAAGATGCAGGGGGACCACCTTGACCAACAGATTCAGGGGCTTTTCATCTTCTCCATCAGCTGAGTTGTCCAGCTTCCCTGTCCCAGGGTCCAGAATTTTGCAATGTGTTTGTCTTAGGAATGCAGTCACGTCCTTTGGGGAAGGAGACTCACATGGTTTGGGTTCTGGAAAGATGGGCTTGGCTGAAGCAAGCTTCCCCAGCTGAGGGCTTGTAAACAGTGCGTCTGGACATGTGTGCAGCTGGAACATTGCACTGGGCTGGGTTTGTCTTCTGAGAACTGAAATCAGGGACGTCTGTGTCCCTGAGAGTGTCCATGGGCACCGCAGATGATACTAACATCTGGCTTTGCTATGGATCCAGAGTTTCTGCACATAATACCTCGGCTAGTTTTTGTTGTTGTTGTTGTTGTTGCTGTTTGGTTTTTTTGTTGTTTTGTTTTTTAGGATAGAAGTATGCATTCATTATACAGTTAAAATTGTGGTACCAGCAGCATCTGTTTGAAACTGATTTCCCATTCTGTGTAGGGATATCCAGAGTCAATAGGGCTGAGATAGAGATGGCACCACGTGTCCCTGACATCGTCCTCTCCACACAAGCAGAGCCCCAAGGAAGGCCAAGTTCAGAATCACAGCACTCTCTGTACCACAGGCTTCTTCCATGGGAGGGGCAATGACGCAGGGACTAACTCTAACCTAATCCTTCAGTTTATTCTAAAAGATGATTGTGGCATCCAGTGATGACACATCGAACAGCACCCCATCAAGGTACTGGGGAAAACCAGTGAACAAGTCAGACCAGGGCGCCCACTGCCCTGTGCTCAGCAAACGGAATGGAAAGTTACTTCCACTCTCTAAGAACAGTGACCAGAACAAGAGGCACCTGAATGCACGTGGAGGCACGTGGAGAGGCACGTGGAGAGGAGAGGCACGTGGAGAGGCCAGCCCAGACCGGTGTATGAGGAGCACCATTCTCTGAGGACACCAAGGGAAGCATAGTCACCGCCCACAGAACAACTGCTGATATGAGGAACTTCTTGGGCTGCAGCCTCCTCAAAACACTTCACACTGTCCGTGTTTTCCCGGACCCCCCCCACCCCCCCCTTTTCATCTCCCTAACACTTGGAGGTACAGGAATGTCCCCCTTCAAGCTCATGTTGATACTGAATTTCTGTTGAACCAACATGAAGAGATGGAACCTTCCTGAAGAGATGATTGATCCCCCAGAACTCTGCAGCTGTGAGTGGATCGATGCCATTTCCAAAGGGCAGGTCAGCGACAGCAGGAGTGGGTTCATGAAGACGGAACACAGTCAGTCCAGTCTTCTCTTCCTGTCTCCAATGAGCTCATAGCCCTTCTGCAGTGGCCTAAGGCCAGATGTTGACATGTGTTCCTGGACTTCCCAGGCTCCAACACTGTGGACAAGTTAATTTGTATCGTTGATAAATTTCCCACTCTCTTTCTAGTAGCAGAAAGTGGAAATAAGACAGCAATCAAATGATAGTAATCTCCAGGTGAGGGGTCTAAGCTGGAAGGCAGACACAGGAGACTGAGGTAAGAAGATATTAGATGTTTTTGTCTCTATTTCTATTATGCATCCATTGTTGATGGTAGAAAGAGTCCAAGCCAGGTGGTGGTGGTGCACACCTTTAATCCCAGCACTCGGGAGGCAGAGGCAGGCGGATCTCTGTGAGTTCGAGGCCAGCTTGGTCTACAGAGCAAGATCCAGGACAGGCACCAAAACTACACAGAGAAACCCTATTGAAAAAAATAAAAAGAAGAGTCCAAACTGATGCCTTACCAGCTGGAGAGAGAGAGAGAGAAAGAGAGAGAGAGAGAGAGAGAGAGAGAGAGAGAGAGAGAGAGAAAATTTTGAAATTCTTCTCTACTTGTTTTAAGTGTCTAGGGATAGAGCCCAGGGCCTCAGAGATGGCAGCGAGTACTTTTCTATGAGGTATATTCCCAGACTACCTTTCTACATTTATTCAGAGAATGGGGATTCCTGTTATTTTCCATTTTGTTATCTGGTACAAAGGTTGTAAGCAGGCTCACAGGCCATGCCTAACCCACAGATATGTTTAGCTGAAGCGAGCAATGTTGTCTAACATTGAGGATTAGCTGCCAAATACAAATGGGGGATTCCATGTAAAATTTTGGTTATTGGGCTTATGGAAAAACCAAGATATCTAGATGTAAATGACCCACAGTATTGATTCCTACAGGAAATGAATACTAGTTCTTCCTTTTATGTGGATGTATACCAGCCAGGTCAGCAGAGAGCTTCCCATTACCTTTTGGGTGCTAGACATAGGACTTCCTTTGACAGATGTAAATTGATGTGAAGATGTTACAAATCTTCGCATCCAGGCTCTGAGAGAACCATAGCATCCTCTCTTAGTGTCTTGGAGTGATGCCACCATGAGAATGAGAGACCGTGTGGAGAAAAGGGGGTGAGATGGCAGCCGACATCAGATGCCAGATGCAGTGAGGAGGCCATCAAGGCCACTTCAGATCCAGCCAACCTGCCTAGGAGTCCACTCAAAGGATGCTGCAGCTGAACCCAGCCCAAACTGACTCACAGAATTAGGAGCAAGTAAAACTGGCGCTGACTTAATGCTTGTGACACCACAGTAGCTCACACATAGAGACAGATTTCGTCATGACATTCTGATTATCCTTTTACACATTTTAATTTCTCCAAGACCTCATGTTATTCAGCGTCTAGTGCTGCTACCTAAACTAACCCACATAATTTTTACACTTTTTGTATAACACATTTATAACGGATGAACATATTATAAATGTACAACTTGATTAGCTTTCACAAGTTGAACGAATACATGATCAGCACCCACATCAAGAGAGAGTGAGAGAAAAAGGAAAGAGAATGAGACAGAAAGGATTAAAGGAAATTTTAAAAATTAAAGAAAGGAGAAAAGGGACATGGAGAAAGAAAAAGGGAGAAAAATGAACGAAGGAAAGAGAGGAGAGAGGGAGGAAAGACCCCACTTCTGTTTGTCTGTGTTCACAACCACCCACCCGTCAGGTCCATTACCGCAATCAGAGTTCCCTGATGGCCGCTGTGCCTGTGGTGAGACCAAATCTCAAGCTGGCTATAATTTGCTCTGTAAGAAATTCCAATTAGACTCACTGGTTCACAAGTTAGACGTGGACGGAACTTTTTATTCGAGCTGTCATTGCTTTGCTATCTTGAATGGAGAGAAGTATAGATAACCTTGAAAATGTCAAACAGAACTGTCACTTTGGGAGTTCCCCTCACACGACTTCAGCCGGCTGTCAGGAGTCGGAGAGGGATGGAGGAGGAGGAAGGGTACCAAGGGTGAACATGAGAGGATCCGCCCTGCATGGCTTCAAGTAGCCAGAGGCAGGCTGAGGGCTCATGCAGCGGGCATCAATAGCATCAGGTAGAGTGATAGTTAGTATAGCCATTACGGGCAATAAGTGGCTTCCTCAAAGAATTAAACATAGAGCTGCCTACAGTCCAGCAATCTCATTTTTGGTATGCTGGATATATATAGAGGAAATGAAAGCAGTGTATATTGTGGTTTGAATGAGAAATGCCCTCCATAGGCTCACATATTTGAACACCTGGTCACCGATGTTGTTTCAGAGATGGGGGGGGCGGGGTGGTGGTGGTTAAGGAACCTTTAGAAGGCAGAGACTTGCTAGAGGAAGTACCTCACGAGAGGCTGTGTTTGATAGCCTTGTCCCACTTCCTGTTCCTGCTGCCAGCCTTCCCAGACTTTAGGGACTTTGTCCCTCTGGAACTACAGCCAAAATTAACCTTGTTCTCCTCAGCATTGCTTATCAGGGCATTTGATCACAGCAATAACACAGTAACGAATACAGTTCATCAAAGAGGTATTTGCACCTCATGTTTACTACGGTACTATTCACCAAGGCTAAAGTCCAGAGTCAGTCTCTGTGTCAACCTATGACAACTGTCTCGTTGTCAACTGAATTGCCTCTGGACTCAACCAAAACCTAAGCTGCAGATGAGCGGGGGAGCTTCTGTAAGGGGTTTTCTTACTCAGACCATTTAAAGCAGAAAGCCCACCCTAAATCTGGGGAGCACTTTCTGGGGGCTGACCAGCTCAGAGGCCATAGAAGGAGGAATCTTCTGCTTTTTGCCTGGTTGTCTTCACTCTTGTTGGCAAATTTATCTACCCTGTTCCTGTGGCCAATAGTGAGTACAACTTACTCAGGATTCCAATGTAGACTGAAGACCAGCAGCTCTCCAGGAATCCTGTAGTACTCCAGTGTCTAGATTGGGACTGCTGAGACAGCCCAGTGAGCTGAATTCTAAGCCTTTCTGTCCTGAATCGGTTATTGTTGGGCTACTCGGACAATTGCCTGTAAGGCAATCTAATAAATATAATTCAATTGATGTATATTTATTCTATAAGCTCTATTCCTTAGATGCCCCTGAATGATACAATACCTATCAACAGATGAATGGGTTAGTGAATAAAAAGACTTTATATGTATATATCACACTACACATGCACATTGTGTTGGCTAGTTTTATGTTAACTTGATACAGGCTTGAGTCATTTGGGAAGAGGGCATCAAAAATGCCCTCACAGGTTTGCCCACAAAGCAATCTGATGAGGGCATTTTCTCAATTGATGATTGGTATGGGAGGGCCCAGCTCACTGTGGGTGGTGCCTCCCCTGGGATAGTGGTCCTGGGATGTATAAGAACGCAGACAAGTGAGTTGTGAGGAACACGTCACTAAGAAGCACTCCTCCACGGCCTCTGCTTCAGTTCCTGCCTCTAGGTTTCCGCCCTAAGTTCTGCCTAACTTTCCTTCAGTGATGGAGTGAGATGTGGAACTTCAGGCTGAAATAAAACCTTTCCTCCCCAAATTACTTTTGGGCATGCTGTTTTACCACCACAGAAACCCTAACACACACACACACACACACACACACACACACACACACACACACGTTATCTGACCATTATAAAGAAGGAAATCTTGCCATTTGTGGCAATGCAGATAAGTAGAATCTGCTTGTCAGATGCCAGGCATGGGGAAGATGGGAAAGAACTGGCCAAGGTCACAAACTTTCAGTTAAAAGATGAATTTCTGAGAACCAAATGTACCACGTGGGGCTGTGGTTGTTTGAGTGAGAATGACACCCACAGGCTTGCACATTTGAATACTTGGTGTCCACTTGGTATAGTTGTTTGGGAAGGATTA
Source organism: Peromyscus maniculatus bairdii (assembly GCF_049852395.1). NCBI lineage: Eukaryota > Metazoa > Chordata > Mammalia > Rodentia > Cricetidae > Peromyscus > Peromyscus maniculatus. The sequence goes on along the minus strand of NC_134857.1, from coordinate 12,386,130 downwards.
AGAGGTGTGGCCGTACTGGAGGAGACATGTCACTGGGGATGGATGTTGAGGTTTTACGTGCTGTCTTTCTTTGCCCCCTACTCACAGGTCAAGATAAGAGCTCTTAGATGTTCCTCTGCTCTACCATCATGGACTCTGACCCTCTGAAACCATAAACCAAATTAAACACTTTTTTTTTAATGAATTGCCATGGTCAATGTGTTTTATCAGAGCAATAGAAGAGTAACTAAGATAGAGCTATCATAAATAACAACTATGTTTTATACTTAAGAGGGTAGATCTTAAATGCTCTCACCCACAAGTACTCATGTGAAATAATGTATATGTTTGGCTGTGTTAATCATTTATTGTGTCTATGTATACAAATTATCATATTATATATCTTAAATATTCACAATTTATTTTATTTTAAGATTTTTAAAAAAGTTTTCTGTGTACAAATATTCTGTCTGTCTGTCTGTCTATATGTGTTCCATTTTTGTGCCTGGTGCCCATGGAGACCAGAAGAGGGTGTCAGGTCCCCTGGAACTAGAGTCATAGACAATTGTGAACCAATCCCCAGTGTTCTGCAAGAATATCAAGTGCTCTTGACTGCTGAGCCATCTCTCTGACCCCAATACACACAGTTTCTGTTTGTCACCTTTCCCAAGAATCCTGGTGGCAGCAGAGGGTGGGGGAATATAGTAACTCTTATCTATTACAGGTATCGCCTCCTTTCCCTGAAGGTACTATCTTCCTTTTCACACTCATTTAAGTGGATTATAATGCTGAGCCTGTTGCTCTAAGAATGTGAAAAATGAACTGAAAGGTTACCATCTTTCCCTTCTCCTCCCTGCGCTTAGGATACGTGAGGCTGATTACACCCATCCGTAAAGCTTGGAGCAGAATCTGAAGAAATAGGAGCTGTTTTTCTTGTTAGAATTACGCAATAGGGAGTGGATTGTATAAATCTTTCTTTGGTATTTAAAAAGCCTCAGTTGTTATTTTTAAATTGTGAAATGTTGTTAACATTATGATAATGGAATTAAATGTCAGGTCAAAAATCTCATTTAAAAGATTATGAAAAATGAAAATGAAATAGTTTTCCCATGATATTGGCTCTCTACTTTCTAGACAATAGGCAGAAGGGCTGGCCTAGATCTGTGCCAGCAAACTGTGTAGGCAAATGCTCAGTGATTTGGGAGAAGCAAACAGGAAGTCTTTGCAAATCCAGACATGCTATTTCCTGAACTTCTTTTTCATAATGTTTTCTCATTCACAAGAAAGTTACCATTGAGTTCTCCAGGCAGGTATGCAAAGACCCCCCATGTAAGGTAAAATGAGGGGTTCTTGAGAGGCAGCTGGACTTTCTGTCTCTCTATGCCTCTTCTTCCTACTGTTCTGCCCATAACAATGGCCCAGCTCTCTACACAGACCTCCCTATGCTTTCAGATTGGTCTGGGGTGTCACTGGATGATAGCCTTATCTTTTATCATTTTTGTATGCTTGGCTTTTCAATATCTGGATTTATTGTTCCATCCCTCTCTCTTTATCTCTGGGTGAACTCTGCACATGGGTCTCCATTGCAAAGGATTCAGTTAGCAATAGTCTACCACTCAGGAACTATTAAGATCTCATTTCTTGCTTGATTTGCTTTTGTCTTGGTACCCCAGTCATTTCCCCCCTGCCATAAGGGACATTTCTATGAATTTTATGTTTATCTTTTCACTTCAATATGTTGCAAAATGTATAATGTTTTATAAATTTTGTTCACACAGTGGTATACATCACATCCTATTTGTAACATAGAATTGTATCAAGATTCAACTCCTTAAGATAGGCAACTCTGTTCTTTCACATTAACTCACTGTGTTTTGTGTTGTGCAATTAGCACATTTTCACTCAGTAATTCCCAAAAATTGACACCCAGGTACCTCCAATGATGCACCACCAGAAACGCACTAAGGTGAAGATCTTTACACCGTGGGGCTGCTCGAGTGACCTCATAACATGGTGGCTGGCTTCTCCAAGAATGAGTGACCTCATGATGCGGTGGCTGGCTTCTCCAAGAATGAGTGACCTCATGATGCAGTGGCTGGCTTCTCCAAGAATGAGTGGTCCATGAGGGGAAGCAGAGCCATGTGTCTTTCATAACCTAGTGTTGGAAGTCACACATTATTTGGAGTATGACATTCTGCTTGTTATACTGGTCAGTGAGAGAGCAATGTGCAGCTGTGTGAACGGAAGGAGGAAGGAGCATGGTAGTCTACATGGAATCTAGCATCCAAACGATGCCCTTCCACATTAGAGCACTTGCCTTGTTCGAGTATATGGATTTCTTCCCTTGTCTTTGTGAGTTGATGTTCCTTGGGAGTCTCCTGCTTCCTCATTGTGCACTTTCTTCCCGTGTTTATAAAGCCTCAAGCCATAGTCTTCCTGTTCCCGTTGGGTTCTCTTCCAAGGACAGTCAAAGAACTGCGAGTCCCAGCCTAGCCAGGTGGATGCGCTGAGCCCCAGGTGAGCTGGGGCCGCACAGAAGGAATCTGTTTCCAAAAAAATTAAGTTCATTAGATACAATATATATTAATGAACTATGTGGCCTTTCATTAGATGTCAAAAGAGAGAAAGGGAGGGAATTGGCTTTGACGTTTTATGTCAGGGAAGCCACAAAGAAGACTTGCCTTCTGAAAGCAACATTTCACTGCAAACAGAAGTGCTGCGTGGAAACACTAAACATCATGCTTTCCTTTTGTTTCTGCTAATTTGAAGCTTCTGGGTTGTTCATGGTTTGAGATAGTGATGTATATTGAAAAATACTTATGGTCAGGAATAGTAGCGATGTCGTGGAGAACTAACTATCTACTTTATCACTCACAAAAAATAAGGTGTATGAATTTATGGCTATTACTTTTTAACCTGGTGAAGAAAAACTGCTGTTCAGCACAGATGTTGGTATCGCATTCAAAGCTGGAATATACGGGAGTATTAAGAGCCTGAGGAAGAGTAAAATTCTCCCCAAGTGTTCCTTTTGTGATATCAGCCAGAGACAAATGAACTGAGACTCCCACCTGAGTTTACATAATGGCCACATGTGTCCTTGGTGCAGAAGTCAACCACTCCAGCATAGCTTTTCAACTTGGCCCCTCATTTCCTCTTATTTCCACATGCCCAGTATGTTTGAGTCCTTCAAAGATGACTGAGAGACCATTAACAACACCCTAAGAAAACCTGCTTCCAGGCAGGCACACTCTCCACTAGTCAACGTGTGTCTGATCTGGAGACAGGAGCCAAGAGACCACCAGTCTATACTGTCCATAGACAGCACCAAAGCCAGTCCGCCTTAAGCCAGACTAAACAGATTATGTGTGTGTTGCTTGATTTTTAGTTAGGGATGAAAATGAGAAGACATGAAAAAGCTGACTTTCCATTACAGATCAGGTTTCTGATTTTATTGTTGAAGGAGCTGAAGCAAGGACTTCTGGTAAGGAATGGATCGATCAAGCAGTTTAACCAAAGTGCTAAGAAAATTGCCAAAGTTGGTGTTAGCTACTTTTTGTCACTGAAACACCTGAGCTAAAACAAAATTTTGTCTCACACTTTGTGGCCATTTCTGTCTGTGGTCTATTGGCACCATTATTTTCGGGCCTGTGAGGCAATGAATCATGACAGACAAACAGGGTAGCAAGCTGCTTGCTCTATGGCAGTCAGGAAGCAGAGGGGGAGGAAGAGGAGGGGCCATTGTCCCCCATATACCCCCAAGAGTTTACTCCAAACTTTTGATTAGGTTTCAATAGCAGCAATGGGAGACTAAGCCATTATCACATGGACTATCAAGGAACATTCTAGATTTAAACTATAGCAAAGCCTATGTCCAGGGCTAGAAACTGCTTCAGGAAGATCTCAGAGTTACTGTCTTAGATGTGGCATGTTTGAGTGACAGTCACCCTGAATTTCCTCTTGTAATTTATTCCTCTGAACAACAGCAAAGGAATCGGGGCCGAGACAGTCCAGGCCTCGTGACGTGCTACGGCGCAACAAGGGTGGTTGTGGAATATTGTTTTAAAGTGTGCTGCATTTTCCCACTGATTTTGTTAACAGTGCAAAGACGTGTTACATTTGTTTGATGAAATACAATTAACCTGCAGTCAGGAGGCTGAGTCAGCATGTAGCTGACAGGAAGTGGTACAGAGGAGCCATGTATAGCAAGGGTTCTTAAGTAGGGGCTGAGCAGAAGGACACTCAGTGTTTTGGGAAGACACCAGCAAAGGGAGAAGGTTAGCTACTTGCTATTCAGCCTCTCTGAGTGAGCAGAATTCTCCCTCAACCTGTGAATCTTGGGTTCTTTAGAGGTGAATTGACTCATCAGTTCCTGGAAGCCAGGAAGTATCACCGTCTGTTATCTGCAGATAAAAGAAATACCGAAGCTAGTTATAGAATTCCATTAGAGACAAAGGCCTGTGCACTCAGGGGAAAGCTCAGGGATTATTTGTATTAGTTAGTTTTCTCACTGGTATGACCAAGTTACCAGACAAAAGCAATGTAAGGAAGCATTTGCTTCGGCTCACAGTTTGGAAGGATACGGTCCACCATGGGAAGGCCAGGTGGCAGGAACAGGAGGCATCTGGTCACACTGTCTGCAGTCAGGAATGACTGAGAGCTGAATGCTGGTGCTTCACTTACTCTACTGTTATTAAGTCTGGGACCTCAGCCCACACTCAGGGTACACCCACCCCCTTCAGTTAAATCTCTGTAAATCCTCTCAGAGGCATACCCAGTGATGTGTTTCCTGGGTGACTGTTGTTGGGATTCTGTCGCACTCCAGCTGCATGACCGCACATGTGCAGTTTAGGAGCTGGGCTAGGAGTCTTACATCATCAGTGCACACTGGTGATTGCATGCTATGTGTGCAGCATGGTCACGCAATCTGTGCATGCATGGCATAGCTCCATAAGCCCACCTGTGCATGTGCACGAGAATCCTTAAAGAGCCGGACACAGACCCCACCCTCTCTCTCTGTTCTGTTCTCCCCCCCCATCTCTCTCTCTCTCTCTCTCTCTCTCTCTCTCTCTCTCTCTCTGCTCTCTACATGTGTCTCTACCCCAGGCCTGATTCTTCTGCCCCTCCCCCAATAAAGCTCTGATACTGGGTTTTGTCATGGCTTTTGACCTTTCCAGGCAATAACCAGCACCAGTGACCAGCACTGCTTATCATTTTTAAAACCATCAACTGTAAATCTCACTGAGTTCACGATGAAGACGAACTGTTGCAGGCACATGGTCCTCAGCCTTTGCTTTGTGCAAAGCATTAATGATATGCATGATGCTGGCCCCTATACATAAGAGCTGGTCACTTTTAGTCAGTTTGCTGATTCAAATGCTCATTTCTTCCATAACCACCTCCACATACACACTCAGAAACCGAGTTTTACCAGCAATCTGTATTTCTCCTAACCCAGCCAAGTTAACACATAAAAATCAACTACTAAGGAAAACATGTTAAAGAACAACTATGAACAGCCTGGTTACTGAAGTGCCATTGGACTCAACAACACAGAGGACGTTTGATCTAGAGGAGACTTGGAAGCCCATGCCTCCCAGTGGATGACATCACATCCATGTGCATATGGACAGTGCTGATGGGGTTCAGTAAGTTAAAAATAAATAATTATACAAGGGGAAAAATACTAGGAAGGGAGATGTGCTTATGAATCCTGGAGAAAGCTGGAGTGAGGAGAGAAAGTAGATAAGATCAAGGTTCATTCTATACACATATGAAATTCTCAAGCAATAAATAAAAGAAAACCTAATGGCTAACTTTTTCTCTGTGTGATGTTTGCCACTTTGACACAGCAGGAAAGAGGATTTCAATGGAGGGATTGCCTCCATCAGATTGGCCTGTAGGCTAGTCTGTGGGGGCATTTGTTTGATTAATGATTGGTGTGGGAGGGCCTGTCCCACTGTGAGCAGTGGCATACCTGGGCAGGTGGGCCGGGCTGTATAATAAGGTGACTGAAAGGAAGCAAGCGAGTGAGAAGCATTCCTGTGTGAGCTCTGTTTCGTTTCCTATGTTCGGGTTCCTTCCTTTCGGAAGTTCTTGCCTTGGCTTCCCTCCGTGATGGACGATAACCTAGAAGCCAAATAGACCCTTTCTTCCTCAAGTTGGTTTCGGTCAGCATTTTATCAAAGCAAAGGAACCAAAGTAGAACGTTCTGTCTGCCCCCCATCCCTCCATCCATCAAAGCAAAGGAACCAAAGTAGAACGTCCTGTCTGCCCCCCATCCCTCCATCCATCACTCCCCCCATCCCCCCATCTGTCACTCCCCCCACCCCCCCATTCGTCACTCCCCCCATTCCCCCATCCGTCACCCCCCCCATTTCTGTGCGGCACTGGGAATCAAACTCGTAGCCCTTATGCATGCTAGTCAAGTGCTCCACAACTGAATCACAACTTCAACTCAAAATTTTATATTTTATTCTCTCAGCCTCGGTCATCTATAAGTCCCACTTGAAACATAAAGATTTTTTTATTCATTTCTCCTAACTTTCATCTTTCAGATCTTCAAGACAGGGTTTCTCTGTGTAACAGTCCTGGCTGTCCTGGAACTCACTCTGTAGACCAGGCTGGCCTTGAACTCACACAGATCCACCTGCCTCTGGCTCCCAAGTCCTGGGATTAAAGGCGTGCACGCCACCACTGCCTGGCACCTTTCAGATCTTACAATGCTTGACTTCTTAATTTCATTGAGCCTCCCAACCCTCACTCTTGTGAATTCATTTTTAGTCACCCCTAGCATGGAGTCTACAGTGATTTTCAGGGTTTTAAGCTTCATGCATCTTTACAGTCTTTTTTAATGTATCAAATATATAACAGGGGTCTGAGATATCCCAATCACTATTCTGAGACCTAAGAATACAGTTAGCAATGGCCAAAACAGACCAATCCTTGCACACAGAGTATAAAGAGACAGACAAAGCTAGAAGGTAATTTCAAGTGGGACAGTAATATAATCTATCATCTCACTTAGGAGGCAGGGTCAGGAGGATCAGTTGAGCCCAGTTCAAGATCATACTGGGTAACATCACAAAGATACCATTTCAAAAATGAAAAAATAATTTCAATGGGACGTAAAGTCTGAAAGTGAGATAGCAGTAGAGTGTGGGGAGTACTGAGTATGTGTCTCCCCAAAGACAATGTGCTCTTGTGTGATCCGGGAGAATATCTCCTGGGAAGTGGCATGTCACAGACCTGGGTGTTGAGAAGGAGCCAGGCATGTAAAACTGTAGATGGAGATGTTACAGCCAGAATGGTAAGTGCTGAGCCAGGGCTGAACGAAGAAGCAATACTGAGAAACAGTGTTGGAGACGTAAGCCAGGTAGGGTTTCTAAGTCTTATTTCAGAGTCTGAATTTTATTCTAATTTTCAGAGAGGAATGAATTGGTATTATTATGATATGATGGAATCCCAGTGGCTGGTGAGGGGCAGAAAGGCTTGGGAGGCAGTTGGTTGGGTTGTCATGGTTGACACATTCTTGAGAGCAGACCCAAGTAATAGTCTTGGGTGCAAACAACTTGTTTGGGAGATGATCCCAGGAAACAGAACAACATGCAGGTAAGTGAGACAGGAAAGAAAGCTTGAACCAGCAATCCACCACCCCACCCCACCCCACCCCACCCCACCAGGCACAGCAAGGCTCTTTCCCACTTCAGATGTGTCATTTGTGGCCTGAGAAAGACACAGAGAGGCTTGGTCACTTGAGGAGAGACACTTAGTGTGCATGAGATGTGTCTCCAGGTAATTAGAGGGGAGCTTGGACTGCCGGGTAGAAATGTCTACATGTCTAGGCTGTAGTTTCATCATTCAGTCAACGCTCCTCTGGGGTCACCATGAAGATATTTGCAGAGGCAAGAAAGGTCATCCCCAGTTGATTTTTTTTAGGAAGGGAGAGAACCCCAGAAGATCTGAGTGAGCTGAGTTCAATCAGGTAGCAGAGGCCTGTAAGAATGGGACACTGTTGTCACAGATCAGAAAATCTACAGGAAGTAGCTGCTGATACTACTAATGCTGGCTGGAGGAACAAAAAGGAGGGGTAGGTTTATGAAACCTAGATTAAAGGAGAGGACAGAGAAGCAGGGACCAAGGGCTCTGCAAGCCCTTCTGGTGACTGGAACCCCGAATAAGGCTCCTCACCTTTCCTAATGGAGATACAGCAGTCTGCCGGTTTTTTTTGAGAATGGTGGCCTGGCGTTCTCCACATCACTGGATCTTTTAAAGCTTTGCATCTGTCACAAACCTGCCCAACCCAGGATGAGTTTTTTACTGTAATGTTTTTGATGTTCATTGCTCTCGTAGATCTTTCAAGTAGTTCATTCACTTTGATGACCCAACCATATTCCACTGAATAGCATACCAAAATACATTCATTAATTTCTCCGATGGGCATTTGAGTTGTTTGTACCCACTAGCCATTATAAACAATGAGCATCTCTCTGCAAGTTCTTTGCAAAGGCATATCTTTTCTTCTCTGTTTTATTTTTTCTTAGACATTCACTTGGAGGTGGATGTGCTGTCACATGTTAACCCTGTATTTGACTTTTTGAGGAGACAGAGGACTGCTTTCAAAGTGGCTATATGATTTTCCCTTCTCACCGACATGTATGAGAACCGCACATTCTCACCGACATGTATGAGAACCGCACATTCTCACCAGCACGTGTTACTACCTCTCATTGCCCTGACAGCTGTCCTCGTGGCTACGAGGTAGCGTCTCAGTGAAGTTCTCAGGGGACTCTCCTGGTGGCTGGTCAGGTGGGGCATCTTTTCATTTGTTTATTGGCCGTCAGGTATCCTCTTTAGAGAGGTACTCATCCCAGCAGTCTCTCATCTTTAAAACTGCTTTGTCTCTTAATGACTGAGTTCCACACGCACTTTATATGTTCCAGATGCATGGCCTCTGTGCTCTAGACATTGTTTCCCTGTTCTGTGATGTGTGTTTTCACTCTCTAGATGGTGTCCTTCAAAGCAGGAGCTTCTACTTTTGATAAAGTACATTTTATCTTTTCACTGTTGGTTGTGACATCAGTGCCACAGGTGAGGATCCATTGCCAGTCCCAGGGCCACAGAAACTTGCCCCAAGGCTTCTTTTTCCTACGAGTTTCCCGACGTCGGCTTTCATGTTGGTCTCATCCATTTTTGGTTTCCCTGCAGATGATGTAAAATCAGGGTTCAACTGTACTCCTGTGCATGTGGTTGTCCTGCTGCTTCTGCACCCTTTGTTGAAAGATTCACAGGGTGCACAGTAGGTGTCTTTCTTTCCCATCATGAGAGTCATGGCTGATTTTCTGTTAAAGGTTAACAAGAAGAAAACATGAGTTTATTTAATCAAATACTTATATACATGCGAGCCCTCAAAATAGAAGAACCAAAGACTTGGGGGAAACTTTCTAGTCATTATGCTTTGAGAAATTTGTGCTGGTGTGTGCTGTGGATATCGCTCTATATAAATAAACACTGATTGGCCAATAGCCAGGCAGGAAGTATAGGCGGGACTATCAGAGAGGAGAATTGAGGAAGGAAAGGGGAGACTGCCTGGAGCCGCCGCCAGGACAAGGAAGATGTAAAGTACCGATAAGCCACGAGCCACATGGCAAAGTAAAGATTAATAGAAATGGGCTAAATATAAGAGTAAGAGCTAGACAATGATAGGCCTGAGCTAATGGCCAAGCAGTTTAAATAATGTAAGTGTGTTTATTTTATAAGTGGATTCCGGGACTGGTGGGACTTGGTGGGAGCTGGAGAGAAATTCTCCAGCAACAGGTGTGACTGGGTAAAAGGCTGTGATCTAATGATGCAGTCCTCAGAGGATGGCCTCTGCCTGTCTACTTAGATACTTCTTGAACTTTCTGTGTAGCATTTCTTCCTTCTGCTGATAAAGCAGGGCCCTTTCTGGAATGAGGGTCTTGGGATGTACTCTCAGACAAGCTAGGCCAGAGGATGATGCATTGGCAGCTCCCATGGAGACAGGCAAGGGAAGACTAGAGCACTGTTTCTGGTTTCTGGGACCCTCTCCGGGGAAGAGGAACTTTGGTTTCTGTAAACTACTTTGGGGTGAGACAACCAGGCAAGAGGTCAAAGGCTGCTGCTGAAGCCTCCTTTAGTTCAAAGTTCTCGGTGTGGCAAAGCCAGATTTGGGGGAATCATTTTTTTTTTTTTTTTGGTTTTTCGAGACAGGGTTTCTCTGTGTAGCTTTGCGCCTTTCCTGGAACTCACTTGGTAGCCCAGGCTGGCCTCGAACTCACAGAGATCCGCCTGGCTCTGCCTCCCGAGTGCTGGGATTAAAGGCGTGCGCCACCACCGCCCGGCGTAGGGGAAATCATTTTTTGAGCCCTAACAGACTGCTCTCTTCCAGCCCCCTGGCTTTGTACTCTTGTTGAAAACCAATTGCAAGCTATCCATGAATTTTTCTCTGGCCTTCAATTCCGTTTCACTAATCTACATGCCCATGTAACTGTTGCTTTGTGGCCAGTTTTGAAACTGGAGGTGAGTTCTCCAAATTTTCTGGTTTTCCCAAGACTATTTCAAATACTTTGGATCCCTTACCTCTACATAAATTTAGGGATCTGCCTTTGATTTCTACAAAGAGGCAGCTAGCACTCACATGTAGGTTACATGGATTCTCTAGTTGAGTTTGGAGAGTGAGACCCTTTGAACACTAACTACTAAGTCTTTTGTTCCGTAAATAAGAGATGCCTTCCCACTTACTTCCATTTCCTTCTTCTATTGGGGTTCCACAGATTTTCTCTAGTTTTAGGCTTTTGGTTAGATCTAACAGTACATATCTTTTTCATGTGTATATTCCTCATCTAGACTTATTCTAAAACATGGGACATAGCTATACTTAAAAACTATTCATTATCTGTCTGAAAAGTAAACTTAATTGGGCAACTCCATTTTATCAGGTAACACTGCTTTAAAAATCACCAAAGAGCTCAATGAATCACGTGAGCAGAGAGCCACGCTGGGCATCCAAGTGTCCAGGGGCTGAACAAAATAAAAAATATGTGGTATTATAGAGAAGCAAAGCTCCGCTCATCAGAGCTAAGGCCAGTTCCACCACAGAAGCTGCCTTCCTCCTGGGAACGGCTCTGCCTTAAACTTTACTCTGAAATCCCACATTGCTTTGAAGAAGAAAGTAAACATTTTGGAAATGAGTGCTGTTAATCTGTGCTTTCAAAAAAAAGAAAGAAAGAAAGAAAGAAAGAAAGAAAGAAAGAAAGAAAGAAAGAAAGAGAGAAAGAAAGAAAGAAAGAAGGAAAGAAAGAAAAAGAAAAAGAAAAAGAAAAAAGAAAGCAGGAAAGAAAAGAAAATATTTTGGCATTATGTGTCCAGAGCAACAACTGTCATCAAAGCTGCCTCCAACCTTCTTGGCAAAAGCTGAAATTGCCCATGTTGTTTTATGACATATTACTATAGTTACCCACTTGAGCTCTCCTGAGTATTGCTTATGTTTAACAGAAAAAATTAATGATGTATCTATTAAGAAATAACTCCCAAGGTCAAAAGCCTCATCTGAACATGACCGTAATTAACATGATTGAGAATGAACAGAGTCGACAAAGATTAAAAGGTGATGGGACAGAGGGCCTGGGGTGTGGTTTCTGTGCAAGCATGGAGGCCTGCGTTGGAATCTCCATCACCCATGTAAATAGCTGGGCAAGGCAGTAAGTGGGCCTGCAACCCAATGCTGTGGTGGGGGAGGCCAGAGAATCACTGGACCTGCTGGGTTGCAGCCTGGTCCAGGTTCAATAAGAGCCCCTGTCTCAAAGGAATAAGTCAGGAGTTATATAGCAGGACATCCAGCATGGTCCCCTGGTCTCAGCCACCACACACACACACACACACACACACACACACACACACACACACACACACACACGGATGATGGGGCAGAGAAGGCACGTATGCAGTGAGCACACACAGGAGAAGGAATGTCGTTTTAGAGAACACAGGGGCCTATCAACAGGAACTTTTGTAAAGCAGGATGGAGAAAACAAAGACATCTTTGCAACTAACTTTACAAAACAAGATTTAGGTGATCTGGATGGAGCTGCAAAAAAAACCATGGCTAGTAAGGACCCTGAGACAAAGATACAATATCTCAGGCAGGTCAGCCCAAGACAAACATACCAAGAGCCTCATGGAAATGAATCAACAGAAGTAGGCAATGCTCTTTAGCAGGGAATGAACTAGACCTTCAACAAGAACTCTTCTCTAAGTTACATTAAGAGTCTTACCAGCCTTGAGTGAAGGAATGCTGTGGGTGGTACTGTACACACTTAATTGTGCCTATGCTGACTTTAGGGGGGATTTTGTTCTCTATATATTTGATTTGCATGTCCAGGGACAAGAGATAAGTAGCAACCTGCAGCCCCATCAGGAGACACAGGTCAGATGTCAGTCTCTTTCCCTCTTCCAGGTGTTTTGCAGGCAGCCATCTTTGCCAGGTCCACACTCACGACATTGAGCCATTTTACACAGACAGACCTTAATGTCTAGGAGAGTTCATCTTTGTCCATGGAGATCAGTGCTTATTCTAATTCAATGAAAGAGATTTCTGTGGGAGCCCAGCTGGAAGACTGGCTCCCACATTTTACCCCAGGGTACTCTTGAGGAATGAGGGATAAGAGATTTAGATAGAAGGATACAGAGGAGAGAAACAGAAACACAGGATAGCCTTGGGAGAGCCTGGATCCTTATCCACCAGCCCCACCTGACTCTTCTAAGGGGCTATTTATAAGAATGTCCAAGGGTGAAGCAAAAGATGCCCCCCCAGCACAGCCAAGTGTAGACCCTTTCCAATTACCACACGTGGTAACCACACGTGTGGTCAAGCAATCCTCTAATGTAGCCCTGCTGGGTAAAGCAAGCTCAAATCTCACTAGGAAACTTTTGTGGGCCTCTGCAACTCCCTCTTCTTGATATAAAAAAAGGGGGCCCCAAGCTCCTTAGATAGACTGTGCCTGTCTTAGATCATCCTTCTTGATTAATTTTACATTAATACATTAGGAAGTTATCAAGAAAAAAGTTGCCTGTCTTTGGCTACCAGCCTCTGTTAAGGGGGGGGGTACTCTCTGACCCAGGTCTCTATTAAGAGCTTGCAAACACCCACAGTGATCTCCATAGCCACCACACCTCCTAGTAAAGGAGTAGAGGATAACAAAGATGGCATATCCTTATTGGAATGTGTCTAAGATGACTACAGCAGTCTCAGCTGCACCAAGCCTTTTTCGTGGATCAAAACTCTCTACTAACAGATGTTCAATAAAACTGTAAAGAGACTATTTTGATTCCCAAGAGAAAACGGTCATTTCAAATCATTTCAAAGTATCCACTCAAGTAAACATAAATCCCATTCTAATTATAAAGACACTTTTACAAACTAACTCAATTGTGGGAGGCCTATCCCTTTGTGGGAGGCCTACCCCTTTCTAAACAGAAACAGGAGTGGAAACTTATAGAAAGAAGACTGAAAAACTCCCCTAATTATGACATCTTTGCTTAAGTTTTCCAGGACCACTGAGATCATAAAATTATATTTTAAGCTATCATTATATTTGAAAGTAAAAGAGTAATAAAAACTCCAAGATGCTTCTAATGTCACTGACTTGGTTTATCCTTTAAAAATTAATTTTATCTAATTTGTCTGGACTAGACAGATATTGATGGAGTAATAAAAACAATTCTAGTATTAACTTACATTTAACCTTTACACATTTTACAAACTTACATTTCACAATTACACTTTTTACAAACTTATACTCAAAAGGAAACTCTATAGGACTATTTTCCAGACTTTAGCACATATCAAGAAGAGATTTCTTAGAACTCTTTACCAAACTTATATTCAAGAGAAAACTCTAATAGCAAACATCTAGAAAGAATCTCTTAAGAAAACTAACTCATTTTCTTTCAACAAGACAGAGAGTATTCAAATCATGAGTTACCATAGGAAAAATTATAAGTAAACTCAACACTGCTTTATTTCTGAAAGTTCAGAGTTCATGGTCAGCTTTAATATCATTCAGAAAGTTACTCCAGTTCTTCTGGAGAAGCATCATTGGAGCTGATATTTCTCTGTTCCACACATCATACCAAACTCAGGCAGCCAGCAAGCTTCTGAGAACAATTTCCCCCTTCTTAATTTTTAAAAGCTGTTTCTTAAGATTGCCATGGGCTCTTTCCACTATGCCTTGCCCTTGAGGATTATAAGAAATGCCTGTTTTATGTTCAGTTCACCATCTTGCTTTTTCAAAGCAAATATTCCCACCTGACAGGCAAGCTATTTTCCTGTTTCTCATTCCTTGGAGACAAGCTAACAAAGATTGTGGAAAAAAATAGCATTTTCAGCTGAAAAACACTGAAAAAAGAGAGTTTGGGGGTAGTGTAGTACTGGCATCTCTGTTACAAACTTCATTTCCCCAACTGCCTTTCTTATATCATCACTACATTTCCCAAGCTACTTTTTGAACTACATTTCCCAGGTTGCCTTTCTAGGTCTGGGAGAAAACTTCCATTCACATGGTCTGTATTCAAGTTTTTGCTTTTACCACAGGAGGTTTTTGAGTCAAGATTTTGCTTTTTTACCACAGAAGACTTCTGTTCTCCCTGTGCTGGCATTGATAGGTGTATTTCCTTCACCTTATATTGTCCCTGGAGCAGGCTGCATCTGTCTGCTGCACACATTTGGACAGGTGTTTTGGTGCCAGAAGCAAAAACCCCTCAGGGCTTGCTCCCCCTCCTTGCTGGATCAGTGAAAGTACTTGCTATAAAACTTTTTCACCTTTTCAGAGAGATTCCCTCCTGGATAGATCTTTGTCTTGTCCTGGCTTGTCTCCTCCCCCAGATACAGAGTCCCTGCTACCACCACACTGCTCAGGCTCTGCTAGCTGCTTTTTCCACACCAGCACCCCCAACCAGGTCCTGCACCACCTCTGCTGTGGCTCTGCTGGGCTTTCTGCCTGCACTTTCTTGGGTGTAGACTCTGGTTGCAGGTGATTATGGATGCTGTTTTTTAATACTGGCTTGAAGGAGAGACAGGACTAGCAGAGAGGATTTGCGATATTCCAAGAGTTTTTTTTGTTTTTTTTCTGGGGCAATTGCAGGTGATTTGCCCATTCTGACAGATATTTCCAGGTGAGTTAAATTTTTGCCCTTACAAAATAAGAAAAAATATGAGAAGAAAAGACGTGAAGAGTTTCCAGTTTTTTAGAGAGAGAATACTAGGTTTTTCCCAAGAAAGCTTTCAGTTTTTGAGAGAAATATTACTGAGTTTTTCCCAAGACTTAGATTTTTCTGATTCTTCCCAGGAGTTTTCATTCACAGTCTCACAGTTGGAAAATCAAGGACATAGTTCCTCTGTCTTGTTGCTTATCTTATCCTAAGCTTTTTCTTACCTCATATTCCTAATTCTACTCTTATTCTAAATTTCTTCTTACACTATATTCCTATAGTCTACCTTACATTTTTTCTTAGTTTTATAGATAGAAATTAAGAGAGATAAAAAGAGAAAGAAACCTAGATAGAGAGAAAATATACGCTGCAGCCTCACTTTTCAACTTCAGCATTCCACCATCTAACTTTCACTCCTGAGAATAAAATACCATTGCCTTTATTCTTAATTCCTTATCAGGCATAACTCCTTATACCCTGACACCCCCTCTCCCTTTTCACCAAGTCTCTGTCCCTGTTCATGGCACTATCTGTGGGAGCCCAGCTGGGAGATCAGCTTCCACATTTTACCCCAGGGTACTCTTGAGGAGTGAGGAATAAGAGATTTAGATAGAAGGATAGAAATAGAAAGAAACACAGGATAGCCTCGGATGGGTCTGGATTCTTATCTACCAGCCTCTCCTGTCTCTTCTAAAGGGCTATTTATAGGAATGCCAAGGGGTGGAGCAAAGACCTCCCCCTAGCTCAGCCAAATGCAGACCCTTCCAATTACCTAGAAACCATGAACATGGTCAAGCAATCCTCTAATGCAGTACTGCTGGGTGAAGCAAGCTCAGATCTCACTAGGAAACCTTTATGGACTTCCACAGATATCTAAGCAAAGTATCAAGCTTTATTTATTCTGTAAAATGATTTTAGAGTACTAAGTAATGGCTTTCATTACGTCATTTATCTATGTAATATATTGAATTACACTTTGCTCATACTTGCTCCCCACTACCCTTTCCATTTTTCCCTTCTTGATCCCCTTCCTCCTGCAAATAGTCCCCTCTGTGCTTTCTTAGCACATACACACACTGATATGTAGATTATACATTAGAAAGCATCAGTATTTTTTCTTTCATCCCTTTATTACTCTCTGTTCCCTACCCCTTTGTTCATCTATATATTCCACATATGAGAGAAAACAAGTCAACTCTTTCTGAGTGTGGCTTGATTTCTTTAGCTTGATAATCTATAGTTCCACCCATTTTCCTGCAAATGCCACAACGTTATTTTTCTCTATGGCCCAATAAAACTCCATCATGTATGTATCTTATTTTTTTTTAAAAAAATATTTTTTGTTCATTTTACATACCAACAACAGCTTCCCCTCTCATCCCTCCTCCTGCTCACCCCCTCCACCACCTCCTGACCCACCCTCTATCCCTTCTTCCTCCTGTGGGGAGTCAACAAAGCCTGGTACCTTCAGTTGAGGCAGGACCAAGCCCCTCCTCCCTGCATCAAGGGTGAGCAACAACCATAGGTAATGGACTCCAGAAAGCCAGCTCATGCACCAGGGATAAATCCTGATCTCACTGCCAGGGGGCTCTCAAACAGACCAAGCTATACAACTGTCTCCTACATGCAGAGGGCCTAGTCCAGTCCCATGCAGGTTCCACAGGTGTGGGTCTAAAGTTTGTGAGTTCCTACAAGTTCGATTCAGTTGTCTCTGTAAATTTCCCCATCATGATCTTGATAACCACCCCCCCCCCCACGCTTCCCCCCCCCCCCCCCCGTACCCGTTCATATATTCCCTCTTCCCTCTCTTCGACTAGACTCCTAGAGCTCAGCCTAGTGCTTAGCTGTAGATCACTGCATCTGCTTCCATCAGTTACTGGATGAAGGCTCTATGATGACAGTTAGGGTATTCACCAATCTGATTACTGGGGTAGGCCAGTTCAGGCACCCTCTCCACGACTGCTAGTAGTCTAAGCTGAGGTCATCCTTGTGGATTCCTGGAAATTTCCCTAGCACCATGTTTCTTCCTATTCCCATGATGTTTCCCTCTATCAAGATATCTCTTTCATTGCTCTCCCACTCCATTCCTCCCCCAGCTCCATCAGTCCATTCCCTCATGTTCTCATCCCCCATCCCCTCTCCTCTATTGCCCCCCTTGTCCCTGGTTTACTCATGGAAATCTCATCTGTTTCCCTTCCCAGGGTGATCCATGTGTTCCTCTTAGGGTCCTCCCTGTTTCCTAGCTTCTCTGGAGCCGTGGGTTGTAGTCTGGTTATCCTTTGCTTTACATCTAGTATCCACTTATGAGTGAGCACATACCATGTTTGTCTTTCTGAGTCTGCGTTACCTCACTCAGGATGATATTTTCTAGTTCCATCCATTTGCCTGCAAATTTCATGATGTCATTGTTTTTTACAGCTGAGTAATTCTCCATTGTGTACATGTACCACATTTTCTTTATCCATTCTTCAGTTGAGGGGCATCTAGGTTGTTTCCAAGTTCTGGCTATTATGAATAATGCTGCTACGAGCATAGTTGAGCAAGCATCCTTTTTATTTTTATTTTTATTTTTTTTTTTGGCTTTTCGAGACAGGGTTTCTCTGTGTAGCTTTGTGCCTTTCCTGGAACTCACTTGGTAGCCCAGACTGGCCTCGAACTCACAGCGATCCACCTGGCTCTGCCTCCCAAGTGCTGGGATTAAATGCGTGCGCCGCCGCCGCCGCCAAGCAAGCAAGCAAGCAAGCAAGCAAGCATCTTTGTGGTAGGATTGAGCATCCCTTGGGTGTATGCCCAAGAGTGGTATCTTTGGGCCTTGAGGTAGATTGATTCCCCATTTTCTGAGAAACCACCATACTGATTTCCAAAGTGGCTGTACAAGTTTACACTCCCACCAACAGTGGAGAAATGTTCCCCTCGGTCTACATCCTCTCTAACATAAGCTGTCATCAGTGTTCTTTATCTTAGCCATTCTGACTGGTGTAAGATGGTATCTCAGGGTCATTTTGATTTGCATTCCCCTGATGACTAAGGATGTTGAACAATTCCTTAAATGTCTTCCAGCCATTTGAAATTCTTCTGTTTAGAATTCTCTATTTAGATCTATAGCCCATTTTTTACTTGGGTTGTTTGGTATTTTAATATCTAGTTTCTTATGTTATTTATATATTTTGGAGGTCAGCCCTCTGTCAGATGTGGGGTTGGTAAAGATCTTTTCCCATTCTGTAGGCTGGTGTTTTGTCTTATTTACTGTGTCCTTTGCCTTACAGGAGCTTCTCAGTTTCAGGAGGTCCCCTTTATTAATTGTTGCTCTCAGTGTCTGTGCTACTGGTGTTATATTTAGGAAGTGGTCTCCTGTGCCAATGCTTTCTAGGATGCTTCCTACTTTCTCTTTTATTGGGTTCAGTTGAGGTCTTTGATCTACATGGACTTGAGTTTTATGCATGGCAATAGATATAGATCTATTTACAGTCTTCTACATGTTGATATCTAGTTATGCCAGCACCATTTGTTGAAGATGCTTTCTTTTTTTTCCATTGTACAGTTTTGGCTTCTTTGTCAAAAATCAGGTGTTCATAGGTGTACAGATTAATGCAGTATCTTCGATTGAATCAATGGAATTCAATTGAATTCCATTGGTCCACATGTTGGTTTTTATGCTAATACCAAGCTGTTTTTATTACTATAGCTCTATAGCAGGGCTTGAAGTCAGGGATGGTGATGCCTTCAGAAGTTTCTTTATTGTAAAGGATTGTTTTAGAGGTCCTGGGTTTCTTTGTTTTTCCACATGAAGTTGAGTATTGTTCTTTCAAGGTCTGTGAAGAATTGTGTTGAGATTTTGATAGGGATTGCATCGAATCTGTAGATTGCTTTTGGTAAGACTGCCATTTTTATTATGTTGGTTCTACCTATCCATGAGCATGGGAGATCTTTCCATTTTCTGCTATCTTCTTCAATTTCTTTCTTCAAGGACTTAAAGTTCTTCAAGGACTTAAAGAAACACAAACCTTTCGCTTGCTTTGTTAGAGTTACCCCAAAGTATTTTATATTATTTGTGGCTATTGTAAAGGATGATGTTTCTCTGATTTCTTTCTCGGCCTGTTTATCATTTGTATATAGGAGGACTACTGCTTTTCTTTTTAGTTAATCTTGTATCCTGGCATACTACTAAAGGTATTTATCAGTTGTAGGAGTTCCCTGGTAGAATTTTTGGGGTCACTGATGTGTACTATCATATCATCTGCAAACAGTGAAAGTTTGACTTCTTCCTTTCTGATTTGTATCCTCTTGATCTCCTTTTGTTGTCTTATTGCTCTAGCTAGAACTTCGAGTACTATATTGAATAGATATGGGGAGAATGGACAACTTTGTCTTGCTTCTGATTTTAATAGAATTGCTTTGAGTTTCCCTCTATTTAACTTAATGTTGGCTGTTGGCTTGCTGTAAATTGCCTTTATTATGTTTAGGTATGTTCCTTGTATTCCCAATCTCTCGAAAACCTTTTGCATGAAGAGGTGTTGGATTTTATCGAAGGCTCTTTCAGCATCTAATGAGGTGATCATGTGGGTTTTTTCTTTCAGTTTGTTTATGTGATGTATTACATTCACAGATTTTTATATGTTCATCCCTGCATCTCTGGGACGAAGCCTACTTGATCATGGTGGATGATTCTTTTGATGTATTCTGGATTCAGTTTGCCAGTATTTTAGTGAGTATTTTTGCATCAGTTTTCATGAGGGACATTGGTCTGTGATTCTCGTTCTTTGTTGCATCTTTGACACACATGAATCTTTAAGAAAATTAAGGAGCTAGGAAAACAGCTGATAGATTCCTTTGACTGAGCAGAGAATGGAAATTATCTCATTCTGCTCTCTAGGTGGCGCTAGAACCCAAACTTGAGCAGCACCCTGGCCTTCCAAGTGCCTAGTGAACAAGATCGTGGTTCCCTAAGGGTTTGTTTCTATGGGAAGATTTCAGCCAGCCCATGTCTTCTTAACTCCAGAGGTTCTCTTGAATTAACCTTGCTACACAATCAACTCCCGTTGTCTTCCAGACTCACTCAATTTCTTTTCACAAATTTTCTGAATTTTATTGGCTAAACCTTCAAATTAAAGAGGTTCAGTTAACTGTGGACAGAATAAACATGGTAAAAAAAAAACCACACAAAACTAATTACTGTATTGTTTAGGAATGGACATAGATATGGTTGAAATAATACAGAGCAAAACAACAACAACAACAACAAAAAAAAAAAAAACAACACCTCATGAAAATTCAGGGGAGTGATTTCAGCTATTTCAACTTGAGTGACCTAAAGGGCAGATAAGCACTTAATTATTCTTTAAATTGCATATATTAGGAAGTTGTATATATGATAGATATCACAATAAACAAATATTTCAGATTAGTTTTTCTGTCCCTTACAGCACTGATCATGCTAAGTACATTTCTAAGAATCCCTCTCCTTCAGGAGCCGGTGATCTCTACCAGGGCCTGGGCCTGTTTGGGCTCCACTTCCCACTGTAACCAGTCCTCGGCAAATGATGGATCAGATCAATCCTTTGGCATCCCACCAGGCAGTGGTTCAGCCATATGAAACGCTCACCCACTCAACCCAAGATGGCTTGCTGCACGAAGCAGGAATGTTCTACCAATGTAGGCCTCAGATTTCAGTCTCTGGAGCCAAGGACTGAGACACAAAAGTCTCCTCTCCACCTCGACCTTGTCTTTCTTTAGGTAGTGTCCAGGGCTGGGGCAATAGCTCAGCTGATAAAGTCCTTGTCATACCTGAGTGCAATCCGCAGCACCCACATAAAGTGCTAGGCATGTGCCATGTGCTTGTATTTGAAGTGCAGAGGAGGCAGAGGCAGCAGGATCCCTGAGGTGTGTGGGTCAGCCGACATGTACTATTTGACAGGCAGCAGGCCAGTGAGAGCTCCTGGCTCAAAACCTCGGAGCTACACCTTCAGATGACCTCTCAGACACATAACTGCACATGCACGCACATACACACTTTTTCCCAGTAATGTCCACTCTAAGTTGGGTAGAGCGCATCTAAATGTTCACCCAGTGTGCTGGACCATTATTGGCACAGTGACACAAGCTGGTGACACATGCTCAAGGCTATGTGCTTTTCTGGAGGCCTAAAATAAGTTTGAACTTGTGGAGGTCTGGTTCTTCTCCAGGGCACATTTGGAATTCCTTTTAAAATATTTTTTATTATTATTTTTAATTGTGTGTCTCTGTGTATTCAAGTGCAGTGCCTGCTGAGGCCAGAGGCAGTTGATACCCTGTAGCTAGAGTTCCAGATAGCCGTGGGCCACAGACAGAGCTGGGCACTGAACTCTGGTCTTCTGCAAGAGCAGCAAGTGCTCTCAACCACTGAGCCATATCTCTAGTCCTCACCCACTTTTTAAGGACAAGGTCTCATGTATCACAGCACTCGGGGATGGCCAAATACTATGTTGCTGGAGGTGACCTTGAACTTCTGATCCTCCTGCCTCTGCCTTTTGAGAGCTTGGATTACATGTTGAGGTAGTGCCCGCGCTACCACCACCCGTTCACCATGTCCGAGCGAGGGGCTGTGGATTAAAAAATAGAGACAAGAGACAGCGGGTCATTTGCCTCAGCAGAATCCCGAATGCCGTTTATTGAAAGAGGGAGGAAACCTTAAATACAGGCTTACAGCACAATGGAGGATCCCCGGAGGGCAGAAGTTCACTACCCAGTGTTCTACATTCTTGCATCTAAACTGTTTACACCAAATGCAGGATACACACAAAGAACCTCGGGTGAGGGTTCAGGAACAAGGAAACCGGCAGGGAATCAGCATAGGGAGGACATCTGGTCAAGGTCGGCAAGCAAGGCAACAGCTACCCAAAATGGGGGGCCAGGGCCCTACAATTACAGACTTGTGCTACCACACTTTGTTTATGGGGTGCTAGTGATTGAACCCAAGGATTTGTACAGATTAGCCAGCTCTGGGTGTCTCTATCGAGTTGTAGTTCTAATACTCTCAGCACCTGAGTGCAAAAGTAGGTGAGAGAGAATCAGCTCGAACTGCTTGTTGACCGTCTCACCAAGAGAGGCAATAGAAAACACTGGCCACATCGGGGAAGAAATGCAGTTGAGTGTCCTTGCCCACAAAGTCAGCTTTGGTACTGGCTACAGAAGTCCGGGCCGTGTGCAGTCTAGCCCCAGCTCAACCACTGGGCTGGTCTTAACCCTGCCAGGAGAGAGTGCCTGCCTGCAGGCTGGTGATAGGAGCTTCCAACACCACACTCAGGGGTTCAGTTTGGTCCCTCGCTCTGTTCCTCTCCAAGGAAGGGGGTAGAGAGGGCATAGTTCACCTATTGTCCTTCACTCAATGAGTTCTCAAAGTATTGGATGCCGAGAGAGCCAAGAGCCCGCAGCACAGGGCACGTGGGCCTGTCTGAGTGGCAGGGACACGCAGTGCCATTATCTGCCACCCTGACCTCCTGCACAACCACTTCACTGTCTCCATGGGTGGCTGGGTTGATTTTTCCAGAAGGTTTGTGTCTTGAAACGAGGACTGGTAAAGCCGTAGAGAACCCCGGCTGGGAATCGCACAAATCCACTACTGGGTCCAGAGAACTGCTCGCTAGTGAAGATATCTCCTCCAAGGGAAGAACTTGAAAAACTGCTCTGTCCTCCTGGAGCCCTCTCTGGGTGGAAACAAATCAGCTCTGAAGAATACAATGCCACCACTGCTGTAAAAAGGTGCTATTTAAGCAGCATGGGAGTAGCCTAAGAGAAATTAATGCAAAATCAATGCGGGCCTGTAATTTACATCTGCTGCCTGATTCAGAACAGCTCCCTTCCATAACTGGAAATCTATGGGCTGAATTCTGGGCTGACTGGAAGGAGCTTTGTGTCTCCCAGCTTGTAGCTGAGCAATCTGTCACCAGGAGGGTAAACCTGTAACCCCCAGTCAGAAGAAGCTGGGCCCTAGTATTAAAAAAGAAAGAAAGATAGAAAAACAGAAGGAAGAAGCAGGGAGAGGGAGGGAGGAGGGAGGGAGAGAGACAGAGAGAGACAGAGAGGCAGACAGAGAGGAGAGAGAGAGAGAGAGAGAGAGAGAGAGAGAGAGAGAGAGAGAGAGAGAGAGAGAGAGAACACATCTAAAATCCACACCCAAGGACTCACGCCTGTTTGCGGTCTAGTGCTCAAGTCTGACCTTTACCCTCGCCTGCAGTCTCCCCGCCCTCCATGTTCTGAACTTGATATAGTGCCTAGAAATCTCGAATTGCTCCGTGTTGAAGGTCAGCAGTTCTTGCCCCAAGAAACACAGTCATGTGGCCCCTGAGCTGAAGCTTGGCCTCTCACCAGGTCCCTGGACCCACACTGACCTGCAGTGGGCCTTGTTGCTGCCCTTCAGCATTCTGGGCACAAAGTAGATTTGTTTTTGTTTTTGAATATTTTACTTTTACATATTTTTGTTTGCGGGTTTCGTGTCTGTGCAGGTACCCAGGTAAGGCAGATCCTGGGGAGCTGGAGTTACAGTGGTGTGAGTCATCCAACATGGGTGCTTAGAAACCAAGTTAGGTCCTTGGCAGGAGTTTCACAGGGCAGAGAGGAGAGGACTAAGGAGAGGGCTCTGACGCCAGCTGGTCTGGCCTTTGCTGAGGTACCGTCCACCTTGGAAGCAGTGGGGTGAGCAGGGACAATGTGGGGTGAAGGGATGAACAGGCAGGGCCACTGACCTCTCTGCCTGTGTCACAAAGGGAAGTGGGTAATGCCTGGTGGAGACATCAGGAGGTTTTCACGCTGCATGGTTATTTTCCAGCATCCATGTGTCAGTCCAGCACTGATACCCAAGGAAAGAATTCTGACCTCACTCAAGGTACTGTCTTCCTAAAAATGACTTAAGATAGGGATTCAGTAAATATGTGTGGAAGGAAAGCAACCAGGTATCCCTCTGAAGCGGCCATATAAGACCAGGAAAATCGAGGTCCCCTCTTGGGGTTCATAGTCTCTTAGTGAAAGAATTTAAGAATAGACTCAGACAGACACTTGAGGACAAGTTACTTATCAGAGTTTAAAAGGAAAGTCCCAAAGCAGGTAACCTGTGAGTCTCGGCCGCCAGATGGAGGATGGGCAGGGAAGGAAAAAGCAGCAAAGAACAATGCCATTTGAGTTAAAGCAACATGGACGTCAGCCACGTGACAGACAAGTCACCACGTGGTGGGGGAGAGAGCTTCAGAGAGGGAGTAAAGAAACCTACGGTACCAGAGGAAGCAGTCGGGCTCTGGCCAGGATCAGAAAGAAGGAGAGAGACAAGAAAAAAGGGACAAGTTTACCTGAGTCGGGACTAAGACAGACAGACAGACAGACCAACAACTCTCTTGGCAGCTTGTTGGGACTGCACTAAAAGGCTGGAATCTGGAAGGAAAAGTACACCATCTCATTAAAGGGATAATTGCTCCCCCTTCTCTAGTGTGGCTTGAGGTGAACCCCATGGGATGGTGGTGTCCACATTTAGGGTGACTCTTCCCTCCTCACATAAACCTCTCTGGAAATCCTCTCGTAGACAGACCCAGAGTTCTGTCTTCCTGGTGATTCTAAGTCCCGTCAGCTGGACGCTGAGAATCGGTGGGCACGGGCAGTAAGGCGTATTGGTAGGGTTCGGAAGTGACCGGCCTGGCTTAGGGGTCTGCGCTGGGCTGCGGCCTGGACGGGCGGCTCAGCAGGTAAGAGCTCCTGCTGCCTTTGCAGAAGACCCTGGTTCAGTTCCACCCGTGTCAGGTGCCTCTCGAGTGCTTATCACTCCAGCCTCAGGATGAGCATCTGCCATGTTCATTCTTGAGGGTACTGATGAACACATACCTACACGTGAGTGTGTGTGTGTGTGTGTGTGTGCGTGTGTGCAATTAAAAATGAAATCTCTGTTATAAATTATGCAGTGAGTCACTTCACATTTCTAACTCTCGGTAGAATTTCTACCCCGTTTCTCTAGAATTAGAACAATGGCTTGAAACCCCCCCCCCCCAAAAAAAGAGTTCTTGACTATGGCTTCTTGTCTTCCTGTCTAGGCTGTTATTTGGGGGGGGGGGCGGTTATCACAGGAGCCTTCTATGTCCCTCTTTCTCAACTGTGAGTCTGCTGTCATTGATACCACTGCAGGAGAAACTTTCTTGTCCTTTACAGTCAGCGGGAACACAGATCCTGGACACCCACCTGGCCTCCAGTGTCCACACGGACCACTGACCTCAGCATGGTCTCCGGTGGCAGCCCAGCCCACAGACATCCACATGGCCTTCTGCAGGAGCATGGACCGCGGACATCCACATGCCCCTGGTGAAATGTTTCACCAGCTTCTAAAACAAGTAAGGCTTGTTCCCTTGAAGATCCAGGGTTGAAGGAGCTTAGGAGGAGAGGGTGATGAAGTTGTTTGTCTTTTCCTAAGGTCAGGTCCTAAATTCATGTGTCTCTCCCTTCCTCATCTTAGGCCTTGAGGCAAATCACATGGTTCTTGTCTCCTTTTCTTTAACTGAAAAAAAAAAAGAAGTGGGTCTTTTTTTTCATCATCTCCCACCTGCCTTTCAGTGCTTGAGGTTTTGAGACCAAACTCCATTTATACCTCCAAATATTCTGATTTGTCCTTTCATTGGGAGTATTAATCCTTTCTAGAAGCAGGGAATAGATGAGCGTTCTCCAAGTGGTTCCAGCAGAGCTCAGCACCAGGGCTCGGCACCAGGGCTCGGCACCAGGGCGCAGCAGGTCTCGGGCCATGTGACTTGGGCTATCAGCAATGTCTAGACATGTTGGGGTTATGGAATTAACCAAAGAGGAAGTGTAATGACAGAAGGGAGAGATGTTGCCAAACACCTACCATGCATAGGACGGTGCCTGCCACAGCGAACGATCATCTGGTTTAAACAACAACTTCCCTTCTCGACTGACGAGTGGAGCTCTGCTAACTACAGCAATGTTCACCTCTAGGGGCCCAGAGCAGCCAAAGCCCTCTGTACTGTCTGTTCTCCTCAAGGCTCCCTCCTCCATTCCCTGCAGCAAGCTGAGCTGAAGTGTGTGCGACTCCCAGGCTCTTTCCTCGGGGTGGGGATTCAAGGGAGCATTGGGGCCTTGCTTGTCATTAAGTTCCCACGACACAGGCTCATCCTGAGATGGCCCTTCCTACAGGACTGTCTGCCAAGTCTGCCTTCTGTTCCCCGTCTGGTGATGGTATAGCATCAGACTTACCTGGTTAAAGAACAATGTTGGCTTGCTGATTTCTTCACTGGGGACAAGCCCCAGACAGTTGCATCGGGAAAATCCTCTGAGCTTGCGTCCTCGTGGGACACTCATAGCCTCAAGCCCCACAAAGACCCTGTGCTAATGGGGTGGAGGTGGGAGGCACAAAGTCCAAAGGAAAGCTTCCCCTTCCTCCTTGACTGTTGACTCTTCCTCTCTCTTCATCCGGGTACCATCTCCTGCCCTCTTCCTCACACTCTCCCCGACAGCAGAAAATCCCCTGAGGACGAATCTTCCCATGTCCTTTGGGGACCGTGTGCTGATCACTGCAGAGAGCTATGGAAAGACGATGCTTAATCCAAAGCTATGACCACCCTGGCGGTCCTTGGTGTCCCCAAGGGTCTGACAGGCCAGATGGTGACTCGGTGGTGACCACTTGGCTGCCTCAGGAAAGGTTGGTATAGAAAAGCAAGCAAACAATTCACCACACACTGTTCCACATTGCCTCATGGAGCTCACTATCCCCTGGTATTCTTTTTTGTTTATTCATTTTCTTAGACACAAACATAGCCTGGCAGGTCAGATTGTCTGTGGAGCTGAGAACGACCTTGAACTCCCGGTGCTCCTGAGTGCTGGTCTCATGAGCATGTGCCACCTTGTCCAGTCTATGCAGTGCTCTGGTGAAAACCAGGGCCTCCTGCATGCTAGACAAGCACTCTCCCAGACAGCCACATTGCCAGCCACACGTGGTACACTGTTGGAGCAACCGGGTAGCGTAAGATTGTAGGAGGGAAAAATCCAAACAGCAAACCCAGACCAAACAGAAGGTAGGAAGAATGGAATTCCTCTGTGTGTTTTATTCACTTGCTTAGTTGAAGGCAGCGTCTCAAGTAGCCCAGGCTATCTTGAATTGGTAACTGATGATTGACCATGAACTTCTGATCCTCCTGGCTCCACCTCCCCAAT
Organism: Peromyscus maniculatus bairdii; assembly: GCF_049852395.1. Taxonomy (NCBI): domain Eukaryota; kingdom Metazoa; phylum Chordata; class Mammalia; order Rodentia; family Cricetidae; genus Peromyscus; species Peromyscus maniculatus. The sequence continues at coordinate 12,358,752 of NC_134857.1, read as the reverse complement.
GTTGGCAGTCTAGGTCCTTCAATCTCCTTGCCTTATTTTCTATCACACAATGGCTCTCATAAGTGGCATACACATTTCCTAGGTCCATATTTCATTTTATATCCATCTTGGCATACAGCCAAATATATTCTGTGGTTTTCTACATCTGTCCCTCACACCAGTGTGCAGTGGTCAGTGTTATCCCAATTTTAATATAAAATAATGGAGAGAGAATAATCAGCATAACCCAGAATAATCAAAGACTTCAAGGAGGCAGAGGCGAATCTGATCCCAACTGTAGCTGTGATTAGAAGGTTACATCACGACGCTTCCTTCACAGTATTTTGTGTTCGGTGAATAAGTGCGCCTCTTTGTCAAAGACATTTACAATAATGTCAGTCCAAAGAACAAGACAAGTGTCTTCTGGGTCAGTGGCTTTCTCTGCTGTTCTTGTCCCTGCCTCATAGTTACGGAGGTAACCATAAGAGGCCTGGAATAGAGGGACTCCAAGTTTTGTCCCCAGAACAGCCACACCATCAGCTTTTAGAGCAACTGTTCTCAACTTTGTGGGTCATGACCCTTTGGGGGATAAAATGACCCTTTCACAGAGATTGTCTAGGAGCACGGGAAAACACAGATATTTACATTATGATTTAAAACAGAAACAAAATTACAGTTACAGAGTAGCAACAAAATAGTTTTATGACTGGGGGCCACTACAACGTGAGGAACTGTGTTCCAGGATGGCAGAATGAAGTTGAGAATCACTGTCTTAGACACTCATTGGAATCCAGTGTTTTCTTTCCCTTCCTCCTTCGTCTCCCTCGGAGACAAGGTCTCATGTAGGCCAGGATGGCCTGAAACCCATGTACAGCCAGGGATGATCTTAAATTGAGTTTCCTGTGGATTCCTCCCAAGTGCTGGAGTTACAGGCATGAGCCACCACGTCCAGTTCATTCGGTGCTGGGGGTAGAAACCAGGGCTTCCAGCACACTGGGCAGGTACCATGGGCTACCGTGTGAGCTGCCTCTCAGTTCAGAATTCAGTTTCTTAAAATATCACAGCCTGTGTTCTGACAAAGCCTCCAGGTGACTTTAGTGCTCTAGACCTTGACAGTCACCGACCTGGGAATATGTTGTCGCTACATTGCCCTAAGTGTGAGGTGGGGACAAGAGCAGTGGAGGAAGCAGGAATTAGAACCAGTGCAACTGAATCAGAGGACGCTTTCATCTGAGATGCGGGGGGCAAAAGGGCCCAGCTATTTACTGTACACAGAACTGTGTGAAGAACACGGACTACCCCTACATCGAATTAGCTGGAAACTGAATGATTTGCCCCTGATGTTCAGTTAACCTGTCTTTGTCCTGCCTGTACTGTGCCAGGACCGTCCCTACCTCTCATGACCCGCGCTCTTCCAACTCCCATCATCCTCCCATTCCCATGTTAACTCTTTGCTCTGATGTTATTGTGTAGCTTCTGGAATAAAACCCAACTCCTTAGTTTGACATTCAAGAACCCTGAAAATATTGCACTCTGAATATCTCTCTCTCTCTCTCTCTCTCTCTCTCTCTCTCTCTCTCTCTCTCTCAGGATGGCTTGGAATTCCTTATTTAGCTGAAGGTGACCTTGAACTTCTGGAGCCTCTACCTTTTAGGTGCTACAATTACAGGTCTTAACTACCATGTCCAGTTGGTGCGAGGGGACTGAAGCCAGGACTCTCTGTCTGCTGGGCAAGCGCTCTACCACCTGAGCTCCACCCCAGCCCTGAGCCTAGTTCTTATTCTTACCTTTAAGCACATGGCACTAAATCATGCAGTTTGCCACAGACTCAACTTTCCTACCCCACAGCTTTTGTTTATACAGTTTCCTTGGACTAGAATTGCTCCATGCCAATCCTTCCAGGTTGGCAAAGGCTGGCTCCCATATCACGTGCTCCAGGACTCTCTCTTGATCCTCCTAACTACGGACTTGTTCACAGGATTTGTCTTTAATTATATGCTTGATCGTGAACACGCTTTCTGTGTCTCCCACCTGACAGCAGGAAGACAGGTGTTTCTCCCTTTCCACCGTTATATTTTCTACAGGGACTCCACATTGTGGCAAAGCTCAACACACCATTGATGTGTAAGTGTGTGTGTATGAGTATGTGGAATATGTGTGTACATGTTTGTGTGTGTGCATGTGGGACTCTAGAGGCCAGAGGTTGGTTTTGAGTGTCTCCTCAGTTACTCTCCACTTTATTTTTCGAGACAGACAGGGTGTCTCACTGAAACTGGAGCTCACTTGCTCAGGTGGACTGGCTGGCTTACAAGACCAGAGATCCCCTTGTCTCCTCCACCTCTCCGGTGCTGGGATTTCAGGCATGTGTTTTTACATGTGTGCTGGGGGAATGTTACACACACACACACACACACACACACACACACACACACACATACACGAAAGACTTTCCATCTCTTCTTTTCCTAAAAGTTCCCATCAAAATCAGTGATACTGGTTTTCTAACAAACTGTTGTCTATTCAGGTTTCAAAATGAGGCCAGTGCTTCAACACAAAGTTACCAGTGGAGAGAGCATCAGCTGAAGATGATAACTGTTCCCACGGTATCTGCAGTTTCCGTACCAACATAGAAGGAACTTTCAGATTGTGCTGCTAACCTCCGGGAGGAGCAAAATGGAGAGCCGAGCCCTGGCTCTTCTCCTGCCAAGCGAACTTAAAGCAGAACAGACTCTCCAGGGAAGACTCGGTGGAGCCTTGGCCGTCTCCAGTGAAAATTGCTGCCCTGGCTTGCATCCAAAGATGGAGAGAGAGGGGAGAGAGAGAGAGAGAGAGAGAGAGAGAGAGAGAGAGAGAGAGAGAGAGAGAGAGAGAGAGAGAGAGAGAGAGAGATTTTCTTCCTAGACAAAATTAGCAATGTATTTAATGGAACCCCTTCTGCTCCATCTCGACATTGCCATTCGGGAGACTTTCCTCATGTGGGCTAAAAGATGAGCAAGGGACATAGCCTTCAGCCACGAGACACTGAGCAGAAAGCAAACGGAGGCCCGAGTTTCCCTTTCGGCAGGGAGTCAGTTGCCATGGTGAGGCAGAAGCCTTCCCCGGCTTCAAGAGCAGAGTGGTTCTGATTGGTTCAAACAGGCCTGGCAACTCCAGGATTAGAGCGGCATCTCCCCAGTCACAGGCTCCGGGCTCCCAGCTCCAGCGGGCAGGCAGGCGGGCGGGCGGGGCTGTGGCTCCTCGGCCTCAACAGTTGTGTTTCCTGATAGAAATTCAGCAGTCTTCCCAGCACTTCCGTTTCCTGTTGACCTGTGGTGGGTCTGAAGGAAGAAGGGGGAAACGGCCTAGCACCCCAGGCACCGACGCCGGGTTCCTCTGCCTCTGCCACCCGAGCAGGACTCCTTCCTTGCCGATGAGAAGGGAATCTTCCTGCTTTCCTCAGTCCTGGCTTTCATGTGTTCTGGCTTTGAGAGATGAGTCTCTGGGAGATCCTCTCCGTTCATTCAGTGTTGAACACTTGCAATCCCAGAACTGAGGAGGAAGAGGCAAGAGGATGATGGTGAGTTTGAAGCCAGTTCAAGCTACATAGAGAGATCCGATTTGAAACACAGAAAATCTCTACGCGTAGCTAAGTGGTAGAGAACCTGTGTGCATGGTGCACTGGACTGAGAGCCCAGCAGGAAGAAAGAAAGAAGAAAAGAGAGAGAGAGGAAGAAAACAAAGAAAGAAACCTTCCACCATACAGGCTAGAGAAAATGCCAAACACTTTCAAAAGTTTGCATTCTTTACACCAAAGAGCTCTGGAACCCACAACCCAATCACGAAGGGGCTCACCTCAAACCTCCTTGAGCATCAGAACAGTGAAGGGTGAGCCACACCTGATCTGAGGAAATGCTGCAGTTTGTGTAAAGGACAGCTAAGCACTAGGGAGCAGACTGAGAAGTGTGAGAAGCAGTGGAAAGGGTCGTCTGGTCCCCACAGCACTAAAGGAGATGTAGAATACGCTCCCAGAATTAGGGCACTTCAGACCATACGAATTATTCATAATGAAGTTGACCCACTCTAAATATAAACTCCCTTCTTTAAAAAGCTCCAAGCCAAAGTTTGATGCAGTGTATTAAAAAAAAAATTGATCTCTAGGGACAGGGACTGGTCGATAGCATTTTAACTTCAGTGGGTGGCCAGAGTTGAAATCCTCTTCCCTCAATTCTCAGTAGACACTGTTACACGCTGGCACTGTGCTCCCAACACATCTGTCAGTGTGAGACTGGACCATAGCTCCGGTTAACCCCAGAAACCGGCTCTTCTTAAGAGTCTATCAGATATTCAATGTAAATTTGCTTTTTATTTAAGCCAGCTAATCATTTTTAAAATTACACCTAAGGACCTTGGCCCACACAAAGAGTAGCATCTCTGATGCTGAAACAGAAGTTCTCTTCTCTAGCTGTGGTTTATCAATTTCTCCAATAATGTTTGACATCGCTGACCTGTTACATCTTTCCTAAGGCCTGTCCAGACATTGGGCATTTTGTTACCATCCCAAAACTCAAGGTCCCAGCCACTCCCTTTCTCATTCCTCCTTCCGTGGTGTCTAATCTTCCCAACTCAAGATGACCTCATTTAATTCTGGGATGGAGGTGGACCTATCTCCAGCCCCATCTCTCCCTCTGACACTCAATACCTTCATATCTGGCATCTAGGCAGACACAGCATCTGCTGTGGGACATCTCACAGTGGATTACTCAGACTTTCCGTCACTGGGACAAACACCTGAGCAAAACACCTGCAGGGGGGAAAGATTGGTTTTGGCACACAGAGGTTTCAGTCCTTCATGACAAGGAGGGTGTGACAAAGTAGAGCCACTGACACCTTAATGGCTAGGAAACAGACAGAGAAATTCTTGCAGATCCCCCTGGAAGGTTTTGTTTGAAGGCAACCCCAAACTCATAGACGTTGCCGGCCTTCCTAGGCTTTCCTTTGAAATCTGGGTGGAACCCATAATGATTCTGTAAGCTCTCTGTTGCCTATTCTCCAAAATCAGCATCGCGTGGATGAAGCTGAGATCTATGCCGAGATCTGGGCGTGCCGGGGATTTAAGTCACACATGGAGATCAGCCAGTGACTAGTGTGAGAAGATGGGAGCTGGCTCTCGTGCCCTGAGTTAATTCACACTGACTTGTGACAGTGTTGACATGTGATCTGACTCCAGAGCAATCTGTTTTGTTGGTATTTACCTAAAATTTCACTCTTGCCTTGTGCCTTCTTCGTCCGGGATCTCAATTCTCTTACTGGAGTCTTGATTATTCAGTTACTCAGTGGCCCCCCCCCCTTAGAGGTCTCAACTAAAACCTTCAGATTCCCATCCTCTATGAACCTGGCCATCATCTCGAAGTGGCTGAGACCTCTTCAACCACAGATATTGCCGGTGGCTTCCCTTTCTAGACTGCGTTATCCTGCAGGTTCTGGGAATGATATTCCTCCTCCTGCTTCCTTTGGACTAGAGATATAAGCTGTCTGTTGGTGCTGTTGCTTGGGCACTGATCTCTTAGCCTTAGCAATATATCCCAAGGGGCTAATGGGGGAGAAGTAAGGGTGATGAATGTGGGGATGGGAAGTATCCCCATAGGTTCATGTGTTTGAACACTTGGTCCTCAACCAGCGGCACTGGTTTGGAAGGTGGGGCCTTGTTGGAGGATGTACATCAGTGAGTGAGCTTTGAGGTTTTATAGTCTGGCTCCACTCAGCTTCTTCCCAACTGCAGGTGACATGCGACCAGCTGGCTGTTAAACAGAATCCTTCTCTATTAAGCTGGTTTCATCTGAGTATTTTATCACAGCCACAGATAGGAAACTGACCTGGGAAAGCAGGTGTGGGGCTGCCACAGTCTTCCTGCCTGGCTTGGGCACTGGCTCAAAGCAGGGCATGTAGTTTATGGCCTTCGTATAAATGAATGGAATTCAACAGAACAGCTGAGGCTGGAGGTTTGCTAAGGTCTCACACTTGGGTTAAGGATGTATACTTGAAGGCACAATCTGCATTCAATCTTAAAGTTTTATTACAGTGTGAAGCAAAACTAGCTTATTTTCACATTGAAGCAAGTATTTCTTGGTAGTTGCTATGAAGGTAAGTGACAGCAAGTTTTTGATTTGTACATTCAGGTTGGTGAGAATAACTGAAGGGATGTTCCAGGGGCATAGTGCCAGAGATCTGATCTCAAGGCATATGTAATAGGATTAGAATATTTTCATCTCCAGCTTCCATTTGTTTGTGAATTCCTTCACCTTATGTCAGCATGCGAAGCTATCAGTAGTTGAATTCTAGTTAATTAAAATTTGGTGCCAGTGACAACTGGATCTGGTAAAATTCTTTCAACTGTATTTCAGCCAAGATCTTAAGCCTTTGTGCCCCAAAGCTCATGCCCAGCTCCCAAATCCTTAGTGACAGACAAGTCACCCGTTTTCCCGAGTGCCGGCTGAACTGGGTGCTAACTGTTTCGAAGGCTGTCATCTACCTGGGCTGTTTGAGAATGTTTCCTAATTGAGCATGGATCCCCAGATGCTACGGCTTTGTCTTTCATTTTCTCTACCTCTTTGTTTTTCTCTAAATAGCCTAAATGCTCTACAATTACACCATGAAGATAGTGCTTCTGATGTATATTCTAATCAAATGCCCCAAAGACAGCGTGTGTGTGTGTGTGTGTGTGTGTGTTCTCGTGAATGTGCATACATATCAAGTCTAGATATATCAAATCTAGAGGGCAACCTCATGTGCTGGTCAACAGACACTGTCCAACTTGGGTTTTGTTTATTTATGTTTAGAATATTTTAAAAGATTTATTGGCATTTATGTTTCATTGACGTGTATATGAAAGGGTGAATGTATGTGTGCCACATGGCCAGTGGCCACGGCCAGAAGAGGGCACTGGATCTGAGCTGGAGTTGCAATTGGAAGCTGCCTGACATGAGTGCTGGAACCAGAACTCTGGTCCTCTGGAAAAGCAAGCGGTGTTCATAGCTGCTAAGCCATGTCTCCTGAACTCATTAGTGGGCAAATCTGGCTGGCCACTGAGCCCCAGGGACCTGCTCTGCCTCTCTTTGTCTCCTTAGCACAAGAATTACAAGCGTGTGTCCACATGCTCAGATTGTTTTTGTGTAGATTCTGGAATCCATCACAATCTACAAGAAATTCACAAAATCTACAAAAACAAAATCGGGTCCTCGCCCTCGCAAGGCAAGCACTTTCCTGACGGAGCTATCTTCCCAGCTCATTTGAGAGCTGCATAGGGAGACAGTTTAGGGGTCTCTGTGGCCTCAGTCTGTCCAGACTAGAGTGATGTGGACAGAGGTGCTGCTCTTCCACCTGACAGAATTCTGCTTGAAGAGGAACGCAGCATGAGAAATGAGCTCCGGGCATTTGCTCCTGTACTAATCTTTCTGTTGCTGTGATACAACATCATGGCCAAAGCAGCTTAGAAATGGAAGGCTTACTTTGAGTGTCCAGTTCCGGAGGGATACCTGTCCATCACTATGACACTGGAGGAGGGAGCTCCCATCTTGATCCACAAACAGGAAGCAGAGTGACCTCATGAGGACAGTCTTTTGAAACTTCAAACCCCCGACCCCAGTGACATACCTCCTCCAGCAAGGCCACACCTCCAAAGGCTCCTCAAAGAGCCATGGACTGGGGTCCAAGTCTTCAAACGCCCAGACTGGGGACATCGCATTCTAACCAGTGCAGCCCTCTCGTTGACATGCTCTCTTCCTGTGTGGTGCTGCTGAGTCTCTTTAAAGTGGGAGGCGCAGTATGAGGCTGCTTAGTGTGTATCTGTCTGTTTGTTTTTTTAAATTTATTTTTAACAATGAAAATACTTAGGTTCTGTCTTTCCCAGCATGGAACTTTCTCCCATAGAAACCCCTTATCAACACAGGGCAAAATCTTGAGATCTGGGCAACACATTGCAACTTTTTCCAAGAACACTTTCAAATCTAGTGGCTCTCAGTCCATCAGTAGATTTTTTTTTAAAAGGAGATAATAATAAGGGTATGAAAGAGTTGTTTTTCTCAAGTATTTATATTAATAATGAATATGAGCAGGTGCTTATCCATCATGCATGGCTGGGAATCTGAGATTTTAGTTGTATGAAAAGAAATCTCTACCCGTGGCACTCTACTGTTCGGCAGTATCCAACGCTCTCTCTCTCAATAGTTAAATCTGAAGCATCCTGGACAAATGTTCCCACCTCCCTTATGCCACTGAAAGTTTTATTACAAGCAAATTGAATGACACGAGCTTGTTGTCTTTGCTTAGAGCGATGTCATCATTTGCTGAAAAGGAAAGTTGACTTCATGAGCTGAGACCAGGATGACCTCAACAGCACTGTGACAGCTATAATGACACAGAAGAGAGAAGTCTCTGGAAAATGAGAAGATGGGATATTTGGGCGGTGTCTAAAGGGACACCATGACTGAGGCAACCCTTAAAAAGAAAATGTTGAATTGAGGGCTTACTTATAGTTTCAGAGGTTAGTTCATTATTTTCATGGCAGGGATCATGGTGACTGATGGGTAGACGTGGTGCTGGAGCAGTAGCTGAGAACTGCATCCTGATCTGCAGGCAGAGAGAGACAGGGACTGGAGCAGGCTTGTGCGTTGGAAACCTCATAGCCCACCCCACTAACACACTTCCTACCACAAGGCCACACCTCCCAGTCCTTCTCAAACAGTGCCATACCTTGATGACTAAACATTCAGATGTACGAGCCAAGGGGCCATTCTCAACCAAACCACCACAGGCAGCAATCTAGGAGACACTATGCTCCCTTTGTTCCAGTGGGGTGGCCTGCTTTATTCCTGGGGGGAAATGAACTATTTGAGAATGAAGAGGTGTCAAGCGGTGGTGGCATATAGCTCTGACCCCAGCACTCAGGCTGGGATAGAAGGAATGGCCACCAGTTAGAAGCCAGTCTATTCTATACAGCCAATTCTGGATCAGCAAAAAGCCTATCTAGTGAGCTCCTGTTCAAAAACCAACCCACAGTGGGGCTGGAGAAGAGGCTCACCAATTAAGGGCACTTGCTGTTCTTGCAAAGGATGTGAGTTTGATTTCCAGCACCCACACTGAGTGGCTCATAACTGCCTGCGACTTCAGCTTCAGGGGATCATGACATCCTCTTCTGGCCTTTGAGGGCACACACACACACACACACACACACACACACACACGCGCGCGCGCGCGCAATAATAATAAAAGTAAATCTTTTTTGTTTTGTTTTGTTTTTCTAGACAAGGTTTCTCTGTGTAACCTTGACTGGCCTGAAACTCACTATGTAGACCAGGCTGGTCTTGAACTCAGAGATCCGCCAGCCTCTGCGGGTCAGGATTAAAGATGGGGGCTCTCATGCCTGGTTAAGAATAAATCTTTAAAAAAAAAAAAAGCAAATGAAAGAAAGAATGGAGAGGGGGAGAGGAAAGGATGGAGTAAGGAAGGGGAGGGGGAGAGTTAGGGAGGCAAGGAGGAAGGAAGAGAGGGAACGAGGAAGGAAGGAGAGTGATTGGTAAATTATTTCTTATGTGGCTCATGGAACCCTCCTAAATTCAAAGCTGGAAACTCTACAGTTAAAGATTGTTCTGTGATGGGCCTCTCATCACAGACCACGCCTATCTGTTTGGTCAGCAGATCCTTAAGAACACTCATCAGCTTGGGTCATGTTTAAAAGAAATAAACTGTAATACATATATGTTCAGACACAAGAGAAAATTCTAGGTGCCAGGGAGCTTAAGTTTACTAAAAGGAAGCTTTTGTAAAAGAAGCTGTTTTCCCTGCCCTCTAGGAGTTCCACCCGGACCTAAGACCACTTTAAAGACAGAGCTCTTGTGTGCACATGTGTGTGGTGGTGGTGGGGGGAGCTCCTGCGACACAGAGCTGCTTTGTGAGGAGAGCCTGTGCCTTGGACACCCTCAGCAGCTGTGTGCCCTTAGGTCACTGAGCACCAATCCCCTGCTGAGGAGGAGCCCCAGCAGATAGCCACGCACAATGCCCACAACCAGGCCTGAGCTCACTAATGGCCAGATGTGCTAAAGGCCCAGCAGTGTGGGGATGTACGAATAGGATCCTAGGTTTTTAAAGTTAAATTCAAGGGAGAGGGCTGTGGTACCCACTGCATTTACATCCTGTGACCTCCTTTGTCGGGGACCAGCTCCCACATTTATTTATCCCAGGGACTCTTGAGGAATGAGGGATAAGAGACTTAGGTAGAAATAAAGAGGGGAGAGAAATGGAGAGAAACACAGGATAGCCTCAGGTGGGCCTGGATCCCAGAGATTTATTCCAAAGGGCTATTTATAACAATGCCAAGGGGAGGGGCAAAGGACCTCCCCCTTGCTAGTTTCAGCCAAGTGTAGACCCTTACAAATACCTGGTGCTCGGGGCTGTGGTCCAATCATCCTCTTATGTAGGCCTGCTGGGTATAGCCACCAGGAAACCTAGATGGCTCCAACACTTCTCTCTCTTATTATTGATTCAAGTCTTTCTCCTGAAGAGTGTCCTTGCCCTCAGCCGGCCTCCCTGAACCAAGGAGATAGAATTAGAAATAAGTCAGCAGCTTAAGCTGCATAAGATCACTTCCTATAAACAGGAGCTAGAAGAGACTCTCTGTGACTGGAATGGAGAGCGGGCTTTAGGGGATTTATAGGAAAAAGCCTAAGGAGATGACGTCATCATGCCCAGGAGGGAAGAGTCTGGGAAGTATAAAGACCTAACTCAGAGCTGCAGAGTGCTATAACTCTCTTGCCTGAGTGTTGAAGCCCAATAGCCCTAGGCTCTACACTACCAGGTATCAGAGTTAGGGCAGTGTCACAGATGTTCTTGGCCGGGGATGGCAAACTTCAGTGACTAGAGGGGCCAGGAAGAGACAAGAGTGAGTGAAGACCAATAGAGAAAGGTAACAAGGGACGAGGGGCTATTATAGCAAAGCTGAAGGCACATGCCTTAAGAAGACCACGCAGGGAGCTGGGAAACGTCTGTTAGCAAAGGACTTGCTGGCCAAGCACGAGGACCTGAGTGCAAAACCCAGAAGTCATGTAGAAAACAAAACAACCATAAAGCATAGAGCAGAGCAAACCCAGTTTTCCCGGCTCTGGAGAAGTGGAGGCAGGAGGATTCCTGGAACTTGCTAGCCTAGGCTGCTTGATGAGCGGCAAACAGGTAGGAGACATAGTCTTTTATTATTAGTCATTTATTTTTCTTCTCTCATACATTACATCCTGACCACAGTTTCCACTCCTCCCAGTCCCTCTTCCACCCTCCCATCTCCCCCAGATTCACGCCTCCGTTTTCCTTCAGGAAAGAGCAGGCCTGCCAGGGATATGAACCCAACACGACATAACAACTTACAATGAGACTAGGCACAAACCCTCAAATCAAGGCTGGGCAAGGCAACCCAGTAGGAGGAAAAGGGTCCCAAGAGCAGGCAAAAGAGTCAGAGACAATCCCCACTCCCACTGTTAGGAGTCCCACAAGAACACCAAGGTATATAACCATAACAAACATGCAGAGGACCTAACTCAGACCCATGCAGGCTCTGTAGTTGCTGATTCAGTCTCTGTGAGGTCCTATGAGCCCTGATTGTTCTGTGGGCCATGTTCTCATAGTGTCCTCAAATCCTCTAGATCCTGCAATCCTTCTTCCCCCTTTTCTGTGGGGTTCCCCTGACTCTACCTTGTGTTTGGCTGTGAGTGTGTATCTGCCCTCATCAGTTGCTAGATGATGCCTCTCTGATGACAGTTGGGCTAGGCATCGATCTATGAGTATAGCAGAATATCATTAGCAATCATGTCATTGACTTTTTTTTTCCTTCATTTTGCTAGTCCTGTTTGGTTCTATCCTGGGTCTGTGGGCTATCCTGCCTCTGGTTTCTGATCATCCTGGCAGTGTATGGTAAGGGCTCCCTCATATGGCATGGGCCTCAATTTGGTCCACACATTGTCTGGCCACTCCCACAAGTTCTGCACCACCACCACCCCAGCACATCTACAGGCAGGGCAGACTGTGGGTTGAAGGTTTTGTGGCTGGGTTGATGTCCCAGGCTCACTGCTGGCAGTCTTGCCTGGTCACAGAAGAGGCCACTTCAAGCTCTGTACCCCCATTTCTAGGAGACCTCACTAGGGTCACTCTCACATCTCAGGGAGTTTCCACTGCACTAGGTTTCTACCTAGTCTCCCCAAATGCCCCCAGTACTAGTTGTCTCTCTCAGTGCGCTCTTCCTCTAACCCCCCTCACCTGATCCCATCTGTCTCCATCTTCACCTGTCCAAACCCGCCTGGAAGATCTATTCTAGTTCCTCTTCCCAGGGAGATCCATGTATCCCCCTTGAACTTCCTTTGTTACTTAACCTCTGGGTCTATGGATTGTAACATAATTATCCTTTACTTTACAGCTAATATCCTCTTATAAGTGAGTGCATACCACATTTGTCTTTCTGGGCCTGGGTTACCTCGCTCAGGATGACTTTTTTTTTCTAGTTCCATCCATTTGCCTGCAAATTTCCTGATGTCATTGTTTTTAACAGCTGAGTAATACTCCATTGTGTAAATGTACCACATTTTCTGCTTCCATTCTTTGGTTGAGGGACATCTAGTTTGTTTCCAGGTTCTGGCTATTATGAATAAAGCTGCTTTGAACATAGTTGAGCAAGTGTCCTTGTGGTAGGATGGAATGTCCTTTGGGTATATGCTCAGGAGTGGTATAGCTGGGTCTTGAGGTAGATATATTACTAATTTTCTAAGAAACTGAGATATTGATTTCCAAAGTGGCTGTACAAGTTTGCACTCCCACCAGCAGTGGAGGAGTGTTCTCCTTGCTCCAAATCTTCCCAGCATGAGCTGCCAGTTGTTTTTGATCTTAGTCATTCTGACAGGTGTAAGATGGAATCTCAAGGTAAACAGAGGCTTTTCTGTCCCACCTGGTCCTGTAGCTGCTTTTAAAGTAATCACTCAGAGGCTTAATATTAACTATAAACTATTAGGCCTCTTACCACTTAAATTAATCCATTTCTATTAATCTATGCTTTGCCACGTCTCATGGCTTTACCTGTGCTCTAACACATATTGCTCCTCTGGTGGCTGGCTGGTATCTGCTCCTGGCTCCACCCTCCTTTTCCCTGTATCTCTGCTTGGATTTCCCACTTGGCTCTATCCTGACTTGCTATAGGTCAAAGCAGCTTCTTTATTAACCAATGGTAATAAAACATATCCACAGCATACAGAAAGACCATCCCACAGTATCTCAAAGTAGTTTTGCTTTGCATTTCCCTGATGGCTAAGGATGTTGAACATTTTGTTAAGTGTTTCTCGGTCATTTGAGATTCCTCTGTTGAGAATTCTCTGTTTAAATGTCTACCACATTTTTTAATTGGGTTATTTGGTTTTTGATGTCTAGATTCTTGAGTGTTTAGTCCTATTGATGATGTCCTTTGCCTTACAGGAGCTTTTCAGTCTCATGGTGTCCTATTGATTGACTGTTGATCTTAGTGCCTGCATGATAGGTGTTCTGTCCAGGAAGTTGTCTCCTGGCTATTCCAGTGTGTTCAAGGCTATTCCCCACTTTCTCTTCTATCAGGTTCATAAACAGGTATCTGTTTTATGTTGAAGTTTTTGATCCACTTGGACTTGAGTTATGTGCAGGGTGATAGATAGGGATCTATTTGCATTCTTCCACATGCCGACATCCATTTGACAGACCATTTGTTGAAGATTCTTTCTTTTTTCCATTGTATAACCCTGACTTTGTTATAAAAAAAAAAGTCGTATGCCCATAGGTGTGTAGATTTACATATGGGTCGTCGACTAGATTCCATTGGTCAACTTCTCTGTTTTTATGCCAATACCATGAAGTTCTTACCACTATAGCTCTGTAGTACAGCTTGAAATCAGAGATGGTGATTTCTCTGGATGTTCTTTTATTGTACAGGATTGTGCTGTGGGATGTTCTGTATGTCCTGTGGGAGCCCTTCTTGGGTTCTTTGTGGTGTTACCCAGCAGGTCCGCATAGAGGATGATTAGGACCATGGGCCTGAGTGCAGGTGTCTGAGATGGTCTGCACTTGGCTGTACTGGGGGATGGTCTGTATGTCAAGTTGTTCTGATTGATCAATAAATAAAACCTGATCTGCTGTGGCTAGGCAGGAAGGATAGGCGGGACTAACAGAGAGGAGAAATAAAAGGACAGGAAGGCAGAAGGACTGTCTGCCAGATGCCGCCATGACCAGCAGCATGTGAAGATGCCGGTGGGCCACCAGCCACGTGGCAAGGTATAGATTTATGGAAATGGACTAATTTAAGCTATAAGCACAGTTAGCAAGAAGCCTGCCACAGCCATACAGTTTGTAAGCAATATAAGTCTCTGTGTTTACTTGGTTGGGTCTGAGCGGCTGTGGGACTGGCGGGTGACAAAGATTTGTCCTGACTGTGGGCAAGGCGGAAAACTCTAGCTACAAATGGCGCCCAACGTGTTGGCAAGAGTTTCCATCTAAAACTTGAGAAAAAAGATTCTAAAACGGAGCTAAAAACAGTTCCTAATTGTCTCTCTCAAATGAGCGGCAGCTGCCGGTTTGAGTTACTGGCGGGTTCCTGGCGTGTGCACTTGACCTGCAGTATGGCGGGAATGAGGCCTCTGCAAATGGAACATTAAGCAGCGTGGTGGATTTAGCCTTTGCTAGTACAAAAAAAAAAAAAAAAAGAGGTTTCTGGGCTACACACTGCTTGGATAAAAGTGTAGACCCACTATTTCTGAGACTTGATGGCTCCCGGCTGTGGGACTGGCGGGTGACAAAGAATTGTCCTGACTGTGGGCAAGGCGGAAAACTCTAGCAACAGGATTGTTTTAGCTATCCTGGGGTTTTGTTTTCCCACGAAAAGTTGAGTATTGTCCTTTCAAGGTGTGTAAAGAATTGTGTTAGGATTTTGATGGGGATTGCATTGAACCTGTAGGTTGCTTTTGGTGAGATTGCCATTTTTACTATGTTAATCCTACTGATACCTGAGCATGGGAGATCTTTCCATCTTCTGATAGCTTCTTCAAGTTCTTTTTTTTTTTTTCAAAGTCATACAAGTCTTTCACTTGCTTGGTTAGAGTTATCCCAAGATACTTTACATTATTTATGACTATTATGAAGAGTGTTATTTCCTGGATTACTTTCTCAGCCCCCTTTTCATTTGTGTATAGGAGGGCTACTACTGATTTTGTGAAGTATCCAACCACTTCACCAAAGGTGTTTATGAGTATTAGGTTTCAAACTCTGGGAAAAATGGCTGAGGTGTCTACTTAACATATTAAAGTGGGCCTGGCTGCCAGGTTCTTCCTGCATCCCTCAGGCCCTACCTGTCATAGTCCGTCCCCCCCCTCCCCGCGCTCCCCCCCTCCCCCGCTGGCATAGCCTGTGCCCTACCCTGAACTCTCCAGCCCAGGGACTGGGCTGGCCTTTTCTCAGCTGCCCTTCCCTGTATAATCCAGACATCTTGGTTCCCCTGTTCTCTTCTGGGCCTCCTGGCGGCTGTACCTGGTTCCCCTCTCTCCTCTCCCTCCCCCTCCCCTGTCTTCTCAGGGGGCTCAAAGTCAGGTCCACTCTGGACTCTCTCAGATGTCCCTGCCTCTGGGTATGCTTGCCCACATATCCATAATAAATTTTCTCCTCCACATACCTAGGAGTAGTCATGTCCTTTCCTTTCTCTTTTATTTCTTTTTTATTTTTCTTCATTTAGTGTCAAAACCCAGGATTGAACTAGGGACTTTTAAATGTAAGAGTTCCCAGTAGAATTTTTGGGGTTGCTTATGTACACTATCATAGCATTCGTAAAAGACAATACTTTGACTTTTTCCTTTCCAATTTGCATCGCCTTGATTTCCTTTAGTTGTCTTATTGCTCCAGCTAGAACATCAATTACTATATTTAATAGATATGTGGAGAGTGGACAACCTTTGTATTGTTCCCAATTTCAGTGGAATTGCTTTGAGTTTCTTTCCATTTAATAATGTTGGCTATTGAATTGCTGTAAATTATCTTTATTATGTTTTGATATATCCCTTCTTCCCCTAATCTCTCTAATACTTTTATCAGAAAGGGGTGTTGGATTTTGTCAAAGGCTTTTTCAGCATCTAATGAGATGATTGCAATTTTTTTCCTTTCAGTTTGTTTATATGGTGGATTACATTGACTGATTTCCATATGATGAATCATCCTGCATCTCTGGGATGAAGCCAACTTGATTGTGGTGGATGATCTTTTTGATGTGTTTTTGGATTTGGTTTACAAGTATTTTATGAAGTATTTTTTCATGTTCATGAGGGAAATTGGTCTGTAATTCTCTTTCTTTGTTGAATCATTGTGTGATTTGGGTATTGGAGTGACTGTGGCTTCATAAAATGAATTGGGCAATTCTGTTTTCAGAATTGTTCCTTCTGTTTCTATTTTATGAAATAATTTAAGGAGTATTGCTTAGGCATTGATCTATGAGTATAGCAGAATATCATTAGCAATCATGCCATTGACTTTTTTTTTCTTTTTGCTGTCCTGTTTGGTTCTATCCCGGATCTTTTCTTTGAAATTCTGGTAGAATTCTGCACCCAAAACTTCTAGCCCTGGCCTTTTTTTTTTCCCCCACTGGGAGACCTTTAATGACTGCTTCTGTTTTGTTAGAGGTTATAGGTCCATTTAAATTGTTTATCTGATCTCAATTTAAGTTTGGTAAGTGATATCTAGAGAGAAAATTATCCATTTCTTTAGATTTTCTAATTTTGTGGAGTACAGATTTTTAAAGTATGTTCTAATGATTCTCTGAATTTCCTCAGTGTCTGTTGTTATCTTCTCCCTTTTCATTTCTGATTTTGTTAATTTGTATAGTCTCTCTCTGTCCTTTTGTTAGTTTGTGTAAGGATTTGTCTCTCTTGTTAATTTTCTCAAGGAACCAACTCCTTGTTTCATTAATTCTTTGTATTGTTCTTTTCATTTCTATTTTGTTGATTTCATCCCTCAGTTTGATTATTTCCTGCCTTTACTCCTCTTGGGTGTGTTTGCTTCTTTTTGTTCTAGAGCTTTCAGGTGTGCTCTTAAGTTGCTAACATGAGATCTCTCTAATCCCCTTATGTAGGCACTTCATGCTATGAACTTTGCTCTTAGCACAGCTTTCTTAATGTGTCCCATAAGTTTGGGTATGTTGCACATTCCTTTTCATTGAAGTCTAGGAAGTTTTTAATTTCTTTCTTTATTTCTGCCTTGATCCAGTGGTGATTCAGTAGAATGTTGTTCAATTTCCATGAGTTTGTAGGCTTTCTTTTTCTCTTGTTGAAATCCACCTTTAATCTGTGGTAGTCTGATAGAATACAGGGCTTTCTGAATTTTCTTGTATCTGTTGAGATTGCTTTGTAACTGAGTATATGGTAAATTTTGGAGAAAATTTTGTGAGGTGGCTGAGAAGAAGGTATATTCTTTTGTGTTTGGGCAAAATGTTCTATAAATAGCTGTTAGGTCTGTTTGGTTCATTATATCTATTAGCTCCAGAATTTCTCTGTTTAGTTTTTTGTTTTGTTTTTGTTTTTTGATGACTTGTCCATTGGTGAGAGTGGAGTCTCCCATTATCAATTTTTTGAGGGTCAATGTGTGATTTAAGCTTTAGTACTATTTCCTTTACAAAGGTGGGTGCTCTTGCATTTGGGGCATAGATGTTAAGAATTAAAAGACCATCTTGGTGGATTTTTCCTTTCATGAGTATGAAGTGTTCTTCTCCATCTCTTTTCATTAAATTTGGTTTGAAGTCTATTTTGTTGGATATTAGAATGGCTACAACAGCTTGCTTCTTGGGTCCATTCACTTGGAAAATCTTTTTCTAACCCTTTACTCTAAGATAATATCTATAATTGATATTTAGATGTGTTTCTTGCATGCAGCAAAATGATGGATCCTGTTTTTTACACCCATTCTGTTAGTCTTTTTATTGGGGAATTGAGTTCATTGATATTGAGAGATATTAATGACCAATGATTGTTAATCCATGTTATTTTGTTGTTGTTAGTAGAGTTGGTAGTGTGTGTGTGTGTGTGTGTGTGTGTGTGTGTGTGTCCCTTCTTTTGGTTTTGCTGGTATGAGATTATTTTTTGTGTTTTCATGGGTGTAGTTAACCTCCTTGGGTTGGAATTTTTATTCTAGTACCTTCTATAGGGCTGGATTTGTAGATAGATATTGTTTAAATTCCACTTTGTTGTGGAATAATTTGTTTTCTCCATCTATGGTGATTGAAAGTTTTTCTGGGTATAGTAGTTTGGGCTAGCATCTGTGGTCTCTTAAGTCTGTAGCACATCTGTCCAGGCTCTTCTGGCTTTTAGACTCTCTGTTGAGAAGTCAGGTGTAATTCTAATAGTCCGCTTTTGTATGTTACTTGTTCTTTTTCACTTACAAATTTTAATATTTTTTCTTTATTCTGTGTGTTTAATGTTTTGATTATTATGTGGCAAGGGAAATTTCTTTTCAAATAGGCCCAATCTATTTGGTGTCCTGTATACTTCTTGTACCTTTATAGGCATCTCCTTCTTTAGGTTAGGGAAATTTTCTTCTATGATTTTGTTAAAGATATTTTCTGGGCCTTTGAGCTGGGAATCTTCTCCTTCTTCTATTCATATTATTTCTAGGTTTGTTCTTTTCATAGTGTCCAAGATTTCCTGGATGTTTGTGTCAGGAGTTTTTATGTTTATTATTTTCTTTGACTAATGTATTCATTTGTTCTATCATGTCTTCTATATCTGAGATTCTCTCTTCCATCTCTTGTATTCTGTTGGTGATACTTGTGTCTGCAGTTCTTGTTCAATTAACTAGATTATCTATTTCTATAATTCCCTCAGTTTGTGTATCTTTATTGCTACATTTTCAGGTCTCGAAGAGTTTTATTAATTTCTTTCAACTGTTTGTGTTTTCTTGACTTCCTTTAAGGGATTTACTCATTCCCTCCAATTTCTTGTTTGTCTTTTCCTTATTTCTTTAAGGGACTTATTCATTTCCTCTTTAAGGACCTCTGCCCTCTGGGTTGATTATAGGTCTAAGTGCTGATTTCTGAGTTTGTCTTTGTTGGGTGGGTGTTTTTTCCCTTGGTTTCCATTTCCTTTCTGGTCTTCCAGCTGGAATGGCCTTTGATTGACTTGAGGGTCTCCACCTGAGTTGGGGACTGGAGTTTTGATGGCTGAGATGACCTCTGGTCCAGTTGGGGTTCCTCTGCAGGAGTAGGGGGCCAGCATAAAGTGATGGGGAGGGCTGGGCAGGCACTAAGGGAAGACGGTGATCAGTTAGGTGGACTACCTGAGATTCTGGTATCCTGTGTGGCCTCTGGTCAAGCAGGGAGCCCCCACCAGAGCTGGGGACAGGAAACTGACAGAGTAGATGGGAACTGATAGTGGGGTTTGTAGGGGCTGCCTATCTGGAGTTCTAGAGAATAATGTGGCTCTGATGAAGCAGGGTGCCTCCACTGGAGTTGGAGGCCAGGACATGATGACAAGGAAGGGAAGGCCAGCTGGGGGTGGGCGGGGTGGGCACTGAGGTCGTGTTGGTGGTCTGAGGGAAGGGTGGCTACCTGGGGTTCTGGCTGCCACTGGGGCCTCTGGTGGATCAGGGGGCTTCTGCCAGAGCTGTGGGCTGGGATGTGGTGACACGGAGAGTGAAACTTAGTTTTGAAAAGGAAGAAAGTTGGACAACACCTGATAAACAACTTATAGAGTTCTGCTGCCCCCCCCCCACACACACATTGCTGCTTGTAACATATAGATAATCCAAACTAATTTTGTGAATGAAGAAATAAGGGCTCAGAGAAGTGAAATGACTCACTGAAGTCATATAGCCAAGTCCTAGCAGTAATAACAGCCTAGACCTTGGCCTTCCTACAGCACCATGCCACCTCTGCAGCTCCTTGGGTGGAGGTGGCCTCACTGGAGAGCCCCTCTTCTTGATTATGGCCGCCAATGTGGAGCATTTTACTGAGATCTAATAACCCATTCCAGTGATTCCACACAGATTCCAGTTTGCCTATCAAGTCAGGCCAGTCATGCTAGCTCACTCATGGCCTTCCTCACACCTGCACATCTCCCTTTGATAACATATGAAGAGGTTCCCCTTACTGGAGTCTTTCCTGGTATCATTAGGAGCCAGGGAAGCCTCAGTATACGACATCAGGCAACAAAGCCATCACCTGCATGGAAAATTACGGAGCAAGTTGTGTTGATCATCATTTCAAGTTTGCTGGAAGTTACCCTTACATTCTCTCTAGGACAGTGAAGGCGTTGAAGTAGATGTGAAGTGCTTCAAAAATTAGGAATAATAGTGGGTTGGAGAGATGATAGTGTAAGGATTAAGTCCTTAATTACGTCACCAGCCTAAAAAGCGGGCGTGCCCTCTCTGTGTGTCCCTCTCTTTCCGCACTCTCTCCTTCCATATTCTTTCCCCACTATGCGTGTGCACACGCGGCCTCTCTCTCTCTCTCTCTCTCTCTCTCTCTCTCTCTCTCTCTCTCTCTCTCCCTCTCCCTCTCCTTCTCCCTCTCTCCCCCTCCCTCCCTCCCTCCCTCCCTCCCTCCCTCCCTCTCTCTCTCTCTCTCTCTCTCTCTCTCTCTCTCTCTCTCCCTCTCCCTCTCTCTCCCCCCTCCCTCCCTCCCTCCCTCTCTTCCTCTCTCCCTCTCTCCCAATAAAGCTCTAGAAAGGTAACCATGGCTCGTGACTCTTTTGTCACAGATACATCAAGCACTCTCCTCCTTTGGCATGGCGCTGTGGGCAGCAGCCAGCCACAAGCACCGCTGCTTAACCAACAGGTGGCTCAGTAGTTAAGAGCACTAGCTGTTTTTACAGAGGATCCAAGTTTGGTTCCCAGAACCCATGTCTGGTGTCTTATGACCACATGTAACTCCAGCTCCAGGGGATCCAATGCCCTTTTATGGCCTCTGAGGGTAATGCATGTGTACGGTGCATATTCAGACAGGCAGATATGTATAGACACAAACAAAGATTTAAAACACTTTTTTTGTTTGTTTTAGAAAGAGGGGCTGAAGAAATTAGTAAAATAGTTTATAACACATTCCACTGAAATGCCACTTAAGATTTCTGTAGTTTTAAATGAGTCCTTCGGCCTCTCTGGGACCTGGTTAGCCCATGTTTAAAACCATAAAACTCTAGTTTCCCAGTGAGCACCCCAGCACCAGCCTTCTCCTGCTGCTTCTGAAAGAAGCCCTAGATCTAAAAAGAGAGACCTTCCTTTCTCCCAGTACTCACGCTTCAAGCTGTTGCTTGGCCACAGCATGAGCACATGACCTAAAGAGACCCAGGCAATGTTGTAGCCTTCTTTAGCAAATAAAATAAAAGAAAAAGAAAAGAACCACTTTGAAGTAGCAGCAAATGTCTTAAACATGATAAATAAATACATTTCCAGTTCTTTCCACCAAGGATTAACTGGTACAAAGCTAGAAGACCAGACAAAATGGGACAACCGTTTGCAAACTTTGGACCATGATAACGACTTCTAAGAGGACAGAAGTGTAGGACGCAAGCCTCCCTCGATTGCCATCGTGACTGTGGTGGTGGGAAAGAGACCGGCCCCCACAGGCTCTTAGATTTCAATGCTTGGTTGTCAAGGAGCAACACTGTTGGAAAGGATTAGGGGGTGTGGCCTTGTTGGAGGAGGTGTGTCACTGGGGTGGCTTTGAGGTTTCAAAAGCCTAAGCCAGGCCCAGTGTCTTTCCCTTCTCTGCCCCAGATCAGAATGGTAATGGACTCAACCTCTGAAACTGTGAGCAAGGCCCAGTTAATGCTTTCTAACAGTTGCCTTTGTTACAGTGTCTCCTCACAGCAATAGAGCATTGACTAAGTTCCAGCCTGGATTGTTAGATGCGGATCAGGTGAGAGAAGAGGGGAGGGGTGGGGAGGAGGGAGGAGAAGGAAGGGGCAAGTAAGAGACTGAGATTGCAATCAATCAAGCTATAGAGAAAGGTAGCTCAAACCTTTGCTGATACTGAGCATGTGTATGGGGAAAATATGAGGCTGAAAGCCTGGGAAATGTCCACTCTCCCATAAGTTACGACAGACTAGTACATCAGGCACTAGGAGGTGTGGAGAGGGAATCTGTCCCTAATGAACTTAAATTAACCCTGAAACAAAAGTTCTTCTGGATCTAGTCTACCAAAAGCAAAACTTGAAGGAATCCAATTGCTTTCAAGTAAGTTAACTGCCTGTTAGAATGAAGTCCATTATTTAACGACAAAGACCTCCCCCACCCCAAATAAAAGAAAACAAACAACAAATTCAGTGTCTACACCTAAAAAAAACAAGTAGGGAAATATGACCCATGGTGATGATGCCATTAATCAGCTGGATTGTAACACTGGATGTTACAGAAATCGTGGAGTCCGAGGAAAAGACCACGAGACTGCCCTTCATAGGAGAAGACCGCCACCAGTCCTCCTTTGTGTTATAAGTGTAAAATTATCGAAATCTGATCAAACTCCACCAATTCGGAAAATGATATTACATCATGACTAATGACAATTATCCTGTTGTCATTTACTGTGGCAGTGTTAAGATGACCTATCCACAGAAGAATAAGTGAATTCATTAAAGATATTTATCATCTAAAAAAAGGAAATGTTAGCTATGAAACCCAGGAAAAACCACAGGTCCTGTACTAGCAACACTTCCTACAGAGCTTGGGAGGAAAATATGCCAGCTGTCATGGAGGCTTGCTGGAGCCTCCGGTGCCATGCCTGGGGACCTGTGACTTCAGCTGCCGTTAGTGGATGACCAATGCCAGCAGCACTCTTCCCATAAGAGCTCAGCATCCCCAGGAGACTAAGTCACCACTCTCCCAGAATACAGGCCCTGTCAGGTGTGCTGATGTCACTCAGCCCTTTTGACCAAGATGGAAAAGTCACATTCTAAAGGTCCCTGGGGATCCCAAGCTGAGCCTGGATCTTAGCTGAGTCCATTTCAGGCCACTGCTTTTGAGTCCTGTCTCCACATTTCCTTCGAAGGTTCTGCCTTAGCTGCCTCATGAAATCACTCAACTCCTTCTTAGGCACCTTGGAGGAAAGCTGACCTAAGGTGGTTGATGCCAGGACTGACCTGGGAATCATCTTCGTAAGGGTGATGGGATTCTGAAGTCTGTTCACATCGCACTGACTTGAAACCTAGAGAGCAAGAAGGAGCGATGCTGCATACTTTGGGAGAGGCCTTTCCATGTCAGCAGTGTTGATCATAATCCCGGAAGACTGCAGTCTCAGAAGCTGCAATGCTAAAAGCCTCAGTTCCCATTGAAAAGAAGGCTACAAAGAGATGAGAAGCCTAGCTGGGGTCGGAACGGGGAGTAGTGCTTTTCTGTTGTATCCAGGATAGAATGCACCGTGTTAGGCAGAGTGAATTACCTGGAAACCAGGTAAATCACTGTTGGGTGTGCTGTGAAAATGTTTTGTTAATCCCACTGATTGAGAATAAGACTACTACCACAGTTTAAAGTCAAATTTGAAGCAAGCTTTAATTAAATACTGGTCAGGTGGATGGGCCCTGGCCAGATCCATACCCAGCTTCCCAGGAAATAATCCAGAATTAAAATAACCCAGTTTGCAGTAGCTCAAGAAGGAAAACCCATAATTCATTGCATTTCCCATCAGGTCCAGTCATGGATAAGCTTACATCCTGATCTAGCTCCAGTCTACATACCTCCCCCCCCCACACACATGATCGAGTCAAACAAACTTGTTTAGGGCAATGAAAAGCATGTGGCTTGCTATCTACCATAAACAAAGCCTCCAGCGTTTCAGGAACTACCTGTCCTTGGGCAAGGAGCTTGCAGATCAGAGGCATTGTTGTCTCATGGATCTCTAAAGCATAGTAATTAAAACTTAAAATGTAACTTTGGCTCTCACAATTTCCCCAGGGAATCCATGTAAGGATTTGACTTGACTAAGTGGAGAAGATACACCTTCAATGTGGCAAGTCCACTCTACTCTGAGATCACAGAGAATTGGCATACTGAAGTGAGGTTAGCATTCAGGCATCTGTACTGGCCTGCCCTTGGGGTCCTGACAGGCTACATCCTCAGCTGCAGCCACTAAAAACACCTCCTGTGCACATTCTATGTTTCCTTATAAAAGGTGGGCCTTGTACACCTCCTGTCTCTTTCTCTTCCTTCCCTCTCATCCCCAGCGACTGGTCTCTGGCCCTTTCTCACCTCTCCCCTCAATAAACCTCCCACATGGGCCCTGTTGTATGGTGTGACTCCTTCCTGCCGTTTTTAAAATACATTTGGTGCTGTGACTGGGATAGGCTCTCCTAGGAGTCTGAGATGTGCTGGGACCCTGGAACCTGGTCCACATGTGACAGCTCTACTTTCCCACCTAACGGATCACTGGGACTCTCTATCCAACACTGATGAATGGTAAGACCCCCTTCTTCACTTCTGGCCATTTCCTGTGAATGAGGCTTTGTTTCTCAAGCACGGTCCTCATCTTCCGGCTTTTCTCAAAGTCCTGGTACCAGGTGACTGTGTCTCACTCAGGCTCTTAGCTGTTTTGGATGATGGTCCACTGAGAAGCCTGTGCCTTCTTGTCAGTCCTTGCTGAATTTCTGAGACACTAAAGATTCCAGCCCTTGGATCTTCTCTTCCTGATTCATGGGAAATGCGCCTACTTAAGGGCCAAGCCTATCATTTCAAATGGCCTCTTTTTGGCACATCATATCCTGGTATTTCACGGGGCCTTTGCAACTTCTGCCAGCTCCAATAGATGGAAGGGGTACCCTGTTTTCAAGCTTTTTCCAAGTCCTCTCTCTTCTTTCTTCCTGCTCTGCTCTGCTCTCAATAGCGCCGAAGCCTGCAGCTGTGAATCCTGTTAAGCTGCTTTCCCCTGCCCAGCCTCTGCAGTTACCTCATCACCTGTCTCCAGGTCCTTTTCCACGGCATGTGCACCTTTAGAAATGCCCGCCAGGCAGAGCTCATTCTCTCTGCCTCGTCTCGTGCCCCTTCCTCCTCTCCTTGCCTCCCATCCCCTCTCTTGCCTCCTCTCTCTCTCTCCTCTTCCTCCTCTCTTGCCTCCTCTCATCCCCTCTCTCTCTCCTCATCCTCCTGTCAGCCTGCCTCTCTCAAGTCCCCACTCCGATGCAGACTTTCACTCTTCCACCTTCGGCCTCCCCCCCTCCCAGTAAACCTCTCGTACTAACTCTGTTGTGTGTGGCGTGTTTGCTTAGTGGCATATGTAGCTGAAATTTTCCTGTGTCCACCTGGCTCTTGCAGCCGCTCAGACCCAAATAAATACACAGATGCTTATATTAATTAAAACTGTATGGCCTAATTGCTCAGGCTTCTTGTTAGCTAGATCTTACATCTTAAATTAGCCCGTTTCTATAAATCTATACCTTGCCATGTGGCTTGTGGCTTACTGTTACTTTTACATCTTGCTTCCTCTGTGTCTGGCTGGTATCTCCTCCCTCAGCCTTCCTGTTCCCAGCATTCTGTTCTCTCTTTGTCCCGCCTGTACTTTTTGCCTGGCTACTGGCCAATTAGCACTTTATTTATTAACCAATCAGAGCAATACATTCACAGCATACAGAGCGATATCCACAGCAGCATACCTTGGCAGGGTCCACCACAGGTACCCACTTCACGCTGTGACCTTATCTGCCTGCTCCACCTGCAGCAGATCTGTTTTCTTCCACCTGTAACAAATCTGTTTTCTCATTCACTGACAGCTTTGCCTTCCATTCTCCGGTGGGGCTGCCAGCCTCTGTCCATTCCCCTGGATGTGAGACTGGCCTCAGTATTCCTTAGACTAGGCAGTCAGGGAACCGAGAAAGAATTCTCCGCTTCCTTTTTCTTTGCTCCAAGACCTGCTTCTGTCTGTCTGCTTTCTCTTTCTAAATGTCCTGTCTAGGTCTGCTGCAATGTGGGAGTCAGAGATGGAGAACTCAGCTTTGTCTTGCTTAGCACTCACCAGTTTTCCCTTTCTTTTAATTTATTCAACTGCTGTTTAATGTGTGTGTGTGGGAGACTTGGATTTAACCCTATATGTGTAAATGTAAGTGGGGTTTAATTCTGCATGTATGTGTATGAAACTTGGATTCAACTCTGTATATATGTGCATGTAACTATTGTTTAGAAAAACATGTTCTAAACAGCACAAATGTGGCTCTACTCCATCTCAGCTGGTGACCTCATCATGATGTAAGCAGCCACATGGCTGGCAGCCATCTTTTACTAAGGTTAAAGAGTACACCTCTTAGTCTGTTCATTTTATCTCCTTCTAGAGTAAGCAAGCAACAAGCCTCAAATATTTGGATTAGTGTGGACTTTTTGTATAATGATAGAAATGTAAAGCTATATCTGATTCAACTCTGGTTTATAATATACTCTATATGATAATAAAAATTTAAAGTTATAAAGATCTATTCAGATTAACAAAAGCTAACTTAGAGATTTACACCCGTGTCTTTGCCAAGTGTTTGACACCAAGCTTCTAGAGAATTTAAACAAGTGGCTACATGTTTGATAAATAAGGTATTAGATAAACAAGATATATATCCTATAATGGAGTTTCTGGTCCCTGAGAGGGTCCTTTCCCAAAGTTGGACGTTTGGGCAGAGGCCCCCATGGCCTGTCCAGGGCAATGCTGGCCTCTGCTCTCACAGTCCCTACTCACAGGCCCTTTTCTCCTGCTCCCATTAGGCCCTGGGGATCTTTCCCCCATCACTTTTCCTTGCCTCCTCAGAAGACAGCCATATCAGTTTGCTACAAACTTGTTCTGTTTTCACCTATGGAATGGCTATTCTGGTTCTTTACCAGATCAGAAAAAAGATAAACTCAGAACAGATCTCAATGTAACTTTTTACTACGGACTGCCCTCAGTAACCAACCACCTGTGTCTCCTGGTACATGGGATAGAAAGAGGGTGTCAGAATGATGCTGTTGTGATGGGAAAGGACCAGGTGCTTTAAGGCTTGTCTATGTGACGATAGGAAAGCTTAAGTGCTGATAAGAAGAAAGTGATCTGAGATGTATAAAAGAATGAAACATGTTCCAGATTTCTCTTTTGTTATGTTACTATTCACAACCTTGACATTAATTGGTGGATATTAGTCTAGCTTTGGCAGAGTAAACACTATACTCCACCACTATAGTATCATAGCCACAAGTTCAGGATTTTAAGTTCCCTTTGGCTGCTTTCTAATGTGTCTAAAACTTATCTCATTTTGTAAACTCAAAGTTCTTGTGAGCTCCAGGAAGTCGACTTGGGTCTACTTCGAACAACATCTTGCCAGGTCCAAGCAGCACCAGACAATTCCACAGAGCCCAGACAGTGAAGTGGAACAGCCAGCTACCCCAGGACATGCACCCTAGCTTTCTCGGGTCCCCAAAGATGATCAACACCCCCCAGGTCAGTAGGAAGCAGTTTTGAGAAGACGGCGTTCTCATCCTGGCCTCACCTGTTACCCCTTTCTAAGTCCTCACCTTTTTATAATAAATAAAAGGGAGGAAGGATTGTTAGCATTCAGGCATCTGTACTGGCTGCCCTTAGGGTCCTGATAGGATACAACCTCAGCTGCAGCTACTAAGAGCATCCCGTGTGCATTCGCTATTTCCTTATAAAAGGCCGGCCTTGTATACCTTCCGTCTCTTTCTTTTCCTTCCCTCTCATCCCCAGGGACCGGTCTCTGGTTCTCTCTCCTCCCATCAATAAACCTCCCAGGTGGAACCTGTTGTATGGTGTGACTCCTCCTTGCTGTTTTTTAAAATACAACAGGTAAACTGGTCTCCCCAAGATCTGGGAGACCAGTTAGCATCCCATCTTCTCCTCCTTGGATATCAGAACTCAAGGCTCACCAACCAGCATCTGGACTCCAGTGTTTAGGGCACTGCCACCAGAACCACCACGACTTGGTCCTGAGGCTTTCAGCACTGACTCATCATTTTATTACGGGTGTCCCTGGTCCTGAGGACTTCAGACATGGACTCACCCGTACCTTCATACCATCAATACTCAAAGGCCACTGTGTAGCATGGTATGGCATACATGGTACATCGGTGTGCCAAGGGTGACTGCCAACAAGCCAGATGACCTGAATTGGATTCCCAGGACCCTCGTGGTAGAAGAAGAAGAGACCCAATTCCTGCCATTTGTCTTCTGACCTTCACACAGGCACTATGGCATGCACATGCCCCTGACTAAATAAGTGCAACAAAATGACCAGTCTACTCTTTGAAAAAAAATATTGAGACTCCCTTAATAAGTGACAGATGCCTTTTTTGTTTTGTTTTGCACATTTTGAAGCAAGATTAAAATGTCTTGATCTCTGCTCATTGGGCGGCTGCATGTGTAAGGCAACTTTCACATTTTAAAATCAGTCTTATTAAAAAACTTAGGTTGTCTAACATGTTGATTCAGATGGTCACAGTTATAAACCTAGGTGCACACAATTACTAACCATATAGATATGTGTTGGTTCATTTTACTAGGTGTTGTAGTTTAAAAATAGCAGAAGGCGACCTTAGCGGGTTGGAGCCCGGGCCACCGCAAATCACACCATACAACAGAACTCACTGGGGCATTTGTTGGGGGAAGGGAGAGAGTAGGGGCGCAGAGATGGCCTCTGTTGACAGGAAGTGGCAGGGAAGAGAGAGCAGGAAACGATGGAGCTTCCTTTTTATAGGGGGTTTAGCACATGCACCTAGGGAGAGCGCTACGCCGGGGCAGAGCACAGCTGCTGAGGTATTCTGTCAGGACCCTGAGCAGGCCACTGCAGATGCCTGAGTACTAACACTAGGTCTTTAAAAATTGTGGTGTGTGCGTGTGACTATGTGTGAGTGTGTGGATGTGTGCCTGCAAGTGCCCAAGGAGTCTAGAAGAAAGCTCCGGATCCCCTGGAGCTAGAGTTACAGGTGGCTGTGAGCCACCCAAGGTAGGTGCCAGGAGCTCCAGGCTTCTGCAAGAGCAATACATGCTTCTATCTGTTAAGGCAACGCTCCAGCAGCTCTTGCTTTCTGACCTCCTCGTTTAGATAATGGTTCACTTGTTCACATCTACTGCCTTGGGCAGGAGAGTGCTTGTACTTGCAATGTGTCGCTGCTTTCCATTTTATTGTTCACAGTGCCTTGTAGGTGTGCTCAACTTGCAGCCTATGGGCCATGCATAGCCAAGCACGGCTATGAATGCAGTCCAACACAAGCCCATAAGCCTATTTTTTAAAATTTGACATATTTTTGCAATGTTCTTTGTGACTCAATTGCACAGTTCAGGTATGAACTTTGTAGATGACAATATGTCTTCATGTCAAAAGGTCGCACAACCCTGAAAGTGTTCGATCATAATATATATATATATATATATATATATATATATATATATATATATATATTTATATTCAAACACTCCCACCTTTTAAAAATGAACCCAAATATATTTTAACAAGTTCTTAAACTGTTATTTTACAGAATAACATTTTTAGAAGTTTGATCTTTGGGAATCTTAGGCTTTTTGAGAATCTTAGCATTTGGAACTACAGTGAAAACCTATGTGTCAGAGGATGGGAAAAAATATCCAAGTAAAATTCAAGGCTTCCCTCTCAGTGAGATTCTGGAGGTGCAGTGGTTCAGGGCACGCTGAGGGACTTTCAAGAGTGCAGACCTCATTATTGTATCTGGACCATCCAGCAACCAAGAAGGAGCCACTGCACCTTGTGGCCCCTTTGGATTTTAAAGTTGCACATTCTCCATTTGTGTGTGTTGCCCTGTGAATTAAAAAACTTAGTTCTGAGTGAGGCCCAGGACAAAGCAAGGTTCTGCTAGGCAGGCTTCTAGGTGAAATTCATTGTCACTTGAGGTATAGCATCTAGCAGATCCTTGATGTCAAAGACAGAAGAATGTTGGTTGGAGTCTTTGAAGTGTCCCCATAGGAGAAATGCAGCAGGGGACCTGGGGACTTTGCAGCAAAACCATGCCATCCTATATAGTTAACTTCCCTTCTCCTTCCCCTTCTGTTTAGAAATAGTACTTTGCTTGCTGCTAGGCCTTAGAAGAGCCTGAACACTTCCCATGGGTCATAGAGTCAGCATGCAACGTGAGCTGCCAGTCATGAAAACACTGCTTAATGGGCCATAGAGTAGGAGCAGGGAAGGCAGGTGTGGTAAGAGTGATTTCACCTGTGGGGGCTGGCTCAAGAGGTATCAGAGGAGAAGAATTTTAGTATGTTGCCTGGAGATTGTTCTGGTAATATTTTGGTGAAGAAAGTGGCTGCTTTTTGCCCTTGTCTAAAATGTCTGTTTGCTCTTTGCCCTTGCCTGAAGAGTCTGTCTGAGGCTAAAGTAAAGAGTTTTGGATAAATTCTGTTGGCACAGGAAATCTCAAAACAGCCTGGGATAGACTCTGATTATTAATGGTAACTCTAATGAAGATTTATAATGAAAAGGAGCAAGCTGAGCGGGGTAAATCACAAAATGTAAAATCTAAGGAGAAAAGGAGCACCAGGAAGTGGAATGGAGCCGAGTCCTGTGGTTCAAGGAGATAAACAGACTAAGAAGTAGAATAAAGGGATTGGTGACCTCGGGGTAAGAGTCCACTCAGCTGAGTTTCCAACTTCTGAAAAGGAATTATAGAAAAGCTTAGAGCTGGGTGTGGTGGTACAGGCCTAAATACCAGCACTCCAGAGGGCAGAAGCTGGAGGATCTCTGAGTTTGAGGTCAGCCTGGTCTACAGAGCAAGTTCAAGGACAGTCAAGCTTAGGCAGTGATGGAAACATCAAAAACATGCCTCTGTGGCTAAGGAAAGCCACTGAGGTATCAAGAGTGTCCTTGGGGGTATCCCTGCATGGAGGCTTAGAGAGGCCACTTCATGAGGCTGTGAAGGTGAAGCCTGTATTGCCTTGGAGACCCCAAAATGTTAGAGATGCCAAAGCCATGGGATACCTGCTGAGGAAACCTGCCAACAGGAAATGGAACCAGCCCAAGAGAAAGAAATACATTGCGGTCAGCAAGGCTGAAAGGAGTTGGAGATCTGAAGAGTGTTTTCGTGTGTTAGACATGGAGATGCAGAGTTTGGAGTTTTCTGTCCTGCTTTAGTCCAGTATTTCCTCACTATGCTCCCTTCCCTATGTTTTGGAACAATAATGTATATCCTGTGGCATTATGTGTTGAAGGTATGTGATCTGTTTTTTGATTTTGATTTTACAGGGGATTACAGTTAAGAGATTGCATGGATCTCAGAAGAGACTTTGAACTTTGGACTTTTAAATGAGTTTGAGACTGTTATAGACTATGGGTACTTTTGAAGTTGGACTGAATGAGTTTTTGCATTATGATATGGCTACAAGCCTTTGGGGATCAGGGAGTGGAATGTGGTGATTTTAAAGAAAATGGCCCCCAAAGGGAATAGCACTATTAGGAGGTGAGGCTTTGTTGGAATAAGTGTGGTCTTTTAGAGGAAGTGTGTTGTAGTGGGTAGCCATTCCAGCTTTGGTCTGGAAATTTCAACCCCCACTGAGGTTTTGGTAACTATCACGCCCACAAGGCAGGGCCAAGGGAGGGCCTGAAGACCGGAGATCAGGACATGCTCATGCTGCGCTCTCGTGCTGCTGGGAGCCCAGACGCTAGAGGTGGACGGAGGAGAGTTCCACAGAGAACACCGCTGGACTACTGCTGTGTCTTTCCCAGAACCCTCAACCTACCTATCCCTTCATTTGTAAGTTACACCATTAAATAAATCTCCTTTTAACTACGTGGAGTGGCCTTAATAATTTCACCAATAGTGTGTCACTGTGGAAGTGGGCTTTTGAGGTCTCATATATGCTCAAGCCATACCCAGTGAGACAGTTCACTTCCTGTTGCCTTTGGGTCAAGTTGTAAGGACTCTCAGCTCCAGCACCAGGTCTACCTGCATAGTGGCTTGCTTCCTGTCATGACAATAATGGGCTAAACCTCTGGACTGTAAGCAAGCCACAAAAATTAAATGTTTTGCTTCATAAGAGTTGCATGGTCATGGTATCTCTTCACAGCAATAAAAACCCAAACCATGATAATTGTACCAATTATCTTCAAAGAGAAACAGTATTTGAGTGATTTGAGCACAAAGATGCTCCAAAGGAAAAGTAAGTCATGTGAAAAAGTGGACCAAATTCCCAGGATCCTCACTTCTGCCTCTTTCTTCCAGCATGCACCTGAGGGGCATTCATACAGTCAGCTGACAGAGAAAAGGAAGAGTCAGGTCAGTTTCATACATGGTCTGACCACATGTACCCAGGCACTGCCTGAGGGGCGGCAACGCTGAAGGTCACCTGCTGTGATAGTGTCAATTATCAACTTGACAGGCTCTAGAATCACCTGCAATGGACCTCTGGGCATGCCTGTGTAGATGATTATGTAGATGATATTAATTAAGGTGGGAAGATCTATCCACTGTGGAGGCTCCATTCCCCGACTGGGATCCTGTTTGTATAAATGGAGAAAGGGTGCCGCAGGAGCACACATTCCCCCTCTATGTTTCTGGACTGGATGTGATAAACTGCCTTGATGTTCCCACCATGATGCACTGTAACTGAACTATGAGCTGAAATAATCCCCTTCTACCTTAGGCTGCTTTTGTCATGTACTTTCTTATCTAACAAACCAAGAAACTAAGACTCCTGCAGGATCACCATGAAGGGACTCTTCCAGCTGGGCACTGCTTCAAGGTTGTTTCCTTGGCTTGGAAGAAGAAATGACCTGGTGCATGATTATAGACTGACTTATGGACTGTAACCAAAGGTTGGAGGGTTAATCAAAGACTTGGAAGGAACATGCGTGGAGAATTGTTAACAAAGAAATTTAAGGGTGATGAGTATGGATGGGCAATAGAGGTGAAGAGATTTGCTCCAAGCTAACGTCCACTCAAAGGTGGCTGGCATGGTGTAAACCTGGCTGGATGAAAGTATACTCAGGTTGCTAGTACAGCATGATTATCCTCAGTATTCCCATCAATTACTCTCAATGTCTCCTTAAGCACTGAACACATTCCTCTGGTTTGGTATCTAATGAACATGATTGTGGTCTTCTGCACCAAGTGTGGCTGGGAGGGTGTGCTGTTTGTTCTATGGGCACCAAGACTCACAACGAGCTCCGAGAACCCTTGGGCCTTCAACTTTAGACTGAGGTTTAGACTGTTAGCTTCCTTTATTTTGAGGCCTCAGACCTGGAGTGAGCCATGCTGCTAGCTTGCTACCCTTACTGGTGAGGTGCGGGACATTGAACGCAAGCTGGATCTGAGCTGGAAGTTTTCACCCTGCTAGCTAGCTTTCATGATGCCCAAAGGAGCTATGTATGGATGCTGCTTGGGGAGAAAAGTCATCAACAGTGCTTTTCAGCTGTGCATCCCACAAACTACGACCTGCAATGTATGCTCATGGGGGTAATAGAGGAGAAACTACCCTGAGGGCATCCAACTGCTTCCTGATCAGATTTGAGGCCCCCTCCATAGACAAAATTAGCACCTGGTGCTGCAACCTGGTAATGATCCTGCAGTTGGAAAGGTTGTAGGCTTTAGGGGAGAACCTGCTACTCTTATTTTACTACAGGACATGGCTTCACACTACTTTCCACTTTTATACCTATACATTAGCGCTGATCTCAGAATTCATCAGAGAAGCTTCCTTTTGCAGTGTGAAGCAGTTAATAAAGAGACTCATAACCGATCAGTGTCAAGAGTAAGTGATTGTGGAGCCCTACGTGGGGCGTCTGTATCAGCCTATGGCTGGGGGAAGATCGTGGAAGAAGAGGTGGAAAGAATACACGAGCCACAGGTTGGGATGGAATGCTGAGAAATGGGGTCTCCTGGACACGATGCTCATGCAATCACTGCAGCATTGTAGCCCACACAAGAGTGGCCCATCATCATCTCATCACGAGACCCCACCCCGCACTGAGAGTCTGTGGGGAAAAACCAGGGCTCCAGAGATAGCTCAACAATTGAGAGCATACTGGTCCTGCAGAGGATCCAAATTTAGTTCCTGGTATCTGAGTTGAGCAGCTCACAACTGTCAGGCCCCAATGAAACTCTGGACAAAAGGCCAACTGTGGTGCCTATCAGCATAGCAAAGCGTGGCTCCTCTCTGCTCTTCTCATCCTGCCCTTTACTACAAAAGCTCTCCAGCCCAGGGGCTTCAATTCCCTTCCCCCAGCTTTCCTTTCCTGTACAACCCTGCCATGTGGAGGTGTTCTCTTGGCTGTCCTTGCCTTGATTGTTCTCTTGTTCTCCCCCCCACCTATCCCTCCTTCCCCCTTCTCTCCAGGCTCTCTCTTTCCCATCTCTCTTCTCTTGCCCCCCCCATTTTCTCCCCCTGCCCCCACCATGGCCCAATTCAGTCTAGACACTTCCAGATGCCTTTGGCAGTTCTCTCCCTCATACTTACAATAAAATCCTTCTCCTCAGCCACACCTTGAAGCCATCATGCCATCCCTTCATTCAAGGACCACCTCCAGGGAGATCTGATGACATTGGCCTCTGAGGGCACCTACAGTCCCATGCATAATCTCACACAGTGACATATATACATACACATAATTAAAAATACTAAAAATACATCTTACAAAAAAGACAACAAAGTAGGAAGGGATGGTTGGGAAGAAAAGGGCTATAAGGGAAAAGAATGAGGGGGAGAGAGGATGACGGGGGGGGGGTAGAAATATAGACATGCATGAGATTGTCAACAGGGAAAAAGGGGATTAGGGATAAAACCCAGTTACATTTGAGTGCCAGTAAGCATAATCCTTAAGCTACTACTCCTTAAGGGTAAATTTAACTTATTGGAATTTGTGCTCTTCCAAGTGGCAACAAACAGCCCAGATTTTTTTTTCTAGACAAAATGAAATAAAATAATAAAATATAAAATCACAAAATTGAAAAGTTGTAATGATAAATTCATTGGTTAAGTTCCCCGACTATTTCTAGAAAATTATCACATTTGCAGTGGTATTGAGAACCCCCACATTACAGAAGGCCACGTGACTTGTTGACCAATCAGAGTCAGAATGTGTAAAAGCAAAATCAGCTTCCTTAGGGTTTTAGGATTGCCTTTCTGAAGACACAGGTTCAGACTGCAGCACTAAAGCAGTGTTCTAGCAAAGGTAGGGAAAGTGGAAACTTACACAGACAAGTCAGTGTGGTGGCGCACGCCTTTAGTCCCAGCACTCAGGAAGCAGAGGCAGGTGGGTCTCTGAATTGAGGCCAGCATTGTCTACAAAGCAAATTCCAAGGACAGCCAGCGCTACACAAGAAACCCTGCCCCGAAAAACAAACAAACAAACAAAATGAGTTTGTTAGGACAAAGTACTTACAATTGTTGTAAGAGAAACCTCTATTGACCTTGGAAAAGAAAGCAAAGGCTTTCTTTAATTAAAGGTGGTTTTATCAGAATTGATTTGCAGTACACTCAGTTGGTATCATCCCAGTAAGATCTACTGGAGAACAAATAATTGTGGAATGAAATGTCATTTGGCAGACTATTAAAAATCAAAAGGGCCGGGCGGTGGTGGCTCACGCCCTTAATCCCAGCACTCGGGAGGCAGAGCCAGGCGGATCTCTGTGAGTTCGAGGCCAGCCTGGGCTACCAAATGAGTTCCAGGAAAGGCGCAAAGCTACACAGAGAAAACCCTGTCTCAAAAAAAAATAGAAAAAAAAAAAAAGAAATTGTAGCCGGGCGGTGGTGGCGCACGCCTTTAATCCCAGCACTCGGGAGGCAGAGGCAGGCGAATCTCCGTGAGTTCGAGGCCAGCCTGGGCTACCAAGTGAGTTCCAGGAAAGGCGCAAAGCTACACAGAGAAACCCTGTCTCGAAAAACCAAAAAAAAAAAAAAAAAAAAAAAGAATGTAAAAATCAAAAGGAACTATTGTAGAATATTATTTTAACTAGGCAAAGATGTGCTACATTTGTTTGTGTTGCATTTAATTATATAAAGATGTGTTGCATTTGTTTAACCTTGCCTGCCTAAGGCACCTGATTGGTCTAGTCAAAAGCTGAATGGCCAATAGCTAGGCAGGAGGAGGATAGGCAGGGCTGGTGGACAGAGAGAATAAGCAGGAGGGGAAATCTAGAGAGGAGAAAAAGGAGAAGAGAACAAGGGAGGAAGAGAGGGACATGCCTGGGCCAGAAGCCAGCCAGCCAGCCAGCCAGCCATGGAGACAGCAGGAAAGTAAGATATATAGGAAGAAAGGTAAAAAGTCCCAAGGGGCCCACCTGCACTCAGAACATCCCTACTCCCTAGGTTCAGATACCAAAGACCCAACCCAATGACACCCCTTTCCACCCCACCACCCACCCACACTGCCAAGCCAAGGCCCTGCCCCCACACCCAACAGATATCTTCTGCTGAGGTGCAGACCATGCCAGTCTGAAGAACAGATAGGTAAACTCAGAGACACCCTACCAGACCATAGGCCACCAGAACTCCAGATAGGTGGCCTACCCATGGATCTCTTCCACTCTCTCAGTGCCCCTGTTCAATATCCCGAATCTTCACTCCCCTCCTCCTCATCATATCCTACCTCCAACTTCAGTGGAGACCCCCCCACTGGACCAAAGGCCACAATAACGACCAGAAATCCAGCCCCCAACTTGGATGAAGACTCCCTGCTGGACCAGAGGTCACACCAACTGCCAGAAATCCAGCCACAAAGACCAGAAGACTAAAAATGAAACAGAAACCAAGAAACAAAACGCCCATCCAACAACTACAACTCAGAAATCAGCACCTATCACCCAGCACAAAATTCAAGTACAAGTGGATCAAAGACCCCCAACACAAAACTAAACACACTGGGCCTGACTGAAGGGAAAGCAGGGAATAGCTTTGGATGCACTGGCACAGGCGACAACTTCCTGAACAGAACACCAATAGTGCAGATCGACAATTAATAGATGGGACCTCATGAAACTAAAAAGCTTCTGTAAGACAAAAGACACTGTCAATAGGACAAAGTGGCGGCCTACAGAATGGGAAAAGATCTTTATCATCTCCCTATCTGACAGAGGGCTAATGTACAAAATACATAAAGAACTCAAGAAACTAGACATCAATTTAAAAGTGGGGTACAGATCTAAAGAGAGAATTCTCAATGCTACAATCCACAGACCTAGAGAGGATAAGTAACAAGTAACAAGGAGGGCTCAAAGGCTCTAGGAAGGGGAAACAATAGATTTCAAGGTTGGACTGGGGGTGGGTGAGGATGGGAACAGGAGGGATCAGGTAGGGGAGGGGATGGAGGAAGAGAGTACTGGGAGAGATTACTGGATTTGGGAGCATTTGAGGGATGAAGTAGAAACCTAATGCAGTAGAGACTCCTTGGAATCTAAGAGTGACCCTAGTGAAACCTCCTAGCAAGAGGGGTTATAGAGCTTGAGGCGGCCATCTTCTATAACCAGGCGAGGCTTCCACTGGAACACCAACCCAGCCACAAAACCTTAGACCTGCAATTTTTCCCTTCTGCAAATTGTGCTGGGGTAAATGTGGTGCAGAAATTGTGGGAGTGGCCAACCAGTAAGTGATCCAGATTGAGACTCATCCCACGAAAGGGAACCCACAACTGAGGGCCAGAACCCAGAGGGTGAACAGCCCGGAGAGTCAATGAAATGATTCCTAATGATATTCTGCTATACTCCTAGACTGGAGCCTAGCATAATTGTCATCAGAGAGGCTTCACCCAGCAACTGATGGGAGCAGACACAGAGACCACAGACAAATGTTAGACAGAGCTTGGAGAATCCAATGGAAGAGGGGAGGAAGGACTGTAGGAGCCGGAGGGCTTGAAGACAGCACAAGAACACAACCCATGGAATCAACTGAGCAGGGTTCATAGGGGCTCACAGAGACTGAAATGTCAATCAGGGAGCCTGTACAGGTCTGACCTAGGTCCTCTACATATAAGTTATGGTTGTGTAGCTTGATGTTCTTGTGGGACTCCTAACAGTGGCAGTGAGGATGTCTCTGACTTTTTTTTTTTTTAACTGTTCTTAGGATCCTTTTCCTCCTACTGGGTTGCCTCACTCAGCCATAATATGAGGGGAAATGCCTAGTCTTATTGTAACTTGTTAGGCTATATTTGGTTGATATCCCTGGGAAGCCTACTCTTTTCTGAAGGGAAATGGAGAAGGAATGGATCTGGGGGATAGGGAAGGTGTGTGTGAGGGAACTGGGAAGAGAGGAGGGAGGGGAAACTGTGGTCAGAATATAATATATGAGAGATAAATAAATAAATAAATAAATAAATAAATAAATACATAAATACATAAATACATAAATAAATAAATAGGAGCAAACTACCAATACATGTAGTAATGAGAATGAGTCTTATATCTTGAATGACAGAAGTCAGATAGGAAAGGGTCAGACTTGAACTAAGCCCTGAGTTTCAGTCAGTGGAAAGGGTAGATGTTGAACATGGGTGGGAAGGGTGGATGCTGGACATGGGTGGGAAGGGTGGATGCTGGACATGGGTGGGAAGGGTGGATGCTGGACATGGGTGGGAAGGGTGGATATTGGACATTGGTGGGAAGGGTGGATGCTGGACATGGGTGGGAAGGGTGAATGTTGGACATGGGGCAGGCATTTTCATTTGGAGGAGTTTTTTGAGCAAGGGTTGGAAGTTGACAAGTGAATGAAAATGCTAGGATTGCAAAGTGAATCACCTGCTATCCTGGGATGAAGGGTCTCTGGGTGTATACACTTGAATGTGTCCATGTGCATTCATATGCCTACATGTGTGTGTGCCTATGTATAGCTAAAAGCATATGAGCCTTCTTTGTTTAAAAAGTATGTCAACAGATGCCAAGGATTTTACACAAAATTCTTACCAAATTCTATTGCTTCCAAGTATTTGGTCTATTAAACTAATCTCAAGTGGATCCTGCCTAGTCCACTGTAGACAGATAACATGGACTACACTACCAGGGAAGTCTGCACTTTTCCATAGACACCACAACTTGAATACTTACACCATCAAACAGGTGGAGCAGGGAACTGCTGAAGAATCCATGACATGGGGATTCATGTCATTTAAGAGGATGGTTGGCCATCTGAGCCCATGCAGTTTCCTCTAGAGGCTTTTCATCTCAGCAAGGTGACTGCAGGCAGTCAGTCCCTCTGTGCCGTCAGGGCTGGCCTTCAGAGGGAACAGCTGTAGAACATCTTCTAGAGAAAACGTTAGGAGGGCTTCCTGGTGTACAGACTGGAAAACAGCCTCCTAGTCTCGGTCAGTTCAGCAGAAAATCAATTTTGTTATGGTTTAGCAGGGAAATACATGAAAGACTCATGCCTAGAATGAGTCTAACTCATGCCTTCTAACTTTGAAGGAGCCTTTGGATATATATCCAAGTTCCCAACATGCTGCAGCACATTCCAAAACATATTCAGGTTGCTTTCTTCCTTTCTTCCAAGGCTCCAATAAAATTAAACACTTGATCTGATGTTGGGTGTGTGTGTGTGTGTGCACGTGCATTAGTATTTTGCTTGCACATATGTCTGTGTGAGGGTGTTGGATCACATAGAACTGGAGTTACAGACAGTTGAGAGCTGCCATGTGGGTGATAGGGACTGAACCTAGGTCCTCTGGAAGAGCAGCCAGTGCCCTTAACCACTGAGCCATCTCTCCAGCCTCATACTTGGTATGATCTTAATGCTTGTAGGAAAGAAAGAGGAAAAGGGGGCAGGCAGGAAGGCAGAAGATACACTCTGTTGGATATAATGAGAGTAACCCACCATCTACATTGCCTACAGAATCGCTCTAGCCATAAGAAATTGTGTGGCAAGGAGCCTGGTCCTGGCTGTATGTACCCTCTGCGGGTGTGCATCCTGTTTCAAATGCTCTGGCATTTTAGATTCTTTCCTACCAGAAGGTCCATTGCACGAGAATGAGTTCACACTTAGTATCTCAGTCTGGTGGCTCATCTTGGACTTGGATTGGTGTGTCCTGAAAGGGCTCTGTTATCAGGGGTGGTCTGGAGGGCAGGCAAATAGCTGGTCTCCAGAGCAGGCAGAGCTAGCTCCCCGAGCAGGCTGCCTGAGTCAAGTATGGCCTAGTCGAATGCTCTTTGGTTTTATATTTGGAAAACTCTGTAAGTTTTTTTATTTGTTCTAACTAATGGATACTTAACAAATACTTATTGCCTTTCTTTTTTTTTGGGGGGAGGACCTTTGAGACAGGATTTTTCTGTGTACCTCTGGCTGTGCTGGAACTCATTTTGTAGACCAGGTGGACCTTGAACTCACAGAGATCCTCCTGCCTTTGTTTCCTAAGTGCTGAGATTAAAGACATATGTCATCACCACCCAGCATTTTTTAGTCTTTTTAAAAAAAGGAGAAATTGGGGCTGGACAGATGAGATGGCTCAGTGGTTAAGAACACTTGCTGCTCCTGCAGAGGACAGTCATTGGGTTCCCAGTGTACATACTGGGAGAGTCACAATTGCCTGTAATTCCAGCACCAGAGATCCTGTTTCTGCCTTGCCCCCCAGGTTCACAGATGCACGCCACAATGCCTGGCTTTCCCCTCATGCTAGGTTCACAGATGCATGCCACAATGCCTGGCTTTTCCCCTCATGCTAGGTTCACAGATGCATGTCACAATGTCTGCCTTTCCCCCATGTTAGATTTATAGATGCATGCCGCAATGCCTGGCTTTCTCCTCATGCTAGATTCACAGATGCATGTCACAATGCCTGGCTTTCTCCTAATGCTAGGTTTACAGATGTATGTCACAATGTCTGCCTTTCCCCCATGCTAGATTTACAGATGCATGCCACAATGCCTGGCTTTTTTACATGTGGCCTGGGGATCCAGCTCAGGTCTTCATGCTTATGCAAACCTTACTGACTAAGCTATCTCTCTTTGCTCCTTGTTTTTCTCTTTAAAGACAGCATATTTAACACATTGCAGATGCATTAACTTTGAAATCACAGCAACATGGCCCAAACAATCACCTGACGTTCATATTTTCCTCATAGTATACATCATGTCCTTCTTGACCTTATGACCTCTAGATTAAGAAAAGGATGATATTTACAATTTACTAAATAGAACAAGAATAGGATGATATTTAAAATACAAGTTGAAACAAGAAAGCAGAGTTTCACCTTCATTTGACCTTAGCTGGCAATGTACTTGCCAGGCGATGCAAAATTCCCAGCACTTGATTCCATTCCAGAATAATCATGAAGGTACTTCAGGCATTAACTTGGAGCTGCAATACACATGGAGTCTGCAATAGTGAACTGAACATGCACACTTGTAGTTCACACTCTGGGAAAACCTCCCTTTTATTCATTCTCTTTCAGACTGCCAAGGAGGTGGTTGGTTGTCATGGCAATGTTGTGAACTTGACTGGATCTAGGATCACCTAGGAGATAAACCTCTGGGCGTGTCTGGAAAGGAATGCTTAGATGGAGGAAGAGCCATCTGACTGCATGCGGCACCATTCCATGGGCTGGGATCCAAGACCGAATAAAAGGGAGAGTTGAGTACCAGCATTCATCTGTTTCTGACTCCCGACTCCAGGCACAATGTATGTGCCGCTTCATACTCCTGCTGCCGAGACTCCTGCACATGATGGGCTATACTTTCTAGCTGTGGGCCATCTTTACATAGTTCTTACTACAGCAACGAGGCCAAATGGCTAATACACCAGGTGTAGTGACTTTTAGATTTTAGAGGCCTTTGGGGTAATCACGTGACCATTTTCATACTTCCTAACTTATCAGCAAATAAATTTCTCAGTTCAAGTCTTTGTACCTACTGAACTGGAAATCTCTATGAGACGTGACTGCTGCTGATGTCATCAGCCACTCAGTATGAATGGATGAACCTGAGAACTGTCCATGTTAGGGAGACCATGTGGGCTGTGGAAAGGGAAGACTTGGACCCAAGCTTCCTCTATGAGTACCAACCCCTTTGTCTCCGTACTGCCTCAGTCATAAAACCACCTTCTACTTTTTTCTCTCACCTTAGTCATGACCTCTGCTGTGCCCCCAACTCCAGCCATGAGCTCTATTACTCACTTCAAGCCTTAATATAAAATAACTCTCATCAGTTCAAAGTTAGAACACATGGAACAGAATAGATTTTCCTCTCCCAACCGCTGCCTTCCTGCTGTTATCCAGACAAAGGTGAACCCACACTAGAATATAGTATCACTCCCCTTTGCAATTCCGTTCTTTTCTCTCCGTCCAGTAAATACACGTATATAGTTAACCCTTCATGTCAACAGCTCTGCCTTCCAACCCATCTGCTCTGTTTCTCAGGCCTCAGCCACTGTCAAGCTCCATTGGTGCTATGCCATCTCTTCCTTCCACTCATCCCATTTGTAGATGAAATCATTGTCCTAAACTCATTCTGCCCAGGTCCAGTAAGTGGCTGGAATTTCCCATTACACAATACTTCAAGGATCTCTTTTGTGGTGTTCAGGGACCTTTACAATCTTGGTCAACTGACTTCCTCTTCTCTCCTCCCATAGAATCTCCTGCCAATCATATGTTACCATGATAAAACAGAGGCCAGCCTGATTGATTTGGATCAGTAGGATTAATATAGTAAAAATGGCATCTTACCACAGCAAACTACAGATTTAAGGCCATCTCCACCAAAATTCCAACACAATTCTTCACAGATCTTGAAAACAATTTTCAGCTTCATGTGGAAACACACACACACACACACACACACACACACACACACACACACACACACACACACCAGGATAGCTAAAACACTGAATAATGAAAGAATTGCTGGAGGGATCATCATCCCCAACCTCAAGTTGTACAATAGATTTACAGTAATAACAACCACATGGCATTGGCACAAAACAAACACATTTAGCCAATGGAATCAAACTGAAGACTCTCACTAAATCCACACATCTATGAACACCTGATTTTTTATATAGAAGCCAGAAATACACACTGGAAAAAAGACAGCATCTTCAACAAATGGTGCTGGTCAAACTGGATGGCCGCATGTAGAAGAATCCAAATAGATCCAAAGCCTTGAACTCATTAGCATAGGAAAGGAGTTTCTGAACAGAGTACGGGCACTAAGATCGACAATTAATAAATGAGACCTCACAACACTGAGAAGCTTCTGCACAGCAAAGGACACCATCATCTGGAAAAAGTGCCTGTCTTCAGAATGGGAAAAGATTTTTACCAGGTACACGTCTGATACAGGGCTAATATCCAAAATATGTAAAGAACTCAAAGAACGGAGATATCAAAAACAACAACAACCAATAACCCAATTTTTTTTTAAAAAAAGAGTACAAATCTAAACAGAGAATTCATAAAAGAGGAAACTCATATGCCTGAAAAACACTTAAAGAAATGTTCACCATTCTTAGTCATCAAAGAAAGGCAAATCGAAACTACTTTGAGATTTCACCTGTCAGAATGGCAAAGATGAAAACCACAAGTGACAGCTTGTGCTAGTGAGGATGTGGCATGAAGGAACACCCTCCAATGCCGGTTGGGATGCAAACCTGAACAGCCACTATGGAAATCAGTGTGGCGGTTCCTCAGGAAAATGGAAATCAGTCTACCTCCAGATCCAGCTATACCACTTGGGCATACACACAAAGGATGTTTCATCCTACCACAAAGACACTTGCTCAGTCATGTTCATTGCTTCTTTATTTTTAATAACCAGAAATTTGAACCAGCCTAGATGCCCCTCAACAGATGAATAGAAAATGTGATTTTCTTTATCACATTAAAAATGAAGTCATATTTAAAAAATGAAATTCACAGGTAAATGGATGGAACTAGAAAAAAAACATCCTGAGTATCTAGGGCCTAGAAAGATAAATATGGTATGTATTCACTTTTATGTGAATGTCAGCTGTTAAGTCAATGATAACCAAGCTACAATCCACAGAACCACAGAGATTAGGTATAGAATAAGAGACTTGAGGTGGGCATATAGATCTCTCTAGGAACGGGAAACAGAATGAATAGTTATGGATGGATGGGAAGTACTGAAAAGGGAGGATCTCATGGGGAGGGGGAATGAAAGAGGAAATATGGGGAGAGACAGCTAAAATTAAGGACCATTTGAAGGCTAGTATGGACACCTAATGCAGTAGAAGCTTCCTAAAGTATC
This sequence comes from Peromyscus maniculatus bairdii, assembly GCF_049852395.1. Taxonomy (NCBI): domain Eukaryota; kingdom Metazoa; phylum Chordata; class Mammalia; order Rodentia; family Cricetidae; genus Peromyscus; species Peromyscus maniculatus. The sequence continues at coordinate 12,314,619 of NC_134857.1, read as the reverse complement.
TACATATATGAAGGCGATCTAAAGGAAATTGTCAAATAATAGGGGAGCTAGAGCCTCAACTGGACAGCTCTTGTCACCAAATGAAGCTTCTAGTACCAGGATTAGGTTACATCTAATTGAGTTGTTGACTAAAAGGGTCCTCTGGGAACCCCCAAATAGCTCAGACTATTGCCAAGACTACAGGTTGCTCTCCACAAACTGACATCAAGGCCCTATTGCTGAAGAGAACACTTACACAACTCATTGAACATGGAGAAGTCAAGCCAGTGCCTTTAAAGAGCCTTCACACTTACGTCCTAGCATCTTTGGTATGGTACGATACCCCAGCCTAACTGCAAACCCTTTGCTCTACAATGGTGACCTGTCTGCAAGATACCCTAGGGCAACGGTGGCCAAAGCTGGTGGGAGTCACCAACCAACATCTGGTTTGACCTAAGGCCCACTCCACGAGATGGAACCCACACCTGACACTGCCTGGATGACCAAGAACCTAAGACTAGCTAGCCCAAAGACCTAGGTAAAACCAAATATTACTATTCTACTAAAAGAACATAGCAATAAAAAGAATGCTAGTGACATTCTGCTTTACTTACAGATTTGTGTCTTGCTCAGTCATCAATCATCAGAGAAGCTTCCTCCTACAGCAAATGGAAACAAATCCAGAGACCCACAGTCAGACAACATGCAGAGAGTGAAAGACCTTGGAATACTCAACCCTAAACGGATGTCTCCATCGAATGCCTTCCTCAGGCTCAGGGAACCCTATGGAAGAGGAGGTAGAAAGAGTGGAGGGGACAGAGGACACCAGGGAAACAAAGCCCTTAAGGCAGCAGGATCAATGCACCTAAGAACTCAGAGACAGGGCAGCACACACCAAGCCTTCATGGGTCAGCACAAGAAGGGTCTTAGAGCTAACAGAAGTGGGCACATGCCCAGAAGCTATCTCCAGTTGACAACCACTCTCAAATGAAAGTTGAGTTTTCTCTAAGGGAGTCTCACTGGAGAAACAACTCTTAGGGGTAGAAGACATGCCCAGCAGCAGACCGCCACCAGACAACATACTCAAGGGCATCTTTGGAGGTGCCTTGTCTCATCATGTCATCTCAGGGCTTTTTAAATTTTAATTTTTAAACAAATATATATATATTTGAATGTTTTGGGGATTCCTGAGTGTGTGAGTGAGTGAGTCTCTGTGTCTTTATCTGTTTTTTGTGTTTTTTCTTGGGCTCTTTTCTTCCTGCTTGTTCTTTCCTGTTCTGATGTGTTAGTTCTTGTTTTATCTTATTTTATTATTATTCCTCAGAAGCTTGTTTATTTTCTAATGAGAGAGAGAAGGTGCGTGGATCTGGGTAGGAGGAGAGGGAAGGAGGAACTGGGAGGGGGGGACTGTAATCAGCATATATTATATGAGGAAAAATATCTATTTTCAATAAAAGGAAAAAAAGAAATTCTGAAAGAATATATCTAAAACTTAAAAATAAAATAAAGCCAATTATGAAAATACAGCAAGACCTATGTGTCCTTGAAAAATACTCATTTTCTCTTTTTGGCAGGACCCAATCTTATCTTCCTGGCAGGGTCTGAAGTGGGGAGGAGCATCATAATTATGCTGCCATTAATCTTCATGCACTGGTTCCACTCTCATCAGCTGTCTTGATAACCTTACAGTGGGGTTCACTGCTAAGGTTTCATGAAGCTATTTCATGAAAATGTGGACTTTCTGGATGAGAAGCCTCCAGCTTCATTGTGTGTGCTCTCACGGAGCTGAAGGCACGTTTTTTACCCCATTTTAATTTCTTCTTCTTTCTCTTCTCACCCTTAGGGATTTTAGATAACAGACTTTATTAGCTGGGTTCCCGGGCTTGTCTTCCTCAAAGCGTGAACTCCTCTTCAAACACAGCCAAGGCCCTGCCTTTGTGCGCATGCCAGTTACAGAAGCCCAAACAGGCAGGTGCGGACGGTTCAAGTCGGGCTGCCTGTAGAAAGCTTGTGAGCGAGTCCTGCTACACACTGGCATGACATTCCCAGCAGCAGAACAGAGAAGTCATGTCCATAGTCTGCAGATAACGCTGCAATTCTAAACACTGACCAGTACAGAAAACCTAATCCTTTATTTTGTTTTGTCTTGCTTACTTGAAGATTAAGTATGCCTGCGCCGAAAGAGGCTATTTATCATGGTCTAATCTTCATTCCACTTAGAAAGACTGTTCGCACATTGTGTACCAAAAGGAATGTGCTTAATTAGAAGGTATTTGTTGCTGGAATGCGCATTTTATCTGTGGTATCTAAATCCTCAAACACATTTGTAACCATCTCAAGGATGTGCACGAGGAGCTGCAGATGGATAGCTCAAAGGGCATCATACAATGTCCTGCAGGAGATCCCGGAGAAGATTTCACCCCCCGCCTGTGTCCACGCCTGCCATTGATCACGTCATTGATCAGAAATTGACTTCTTGACTGACAAAAACCATGTTTGTCACAGAATTATTTCCTGACTGTGAGGTGGGAACTCTGAAAGAAGTCACTTTACTTTGCTGAAATGGGGATACGAATTCCAGCCTTGGATTTCTTTCGGGTAGCTTTGAAACTCAGATGGGAAACTGTCATGAAAGTATATTGATGGCCAGAGCCAAGCCATCTGCCTGCCGGTGTCCTGTATGAAATTCTTCCTGACTGGCCAGGTGTGGTGCTTCATGCTCAGAATCTCAGCACAGGGCGGGGCGGGGGGGGGGGGGGGGGTCCTGACACAGGAGATCTGTCCTGAGGCCACCCTAGTCCACATGAGGAGGCTCAGGATAGTTAGAGGAAGATCCTGTCTCAAAAGACCAAAGTCTTGGGCTGGAGCAATGGCTCGGTGGTTAAGAGCGTGTTCCAAGTTCTGTTCTAAGCCAGCCTCACAACCACTGCGACTCCAGCCCCAGGGGTCCGACGACATCCCTGACCTAAGGCACCTGCACACATGTGCACACACCCCGCCCCCAGACACAGATGTGCACAACATTAAAAATAAAATACTTTGAAGTAGGAAGCCCTTACTGATTTAAAGAAATGCACACTACATAGTTCATTTGCACAACTCCATCACCATCTGTTTGTGAGCCTTGATGTCCTTCCTATCTGCAGCTCTGCTGGATAAGTAACCAGGGCAAATCTATGAGTACATCTTTTCGTGCACTGAAAAGCATGGGACATGACTGCTCAGAGTGCATTAAGGTTAAAATATTCTAGAATAAGAGCTTCTGGTCCTTTGATTAATGGACGTCTTTATTAAGAAAATTCACTTGCTGTTTGGAAAGAGAGCAAGACAGAGAGGCAGTCTCTGCCAACAGGCAGCTAGCGTGGCTGTGTGTGGTAATTAATTTTAAGTGGTTTATACTGGCAGATCAAAGGAGCATCCTAAACACAGCAGATACGATCCTAGCCCAGGTGAAACTGGAGTGGGCTGAAACCAGCCCAACAAGCCAGATATAAAGAAAATTGAGAAAAAGACTCAGGGCAAACGGGAGGGAGACCAGAAATCCTTAGGGCTTTTGGCTCAGGCAGGCCTGCCTTCCACAGGCAAATACCTGCTTTGTTCTCAGAATATTAAATATGCATGTTTGGAACAAATGCATGAGTTGGCCTTCAGTAGGACTTCAGTAAGGTGTACTTTACTTTAGCAACACTAATCTTTGCATTTCACTGACGTCCTGGTGTCGGGTTGAACCTGCCACCTCGTACAATCCTCACAGCATTTCTATTGGGTGGCAGTAGGGGCCGTGGCTGCAATGGGCACGTATCCTGCCTGCCCGTCTGCCTACCTACTGTTGTTGAATGAACCACTGAACTCAGGGCTTTAAACAATGATTTCTTATTTCTCACGGACCTTAGTTAACTGGGCTTAGATGAGAAGTCCTCCTTCAAAGCAGTAGATATTGGTTACGCAAAATTGCCAGAACTAGAGGTATCTGGTAACTCCACCGGTACCTGGTGTCTACACAGCCTTTCATGCTTGGCTGTCTTCTAGCTGAGCTAGACAGACCATCTGTGCCCCGCTGCTTCAGCAGCTTCCTCTCTCCAGGTCTTTACACGCTTCTGGGTTGCCTCAATTTGAATGTGAAACCTTCCGCACAGGTTCCTTTGTTTGAATGGGTGTGTGGCACTATTTTGACAGGTTGTTGGAACATTTAGGAGGTGGGGCCTAATTGATGGAATTGGTTCCTGGAGGTGAGCCTGGATGTTTTACAGCCCAGTTCCTCTTCCCGTTTGCTCTCTCTGCCTCCACTTGGGTATGAGCAAACTCCCGTGGCACAGCTGTGAACATTCCCTGCCACCATGCTCTCTCTACCACAATGGACTAGGTCCTCAAATCATGATTCCAAGTTAATCCTCCTCCCCTAAACTTCCTGTCAGGCAGTTAGTCTCAGAGGTCAGAAAAGCAACTAATGCCACAGCAGTCTCAGAACACTGGGCTTCTTAGTAAAAGATCCAAGGGACCAAGGGGGAAGCTGCGGGGCCTCTTTTAATCAGGCCTCAGAAGTCTCTGAGTCACTTGTAGCGATTCTTTTGTGAATTCTAAGACAAGTTTATTGGAGTGTAGCAGAAAAAGCACCCCAGGGCAGGTGAGCTGTAAATCTCAGCAGCCGCCTAGAGGAGGAAAATGGAGAGAGGAAGAACAAGGCCTTGCTGTTTGAATGGCCAGAGTGAGGTCTGTCTCAAGGCAGCAGGCAGCCTCCCGGCAGGGTGCGGAGCTTTGGAGAAACAGTAAGGCAGCCCAAATTATCAGAGAAAGCATACTTCGGTTCTGGTCAGCGTCAGGAAGGGACAGAAAAGGAAAAAGGCTGCCCTACACCTTTCTGAGTGCTGACTGATTCTCTGGGTCAGAAGTTAACTACAGGGCCAGGACCAAGGAGGAGATCTGCAGCACAGATGTAGACTGGAGGAGGTATGGCTCACCCAAGGATGGCTGTCTTAGTTTCTATTACTGTGATGAAACACCATGACCAAAACAACTCAGGGAGGAAAGGGCTGACTTGGCTTACACGTCCATATCACTGTTCATCCCTGAAGGAAGTCGGGACAGGAACTCCAACAGGGCAGGAACCTGGAGGCAGCAGCTGATCAGAGACCATGGAGGGGTGCTGATTACTGGCTTGCTTCTCATGGTTTGCTCAGCCTGCTTTCTTATAAACCCAGGACCCACAATGGACTGAGCCCTCCTTCACTGATCACTAACTAAAAAAATACTCCACAACTAGATCTTATGGAGGCATTTTCTCAACAGAGGCTCCTTCGTCTCTGATGACTCCAGCTTGTGTCAAGTTGACACAAACGTAATGAGCACAATGGTCTTTTAAGACTAGCAGTAGCCAGGTGGTGATGGCGCACGCCTTTAATCCCAGCACTTGGGAGGCAGAGACAAGCGAAGCTCTGTGAGTTTGAGGCCAGCCTGGTCTACAGAGTGAGTTCCAGGACAGGCTCCAAAAGTACACAGAGAAACCCTGTCTCAACCCCACCCCCCAAAAAAAGACTAGTAATGTGTGTGTGTGTGTGTGTGTGTGTGTGTGTGTGTGTGTGTGTGTAGAATAACAAGTAAAAATATACATTGTATAGCAAATCATGTACAGGTGAGGAAATGAATGCTTTTCAAAGTCATGTGTCCAAAGTCAAACACCTAGAAAGTAGGTAAGAAGACATTCAAGTCCTGTTTTCTATGTAATTCCTGTATGCTATGCTTGACCTATGAAGCAAAACTACAGAAAATGAATTAATTTACAAAACAATATAATACTTATTAAAGTGCCATACAAAAGTGAGGGAGGGCTCTGAGTAAAAAAAGAAATAAAAAAAGGAACTGGTCCTGGGTTCCAGATGAATAAAAAAAAAAGAGAGAAATAAAGGACATGACTGTTCCTATGCATGGTGGAGGAGAAAGTTTATTGTGGATAAAAGGGAGAGTGTAGCCAGTGGCAGAGACATCTGGAAGAGTCCAGAGTGGTCATGACCCTGAGCCATGTGAGGAGAGGAGGGGAAGGAGGCAGGGAGAGAGGATGAAGAGGGAAACCTAGAGATCAAGAGGCCAGGAAATCCGAAGGAGGATGGGGTAACCAGAATGGCTTGATTATATAGGAGGGGAAAGCTGTTGTGGAATGTTCTTTTCACTGTGTGAAGATATGTCATTCTGATTGGCTTAATAAAAAACTAAACAGCCAATAGCTAGGCAAGATTTGGGAGGCAGAGAATGCTGGGAAGAAGGGCCGAGAAGTCAGACAAGAAATGAGTTGGACACACAAAATGAGATGGAGGTAAAAGCCATGTGATAGAATGTAGATCAATACAAATATGGGCTAATATATGTTATAAGAGCTAGTTAAAAACAAGCTTAAATTTTGGGCCAAGCTTTTATAATTAATAGTAAGTCTCTGTGTTTTGATTTGGGAGCTGGCAGGAGGGACAGAAAACTCCACCTACAAAAGGCCTCTTGGGGAAGGGGAGCCCAGCCCTTGGATTGGGGTAGTTTAGGTTAGGGGATGGAATATGGCAGCCAAGAGAGCCCTGTAACAGGTAGGGACTGAGAGATGCAGGGAGAACCTGGTGGCCAGCACCCACTTTGATATATTAATGGGTACCTCAGTCATTTGTCCCACACTCCAGGCCTCTAAAACCCCTGGAAAGCTGAAGTTTAAAATAAACAACATTGGGCTTTGGGTTAGAAGTCCAGATTTGAGTCCTCATCCTACAGCCCTGGTCAACTGATTCAATCTCTTTGAGACTCAGTTTCCTCAAAGATAAAGGAATCTTTATCTTCAGCAGTCTTCCTCTGGGAGTAATAAAAAATATGTGACTCGAGCTTGTTCTTCTTAGTCATGGAGTATTATCTGCATCGTGGGCTTCGGTCAAGAAGAAATCACAGACCAATAAAAGGTGAACCATAGGCAGGTTAAGACTTGATGGGCATAAGCCAAGAGGGCATCAAAAGTGAGCTCCGCCATCCTTGAGGTCTTTTTCCCGCTACCCCATGGAGCTTTTTCCACCCCACTCTTACTGACACTATGTGGTCTTATGAAATTAGAACAACCTGCAGCTCTGAGGAAAATACTTCTTTCACAGAATGGCAAGACACTGTTTTGTTAAGGACTAAATAGTGCACGAGTGTTCAAACAAAATCTTGAAATTCACTCCTTAATATCTGTTTTTCTTACCTTGACTTTGAAATGCTGGATGTGGATAGATATGCTGATAATGCTACAGGGGAGCTACAGGGAGCTACAGTTGAAGCTTGACTTCACGTCAGATGAACTGGAGTCAGAGTCCAGTAGCAGAGTCCTGCAGGTGGAGATGGGTGGGGATGGAGGACAGTTCAGTCAGGTCCTTTGCTGGGCCGTTCAGCCATGTCTGAAGCTGAGAGAGTGCAGCAGCTACAGATTTCAGTTCAGACTCACAAGGGCTTCCTGGGGAACAGGCAGTGTGGCTGTCAGGACCAAGGGGTAAAGACAGGTAAAGAAAGATCTGATCTGTTTCTCCTTTCTTCCTGGCACTCTTTACACTTGGCATGTGGAAGACTAGCTGGGTTCTAAGGTGTTACACGGGACGGGACGAGGAACCTTTGGACTCTGCACAGCGTTGTGAAAGCTACCTTGCTTTCCTGCAGGTGGGTAAACATACGACACAGAGCAGCTGACTCAATATAATCTGTGCATAGTATTGTTTCCTGGACCACTCTTCAAGGATTTGTTTCATTCCTTTTCCATGGAAGCATCGAGTGGTTAATATTACCTGTGAAACAAATGTAGCTTTTTTAGACTTTAAGAAATGTTAAATACCAAGTCAGTGGTTTTTTTTTTATATATATATTCCTAAAGTTATAATCACCATCACTGACTTCATGGCATTTTATCACACAAAAATGAAACCTTTTCACAGTCACTCCCCACGTCCTGAGCCCTGGTCCTCAACAATCACTAATTTACTTCATGTCTCCATGGATTTGCCTATTCTTGGTGTTATATATAAATAGAATTATATAATAAGTGGTATTTTCTGTTTTTCTTTTCCATTTAGTATGGCATTTTCAAGACTCACTCATGTTACAGGCTATATAGTCTGGATTTCTCTCATTTTTTATTGACAAATAACATTCTATTTTATGGGTAAATCTATTTGTGTTTATCCATCCACCACTTCACAGACATTTGAGCTGCCACAGTTTTGGACTGTTTCCAATAATATTTCTGTGAACACTTGTGTAAGAGTCTTTGTGTGGTTATATGTTGTCAATTGTCTTGACTATATAGTGTGATGGTTAATTTTTGACAGTCACCTTGATGTGATTTAGAATCCCCAGAAGACACATCTCTAAGAGTGTCTGTGAAGATGTTCCCTGTGGCAGGTAACTGCTGAGAAGACTAACCTGGGATGTAGCACCATCCCATAGGCTAGGGTCCCAGACTGAGTAAGAAAGAAAATGAATTGAACACTAGTACTCACTTCTGCTTCCTGACTCAGAAGATGCCTTCCCACCATGTGACCAGCTGCTTCCTGTCCCTGCCCCATGCCTTCCCACCATGTGACCAACTGCTTCCTGTCCCTGCCCCATGCCTTCCCACCATGTGGCCAGCTGTTTCCCACCCCTGCCCCATGCCTTCCCACCATGTGACCAGCTGCTTCCTGTTCCTGCCCCATGCTTTCCCACCATGTGACCAGCTGCTTCCTGTTTCCTCCCCATGCCTTCCCACCATGTGACCAGTGCTTCCTGTTCCTGCCCCATGCCTTCCCATCATGTGACCAGCTGCTTCCTGTCCCTGCCCCATGCCTTCCCACCATGTGACCAGCTGCTTCCTACCCCTGCCCCATGCCTTCCCACCATGTGACCAGTGCTTCCTGTTCCTGCCCTATGCCTTCCCATCATGTGACCAGTGCTTCCTGTTCCTGCCCTATGCCTTCCCAACCATGTGACCAGCTGTTTCCTACCCCTGCCCCATGCCTTCCCCACTATGATGGACTACACTCTCAAAACCTGAACCTAAACAAGACTTCCTTTCTTAACTTGTGTTTGTCAGGAATTTTGACACAGCAACAGGAAAAGCAAGTGATATAGAAAAGCAGCTCCAGGACTGTGTTGTTGCTAATATTAACCTGCCCATGTTGTTCTTGGGCCTTTGGAACTGGTTTACAGGAGGAATGTGGAGGCTAGAGAAGCCTTAGAATTCTGGAATCCCAGTCTGATGGGTCACTCTGGGGGCAGCTTGGAAGACCATTAGGCTGAGACAAATACAAAGAATGGAGGTCCAGCCCATGAGGTTTCAGAGAGGAGCAATGACTCTTTCAGGAACTGGGCTAGGAGCTATTTTGTTACATTCTGGGAAATAGTATTGTTTTATTTTGCCCACGTCCTGAGAACTTGAGTGAAGCTGAATTCAAGAGTAGCATTTGGAGGAGGAAATTCTAGGCAAGAGAGCATTCAGCATATGGTATGGTCCCTGTTCACTGCTTACCCAGAGCCACAGTGAGACAGAGTAACAAGTGGGGCAGAAAGATGTGAGAACTGGCCAGATTGGTAAGGTCAGGAGCCTGAGAGACTCTAAAATTGGACACAAAGCTGGTATAACAGCAACCCTAACTGTGTAAGGTGTGTATACAGCAGTCCCAACTGTGTAAGGTGTGTATACAGCAGTCCCTAACTGTGTAAGGTGTGTATACAGCAGTCCCAACTGTGTAAGGCGTGTATACAGCAGTCCCAACTGTGTAAGGCGTGTATACAGCAGTCCCAACTGTGTAAGGTGTGTATACAGCAGTCCCAACTGTGTAAGGTGTGTATACAGCAGTCCCAACTGTGTAAGGTGTGTATACAGCAGTCCCAACTGTGTAAGGTATGTATACAGCAGTCCTAACTGTGTAAGGTATGTATACAGCAGTCCTAACTGTGTAAGGTATGTATACAGCAGTCCTAACTGTGTAAGGTGTGTATACAGCAGTCCTAACTGTGTAAGGTATGTATACAGCAGTCCTAACTGTGTAAGGTGTGTATACAGCAGTCCTAACTGTGTGAGGTGTGTATACAGCAGTCCTCACTGTGTAAGGTGTGTATACAGCAGTCCCAACTGTGTAAGGTGTGTATACAGCAGTCCCAACTGTGTAAGGTGTGTATACAGCAGTCCCAACTGTGTAAGGTGTGTATACAGCAGTCCCAACTGTGTAAGGTGTGTAAACAGCAGTCCTCACTGTGTAAGGTGTGTATACAGCAGTCCTAACTGTGTAAGGTGTGTATACAGCAGTCCTAACTGTGTAAGGTGTGTAAACAGCAGTCCTCACTGTGTAAGGTGTGTATACAGCAGTCCTAACTGTGTAAGGTATGCATAACAATAGCCCCAACTGTGTAAGGTATTAGCCCATTTAACAGAAACCCCACATTCTTCACTGATGCAATAGGAAAGGTCCTCTGAAGCTGAGACCTTATTGACTAATTACTAAAGGCACTAATTTATAATTTGTAAAAATGTAAACTTATTTGAAAGAAGACACCTTGAGCTAAAAATGCTAAAGGGGTTCTCTGCTCAAGAACAGCTTCCTAGGAAGTGTTTCATCAGTTTACCTGCACAGAAGCCACTCCAGCTGCAGGAGAGGGCCAGACTCCACCGTGAGATGGTGGTAGAGCTTGGCAGTATTATCCACATGGTGTAGGTTTATAGGCTGCACAATGCCTAGTACAGGGTCATGAAGACTCCAGCCATGGTCTCTAGAAAGCCCATGAGGTAATGCCATGTGGAGCAGGGTCAGCTGCTGTAGGGAGCCGCCATTCTAAGATGGCGCTGGCTTCCTGGTAGCCTAGCTGTAAACAACTCCATATTTGGCTATGATGCATGAGTATGGTAATTGGCCTTATGTCCTCAGCCTATCCCGTGGCTCCCCGTGTTCGCATTCTGGCGGGACCCAATCACAGTACGGCACGTTTGCCTGATTCCCTATATAAGCAGCTGCAGTTTAGTCCTCGGGGCCCCTCACCTCCCGCTCTCCCTTAGTCAAGAGGCGCTCCAATAAAGTGTGTTCTGAGAAGGATCCTCGCATGGTGGTCGTTCTTCCTCGCTGGCCGAGGAGCGCGCCGCAACTGGTGCCGAAACCCGGGAAGGTAACTTCGGACAGCAACTGGTGCCGAAACCCGGGACGGGAAGGAAACTTTGGACACCAGGTGAGGGGTCGAAGAGGATTCAGAACTCAGCACACGGAGCGGTGACATCGGTAAGTTCTCCAGGAACGGTGACGTCGGTAAGTTCGCCAGGAACGGCGATGACGTCGGTAAGTTCTCCAGGTATGCTGATTGTTGGGATAAATCCGTTTGTGCTTGCTTTTGTGTTCATTCCTATGACAATTGTTGTTCTTCTTTGCTGTTTTGTATATGCATGTCTCAAGGAAGAACGCAATGTGGAAATCATTAGAAAGGGACGCAAGGCATTAATTAAGCACCAGGATAGTCTATCAGAATCAGACGTTAAAGGGGAGAACTTAAGTAGGCCTAAAAAGGAAGGATATCCAGTATTAGACGGTGAGTTAGACCCTGATGAGGAGGAGGATTTAGAGGAAGCTGCCGCTGAATATGAGGAAGAGAGACATGGGCGGCAGCGACCTCCTCCTTATAATGTTTCTGCTGGGGTGAATGTGGAACCAACGGCGCCTTCGGGACCACATCCACCCTCGGCAACACCTTCGTATCCGCAAACAGGTGGAGGTTGTCATTTTATCAGGAGAGACACCTGGGCGCGGCTAGTGTCTGCGTTTCCAGTCTTTGAAGATCCGCAAACAAACAACAGATATCATGAACCTGTGCCTTATAAACAATTAAAAGGCCTGGTAGAGGCTGCTCGAGCTTACGGAGTAACAGCCAGTTCTAGTGTGCAGTTTCAGAATGGTTCCCGAGCAGTGAATTTGTCTAAACGAATGTCCAGTTATCTTATAGGAAATTGGTCCGGAGAATTTGAAGAGACCTTGGAGAAACTGAGAGTGGCGGTGGTGACCATCAACTCCACACGAGTGGACCTCAGCATGGCAGAGGGACTGTCCTCCTGGATTGCTTCTACCTTTTCCCTGTTTAGAATGGGTGGGGTAGGGTATATTTTTGGCATGCTGCCTTGGAGGATGCATGTTTTGTCTGTGGTTGGTCTGCCGTTTGCGAGCACGTACAAAAAAGGACAAGGTCATTATCACTCAAGCATTAGCCACTTTGGAGTGTGGCTCCTCCCCCCAGATCTGGCTTTCTGCCTTAAAGAACAACTAATATCCACATAGCCTTTGCACCCCTGGGACTGGCAGTCCATTGCACTCGGGAAGGTATGTGGACAACTTTCACATACTTGTATTGAGCACAGGATGCCAGGCTCGTGCACTGCACTTGAAGTGTAGGACATTTTCCTTCCTTCAAGGAGAGCAGGTCTGACTGCATATGGAGTCACATAGCCTTTGCACCCTTAGGACTGGTTAGTCCATTGCACTTGGGAAGGTATGTGGACCATTGTTACATGCATAGCCTTTGCACCCTTGGGACTGGTTAGTCCATTGCACACGGGAAGGTATGCGGACAATTGTTACATGCATAGCCTTTGTACCCCAGGGACTGGTTGGTCCATTGCACTCGGGAAGGTATGCAGGCAATTATGCACAGTTAACTCATCCTCGATCGGTCAACACATCATGAGGTGGGGACCTGATCGGATGAAATACTTGTGCTGCAGAAATCAGACCTATACTCTCTCCTGCCGCTTAATTAATAAAGAGGGGGGAGATGTAGGGAGCCGCCATTCTAAGATGGCGCTGGCTTCCTGGTAGCCTAGCTGTAAACAACTCCATATTTGGCTATGATGCATGAGTATGGTAATTGGCCTTATGTCCTCAGCCTATCCCGTGGCTCCCCGTGTTCGCATTCTGGCGGGACCCAATCACAGTACGGCACGTTTGCCTGATTCCCTATATAAGCAGCTGCAGTTTAGTCCTCGGGGCCCCTCACCTCCCGCTCTCCCTTAACCAAGAGGCGCTCCAATAAAGTGTGTTCTGAGAAGGATCCTCGCATGGTGGTCGTTCTTCCTCGCTGGCCGAGGAGCGCGCCGCAAGCTGCCCTGCAGTGAGGCTATGGTAGTTTGAACAGTAATGGCCCTCACAGCTCGGTATGTTTGAATACTTGGTCCTCAGTTGGTGGAAGATTAGAAGCTGTGGCCTTGTAGGAGGAGGTGTGTATCTGGTGGTGACCTTTGAGGTTTCAAAGGTTTCGCTGTGACCACTGTTCTCACTGTGCCTCCCAGCTGTGGATCAAGACATGAGTTTCCAGCTGTGCCTTGCTGTCATGCCCTTGTTCATCATCATAGGTTCTAACTCCCTGAAACTGCAGACCAGTTAAATGTTTTCTTTTATAAGTTGTCGTAGTCGTGATATTTTGTCACAGCAGTAGAAAAGTAACTAAAACAGAGTCTCCTAGGGACCATTGCTTGAAATTATGCAAAGGAAACCCAAGTTTCGATGGGAATCCAAGGGGGTTCAGCTTTGATATTCAATCTACATTATAACTGGTATTTATCTTCTTCCTCTCCTGGGTGCTCCGTTTTGATTCCTCTATCTCCTAAGTAAATTTTTCCCTTAAGAAGTAAAGAAAATTTATTTGTGTAAGGATAAGACATATGGACACATGGAAATGAGTAGTTGTAGGAAACAGTTAAGTCCTGAGTGAACATGTGTTGTTGACATAGGCCCCTCCGTGTATGTCAAGGGCCCCAATGCCTTAGACCCAAGAGAAATGGCAGAGCCTTTCCTCTGTTCTAAATGCTAATGTTGATAGTGTGTGCAGAAAATAGCTAGGGTAGCCTCCCCAAGGTGTCTACGGCCTAAAGTCTGCTCCCCTCCAGAGACTGCTTCTCTGAAGACTAGCTAAACCTGCCTTTGGGTTCAGCCGTATACCATAAACCCTATCTCCTTGATTTAGTTATATCAATAACCCCACCTCCCTGTTAAATCATGTATAACAAACACACCCAGCTTCTGGGGTACTGAGGATACTCCATCTGAGATCCCAGTCCATCTAATCCCAGATGTCCTGTGCACTGAAGAATCAGGCATTTCTTCATATTTTTGCCACTCCAATCAGGTCAAGTACCTGGAGCCATGCTGGACATGGCAAATACTTATCCTTTCAGGGAAGGGCCGTTAACTCTATACGTAGCTTCTGTTTTATCCCAGTTTCTTTTCCAGCTGCTATGACAAACACCTTAACAAAACAAGCTGAGAGAGAAAAGGCTTATTTGAACTTACAGTTCCAGGTTAGTAGTTAGTCTGCCATTGTAGAGAAGTCGAGGCCACAGGACCCTGAAGAAGCTGGTCACTCCCACAGTCAGGAGAGAGTGAATGCATGCATTCTTAAGCTTGTTTACTTTTTCAATGTTTATATTCCATGTTCCAAATCCAGGGAATGATGCTACCCTGAATGGACTGGGTTTTTCTGCACAATTAATGTAATCAAGACAATATCTTAAAAACATGCCCATATGCTAACCTGATTTAGTAAATCCTTCATTAATACTTTCTTTCAAAGGAAGGAAGGGAGGAAGGAAGAAAGGAAGGAAGGAAGAAAGGAAGGAAGGAAGGAAGGAAGGAAGGAAGAATAAAAAGACTGGACAGTGGTAGTACATGCCATTAATCCCAGCACTTGGGAGGTAGAGGCAGGCATATCTCTGAGTTCAAGGCCAGCCTGATCTACAGGGCAAGTTCCAGGACATCCAGGGTTACAGAAAAACTTTATATCAAAAAACCAAAAAACCAAAACCCAAAACAGAGATTCTCTTCCAAGGTCAGTCCAGATTGTGTCAATTAACATAACTATGACATAATTATTCTTCAATTCATTCATTTGTTGGCCAATCAAAACAAAAAAAAACCAAACCAAACCAAAATCCATAATTTCCTATGTGAAAAAATGTTTACCTGAGGGCTAGCTTTATATTCAGATAAAATTAATACATAGGTCTTGCATTATAAAATATCTATCTCCAGATATGTATACAGAAGAACTTAGTATAGCATATAGTAGCAGTATCCTCGGGGCAGGATGAGAAGGTGGGTGAAGGAGAGCTAGAATTCCCCAGACTTCCTCAGAGGGGTAGCCGTTGAGCTGAAGAAGGTTGATGGAAACATGGAGTGAACATTCCTAGAAGAGGAAATCCATAGCACAGCGCACAGAAGGGAAGGCCTGGCGCCAGCAGAAGCTGAGGCTGGAGACACTGTTCGGGCTTCTGAGCATGGAGACCGGTGTGGGGCTCCATCATGGGAACAACGGAGGACCAGCAAAGAGATGGACTCCGAAAAGCAGCAGAGGACTTGAATTTTATGCAGGAAGCTTGCTGTGGTAAGGTTGTGGAGGATCTCCGTCCCAGCGTGCGAGGGACACGGGCCGCTAGGAGGCTCTTACTGTTGCCACAAGCAGGTTCCAGACAGTGGTGTGTGTTTGGGAAAGAGAAACTGGATTCTAGCATGGAAGAACCATGATGAGATCTGGGAGTGGAAGCTGATTGGCTATCGGAGAAGTGTGTGCTTGCACATGTTCAAGCCAGAAAAGAACACTGGACAAGAGGCTGCTGGGGAAATGACTCAGAGGTTGATGTGCTGGCTGTGCACATATGAGGACTGGAATTCATACATGCCTGATGGGTGTGTTTGCCTGCCTGGCATTCCTGTGAGACTAGCCGGCTCAGGGAGCTTTGGCTTTAATTGAGGGAGCCTTCCTCAAAGAATAAGGTGGAAGGTATATGAAAGATGAATCCGACATTAGCCTTGAGCCTCTACATACACATGCACATACATATACATAGTTCACATACACACAAACATATGTGCATGCACACAGAGTCACAGACACACACACACACACACACACACACACACACACACACACACACACACACACACACACACACACACACACACTATGGACAGAAGGTGGGAGTGTCCTAGGGAATAATGTCCAGGTCTGATCACAGAGGTGTTTGAAGGCCAGGCTGGGCAACATAGATTGTCTTCCCATTCCCCAGATGGCTATCTTTATGGGAGGCATTTGAAATGGGAAATAACAGCATCAAATGAAACTTCAACCAGTTTGGAGAATGTGGAGAGTTCCTCTTGGGTCTTGGATATTTGTTCAGGTGTGGAGGTCACTGTGGTCACTGGAGAGCACAGAGGACAGCGGCTCTCCTGCCAGATCTCTCCTCCCCATTTATTATATCCCAAGTCTAAGGTAGCAAAAGAGACTCTTGGTTAATGTCAAACCAGCAGATTGGACCACTGAGCCCCCGAGAAAGGACTACAGCACTCTGAGTGACATGCCACCCACTTACTAGTCCAAACCAGTTTCAGCTGTTTGTGTGTGTGTTTTCTTCTGTCCTGTGTGTCTCCCTGTGTGGTGGAGGCTGGCCTCACATTTACTAGGTATCCCAGCCTGGCCTTTAATTCATGAGTCCCCTGCCTCACATTCTGGAGAAGTGGGCATAAACCTAAGTACTGCCATAACTGCTGCTTCGACTAACTTCTTCAGAGTTCGTTGAGGCGCTAGTTTACAGCGTGCGGCTTCCTAAGTCTGCCTGCTAGTCTAAGCAAATGTTCCCTTTCTTCTATCTCTCTTCCACACGCTTCTTTAACATGCAGGGCGTCACTCTTTCTCTGGCGTGCCCCTCCCCACACGTCACCACGTGGCTATCCCCCATGACGGGTTACCTCAAACAGCATGCCTTTTCCTCTTGCTTTGCTCCATTTTCCTCCAGGAAGCCTGGCCTGGGTTAAACTCCAATAAGATTGTTCTCGAGCTTCAAACAACAAGACATATGTCAACTCACAAAAAAATTGATGCTGCTGGGTATGATGGCCTGCATGAGCTATAGCAGACAAAATGAAGGAGAAATGAATGCAATCAGCAATATATTTATGGGCTGTCAGTCTTAAACCTTGTAGAAGATCCAAGTAACTCTCTTCAACTGCATTCATGTGGGAACTTTAAGTCAGTTCAACGGGGGACTTGGCAGCCATCAACTAATCTGGATGTTTCTATTTTGCCTTCTTGGGAAATTAACAAGCAAAGAAAGGCTAGCAGACAGAGTAGCTGGAGTGACTGGAATGTGAGCAGCTCAGTACCTGTGGTGGTTTGAAAGAAAATGGCCCTCAAAGGGAGTGGCCCTACTAGGAGGTGTGGCCTTGTTAGAGGAAGTTTGTCACTGTGGAGGAGGGCTTTGAGGCCTCATATATGCTCAAGCCACACCCAGTGAGATCACTTCCTGTTGCCTGAGGATCCAGATGTAGAACTCTCAGCCCCTTCTCCAGCCCCATGTCTGCCTGCATGCTGCCATCTCCATCCATGATGACAATGGACTGAACCACTGAACTGTAAGTCACCCAATTAAATGTTTTCCTTTATAAGAGTTGCCTTGGTCGTGGTGTCTCCTCATGGCAAAAGAAACCCTAAGACAGTACCCAAACTACCTTAGCTAAGGAAGCCGTGGCTCTTTAATTCTAAGCTCCCTCTACTGATTCTGAAAGGAGACGTAAATGACAGAAGAGACCATCAGCCATAGAATTCCCCCTTTCAGACCCTAGGAGGGAGCAGGGGCTTCTTTCCCTTCAGTTTCATTTCCTTGCATACTGCTTGTCCCCCAGAGTCCCCCTTCTACAGTGTGAGCTTGTAGTGATGTCACTGGATTCCTTGCTGTATCATTTTGGTTGACTACCTGGTACTTACCAGCTAACGGGTATCCACATGAATGTTCAAGCCAAAGCGAATGGGTTTACAACAGGTTAAAGGCCCTGACATTGAGGTCGGTGCTCAGCTATATTGCTCACCTGTGTTTTCATGGATAGGCCATACTTTAGCCTTTCTGAATCTTTGATTGATCATATGTGAGGCAGTTGTGAGGTTCCACTCACTTTTTAAGGCAGAAAGGGCCTGTATTGTCTACACCTAATAAGAAGAGTATGAAAGCAGGCAAGTTGGGAGATGAAGCCTTCTCGAATGTTAGAACAGCAGAGTTCTAGCTTCTGCCACAATGTCCAAAGGAGACAAGACAGAACACATCACTTCCATTTCTCTGCAATTGGCCAGTTCTCAACACTTCGTGTTTACAGTTTGGGTGCAAATGGTGCGCTGTCTCCTTCCCTCCCCTTCCCTGGAGAGCAACTTTTAAAGCACAGCCCACATGTCAACACATTAGACTAAACAGGACCTCACACTGCTAAGTCAAACTAGTGCGCACCCATCGCTGATGCACACCCTCGCCAAGTGCGCATCCATTGCTGTGTGCTCATCCATCACTGAGTGCGCACCCATCCCTGTGTGCTCATCCATCGCCGTGTGAGCATCCATCGCTGTGTGCATATCCATTACTGTAGATTTAATTGCATCACACACACACACACACACACACACACACACACACACACACACACACACACCATATCCAAGTCCTAAACCTTGATGCCTATGATCATTAGCTCATTCTGGATAGGGCAGCTTCCAAATCCAGGTGATGGTACTTCTATAAAAGAAAGAAGAGGATTTGACCAAAGACACAGACACATCCAGGGAAGAAGATCACATGAGTAGAGGTGGAGACGGGCACTCGGATGATGAGGCAGCTAAAAGTCAATATGCCAACAGTTGCCAGCAACCACAAGAGGCTAGAGATGGGTCTGCTGAAACTTTGATGTCAGGATTCAGGTCACCAGAATGTGACAGAATAAAGTCGTGTTGTTGTGAGACACCAGATGTGTGGTAATTTGTTATGACAACCCTTGAAAATTCAGAAACCTGCAAATGGCTTTTTTCCCAGGGTGCCCAGGGTTTGTTCTTAGCCCTCCCTGGGGAAACTTTCATATCTAATCTAGAATATGCATTTTTCAAGCAATGCTTCAAAAGAATGAGATTTAGTCTTTATGGGCGCAAAGAAGGGACAAACGAGGATGAGCAGGAGTTAAGAATAAATAAAAGAGATGACAGCCAAGAGCCAAGCAGGTCAGTAACTGTGGGCACCAGCAGGGTGACAGCTGGTAGCTTGGCCGGCCCCTACTTCTAGCTGAGGGGAACTAGGTGGGACTGACATTCCCAGCTGCTGCCCAAGACAGGTGTCCTAAAACCAGCCTGCCTTGGACAGTTGGAAAGGTCACCCAATGTCAGGACATAAGCCAAGGCTGTAAGTACCCAGATCAGGGTCTTGCCAGGCCTTTGGTCCCTCCTTCTGTCTTGCCTCGCCAGGGCTCTGCGTTTGCTTTTGTTTGCTGAGGCTCAGATGGAATTTCCTGAAAAGTCCTCTTCAGCCTAAGTTCCCAGTTTCACTCTGTAACCAGATCTCCACTCAGCCATTAGAAATCATTCCATCTTGTCCCCTCTGCTCCACCGTCTATATCCTATGATCGAAGACAAGTTCCCACTAGAAAGTCAGGCTCCCCCATGGCCCTGTTGAGGTGAACAGGAATGTGGACATTCCACTGGCCATTCAGAGAAGTACAGGGGAGCAGCAATTGCTCCTCCCTCAACCTTAGATGAGGAGGAGAAAACTAGGGACCATGAGCAGTTTTAACTAAAACTTCAACCTATACACAGCCAGATCCAGAATCATCCTTGAAGTCCCTCTAGGCACAGGGCTCCAAACAAAGCCTCTGGGATTTTAGAATTCGGGGACCCTCTGGATGTGACTGAAGGGACAGGAAATGGCCAGCGAGAAGGCATGTAGAGAAAGAATCTACTCCACAGACTCTCGAGGCCTGAGACAGTCACTCTGCACTGTCTGCTGGGGGAGGGGGATGGAGAAGAAGACATAGGAAGAATGAGGCTTTCTCTCTCATAAAGACCACAGTCAAAACACAGTCAGCATTCACAGCCAGCTTCAGGCAACACATTCCACCCTCTTACTTCACCCACTCCCCTTCACTTGACCTCTACTGTCAATCATTGTAAGATAGGATCTCCCTGTGCTCCGAAGGCATAATCCCAGTGCAAATTTAATGAATAATTTCGAGGCTCTTGGTAGTCATTTCCAAATTACTTTTCTGAAGTAATACATGATCAGTGTAGGAGAGTAACCACATTGTCCCTCCTTTTCAGTGTTGAGTATTGCTTTTCTTTATTATTTCCCCACATGTTTTAGATAACTGGGGTTTCTGGTGAGGGTCATTCTTCTTTTAAGTATAGTCATTGGGCTGTTCAACATATCCAATTCATCTGCCCTTGAAGACTTAACAGGTTGGGACGGATTGTTACAGGAATCTTAAAAGTTCTTATTAATAATATCAAACCCGAGGCCAGTTATTGGGGTCAATGCTGGTAGATCAGAGAGACAGAACAAGTCATAGCTATCTCACCTCACCAGTTCCTCAGCTGGTCCTGTTTCCTCAGACTGGAAGCCTCTGAGTCCTCATCCAGAATGAATCCCAGCTGAACTGTGCTGCTTCAAAGCCTGAAAGCTTAACCAGCCACATGCTTACCCAGCCAAATGCTTCTAGTTTCTGGTCCTCACGCCTTATATACCTTTCTGCTTCCTACCATCACTCCCTAGGATTAAAGGCTTGCTTCCTGGGATTAAAGGCGTGAGTCACCATGCCTGGCTGTTTCCAATGTGGCCTTGAACTCACAGAAATCCCGGATGGATTTCTGCCTCTGGAATGCTAGGATTAAAGGCGTGTGCTATCACTGCCTAACTAGTGGCTTTTCTGTTCTCTGACCCCAGATCAGTTTATTAAGGCACACAATATTTTGGGGAACACAATACTACAATGAATTTCTCCTCCAGAGCTAGTTTTGGCCACAAGACTTGCTTTAGCAGAGAAAAATGAAGAGTCAAGAGTCAAGCCGTGGCTTTGCACATTCCATACTCTCTGTCTGTATGATTAAAAAGGAGTCAAGATGGAGCTTCCATCATCCAGGGACCCTGAGTGAGCGTGGTGACCAGAGTTCTTCAGCCAAATCACGCTTGGAAAAAACCTGGGTGGAAATAAACCTTAGACATCACGGAAACTCAAAATCAGCTGTTATTGCAGCATCACTGATAATAGCCTGACTGATGCAATTCTGTGTATTTGTGTGTATGTGACAACTAGGTAAATGACTAATCAATATCATTTGACTTTTGGAAAACACGTAAGTTAGTACCAACTGGAAGTAATTCTAAAACCAAGGAACGCATATGCCTTTATGACCAATGGCTTCTCAATTTGAAAAAATTTCACAATTAATTTTGATAAGTAAAGTGAAGAAATGAACTTATTTGATTTATGTGATGATTCACTTTAATTTTCAGCTTGACACAACCTAGAACCATATGGGAAGGGAGACTCGATGAGAGATTGCTTACACTGGGTTAGCCTGTGGCGTATCTGTAGGGACTAAGTTGACTGATGTGGGAAAACCCAGTCCACTGTGGGCAGTACTGTTCCCTAGTAAGGGAGTCCTGAACTGTACATGAGTTGAGAAATCAACGAACAGGCCAACAAGGGAGCAGGGGCGCAGTCATTTCTCTCTGCTCTTGACTGCAGATGTACCATGACCAGCCATTCAGTGTTCCTGCCTTAACTTCTCTGAGATGATGAACTGTAACTAGAATTATGAACCAAAATAAACCCCCTTCTCTTTTAACTTGCTTTTTGCCTGGATATTTTGTCACAACAAAAACTTCCATGATTAAGGTAAACCATGAGAAAATACCAGAAATTCAGAAAAGAAGGAGCCGGCCAGCGCTGAGACATTGAACTTACTACTATCCGTTCCTATTTCTCTCCATTACTGCTCGTTCATAGGATCCATTTCTATTTTGCTCTGTGGCCTGCTGCTGCTGCTGCCCATGGAACACTGCATTCAGTGTGGTTTAGCCAGCACCAACCCCCCCCCCCCCAGTCTCATGAGGAAAGGTTTTTTAGAAGTGTCACAGAAGACGTCTTCTGGCAACCAAGCTTGCTTCTGCCAAGGAATGGAGCATTTTGTGTTTGGATCCCAAGTAAGAAGTTACTTTTCTTTTCAAAAGAAAGAGACTAAATTATCTTTCTCAAGGCCACCGGGGCAAAAATACACCCAGGAGGTGTAGAAGATCAGGCCAAGCCACAGCAGTGAGAGAAGAGAAGTTACAGATGTAGCAAAAAGGAGCTATGCTGTACACCATAGGGTTTCTGCACAGACCAGAAATCTACCAGGGGACTCACGGATGTCGGAGAGGCGAATCTCAGCACTAGGTCTAGGATCTGGGGTCAGAATCCAAAGGGAACCACAGAGCTTTAACAATGCAAAGAGGAAAAGATCACTCCCAAGACAACTAAGCATTCCCATAATCATAACGATGACAGAAATTTCAGCAAGGACAGGGAAGGGGCTCCCAAGGCCCACCCCCAGCTAAATAGCTAAGGGAAGCTGCTGGCTGCTGGGGAGAGGGAGTCACTTTGCTTCAGAGGTATGGCCCCTAGCAGGTCATGTATGGTCCAGATGCTCCTACACCCCTGCACACACTGGGACCACTAACTGGACCAGCTTAACAATAGAAAGGACACAAACTGGGGAGGAGGTGCTAGTGTGGGGTTCGTGGAGGAGCTGGAGAGGGAAGCATGTGCAGGGGGACATGATCAACATACACTGTATGTATGTACGAAATTCTCCAAGTAAATAAAAATTCAAAAAATCATGATAGATCTCTCTCCTGAATGGCACTCTCTGTAGTTAGACATATATATGTGAACATATTCCATATATGTATACTTCATTCTCAAAAGTTGTTTTTCTGTCTTGAAAATTTTCAAGTACCAGAAATATTATGGGTATTGTTCTATAGAAATCTAAGATAATTGGACTGGTAGATTCTTCATGTGAGTGCTACAGTGAAAAGTCTAGTTTCATAATGGATAGCACACCTATGTACTATGTCTGTGTACATGTGTCTCTGCTAAACCACACCCTGGGAAGTGGTGTTACGGTGGAGGCAAAGAGTTATGGTTGAAGCCTGATTTGTCCTTTGCTGTTGCAGCATCTACAGAGGCCTTGATGTGACTAATAGAGAAAATAATCAAATGTTAAAGAAATTATTGGAAAATTATAAATAGAAACAAGTTTTAGGTTCAAATTTTGAATTATGAACACACAGTTTTTACATAAGAGAATCACAGGAAGAATTTATGTGGCCTGATTTTTAAAAGCTTTCATTTTAAAGCCATTCTTAATGAACATAAAAGGGAATTTTTATTTTTCAAAGTCAGAGCATCAGTTGGGCCGTGGTATAGCTCAATGACAGGACACTTATCTAGCATCCATGCAGGTAGGTTTGCTCCCTAGCACTGGAAAAATGAAACCAAGAAGATCCTGAGAAACTTGTTGGCTAGGTTTTGCGTAGTCACAGAATGTCTATTAGACAGTGTGAGGCACAGATAGGAAAAGAGACTACAACTCTGCTCTGCAGAGTATAATGAAAACCCCAGAAAACATGACAAGTTCTCCTCATGTATGTTTGTAAAGTAGGACCTGCTCCTAGGGGTCCTGGCATTGACTTTGAAAGGTGCCTTAACACTGATCTTTAAGATTTGTTGAATATTGTTACATGACAATTTACATATGTCACCTTTACCTAACTGTGTCAAGTCAGGTAGGGTAGACTCTTATATGATGGTTCTGACTTAATCCCCCTCCCCAATGTTCATAGCCTCCCATAGCCCCTCCCACACAGACTCTGGCCTTTGTCTTGCGATTTTGCTTGGCTAACTGAGACACTGGAAACAAAATACAAGCAGAGGCTGGAAAAATGCTAGGACATTACATTTGTCCTCTCAAGACCATGTTGCTACCACAGAGGATACAAGATGCTCTGTAGAATGAGAGGCCATGTTGGAATTTCCTTCCAAGCTCCAGCTGAATGTTGCTAAGTGACACATACAAACAAAGCAGGTTGAAGAAATCCCAACCTACAGAATAATAAAGCAGAAATAAATCATTGTGGTTTGAAGCAGCATGTAGGCGGAGCTTTTCGTTGGGACCACCGGTCAGCTTTGTCCTGCCAGCCAGCTCCCAAATAACCACACAGAGACTTATTAATTATAAATGCTTGGCTGGGCCCTCTGGATAAGTGGGACAGATGTTTAGCTTGAACTGTTTAGGGGGCCTCCAGGCAGTGGGAATGGGAACCATCCCTAGTGCATGAAATGGCTTTTTAGAGCCTAGTGCCTATGGTGGGACACTTTGCGCAGCCTTGGTGAAGGGAGGAGGGGCTTGGACCTGCCTCAGCTGAGTGTACCAGACTCTGCTGACTCCCCATGGGAGACCTTGCCTTGGAGGAGGTGGGGATGGGGGAGGACTGGGGGGGAAGGGCTGGGGGAGTGGGAGAAGGGAGGACAGGGGAATCTGTGGTTGCTGTGTAAAATGAATAGAAAATCTCTTAATTAAAAAAATAAGTGCACAATAGAAAAAGTAAATAAATGCTTGGCTGATAGCTTAGGTTTGTTTTCAGGTAGCTCTAATAACATAGATTAATTAATTTTATTAATATATGTGCTGCCCCGAGGCTCATTTACCTCACATACATACTTCCCATCCTGCTCACTCTGTATCTCCTGGTGTCTCATCTGACTCTATCTTTCTTCTCTCCAGCACTCTCTTAGTCTGGTTCTCCCATCTACCCTTATCCTGCCTAGCTATAGGCCAGTCAGCTTCTTTATTAACCACAGTAACATATATTCACAAAGGAATATTCCACAGCAGCACACTGTGGGGTCATTTGTAATATAGCAACAGACATCTAAACTATGAGCAATACAATTTAAAACACAAAGATATGCTAATTGGGCTCAGGTACAGTTGCGATTTTTCTTTGGGCCACCAACCAGCTCCCAAATAAAGACATAGAGACTTATTATTAATTATGAATGCTCAGCTTTAGCTTAGGTTTGTCCCACTAGCTCTTTTAACTTAATTTAACCTCTTTCTATTCATCTGCATTTTGCCTCGGGACATTTTACCTTCCTTTCATTCTATATGTCCTACTTTCCTGCTTCCTCTGTATCTGTCTGTCTGGTCCCCAGTGTCTCCATTTTGTCTCTTTTTCTTTCTTCCCTGAGCCTAAATTCCTCCTCCTACTTACTTTTCCTGCCCACCAGTTCTGCCTATAACTCCTCCCTCACTGTTGGCCATTCAGCTTTTTATTAGACCAATCAGGTGCCTCAGGCAGGCAAGGTAAAACAACAACATATCTTTACATAACTAAACAAATTCAACCCTTCTTTACAAAGTTAAACAAATTTTCCACAATATAAACAAATGCAACACATCTTTACATAGTTAAACAAAATTCATTGTGAGATATTTTACTAAGATTTGTAGCTCCAAATATACTCCAAAGTTCCCTGGTTTTTTTTTCCCTGGAGGCTCCCCTAAATTCCAGATCTGCATATTTCCTTGGACTTCTCATGAGCATCTCAGATCAAACTCTTGACCTTCTCCCTCTACCTGCTATTCCTCTGAGTCCTCCATCTCAGAACATGGCATGAGCACCCTACTTCTTACACAGGCCATAAATCAGGACTTCTCTACTTACATAGAGCCAATCCCCAGGAAATCCTGTCAGGAGTGATGTCAGAGCACACGTGTGAATCTGATCCCTGCTGGTCACCACCCTCCTTGATCACCACGGTTCCAGCTAGGATGAAGAGCTACTACAGTAACATCTAGATATTCCGGGAGACGGAGAGGGCGAAGAATGGTACCGGGAGGACAGAGGGAAGATAAAACAGCTCTTGAAGAAACCCTGCCCAGCACCCTCTCTGATCTTCAGGAAATGAGGCTGGGGTCTGTCAGAAAGAGAGGCCTGCTAGCTCTCCCTCCTCCTTCACAGAAGCTGTACTCATCTCAAAAATAGCACAGTGTGGGTGTCTATGCCGCACAACCCTTGCCATCAACTCAGAGAGAAGGAAGGTTCCAATCGGAGGTGACAAAGGTCCTGAGCAGGCACAGGCTTTCTCTGCACTTTGAAGTATTTCCTCACGATTTTAATGGTCTCTTCCTCAAGAGAGGAGATCCGGACAGGGGAAGGTTAATTGACTAAAGGAGGCCATGACTTCCAATAGAGAACATTCTTTACAAAAAGAAAAGAAAAGCGCCATGATGTGTGAACCCAATAAATAATTCATTGGACTGTCTATTCACAGACTAATAGAAAAATATTGGAGTAGGCCTGCATGCCAATCAGTCTGCGGCTAGTTAAACAAACACCCTGTGCACACATGACCTGTAAAACCCAGATTCATACACTAATTGTATGTTTTACCCAGGAAAAGTACAATGTCTAGTAACTTCACTTTAGAGACTATTAAAATCGCATGGCCTTGAAAAGGTTGCCTTATATCTTGTAGGCCAGATCCAGGGCTGCGTAGACATGTCCCTCCCAGTGTACATGCAATAGCCAAACACTCAAGTGTCACTTTGGCTACATTCACATTCGTAGCCCTTACGGAGGAACACCGAGAGCTATGATGCACGTGGGCCTCCAGGAACCCTCCAGACTTCAGCGGGGCACAGCCGCAGCAGCAGAGGCAGAGTGAGCTTCTGTCAGCACCCCAAGTTCAGTTCCAGCAACTCTCACTTACACCAAGTCCTTCCTTCCTGGCTTTGTAGGACTTGAGGTGCAAATGGAATATGGACGATACAGTCCTAGGATGCTCTAGGAACTGTGCTAAAGGATTCATATACCTTTTATTTTCCCTCTCGGTCCCCACAGCAGCCACCATCCTTGCTAAGATGACAAACTGACAGAACCGGGGTCATAAAAGGAAGCATCCAGGGAGAAATTACCGCTCTGGTTTCTGACAAACCCAAATTGGGGGACATTCTAAGAAGGATCTTGGCTGTGCTTTTGAAATGTGTCAAGCTTGTTAAAGAGAGTGACACTGTGAATCGACCTCAGATCCAGGGGACAGCCAAACAATTCAACAGAACACAGGCTGTGGCCCGGACCAGGTGCTGGACCAGAAGGAAGGCATTCGCGAGCAGGACTCAAGCGGACCTGAGACCTGCAGGTCAGGAAGTGAGGTCTCACCAGTGCTAACAGCTGCTGATGATCATGTCACTGCGGCAGGAAGTTAATGTGGGAACCTATGAAGGCCATTAAGAAATTGTTATGTCATTTTCTAATATCACAGTCTAAAGAATTACTTGAAAATAATGTTGTAAATGGAAAAAGAGGAAAAAGTGAAAGGAAAACACAAATCTTGCTATGCACCAGGGTTTGGGGATCCTGAGGAGGTGTGACCAGATTCAGAAAGATGATTGTCTTACAGTAGCTGAGGATAGCGTCTAGAGTTTGTCTCTGGAGTGTCTTATCTAGAACATCAGTTTCTCTCAGGGATGCATGGCTGTTGGAGTCAGAAGGGAATGCAGAGGGGCTTTGAGAGAACAGAGGGAGTCTGCAGAAAAGACACTGGAAACCCAGAAAGGCGTGGGATTCGTGTCACACTTACTGTTAGCAATTAGAAAACTGATATTAGAAACCGGGCATCCCTTCTGCGGCACTTTCCATTCCTGAAAGGGCGCATCAAGGCGGAACTCAAGCCTGGAGTCTATAGTGTGAGCGGCCAACTGGTCATGTGACCCGACCCACTGGCTAGAGAGTTGCTTCTAGAGCCAGAGCATAATTCACTTATTCCCTCCTTCAGGAGATATTTTATCAAGAGTCCCCAATGCCATGTACTCCTTGAAGGACTAAAGAGACAGCACTTATCCAAAACACAGTCTTCCCACCCTTGTGGACAGATCTGGGTACTGGGCTAGCCTCTGCTACAAGTGACCTGCAAGGCAGACCTGGATAGAGCATCAACCCCACAGCAAGTGACCCGAATGACCTTGGATACATCCCAGCACTTCTCAAAGCCCCCATTTGCTCTTCCACAACACAGAGAAGACACAATTATTCAAAAGATGTTCTGACTGTTAAATAAGAAGGGACATCTAAGCTCTTAGCATAAATGCCTAGCATGCAAGCAGTCATTAAGTGTTACTTGTATTCTTTTCTCCATAGCCTGAGAACTATTTCAACTATAGTTGTTTGTGGGGATATCCCGGTACACTCAGAAATTCTGTGGAATATTTCTAAATGCATCGAAAATTCACATTTAGAAAGGTTGGCTTTTCCAACAGAGTAATTTTCCATTTCCCACTCCATTTCTTTGTTAGTTTCCAAAGTAGATAAACAATAAAAAGAAGGGCAAGCAAGGCTTAGAAAATTGGTGCTGGGAGAGGAATTCCAATGGGGGCTGTAATATGCAGAATGTCTGATAGGTTTTGTCTAGATTCAAATGAGCCTGTTTGTGGAGGCCGGGCATGATTTGAATGCTGCTTCAGCCAACCCTTGATCCTTTCCACAAATGGAAAGAATAATAGATAACCGCACACACAAGCAGCTAAGCAGAACCTTCTAGTGCTGCTGGGTGCAAGCTTCCAGCTCTTCCTTCTTTGGTACAGTGCTCTGACCTTTGCCCTCTTTACACATTGCTCATTGGCTGGCTCCCCAGGAGCAGGGGCAGACGGAAACTTACTTTCTTCCCCTCCCCGCTCCCATAACACTCAGCAAGAGGGCTTTAAACAAAGGATTTCTTCATAAACTGTAGGTTAAATTCATTCTGAAGAATGAAACCTTTGGCACAATCCTAGGTAAAGCCCAGTGGCAGTGAGGAGCAACCCTGATTCACTCAGAACCTGATCTCGTCATGTACAAGTGATCAAAAATCATACGGGAAAAAGTTCACCATTTTAATTGTCAGGGAACTGTAAATCAAAACTGTTGTGAGTTGCCATTCTGCCTGAATGGCTTTACCAAAAAGGAAAAACCAGTCAAAGCTGATGAGGATGCAGAGAAATGAGAAGTCCTATATATTGCTGACTGGAATGTAAACAAGTAAACTGTTATAGAAAAAGGGTATGAAAGTTTCTCAATTGAAATCAGTATATGACTCAGCAGTTCCAGTCAGCGTATCGAAGAGACAGGATAGCCCCAGCACTCCTTGCAGTAGCTGAGATTCGGAGTCAGACAAAGGGTTCCCTGTCAGATGAATGGATACAGAAAATGGGCTCTGTACGCACAATGGAATATCATTCTGCCACACGAAGAATGAAATACTGTCATCTGCAGCAGTGTGGATGAACGGAGGAGAGTGTGAGCGGCAAGCCGTGCCCAGGAAGTCTCGCTCTACATATCACCACTCACATGTGGAAACATGAGCTTGTCTCAGCAGCAGAGAGAACAGCGACATCATACAGCTGTGCCATGTGAGGGACAGGAGACAGAGGGAGTCAGACAAGAGTCACCAAGTTAGAGAGGTGAACTGTTCTAGACTTCCATCCTACAGTAGGGTGACTCTGCTCAACTACCGAATACTCTTTATATGTTTTATGTTCTGATTCTGTATTTATGCAGAGTATGGAGGACACTGGTGTGTCGGGGTTATTGGACAACTTTCAGGAATCAGTTCTTTCCTTTCATCAGGGGCTTCCAGGCCTCGAGCTCAGCCCATCAGGCTTGGTGGCGAGCGACTTAACCCACTGAGCCACTTCTCACAACTTTTATATATTTTATAGAGAACTGGAAAAGGGGAGTTCAAAAGCCCCAGTACAGAAGCAAATGTTCCAGGAGATACACCAATAGCCTTGACTGGATCATTACCTACTGTCTACATGTACCATGCTATCCATCACATTTTACTCCACAAGCATGCACAATTACCATGTTATATATATCCCCATTAATTCTGATATATATGAATATATATATATTCATATTCCTTGATATGCACAGGCAGTTGCATATTTTTTTAAGTGCCAGATGATTAAATGGGACATGTAGCTGGAGAATTTCTTTCCAGCTCCCGCCAAGTCCCACCAGTCCCAGAGCCCACTTATAAAATAAACACATAGACTCTTATATTATTTAAACTGCTCAGCCATTAGCTCAGGCCTACCATTGTCTAGCTCTTACTCTTAAATTAACCCATTTCTATAAATCTATACCTTGCTACAGGACACTGAAAAAAAAATGACCAAGAGACTCTAGCCCTGTTGGCTGAAGACAGATGCTCCAACTTTACAAAGGAACATGAGGTGACTGTCCAGGCTGTCAGCTGTCTCTGTCTACCCTGCAAGACTCCCGAAAGTTGCTTGCATCTTTCTCCCATTTCTCAGGTAATATTATATCCTTCCAAGGTCTTTGATGTGGTTGAAGACTAGATAGTTGTAATTTCCTCAGTTATGATAAAAGATAGGTTAGATATAAAACCTTAGACTCACAAATATAAGATAGGATATCTTCTTTCATATTGTAACTGTAATTCTTGCTTGATAATTGTTTTGTCATATGTAATTTTACTATGAAAGTTAAAACCTTCCTTTTTTTAAAAAAAAAAGAAAAGGGGAAGTGCTGTGGATATCATTCTATATAAATAAAACACTGATTGGCCAGTGGCCAGGCAGGAAGTATAGGCGGGACAAGGAGAGAGGAGAATGCTGGGAAGTGGAAGGTGGAGTCGGGGAGACACTGCCAGGCGCCGCCATAACAAGCAAGATGTAAAGATACCAATAAGCCACGAGCCACGTGGCAAGGTATAGATTTATAGAAATGGGTTAATTTAAGAGTAAGAGCTAGACAATGGTAGGCCTGAGCTAATGGCCGAGCAGTTTAAATAATATAAGAGTCTGTGTGTTCATTTTATAAGTGGGCTCCGGGATTGGCAGGACTTGGCGGGAGCTGGCAATGTCTCCCCCACTCCGCCTTCTACTTCCCAGAATTCTCCTCTCTCCTTGTCCCGCCTATACTTCCTGCCTGGCCACTGGCCAATCAGTGTTTTATTTATATAGAATGATATCCACAGCAGGACAGCTGGAGCTAAATCATGGTACAGGTATTTTACAGTCAGGTGCCCCACCTCGTAGTTCATGGCATTTGTCAGGCCCAGATGTAAATTCTTGGAGAAAAGAACCTGTGTGACTGAGGTTGGGTCAGGGATGTTCTTCAGTTCCAGCCAGCCTGTCGTCAGCAGGAGCCCATAATACAAACAAGCTTCCTGAGGTCCCATGCCTGTGACTGCCCAAGGCAGTGTCTACAGAGAACACAGGGAACTCTTACATCGTAGACAGGCACTTACACATGTTTTGGAATAATGAAAGACAGCTTGCAAAGATGTAAACCATGCAGGACTTTTAGAAGCAGATATGTGAGGAGGTGGCCTAGGGAAGCAGGTATGGAAGTCAGGTGAAAAAGAGGTAGGATGGGCATCCCCAGATCATGCTATTAGGAAGATGGAAGATATTCAAAATCTGGCTATGAGCTACCTTGCAGCTCATGTGCACATGTGTAAGCACACACACTTGAACATGAACACACACACACACACACACACACACACACACACACACACACAAACACACACACACCAGTGCATGCCATGCACATGAAAGAAGAATGAGGAGAAAGGGGGAAACAGAGGGAGTGAAGGATGAATGAAAAATGAAGCATGCAATTTCTCTATCCCAATCACCACCAGAAAGGCAAGTTTCTTTGAAAAGAGAAAGTTGAGGAAGGTGATTTCTCAGTCACCTGGCAGTGCCCAATCTGCGGCTAGGTGAGCAGTGTTCACTGACCACCCTGCAGCAACAAGGACAGTGAATTGATCTGGCCTCCAGCCAACGCCGAGTGCAGTGGGAAGGGAGAGTAGAGAGGATGGATACATGTGTTCACCGTGGGTGCTCAGAACACTGAAGTCAACATCAGTCAGAACCATGTTATTTTTTGAAAAGAAATCCTCTACTTAAAATTTCCCTTAATCCCTCTCCGTCTGTCCTCCAGCTACAATCCCTCACCCCTACCTTTTATTGTCAAAGTTGGGTTGTTTACTCACATACAAACCTTTTAGTTAACTAGACAGAAACTACATCAGGGCTAGTCTTAACAGAATCCCAATGAAGTTGTTTGAGGTTCTCTGTTTAACTGACAGTGTGAGATGTGGAGGTGAACTGGAAGGGAACTTCTCTTGACAGTCAAGGCTCCACCATTAGAACTCAGTTTCCAAAAGCCTGTATCCTTATACTCCTCTACCTAAGCCTGTCTCTAAAGCAGATGTCTCCCAAGTTCTGTCCCTCTAATAGGTCCTCGGCAAATAGGTAATGTCTATTTCCTTGAATTGTGTAGAGTCAATCAAGTAAATAAACAAATCTATCCATCACAAACACACAAAGATGGAAGTGATTCAGCTGCCTATTTCCACAATGCATAAGCAGTGGGAACTGAAGTTGTGTGTGTGTGTGTGTGTGTGTGTGTGTGTGTGTGTGTGAGCAGCCACACCCATGTTAAAGATTCTACAAGGCCAAATGACTGAACTTTGTGACCAAGAGCACTAGAATATTGCACACCAGAGGCAAATTATCTTGGGCTATTTTTAGTCACCTTGAAAGTCACTCATTGTCTTCCCCTATATCTGACCTAACATCCTTTTGACTATCAAAATCTTTAAAATGTATTCTTAAGAAGCCACTTGCTTCTCCCAACCCAAAGGCTGAGAATGTCATCAGAGCATCTGAGGCCTAAGGCAAAGATGTCCTCACTTACTGTAACATGCTGTCTTCCTTAAGGTTTCTATTGTTGTGATAAAACACCATGACCAAAAGCAACTTGGGAGTGGGGTTTGTTCTTGTACTACAACCCATCATCAAAGGAAGTCCGGGCAGGAACCCAAAATAGGAGCCTGGGATGAGGAGCTGATGCAGAGGCCTGTAGGAGGGTTGCCTACCGGGTCGCTCTTCATAGCTCCCTCAGCCTGCTTTCCTTCACAACTCAGGACCACTCAAGGTTGGCACTGCGGTCCGTGAGCTGGACCCTCCCGCAGACTTGCCTACAGGCCAATTTGAGGCATTTCCGCTTCCCAGATGACTCTAGCTTGTGTCAAGTTGGCAGAAAACACCAAGCAGGACGCCTGCCTACTCAGTGTTCCCACCAAGTTCTTTATTAAGTGCCTTGAGAGGCTGCAGAGACAGTCGCTAAGAAGACACACTGTTCTTCTGGAGGACCACAGTTAGTTCCCAGAACCCATGCATCAGTAACTGAATCTCCACGAGGGATCTGATGGCCTGGCCCCCAAGGGCACCTGCACTCACATACACTCACCCTCTTCCCCCACCACTCACAGGTAATTACAAATAAAATAATTTATAAATGATTTGATTGGTGGTGCCCTTTGTTTTGTCAATGAAAAATTTCCTGAGACTGTTCCTGCATTGGAACATAGTATTAGGGCAACTGGACTCCATGTTTCCTGGCCACGGTTACTCGTGTTTGTCTCCAGAATAAACTAGTTTGAGGCAAGCGGTGTTTGGGGGTTGACAATAACTGCTCATGCATAGTTCTATTTTAAGAGCACACCCAGACCCAGACTTTCCCTTCTCCTATAACATTTACTGGGCATACTGAGCAAGTTTTGGTCACTCCAAGGCACAGAAAAGGAGACAGTGGCCTTGTAAGGGCCTGGGTCTGAAAGCCAAACAGGCCCAGATTGAGTCCTACCCTGCTAAGTAATTCAACCTCCCTGCCCTCCCAGTTTTACCTCCTCTGAAATGGAAACCTGAATGCTTCCCTGTTGAGGGCAGAGATTATATCAAGATCAGCAACACCACTCAATGCTAGAATTCCTACAGGCTGAAAATTGAGACCTCTCAAAGTAGGAGGCCCTCTTCAGTGAAGGCGATTACCCCATCCATCCAGCAATCTATTTGCAGCTTTGATTTCATTTTTCTGCTCTGTTCCAAGTCATGGGAGCAGCTCTTCAGTCAAGGCAGGCAGACATGGAGAATGTATGATGCGAAGCAAGCTTCCTCCTGAAAGCCTTCCTCCACAGGCCTCATTCTGTGCCGCTAGAGAATCATGCACAAGGCTCCTGGTTCAGCATCCCCCAAGCACTTGAACAGTCAGAGCACTGGAAAATGGGAAAGGAGTCAACCTTCTCCAGCAAAGGAGACCCTGGAGGCCTTCACAGTCTTATCATCCAGATTCTGGCTCACAGATGCAGATATGCCCTTCTGTGCTCGCCTCACCATACTGCAGCTCAATCCAGGTACATCTTTCACATCCTGCCCTTTGGAACTTGTAGGGTTCCAAGGCTCTTGCCTTTGTGGCCTAGGATGGCTGGCCCAACAGTCTTAGGACTCTTGCCCTCCTTCCTGAGAGGACTGGCTCTGTTCTGGCCACCCAAATTATGTATATTTGTTTTTAATACCTGGGAAATTTATGAAAACTCAAAGAGAAAATGTCTTGTAAACTGCCCCATCTAGAGATCCATGAGGCCAGCTGAAACCCAAGCTGTCTGGTAGGTAACACACATGCATTCTTTATCCCCTTACCCAAAACAGAGTGTCATGCCATATCATAGTGTATGAATTTTCACCTTAAAATACCTTATAAACATTTTCTCCATGCCATCATGCACTTCTTTTCATTCTGTTTCGGGCTCTTCCTTGATCGGACCTAGGATGAAGGCAAGAAGCTAGAAATTATGGGTCCCACCTGGCTAAGAAATGACTGTCTTCACCTGGATGAATTACAAACTTCATCTTAGCCTCAAAGGCTTATGACTTCAAGCAAAGTAGTGTTGTTTGTTTTTGTTCTTTTGGGGGCCTGGCACCCAGCTCCCAAATAAATTACACATGGAGGTTTATTCTTAATTATAAATGTCCAGTCTTAGCTTGGCTTATTTCTTGCCATCTTTTCTTTCTTTCTTTCTTTCTTTCTTTCTTTCTTTCTTTCTTTCTTTCTTTCTTTCTTTCTTTCTTCCTTCCTTCCTTCCTTCCTTCCTTCCTTCCTTCCTTCCTTTCTTTCTTTCTTTCTTTTGGTTTTTTGAGACAGGGTTTCTCCATGTAGTTTTGGTGTCTTTCCTGGATCTCACTCTGTAGACCAGGCTGGCCTCGAACTCACAAAGAGCTGCCTCACAGACATCTGCCTTTGCCAGCTTTTCTTAACTTATATTATCCCCATCTACCTTTTAACTTTCTCTATTTCTGTATACTTTCCATTATTTCTTACTCCATGGCTTGCTGTGTAGTTGGGTGACTGGCCCCTTGCATTCCTCTTCCTTCTCTTGCTCTTTCTTCTTCTGTCTCAGATTTCTCCTTCTATATATTCTCTCTGCCTGCCAGCACAACCTATCCTTTCTCCTGCCCCACCATTGGCCATTCAGCTCTTTATTAGACCATCAGGTGTTTTAGACAGGCACAGTAACACAGCTTCACAGAGTTAAACAAATGCAACATAAACAAAAGTAACATACCTTAAAATAATATTCCCCAACAAAGTAGGGGGGAAAGAGCATTGAGAGACAGACTCTCTGTGATGCTCAGGTTCTCCCAAGCTCACACACATATAATCTTTATAAGGACAATGGCATGACCTTTGTAATGACCATCCAGGGTCTCCATGCACACCTACGGTTACTCTGCTACAATTCATAAAATTTTCATCAGTTTAGATCCTAATATTTCAAGGATTATTTCAAATTAAAATATTTTCTAATTTCTTGTTTGATCTATAGGTGATTAAAAAACAATGAAAATGGAGATAAGATAACCAACTAGCATTGCCAGAAGAAAATGGGGTAACTATATCTCATCTTTGTCTATGCCACACACACCACTATGCACAACATGCAACTATGTTGATAATAGTTTCACATGTCACATTTTTCCACAAAATACTTTAGTGAAATTGGTTGCACAAGGTTTAAAATCCAAAGAGTACCTGAACATGGGATCCTAAGGAAGACATTGAAGCCCTCAATTAAAAAAGAAAACAAGACACTGTGCATGCGTGAAGAATTGAATGAGAAAGTGAAAATAAAAGCAAACTGAATATGTGGCATGCAAATGTAGAGTAAGAAAGACAGGTTTTCCATTTTAAAATTTAATATATGAGAATTTCATATATGTATACAATGAATTTTGATCATCTCCCCCCTATTTCCTTCCTTCACCTCTCTCTGGATCTTCCCATTATGTGCCCCCTCCCAACTTCATAGTGTGTGTGTGTGTGTGTGTGTGTGTGTGTGTGTGTGTGTATCCCCCTGTCTGTTCAGCTAGTATTGTCTACATGTGCATGTGTATGGCACCCTCTACCAAAGCATGGAGAACTTATCAGGACCCATGTCCTCAGACACCCTATAGCTCCTCGGTCAGGAAGGCCTCAGAAGGCCTTTCGCTCATCCATGTCATCCATGCTGGGGTTTGGACTGGCTTGAACTTGTCCAGGTCTTGCAGAGGTAACCACATCTGCTATGAGATGTGAGTGTAACAGCCTGACATGTCCAGCAGCAGACAGCAGATCAACTACTCCCCATCTTCTGGCTCTTACATTCTTTCTGATCGCTCCACCATGGTGTTTCCTGATCCTTGGGGTAAGGGAGTTGATAGAGCTTCCTCACTGAAGACTCTAGGACATAAAACATGCAAATTCCTTTGAAAGGAGAGTGCTTGAAGTAGGCATGGCTCTGGTGCACTCTGCTTGAACTTGACCATACAGGTTTTCCCAAGTACAGCTGCGTAAGCTCTCGGAGGCCGCTGCAATGTACCGACATCCAAGGAGGCAAGGGTCCACCTCAAGCTGACAGCAGAATTTGACATTGTCCACATGGTACCCTTCTCACAGTTATTTATAGTGTAAGAGTTCAGATGCATGGAGGCTTGTCTAAAGGAGAGAGTAAAGAATCCAATGATACCACACAACATGTAGCAGGGCTCAGCTCCCGGCATTGAGGCTCTGCCGAGCCTAGTGCATGGAGCTGTGAGTTGCAGTAGAGACCCCAGGATGCTGATGATGCCAAGAACTTCCACCAAGGATTGTTACAGGCATCAGGTTTAGTCAGCTTTACCAAAAGCCTATGTGTGCTGCGGGCACCAAGACAATAGGGTCAGGGACCCAAGCCCGTTAGAGGGCAGGCCATGCCGCCTAAGCTGTAGATCTGGACACAGAGCTCCAGATTTGGGTGCTGTCCCTTTGGTACTGGTGTTCCTTTGGTTTGGTTTATGTTTACCAGCCCCCCAGTCCTCCTGTTGAAATGGGGGTGCTTACTGTGTGCCACTGCAGAGTGGCTGTAACTTCCTTTAACGACATAAGGATTCTGAGAGTTAGACTACATGCATCCGGCGTGATGAGATGGTGGAGCCTGTGTGTCCAGGAGTGCTATGGTACAGTTTGAGTCTTACATGTCCTCAGCAGGTTTATTTGAACATTTGGTCCCTTGGTGTTTCTTTTTTGGGAGATTATGGAACCTTTGGGACATGTGGCCTAGCTGGCAGACTCAGGCCACCAGGATTAGCCTTCGGCACTGATAGCCCAGGCCACTTCTGAGCCAGATCACTGGTTACTAAAATGTGACGAAGCTGCCTCACTCCATCACCTTATGATGGCGCTCTCCCAGCAGCCACACTGTCCAACCATGAGGGCCACCTCTGAACCTGTGAACCAAACCCATGAGCCTCTCCTTCCTTACGTTGTTTCTGTCCAGTGTTTCAGTCACGTGATGAGAGAAGCACTGTGACTAATGTGGTAATAGGTTTTCCTGATGAGAGCAAGGACAGCGCTCTGAACAAACTGGATGGAAACACATATTTAGTCACATAATGATAAGTAAGCCACCATAGTTAAAACTGCAGTCCTCCTTGATTTGGGATAAAAAAAAAACGATGTTATGTTGATAGGAAAAAGTTATCTTTTACCTTAAAACAATAATATTTATTACTTTATACAAATATTTAGAACACTAAGTCCACAGTGGAAAAATAACAAAAAGGATTCTCAGGGCAAATTGCTTCTAACTTTTGGATCACCTAATGCTGACTTTATTTACTTAGTCATGTTTCACTTCAATGATTAATATGCATTTCCATGAAGGCTGAGGCAGGAAATATGTGTGAGCAGACAGCTCATTTATTTTAGACACCTCTCAGATGTATGACGGATTGCTAAACAGTCTGATTAATAAAAAAAAAAAAACAAACCCAAAAACCTGGAGCCAGATATTTGGGTGAAAGCTGAAAGACCAGAAGAGCAGAAAGAAGCCAGCCA
This sequence comes from Peromyscus maniculatus bairdii, assembly GCF_049852395.1. Lineage (NCBI taxonomy): Eukaryota > Metazoa > Chordata > Mammalia > Rodentia > Cricetidae > Peromyscus > Peromyscus maniculatus. Next base: position 12,276,530 of record NC_134857.1, on the reverse strand, counting down.
TGTTCTTACCACTTGGAGATCCTCAGCCAAGAGACCTACTTCCTGTATACCCTCGCTTATATGCCTTTCTGCTCTGCATCTCACTTCCTCTCTCTGCCCAGCTACATCACTTCCTCTTTCTGCCCAACTCTGTCACTTCCTGTCTGTCTGTACAAACCTCCAGACCTGTAGTGTTGGAATTAAAGGCATGTGCCACCATGCCCGGCTCTGTTTCTAGTGTGGCCTTGAACTCACAGAGATCCGAATAGATCTCTGCCTCCTGAATGCTAGGATTAAAGGCATGTGCTACCATTGCCTGACTTCTATGTTTAATATAGTGGCTGGCTTTTTCCTCTGATCCCCAGATAAGCTTTACTAGGGTGCACACTATATTGGGAGAGACAATATATCACCACACTTGGAAACAGCTAGAAAACTGTAAGAAGTAAACTTCCCCTACAAGAAGCTGACATGGGCTGGCATTTCTGGAGAGCGGAGGACACCAAAACCTCGTCAAAGGGGAAGAGTTTCTATGGGACAGTGACTCTTCATTGTCTACTTGACTGAACTTAGAGTCCCCAAGGAGATTTACCTCTGGCTGTTTTCAGAGATTTAATTGATGGGATTGTGGGGGCCCATACTGTGGGCTAGGGATCCAGACTGATCAAGAAGGAAAGCGGGAGGAAGCGAGTCCACTAGCCCTCTGTCACTCTGCTCCTGACTGTGGTGGCACTGTGACCACATGCCTTGAGCTCCTGTTCCCACACTGTCCACCATGATGGGCTGAAACCCTTGTAAAACCGAGAGCCAAAACAAACCCTTCTTCCTTAGCTGCTTCCACCAGGCATTCCACTACAGCAGCGAGGGAGGTCAGCACAAGCTCCCTGCAGGATTGCATTCAATCCATTCTCCTCTTTCTTCTGCAGTTCTAGGCTCAAGAACCCAGCCGAACAGCCTTCCATGGCTACAGAAAAAGCCCCAAAGCCTATGAGTCTTCATAACACAAAGGAATCTGTACTTCTGGTAACAGAAAACATGGCCCCATTGGAAAATAGGTTGACAGTTTCCAAACAAATTAAATTTACAGTTCCCATACGACCCAACAGTGGGGAGATTGGAAAGGTATCATAACATGAAAACTTCTTACACTAGCACCATTATTCATGACAGGGAAAAAGATGAAAACATCTCCAAATCTCTACTTATGAATGTGTACATAAAATGGGTCTGCCTAGCACGCTTATCCGGCCGTTAGGAGGAGTCAAGGGTGGGGAGACGGCTCGGCAGGCGAGCAACCCTGATGACCTGAACCCATGTCAGCCAGCTGCAGTAGCCTCAGCTGTAATCCCAGCTGTTACAGTGAGGGAGGGAGATGTGGAGGCAGGAGAATCCCCTGGAAGATCACGTGCCAGTCAGCCGGCACACAGCACGGAAGAAATGACCTGAGAGTTTCTGACTTAAAACCAAGGAAGGAGAGAACCAAGTCCTCAAACTTTGTTCTCTGACTTCCATGCATGATGCTGTGTGGCACATACAGGTGTGTGTACTTACACACACACACACACACACACACACACACACACACACACACACACACACACACTAAAATATGATCAGATAAATTTTCAAATGAGAGTGAAGTACCCAGACATGAGACAAGACACAAGCACCTTGAAAACACCCTGTGATGTGGAAGAAGCCAGGCACAAAAGCTCACGTATTCGATTTACAGGGAATGTTCAAAATAGGAAGATCTATAGTTTTGTGTACAAAAGTTCTGTGATGCAGAGAAGTCCATTAGTGGCTGCCCAAGGCTAACAGTAGGAGCAGGCTTTCAGGCAAGCGTCTCTGCATCCAACATTTTGAACTTTAGAGTTTTTAATCAAGTATTTTAAGTTGATTTAAATGTTCTCTGCTGTACAACTGAGGAATAATAATAAGGCAAACCCAGTGTGGTGATTAAATTGAACAATGGAAATAAAGCTGCAGACATAGGGCACAGAGTAGGAAAAGGCTGTCATTGCCACTGCTGTGCCTGTGGTTATCGCTGCAGAGAAAGAACATGGGGTGATGAAAAGGACACGGGGTGCAAAGGGCCAAGCAGCAGAGAGTGGGCGCAGATTCGGGCTGCAGTACCCATGCCTTTGTCTGTAATTTGATTATTATAAGGTACAGAGGTCTGCTTGAATTACATTCCAACTGTCAATACAGAAAAATGCGTGTTTGGAAAAAGCACAATGAAAATGAGAATGTGCAGGAAGAACTGAGCAGAACACAGGGCTCATTTCTGAAACGCTGCAGAGAGACCTCAGCCCCAGAACCTCAGCCTTGGAATCACGTACAGGACCTCAGCCCCAGAACCTCAGCCTTGGAATCACATACAGGACCTCAGCAGAAGGACCTCAGCCTTGGAATCACGTGCAGGACCTCAGCAGAAGGACCTCAGCCTTGGAATCACATTCTATGGAGAGTGAAGTTTCGCGGACATCTCTGGCAAACGTCTGCAGACATTCTCATTTAACCCACACGATAGCACCACAAGGTCAAGAGCTGGTGTCCTGATTTAAAAGTCGGGGAGGGAGGGATCTCGAGGTGGTTTCGTGGGTAATTTGCTTGCTGTGCAAGCAAGAATGAGGACCTGAGTTCAGATGCCCAGAGCCCAGGGAAAGCTGGACCCAGTAGCGTGCACCCATAGTCCAGCATTCCATGGTAAGATGAGGAATTCAAACAGGCTAATTCCCAGAAACTCACGGGTCGGGTAGCCTATGCTGCAGTGAAGTGAAAAACAAAAGATCTTGTCCCAAAGGTGGCATGAGGCCAAGATTGACACCCTAGGTTGTCACATCCATAGCCACACCATGACATATGTGTGATTGCACCCAGAAAGTGCCAGCATACACTTACATACACACACACACACACACACACACACACACACACACACACACACACAAATAAACACACACACACACACACACACACACACACACACACACACACAAAAAAATAACAATAATGTAGAAGTGAAGGGTGTGGGTCAGTGGCAGAGTGCTTACCTAGCCTGTATGAAGCCTGGGTTTGATCCTCAGCACTACCAATAGTCATGCATTTAGAAGAATTTATATTTAGAAGAGCCAGTTACTTTCCCAAAGTCATACACCCAGGAAATGCTATACTACAGTGGAAATGCAAGTCTATCGAAATCCAAGCAAATGATCTGGGGAAAAAAAAAAAAAAAAGCATTGTCGGCCATAGGGGAAGGTGTAAAGATAATTCATCCTGAAGAACGGGGTTAAGCATCAGCCAAGACTGGGACCTTGCACACATCTCAGCCTTGTTCTTTTGTGTCCACCATGCTTAGCACCCAAGGGACAATATAACAGATGTACACTGTGAGACATCCCTGAGCAGCTGCCCACGACTGCTGCATCCATGTAGGGGAGGCAGAGGCGCACAGTGTGTGTGGTGAGGGTTGGAAAGCGGGAAGAAATGGAAAAGTGGATCCTGGAGGATGTGACAAAGAATACAGTAGAGATAAAAAAGGATCAGGCGTCAGTACCCAGCAGAGCCCGGCAGTCTGGAGAGCTGAGAGTTTGGCTCATGAGGAAGGGAAAAGAAAAGGTTACCTTGGTCCTGGAAGCCTGAGAGGTTGATAGTCTAGATCAGTGGTTCTTAACCTTCCTAACGCTGTGACCCTTTAGTACAGTTCCTCATGCTGTGGAGACCCCAGCCATAAAGTTATTTCATTGCTACTTCAGAACTGTAGTTTTGCTACTGTTAGAAATCATAATGTAAATATCTGCTATGCGGCTGCTGTGAAAGGGTCTTTGGACTCCCAGAGGGGTTCTACTCCCAGGTTGAGAACCACTGGTCTAGAAGGACAAAGTATCCCTTAAAGGTCCCGTGTCTGAGCAGAACAGTGCTGTGACGTGGGAGAATGGGAGAGGAGGGTGGGAGAAAGCCACAGAAATGCCTCACCGACTCCGCAGGTTCACCAAAGACGATGCTGAGTGCTTTTCAGTGCAGAGTTTGTGTGGGAAAGAAAACAGATCAGTGATTGGCCTTCTCAGTTCAAGAACCAGAATGCCGACAATTGTGATGATTGGGTGATGAAAGTGATAGTGTGCCTTAAGTTCCAAGCAGGCAAGAGAATCCTGCAGGGTTCTTGGTTTGTTTGTTTTTTTTTCTCTATGATTGGAAAGAGAAAATTAACTGTTCTTTTCAACCCAGAGTCATATTAGTGTTGTTAGTAAGTACGTGGGTGTAGGGCCACCCACAGGAGAATGGGCAGCTTTCCAGGGTTCATATCCTAGAAGAAAACTGACTCTCTCTTCCCCAGCAAGAGTCAACTGCAGGTTGCTTCTCAGTCAGGGGTGTGGTCTCATGACCACCTCCTCCATCCATGCTGGGATTTTGACAGGCTTGATCTTGTACAAGTCTTGGGCATAAAACCACAGCAGCTGTGCACTTAAGTGTGCAACAGGAAGTTGGAAGGCAGATGTGGTGGGGTGATCATGGCAGGAGTTATACATGAATATATACAAAATTCTCAAAGAATAAATACAAAATATGTATTTTAAGAAAAAGAAGAGAAAGGCCCACCCGGCACCAGTCAGCTGGGGCAGGAGCCATTATGATGAGCAAATATATGGTGAAGACATGGGAGAGAAAGAGAAGCGCAGTGCGTCACGTGCTGTGGAGGGAGTTGGAATTGAAGAAAGTGGTTAGGAAGAGGTTGATGTGAGTGTCCGTCACTGCAGCCTGGAGCCACGGTGATGTCCTGGCCTGGGCTGCTGCTGAGTGTGGTGATAATGTGTTCCCCAATATATCATGCACGCTAATAAACTTATCTGGGGGTTAGAGAACAGAACAGCCACTAGATATAGAGGCCAGAAAATGGCGGCACACATGTCTTTAATCCGATCACTTGGGAGGCAGAGATCCATCTGGATCTCTGTGAGTTTAAAGCCACACTGGAAACAGTCAGGCATGGTGACTCACGCCTTTAATCCCAGGAAGTGAGGGCAGAAAGCAAAAAGGTATGTAAGGTGTGAGGACCAGGAACTAGAGCTGGTTAAGCTTTCAGGCTTTCCAGAAGTAGTTCAGCTGAGATTCATTCTGGATAAGGACTCAGAGGCTTCCAGTCTGAGAAAACAGGATCAGCTGAGGAATTGGTGAGGCGAGGAAGCTGTGACTTGTTCTGCTTCTCTGATCTTTCAGTGTTCACCCCAATATCTGGCTCCAGGTTTGATTTTATTAATAAGAACTTTTAAGACTCTTGCTACAGCTGAGAGCCATGTCTCAGTCTATGGCCCTGCCTCAGCTAGGGTCTGTGTTGATGTCATGGCTCCTGTTACCACTGAAAGCCATACAGGATCTGGACACCACCTAGGGCCATGTAGGGTCTAAAGAGCCATGCTGCTGCCAGGATCTTGATGATCTGAGTGACTGTGCTGTCACCTGGGGCCATGGTGATGTCTAGGCCCAGGCTGCTGCCAAGGTCCATGTCTGGCCCATGGTTTTGCTACATCTGGGGTATGTGCTGATGTCCATGGCCCATGTTGCTACTGGGAGCTACATGAACCATTCATATTGAAAACCAAGGGCCATGCTGAGCTGGCCCTAACCTGCCCTTGCCTGGCCCTGAGATAGCTGGTCTTGCACCTCCCACCCCTCATCATGGGTGCCAGAGAGCTGAACCCAATGACGAGGGCTGGATCCACCCCTGGCCTGAGGAGTATGGTCCTGGTGGAGGTCCTGACTGACCAACTTAGCTATCATCCAGGCCCATATCTAGTGCTTTGAGTTGACACTCCCCAACATCCACCCCATCTATGACCTACTGGAACGAGTGAAGAAACTGGTCATGGAGAACCATAGCCACGGGATCTCCATGAGTTGGGGCAACAGCAGAGTATCCAAGAGGAGTTTCAGTGAGGGTCCAGTGATGATGGTGTACCAGAAGTCAGAGGCCTAAAGACAGACCAACAACTCATTGCCATGAACATTTGCAAGTAAAGCTGTTTGTGACACACCGCCGCTCTCAGGGCCACTCAGACAGATGAAGAGATGATGGAGAGGCAGGAAAGATGGAGGAGTGGAGTGGTTTCTTTTAATTAATTTTTGTTTGTTTGAGGGGCACTGCAAGGGGTGAAGGGCAGATATGAAGGGACTGGTAAATGGGTGGGATTAGGGTGCATTCTGTGAACTTCCCAAAGAATCAATAAAAAATTATGTTTAAAAAAAAAGAGAAATGAGAAGAAAATGGAAATGGGAACATGCTTCTACTTACAATGTATAAATTATCCCTTGCTCTCCAGGGAGAACTGGCCCGAGACCCTCCTTATGGATAAAACACAGAGGGGCTCAAGTCTTTTATATAAAATATTGTAATATTTGCTTATAATCTGCACACATCTCCCATGTTGTGATCTGGATATGAAGTGTTCCCACAGAAGACTCCTGTCTAGCTGGGGCACCATTGAGAAGTATTTGAATTATGAAGTCTCTGAACTAATCAATGCCCACTGACATATTCATAATTGGACGTCATTACTGGGAGGAGACTGAAACTAAGTGGAACCTAGCTGGAGGAATTAAGCCACCAGAGGCACTCCCTGGATAGAACACAGCTCCCCTGGCTTTCTCTCACTGCTTCCTGGCTGCTGCGAGGTGAGCAGCCTCCACCATCTTGTTCTCCCCCCACCACGGTGTTCTGCCCAGCCTCTGGTCCCAAGCAGGGGATCCAGCTGACCTTGGACTGAAGCTCCTCCTCCCTCAAGCTGTTTTCTCAGGAGCCTGGGACACAGCAACCAGAAGTAACTGACAACCACCTGATGGATGGTACCCACTACAGTGCTGATGTCGTACAAATGGCTGTCATGCTAGGTGATGGGGAATAATGTTTTCAGTCTCTATGTAAACAGCTCAGAGGCATTTTTGCCAAATGTTTTCACAAAGGGCTGGAGGCTGCAGGAAAAGGGATGGAGGGCCAACTGCATTTTTAATTTTGGAAGGAATTATCTCCACTCACAAGTCAGCTTGATAGTAACTTGTGGATTTCTCCTTTGACTGTAAATTCCAGACTATAAATACCTCAGCATACCCGGAGGCCATTTCCTGTGACTCCCCTACACCAGTCAGACCATTTCATATGGTTTTGAAAACTCACCAAAATGAGTGATGGACAAGAAAAGCCAGTCTCAAATTCATAGATATGAAAGCTTTGTCTCCAACTAAAATTATAAGAATATTTTAGCTAATTATAAACCTGAAAATCAAATCTGAAATTTCTAAAAAATTTCAAATTATTATTTTTTTTAAAAAATGATCTTAAGAAAGGTAGATTACTTGAAATAAAAATTTGACGAGATATATTCATAGAAGCTTAAAATCCAATTATACATTTAACAGTGTATTAATAAATAAACATTCAAAAATACTTTGTGATATCACCTATTAAATAGAGCTTTCAAATCTAAGCTATCAACCAAAACCATTTGAAAGCTAACATGCTTTTCCCAGTGTGAGAAACATGCTGTTGTTGTATTGTTGTGGAGATGGTGTGTGTATGTGGTAGGGTACAGTGTATGTATGGGTGCACAAGTATGTACAGGTACATGTTTATATCCTGTGGGTGGAGGTCAGAGGTCAACACACGGAACCTTTTAAGTATCTTAATTCAGATCTCTTAGAAAATATGGAGTTACAGACTGGCTGGGCTGGATGGCCAATAAACTCCATAGATCCATTTCCCACCACCTCCCATCCCCCACCACCTGCTACTACCGCTGTCCCTCACCCCCCCACACACACCGGCCACCACCCCTGAAGTTACAGATACACTCCCACTGCACCTGGATTTTAGGAGGATTTATTTTTTAACTTTTAGCTTAGGCTGGCCTCAAACACAGAAGTCAGCCCAACAAAGCTAGAATTGTTCCCCCCGCCCCCAGAAGGGTGATGATATCAGGAATCTTAACATGCACCTCATGTTGTACAGCACACATTACCAACTGTAGCCTAGACCTTGCCGTAGAGATATTTGTCAAAAGTTGTTATACAGTGATTAATATTAGTATTCCTGGCTGAATAATGCCTAACAGTTCACCCAGCTATTTCCTATGTATTCTCCATTTTTTCATTATGTGTGCTTGAGCATGTCTGTGTGGGGTATGTGTACACTCCCACACCATAGAGTTTCCCTTAGAAGACAGAAGAGGGTATTAGATCTCCTGGAGCTGGAGTTACTGGCAGTTCTGAGCTGCCTGACTGGGAACCAAGCGGTCCTCTTCAAGAGCAGTAAGTGCTCTTAACCACTGAGCTATCTGTCCAGTCGCCTATACATTTTTTTACCCTCACAAAAATGTCAACATTATTAGGCAGCTCTGCAAATGTGGAAATTGGACAACAGAGTAAAATTCTTAGTTTTCAGATTTTTTTGGAGCTTAGAAATTTCCTATTAAGAAGTCAGCTATACAGAATCAATAAGGACCAAAGTGTGTACTCTTTCAGGCCCATGCAACTGGGACGTCACTTCCACGAAGTGCCCTGATACAGCCAGAAGACCACCATTGTCATCTGAGGGGAAAGAGCGTGGGTTACAGATCGAGACAAGCCTGATTCTGAAGCCGGACTGAACGTTCATAAGTCAAATATGAATCAACAGAGTATTTCTTTAGCTGTACTATTTCACCGAAATTTCAGTCTCCAAATTTGTAAGGCGAGAATGATAGTTCTGTAGGATTCTCCCAACTATAAATTGCTAATGTAAAGCATTGTCTCCCTAAAAAGCTGGGTGATTTTCTAAAAGATTGAAAGATTCTTGCAGAATCTAGGTCTTCTGCTACCAAGGCTAAGGTTTTTCCACTACATCATGTGACTACAGACTATCTTCCCTGCCATGTCCATGGGTCTTGGCAACACACAATGTTCTCTTCTACAGAAACAAGGGAACACGCAGATCCTATTGATAGTGGCCTCCTTGACCACAGCAGAGTGAGAAAGTGCCATGTGCTCCAAATCCAGGTCCTAGCCTTCAGATGGGCCTCAAGTACTCCATGAACAAAAATGATAAATGTGCAGATGTGCATTTTTCTCTAGTGATAGGGTCAGTAGTGTCCAAATGATCAAAAGCATCCAGCGAACAGAGTTCAGAACTCGTGAATTGAGTACCTGCTCTGATCTTCATGGAGTTTGACCTTCCTTTGGTAAAAAGAGCCCAGGGGCTGGTGAGGTGGCTTCCTCCTCAAGCCTAGAGACCTGCTCCTCGGAACTCACATACAGGGGGAAGGTAAAACATCTCCCTAAGCTGCCTTCTGACTTCCACACACACACTGGCAGGCGCATCCCTCACACACCGACGTATACACACGATAATACTAAATAAAGAATACGAGCTGTGTGAGAACATCCTGAGTTGTTTTTAAAGAGTCAAGGCTTGCCCCTTGTTCTGTTCTCCCTCCCCCCCCCTCCCTTGCTCTTCCTTCTCTCCTCTCTCTTCCTTCCCCTCTCCGGGCTCTTCACCTCTCTCCACTCTCCTTGCCCTCTCCCCCTCCCTCCCCCCTCCCTCCCTCCCTCCCTCCCTCCCTCCCTCCCTCCCTCCCTCCTTCCCTCCCTCCCTCCCTCCCATCTCTCTATCATCTATCTCTCTATCACTATCTATCTATCTATCTATCTATCTATCTATCTATCTATCTATCTATCTATCTATCTATCGATCGATCGATCGATCTATCTATCTATCTATCTATCTATCTATCTATCTATCATCTATCTATCTATTGTCTCCCTTCACTCAGGTTCTTGTTATGGGCCACAGGCTGGCTCTCACCTTACAGTCGCCCTCCCTCAGCGTCCTGCATGCTAGGATTACTGGCAGATACTAGAGGTCCCTCCAGAGATCGTCAGTCAGGGTCATCCAGTCTCTGCCTGGGAGAAGGCTCTTTTCCAAATTTTACTAAGTTTAAGAATAATCTAAATACAGCAAGCAAATAAAGTGTGGCTGGACATTAGATAACACTAAGAATGAACCATGGTTGTTTTTGTTAGGCGGTAGTAAAGCAGAATTTGTCAATAATTTAATTATGCACAGAAGAAAAAGTTTTATTGCCATAAATCGTGTGTACAGTGCAAGGAAAAGGCCGTATCAAGTCCATTTTATAAAAAGGGTGACTGGGGCAATGCCTGAGAGAGTCTGAAATGAAAGAAGGCCTGACGTTTGCTGACCTGAGACTGGGAGCCAGGTTGATAGTCAGAATAACCCTTAATTTAATGTTCATCAGGAAGGTGCTTGAATCTCCAATTGTGGTGCTAATATCTCTGAAGAAGGTAGCTCTGAATAAGTCATGCAAAATATTCTCTCTGAGCTGGCTTAGCATCGCATTTCCTCCTCAGCGTGACAGCGACGTTGTGGTTTTCCTGCCCCTCCTCGGTTGCGCTTCCAGACCACTGAGAAGTCATGAAGATGTGGCCCAGCTTCCTACACGCCCTGGCATTGGTGACTCTTCTCATCACTGTGACAAAATAATCCCGAAAGCATCAAGGAAGGAGGGCTTACTTGGGCTAACAGTTTAGGAGGACAAACTTTCATGTTGTGGAAGGCCTGGTCACAGGAGCTGGAGGCATCTGGTCGCATATCTGCAGTCAGGCAGCAGAGAGGAAAGAATGCTGCTGAGCTCTCCTCTTTCCCCTCTCCTCCCCTCCCCTCCCCTCCCCTCCCCTCCCCTCCCCTCCCCTCCTCTCCTCTTTCTCCTCTCCTCTCCTCTTTCCCCTCTCCTCCCCTCTCCTCCCCTCCCCTCTCCTCTCCTCTTTCTCCTCTCCTCCCCTCCCTTCCCCTCTTCTCCCCTCCCTTCCCCTCCCCTCTCCCCTCTCCCCTCTTCTCTCCTCTCCCCTCCCCTCCCCTCCCCTCCCCTCCCCTCTCTTCTCCTCTCCTTCTCTCCTCTTCTCAGTTAGACCCCTCTGGAAATGCCCTCATATGTCCCAAGGTGTGTCTCCTAGGCGACTCTAAATGGGGTCAAGTTGACTGTGCTCAGCACCACAGCTCTGGACCCAGGCTCTCTGACTGTGGACACATTCTATTATTCCGACTGTGGACACGTCCTATTATTCCGACTGTGGGCATGTCCTATTATTCCGACTGTGGACACATTCTATTATTCCGACTGTGGACACGTCCTATTATTCCAACTGTGGGCATGTCCTATTATTCCGACTGTGGGCATGTCCTATTATTCCGACTGTGGACACGTTCTATTATTCCGACTGTGGACACGTCCTATTATTCCGACTGTGGACACGTCCTATTATTCCAACTGTGGACACGTCCTATTATTCCAACTGTGGACACGTTCTATTATTCTGACTGCGGACACGTCCTATTATTCTGGGACAGTTACCGAAATGAAAGAAGCAGTGTGGGTGTGTCGCTGCTGACTGACTTACATGTCTTACAGATTCTACTGGGACTTTGCTCATTGCAACACGCAGCAAGCCCTTCACAATGCGCCATCCCACTGACGCCGCCTTTGGTCCCGGGTTGGGCCAGTGTTTGTTGTTAGCTGCGCCTCTCCACTGTGAAGCCGCTACCTCCTCCTCTCCCTTCCCAAACTCTGGTTTGGAAGGTCTTCGCTCAGCACAGCCTTCATTCAAGTCTCTCTCCTTTTATTGAGATACATACTGAAATATTTATAGATGAAATGATATGATGTCCAAGATTGGTCTTCAAATACTCAACCAAAAAAGTGAAAGCATGTGTGGGGCGAGGACATGATGGAAACGAGGCATCGTTGCTGCTGCCTGTTGAAACTGGTGGTGCCAAAGAGAAGCTAGATAAACTCACGTCCATCCGAAAACAAAGCGACTGCAGGCTGTGATGGAAGAGGGTGGCTCGAGTGAGCTGCGCCATCTGTTTGGGAGATTTAACAAGACAATGCACTATGAAATGTGCTCACGACTAGCCCCTCCCCCACCGTAACAATCTGTGAGCAGAGGATACTGCAGGTTCAACCTGTTAACGTTCCACATTCTTAGTGCTGCTTAAAGGTGACGAACAGCCCGACCGCAGAGAAGCCAAGAGCTTTAAACATCTCCCGGCAAAGCTGAGCTACTTTAGATGGGCGATCTTATTATAGTCAAGCTGTCCTATCACAGTGCCCTAAACAAGGTGGCTTAGAAACAAGCTTATTTTTCTTAATTCGAGAGAACAGAAAGTGTAAGAGCAAGGTACCAATAGGTCCAGTGTCCTGTTTGAACCTGTTCCTCAGTGGCACTTTCTTGCTGTGACCTCATGTGGTGGAAAGGAGGAACCCTCTTTCTGGAGTTTCTTTCCCAAAGACACTGATCCCATCATGAAGCCCCACCCTCAGGACCCAGCAATCTTCCCCAGAGCCTCCCCTTTATGCTGAACAGTAACAATTCAACATGCAAATTTGAGGAGGCACACACACACACACACACACACACACACACACACACACACACACGTTGTTTGACCCAGCAAGAGTCTTTGGTATGGTTCTGCTAGAGCTTCCAAAGGTCCAGCGTGAGGTGACCGTGCCGCCTACAGCGTCCATGAGTTTCTGGGTAGAAGACAAACCTATGCCACTGTCAGCGCTTGCTTCCTGAGAGCTCGCCAGTAACTTCAACACAAATCCAGAACCTCCTTCCAACCAGATTTACATCCTAGTTTTCTTCCTGAGCATCCCCAACCCTGCTCCTGAAGCTCTCCTCTGAGCCCAGCCCTTCTGTTCTGCCTTAACCTATGTTTCATTGTGTTTATCTCTAAGACTGGTTTCATCTCTTGCAGAGGTATAATCTCCTGTTACTTTTATTATTTGCTGAAGGTAAACTAATAGGGCCTTGCTTATCAGAAGTGCTCAATTCTCTCCCCATTACTCATCTGTCATGTGGTGGCATGAGGGAGGAGAGCTGGCCCTGAGGTCAAAAGGGCAGAAGAGCTGACCCTGCCTGCTGCAACACTCGGGAGAGCAGGCCCTGCACCTCGCCTGGGCAGCACAATAGAGCCAAGCCTGTTGGCAGAGGTGTGGGCGAGCCAGCCCCAAAGTTGTTAGCATGAGAGAGCTGTCCCCATTATTCATCTGTCACATGGCAGTATGGACAGGAGAGAGATGCCCTCACCCCCACCCCCTGCCCATCAGCGTCTGAGGCAGGTGGGAGAGCTGGCCCTGCTCCTCAGCAGCAGCAGCAGCAGCAGCAGCAGCAGCACTCGGGAGAGTGGTCCCTATGCCACACCTGGGTAACCCAGTAGAGCTGACCCTGAATATGTTGGTATGGAAGATCTGACCCTGGGGACGGAAAGGCAGGAGTACTGGCCCCTCCCCTTTCTCATCTCTGCAAGGGGTAAATTTGTCAAAGCAATGCAGGAGAGCTCACCCTGGTGGTGAGGACAAAGGAGAGCTGGTGGGCTGACCAACCCTGCAAGTACCCAGGCCCAGAACTAGAGTTATGAGTTGGCCCACTCCAACATCCACCCTATCTGTGATCTGCTGGAGCATGTGAAGGGACCAGTCCTGCAGACCCAGAGCTGCAGGATCTCCACAACACAGAGCAACAACAGGACATCCAAGAGGAGCCCCAGTGAGGGCCCAGCATCAATACTGTAGAAGAAACCAGAGGCCTCGAACCAGACCAATGACTCTCTGTAGTGAACACTCACAAGCAAAGACACACGGATAAAAGGGTCTACCGTGTGACTCACTGTGTCACGCTGCAGCTTCCATGACAAGGTTGATTTTTTTTTTCCTTCTCTCTTTTCTTCTTTTTTCTCTTAAATTTTACTTAATTGGGGGGCAGGGGAGTTGCAAGGGCAGAAGGTGGACACAAAGGGACAGGGAAATGAATGGGATGGAGATGCATGATGTGAAAGACACAAAGAATAATTTTTTAAGTGCTTGCTAAATATTTAGGAATGAGGAAGGAGACACCTGAGCAGTTACTCATTTAAAGGCAAAGATTCTGTAATCTTGCTCGCCAATATTCTGTGAATCAGTGTGTTCCTCGAGCCTTGATCCCTCTCATGATGGAATGCACCATGTTTAGAAATACTGTGTAAATGAAAAGAGCAGAGAGTATCTCGATGACTTGTATTCAAAGTGTGTTTTGATGAATGGATATGCACACATGCAGGAATTTACAATTTTTTAAAAAGTTGTTTTTGTTTCTTTGTTTGATATTTGGATTTTGGAGACAAAATCTCATGCATTCCAACTTCACACTTTTTCTTTTGCATATGTGTGTCCATGATCACACATGTGTATGTCAGTCTGCATTTGTGTAGGGGAATTTGTGTGCTAGTGCTTGTACTTGTGTGTGTGTGGCAACCCAAGGTTATTCTCCATCTTAGACATTGAGTCAAAGTCTTTTACTTGAACTGGAAGCTCACCGACTGAGCTAGCCTGGCGAGGCAGCTTGTTCTGGGAACCCTGCCTCTGCCTCTCATACTGGGTTCCAGGTGGATCGACCTGGATTTTACAGGGTGCTGAGAAATTAAACCCTGGTACTCATGCTTACACAGAAAGTGTTTTAACCACTGAGCAACACCCCAGCCTTGGATTTAGAGTTTTTGAAAATGATGACTCTTGTGGTGGTATTCTAATTGTACTAAAATGTGATTTTGATTGTATGTTAATAAATAAAGTTGCCTGGGGGTCAGAGGTATTAGAGCCATAGACAGAGTGTGGCGGTGGTGGCACACACCTTTAATCCCATAGATCTCTGTGTGTTCAGGGATACAGCCTGCATTGGAGACATATGCCTTTAAGACCTAGGGGGCTGTACATTCAGACAGTGACGAGGCAGTCACGTGTTTGGGTTTACAACCAATGAGAAGGCAGAATGACTAGAAAAAACGACTTACACACAGGAAATAGCTCTCTTTCAGGAAGCTGGGACAGCAGGAGGAAGGGTGAGATTTTAGCTCTGAGCTCTGACCTCTTGGCTTTCTCTTTTACATTGTTTCTGTGTTTCTTATTTAATAAGACGGTTGGTTACATCTACAGACTCTAGAACTGATTTGTCTTTCTCTCATGTAGCCCAGGCAGGCCTCAAACTTGCAATGTAGCTAATAATAGCCTCAGACTTTGAATCCTGTCTCATCCACCCAAGTACTGGACTTACAGGTGCGCCGCACTACGTCCGGTTTCTGTTACTCGGTATGGAACCCAGCATTGCGCACCTTAGGCAACTCCTCTCTCCACCACTGAGCTACATCTCCATTCCAACAACTGATGTTTATTGGCAATTTTGGCATAAGTTTAGCCAGGGACTTTGGTTTATTATTAGAACCAATTAGTTGTACAAAATCACAATTTTAAAATGTTGACATTTAGAAAACTCAAGACTTATTCAAAACTTATTGGCTTCAAAGTGACTAGTTCTTTCTGCCTTTACTGGTTACTTCACTAACCGCATACTTTACTAGTTCACTTCTTAGTGAACACTTTTATCAAAGTGCTTATTAGAGGCATTTAATATTGCAAACATTAGACTAGACACTAGCGAAATAGAGATGAACTCAAGAAATATCTCTGTAGTCAACAATTCCACAGCAGAAGAGAAATCAAGACTACAATATAGTTGTCATTCTAGGGCTTTGAGATGAGTTCTCCCATGTCAGCCTTAAGATGCATGCATGCCGCCGCTGGCGAGACTTTGATGGAGCCTGAGACTTTTCTTCTGCCCCTTTGGCCAGTTGATCAGAATAATCCCTCTTTGTTCCTTGGCTTCTTCGGCTTAAAGAGCCCACTCTGCCAAACTTCCTGGGCTCCATTTTCGGCACCTCCTCCCACACTGGAGCCACAATGGCAAAACAACGCAGTTAACTTGGCACCGTGAGGCAGCCCACACATGAAGGGAAATATAGCCAGTTGGGTATCGCAGTTTCCTTAGGATAAAAAGCACAGCACAAGTAGAGACAACCTTCAGTGTCTGGGGCACAGTGTGGTCATGTGGAAGGAGCAGGGGACGGGGAATCTGGTGGGAAACAACAGTGATATAAAGACAGTCTTGCTTTTTAAGTACCCCGCCCCGAAGCCTGCAGGCTTTCTCAAAGCGCTTTCCTATATGAGCTCCAGGGCACTGACCCCTATCTCCTGGTGTCTCTGGACCTTGATTTCTTTACCTGTAAAACCCAGGGGTTGGACTTGGCTAACTCCAAGGTCTCTTCCAGATTTGATAGAAAGTAGATATAGCATATCTACTATAGAACTTAATGTCGAGGTCCAGCTGGGCTCCCGTCCCCGCCTGAGCTCTGGATACCACATGGAATTGTGTCATTACTAATATGTGGATATGAAATAAAAAAGTAAAACTCATTTTCTGTGTATGGCTGAATCAGGAAAAACTTAAATGTAAAATTAAACAGGTAATGGTTCCAAAACAGGTTATGGGGTGGGGTTGGGCACTGGGGTGGCAGGAACACAGCTAGTGACGGAATTAATGCTGTTTCATCATTTGTATTAGCGTGTGCCTGGTCATGGGGCAGACATGTGCGGAAGGCTTGCTATCGCATGTGAGGTCCTAGGATTGCTGGGAGAGAAGCTTGGCTAGATCACAAGTGAGCTTAAAACTTACTTAGGACTTAAGAAGAGCAAACAATGGCAACAAAAGCATAAACAATTAAAATTCTGTAATAAATATTGAAGGATTCCAGCTGCATATTAAAATTTCTATGCATATTGGTTGTTAGGAAATTCTCAGGGAATGAAAACAGAAAATGACATTTTGAAAGTGCTTGCCAAATTCCTAGTAAAAATAGTGTTCTGTATTTAGAGAAAGTGTAATACTGGTATTTTAGATAAAGTGTTGTGTTTGTCTTTGGGATTCATAGTGCCAGATCATTAAGAAAATTGCTCCAAACTCATTTAATAAAAAGAGATATATTCACAGAGCACTGCCATTCCCAATGGTAGGTAAGAGATTTTTTTAATAACATCTGTCTATCAACCATCTATTTATAATCTGTCTACTTATCTATCATCTGTTTTTATATATCATCTATCTATAATCTAACATCTATCTCTCTTTTGCCTACTTATAATCTACTGTTTTTATCACTCATCTATCTGAAATCTATCTATCTATCATCTTTGAGGAAACAGGAAAGAAACAAAACAGTCATATTATTTCTGTTTTAAAATTTAGCCTCAGGCAAGTCCATCTTTAGGAAGTTTGTTTTCTTATCTGGGACTGGATTATCTAGCACACAGTACAGAACCTGTAAGTGCCAGCACAAGACAGATGAAGAAAGCCAAAGAGGTCAAAGCAATTGGAAAATAAGGCGGAATTCTCCAAGCGGCTCTTTGAGAGGCAGAAGATAGAAGTAATGCCAGAGGGGGGCAGAAGAAGCGTAGAGCAAGCCTAGGACAACAAGAGACTGGGCCTTCCATTTTTAAAAGAAGTGCTGGTCAAGGTGATGATAACTGTCTCATCAGACCTCTGGGAACAAGTTTCCGTACACCAGCGAAGAAGGTCTAAAAATTGTGGATTTTATATTTATATGGCTCTGTCACACATGTGGGAAAATGGTCTGAAAATGTGGCCTCTGTGATGTCTTTTGAAGAGGGGTTATCAAACTTTATGGCTTGGTCAAATCTCTCAGTCTGGAGAGCTGAAAACCATGTATGTTCTTAGTTTGCTAGGATTGGTGTGTGTGTGTGTGTGTGTGTGTGTGTGTGTGTGTGTGTGTGTGTGTGTGTGTGTGTGTGTGTGTGTGTGGTCTGCTATCAATGTCTGGTGTCTTCCTTGGTTGTGGTTCACCTTATCCTTTGAGACAGGATCTCCTATTGAATCAGGAGCTCATTGGCTGCCTGGGCTGTCTCCAGCTGCCCAGGGCTGCTGTTCCTGTTTTGCCGTGGATGCTGGGGATTGAACTCGGGTCCTCATACTTCTGTGGGGCCACTTTACCTACTGAGCCAATCTCCCCAGTCCTTTGTTTCCCACAACACAGTGTTTGTCTTTTAAGGAGGAAGTTTATTATCTGTACTATGGATGGTTGTGGATCTTTGTGCTAGTCACCATCTACTTCAAATAGAGTTTCTCTGATGAGGATTGAGAAATGTATCAATGTGTAGTGGAACAAGAAGTCACTAGAGTTGGTTCCATGTCCATTTAGCAGAATAATAGTTCTTCCCTAAAGCCCATGACTGGAGTAGCCACAGGTCCTAGGCCTGATGATGGATCCAGGTAAGGGTTTCATCTTGTGGAGTAGGACTTAAGTCCCCTCGGAAAGTAGATCAGTGTTCCCACGATAGTCACTCCACAGTTGTACCAGTGGGCATGTCCTGCCAGGCCAGTCATTACTGTAGTACTCAGGCTTCACAGATGGAGAGACCGATGGTTACTTTCCTGTCAGGTGGCACGCATGGGCCCACAACCAGTCGAGGCACAGAGACCACGGCACTGAAATAGTCAGGCCCAAATTGGGCTTCTAGATCACACCGTCTTCTTCAAAGGGTCAAGGATCACTATGCAAGAGCGGGCAGGAAGGGTGTGAGAGTCAGCGCTGGAGGATGACTACAGGGAGGCTGTTCTCAGAACACAGCAGAGCAGCAGCACACAGGAAGTCAAAGCATTTGTGACAGCGTGCTCAAGATCTGTGCGAGCTCAGGACAGAAAATCGCAGCGTGGAGTGTGGGGTGGGAACGAATCTCAGCCCTAGCTGAGGTGCTATTGGCAACTGGTAGCTCTGGGGAGGTCCGTTTTCTCTGAGAGTGTTAGCCCAGGTGGGTCCACCACACTTCAGTGGAAGGCCGCCTGTCCAAGAATATTGGGCTGATGAGTTTTTTTAAAAGACACAAAATAGGGTAGATAGGGAAAGGGGAATCTGGGGAAATTGAGAAAGGCGGGTAATCAAAACACATTGTAGAAAATTCTCTAATAACTAATAAAAATGAGGGAAAATAATAAAAAGAGAGGAAAATTTAAATATGTGTCCTTATTTTAATACACTTGCGCTCATACCTGCTATACCAAGCAACTCCTAACTCTGGCTAATGAGAACAAAAAGAAAGGCTTCTGGACACATAAAGTGAGAATATAGCTTCAAGAGCATGGTAGGTTCTGTCCCCTAAAGTACCATAGCACTGACTTCTGTCTGGCTTGCTTTTGTCATTGTGACTAAATGCTCCTTCCATTGCACCTGGGAGGATTTGACAGTGGTAGGATTCAAATCCCATGACTTCTAAGACTCGGTCATAAGAGAGAATACAGTCTCCCTGGTTCTCATCCCTGCCTTTGCACTGCAGCTACTGGGTCCGGGAGATCCCTGACGTTCCCCAGGAAAAGACGAGGATGCACCAGCAGAGGAACTGGACCTCCCCGCCGTCATCCCTGACTGGATAACCTGATAGCCTAGTGTCAAACTGACGGGAAAGTGGATGAGCCAGGTTGTAAACAGGCCCTCCAGCGCCCATAGAACAAATGAACTTCCTCTCCAGTCCTTACTCAGGTTGTAGGTTAACCTTCACGGTCAGCTCAACTAGACTTAGAATCACCTAGGAGACACATTCCCGAGAAGGGTGTTTCCAGAGATGTTTAACTGAGGGTGTAAGATGCACCCTAAACATGGGTGGCACCACTGTGGGCTGGGGTCCCAGCTTGTACTAAAAAAAAAAAAAAGTCAAAGCAAGCTGAGCACCAACATTCCTCTCTCCCCACGTCACACTTTAGACACAGCCTAACCATACCCTCAACACTGCTACTGCCACGCATTTCCTGCTGTGATAGACTGTACCTCAAACTGGAATCCAAAATAAATCCGTCTTTGGCTGGACAGGAGCAGGAAGCAGGACTTCCCATTCTGAGGGGATGGGAGGCTCTCCCTTGGAGGCACCTGATGTGTGTGAGGTGCTGGGACAATAAACTCTAGCCACTTCAGTTTGCTGCTTTTCTTCAGCTTCAGAATCGGTGATGGGGCGCCCACTGTCTCAGCATTAGACATTGCCAGCCAATGATGGGAACGCTGAGTAACAACCCCAGGAAAAGAGGCAATTGCTGTAAAGGAATGCGAATGAGGGAAGGGTATTGGTTTTTATAATCTCAGCTGTAACAGCGCTTCAAACGTAGTGGCTTTAAGCAACACAGACAGGACTTCTTTAGTACACGCATTAGTTGTTTTTCTCATTTCTGTGACAAAACGTTTCACAAATGCAGCATCAAGGAGGAAGGATCTATTTAGG
The DNA here is from genome assembly GCF_049852395.1 of Peromyscus maniculatus bairdii. Classification (NCBI taxonomy): domain Eukaryota; kingdom Metazoa; phylum Chordata; class Mammalia; order Rodentia; family Cricetidae; genus Peromyscus; species Peromyscus maniculatus. The sequence goes on along the minus strand of NC_134857.1, from coordinate 12,256,356 downwards.
CTCATGGTTTGAGGGTACAATAAATGTGGTGGAGAAACAGGCAGCGTGGCTGGTCACACCACATCTGCATCAGGAAACGGAGGGACGTAAGTGCTGGCTGGCTGGCTGGCTGGCTTTCCCCTGTCTTCTCTTTTCTCAGGGTAGAGTTCATTTGTTCAAAACGGTTTCACTGTGAGCAGGACCACATGTGTTTCTGCTTCTTTGGGGAACTTGGTTCCTCTCTCTTTCTCAGCTTGAGGCCTTTCATATTCCTGGGCTTGGGCCCCTCTTCCTTCACTTTTAAAGTTTGCATTTTCTGGTTTCTTTATGTGTCACATGAAATGGGAGGTGGACCTTTCTGTCCTGCCCACCCCACCCCCCATCATAGCTACCAGTTGCTTCCCGAATTACCACACAGAGGCTTATATTAATTATAAATGCTTGGCCAGTGGCTCAGGCTTATTACTAAGTAACTCTTACATTTAAGGTAACCCATATTTCTTATCTATGCTTTGCCACATGGTTAGTGGCTTGTTACCCCATTTTCTACATGCCTTGCTTCCTTGGCGGCTGGCTGGAAGGCATCTGCTGACTCTGCCCTTCCTCTTCCCTGTGTCAGGCTGTCTTGATCAATCTCTTCCTGCCCAGATATTGGCCAATCAGCTTTTTGTTTTTCTATCTATCTATCTATCTATCTATCTATCTATCTATCTATCTATCTATTATTTTTTTGAGACAGAGTTTCTCCTTGTAGTTTTGGTGCCTGTCCTGGATTTCACTCTGTAGACCAGGCTGGCTTCGAACTCACAGAGATCCACCTGCCTCTGCCTCCCAAGTGCTGGGATTAATGGCGTGTGCCACCACCACCAGCTCAATCAGCTTTTTATTAACAATGAGAGCAATGTACATTTACAATGTACAAAGATTGTTCCACAGCAGTCTGTCTTTTTCTAGATCCCTTTCTGCCTCTCATTTTCACTCTAAAGGAAGGTCTTGATTACTTTGGGTTCATTCTGATAAATAGGAACATCTCTCAGATTTGGGGACTTATTCACACCTGTGAAAACCTCTGACTTTTAGGTAACATAATCACTGGTGACAAGGACAAGTGTGAACAGTGTGAGGACTATTGTCCTGCTGACTGTAGCAGAAAAAAGTAGAATGGATGCTCTAGGGATTTAACTACCTAAAAACATGGCTGTTGCTCAAATTTTAAAATGGTCTTATAATAATAAAAAAAAAACCAGTGCCTGATATTGGGATAAATGCTAAAAGATCAGAGAAACAAAGGAAGAAGCCCAGCCACGTCTCACCTCACCAACTCCACGAATCCTCAGACTAAATGTCTCTGAGTCCTCAGCTGAAAGGGGTCCAGTTGAAAAGGCCTCCAGGATAAAGGGCTTATGCTAAAAAGCTTTAGTTCCTCTCTCCTCACACCTTATATGCCTTTCTCTGCCCAGCCATGTTCCTTCCTAGTGCTGGGATTAAAGGCGTGTGATTCCCAAGTACTGGGATTAAAGTTCTGTGCCACCACTGCCTGGCTCTGTTTCTGTCCTAGACTGAATCAATCTCATGTAGTCCAAGCTGACTTTGAACTCACAGAGATCCAGATAGATCTCTGCCTTCCAAGTGCTAGGATTAAAAGTGTGTACCACCCCGCCAGGCTTTATGTTTGATCTAGTGGCTTGTTTTGTCCTCTGATCTTCAAGCAAATTTTATTAGGGTCCACAATGTTTCATCACACATGGCAGTATTTACAGTACTCATTCTGCTTTATGTTTTTTATTTTATTCTTTTATGAAACCTACTGGGTAAACTTTCCTGTTTTTTTCTATTAAAACAGATTGCCCATAAACATTCCATTTATATTCATTTATGTGGGGACCATTACAGATACTATGCACCATTAGCATGTATTTCTGTATTTAGAGATGATACTATTTATAACCTTGAGACAAGATGAAAATCTTGTTTTGCTTTTTTTCTCCTTTCTCTTTTACTATCCTATTATCATTGTCTGTAGTTTCTCTTTCTCTTTAATGCTTGAATCAGCACGATGAGGAATTAAAAGATATGGGTTGACAAGACGTCTCAGTGGGTAAAGGTCCTTGCCACCAAGCCCCATGACCCTGAGTTTAATCCTGGGTCCCACATGGTAGAAGATGAGAACCAAATACTGCAAGCTGCCCCCTGACCTCTACATGTACACTATGACCCACACATACACACATGCATATAAGTAACACATATAATTGAAATTTAAAAAATTTTTCATTTTCATTTTTGTGTAACAAGAAGGATTTGGCTATAAATAACTAAACCAACACATGTTTGAAAAGTGGGACCAATATAATCCACAATAAGAAATTCAGACAGATTGTTCCAGGTGGGTGAACTGAGTGACTCTGTGATGTCACAAAAAAGTCCAGTGCTCTGCATTTTTGTTTGTTTGTTTGTTTTCTCAAGCTCTGTCCAGCTAGGAAAAAGACTTCTGTAAATTCAATGACTGTATCTTCATACAACCCTGTCTGAGGATAACACATTAGTTCTCCCTCGGGCAATCAAATGTCTCAAAACAACAGCACATTTTATCTCTTGTGCTTTTGGGGTATCAGGGGTTTGGGAGCAGGCTGGCAGGGTGGCTACAGCTCAGGGTCTTTCCTGAGACTTGCCATGAGAATGAATGGTGAGTGCCAACACCTTTGGCCTTGACTCAGGGTGGAGGTCAAGTTCAAGATGATTCATTCACATGGCTAGCAATGTGCATGAGTGTCAGCAGGGTATGGTGGCCAGCTTCCTCTAGAACAGTGTGGCTCACTGAGGGTGATTTCTATTCATCAGGGGACCCTTTATGGTTTTTTTTGGTTCTCACAATTGGGAAGGTGACATTGATGTTTACTGGGTCAGATAAATGATTCTGGTTACTCTCCTCTACTGTCCAAAAAAGCCCCCTCCCACAACACAGAACACCAAGCCTCAAATGTCAGCAGAGCTAAAGCTGAGAAACTGTGTTACAGAACAAGTGATTTGAGAACAAGCTAAAAGTTGGGCATATCAGTGCCACTTTGAGATCTCTGGCAGCAATTAACCATGCACCTCACACACAACTGAGCTGGTATGATAATGAGTATTCAGAGACAGGTAATACCTGGGGTGCACTCACCAACCTAAGATAGAGCACCTGTGTGGCCTGGGCAGGTGTCTCCATGACGGGTAAGATGATCTGCTGACGTCCCACGCAACCCAAGTCAGAAGCTCATTTTTTAATAAAAGGAGGACCTGCAGGGCCCTGGCCCCCGTTTTGGGTAACTGTTGCCTTGCTTGCTGACCTTGACCTTGATGTCCTCCCTATGCTAATTCCCTGCCAGGTTCCACCCTCCTGAATGCTTAAGGGAAGTTCCTTGTCTGTGTATCCTGAATAATGGGTGTTAACAGCTTAGATGCAAGATTGTAAAACATCAGTAGCCAACTTCTGCCCTCCGGGATCCTCCCATTGTGTTGTAAGCCTGTATTTAAGATCTCCTACCCTCTTCAAGAAATGACATTTGACATTTAAAATTAAACATATATATATAATATATATATTATATATATATATAATTGAATGAATACTGTGAATGTAATCTATGAATACCACAAATGTGATTAATATCACGAGTGTAATTTAAAAATAAATAAATTAAAAAAAAGTTGGGCATATCTTTTATTTCCTAGCTTTGGAGGGCTTCTGTGGTCTGTCTTGGAAGGATTCATGGGAAAGTGTGAATAGTAGGAGACTCGGAGCACTGGGAGCCATCTTGGGACAGATACCACCACAACAAGCTTCTCTCGAGTGTCAATTACCTTCCCTTGTTCTCCCCATATGCTCTCTTGTCATTTTGTCTTTAAAAAAGATTTATTTATTTTTATCTTATCTATGTAGATGTTTTGGCTGCATGCATGTCTTTGTACCACAAGCAAGTATATCTAGTGTCCCCAAAGGGAGAAAAGGATCATTGGATCCCCTGGAACTGGAGTTACAGATTGTTGTTAGTTGCCACGGAGATGCTGGGGATCCAGCTAGGGTTCTCTAGAAGAGCAATCAGTGCTCTTAAACTCTGGTCCATCTCTTTAGATTTTTGCTATAATTTTCCAAGAGAAAAACCATGCCTATAACTCTCCACAGACTTCACCTCTCATTATCCAGTGGGATAAGCATATGTTTAGACCAAACATAAAGAGAGAGAATAGTCTTTTGGGGTTGAGCTTGGGTCTTTGGAGCTGGGGAGAGCCTATACTTGTAAAAATATTGAGAGTAAATTTTCAAAATCAGTTTATCAATAATGAAGGAAGAGAAGAGTTTTGAGTGGGCAACAGAATTGTCTGGACTAGGGTAGCTCAGTGGTAGAGTGATTATCTAGGATGTGTGATGCTCAGGTTCCTTTATGAGCCACTTTCCAAGTTTCCTTGTGTTGCTGTGATAAAATACCCTGGAAACAAGCAACTTAGGGGAGAAATGGTTTATTTTATCTCACAGTTCCAGAGTACAGTGCAGAGGCCACAGCAGTAGGAGCTTGAAGCGGCTGGACACATCATATTCATAGTTAAGAGCAGACAGAAGTGAACGTGACCATGTTTACTTATGCTTGCAAAATTCAGACTTCTCTGTCACCCTTGATGGGCTGGATCTTTCTACATTTATTAAGGGAATAAAAAAAATTCCTTACAGGCATGTGTTGCTGGAGGGCTTCTCTCCAGGTTCCACTAAGCCCCGCAGTCCCACAATCCACGTATAAAATAATCACTCAAACGCTTATATTATTAATAAACTGTATGGCCGTGGCAGGCTTCTTGCTAACTGTTCTTATATCTTAAATTAACCCATTTCTATAAATCTATACCTTGCCACGTGGATGGTGGCTTACCGGCGTCTTTACATGCTGCTTGTCCTGGCAGTGGCTGCAGTGTCTCCCCCTCCTTCTTCATGTTTCCCCAATTCTCCTCTCTCTTTGTCCCACCTATACTTCCTGCCTGGTCACTGGCCATCAGTGTTTTATTTATATAGAGTGATATCCACACCAGGCATGACTAAAGGTCAAACTGATCTAGGCATCTATCATTTAATCTCTCTCTCTCTCTCTCTCTCTCTCTCTCTCTCTCTCTCACTCACACACACACACACACACACATCATACATGCACACACTCATACACACACATACATACACATGTGTTGCTTTTCTTATCCCTGTCTTTTGTATCACATATCTTTTTTAAAGATCTTTTTTTGTTCTCTTTGGTGGAACACATTTTCTAACAATAACTTCAAGAATGATCATTTTCCTAATTGATTTCAGCTATGAACTTGACACAGCCCAGAGTAAATCTAAGGGAGTCTCAGCTGAAGGGTAGCCTGGATCATATTGGGCTATGGGCATATCTGTAGGCTCTCTCTCTCTCTCTCTCTCTCTCTCTCTCTCTCTCTCTCTCTCTCTCTCTCTCTCTCTCTCTCTCTCTCTGTGATTGATTGATTGATTGGTATGAGAGGCCTCTGGCCAAAGTGAGTGGCACCATACCTAGGCAGCTCTGTATAAGAAAGATAAATGAGCAAGCTAAAGGGAGCAAGGCAGTCAGCAGCATTCCTCCATGGCCTCTGCTTGATCTCCCTTAGTGATGGACTGTCATCTGGATGTATAAAGTGAAAAAAATCTTTCCCTTCCCAAGTCACTTTTGGTGGTGGTGTTTATCACAGCAAGGACAAAGCAGACTGGAAGAGTTAGTCCTCTGAATCCTCATCCACCTGAAAATGCCCATCACTGTTTTGTGCTCCCGGTCAAGTAGAGTTAGGTAAAGCATTATAGTTTAAAGCATCTCCCTTAGGACCGCTGGCTCAGGCTATCTCAGTGCTGGTGAGAAGTAGGCGGCCCAGTTAGCAGTTCCTTGCGGCTTCATGCTCTGGAATTCTACAATGATGTGTTGGAGTGTGACATTCTGTTACGCTTTTTGTTGGGTACCAAGCAAGAACTTTCAAACCAAGGCACCGGAACAACTTCTACTGTGTTTTGCTCTTTATCCCCCCCCCCCCCCCCCCCCCCCCCCGTATATGATACCCATCTCCGGTTAGATGCATATTGGAACTTCCGGATGTGTCTCCATGTTCTTAGGTTTTCTGCTGTTGCAACAACAACAAAACAAAAACAAATGAACAAACAGCCGGGCCTACTCTCTATCATATACATTTACCCCTCCCTTAGCGTCAGTGTCACATGGTGGTGAAGGGCCTGAGTTCAAATCCTGACCCAGCCACTTATGATTGTGCTGCTCTGGGTAAAATTAAACCTCTCTGTTCTTCTGTTAGTCTCATGCAAAATCTATATGCTAATAATGTTGGCTACTTCGTTAGGCAATAAGTATTAAATATGTAAATACCTGGATGTTTTCTTAGTCCACGTTGACTACCAAAATAAACTGCCTCAGAGTAGGTCATTTTAGATACTACAGAAATGCATTGCTTATGTGCAGAGGCGGGAAAGTCCAAAACAAGGCACCAGCACTGGAGTCTGTTAAAACTGCTCCTAGAGAGGACGCCTTTGTGTCCTCAAGGGCACAAGGGCACTGCTTTCCTTCACAGGGCTCTGCCTTCACGTTCTCATCACTTTCCAAGGTCACTGTCTCTTCACACCATCACTGTTGAGCTCATTCTTCAACATTTAATATTAAGGGTTCCACAAATATTCAGGCCACAGCAAATGCTTAGAAGAATATGTATGATTTATTATATTGATAATAAAATTATTATCTTAATCCACACAATTATATTAACAATTACTTGTTCAATCTACTATGTTTTTATCTCAATATCGTCTTTTAAACGTTTTTAGGTGTTTGTGTGTGTGTGTGTGTGTGTGTATGTGTGTGCGTGTGTGTGTGTGTGTGTGTGTGTGTGTGTGTGTGTGTGTGTGCATGTGAAGCACAGAGGTCAACATGGGATGCATTTCTCAATCACTCTCCACCTGATTTTTTGAGACAGGGTCTCTCCTTGCTCCTGGTATTTGCTGATTCAGCTAGACTAACTGGCCTGTGTGTCCCAGAGATGCTCCTGACTCCACTTCCCCGTACTGGGACTGCGGTATGTTGCTGCAGTAAGCCGTTTTTGCATGTGGGCACTGGGATTCAAATGCATGTTCTCAGGTTCCTGCAGCAAGCAGTGCACCCGCTGGGCCATCTTCCTAGCACCCATAAACCATGATTAAATAATCCTTTAATTAGTTTTGCAAAACACCATGTTTTATGAATGCATGTCCTGGATTATGCCTGGATTTAAAAGTGCACATTATAGGACTTTCTTGGCGTATTATCTTGGGTCTTGATTCAGTTTGTGGATTGAAGGCAGTGTCTTTCTTCTCTAGTAATATATTCCAGTGAACCATCGGTGACTGGGAGGTTGCCCATGTATGCTCATCTTTGTGTTCAGAACTCACTCGCTTATCTGTGGTGCTGTTCTGATTGTTTGCTTTGCTGTGTGTGGTCGAAAGAGGACTGTACAGGGCTTGGGGCATGCAGGCAGTTTGGGGTGGCCTTGTGTGTTCCTGTTTCTTCCAGTAATTGGGGACCAGCACCCAGCGCCAGCTTGCCTGGCTGGTCCGAGCACCTATGCTCAGTGCTGAAGCCGAGGGAGGAGTGTGCAATGCATCCCCAGCTATCACTGTATGCTTGAATCACCTTATCCTTGACCGCCTACAAGCTTGTTCGTCTCTGTGGGGTGAGGGCTTCGTGTGACCCAGGCTCTTCAGGGCCTCGCATGCTTTTTCACAGAATGATCTCCATGAATGGATCAGTGAATCAATGTTGTCCCTGGTTACTCACCACAATACTCACGCCTGTCCATGTAGCCTCAGTCTGCCCAAATCTTACCCATACAGATGGCTGCTTCACGGCCATCCAGACTTGCTGACTGAGGTCATCCAGACAGTGCTCTGGATAGGTGGCCAGTTGATGTTGCTTGTTTTAGAATCTTAATGTATGTTTAAAAATATTTTTCTGAGCTAGACGTGATGGCTCAGCACTTGGGAGGACCAAGAGTTCAAGGTCATCTTCAGCTATGTAGTGAGTTAGACGCAAACCTGGGCTACATTTTCAACCCTACACATGTTGTTTCTGATTTCCACATTGTGATTTGAGTTGGCACATGATGTATTAGTAAGCAACACTGAACGTAACAGGGAGAAGATGACCTCCTTTGACTTCTCTCTTTTAGAAATACTTTTAAGATACAACAATATTTCAAATACGTAAACATAACAAGAGCAATACATTAAATGCCCATCACTTGCAATCCATGTTTAACAATTCTGAGCATCTAACAGTACTTGCTTCAGCTTTTCAAAACAAATCAAGCCTGGTAGCTACCACGTGCTTCCGTGCCTTCCACCATTTCCTCTTCCTCCTCCTCACTGCCCAGTTGGTCTGTGCCCTTCCCGCTGGGCTGTTGTTATCCCATGTTACTCCACAGATAAACAGCAGCCCGGCTGCTTTCCTGGCTCTTCACGTAGGCCTGAATGGTCTCGGCTCCCCCAGTCCCTCAGATCTGTCAGATCCCGATGCCCATGTCGCTTTGCTGTTCTCTTTCCCCTGCCAGTTATCATCACGTATCTACAGCCGTCTTGGTTGCTGGCCCCTCGTTCCATGCTTCCTGTCTGCCTTTGTGAGGCGGGGCTTTCATGTTACCCAGGCTGTTCTGGAAGAAACTCAGAGTCTGGCGGAAGATATAGTCAACCAAAATGTAATGGTAGAGATTTCAATTCCATTATATTTAATTGCATGATTTCCTTTCTATAAGAGCAGGTGTGTTTAGTGTTATGGAGTATTCACCAGAGAAGACAGCGTGGACACGGGTTAAGCCAACAGAAAGTCTTTACTAGTCAGCCAGCAACTACACTGGGTGTTCCGGATCCCAGTGTAGCCCTGAGCCTTTCTTGGGGTGAGTTTTTAAGCATACACACACACACACACACACACACACACACACACACACACACACACACACCAAACCCAAACAAACAAACAAAAACCATGTCCTAGGTTGACACACCTCAGTTAACAAGAATAGTTAGCCAGAAGCATAACTACAGAAGCCCAAAAGCAAGGTTAGTCCATTCAGAGACTATCTCTATGGATGATGGACTTTGATGGATCGGGTCTTTGCTTTAGTTTTAGTTGGTGGTGCTGTTTACGTGCTGAGTTTTAGAGCCTGAATGGTACTTCTATCATGGAGTGGCTTATGCTAAGGTCTGGGGACTTCTTTTTACAGTAGTGATTTATGCTTTCTTTTAAATTAGACAAAAGGAGCCGGGCGGTGGTGGCGCACGCCTTTAATCCCAGCACTCGGGAGGCAGAGCCAGGCGGATCTCTGTGAGTTCGAGGCCAGCCTGGGCTACCAAGTGAGCTCCAGGAAAGGCGCAAAGCTACGCAGAGAAACCCTGTCTCGAAAAACCAAAAAAAAAAAAAAAAAAAAAAAAAAAAAAAAAAAAAATTAGACAAAAGGAAAAAAAAACTGTTGATAAGAGCACAGATTGTATTCGGACGGAAAGAAATGAGGCCATTTATGGTGGAACAGCTGAAATCTTTAGGTACCTGGTCTAAAGAAGGGAGTTTGATGTTCCTTCATAGGGCACGCAGAGCTCCGCCCAATCCCACCTCAGTTTTCACCTGGTCCCAAGATGTACCACCCTTCACCTGCGCGGCTTCCTCCTCCTCACTGTCCCTTACTCTCTAGGGTGGTTGCCGATCCCTCTTTAAGTAGCCAACTCTCCTGCCTAAGCCTGACTCTCAGGCTTCCTCTCTGGCTCAGAGGCGGGCCTTCCTCAGTAGCAACCACAACACTATGTACTATCCTGAACCAACTCTACACCAAAGGAGAATTTTGTGTCAGTTATTAGGGCCAGGGGAAAAGATCTTTTTTTTTTGGGGGGGGGGGGTGATGTTTCCAGGAACTCTGTATTAATTTTCCACAGGAAAAAGTGTCTATCTCCTATTTTCAAGTTTGAAGTTTTACACATCAGCCTGCTTAGGAATTTCAGTACCTAATCTAAAATGGCTTTCCTTCACCTGGAGACATGTCACCTGCTGCCTGGATGAAGGGTGAGAATAAAAAGATAACACACAAGGGCAGCAGCGGTGGTGGGAAAGACAGCCTTTATCCATTCCTTCACAGTGGCTCAGGGGTCGGCACCCAGTACCTGAGCCGAGTGACTTCATCAGGGGGTTCAAAGTCAGATAGATCCCTTTAGATATTTTAAAACATTAAAAAATGCTCAGCATATAACCTTCAGAGGCGCAGCTCCCCGACCACTGCTGACATTTGCATGCTATGGGAACAGCCTTCTTAGCATCATGGTGCGGTTCTACCGAGCATGGATTCACCAGAGTGAGTCCAGGACAAAACAGGCCCGCAGACCCTCGCTGCATTAGCAGGGTCCGCTCGTTGGTTCACTTGACGTATTCTGAAGCTCAGTTCACAAGTCATGATTTAAGAAGTGGCAGCAGCTCCGGTATTGGTGTACACTTGTAATCTGAGTACTTGGGAGGTGTTTGCAGAATGAGTTCAAGGCCATCCTCTGCTCCACAGTGGATTAGAAGCCACCCTGAAGTACATGAGGTCTGGTCTCATAACCAAACCAAGCTAACCAACCAATAAAATAAATAAAAGGAGCCTCTTCCCCCACCCCAAAGAAAACAAAACAGAAAGCAGAGTCAAAACCAAAACCCGCAATGCACTTGGCCTCTGGTCTTAGATGTGAAAGGACCATTCTCCGAGCTACTGGATTGAAGGGAGTGGGAAGAGTTCAGTATTAATGTTTTCTTCAAACGTATTTTGCCGGGCCGACCCAGGAGGGAGGAAGGTCTGCGCGGGGGCTGGGGAAGTGACTTCACACTTTTGATAACAGAAAGTCCTGTTATCACTGCAAACACCCAGCTTTTGAGTGAAAAAGCAGCGGGCCAAGTCAAATCGCTCGCATGTCACGTCTTACTCTCCCCAAGCCAAACTTTCTCCGTCAATCCGGGTAGGTCACTGGGGAAAAGCCGCAGAGAAGGAAACGCTGGCTTTGGCGGCAGTGTGTCGCCCAATTAATGTTGGTCTGGGAGTCACCTGAAGCCTTCGAGCTACTGCACCCAGGGAGCAAGCTTGCTTTTCAATTCGGTCATTTCCATGGGGAATTGCGGCACGCGCAGGTCCTGGGTGTGGCGATGTCGAGATGGAGCTCACATCTCCAGGCTTTCCACCTTCTGGCCAATCTACCCAGCTGAGAGAACCACGGATGATCCGGGCCTGCCTTCCTGCAACTCGGGAACGGCAAACGACCGCGACCCCGTGGCCACTGCCCGGTGCCAAAGCCGGGCTGCGCGCTCCGAGCGTGTGAGCTTCTCCCCAACCGGCTCTGCGCCGGGAGGCGGATCCCCTTCCCTGCGCACAAGTCCTTATATGCACCGGTTGCACCGGCCCGCCTTTACTCCAGCCCCACAAATAATTAATGGGGGACGGAGGACGGTGCTGTCTTTTCCCGCTGCCTCTCCTCACCACCTTTTCACCATTAGAGCATCTGAACCCAGTCAAGAAACCCCAAGATGCGATCGAAGGGCCATTTTGGTGCATTGCACAAATTGGACACATTAAAAAATAGCCTTCGGGTCCCTGCACAGCGAGGTTCAAGATCGGCTTTTCCGATTCAGCACTATTAACCCGCAAAAGCTGGGGCGGAAAGGGTGCGCGCCCCTCCCCCACCCTGGCTAGTGCAGAGGGACCCGGTCAGGAAGCGCGGCCTCTCCCCAGTCGGAGACCACGCCTCCTCCCCCCCCACTCCTCCCAGGAAGCGGTGATAGACAGTTCTGTGTGGTTCTCCACCCCCACCCCCCCAGCTGAGTGGAGGAGTTGATATGTCTCATTATAACAGCCAATGCAGCCGCCATCCACGCACAAGCAAAGAAGCATGTCCCATTTAAATACACCCACGCAGCCCCAGCGCCCTTAGCCGATCAGGGCGCGCAGCCCACACGCACCGCGGCTCCGGGCTTGGAGATCCGCGCAGGTCGGGCTCGGGATCCCGCGGATCGACGCTCTCGGAAGATCGGCATCGGACTCTTGTGGGGCCCGGGTGGGCGGGGGAGGCTGGGCCCCGGGCCTCTCTGGCGGACAGCCGCATGAGGACGCGAGCGAAATAGACCAGGGTGGAATTGCCAAGGCAGACGCTTCGGGGTGGTTTGGTCCATTTCTCCCGCGAAGAGTCGACATGGCGAGCGACTCCCCAGCTCGCAGCCTGGATGAAATCGATCTCTCCGCCCTGAGGGTGAGCAGAACGTGTTTTCTCCTTTCTTTCCAATGGTCTGGGGCTGGGCGAGGGAACGTGCCCTGGCTTCCTGTCCTGATTCCGGGGCAGCGGATGGGGTTCTAGGCTGAGCCTCTACCCCTACAGCAGGGGCTGGGCTGCCCTGGTGCTCCTCGGCTCTTCCCCGGCTCCGCAAGGAAGCTGGTGGAGCTTATGTCAGTTTCGTCTTCGGTCGGTGTAAGAGAATTACATGAAAGGCGTGTGTGTGTGTGTGTGTGTGTGTGTGTGTGTGTGTGTGTGTGTGTGTGTGTGTGTGTACCCGAGCAACCGTCTCCTGCCAAGGCGCGAGACCCGACTGCTCCTGGATGCAAAAAGAATCTCTTCAAGAATAAAGGCACTGGCCCCTCAGGGTTGCCAGCTACCTGCAAGATGCCATCGTGAGCCTAGCTGTCCCCACCAGCCGACCCTGCCTCTCCAAGGGACAACAATTGCTGTTCCGGGCTGGTCTGGTAGATGGCCACTGGCTGGCCTCCCGGGTTCTGCCTCCCGTGCGAGGGCTCCGGCTCCGCGCTTCCCCAAACGCCAGTGTGCACTCACCTTTATCTGCGGTTTGAACTCAGCCCTGCCTGTGCCTTTCTAGCTCGGTGACTGTGACCTTTCAGTTTTATGGCTGAACTTCAGCAGGTGAAAGGGACGCTTTAGCTGCTTCTCCCCACCACACCGGAACTCCCTGGAGAGACTGTGTGTGAGTGTGTGTGTGTGTGTGTGTGTGTGTGTGTGTGTGTGTGTCTCCCGGGTCTGTGACCAGTCCTTTGTAGAACACCTTCCCTTCCCCCAGCTCCTCTGCTTTGCCTTTACCTTCTCCTGAAACACCTCAGACGTCGTTCCATTGTATTGAATACGACTTTAGTGATCTAGAATCCATTTTGCTGTTGTTTGGAGATCATACTGCCAGGAATCCCACTGCAGCTTCGACGCTTCCCCACCCCCACCCCTAATCCCAGCACACTCCTTCGGGGAAGGGAGCCCAGCGTTCTTGCCATTTTAATTAGATGCTGCCTGCCAGGAAGGGGGTAAGGAGGGGTGGTGGCGGTGGCAGCAGGGATCTGAGGAAGATTGGACACCAATCTCAGTACGACTAGTTTCCTCCTCTCCCAAACTAAAAATAAAATAAAGAGCCAATGCATATGTTCGATGCCCCGAGGGTAGGTGAGACTGAAGGCAGGTGGCTCACGTCACCGACTGCCAGGATGGGGGCAAGTTCAGTGGTCCTCCGGAACACACTGTTAGACCGATGCTCAGTCTTGGGGCCGTTGATCTGTGTCTCCTGCCCTTACCTCTTTCTCTACAGACATTTATAAATGCTACCTACCTGTCTGATCGAAGTGGTACTTTTTCTTCAGGCTCTGTGAGCCTCTGTTCTGCCCACACCTTGAATCCTTGGCCCTTTCCTTATCTTTTGGTCCAGAGAGACAAGGATTCGGAGAGGCAGTGCTCAGGTTGAGAACGGACTGCCCTTTGAAACGGGCTGCGGTGATAGTGGGGCAGCAAGAGCTCATTCATGCATGATTACAGTAAGCTGACTGTTTCTCTAGAGCCCGAAGGCCACATCCAGAACCAGTGGGCAGCCGAGTGTGGGGGCTGGGAGCAGAGTGGGTGCTTCGGGCAAGCAAGTGTATGTGTGGCTCCCGCTTGCCCACTGTGCCCTCCTTTACTCTCTCCGGCTGGGAGTTACTGTGGGTGAGTTAACCAGGTGGACCAGTGGCCCAGACTTGGGGGAGAAGGAGTGGCTAAGAGGTAGGCCTGAACAATGAGCCAGGCTTGTGATTTAGCTGAGCCAGAACCATAGCATCATTCTCCCTGACGTGATTCTTAAGTTGAGGGGGGGGGGTTGGCTCCTGTGGGCAAGATGCCCAGCACAGAAGCTGCCATCAGAGCTACTTGGTTCACACCCCGGGGAGACCTGTGCCCTGCAATCTGTGTGTGGAGCAGGTATCTTTGCATGATGCCCTGGGATCGCTCTTTGTCACCCAGGAAGCTCAATGAACTCTCTGCCTGCACTGGGGTATGCCTAGAGCTCGGACTACAGCTCCTGGGGAGTCTGGGGAGCTGCTGGCTGGAAGACTTATGCAGATGGGCAGACACTTGTACTCAGCAGGCCTGGGAGCTTCAGGCAGTCTTGGGGTGGAGGAGGCCTGCAGATAGGTTTGTCTCCCAGGGCTAGTGGGTGGGCCACACACATCAGAGTGTAGAAGGTGACTGGCTCCCCAGATTTGGAGACGTTGATTCCTGAGCTTGCAGTAAAGCCTGTAAGCGATCACCTCCTGAGGAAAAGCCTGACCCCTGAAATGCAGGCAAGGTCAGTGAGTCAGCCTGCCAGCCCCTCCATGTTCCTGTGGCTCTTTAATGTATACAATCAATGCTCTTTGTAAACCCTGCGCTTGGGGATTTAAAGGCAGCTCCTGTCTAGAGAGGCCTTTCCCCTTCTGACTTTGGGGGCTCATTGTTCTCAGCCAGTGATCCCAGACTGGGCCCCGTCTAAAATTCCCCCAAATAGCAACAATGCATAACTCAAACCAGAGCAGCCAGTATCCCTACCACTTAAATCACACAAGATTTGGGTGTTGGGTTTTGTTGTTGTTTGTTTTGTTTTGTGCGTGTGAAATGAAGTGGGATCTTTCATTAGAAAACAGACCATCAGAATTCAACGTATTGAGTCCTCATCTCAGGGTTCATGAAGCTCAACTGAATCTTGGGTGTTGGGTAGGGATGGGTTCATAGATGAACGCTGGAAAAGAACTGGCCATTCCTCTCATGTGTCATCCAGGAGACTGAAGCCCAGAGAGGGGAAGTCTGTTGTCCAAGGTCACACAGCCAAAGGGGAGATAAAGCAGCTGGAGCAGAGAATCTATGGTTCCCGAGTCCTCAGTCTTCTTTCTAAGACACATCATCTGTAGCTGAAAAGGAAATCAGTGGCATGTCATCTGCTTGGGGGTCGGGGGAGGGGGAAGCCAAGAGAAGTCATTGGACCAGGGTCAAGGAATTTTTTTTTTTTTCATAAAAGTGAACAACCTGCTAGAAGCAGAGAACTTACCAATGCAGGTGAGCAGAGCTATTAGGCACCTTTGGAATTTATCCTGTCCTGCCTTCTTTCAGTCCCTTCTTCACAGGCAAATGGCAATCTAAATCACGTAGCACAGACAGTTGCCCTGCGTGGATAGCCTCTCAGTAACCCATCTCCATCTGAACATGTCCCAGGGGTCCTTCCAGACACACACATTATTCAGATGCCTCTGTGTGTGAGGTTTCTGGCGTTCATGCATGCTTTGTACAATCACTGTAGATGCGGATATTACATACAGTATTATGGACATAAACTCTGTCTATGTGGGTGTATGAAAATGTGTGTACATGCACACTGACTACTGCAAACAATCCCCTATTCAGACCTGGGCTTGAGTCATGCCTGCTTGAGACATCCCTGTATTAGAAGATGAAATTATCCACCATGATGCTCGACTGCCTCTGAGCGGAGCTGGCCAGAAAGCTTTTTGAAGATTAGCATGCTTCTGAACTGGAGCACACTGGCTCTCCTCAGCTTGGCCCACGGTGTCAGACATTCAAGGTCAGGGTGCTAATCCTGTACTTTCAGCTTGGAGCAGGACTCAGACACACTTTTCTGTTCGAACAGCATGAGATGCCTTACACCCACATTTCTATGCCCCCTGCCTTCCTGGCCTCGCCATTCTCAGTCCTCTTCCTCTCCTCCTCCCCATATGTGTGTGCAGTGTAAGCATATGTAAGTTGGTACATGCATGTGCACAGGTGTCATGCATGTGTGTGTGCATGTGAATGTAGAGGCCAGAGGTCAAGGTCGGGTAACATCCTCTATTTTTCTTACCTTTTTTTTTTTTTTAGTTAATTTTTTATGTATTCATGCATGCCAGTGCACCAAGTGCCTCTGGGAGCCTGCAGAGGAGGCCAAAAGTGGATGTCTGATCCCTAGAGCTGGAGGTAGAGATGGTTGTGAGTTGCCATGTGAGAATCACACTCAGGTCCTTCAAAGAGCTCTCATCTCCCTTTCTACTCTCACTCAACCTGGAGCCTACTGTTGGGCAAGACTTGCTCGTCCCCAAGCCCCAGCAACCTTCCCATCTCCACCCTGCCTCCATACCCATCCCTGCCACAGACAGGTGTTTTTCTGTGTGTGGCTGCTGGGGATCCAAACTCAGGTCCTCATGCTTGTGTGGGAAGCACTTGACCAACTGAGCCGTCTCAGACCCTAACCATGTCTTCCTCCATCAAAACCCAAATTGAAAACTTGATCTCACTTGGAAAGCTTGCATCTCTTGACTGCAGACTTCATACTTGTGTTACAAGGGGTGTGAGGTTCTCTTTTTGCCTCCTCACAAGAGGTTTGTTAAGGGCCATGGAGTCATTTGTGTTTGGATGCCTCCTTAGTTAAATAAATGACTGGGTGAGTGGATGAATGAAGGGCTGAGTATATGCGTGAATGAATGCATGTGTGAATGAGGTGGAATGGCCACGAGCGTCCGGATTCTCTGTGCACATCCTGTAAGTTCTGTGATTTGGGGCATGCCACTTAAGTGTCAGCAGCACAAAGATGGAAGGACAGCTGTTTGTCTTCATCCCCCTGGGGTCTAAAGTCAAAGACTCTATGGCAGAGCATCTAAATCACAAGGCAGCAAACAAATGGGTCATTCGATAGAACTTTATGGGAAGCTCCAACTCACCAACATTTGATCCCAGTGACTACGCCTGGCAGAAGATGCAGAAGGATGCTTTTTGTTTGTTTTTTGAGACGGGTTATTAAGATACAGCCAAGGATGGTGTGAAACTCACTCTGTAGCCTAGACTGGCCTTGAACTGTGAATGCTTCTGCCTTAGCTCCTGAGTGTTGGGAGTACAGGCATGTGCCCACCGTGTCTGGCTTAGAAGGCACATCATTTGAGTGTGTGTATGTGCATATGTGTCCATGCCTGTGGAGGCCAGGGGTTGATAACAGGTTTCTTCCTCAACTGTTCTTCAGTGAAGATGCCTCTTTTCAATAGCATTGAAACATCATTATGTGCTCACGTAGCCTGGTACACTTTTCTCGGGTCCTCAGTTGAGCTTGGTTCTAGGATAGACATCCATTCTAGAGGAGAAAGGACACTCAGAAGCCTTTTAAAGATTACTGTGTTTCTGGACTAGTATCATTCATCAGCCTTATTTGTGAAAGCACTTTCTCTTTCTTGTCGTTTTGTATGGATGACCCATTATTCAAACGCACACACTATATCATGTCTTTTCATAGTTTTTCTTTTTCAGAGAGAATGGAATGGAGTGGACACTTAAAAGATGATACATTAATAGCCTTGTGCTTAAAACCTGGTCAGGAGTCTCTTAGGTCTTAAAGAATTCTTGACACTTTATTAATTCATTGCCCCAGAGCACTTTATTAAATTTGGTCTACAATAGGATTTTGGTAAAGTTGTATGGACTGAGAAGGGTATCTTAGGTTGACAGGGCACAGCAGTTTCCCTCTAGATGACTTTGTTGTTCCTCCCAGACTGTGAAATATACTTTCTTTGCAATGACATGGCCTCTTAATAAGATAGGATGTATCAAGGGCTGGAGAGATGGCTCAGTGGTTAAGACCACTGGTTGCTCTTCCCGAGTATCCGGGTTCAATTCCGAGCACCCACATTGCAGCTCACAACTGTCTGTAACTCCAGTTCCAGGGGACCTGATACCCTCACACAGACATACATGCAGGCAAAACACCAATGAACATTAAAAAAAATAGGATGCAGCATCAGTTAGCAGAACATCAGTGAAATAGGCGTAAGCATTTTTAGTACTCATTATTAACCGGAGTAATCTTTAATACAAGGTCTAATACAAGCCTTGGTTTGCTGTTTGCATAATTGTCTACTTAGGAGGTCATGGGGAATTTCATTGATGAAAGCACTTCAGAAGCTGTTCCTGCTTCAGGTATCCCCTCCCCCCATCTCTAAGGCCCCCTGAAAGCTAGTCACTCTGAGTCTTGCTGGTTGGCCCTTTCTGCCTTCTGCTCCGAATGAATCCATACCCTCCCTGCTTTGACATGGCTCCTCTTTCAGGGGGAGCAGTCTTTCCGGGCTGCTGTGATGGAATCCTGGCCGTCATGCCCAGCTGGGTGAGGCATTCTTTATGCTTCTGACAGAAGCTGGGATAACTGGAGACTGAGAGATGCTTGAATGTCACATTGCTGTTTCCATCCTGGGGGCCAGGGTAGTTCTTTTAGAGGGAAATCTAAGCTAGTTTGTTAGCATTATGCTGAGAACTTCAAGAACATCTCCATGATATTTTTTAATTAAATGTTCTTCTGTGCATATAAATGTGAGGTTCCTATGCGGAAAGCTTGTGGACCTGTGGGATGGTTTCTCCCATTAGGATTAGAAGTTTGCTACCTTTAGAAAAGATAATCCCCTCTGCCTCTTCCTACTTGTTCAGCCTGAGCCCAGTTGTCCCAACATATCCTGAATCCTGAAAACAAACTTTCCCTCCACTTCAAGCATCAATATTCTTTCTGAACATCTGTTGTTTGATCCGATTGTCTCTGCTCTTCTCTGTAGCTCGTGGAATGAATGACTCTTCCCTGGGCAACACTCATGACCAGACCCACCTCCTACGTCTCCACCCCAGCCTTCCCCTGACCAGCCTCATCACGGCAGCCATGTCTGTCTTTTAAAGCATGGTCTGTTTTTTTTTTTTTTTAAATCAGGCCTTCCTTGACTTCCTAGCCTATGGACCAAAGTCCACACTTGAGCAAGGTCTAAACTAGTTGCCATTCAGCTGGTCTACCACCATGCTCTTTCATTTTAATAGCCAGCTTCCTACCAACACAAAGAACAATTCTTCCACCTGATAGAGTCTCCTTAGGGCACATCCTACCTTATTGTCCTTCCTGGTACCTGCTTCCCCAATAACAAACATACACAGGCCACAATTTTTAAACAGGTGTCCTTTTCTTTTCTCAAGTACAAGTTCTCTCTGCCACTTACAGATCTGACCTCATGCTTCTCTCCCAATACTCAGGATGTGCCTTCTTAGATCACATCTACTAGACAACAAGCCTCCTGAAAGCAGAGTGCATGTTGTGTCTCCCAGGGAATTCTCTCCAGGGTTTCTCACACAACGAAAAAATAGACATCATATTGACAACTATACATGGGCAGTCCTTTTAGAGGATCTGGAGGTGGGGCTGCCTACAGAAGATACAGAAACTTCAGAAAAGCAGTCCCATACTGGCCGAGGCACAGTCTCAGGGAACGTGCGTTCAATTATGCTCTGTAGGTAGCATGACTTGAGGGGACACTTTTTATGGAGAGTACACCTCCAGTGGATGCCTTGATGCCTGATACATACAATGCAGTTTTAGAAACAGTAATCATGAGAAATACAACGCCAAATCCTGTGTAGGAGAGTCCTTGTTTCTAGAATTTTCTTATCTCAAAAATTGCTTCAATTTCTTCATATTCTATCCTGAGAGATTTCATATTCTGAGAGTTAGAATCTAAAGGCTGGTTGTGTGTGTGTGTGTGTGTCCACATACTCACACCAAGGTGTTTTCAGTATTTTTTTTAATATCTTTGTGATGTTTAGGACAGCTTTTTATTGAAAAATAATAACAGGTAGGAAGGGTTATATTTCTGGAAATCCACTGGAAGATGACCTTAAATTTTTATCCTGACAGAGATAGCAATGGGTGGAAGGGGCTTGGAGATGGTAGGAGGTCTGTACAGGTTGGTTTTTGTCAAACTTGACACAAATCTAGATAAATCTGTGAGGAGGAAATCTTTGTTAAGAAAATGCTACTATAAGTTTGCCTGTAGGCAAGTCTGTAGGGCGTTTTCTGGATTTAAACTGATGTGAGCGGGCCAAGCTCACTGGGGGCAGTGCCACACTTGGGCAGGTGGTGCTGGACGGTCTAGGAAAGCAGGCTGAGCAAGCCTGGGGGGCAAGCCAGTATGCAGTGTCCGTCATGGCCTCCTTCTTCAAGCACTGCCTTGGCCTCTCTCAGTGGACTCAGGATATATATGTCAGAGGAACCCTTTCCTCCCCAACGCTGCATTTGGTCGTGGTCTTCATCATAACAATAGAAAGGGAAGTAGCACAGACTCACAGCGTCATGCTGGAGCATCCTTGTGACATGGCAACGCTTTTTCCCAGACAGAGTAATTTCAGTGGACAAGATAAAAGCAACGGTCTTTGAGGATGTTGTCTTGGAAGTAACACATCACAACTTCCTGCTTTCTTATCTGTAATTCAGGTTAGCCTTAGTCAGTGGGGAAGGGCACTACATGGAGTCATGTTGCCAGAGCCAAGCATCACCAAGTGCCTACAACAGAGGTTTGCTCTGATGCATTATCTCTTCAGATTGTGAGAGCCATGTGCTGACTCAGGGGCAGGTCTTTCCTATTTATCTCTAAGTCACCCACCCTTTGAGTATTTAATGCAGGTTTTTATTGTCTTTAAAATAATTATGACTATTTAGAATTACAAAAAAATATGTGCACCCCACTGCATCTAGAGCTTTGCTTTTAAAGAGATCTTGCTGTATGCATTATTCCTGGTGTTTAAAACATTGCCTGACACATGGCACATGATAAATACTCAGCAAGTAAATATTAGTCCAATTCATGAAGTTAATTATTTTATGTATAAAGGATCATATTTATTCATGTTGCCTCACACATCCAAAAAAATTGTGTGCCAGTTTCTGATAAAAGTAGACCACAGGCTAAAGCCATTGAATCATTCAGCTAAGGAAGGATGAAATGAAAATCCACACATCTGTCTATCAGTCTTTCTACCTAGTGCTTAGTGATGCATCTTATCTCTTCTGTAAGTAGGCACTGGAGCTCAGAGAAGTCCCCTCTCTTGCAGAATGAAGCCCCCAAAGCAGAGCTGGGGTCCGGTTCCTCCACATCACTCAACTGGTTTGCTAACATCCAGGCCATCTTAGAAAATCTGTTTTTCCTGCAGTACAAAAATAAACTTGGCAAAGTGTGGCCACAAAGATGCTGGCAAAGTTGCTTTTATATAGAAATAAAACATTCTCACTTGTTAAGCGTTCAGATCTCTGTAACTGTGGGGCGGAGGAAAGCACAGCCAGGTTCGTAGTATAGGTGAGTATCTCCCTAGACCGTGGTGCAGGCTCACCGGCCAGGAGGCTAAGACAGAATGTTTACAAGCTTGAGCCCAGTCTGGACACAGTCTTTACACCCTATCTTAAAACAAAAGAAGTTGTGCACCAGGGGCCCTGTAGCTCAGTGGTGGGGAGCTTGCTTAGTGTGAGCAAGGCTCTGGACCCTGTCTCCCTCATTGCATAAGCAAGCAAGCAGCCCATTAAATGAGTAAATGGCTAATATTTATGTGCCAAGAGAGTCTAACTTTAAGAGCTTGAAATACGTGTAGGGGCCAAGCCCTTGTGTGATCAGGGCGGCCCAGGGATTCCAGTGTCCAAAAACGCAGACTAAATGTGAGCAGAAACTGCTGGATTGTTAAAATTTTCTTTAACTGAAGAAACAAAGTTTCCTCTTCATTTCATTATAAAAGCAACTCATGGCCATTACCCAAAATTTTGTAACAATGAACAAGCAAAAAGAGGTTCCATATGGTTCTCATGATGACCACTGATATACTTCGATATACGAATTAGTAACTTTTCTTATGTATAGCTAAATAAATAGCTTTAAAAGAATTAAGATTGTATTTCATATATTAGCTGAAACCTGTTGTGTTAACTTAACCATCATCAAGGCCTCATGGTACAGGCCTGTAATCTCATCTACGTGGAAGGCTGGGGCAACATCGTTACAAATTCAAAATCTGCTTGAGCTACAAAGTGAGTTCAAGGCCAGTATGGGCAGCTTGAAGAGAGACTATGTTTCAAAATAATAATAATAATAAAAAGGTGGCTGAGGATACAGTATGCTGGTAAGTGTGGGCAAGGCACTCAATTCCTTACTTGCAAAACAAGCAAGCAAGCAAACACACACACAAACTGAGTCATCAAGCTTTCCCCATGCTATTGATGATTGTCTCTGATATGGTTTTTTAAAAAAATCCTCCTTTCTTGTAGGGTTTGAAGGAAAAAGACCCTACAAGCTCATAGGAGCAGAACTACTAGGCAGTGTGGCCTTTTTGGAGGAAGTGTGTCACTGGGGTGGGCTTTGGGGTTTCAAGTGCTCAGGCCAGGCCCAGTGGCTCTCTCTCTTCCTGCTGTCCACTGACCCATATGTAGAACTCTCAGCTCCTTCTCCAGCACCACGTCTGTTTGTGTGCAGCCATGCTTCCCGCCATGATGATAATGGACCAAGCCTCTGAACTTGCAAGCCAACCCTAATTAAATGTTTTCATTTATAAGCGTTGCCATGGTCATAGTGTCTCTTCACAACAATGGAAACCCTAAGACATTACTATAGGATATTTTAAAGTTACATAAAATCGACAGAATTCTGGCATATTAGTACTTGGAAAATAATTGGGCAGCTCCTCAAAATGTTAAATTTTAGAATTATGATTTGACTCAGCAATCCACTTTTAGTATATACCCAAGTTAGAACATGTATCCATACTGAAATGTGTATGGATCTTTAATGTAGCTCTAAGAAGGAAACCAATCTCCTATCAGTTAATGAGTAAGTAATATGCAGTTTATCACATGTTCATAGTTTTTATTGTCAGCTTGACTCAACCTGGCCCTAGAGTCATCAGGGAAGAGGGACTTAAATGGAGGGATTTCTCAGATCAGATTGGCCTGTGAACATGCCTGTCTCCGTTGAAGGTTAACGTGAGAGGGCTTACTATGGAACCTGTGGGCAGTACCATCCCTAGGCCATGGGTCTGGATTCTGTAAGAAAGCATGAGCCAGTGACTAGGCCAATACAGCATTTGTCCATGGTTTCTGGCTGAGTTCCTGTTCCAGCATCCCTCAATAATAGACCATGACCTGGAACTACAAGTTTTTTAAACTAGGTTTTCCCCTAAGTTGCCTTTGCCCATGGACTATCACAGCAACAGAGAGCAAAGTAGAACAGCATATGATGGAATAGCCTTTAGCAATAAAAGAAAGTGCTGATTTGTGCTACCATATGGATGAGCATTAGCCCAGTAAAAGAAGCCACACCACCTGTTGTATGACTGCATTTCTGAGAAATTTCCAGACTAGGAAAATCCATGGAGAAATAAAGTGATTTAGTGATTGCTGGAGCTGATGGTCTAAATACTCTTATTCAACTATGTAAATACAGTAAAAGTCACTGGTCCACTTCAAGAGAGTGAACTGTATGCAGTTTGAATTAAATCTCAAAAATACTCTTATTAAGAAAACACACACACAAAGTTGGTAAATATCTCTGCCTTTAGCATTCCTCATGATGAATCATGTTTCCACGGAGCTCCTTACCACTTCATCTTCCATATGATCTTGAAAAATCATATTATTTCATTTATAAAGATTTTAGTATTTATCTTAAAAATTCATGTCTAGAATTGTTATCATAACTAAAACATACTTAGTAGACTTTTAGTCAATGTTTAATTTTCTAATCATATTTTTAGAATATTTAGAATTTTACTACAAAGATGTGTCATAATATTTAATTCTGATTGATGAAGTTGGAGACCATATCAAGCTTTTTGACCCTTATAAATAGTATTTCAATAAGCATCTTTATAAATAAGTTTTTTCGTGCCTCCCTTTCCCTAGTGTAATTTCTTGGAAGTGTAATTTAGAGTAAAAGCAGGAAGGTTCTCAACATTGCTAATTTCTTTTCCAATTTCCTAGGATGTATGTGATATCATTTGTAAACAAATATGAAAAGCTTAGAAAAAGCAATTAATTTACCAAAGGAAGGGTACAGCGCTGCTAAATGGCTGAGCATAGGGCTGACTCGTGTCCCCAAAGCCACTTCCCCACTGGCACCCACGTAGCTGTCATTTCGTGGATGACCCTGGTCAGAAGGTCAGAACTAGGAGAACTCAGTGTTGGGCACAAGTTCCGTCTCGCTATTAGAAGTTATTTTCTGAGGATTTCTTCCTTATGATGATACTGTTATCTTAACCAACAAACACCAACTCAGAATGCAGACCTAATCACACGCTGATGTTCTCTCACCACTCTCCCTGTGCAATGCATGAAGGAGATGTTTACAACAAATCTGCCGTTATTTTTGGAACGTCCTCCAGCAAGTTTGTTTTAAGTGACTTGTGGTGCCAGATTCAGAGTTTTGTCATTTTTAGGAATCGGAGAACGCTGCATCTGGGGGTTTGACTTAAGATCGCATATGATCCAGAAGCCAGTAGAGAGGACTTTATCTCCCAGAGAGTTATTTAAAATCTTGGTTATAACATACTTTTTATAAGAATTTAAGTATTTCAGGATTACAGTAGAGGGTTTAGAGTATAGTTTAGGTGGAGAATTTGTAAGGCCCTGGGTTTGATCATCAACTCTGCAAGAAAAAAAAAGATTACAAGGAGAAAAGGAGAAGATGGAGAAGAGAGAGAGAGAGAGAGAGAGAGAGAGAGAGAGAGAGAGAGAGAGAGAGAGAGAGAGAGAGAGAGAGAGAGCTCGCATTCTGGAGTACACCCTGATACTCCGCCTGGTTTATAAGTAAGAAACTATTAAAACTGGAACAGTTCTATGGCTGTCAGTCATGTGGGGCCAACTGCTTTGATTTACTAGCTTTTATGAGCCAACCCTCACCTTAAAATGCCTACAAATTATTTACGCCCAGGGTAATATGCAGAGCTTCACATGGACATGGTTTCAGCATTTTTACCTCTAGGTATTTTTGAGCTGCCTGTAATCAAGTTATAGCAGGGAAGAGGGTGGAATAGGTTGTAAGCAGTAATTGCAAACTATATTTAAACAATAATAATAATATTTAGCATTTGTGGGGTACTTTATATCTTCAAAGTAGTCGCAAACATTATCCAATTAAACACCCTCTCTGATTATAATCTGGATAGAAAATGTAGTTCATTCCCGAACAGAGCATGAGAACGCATTTGGAAGTTGGTGCTGACTATTCTTTGGAAACCAATGCAACGCTAGGCAGTTAGAGAGTGAGGTGTTCGGGGTGCTGGGTTAAGCCTGATGGTGGCCTTGGCACACACCTGCACTTCATTGATGCCCTTGCTTGACCCAGCTGGTTGGGGTGATCTGCTCATGTCAAGACTCATGTCAACTGTGACTCTGGTCCTCAGAGATCTGAAACACAAACAACACTAATTTAGAGCTGAGTTCCTATATTCTAGTGTGTGCCCTGGCCTGAGATCAAGCTGCTGTAGTGAGTTAAATGGAGTAGAGAAAGGCACGGAGGCATGACTGTGCCCCGTGGCTTCCTAATTTCTTTTGGTAATAGACTAGATGGCACAGTCAGATACATCATAAAGAAATGCATCGAAGAAATGAAACATCTCTAACGTCTCCAGTTTGACTGTGTTAAATACTTCTCACTGCTTAGGACACAGGTCTGAGCATTGTCTCCTTATGGGTATAACTTCATGTTTGCTGAATTTTGACAGTGATCAGAACAAGGACCCATGCAGTTTACCCAGCAGGGAACAGAGAACTCAGCAGCGTGGATTCTTAGTAGATGGTATCCTGTGCATTATTATTTTCCCTTATCCCCCTCTTTTACATCTAGTGCATTTGTGCATATCATTCATGTAGATCTGTGTGAGGGGGTATGTGTGCATGCATGTGGAGGGGATCTCCCCACCGTAAATTTAATGCAGGGTTTCTCACTGAACCTGAAGCTCACAAATCCAGCTAGATGGGCTGATGAGTGAGTGACGCTAGGTGCCCACCTCTCCCCACCCCCTTCCCCAGTTCTGGTGATACAAATGCATGCTACCAGGCCTGGCTTATTACTGGGGTCCTGGGAACCAAACCCGGATGCTCATGCTTGCAGAGCAAGCACCTTACTGACTGAGCCATTGCCCGGGCAATGTTATTTTGTTCAGTAAGTTTATTCAAGATGCAGAAAAACCCTAGCTTCTCACGGTTAAAAAGATGTAACCATCTGGTGTCAATCTCTTCATGGAAATAAGGATTTAATTTAAAGCCCCAGTAGGTGTTGACATTTGCCTGAAGGCTAAAGTAAAAATTAAAAAAAAAAAAACAAAACTTCTGGGCCAGCAATATAGCTCAGGGAATAAGGGCACTTGTTGCTAAGCTGACCTGAGTTCAATCCTGGAGCCAGCATGGTGAAAAGAGAGAATTAACTCTTAAAAGTTGTACTCTGACCTCTGCATCCACATGTACATGTTCATGTGCACATACATACACAAACATAGACAATCATTCAATCAATCAGATGCTTAAAAATGGAATCAATATTTGCATATTCTCAGCCCTACTTCTACTTGCAGACTGTGATGGTTGCTAATTGTCCACCTGACTAGAATCTCCTGTGAAGGGAGTCTCCAGTAGGGATTGTGTTGACTAAGCTGGCCTGTGGCATGTCTATGGCGATTATTTTGATTAAATTAATGGAAGTAGTAAGACCTACCCCCTGTAGGCAGGGGATTCTAAACTGGGTAAGAGAGGAGTGTAGCTGAAGTTTTCCTGGTCCTGCCTGGCTCCTACAGCCCCATGGTCAGGACAAATCTCTCTCACCTGCCAGTCCCACAGCTGCTCAGACCCAAGTAAACACACAGAGGCTTATATTAGTTATAACTGCTCAGCCAGTTATAAGCTCAGGCTTATTACTGACTAGCTCTTACATTTAAATTAACCCATAATTCTTATCTATGTTTAGCCACATGGCTTGTTACTTTTTCTCAGTTCTGCCTTGTCATCTTGCTTCCTCTGCGTCTGGCTGGCAACTCCTGACTCAGCCTTCCTCTTCCCAGAATTTTCCTCATCTGCTTATCTTCTCACCTATACTTTTCATATGGCTACTGGTCAATCAGCATTTTATTTGTAAACCAATCAGAGCAATACATATTCAGAGCATACAGAACATCCCACAGCACTTTCCTTTTTTTGTCTAATCAAAAAGGAAGGTTTTAACTTTAACGTAGTAAAATTACATGTAACAAAACAGTTACCAAGCAAAAATTACAATTACAATATCTAGTCTATTTGTATTTGACAAAAATACAGAAAATATTCTATCTATTCTATATTTGTGAGTCTAAAGATTCATTATCTAATTTATCTTTTATCATAACCAAGGAAAATTATAACTACCTAGTCTTCAGTTGCATCAAAGACCTCAGAAGGATATAATATTACCTAAGTAAACAAGAAAAGCATTGTAAGCAATTTCCAAAATTCTGGAAATGACAGAGACAGCTGTCTGCCTGGACAGTCGTCCAAAGTTCCTCTGTAATGTTGTGGCATCTATCTTCAGCCTATAGGCTTAGAGTTTTTTAGTCACCTCTCCATGTGTCCTGTAGAATATCTGGTAGTATCCTCTGAGAAGCAGGAACCTGAAGAACCATCGCATCTTACAAAGTTCAGTGGTCATTTTCCTATGGGTCCTGCATGTCCAGTTTATATAACATACTGTCAATCAGTCAACGCAAGGGCACTTTTTTGCCCAGTGGCTAACTCTTGCCACAAAGAAAGCAAATTCCATAATGAGTTTCTTCAATGCCTATTATCTTCTCTGAAGTAGATTGGGGTTGCCAGGAGCTGACATGTCTCAATGTTCAGAGAGTCAAAATTCTTAAAACATTTTAAATGCCATATTCTGTAGGTCTTTGAATTGTGTTCGAAGATTATTTACCTAATTGAAATATATCTATGTATACCTAGAAAACTTAATATAACTACAAGTTTGATTATCATAGATGATTAACTATTAATCTGTATTTCTCAACTATATACTACAATTTCAAATGAGTTGCACAAGCAAAATACTTTAAACAAGAGTAGAAATATACATACAGTATAACAAAATTAACTTTAAATTTGCATCAATAACTAAAATCCATAGAAATGTAATACATTTTCACACAAATTGTTGCTCTTTAAAAGTAGATTCAATAATCTACCCTTTTATCCTATCACATCTATATCCTATCCCCCTTTTTTCTTTTAGAAAGATATTGACTATGACCAATAACAATTTGTAACCAATCTCTAACAAAGACTAATATCCATAATTTACTTTTTGGGAATGTGGGCAAAGTTTTCTAGGCTACTTCCTGCTGATAGGGGGTGCTGGTAGTCTTATGGGGATCCTGATAAAATTTGAGTCAAGTTCTGGGAATACTGGCTATAACCTTTGTTGATAGGTACCATCTGTTAAGGTTCAGGAGGTCTGGCTTGATGAAATCTGATCCATCTTAACCTGGGACAAATCCATAGCCTCTTGCTTTCTGTGGAAACAAAAGCAGAGCCTCCTTTCCAAAGCAACATATCCTTAGATTCAAATTTTGAAGTCAAGATACCTTTAAAAGGTCCAGGAAAGGCTCAAAGCTACATAGAGAAACCCTGTCTCGGAAAAACAAACAAACAAAAAATACATATTGGTTTAACTCAGAAGCCTTTATAATTAAATGTATTCTGAAGTTAAAAATCCCAAAGACAATATAATCCAGACTCTGTGATTTCCATCTTTACTTGGCTTATTTTTTATATTACTTTTACTTTCTCTTTAAAGACTTTATTTTTTAAAACTTTATTTCTTTACATAACTGTCTATATTCCTTCTCCTCTCTCTTCCAAATGTATGTAAATTTTTACACACATTGTAAACCAATTAAAGTTTTATTTCATCTAAATCTGCCTTATTGTGAATCTAGTGCTTTTAACTGCAGTGGTTAGTACTGAAGCAGAAGCCTTGGCTGCTGACTCCACCCACTTCAGCTTCCCCATATGACCACCAGCTCTGGGAGCCATGAGTATCAACAACTCTTGGAAGCAGTGAGTGTATGCCTCCATCAAAGCAGCATATAGCCCAGAAACCATTTTTTTTTTTTTCTGTACTAGCAAAGGCTAAATACACCACACACCATGCTGTGTGGCATGGAGATGCCTCTGTGTACTGTAGTGGGAATCCACAGCCATGCTGCTTACTGCTTAGCTCATGGCAGCTGGCGGCCAGCTCCATCTCACAGACCGCTGTCAGGAGATGAGTCTGTGCTGCTGCTGGTATGAGACTGCGAGACTAGGAAGCCCAGTGTGGCTCTGTTTCTGTGCATTCAGAATCTTTAAACTTTCTTAGGTCTATATGGCTCAAAGCCCCACATTGGGCACAAGATGTAGCTGAAGTTTTCCTGGTCCTGCCTGGCTCCTGCGGCCCTGTGGTCAGGACAAATCTCTCTCAAGTGCTGTGCGATGTCTTTCTGTATGCTGTGAATAAGTGTTGCTCTGATTGGTTGATAAATACAATGCTGATTGGCCAGTAGCCAGACAGGAAGAATAGGCATGAGGACAAGCAGACAAGGAGAATTCTGGGAAGAGGAAGGCTGAGTCAGGAGTCACCAACCAGACACAGAGGAAGCAAGATGACAAGGCAGAACTGAGAAAAGGTAACAAGCCATGTGGCTAAACATAGATAAGAATTATGGGTTAATTTAAATGTAAGAGCTAGTCAGTAATAAGCCTGAGCTAATGGCCAAGCAGTTATAATTAATATTAGCCTCTGTGTGTTACTTGGGTCTGAGCAGCTGTAGGACTGGCAGGTGAGAGAGATTTGTCCTGACCATGGGGCTGCAGGAGCCGGGTGGGACCAGGAAAACTTCAGCTACAGAGGAGAAAGGGAGAGAGCAGCAAACATGCATGTATTGCTGTCTGTTCCGGATTGTGGATGCCATATGACCACCTCCCTCCAGCTCCTGAGTCTTTGACTTCCCTGCTATAATGGATCATAACCTGCGACTGAGCTGAAATAAATCTTTTCGTCCCTAGGTTGCTTTTGTCAGTTTTTGTTTTGTTTTTGTTTTTGTTGGTATTAGGGTTTGAACCTAGGACCTTGCACATGCTGGGCAAGCATTTTCCTAGTGTGCTACATCTCTAGGCCTTGTCAGCTGGAAAAGACACTAAGTCAGAGCCTACGTCATTACTGCTTTGTTTGTTTTTGTTTTGACCAGGATAACAGAATGTGTCTGTGGATTTCCTTATTGAGAAACCCAGTGAATCTCATTGTAACAACCCATAAACACTTCCATCTCAGTCCCAGAAGTGCCCCATGTTGTTATTCAATCCCCAGTTGTTAGATAAGCAAACTGGTTATGTTGCCTGTCCGTTTGTTTGGAGGGAATTTGATGCCAATGATGGTTGTCAAAGCAAGTGTATGTACAGCTTGACACTGACTATGCATCCAAACTTTATTTCACACACTACTAAGGAAGTTGCTTTTGGAAAGGCCAATTGATGATCTCTTCTTAGAACATGTTTATAAAAGGGAAAAGGGATGGTTTGTCATGAAAATCAAATCTTGTTGAAGATGACTACATCCTCCCCAATATTGGTGACTTGGGGGAAGAGTTCCAGCTTTCTTAGATATTGAAGTGTCAGGGAGTTAGTTGCTCAACCATTTTTCGTCAAGACTATTAGCTGCTCTCAAAGAGGGTAGCACATTCAGTCCCCTAAAATATCCCGATGGGAACATGGGAGGGATAGTTATTTTCTAGTGGCAGTGACTTCACCGGAACTTGATCTGGACTCCCTGTCGCTCCTGGTGCTTGTGATCTCTGTAGAAATAATTCAGACTATACAATAGTGCTGAGTGTAGAGTAGATCACATTCCCAAGGGGCGAGAATGGACAATGGCCAAAGAGGCCACTGTGCCAAACTACATTTTAGGCAGGGTTTCTGTTATTTCGAAAGTCTGCCCGTGGGGCTGGGTTTTGTTGCTCAGTTGGTAGAGTGTCTGCCTAGCAGCACAGAGACCTTCGTTAGATCACCAGTACACACAGATCAGCTGTGGTCATGCATGCCTTCCCTCCCAGCACCTGCAGGAACAGGTTGTCCTCAGCTACACAGCAAGTTCAAGGCCAGCCTGGTCTACATGAGACCCTGTTTCAAAACAGTAACGATGGAAATGCCTGCCTAATGTCTCATATGTTTTCCTTATATCTGACTAGCTACCTAACAGTGATGCCACAGGCCTTGTGGGAGGAAATGATGCATTTGAAACTGCTGCAAAGCCTTTTGCAGGGTTCTGGTCCTGGGGCCTAGATGCTAAGCAAAGTCAAAACCAAGCACTTTCTCTTCCCAAAATTCCAGTCCCCTCTTATCTAACAGCAGGCCTAGAATCAGGCAGCGAGAACTCCACTTTCTTTCTGGGCAACAGAAAGAGCTCTGTGCTGCCTGCGTGGACTCAGCACCCAGGCGCTGCCTGGGTCAGCCATGGCCCAGGTGTGTTCATCCTCTCTCCTAGGGTGGCTATGAATTTGGCCCAACACAATTATAAGCTTACTATGTTATGAGACTGGAGGGCTGGGCTCTATTTTGTAACTTGATTGCATGTTACTCAAGCATGAACTTTGTAGATGGCCATGTCATCATGCCACAAAGTCCAAAGTTTGTATGTGCCTGGAATTTGGGGTCTGACCATAGTCTGTTTTCTCAGGGAGTACTTGAAAGATGTAACTGGCACTAGTATTGGCTGTAGCCATCATTTCTTGAATCTAATCAATTTTTGTTTAGGGAGGAGAACTATAGGTGTGGCATTTGGAAGGTCACGTGTTTTAGAGGAGGGACTGGAGGAAAAGGAATAGTGTTTCTTTAAGTCTTCATAACTCACTCCCAGTTTCTCCTTGTTTTTCTCGAGTGACTGAAATCTTAGGGGACCTGCCCAGCTGAGCACCTAATCCTCCCTGTCACCAACTGCACTCCTAGGTAATTACTTTAGGTCCTCACTGCTAGAAATGAGAAGGGACCCTCCCCAGAGGAAGCACCTCTGTGAATACAAGGAACTGTGCAAGTTCAGTGGAATAGGGTGATACTTGAAATAAGACCTCAGTGAAGCCAACACGGGAAACCTCACCCGGCCCGGACACGGACAGGATTGACAGATTGATAGCTCTTTCTCGATTCCACAGTGGTGGGTTTTCTGTGTGGGAAGAGGGTGCAGGCTTTGCCACATCTCTCGTAATTCACGTGAATGTCTGCAAAGTGATGGCTTTATGTTAACTTGACACAAGCTAGAGGTATTTGAGAGGCAGGAACCTCAATTAAGAAAATGCCTCCATAACGTCAAACTGTAGACAAGCCTGTAGGGCATTTTCTTAATTAGTGATTGATGGGGGAGGGCCCAGCCCATGGTGGGTGGTGCCATCCCTGGGCTGGTGGTCCTGGTTCTTTAAGAACACAAGCTGAGCAAGCCATGAAGAGCAAGCCAGGCATTAGCACCCCTCCATGGCCTCTGTATCACCTCCTACCCCCAGGTTCCTGCCTGTTTGAGTTCCTGTCCTGACTTCCTTCGATGATGAGCAGTGATGTGGATGAGTCAGCCAAGTCAACCTTTTCCTCCCTGACTTACTTTGGTTGTGGTGTTTCATCACAGCAACAGTAACTCCAGCTAAGACACAAAGGGGGCCTGGTGCATTCAAAGCTTCCTGTGACTATTAGGCTCTCTGTCCTGTGAGGCCAGGCCTCTATTTTCTTTTCTGCATGTGGTTCTCTATTTTGTGTCTCATCCTCTGATACAGAACTAACAGTCTCAGACTCAAAGAAACTGGCTTCTGACCTCCTGTGCTTGTGGGTAATTTGTAGGATTCACAAGCAGGGTTTTGTCCTCTTTGGGACTCTGTTTCATGTGTGAGGCACATTCTTGTTTGTCTTGCTTGGCTCCTTGATAACTCTCTTTTGATAAATGTTTTATCCCTATGATTATTACCTTTGGCACTGACTTGGTATCACCATTTTAAGTATGCTTTCAAATAACGTAAAAAATGCATTAAAGGGTAATTTGGAAGGTGAATAAATTGTGAGACTAAGTGAACTCTGCAGTTCAAAGGTCATCTTTTTTTTTTTTTTTGGTTTTTCAAGACAGGGTTTCTCTTGTGTAGCTTTGCGCCTTTCCTGGAACTCACTTGGTAGCCCAGGCTGGCCTCGAACTCACAGAGATCCGCCTGCCTCTGCCTCCCGAGTGCTGGGATTAAAGGCGTGCGCCACCACCGCCCGGCTTCAAAGGTCATCTTGACCAGACCTCAGCTATGGTGCATCCATAGCAGAAATATAGATGAATTTAAAGGTACAGCAGACCTTGGAATGTGGATAAACTGGTAGACTTCTGTGTTACAGAGAGGATAATAGCGTGGGCCAATACCTGGGAAAATAGTTGGGCTTATTTTTGAAAGATTAAATGGAAACTTTCTATGCATGATTCCTGTTCTAGATACCTACATAAGCAATGTGAAAACATACCGCCTTTTAAAAATGTGGACATGACTGTTGGTTGTAGAGTTAATTCTTATTGGTGAAAAGGTGGCAAAACCCCTCAAATATCTTTCAACTGACAGAAAGGGCAATAAAATATGATTCTAAGCAATGGAATACTAGTTGGCAATAAAAAAGAAGTGTGGATACATACTGCAATGTGAAAAAATCTTTTAAAAACGCCACAAAGGGAATGAAACATGGATGTTGCTCGTCATGTGATTCTGTTTGTCTGCCTCTTGGAGAAAAGGCAAACCCAGAGACGGAAAGCAGGCTAGGGTGAGGACAAGACTGCAAGTGGCATGATGGATCGATCTCTGTAGAGCAACAGAGACGTGCCAAAATGATACGAGCGAGTTTGGTGGCATCTAAATTACACCTGAGTCAAGCGGGAAGATGGACTGTGCTGGACTGCGCTTTACATCAGGACCAGCTCCACTGCTGCATGGGCAAATCCCCTATCAGACCACGAAGTGAAATTTCCAGGAAGTTCACCTCTTCACCACCTGAAGGGGGCAGACTCTGGTGCCGCCTTGTGCTTATGTGTGTGTGTGTGTGTGTGTGTGTGTGTGTGTGTGTGTGTGTACATATGTGATTGCACATGTGTAATAGTTATACTGTTGCACAGGACATTCATAATGTTACATGCATTATAAAAGGTACAGATTTTAGATCTGTTTGCCATTCCACACACCCTGGACCACTGTTTCATTGAGTGTCAGTCATCTCACTGCAGCTGCATTTTACAGTCACCCACGAATTGAATTTTAGAGATGTGGAAGCTGACGTGTGCGTCAGGCAGCTTTGGATGTTGTTCCTCAGGTGCTGTCCACCATATTCTAAGAGTCTTCCATGGACCTGGGCTCACCACATAGGCTAGGCTGGCCCACTTGAGCCCCAGGATCCCATCCATCTGTACCTTCTCAGCCTAGGAATTACAAGTGTGTGCACCTGGCTTTAAAAAACCAAACACAACATTTTCTTAAAAACAAAAGGGCTGGGGATTGCACTCAGGCCTTCAAGCCTATGTGGCAGGCGCTGAGCTATCGACCACTGCTGCTTTCTACTTGCCTGCCTGGGATCCTGTGCTCCTGAGAGTGTGTTGTATTTTACAGACAGAATTATGGCTTCCTTCAAGGTAAGGAACTACAGACAATGAAGCCTTGCTCAGAGGAAGCAGGGCTCTGGAGCCAGGACCAGGATGCCGTGTCTGCGGCCATTCCTTGCTAGCTTTCTCCTTTCTTCCTTTCTCGGTGGCGGGTGCAGCGTCTCCTCTCTGCTGTCCCTCCAGCCTGGAATCTTCTCTGGACCTGGTAGTACCAGGCCATTTGTCTCCCGCTCCTTTCCCCTGAAGGACATTGTAATCCCTCGGAAGGCAAACTCTGTCTGCGTCCTTCTGTCTTTTCATTCAGGAAATGAATACTTCTTGTGACTCACAGCAGAAGCTCAGCTCCCACCTTGGCAAGTCCTTCTGTGAGCTGACCACTCCCCACCCCTCTGTGGTGTCAGTATCTCCCACCTACTCTCGCTCCATAGGCAAATCACTGTTCCTTCTGTAGTTTTCAAATCGTCATGAGTTACAGAGTGAGTTTAATGTGTTGTAAACAATCACCTCTTAGGGAAAAAATTAGTTGTACTACAGTAGAAGATTCCCACCATGTGTGCTGGTTAATTGTCAAGTTGGCACAGCCTAGGATCAGCTAAGAGTCTCAATGAAGGACTGTCCGCATCAGAGTGACTTGTGGATGTGTCTGTGGAGCATTGTCTTTATTACGTTAATTGATGTGTGAAGAACTGCCTACAAGTGAATTTGGGTTTGAGTCTTGGATTATGTAAAAAAATAAAATAAAATAAAAAAGGGAAAAATGAGCCGAGGAAAGGCATGAATGCATTTATTTCCCCCTCTCTGCTGCTTGACTGCAGAGATCATGTGACCAACTGTCTCAAGCTCCTGCCATTGTGGCCTCCCCAACAGTGAGGGCCTATAACCTTCACTCGTGAGCTAAAACCCTTTCTCATAAGTAACTTTTGTTGGGGCATTTCATCTCAACAACAAGAAAGGAAACAGAGTCACTCTGCATCTATTGTGTATCACTTTAGCCTGTAGATTCTATTTCTTATGGTGATTGCTGGCCAGATGTTTGGATTTTCACTGTTCTTGCTTTAGCCATAGACCGCGTAAGACTCAACTAAGGCATCCACTTTACAAGCTGTAGCTGAGGAAATCACACCTGGAAGCTACAAGTCTGTACCCCTGCAGCATCCACCTGCATCCATCTACAGTGCCAGGGAACTGTGATCAGCCCACTCCTGCTGCCTGTCTAGCACACTTAGGTCTCTTACATCTCCTAAAGGGTAGGCATGGTGAGGGCTGGCAGCCAGGGACACACGAGCTGCCGTTTATCCAGAGGTGGAATGGTGTGTCCTTCTGTTGAGAATCCCTCACCTGATACCAGCTCTGTCTCAAATGGCACTCCATATTTTAAAATTTATTTAGCTTAGAGGAATTAGATCCATTACTTGCTACTTTACATGACGTTCAATGATGTTTGATATCTGCATAGCGATTCCAGGAGGACACGATGCTCAAAGCAGTTCCTTTCATTGAAGCAACAGCAATTTCCAGTGTTCCGGGAGCAGGAGCCCTGTGGGTCACACTGGAAGGTAGCAATCACGGGGAGATGTGGGGTGGTAGCTCTGGTAGGCCAAGGGAGCTGTTGTGGACCGTAGCAGCCACTGTGGTCCAGAACCCCTGAGAAATGAGGGAAGAGGAGACTCAAGCTGTTCAACAGCTGGGACAGAGCTGGCCAGGAGTTTGGTGCCAAGGACCACTGTGGTCTTTCCTCCAGACTGGCAGAGTTCTGAATAGAACAAGCAGACACAACGCTGTCTACGAGGTATGGAGATACTGGAGAGGCGGGGAGAACTGAGCCCTTACTGCAGAGTAGTTAGATGGCAGGAGGTGCATCGAGCTAGCAGAGACTCAGGGACCGTCTGTGCCAGGTGCTGGTGCAGGGCCTGGCAGGCAGGTGGTTTAGCCAAGAGCTCTTGTCTCAGTTAGGCTAGGGCGGCCATGCAGTGATCTCTGCTCCTGGAGTTGGTCATCAGCTCTGCAGTTCTTACATCGAAGGAACACATGACTGTACTCAAATTGATCTGCAGTAATTCATATAGTAATGATAGAATACTAAGACTTACTACAATAGTAATAACGGCAGCTTTATTATTCATCACTATATTTACATTATAATATTCCACATGTTATAAAAGGTACAGATATGTTATACCATTTGCTGTGTGATAATTACTGGACTAACCCCATAATAGCCACTGAGTTGTCTTATTGATGGCATATTTTGAAGTGATGTGCTATTCTAATTTTATAGGTGTAGAGACAGGTGTTTCCAAAATGATAGACCCTGGTTTTGAACCCGAGTTGGGATGAATTTTAAAGCCTAGTAAACGCAGACATAAAATGAAAACTCTGTGTTATTGTTATACCCCATTTTAAAATTATATAGTGGAGGCACCTTTTTAGTGGCAGAACTTTGGTGGGCATTCCAGGGAAGTGTGTTCTTTGTTTAGGAGAGATTTGGGACTCTGGAATTGTATTATGGAGCTGAAATGAGGCGGGAAATGAGCCTGGAACATGAGGCCAGAATAGTGGCCCCAGCAAGGGAGCAGCTGGGATGTAGTCAATGCTCCACACCCTAGCTTCGCCCTGATCAGCTAGGAAGCTCTGTCACTTAGACACTCTTGTATTAACATCTCAGCTGCAGTGGTCCTCAATCTGATCCCCAGGGTAGTTGTAGACTTTTTGTCTTGCTCTGTTTATACTGTGTCACCCGCTTCTCTCATTTCACAGCCATTTGACTGCATAGCCATTAGTTGTAGCTAGAGTTTTCCTGCCTTGCCCACAGTCAGGACAAATCTCTGTCACCTGCCAGTCCCACAGCTGCTCAGACCCAACCAAGTAAACACAGAGACTTATATTGCTTACAAACTGTATGGCCGTGGCAGGCTTCTTGCTAACTGTTCTTATAGCTTAAATTAATCCATTTCCATAAATCTATACCTTGTCACGTAACTCATGGCTTACCGGCATCTTTTCATGCTGCTTGTCCTGGCAGTGGCTGGCAGTGACTCCTTCTGCCTTCCTGTTCTTTATTTTCTCCTCTCTGTTAGTCCCACCTATACTTCCTGCCTAGCTACTGGCCAATCAGTGTTTTATTTATTGACCAATCAGAGCAACACATTTGCCATACAGAACATCCCACAGCAATTAGTGCCTTTAATGATGAGATTCCGAAGGGCAGGGCTAGTGTGGATTGACATCTGTGTGTTCCATCACTTGATCAGTATACAGTTCACTGTGGGGAACATCTCCTGTCATCCCAGTCAGATTCTTCATCCTCTTAAACACCAAGTGGAGAGGGCACTGTTGTAAAGTGTGATGTGTCCTTAACCTTTAACAGGAGGGATTGTGATCTCATAAAACTGGACCTTGAAATGGTGTGGGGACTCCTGAGAAATGGAAAGACCCTGCCCCAGGCAGCATTTGACATCATTCTTGGCTCTGTAGAAACTCCCTAGGCCTTTGCATGCCAATGATAAGAAACAGAAAGGGTTCTCCAGGTGGTAAATTGGCCTTCGAGCTATTTCTGTTTCCTCTTCAGATTTTATGGTAGTTCGTTAACACAGCATACCATAAAACCAAGTGTGGGCTTCATAAGGGTTGCATAGGACAAGATGCTGTGAGTGAGAAAGTTGTGTTCATTGGATTCTCCAAGACCTTGCCTGAGATTCAGCTTTCCTAGGCCCCAGCAAGAACAGAAAGATGGCTGTGCCTCCTCACGGTGTAGATAGTGGCTGGCCAATTAGCTAGCTGCAAATTGGTGACTTCTTTTTTTGTCTGTCATCAGAGTATACTGTAGGCATCCAGAGTTTTGTTACAGGAAGTCATCTGGAACCTTCTAAAGCAATGATTCTAAACTTTCCTAGTACTGCAACTCTTTAATAACAGTTCTTCATGTTGTGGTGACACCCCAGCCATGAAATTGTTTTTGTTATTACTCCCTAACTGTCATTTTGCTACTGTTATGAATCATAGTGTAAATATCTGTGTTTTCAGATGGTCTAAGGTGACCCCTGTGGAAGGGCTGTCTGACCCTACGTTGAGAACCACTGCTCTAAAATGTGCTTCTTAGAAGTCTATGGAAGGGATAGGTGGTATTTCTCTAACGCAGGCCTTCACATGGAGTTCGAGGGTGGGCCTGGTGTGGAAGGAGATGGCTCAGAGGTTTCAGACACAGGCAGGGGTCAGATGGTGGTTCTAAAGGAGCACTGACTCATGGGCACCTCCTGGCTGCTGGGGGAGACAGGCCTGCATGCGGCCGGTGTGTTCTGGGACAGGAGAAGCCCACCTTGTTCTTGGCTCTGGTGTTTGAGTGCGCAGAACCGCAGTCCTGGAAGGCTCTGAGTCGCAGGCTTTAGCTATGAATCAGGTTCCAGGGCTGGTGTAAGAGCCCCTTTTCTTTGCCTGTGACGACACTTGTGTGTTTCTTTCATTTCTACCTTCTTGGCTTTGGTAGGCTTCAGCAAGACAATACAACGTCCTGTGATCTCTCTGGCTATAGGAGGAGAAGGCTGGGCTGTTTAATATCATTCCTGGCACAGGGCTGCGTGGTGGAAGCTTTAGTAGCAGGTCTTCAGAACACCATTTAGTGTAGAAATCTATCATGCCTCCCATGCTCCCCGCCGAGTCCCCCTTGTTACACTCCCTCCTTTTAAAATGTAGAGAGGTCTGTGCTTCACAGTAATCAACTGTGACTGTAATAGACTAGGGCTTCATTGGCTAGAGTCTTTGAAATCAAATGTATTAAATCAACTCTTCCATTCTCAGGTATTAATGAATAGAGATTTCACTATAAACATGGGATTGATAGAATCCAAGCTTTTATATGTTTTGGGGCAGCAATAAAAGGAGTGGGAATTGGCATGGGTGTGGCTACACTTATTTCATTATTTTAGGAGATTGAGATTACTGGCAACCTCTCTAAGTGATCCCGGCCTGGTGAGTGCAGCGAGGGTCGGGTAAGAATCCAAACAGGAAGGTTGAGGCCGACGCAGGCTCCACTGCGGATTTGTGCAGAAGCGGCTCATCTTCAGCCTCTTCCCAGGCCTTTCAAAGCCAGGCCAGCAAATGACTAATGATGGCCCTGGTGGGGCTGGGGTTCTCCAGATGACAGCCTGCCAGGGAACTCTGCTAGACTTTTTTTTCCCCCAATTTCACAGAGTCACCTACGGGAGAGGTGGCCATGAGATAATTTGGACTCACTTGTGAACTTGTAGCTGATCTCATTTCTTTCAAGAGGCCTAGGATGCAGAATATTTTAGAGGGTCCATCAAAGTGGGACCCTGGATCTTCATATGGGCATTATAGCCTTTACAGCCTGCAACTGGTGTTGTAAAATCTTTTGGCTTTTTTTATACCTGTGTGATGGACCTAGTAATATTTGTAGCCATAAGGCTACTGCAGGAATTAAAAACCTATGTCACAGGACAGCATTTATATAATGCAGGTATATAATAAATGTTTAATACATTCAATGCCAGTATTGCTCTTTTAAAAAAAATTAAAATTTTTTTGGGAACTTTGTTCATGGACACTATATCTATATCATTCCCCACATCAGACTCCTGTGTCTCCCCTCCAAATTTCATGGTCTCTTCTTTATTGTTTTTACATGTATGTACATACATTCTGCTCACATGTATATGGCTTACTGAGTCTGCTTAGCATCGCTCGTGTGTATGCATGTCCAGGCCTGACTGCTTGGGATTAGAAACCTATGGAGGAGATCGTCCCTGGAGGAAACGGGCTCTTCCTCTTGCAGCAGCCATTAGCCATTCGAGCTCTTTATGTAAGAGTGCGACCTCTGTCGTTTCCACTCCGCACACTGGCATGTCAACTGTTGTCACTATACTGATCTTCTGCGCAATCACATTGTGGAGACGTCATGGGAGCGTCTTCCTTGTCATGCCTAGGGGACACTGGCCACAGGTGTCCAGCTCCTGTGGCTCTAGCAATCCTCCTGCCCCTCTTCTGTGGTGTCCCCGGAGCCGTGGCTGCAGGGTTGTGTGGCGGATGTATCAGATGCCCCTCTTTTGTGGTATTCCCAGAGTCTTGCATCCTACAGTCTCTCCCGCTCTGCTTTTGGCCAGTTATGGATCTCCGTACTAGTCTCCACCTGTTGCACAAAGAAGCTTCTTTAATGAGGGATGAGAGCTAAATTTATCAGGCTGAGCCAGCCCACAGGATGTGTGACCCAGACTAAGCCAAAGGTTGGGGTCTGTGCAGGCGGGTGAAGGCCAGGAGGATTCACCAGACTGGGCTGGTTCACAGTCACCTCACTATCCCTACCCCTTAAAAAAAGTTTCTTTAGTGTGTTTGTGTGTTTACACATGTAGCATGCCACACAGCACACATGTGGAGTCAGAGGACAACTTGTGGAGTTGGTCCTCTCCATCTACGTGAAGCCTGGTCATCGACCTCGGGCTGTTAGGCTTGGCAGCAGTCTACGGAGCCATCCCCCAGTCCCTTGTTCCTTGTTAGCTGAGCTCAGGATTTCCTTTTGGTGTTTACTCTTCCAACATGCTGGGATGGGGGCAGAAATCCCCCTCCCAGTAGGGAGAAAATAGAGGAAACCATGACATTTATAATGATTCCATTATCCTCTTGATGAAGGTTGTAAACATTGACTTAGTTTCTATTCTGTGATAAACACCATGAGCAAAAGCAACCTGAGGAGGAAAGGGTTATAGACTCTGGGTTACAGTCCATTAATGAAGAAAGCCAAGGCAGGAACTCAAGGCAGGAACTTGGAGTCAGTAACCCAAGGAAAAACCATGGAGGAACACTGCTTACTGACTTGCTCCCCAAGGCTTGCCCAGTATAATTTGTTATACACCCCAGGACCCCTGCCCAGGGGTGGAACTGCTCACAGTGAGCTGAACCCTCCCACATCAATCACTACTGAAGAAAATGTACCACAGATAGTTTATATGTCAATCTGATAGAGGCAGTTCCTCAATGGAGTGTCCCAGACATGTCTAGGTTTGTTAACAAACCAACCAGACAGCAAGTCATGTGACTCAGCTGTTTATCTATCTACCATCTGTCTATCTGTCTATCTGTCTATCTATCTATCTATCTATCTATCTATCTATCTATCATCTATCTATCTATCTATCTATCTATCTATCTATCTATCTATCTATCTATCTATCTATCTATCTTTTTTTTTGAGACAAGGTTTCTCTGTAGCCCTGGCTGTCCTGGAACTTGCTCTGTAGACCAGACTGACCTCAAACTCTGAGATCTTCCTGCCTCTGCCTCCTGGGTACTGGGATTAAAGGTATTCACCACCACCCAATGACACAAGCTGTTTAATCAGGGAATGGGAGGAGCCTCAGTAGATGCTCTTGAGAAAGTTCTCCTCACTTTTATATGTGGACTTCTGAAAAGAGACTTTCCCTGATTGGATGTGGGTCATCTATAAAATCTGATAATTTGCTCTGGTTTGTGGCAGCTGTCTGCTAACCATCCCTGATGAGCCCAAAGAATCACAGAAAAACCAACACAGGTGCCACCTTGGTCAGCTCTACTGATTGTGATTCAATAGCCAAAGCTGTGAATTTCTAAGGAAAAGACTTTTGGTTCATGATTAGGGAGGGCTGAGTCCGAGGTTGAATGGTCTCATTGCTTTGGAACTCTGCTGGAGGGGCATGTCATAGCAAGAGCACACAGGAAGAAAACTATTTACAGTGTGAGTGGAAGCGAAGCCTGGCTGAGAGATTGGGGTCTTCCTTCCCTTCAGGGGCCGAACATCAAAAGACCTCATATATACCTACCTCTCAAAGATTCCCTCAGCTCCTAATCATGCTTCCCGAGGGAGCAAACCTTCATATGGACTTTTGGGACATCCAAATAAACCAGGTCAGGTTCCTCAGCTGTTGATCAGCTAACCCAAGGGACTCTGGGACTGATCCAACTCCAGCATCCTGTTTTATACTACAATGTTAACACTGTTTACATTCTCTTCATTGTGCTTTCTATTACATGCAGTTGCAAACAAACAAAGAAACCTTAGTTAATATGTGTTCATGTTAAAGAATGATACAAGGGCATCAGAGTTAAGATAAGGACTGATTATTAATATAACAATTATTATTATAAACTTAGCCATCAAAAGAAGAACATATATCGGAGAAATAAGAGTAAATAGGAAGTAAACCAAAACAATATTATGAATGAATAAAAACATTTCCATCAATAATAATTCAGAAATATAACTGGATACAAAATAAATATATTCAGATCAACAGCATTCTTTTTTAACTATTTTTTTGAGGTGGGGTCTCGAATAACAAAAATTTTAGTAAAAAATCTTCAGGCCCTATATGAAGAAAAGAATTAAAGTCTGTAAAGAGACATAAGGAAGACCTGAATACATGCAGGTATTACATGTTCCAGAACAGAGAACATAGAGATGCAACGTGTGTGTTCTTCCCAGTTCTATAGGGATCTAATGAAAGCAGCAGGTAGGGACTGATGAAAAGGACTTTACGTTTCATCTGGAAGGATAAGGTAAGGGTGTTACCAGTTGTGGTGGTGAATACCTGTAACCCCAGCATTTGGAAGATGAGGCAGGAGGATCAAGAGTTCAAGGTGACTACATAACAAACATGAATTTCTTCTTTTTTCTTACACAGCTCCTTTAACAAAATCCAACTTGAATATATACGCCAACTGTCACTTAATGTGCTCAATGTACAGCGGAATTTAGTGAGACTTCATTTCTTACCATGATCTCACGCTTCTCCTGGACACCCCAGAACTTTATTGTTTTGCCTGCTATCAGTTTAATGTTATATGCCCTCTTTAAAAAAAAATACTTATAGCTTTAAATTAAATTGTAGAGATGTTGGACTGGAGCACAGCTCAGTAGCAGAGTACTTGCCTTGAATGTGTGAGGCCCTGGGTTTAGTTCCTAGCAGTGTCCCCCACTACCTTAGTAAGGGTTTTGGATGCTGTGAAGAACACCATTACCAAGGCAACTCTTATAAAGGAAAACACTTAATTGAAGTGGTCCTTACAGTTTCAGAGGTTCAGTCCATTGTCATCACGGTGCAGAGCATGGTGGCAGGCAGGCAGATGTGGTGCTGGAGGAGTAGCTGAGAGTCCTACATCTTGCAGGCAACAAGAAGTCAACTCAACACTTGGTGGTAGTTGTCTTGAGCATAGGAAACCTCAAAGCCCACCCCCACAGTGAAACACTTCCTCCAAACAAGGCCATACCCACTCCAACAAAGTCGTACCTGCTAATAGTGCCACTCCCCATGAGCTTATGGGGCCAATTACAATCAAACTCCACACCCACTGAACTCCAAGTATACAAAACCAGAAATGAAATGAGAATAGTAAGTTGAACACATGCACTGTTTTTCAGGGCACGTTTTGCCTTTTGATTATTACAGAGTCTTCATTTCCTGCTGTTTTTACTTCAGGTCTCTGAGGGTTGTT
This sequence comes from Peromyscus maniculatus bairdii, assembly GCF_049852395.1. NCBI lineage: Eukaryota > Metazoa > Chordata > Mammalia > Rodentia > Cricetidae > Peromyscus > Peromyscus maniculatus. Next base: position 12,212,091 of record NC_134857.1, on the reverse strand, counting down.
GTTGCTGTTGTTTTTCACTTAGCTGGCATTTGTCTCTTGCCTGATTTTGTTTTGTGGTCATGTTTTATATATGTGTCATGTTTTATCAATGCATGTATAGCTCAATGTTTTTTCTTGACTTTTTTCCTGAGTAATAATTGGAGACTGTAGTCATTTTGTACATTACCGAACTTTTAGGTGGCTCATAGGTGTGTGTTGTCACCCACAAAAAGGAAGTGTATGGTTCCTTTGATAGAGTACATTGGTGTTAACTTGGTTTTCTGTCTAGTTAGTTGTAGGGATTTAAAAAGCAGTATTCGAAGTTACTTTTGTTGTTGTTGTTGAGTACACATATACTTTCCTTCAGCTGTTTTGATTAGAAATCAGTCCATGTGTGTTCCCCAAGACCTGAACTTGGTCTCTTAGCCTTTAGTGTTCTTGGTTTTAGCTCCGTTCCTGTGTTGACTTTCCTGCTGTTAAATAGTCACTGCTGAGTCTGTCTCCTTGGACTGCATGCTCCTTATGCGTTGCATTTTTAGGTTTTTGTGTTTTTTTTTTAAATTTCTGGACACACCTTAATCTTTTTTTTCCCATCTCAAGGAGGCCTTCCTTTTCATAGTATTCCTCCTTGAGAATGCTGGGAAAGCACATTCTAAAAGATGTATTTATTTAAAACATACTAAATTACTTTGAGTCAATTCTCTCCCTCTACCCTGTAGGTGTAGGGGATAATGATTTCACTCTTCTCATTTTTGTGTGGATTGAATAAACGACACATAGAGGTAGAACTCAGCTGTAATGCTATGCTTACATATGACAAAAACGTACCCTTTAATATTTTAATATTTTAAAAGTTAATGTGTGAAAATAACAAGTACTATACAAAAGTGTCAAAAAGTCTATAAACCCCCATTTTGAGGGGGCTTCTATTTACTTTTTGGCATGCCCATTTCATCTCTATTCATTAAACAAAACAACTATATTAAAAGAAGTCCCTGTGTGGAACCTTGGACATTTTGACAGTAAAATGTTGTGGTGATATATTGTGTCCCCCAATATATTGTGTACCCTAATAAAGCTTATCTGAGGATCAGAGGAAAAAGCCAGCCACTACATTAAACATAGAAGTCAGACAATGGTAGCACACACCTTTAATCCTAGCATTTGGGAGGCAGAGATCCATCCGGATCTCTGTGAATTCAAGGCCACACTGGGAACAGAGCCAGGTATAGTGGCGTATGTCTTAAATTCCAACACTAGTTAACCATAAAGGTCTGGAGGTCTGTACAGAGAGACAGGAAATGGTAGACCTGGGCAGGAAGAGGAAGAGATGTAGCTTGGTGGAGAGAGGAAGTGAGATGGCAGGAACAGAAAGGCATATAGACGTGGGTGTACAGGAAGTAGCTCTCTCTCTTTGGAGGCTGAGGGTTGATGAGGTGAAGTTGGCTGTGGCTTGTCCTATTTCTCTGATCTCTCAGTTTTAAACCCAATATCTGGCTTGGTTTTTTTTTTTTTTAATTAATAAGACTGTTTAGCAAATTGTCTTACAAAATTCTAGACGTTAAGTTTAGAAACTGATGTGAAGACCCAGCACAGTAATTACTACTGTATTCAGCCTGAAGCGAGAGAACCAGGAAACACAAGAAATACTAATTCCAACACATTTCCAGTGTTGATCATTCTTTCTCTTCGTGAGATAACGTATTTATTGGGGTTGTTTTATTGAATTTTTCTTAAATATGGTCGTTGAAAGAGGCAAAATGCACAGAGCGGTCCTGATGTCAGTTTTCTGTTAGTGCAACAAATTTCTGAACAATGGAGCTTTAAAGAGCTGGCTTTTGCCTTGACTCCCAGGGTCGCAGATTTCTGCCTCTCATTTACTGACCTCTGTTGCTCTGGAGAACGTGATGAGACCGCAGATCCTGGCCGAGCACATGGAAGACGGACTCACTCACCTGGGTGACTAGGGCGGGAAGAGGAAGTGGCTGAGGTCCTGAGACAGGCCTCTCACGGCCACACCTTTTAAAGGCCTCACCCTGAGCCTTGACGCCTGGGCCTCCTGGAAATACTCAAGATCCAAATCGGGGCCATGGCTATCTTTAAGTATACGTGGAACTCGTCTTTACTTAGTCTCTGGAAGCAGATGTTGAGTTCAGGGGGGCTTGGTTCTGCTTCCCATTTACACTTAAGGTCTAGTCTTGAGAGGCGTTTTTATTTAGTCACCATTTGAATTCATCGTTTAAACACTGCCTAAAAACTTCACAACCTTTTTTCTGAAGTTGAAACATAAAAGAAATACAAAGGAAGAGCCTTTCCTAGTTTAAACAGTAGTAACTTGGTTATGACTAATAAAAATTATTTATTTACTTAATACATACTTAAATGATCTTTTGATTAAATTAATGTTAATTTATTTTTGTTGATTCCTGGTAAAAACAAGGGTGCTTTTGTTATTTAGTTTAATGGCTTTTTGCTTTATTTTTCAAAAGCAAATGCTTGGAGATCAAATTCACCTGGTGTTTAGGTTGATGAAATTGCTGGAAACAGCATTTGTACAACTGGTTTCCAAAGAATAACTATGTCATGGATAGAGCAGTTGGCCTTGTGTGCATCGTGTGTCTGGCGAGATAAAGCTTGTGAGGGAGGGTTTCTACGGCAGTGCTTCTCAAAGTACCACGGTTAGTCTCACCTGGAGCGCTTCTGGAGTCGTCAGTCGGTTTAGTGGAGGGACCAAGAACTTGTCTTTCTACAACGCATTGCTGATGCTCTGGTCTCGGGCCGTGGTTCTAGTCACTGCTGGGGTCACACAGGGATAAGGAGAGTGAATTCTGGGGTGTACTGAGGAGGAAAGCTGCCAGCCGACTTGCTTGGGATGAGTGTGTCAACAGCTTCCTAGGAAAGGTGGGGTTTGAAGCCGGACTTTGATCTGTGGGCGGCATAGGAGAGGAAGGGAGACCTGGAGGAGTCAGCAGCCAGGGGACTGTGTGACAAGGGTGTGGAGGGGCGGCTGCAGAGGGCTTGTTGAACAGTGAGACCCTAAGAAAGCAAGCTGCTGCCTGAACAGTAGGAGAGGACAGGACAGGACAGGCTGCTAGACACTGGATTTCTGAAGGGCACGTATATCCTCAGGAGCTGGGTATTGTGGGGTCAGGTGGTTGTTCTATTTGTAGAGTTTTTGAGGAACTTCCCATGCATAGCTGTCGTAATGTTCCTGTGAGGGTCATTTGAACAAAGCAGTTGGCTGTGGAGGGACAGTGAAGACAGAGCACGTAGCTTGTCTTGGGGCGTTTGCTAGGAAGGCCACAGAGGTGTGGCTTGTGGTTGTGGGTGTAGAGCTGGAGCTCAGAACACAGGTGACAACTAAATGCAGAAGCCCAGTGGGTGACAGACTGACTGGCCTGTTAACTGGTCACCGAACTGGGTGCTGGAGCTGCTATTGGAAAGCCGTGGAGAACCTCAGTGTAGGGTCTTGCGGGTGCAGCCTAGAGGCAGAGAGGGAGTTCAAAGGATAGATGCCTAAGAGAAGAGAAGGAAAAGGAAGAAACAAAGAAAACAAGACAAACTAGGGAAGGAGGGATTGAAACCAATTGACAGATCTTACCACGAAGAGAGTTTTCAGGAAGGAAATAGTTCCATAGGACTAAAGCGTTGTAGCAGACTCACAGGCAGGGAGGAGTGGTTTGAACGCTCCCCTTGCCCTGCAGGGGTGTTGCTGTGGGGAAGGAGTGTGGTGGGCGTGGTCCCGGAGGAAGCCAAGGCAGCGGTCACACAGCGGTTTTGCAGGAAGGTGTAGTGTCTGGTTGAGGAGTGATTAAGGCATCAGCTTTCACAGGCTGGGTTCTCTTCTGAAAGTGGCAGGAGCTTTGGGGCTGACTGTCAGGGACAGGAAGCCGTGACAGGCAAGATAAGGCCTCACCCTGCTGTCTGGCTCATTCCAGTGACCAGCTTGTCTTCTTTGGAGTGCCTCAGTGCCCAGTCCTTGGGAGCCGTCTTAGACTCTATTTGTTTTGATCATTAGATCTATCACCAAATCCTGATGGCACAGTATTCCCTTGAAACATTGACTCAGGATCCGACTGTTTCTATTGCTCCCAACCAATCACTGTCTTCTGTCCTGGATTATTGGCCCTCGACTTCCAGCTGGTCCTTCTCCTTCCTTGAGGCCAAGTATATTCTATTCTCAACAGAGTCTAAAGTGATCCTAATAAGCTTAAGTTGGATCATACAATTGATACAATTGCATAAAATCTCCCAGGGATTCCTTTATCACTCAGCAAATGCACTTTTACCCACTGAGCCGCACCAGGACCTCAGTGCCGAATTCCTTACCAGTGAGTGATAAAGCGTCCTCAGGTCAGGTCCCACCCACCCCCCCTTTCAACAGCACACCCCGCACTCATTCCTGGGACCCTCTAGGCTGGTTCCGCTCCAGCCTTTCCCAGAATGCTCTTCTGCAAACACGGGCATGGTTTCTCACTTCTGGAGAGTCTTCGTTATCTGTTTTAGAGGGCCTTCCAGGGACACGCCTTGTAAATCATAGCTCCACAGGACACGACACCTTCACTACTGTATCTTTAGCTTTGAGTGTTTTACTGTCTGTCTCTGCCTGGTAGACTGTAAACGCTGAGAGGGTAGGAATGTTCTGCTTGATTTTGTTCATCACTTCCCTTTCAGTGACTACAGCATGTCTCAGAACTTAATGTGTGTGGAGAAACAAGGATACGGTAGCTAAGGGAGATTGGTCTTAGGGTGTCCTAAGAGCTAGTGCTTGTTATGTGATTACTAGATGGCATGTACTTTAATATCATACCTTAATATAACAATTTATTATTGAATAATACCATACCTTAATTAAAATTTTAACTTATATTAGATTAAACATTATATGCTTTCAGTTTTATTATTGTTCTTTAAAAACTATATATACGTATACGTCTATAGGGTATGTGCACAGAAAGGCAGGTGTCCTTGGAGGCCAGAGCTGTTGCATTTTCCTGGAGCCAGAGTTACAGGCACTTGTGAGCCTGTTGGCATTGGGAACCTAATGCTGGTCCTCCACACGAGGAGTAATTCTCTTAGCCACTCGGCTCTCTCTGCAGTCCCCATGTTTATTTTTAAACTGATGGTCAGAAAACGCACCAACAGGATTCTAGACATTGTGTAATGTTTAAACCTTTGTCTCTTCAGTGCTGATCATTTCTATGTGGTGAGAACTTTCCAAATCCTTTCTTCCAGTTCTCTGATGTCCAGTACATAGCTGTCATCTATAGACACTCTACTATGTACTGGTACCCAGAGCTGCTCAGACCTCTTCAGTACCCAGTGATGCGGCAGACACCCTGGATGGTGCTGTGTTTCAGTCTAAAGCTGCCTTGTGTGGATTCACTCCACTCCACTGCATAGCTAAGGAAACCGAGTACTGGGGAGGTGAGGAGACTGTGAACTCGGCTCCTGTGTCTAGGTACTTTATCCCTCTGTCCTGTGTATGGTTTGGAGTGGCTGTGGTCATTTCACTGACCCTTGAGGACCTTGCACGTGCTTCTCATTTCTTGGATGATTTGCTTATTGTCTCAACTCCTCACTCAACGATTCTTGCGGGTAGAACACAGCCAACATCTGGATTCCACTCTTTATTGATTGACCTTCGGTGACCTTTGCCTCTTCCCACCTCAGCTTCCTGGACTGTGGCTGGACTTCAGAAGTCTGTGGTCCCGTCAGGAAACAGCACACACTTGATAGTGCTGGGGTGTGGGGAGAGGGATTAATGGACAGGAGCCAGGGGACAGGGAGGTGGGGGGAGGGGACAGCAGAGGAGGCTTGGGAGAGTTTAGAGAAGACAGGATTCACAAACTTTTTTTTTTTTTTAATTCTGAAAAACATTACCAGTGGGCTATTAAAGGGTAAGTACTATGTGGTAGGTAATATGGTATCTGAATTTGTATTTGTTGCAATTTGTAGATAATGTAGGTATGCATGCTTCTCTTAAAAAGGAGCTTCAGAGACACTAAAGAGTTGGCAGTTGTATAGATGTGAACTAGTGTTGCTATTTATATTACCAGCATGCATTTATCTGAGAATTATTAATATATGCACCAGGCTTTTGGTATTTGCCATGTTATTCATTTACTTTGTTTTTGTGTGCATTGATGTTTTGTCTGCATGTATGTCTGTGTGAGGGTGCCAGATCCCCTGGAACTGGAGTTACAGACAGTTGTGAGCTGCCATGTGGGTACTGGGAATTGAACCCGGGTCATCTGGAAGAGCAGCCAGTGCTCTTAACTGCTGAGCCATCTCTCCAGTCCCTTGTGAGGTTATTTAAAGTACAGTTTTTGAAACTGGTTTATGTGTATTAAAAACAAGCATTAATTTCATTGTTTTCTCAGAAACACAAATTAATCATTTATTAATTGAGCCGCACTCAAATGTATCATTTCAGCTTTTGTAAATTGAAGAGTTCGATTTCAAAGGACTTGAGCGATTGCAGCCATTTTCCCTACTGAGTACGGCATGCCCAGGCTTTGACAGCTGTGCAATAAAAATGTCGCTGCCATGTTGACACAGTGTCACACACTGGCTCACGTACTCATTGGCAAGGCGTCTGCCACTGTAGCCATGGCAGCTTTGATAGCACAGGCAGGTTCATCCCGGGCTTCCGCGGTGGTTAGAATCACATGTTTTGGTTGGAGGGGATTTGGGATGGGCCAGGCAGATGGACTGCTTTGTCCAGAGTTCCAATTTGTGCAGGTGAAGATGCCAGGGTACACAGGTTCCGACTGTTAAAGCCAGTGGCTTATGAACCGCTAGTATGTGGAGAACTCAGCCCTTTTTACTCAAGGCCAGGATTAGCCCAGCCCCAGTGATGTGCTTCCTCCAGCAAGACTCTGTCTCTTAGAGGTTGGGTAACCTTCTTAAACAGTGTCACCAACTGGGGACCAAGTATTCCAGTCGGTGAGCCATGAAGGACATTTCTTATTCAAACACAATAAGGATTTCCAATTTATTTGTGTGTGCACATGCATGCATGCAGGAGTGGTCGGAGGGTAACGTGTGAGAGTTAGTTCTTTCCTTTTACGTCTTGGGTCTCAGGCATTGAACTCAGACTGTCAGGTTTGAAGGCAAGCTACCTTACTGGCCCATGTTTCTTTTCTTACAGTTTCACTGAACTATGAGCTCACTTAGGGTCCCATGTTATGTATATTTGTATTGCCATGCCTAGAAGTCTTCATTAATAGATCTATTAAGAATTTAATGAATGCCTTGGTCCTCAATGGAAGTTTATTTCTTTGTTTCTGAAAACAGTTCTTAAGACATGTATGAAAAATGCCCCCTAAAAGCCATTTGAGAAAGTAGAGCTTAGAAAACAAAATGAGTACGTGAAGTTCAAGCTGGTCACTCAATTCGTTCTTTGAATACATTAGTATGTTTTTATTTATAGTCTCGTTCAGTAGTTCACAGCGGTAGATGGTCACTTGTCAATGGCGGTGTGATTGTGTGCGTGTGTATAATATGCAGATAAGGACTTTTACATCTTTGTGTGCCTAATGCTAATTAGTCCACACTGTCTCAAATGAATGTTTCCAGAGTGCACTGAATTCTGTGTTCTCTAAGACTTCCAAAAAGAATTCATTCAGTGACAGTGTACTCACACCATCTTTCCAGAATGTTCTACAGTTAGTTCAAGCTGAGTTCTGCCCTTTTTACTCATGCTCTGAATTCAGTGTTGCAATTCAGCACAAGGCCCAGAGAAGTTAAGTCTTTCCCACAAACTTCCTTCCATTAATTGGGAGAGATAGGTTTTCTAGATCCATGTCCCTGCCTGTTTTCTAGTAAAACAGGCTATGTGTGAGGTTAGCATCTCCGTGTGTCAGCTACCGACCTGGGGCACAGGTGGCAGTGAGGTGGATGTGGCCTTCCGACAGGTGCAATGGCAGTGTCCTTCTGCAGTCACCGAAAGGGGCAGTGCACACCGAGTTCAGTGACGGCATCCCCTCCACAGGGGGATAGAAATGGCTCCAGAGAGAGGGGGGTGCTTCCTCGCTGATATCTGGTCACTGTCTCCCAGGAGATCCAGTGTCACAGTGATGCAGTTGCCGGGATTCTATTGTGTAGCCTCAGGTACTGTACTTTGTTTCTGAGGTGAGCTGTGCTCACTCGTGAGTAAGCAGGCATGTGCTGGCAGGGTGCAGGTTCTACAGCATGGTTAGCAGGCATGTGCTGGCAGGGTGCAGGTTCTACAGCATGCTTAGGACCTCGGCCAGTTTCCTAGTCTTCCATGGAACTGGCAATTTATGCGTGTCCTGGTCAGTTTTTATTGTGAGCTTGACACAGCCTAGAGTCACCTGGGAACAAGGAACCTCAATTGAAGAATTCCTCAGATAAGATTGGCCTGTATCCATGTGCTTGAGAAATTGTCTTGAATGATGATTGATGCGGAAGGGCCCAGTACCCTGAGGGTGGGACTCTCCCTAGGCAGGTGGGTCTAGACTGAAGAAGAAAGCTAGCTGAGCATGAGCCAGTGTGAGTCAGTAAGCAGCATTCCTCCATGCTTTCTGCTGGAGTCCTTGCCCTGCCTTCCCTCAGTGACAGACTGTGACCTGGAAGTGTAAACCAAATAGATCTTTCTTCCCTGAGTTATTTTTGGTCATGGTGTTACCCATAGTAATAGAAACCAAACTAGAACAACATACAGCACACAAGTAGTGTGTGAGCCCTGCTTCCTCAGCTCTGGAGGCGCCTCCCTGCTTTACTGGCTGGTTGGTGGGGTTGCTCCACAGAGCTGGGAACAGAACTCTCATGTCTCACTCTTGGCCCAGAGTTCTTGCCGTGGTTTCGAAGTGGAAGTTGACCTCAGCCATGCTGGGAGAGATGAGTCCTGGTTTGAATGTTGTATTTTTCTGTTTGACTGCCTCCTTCACCTACCCAGCAGCCTTACTGATTGTTCGTTCCATGGTTCATCAGCACAGTTAAGGTGGAGGTAAATCTGAAATTAGTTTAGGCTAGAAACCTGGAGTAGGATATTCAGATACTTCTCTTCCCTGTGTGTATTCCCAGAGACCCAGAGATAGATTGTTCGATCTCACCAACACTTACCAAATGCCGGTTCGGTAGAAGGTCTTCATGATGAGGGATGGAGTACATAATCAGTCAGTGAGTAGTGAAGACTTGCTCTAGGCACAGCCCAGTCCTCGGAGTATTCTGACCACCTGGAAGTCTGCTGTAGTCATCCATTGGAGGCAGATATCTAAAAGCTGTACTGTTTTTCCCCTTGAGTTCCAACCATATCCATGGTGCAACAAACATTGTGGAAAGTGGTCCTGGCTCTACTGGAAAGGGACAAATCAATGTTCCCTAGGGTGAGTGGATGGCTGCTATCAGGTTTACACTCAGGTATTTATTTGTTTGCTTGTGTGTGCATGTTTGTGTGTACGCATGCACCATGAGATGAGCTGAGGTCAGCATTCAGAAGTTGGTTTCCCCTCCATGTGTGTCAGGGACTGGGCTCATGTTCGGCCTAACCCCAGGGACCTTTACCCTCGGAGACATTCGCCAGCTCCAAGGTCTCAGCTTTGGAGCTGGTTCACTTTACAAAACTTTAGTCTATGTATCTCCTCTAGAGGTCTGGACATGGCTGGACATGTTGGGCACTGTGCTAACTGTCGTCTAGTTTTCTGCCAACTGATGGAGACTGCACACCTCCCCCAGACTTCTGGGTTTGGGGAACTGGAGAAGCAGAGCCAGGCTTGGGCCTCTACAGCTACTGAACGAACCCAGGGCTTCCTTCCAAAGGTCTTTATACTCCCATCCTTGGGCAGTCATCTTATGTGTTATCCATTTATCACTTTAATAGCTTTATTTAGACAATGTGAAAACTACCCACTCGGATGACACAGTTTACCAGCTCTTTAGTCTTTTACAGAGATGTTCAACTGCCATCAGATCAATTTTGTAATGTTCTCATCACACCCCCAAACTGCAGACCCAGCAGCAGTGGTTATTACATCTCCTCAGTTCCCTTCCACTCCAATCCCAAGCAACCAGCAGCCTGCTTCTGTTTCTCTAGATCTGCACATTACACATGGCAGTAGGTGACCACCTTCCACCGAGAAAGAGAGGCCTCACCAGGCTCTCACTCTGTCAGTCTTCATCTGCATTAGTCTTCCAGACGGTGCAGCAATCACGTCTGTTATATAAGCTGCCCTTTCTGTAGTATTTGCTATGACAGCTGACTAGTACATGCCCTATATCCTTTGTATGATGAGATAGTATACTATTACATATGGAAATACCACATTTTGCTTATTTTCTTAATAGTGAATGGGCTTTTGGTTATATCTCCCTTCCATTTCTTCCTCCTCCTCAAACCTACCCTTAAGCAACCACTAATATACTTTTTACAAGATTTTAACTTCAGTTGTGTCTGTGTGGGGAGTTGTGCACATGAGTGCAGGTGTCTTAGGAGGCCAGAAGAGGGCATTCTATCCCTTGGAGACCAAGTGACTGGAAGTTATGTGTGGGTTCTGGAAATGGAGTTCAAATCTTCTGCAAGAGCAATACTTGCTCTTAACCATCTCTCCAGCACTGTGAATCCACTTGTTATCTGTATAGAGTTTCCTGTTCCGGACACTTGATACAAATAAAGTCATCTAATATGTGACACAGGACCGGTCTCTTTCATTTATATTGTTTACAAGGTTCATCTGCATGGTAGTGTTTATCAGAACTTCATTTTTATGACTGAGTAATATTTCACTGTATGGAGATTTAATATTTGTTTATCTCTCCATCAGCTCCTAGACATTGAGCTGTTTTTGCTCTTTGGCCATTATTAATAATTTTTCTAAGAATATCTATGTACAGATTATTTGTATCTGTATCTAAAAAAGAAATTGCTGTATCATGTGGTTTGGGTCATGTTTCAGTCTCTTGAGTGTTTTGTTGTGTTTGTTTGTTTGTTTGTTTGTTTGTTTTGAGTGTCAGTGTTCCCTGAGCAGGCTGAGCACATGCTTTATCACTGACCTGCACCCCATCCCTGAATCCTCAAGGTTGTATAAACCCTTCTGTAAGTTGTCAGAGTACCCCAAATACATCAAGATGGCAAACTAGTCTAACTGCTTTGTTTCACAAGTGAGGAAACCTTAATGTCCTTCCCAGGTTGTTCTTCTGGGAGGTGCCTGGGCCAGGATCAGATGCGGGATCTTGTTTTCTCCCAGGCTGTGCCTTGGGAGCCTCTCAAGCAGGGGCAGTTCTTAGAGGTTTGATCAGTTGCTGAGGTTAAAGCCACTTACTGTATTGTTTGCTGTTGGCTGAATCTATTCAGATTGACATTGCAAAATCAGGTCAGAGTGTTTTTTTAAGGAATACCTTAGGGAAAGCTTGCCTTTCAAAGCACTTAGGTTGTGACAAGTGGTGAGATGGGTCCCCACTCCATGGTGTTCTTGGGCATTGTCACAGAGGGGTGCTAGTACACGGTGAGAGACAGTGAGCAGCCTTGACTGTAGGGAGGTAGGTCAGAAGGAGCCTGATGACCCTGGCATTTAGAGAGGTCAAGATGAAAAGGGAAACAAAGTAGAAGTTGAAAAGTGGAAAGAAATTAGGATGTTACCATAAGATGCTGCCTTTCACAATGCTCCAGTCAGTTCAACCATTGTTCAAATAAGTAACTGTAAGAGTTCTTGAGGAGGGTTGGAGGACAGGATAGAAAAGGCTGCTGTAGATCCTGGTGCCAGCACGACCTGTCAGGCAGTGTGGTGACACAAGGCTCTTCAGCAGAGATGGATGAGAGCGTTTACAAGCTCCCGCTAACGGCAGTCCGTACCATCTCAGCTTGAAGTAAGGCAGGATGCCCATCTACCCTATCATTTATCCAAGTTTTATTTATGGAAAGATTGCCTTGACTTTCCCATTTCTATTTCTTCAAAAATATTTCTTCACTCTTGTGAAGAGTGATTTATTTTTAAGAATTTCATGAAATGTTTTTCAGAGGAACTTGTAAAATCTCAAATATATTAGTTCTTTATAACACTTCATAGCATAGCACTATTTAGAACCACTTAAAAACTCAAGGACTTAGTCATTTTGGGTGTATATTAGAATAATTAAAAAAATTCAACACCATTTATTAGCTATGTGCCCTGTGTGAGCCATTGTTAGTCAGCCTCATAGAGGGAGATCAGCCAAGTGTCATTCTTACTGTCAAGGAATTAATAATTTAGTGGCTGAGGTAGCTTTTAATAAGAACTTCATGACATGTTATTTTTGAAGGGGCACTATAACATACACCACAAAAGGCAGGCTTAGGGAGCACAGTTTCCATGATCATCTCATTTAAAAGCATTTATAAAGCCCGTCTCTTCCAGTTACGTTAAAGACAGCCTGTGGAGGCTAAGTCCTGCTGTTTGGGAGCCAGATCCTACTGTGACGTCCACACACAACAAAGGACGTTATAGACACAGCAGTGCACAGTGACCGCCATGACTGGTGGGCAATGACCAGGTGTGTACTGCCTAGACAGCTGGAGAAACTGTCGGTTGACATCCAACCCCCTGTTTCTTAATTTTATGGTCCCCTGTCTCCCTTGCGATCCTGGATCTAATCTCTAATCCAGTGAATTTTCTCTTTTTTTCATCTAGAAGAATCCTCTGGCCTTCGTTTTTCCTGACATGAACTTTTAACGTTTAAGGAACCCTGGGGGGGTGGGAGGGCTGCCTTGTAGAATGTCCTACATTATAGATACAGGATCTTTCCTTCATGACTATGTTGAGGTTGGAAATGTTTAGCAAGTGTACTTCATAGCTGGTAGTAGGTAGCTAGTGCCAGACTAGGGCCTGTGAGGTAGTTCTCCTTCACCTGGAAACTTGAGAACTAAGGTGGACTTCCTTTACATTCCCTTTCCCCATTTCTTCGTCGTCGTCGTCTTCTCCTCCTCCTTCTTCCCATTTCTTTTCTCTTTCCTCTTTCTTTCTTTTTTATCCCTTCGTTCCCCCATCTCTCTTTCTTTTTTTCCTTTCCCCACAGGGTCTCATGTAGTTTTGTTTTGCTGTTGTTCTTTGGTTTTGGTTTTTCAACAGCGGTTAAGAGCATTGACTGATGTTCCAGAGGACCAGGGTTCAATCCCCAGGCCATCTGGTGTCTGCTCATGGAGTTTTTAATTTGTGAGGTAGTGGAGGTTCACCATGAACTCCCCATTCTCCTGCCTCTACCCTCAGTGCCAGGATTACAGGCACCACCACGATAACCTAGGTAATTTATCTCCTCACTTTCCGCTCACCCTGAGGTACCCATCTGGTAGACTTGCCTTAGCCAATAGCCAACGAGCAGCCTCTTGGTTGAGAATGCTGGCCATTACTGAAAAATAAAAATAAAACAGTCTTACCACATGAACGGCATTAGCACACAGAAATTGGACACAAGGCTGTTTTGGCCTTAGGAGTCTTCCTCCCTCCCTTCCTCCTTCCCCCCTCCCTTCCTCCCCCCCCCCCCCCCCCCCCGCCTCCTTCCTTGGAATCTAACCCCAACCCCAGACTCTGCTCATGCCTATGCTAATACCTAACAGTGAACTATATCCTCAGCTGCTTTTATTGTTAACATTTTTATTCCATTTATTTATTTGCTTGTTTAATGCTTGTGTGTGTGTGTGTGTGTGTGTGTGTGTGTGTGTGTGTGTGTGTGTATGAGAGAGAGAGAGGGAAAGAGGTTAGAAGACAGTGCAGAATATTTTCTTTGTGTCCACTCTGTGGGGCTGGGGTTGCTTTAGGCTATCAAGCTTGAGGGCGAGCGCCATTAGCTGCTCAGCCATCTTGCCTATCCTATTTTTATTCTTTTAATTTCGTATTAGAATCCTTTCAAGTGATTTTAACAGGGAAAGTTATAGGCTCTGTTTCTTCCTCAAAATGTTTTTTAAGAGCTTCCTTGTGTTAGCCACAGCCCTGGGCCGGAGAGCCTGTGGTGAAGAGTAGGAAGCCCAGTCTTGGCCAAGCTTCCATTCTGTGTGTGAGAGATTAGACCCTGGAGGCCCTCGGGGGCGGGGGGGGGGGGGAAGCAGCAGGGGAGTGGCCCCAGGTGTGCTGGGTGTCCGTGGACCCGATGGTTGATGTCCTCTCTGGGGAGGTGACATTGTGCAAAGTTATCCTCGTGATCCTGAACAAGTCAGGACTGGGAACAGCCTCTTGAGCAGTCTGAGATGGGAATGACTCGGTGTCTATGGAAGGACCGAGCAGCGAGCCGGACATCTGGAGACAAGTAGGAAAGGAAATTTGTGCCCAGTTTGGCGACAGAATCCCAGGAGGCTGGATTGTATCTTTTTATTTTACCACAGGAAGTCAACAGTGAAAGACCTGGGAAATGACTGGTATGACACGGAGCCTCTGCTTGTCTCCACTTGGGGTCTGCTCAGACACCACATGGGGTCTGCTCCGCACTGTAGCTCTAAGAGGATACTGCAAGCGTTTCAGCAAAAATGTAAAATAGCAAAGTCTTCCACTCCTCCAGCTGGACATCTCTTTGTAACGATGTACAAATAGTTTAAAATGCCCTGGGGCCTTAAGGCTAGTATTGAAATAAGAGTTGAGAAGTCTTAAGTTAAGAACCAGCAGCTTGTTATGTGGGAAAGCTCTGGAACTTTCTCCAGCCTGAGAATCCCCCGGTACCATGCTGAGAAAGGTCCAGAGTACTGTGAGTACTGAGTGTCTGATGGGAAGGCTGGAGAGATGGACTTTGTGTCAGCTGTGAACACTGTGTGAATGTAAAGTACTCCAGGAGTTCCAGGGTTTATCACCAGTTAGACCTTCAGTATAGTTTTGCTAATTAGGGCTGACTGCTACCAATCTTTCATTTGAAAATGAAGAACAAACAGTTATTTAAAAGTAAAATATTTGGGGCTGGAGAGATGGCTCAGTGGTTAAGAGCACTGGTTGTTCTTCCAGAGGACCCTGGTCAGTTCCAGCACCCACATGGCAGCTCACAGCTGTCTGTAACTCTAGTTCCAGGGGATTTGACACCCTCACACAGACTTATGTGCAGGCAAAACACTAACACACATGAAATAAAAATAAATTTTAAAAAATTTAAAATTAAAGTATTTCCTCGAGTGCAGAATCTGACGAATGTACTTTAAATGACCCCATGGATTATTCAGCAGTTCCCCCAAACCCATGTGTGAACTGGGGCAAAGGTCACTTTACATTCTCCTTTGAGGCTGCTGGATATCTTCATGCTGAACGAGAGTCCACCATGCTTTTCAGGGTTGGGTTAATAAACTAGAACTGCTTTGTGTGTCTCAGAGAAGTGAAAATCCATCCCAGACAATCAGCAGAGACTTATTGAGTCTCTAACAAGGACGGATAGACAGATGGACTGGTGGGTAGCCTGTATACCCAGTGCCGTGGTGGATAGGGAAAAGAGGCTATGGGTAGTACATGTAGTGTGTGCTGCTGTCACACTGCTGTGACCAAACAACAGTCTAAGGGACACACAGTTTATTCCGGCTCACAGTTTAAGACAGGGACAGGCCAGACGATGGTGGCGCACACCTTAATCCTAGCACTCAGAGGCAGAGGCAGGCCAAACTCTGTGAGTTCAAGACCAGCCTGATCTACAAAGTGAATTCCAGGACATCCAGGAGTGTTACACAGAGAAACCCTGTCTTGGAAAAACCAGAAGAAAAAGAGGCAGGAGAACAGGTCATCCATCATGGTGAGAATGTTACTGTTGGAAGCTTGAGATGTCTGGCCACATCATGTCTGCAATCAAGAACAGAGTGAAGAGGGAGGAAGAGAGAGGGGGGGAGAGAGAGAGACAGAGACAATCAGAGAGAGAGATAGAGAGAGAGACAGAGAGAGAGACAGAGAGAGAGACAGAGAAAGAGAGAGAGGAAGAGGGAGGGAGAGAGGGAGGAAGAGAGGAAGAGGGAGGAAAGGAGGAGGGTGAATGGAGAGAGGGAGGAAGAAAGGAATAAGGGCCTCCCTTCCTCATTTTTATCCCGTCTAGGACCCCGGGCATTGGCACGGTGCCACCCACATTCAGAGTGGGTCTCCCCTGCCCAGCTAAACCGTTCTGCAAACAACCTTGTACAAATGTCCAGATGTGTTTCCTGGGGATTCTAAATCCTTGCAAGCCAACAATGTGTGTTAACTATCACATTTAGCTAATACCATTTAGCACTTAGCTATGCCAGGCAGGAATCCTCTTCTTGCCATACATGGTAACTTCAGTTACTAGCTCACTTTATGGGGGTGGGAGTTATGTTTAACAGATTAAGTCACTCCTCAAGGTCTTCCACCCAGAATAGGCAGCACTGAGATTGACACCAGCTCTCCCTACCAGCCTGCTCTTTTTCAAGTTGTTGCAGTACACTGAGGAAAGATTTCCTCCCCGAAGGAGGCTCACCAAACTAAGGTCAGAAACAATGCAAAAGAGAAAGCCAGACACGTCAGAGTCTAGAAGAACTGTGGGCAGAATGGGCCATGGGGAGCTTCTTGGAAGATGAGCTCTTTAGCGGGGTCTTGGCAACGAGGGCTGGGTGGACCGATGGTGCACCTGTCACTCAGCTCTGGGAGATACAGGGGGAGATCCCAGGAGCTTACTGACCTGCCAGTCTAGTCCAGATGGTGAGCTTAGTGAGAGACCCTGCCTCAAAAACTGAGATGGAGAGCACTAAAGGAAGACACCCAACATCAGCCCTGGCTTCCTTGTGCATCAAACACACTGGTGAGAGCACCTGTGTGCACACACACTCACATCAACAAAATATATACACTTTCTGATATCATCACCTACTTACGCATGCTTAGGTAAAAAGTAAAAGGGAAATAAACAACAATTGCTTGACTCACAATCACAGATTATAGAAACTCTCTCGGACTTACCCCAGCCCGTTTTCACAGAGTAGTCAAGGTTGTGGCAAGGGAATGTTCTCCAAGATGCCTCTCCTGTGGTACGGGGATGGACTGCTCATGTTCTCCATGCTTCTGAGTCTCCTTCTTCTTCATGGCCTTCATTATTTTGGTTTTCCTGTTTTCTATTTGACCTCTGTAACAAAAATATCTTCCAATTACTTAAAACTTACTGTGTTCTGAGAGGTTTGTGACAAGGAACCAGTGTCACATGGCCAGCACAGTGATAGCTGGAGTTGAATTACCTGACTTCACCTAATCCCAAGAGCTGTGCTCCTTTTATACTTTGCAGGTAGAAGAGAATCATCTTTGCCCAGCCCAGCCTGTTGCTTCTAAGTGCTCTGGGCAAACAGGGTCTGTTCTCCTTAGTTGTGAAATGGGGGTTGGTGATAGTTTCATAGTGCCCAACTGATGTATTAGAGAAGTTCAATTAATAGCACTTTGTGATTTGTAAAACAAGATTTATTTTTACTTCTGTGTACCTGTCTACACAGGTGTCTGCCCCCTGTGTAGGGGTCCAAGGAGGCCGGGAGAAGCCATCAGCCCCTGAAGGTAGAGCTATGGGCGGCTGTGACATGGTCAGCATGGGTGAACTTGCGTCCTCGGCAAGAGCAGCCAGTCTATGTTTCTAACCGCTGAACCAACTCTCCAGCCTCCTTTCTGTGATTTGTAAAAATCATTATTTTCTGTCACCAAGTCCTTCTGTTGGCGTTACATGCTGGTCTGCAGGAAAAGGCTTCAGTGACGGCAAAAGGAAAGAGGAATGTCTTTGAAAATTCGTTTCCATTTGTGCATATTAATTTAAAGACTCTAATTAGCTCTGTATTTATTCCCTGGGATTTTCTTAACCCAGTTTCCACACGGGTGCTGTTCACTCTCTTCTCTCTGTGCCGTCAGCACTGATCTCAAGCAGCGCAGCTTGTATACTTAATGGTGGCCAAGCAAGAAGGAACCGAGCTCCCATCCGGGCCGGACCACAAGAGGGGACAGGATTCTGATCAAAGGAAAGCGGGTTGCTAGACTCATTCCTCAATATTTTGACCTTGCGAGGCAAGAGTAGATTTAAGTTGGATGGTTGGGGTACTGAAGGAGTTTTTCAGCAGATTTGATATACACTGTTATAAAATCAGACACTCAAGGTCAAAACCCCCTGTTCTAAGTAGCAGTTATCAAGAAGGGGACAAGAAAAGATTCTGAGAAAACTAATTCCCATGGACTTAATAGTCACTGGGAACTGGAAGGTCCTCACCTTGTCCTTTGTGTGTTCTTCCAAGGCCCAGAAAATCAGAGCTATCCATTAACACGTTGCTGGTGGGGATGCAGCTCTGTGTAATTGCTAAGTTGGCCTTTCCCTGAGCAACTCCCTCCTTGCCTGGCTTTAATGAGCCATTTTATATGCAGATATATTCTATGGTACTAGTAGTATTGATTTCTGGTGCTAATTTAAAATAACCCAAAGTTATCCTGCTCCTCTAAATGAATATTCACAATGAGAATTCAAATGCAGCGTGGCATCTCCAGTGCTCTGAAAATCTGTCTGTGATGCCGTAGTCATCTTTCCCTTCACCTGGAAGCCCACCTGGGAGGATGAGCTGTGCAATCTGTCAATGATCGGAATCTGAAGTGAAACCTATTGTGCCTCCGTGTGAATACTAACAGCATTACACATTACCCAGAAGGCTTTCTTAAACGCGTGTCATAAACATGTAAGTTTGATTACCATCAGCAAACTTGGGCCATTTATTTCACTTTTCCTAATAACATCCCCATCTTTCTTAGAAGCTGGTAGCAAAATGAAAACACTTGAAGTAAGTAAGTAGTACAGGTGAGCAGTGCCTCTGTCTTCCAGTGTTAATCTCTTCCTGCCCCTGGGGAGCGGGTGTTTACATGTGCACAGATCCAGCCCACAGGGCTTCACTCTGCTGTGGCTTAGTGATAGAGGTCAGACCAGGCTATCTCAGCATTTAATACTGACTGTCCAGTCAAGTCTTCCATTGGGAAGTTAGGCCTGTGCCGTTGCCTGGGTCAATGACTTTGTAGACATTTAAAACATGTCAGTAGTGCGTCTTTAGCAGCTTTGTGGCAAAGTCTTTCAGAGGATGGAGCTGTCATTCTGTGCTCTGGGAGCAGCCAGCTGCCCTGGAAGAAGTGTGACTACATTGAGAACACCATACTGCAAGGAAGCCCAAGAGACTCACTTGGAAAGGCTGCATGGCGAGAGACGCCAACCGGGCTTCTCAGGAGAGGCAGACACGCAAGAGAAAAAGCTTTCAGATAATCCCAGACTCCAAAGCCATGAAAGATAATAAAACTGCTATTTTAAGCCATTTTGGGGTGTGGTGTATTTTCCAGCATCTGAGAAGCCAGGAGATGCCTGACTACTCACAACTGTGTATTTCTGTTTCTGCAGTCAGGTACTGGGATCTCTTGAGTGTGGCTTTATCAGGGCATATATACATTGCTACTTTTCATTTGAATTCCAATTTCCTTCAATTTTTTTTGCCTTGCTTATTTAAACAAAATTGTTATAAATAGAGATTTCTAGTTCTCTGGCATGATATTCATGTAAAGCTACTATTGAATATGTAATAGGGAACGCTGGTTTGGAAACGGAGGAAGAATTCATATCCGTAAGTTGATAAAAAGGAGAAGAATAAAATGAAGATGAGGTGGGCAAGGAGTTAGAGATGAGCTAATCAAGGAAGCTCAGCTTGGTGGCTGGGTCTCCTGGTGGACAGAATGTGCCTTTGTGTTTAGCATCCTGGAAGCTGCCTCTGGGCTCTTCCTGCCATGAAGCTGAGGTACCACAGATCTTGCCGAGTTGACACACGTGCACTATAAACGGCTCTGCATCCTCAGAAGACCCTGGCTGCATTATAATATCATTTGCATTGTGATCTTTAAATTCTTCTGTAGGCTTCTCAAGAGGATCATGGGTAGAACCCTAAAAGGGAGATCTAGATTATCTGCCTTGATTTTGACTTAATGAGTACTTTGAGTTTTTCACTTCATAAGAATAAAACTTTGTTTACTCTATATGAAAACAATCCTTTGGCTTTTTTTTTTTTTAACAAGTAGAATGGAACAAAGCCCTAGTGTGGTATTTTAGCTCTGTAGCTAGACTTCCCTTCTCTTTAATGACAGAACTTTCTCAAGACACAGAACATAAACACAGTGTGAACAATGTTGTGTGCACTCCGTCATCTTCCCGAGGAGTTGATTTAATGGATGGGTATAATGGAAAGTAGGTCTTGTTACGATTCTCGTTTTACTGTGAGACAGGTTTTTCTTTTATCTTTAGCCATTTATGGACATGATGACATCAGCACATGTGCTTCAGAGTAGATGGGCCATTCTGCATGTTATGAAAACTGACTCAGAACAGAGACTGTGGACGCAGTCATGCGGCCCTGAGCTCTTCGCCTCCCGGACCACTAAGTGATGGGTTTTTGCTTTAGTGAAGCCTCATGGTTGGGATTGCATTTCCAGCTCTTGGAGTCATGTGTGTTTCAGAGTGGCAGGTGTTGATGTGCCCCTGGGTCAAAATTGGGAAGACTGACATGGAACACGAACCTAAAAACACCTGTTACATTAAAAAACATTTAACCTTTGGATGGTTCTGTTTCTCTGGAAAATGGAGACGTGAGATCTTTTGTCTTCTGACAGACATGTGCTGATTTGCAGAAGGTGCAGCTGCCTGTCTCTTCTTCTGTCAACCTTAAAAAGGGCAGGGGAAGACAGGGGAGGGCAGGGAAGGGCAGGGGAGGGCAGGGGAGGGCAGGGGAGGGCAGGGAAGGGCAGGGAAGGGCAGGGGAGGGCAGGGGAAGGCAGGGGAGGGCAGGGGAGGGCAGGGGAGGGCAGGGGAGGGCAGGGGAGGGCAGGGGAAGGCAGGGGAGGGCAGGGGAGGGCAGGGGAGGGCAGGGGAGGACAGGGGAGGGCAGGGGAAGGCAGGGAAGGGCAGGGGAGGGCAGGGGAGGGCAGGGGAGGACAGGGGAGGGCAGGGGAAGGCAGGGGAGGGCAGGGAAGGGCAGGGGAGGGCAGGGGAGGGCAGGGGAGGGCAGAGGAGGGCAGGGGAAGGCAGGGGAGGGCAGGGGAAGGCAGGGGAGGGCAGGGGAAGGCAGGGGAGGGCAGGGGAGGGAGGAGAGGGAAGTGAGAGGAGAGAAGAGACTCCCAGATCTTGGGAGGGCTGTGATCCCAGCACTGGTGGAGGTCATCTGTCTTCATATCCTGCTGCACTTAAACAAATGCACTCTCTGTTTTACAGCGACAGGATTGTCACCTGGTGGTAGTAACTGGAGGGTTTGCATTAGCGGCAGCGTCCCTGCGGCTCAGCGGGATGGATGCTTGCTCCTGTGACATCCCTGCCACCGCTGTCCTTCTCCCTTCTGTCGCCTCCCCAGAGTCTCAGGTGCAGGTGTGGTTTTGAGACATCACGGAGCAGGCTGCCCAGGCTGGTCAGCCAATGCACTCCTTCGCTATCCTTGCTTCTCATCACCGAGATTACAAATGTGTGCGCTACCATGCCTGACTTTCTTATGTGGCTTTGGGGATCTAATTCAGGTCCTCATGTAGGCAGGTCAAGCACTCTCCCGACTGGACCATCTCCCTGGCTGTCGGCTTTTCTGGGGTCCTCACTTGCCCCCTCTCTGGTTGCTTTATACCACACACCTGCTAGTTCCCATGTAGCCCCTTCTGAGCTCTCATCAAACTGGTGCTGTTTTTATCTACGTACATTTTTATTTTAAATAGTGCTTCTCAGCGAGATATTCTTTTCTCTGAAGATTAAATTTCATTTAACAGAACTGTGGGCTGAAATTGTAGAGGAAAGCATGCTAACCTCTTCCTTGGTTCTCCATGGTGTGCGCTGTAACCTGCTCCACAGAGCACAGTGGAGTCAGTTTCTCCATTTCCACCTTTAAGCTAGTTTAACAAAATGGACCCACTTCTGGATTGCTCCTCCGCACAGGGCTCGGCCTCTGTGCTGTTCCTGTTGTTGTCTTTTCAGATATTTACTTCTTTGTGTGCTCCCTTCTTTAGCTTTTCAAGATATCATTAGTAAGCTAAGTGTATGAAAAATACCATCCAAACAAAGCACGTGAAAGTCTCATTTGATAATAATAACACATTGCCACTAGATTATAACACTGGTAATTTATTATACACCTATCACTTGAATAATTTAAATCCTGGTTACTTTTTTTTGTTTGTTTGTTTGAGACATCATTTCGCGATGTAGACCTGGCTGGCCCAGAACTTGCAGTATAGACCAGGCTGGTCTTGAACTTTCAGTGATTCCCCTTCCTCTGCCTTCAAGTTCTGAGCTTACAAACATGTGATGCCAAACCTCACAATACCGATGACTCTGAAGGAGGGCTGGCTGGCCACTCCATCTTAAATATGTTACATAGTTACTCTTAAAAACAAAAGTATCTTATAGGGACACTGGATTTAATCTTATAGAACTAAAGAGAGTGTTTCATTGTTTGTCTGAAGCATCCCACCTACCAAATGTTCTCCTTATTTATATTTACTCCATTGGACTCCTGCTCCTTGAGTTAGACGGTCTCCATTCCAGTTCTCCACTCTCACTCATGTGGGACCTTAAAGAACACGTCACTCACCCTTCCTCTGCTCACACTCAACTGTAGAAGCGGAAATGGTGGTACTTGCCTGAAATTGCTATTGAGAGCATCAGATCAGCCAGTCTGTGTGAAACGCTCTCCCAGCTTCATTGACTTTCAAATCCTACTGTGTTGAGGGCCATTATACCTGACCCACTGATTTAAAAACACGAGGCTGGGGTTCAAATTTATAATTATTATATTAGAGATTTTAATTGAACCGAAGTGCTGTTGGCTAGGATAGACGAGCTGCCATCGATAGCGAATATCCTAGTGGAGTGGAGAAATTGCCCAACTGGCAGCCAAACAGCTCCGATTTTACTCCGACTTCTGTCAATTATGAGGTTGGGGGGAAATCACTTAACTGCTGTGGGCTTTAGACTCCTCTCTGCGGAAATGGGCAAAATAATATTTTCCTTGCCAGGCTTATCGGACTCTTAAGAGAATTAGTTAGCATAATCAATGAGAGAATATACACACATATATATTTAAGAACGGTTTGTTATTCAACTGCACACGCTGCAGTTGTCAAGCAGGAGGCGTGGCTGAAGGCTGGCAGGGATTCTAGATTTCTCAAATTTTCTTTAGCTCATTTGTTTTTCATTAAGAATTTTAAGGCACAAACTATCTTTAGCAATAGCCAGACATTTGTAAGGTCCGATTGCTCTAGTTCTTCTATGTGTGTTTTAGAGCTTTGTTAAATTTATGAACTGAGGAGCGTTATCTGCTCCTCACAGCAGATCTTAGACTTCTTCCAAGGAGGTGAAGGGTAGTCATGTTGGCATTTGATGGAGACGGGTTAGGAATCCTGAAGTCTTTCTGGTACATAGTCTGACTTTAATAAAGTTCTCAGGGTACCCCCGTGAGAAAGGACTTACAGCTGATTCTTATGGATATGCGCACGTCACACTGCACGTGCTCACCACAGCAATGTGACCAGGAGACAGAGCCATGTTTCACATGTCCATCAACTGCAAATGCTTCCACCCCCATCTCACTTCCCGAGCTGAAGCTGTATTCTGTGACCTCTGTGCCTTGATTCTCTGCGGACGGACGTGTGTGATGCAGACAGCAAGGTGCAGGTCAGCAGCTGTCCCTGGGAAAAGAAGAGGCATGGCTGTCAGCCCACCGTGGCTGTGGGAAATGGCAGACACCCCTAGTTAGTCTTAGAATTTACGGCTTGTTTTTGAACAGGCAGCATATTCCCGGGTTTGAAAACCAAGGCATCAGAAGGATGTGCTACTTCAAGAAGCCTCACTTCCGCCTTGCCCTAATGGATCGTTTTTCCTCCCCTGCTTCTATAACATGTCACTTGCTGGTGTCTTTGGCTTCCTTGTGCAAATGGCTCTGTTCCGTTCTCTACTCACCCCCTTTTCTAACACAGAAGCACTGTCCATGGTTTGTTAACAGTCTTCTCTCCCCTGATCTGCCTTCACATTCTTCCTGACGTCTGGCCTGTCCTCTCATAATGTCTTTAGCTACAGCAGGCAGGGACCCACCTCACCTGCTATCCCCTCTTTTATAGTCTCTGCTCAGGTCCATTCTGGACTGCCTGACCCACGGCCTGCCTTCTTGGGGTGTCCTTCCACCCCCATGTGGACCTCTCATTTGTTGGCATGTCCCTTCATGTCCACCAAACATTTTGTTCTTCTTTATTTACTTGCTTATTTTCACAGTGTGTATCTTTCAGTAGCTCTCACAGAAGGGGTAGAAATACTTTAGACACTATATCTTTGAACATAATTCCTGTGTGCTCATGATGTTTTGTTATTCTTATAGAGAACTCAAGATTACAAGTTAGACTTTACTGGCAGCATATAGAGATAGTCACTAGAGGTAGTAAGAAGCTAACACATTTTCCTAGCTATTTAAGTTTCTTCCCTAAATGGGATCGTGGATGTATGTGTCCTGGTTATATTTCAAAATGATTCTACCTATAATGGAATGCAAAGAATGATTTGTCTATACAGAAATGCTGAAACTTGGAGAGACATTCTTCAATTTGGGTCTCGTGTCTTTTTTTTTTTTTTATCAAGGGTGCCTCTTGAAGATGGATACAGTTCAGCTGGGGGACTAGATCTTACTGAGAGGATGACAGTTTAGACTTTATTCATGATGTCACTCAATTTAGGAAGAAAAGCCTCCATATCTGCTGCCAGTGTTTCCGTTAGTTCTAGAAACCCTGAGTCGGGCTGCCTGTTCTCCATTCCTTTTCACTTTCCTTGTCTATGCTGGGTGGTTCACAGCCGCACTGTGGAGCCACTGCCGACTTTGAGAAAGGATGGTTGGCATGTCCCTGCATGTCTATCCAGCAGTGAAGACATTCCCCTTCCTGAATACTCCTCCCTCCCTCCCTCTCTCCTTCTCTTTCTGTGTGTGTGTGTGTGTGTGAGAGAGAGAGAGAGAGAGAGAGAGAGAGAGAGAGAGAGAGAGAGAGTGAGAGAGAGTCTCATACTTGCTTCTTAATTCTGTTTTCCCTGTGTCATCTCAGTCCCCACAAATCCTTTTTGAATGAAGTGGGGACAGCAATAATGGACTGTAAGTTCGCAGGTATCTTGTCGTCCCCCCCCCCATAACTTTCACATGGGCTTTCTGAAGAAAACATTACTTTCCACTCAACTAAAAAAATTATTTTGTGCTGACGTATTTGTCATAAAATAGTACGTTATCTCTAATCATTTTCATGTAACCACTAGCTAGTCAGATGTAGTAAGTGGGATATAGAAATACATGGTTGTTAGCACCTTCTGTTTAAGGGGTTTCGCACCCCATAAAGCTTGTGACGATTCCTCTGTTAACATGTTGACTTATACGAGTCCCCAAGAGAAAGAGAACAGACGTGATATTTCAGTTGGTTCTAGGAATAAATGGAAGCCGCGGCAATGACAAGCTAACATTCATGGCGTTCACATTCGGAGTCAGATGCTGGCCTGTGTTTCAATGCACCGTTTTACTCTCCCATTGGCCTCGTGAGGTTGCACTGAGCTGCTTCCTTGCCCTGCAAGTGCCTGAAGCTCCCATTTATAGATTCATCTGCTTCTTATTTGCCCTTAGCCTGCTAAGCGCTGCTAGGACTCACCCCAGGGTGCACCTGGGCACTATGCAAACCCTCATTCTGATCTGCACCAGAGACTCTTCTAAGCCTTGTGGCTCCTGGAGCCTGCTCCTCCTGCCTTCTCTCCTGGATCTTTTTCTCTTCTAATGAAGAGCACGTCTGCTCTTATTCTGTTCTTCTAATTGGTAGTTCTTTTTAAAGAATCGTGTGTGTGTGTGTGTGTGTGTGTGTGTGTGTGTGTGTGTGTGTGTGTGTTTGTGTGTAAAAACAACCTCAGGTGTCAGCCTTCACATCCATCCTGTTTGAGACAGGATGTCTTGTTCAGCACTGTGTGAGCCAATCCCACCGAGTGTCCAGAGATTCTCGCATTTCTCTCTCTCCCTTCTCACTGCAGGGTCACGGGAATTGAAGGCTGGTGCTCTCCTGCACCTGGCTTTTCTGCATGTGCTGGGGATCTGAATTAGGTGGTCAGGCTTTCAAGGCAAACACTTTACCCACCAAACATCTCCACAGCCCCTAGATGATGATAATTGGCATCACTGGGCATGTGCACCTGGGATGTTTGGCGATTCCTCGGCCTAGCTTGTGTCCCTGAAGAAGATGGCTTCATGGGCCTGTTTTAGAGACCAGGAGACTCATGTGGGTTGCCCGCTAAACAACCACTGGTCATGGCCCAAAGTCAGACTGCCCCCTCCAGCCAGGCTTCATCTCTCCACTTCCAGCCCCTGTTGCCTTCTTTTCTTAAAGGCTACATCACTCTGCCTGCCGCTCTTTCTACTTCTGAAATGTTGACTGTCCTCCCCACCCTCTGCGCCCCTTGCTGTAGCTGAGACGTGAGTTGGGATTTATTCCCCCTCACTTGGCAAGGACCTTTCTCCAGAAAACCCCTTGAAGAGTTTACAGTGTTCAACTTGTCATTCCGACATTGTCATCCCTAAATCTCACTCATCAGAGCCCTCAGCAATCACATTTAAGGGATGCTCTAGGACAGCAGATGTGCATGAGTATCACCAGGAAGAAACGCCTCTGGCAGGATTCTGAATCCAGGCTTTTCCATGGGCAGATCGAGGAAAACAGCAGACACTTGGCATGATGTGTTTAGAAGCTCATTGGTCAGCTTTTACAGCACAACACAGATTTAGGCTTTCTTCTTAAGCGGGGAGGTGACTTTGGCTTCCAGATGTGGTTTCTACCAACTCTAGAAACTCCACAGATCCCCATGTCCTCTTTGAGTCTGCGAAGCCTCTCAGAAGCTGCCTAAAGGTCTAGAACCCCACTGTGGGTGGACTCCTGAAGATCCTGCTGTGGAGGAGTGGGCAGCTTTCTGTACCTCTCAGCAGGGTAGCTCAGGGCTGAGCCTGCTTCTTACTGGGTTGATTTTTTTTCCACCCACATGGCCAGAGTCTCTCCCCTCGCCCAGTACTAAGTAAAGCCTGTGAGAAAGACTCCTGGAAGAGAACAGAGAGTAAAACCGTCCTCCTGTCTCCGCCATTGCCTGCTCAAGTCTGACACCACTGAAGCTGCTGGTGGATCTCCACCACCGTGCCCTGAATTTGTGCCAACAGTCACGTGCGTGCTTTCAGCAGTGGAATCTGGGTCAAACTGTGTAGTACTGCCTGCTCTGTTGTTGTTGTGCTTTGGTCGTGGTCTTCGCTATGTGGTGATGAGCATGGTTTTGTTTTTAATGACTGCCTGGCATTCTATCATGGAGGTATTCATAATTTATTTAACAAATCCCTAGTTGTGGAACATTTAGGCGCTTTCCAATTTGTGCACTTATGAATAAATAATGCTACATTTAATAACCTTGAGCACAATTGCGTGTGCGGAGCTGATTATTTCTTTAGGGCGTGTTTTTAGAAGCTGAATGTTGCTGGGTTTCAGGACAAAATCAGCACTTGTGATTGACTGCATTCTAGTAAACCACCACAGAGGGAGAGGAGAGGGAGGGAGGGAGGGCGGAACACTGAGACTGAGATTCAGGGGCTCAGGATGGTTTTGCTTCAGATCCTCTAGACAAGGACTTGAAAATTTTTTCCATTCACCACTCATTTTCACCTGAGATATCTTTATGAGACAGTGGACATATAGATATATAAAATATATAGATATATAAAACACAAACTGAACATTAGTGATCATAAAATTGTACTGCTTACTGAACAGGAAGTAAATTTGTACTCTAATGAGATGGATATGCTTGTTTATTTTTACATAAATAATTAAATCCTGGCTGAGGGCTTGGCACTGCAGGACATGCAGAGAATCTTCAGCATTTCAGAGTTGATCAATCATTGATTTTATGACTGTCAGTGCTGAGGATGCCACTTCACAGGAGTATATAATACAAAACAACAGACGTATGTTTAGGGGCATTTCAGAAAAGGTCGGAAATTCCTTCCTAATCCTAAATCAAAACTCATATAACAGTTTTTCTTATTGTTGTTAATGACACCCAGATTAGCATCTTAAGTAGAATTTTTAAAAATCATCTTTTAACACAATCCAATCGAAAGATATACTACTAATTTGATACTAGAGCAATGATGATGGGGATTAATAAAAGTATTTTCCATAATTAAACTGTTAGAACCCTGTAAGAGCAGAAAGCTTTGTGTGTACAGTAAAGCACTGCAGGGCATAGCATCCAGTCGTCCAAGCTGAGCAGAGTGTTTTAGGCAGCATGCATTGGTGCTGAGCATCACCACGGCATGTCCTGTGCCAAGTATATGTATTGTGTTCCCAAACAAGAGTGGGGCCAGCGACATAGCTCAGCAGGTAAAGGTGCTTGCTGAAAACCCTGATGATCCCAGTTCGATCCTCAGTCCCACACAGTAGAAGGAGAGAACCAGCTTCTACAGGTTGTCACTGACGTGTGTCGTCCTCTCCTGCCCTCAAGAAATAAATAAATGTAAAAGCATTAAGGCTGCAGCGAAGTCACGTGAGCTTTGTCGGGAGTGCTTTGGGATTCGTTATGAGCTTGATTTTGAGTTCAATCTTGGGCATTGCAGGTTCTGAAAACTTTTGCTGTTAATTTTTTTTCATGACTTCATTTGGAGGTCACAGGCCACAGTTTAAGAATCAGGTTCTTGACTGTATGGTGGATTTCTGAAGAAGGCTGGAACATTTTTTCAGTAGTCTGGATATTGGCAGCTGGGCCACAGGTGAAACTGGGCATGCGTTCTCAGAATGATTCCACATTTGCTAGTGGCTGTGTCCTAATTTTTGTTTTGTTTTGCTTTTGTTACCATGATAAAATATTCTAGCAAATACCAAATTGGGGGGAAAGGTTTCATTCAGGGTGTAAGTGCCAGGTTATAGCCCACCACTTTCGGGGGAAGCAGTGGGGACTTGAAACAGCTTACCACATCATATCCACATCAAGAGTGGAGAGAATGAATCATCAGTACTCCCTTGCCTGTGCTTAATTTGGTTGCCCCACCCTTAAAGAGTTCAGGATCCCCTGCCTAGGGCTTGGTGCCACCCACAATGGTCTTGGTCTTCTCACATCAATTAATTTAATTAAGACAATCCCCTAGCGCAGGCCGACCCAGCGCTGCCCGTCTCTCATTGAGGCTCTTCCAGGTGATTCTAGGTTGTGTCAAGTTGTCAATAGCTGACAGTCACGGGCTTCTCTTCTGAGTTTTCTTAGTTCCTTAAATGCTTTAAGAAGTGTTGAGCTCTTTTCAAAAGGAGCAATGGCTCTAATTTTGTTTTTGCTGCTGAGATAACACTGACCGAAAGCAACTTACTGTAGAAAAAGGTTTATTTGCCTTACATTCTCATACACAGTGCATCGTGGAGAGAAGTCAGGCAGGAACTCAAGGCAGACATTGGAGCCGAGACCATGACCTGCTTACTGGATTGCTCCACATGGCTTGTTCAGTTTTCTATACAACCCAGGGTCATCTACTCAGGACGGTATCATCCACAGAGGCCTGCATCATGTACATCTATCATCAATCAGGAAAACACTCCAGAGACATAACCACAGGCCTGTCTGATGGGGGCTTGTAGCTACAGTTTTCCTGCCTTGCCCACAGTCAGGACAAATCTCTGTCACCTGCCAGTCCCACAGCCGCTCAGACCCAACCAAGTAAACACAGAGACTTATATTGCTTACAAACTGTATGGCCTTGCCAGGCTTCTTGCTAACTGTTCTTATAGCTTAAATTAATCCATTTCTATAAATCTATACTTTGTCACATGGCTCGTGGCTTACCGGCATCTTCACATGCTGCTTGTCCATGGCGGCGCCTGGCAGTGTCTCCCTCCGCCTTCCTGTTCTCTCAATTCTCCTCTCTGTTAGTCCTGCCTATACTTCCTTTCTGGCTACTGGCCAATCAGTGTTTTATTTATTGACCAATCAGCAACACATTTGACATACAGACCATCCCACAGCAGGGGCTCCCTATTTCCATGTGACTCCAGTGTGTGCTCAGTTGACAAAAGTTAACCAGCATGGAGGGGCTGTTCTCTGTCAGGCACTGCGCCCTACCTCTTGACTCACAAGAAAATGAGCTCTTGGGCATCACACGTGCAGTGCCGGACACAGGAAGGGAAAAGGCATATGCAGATCAGCAGTGCTGTGGGTACAGTGAAGAGTCTCCAAGGACAAGAAACCCTGTGCTGTGCTGGGCTGTGGTGGTGACATTGATGCTGAGTCTTAAAAACCAGGAAACGTTTCTTTCATGGTGGTGGGGAAGTGTGCTATGGAGAGGGAACACTGTGTTTAAATGCATGGGATTGTGGTAGTGAGTGACCCGTCGGGAGCACAGCAGCAAAGGCATTCCTCGGGGTGCACTTGGGCAGATGTCCAAGCTCTGCTGTACCAGAGGCTGTGTCTGTGCAGACTGTGACCCCTCAGACCTAGGCCTTGAGCCTCCGTCACTGGTTGGTTCATCCACTTACCTCACATGTCAAGGCTCACATTACTCTGACTTGTGTATGTGGTCTAAGGATAATGGCAGCTGTTGGAAGCTGGACAGAGTACAAATTGTGAAGGGCTATGTGGGACAGACAAGAAGCGTCTGGGTTGCTTTGGCAGCTATTTGGGGACAGTTGTTCCATCTATGACAGAACCGCTATGCGGAGATGGAGGGTACGTGTCCTCATGTTGTGATGAACACAGTAAGTTGCTGTCGTCTTCTGCTGGCCTAACAATCCCACGGTGTCTGCTCCCCTCCCATCCACCCCCAGAACGCAACCATTTGCTATTAGCTGTGTACTTCTCTACTTCACACTTCTTGGAGGAAAATATTGCATATTGGAATTAGGCAGTGGAAGCTTTCGCTTTCTGAGTCTGCTTCAGGTTGGCAAAAGGTGACAGTCTAAGGAGGAATGATGTGAGAAGTGCTAATGGTGAATCGTTACTTATCTTGTGTCTAAAGTGCTCGCTGCTTGCTGTGACTGGTGTGAAGAGAGTCAGCAAATGGGAAAATTGTGTTCTGGCCAAGGTAAATTAAAACTCCTCATATCACAGTGATGCTTTATTTTCTTTCTCCAATACTCCCTGGTCATTTATATCACTTTCATCTAAAGCAGTATGATTAAAAATTGAGTAAAAATGCTGGGGTTTCTATTGGAGAGTAGACTGATTTCCTATTTGTTTTGTTTTATGTGTTTTTCTAACAATTGTAAATCTAGACAGAACTACTAATATGTAGAAAAGAAATGATCGGGTTTTTATTACATTGTAGAAATCCTTTCATAAGTAAACTTTACATGCTAATGTCTGGGAATTATACACACTTTCATCTATAATTGATTTATTCTTTGAAATGTAAATACATTCTATAAACACTGTTATATTTCTGTGTTTCAAATATAAACGTAGACTTTTTCGTAATTGGTCATTTTTCAGGAGGTAGTTTATTTTATAGTTTATTTTTCTGTCTTTTTTAAACTACTCGAGCTTCACTTGGGATTAGAACATGTAGTTCCCAGGAGCTGTCTGCATATTCTAATCACAACAGGGAATTCTGAAACCCTGCTTTCCAGAGCCTTCGCCATACTTGGCAGATCAATGGTATCATCTGAGTCAGACACCCGGACTTTCCCTGTTACCATTCAGATGCATTTCTGTATCACCATCTTCTCACCCCGCCCCCACTCTACACAGCTAACAGGACGGTAAATGATGTGCTCATTGGTGGGTCTCCTTCTCTGTCCGTCAGTCAGTTTATGGCCCACACGAGAGGTGTGCATCGACCTGTGAAGAACATGAACATGGTGGTACTCAGTGGGAAAATCAGAGTCCGGTGCCCTTTGCATGGCTGGACAGGAGGGCCCAGTGACTGACACGCAGAGCTGTGGTGATTGTGTGAGTGGATGGGTTTTGCAGGTGTCATGTTTCAGAGGCTCCAGGGAACCTGTCACCCCTGTCTTTCTTCCTTCTTCCTCACTGTCTCTTGAATACTCCTGAAAATTCAGACTTTTGGTAGAGAGTACAATTCTTATCATTTTTATGAACATAAAGGAAATGACAATTAAAATTGACCATGCTTAGTGGAAATATCAACACATTTCTGTAAATTCTCACTCTTGGTCCATTATTATATTTGACTTTCAGTGGTCTTGTCACCTAAATAATGGCCCACAAACACAGTGAACCAAGTCTACAAAAACAAAAACAAATATCTTTAGAAATGGCATCCAAGAGAATGGCCAGGAAGGGAGGAAGGCTTGGTGTTATGAGGTTCACCTCTCACCTTCAACAGCCAGAACTCTGAAAGCTGTTGCCTGCCCATCTGTGAGCTATTGGTGTGTAACTATTAAAGGTTGATAAGATTTTCTACAGGCATCGATGGTCTGCACTTGGCTGGGTAGCTTGGTTTGGCAGCCTAAAGCATTTGATACTTTAATCCCTTGGGCTTCCAGGAGTAGTGAGCTAGTAAGTCTAGCCCCTCACATGGTTAAACAGTTAGCACAGGACTGGGTGATACTGCTTTTGGCTAGTCTGTGTACAAGAGAAGTGAAAACTTACAGATACACAAAGCTTCGCGTACAAATGTTCGTAAATTGTTATTTTTGAAAGACAACAGGTAGAATCAACCCAAACGCCCATCAACTGAAGAACAACAGATAAAACAAAGATATATATATGATATATATATATATATATCATATATATATCATATATAACAGGTAGTTATGTATTTGTCATGAAAGAGAAATAAAATATAATAAATGCTACTGCATGAATGAACTCGGAAAACAATATAGTACATGAAGGAAGGCAGTTACAAAAGCCTGTAAATTGTAAGATTGCATTTGTGTGCAGTGTTCAGAACAGGAAATGTGTAAGGAAAGTGGACCAGTGGTTGCTTAGGGCTGGAGTGAAGAGTGTTAGGGATGTAGGATGACAGCAGAAGCCTGTGCTGGGCTTCTTAAAAATTGCTTGTGACGGTCACATATGCTAAAATTCACTGGATTATTTACTTCAATTGAACGATGGTGTGATTTGTGAACTGCATCTCAATTAAGCCATTTGAAAATAAAGCAAGAAGTGATAAAATTGAAAAACCTAAAATTCAAGCTTTTTTGCATAGGATGTAAGGTTGGGGCATATCAAGGAGGGGCATCGGAAAGACTCGTAGTGGTAATATGGGGTTTCTAAGATGAGTTACATACATGTTCCTTTGTTCAATTTGCTACTATTTGTATTTAAATTACACACGTACATCATAAGCACTGTTGGAATTTATGATGCATTTCATGAGTAAAAAGATAGAAAATCATAGAAAAAATTGCAAATCAATATAAAATTAAACAATCATTCTGTGGGGATACAATATTTTATCTGACTGTCGTTCCTCATCACCACAATCTCCATCTGCTGTAATTCTCGAATGCTGCATACATCTCCAGTTTCCTAGTCAAGAAAACCGGTCATAAGATGTGGTCTCTGTCTCAAGAAGGTATTGGTAATTGTGTCGTAACTGAGACTGTGTTTGGGACCTGTTACAGGAGCTTACTGTGCCATCTTTAATCCTATAATGACGTCATGAGTGGGGTTCACGACCTCTTTTTACTAAAGTCAGAACTAGGTCTTGGAGAGATGAAATGTTCAGAATAAAAGAAGGAGTCAGTGGAAGATCTTAATTAAACCTGTCTGTCAAATGCCTGAGTCTCTGCTTCCTCCATGACGATCTGTTAGCGTGTGTGATGCTCATGTTTGGTGAACTGAAACCCACCCTGTCTTGACATACTTCATAAAAATAGCATGTCCCTCTTTCAGTTGAGAGTCACGATCTTTTTTCCTTCTTCATCAGACAAAGTGACTTTGCCAATCATTGCCTGGTTGATTTTGTAATGCAGGGAGGATTTACTTTTTAGATATGAAATTATACGGCATATGTGTTTGTGGATGTTTTTATATTTCCCTTAGAGTTTTAGCCATGTTCTCTCCTCTCCTCTGACAGACTCACCTGTAGATTTCTAAGCCTGGAATATTTGCCAAGCTGAGGATCTATTTCTGAAAAAGAAGCATCACCGTAGAGGAGCAGAAACTTGGGTGGTTACTCCCCGAGCACAGACTGTAGAGGCCAGCACTCTTGCTCTCTCTCTCTCTCTCTCTCTCTCTCTCTCTCTCTCTCTCTCTCTCTCTCTCTCTCTCTCTCTCTCTCTCATTCTCTCTCTCTCATTCTCTCTCTCTCTCATTCTCTCTCTCTCTCTCTCTCTCTCTCTCTCTCTCTCTCTCTCTCTCTCTCTCTCTCTCTCTCTCTCCAGAAAAATGATGCTTGAGTCTGAGTCTGGAGGATGCAAAGCTACTCTGGCTGTTGCTGACCGCCACATGTCCAGGATCTCATGAACCTAGAAGATGATGTTGTGAGGTTCACTCATCCCTCTTCCCAGTACTCAGGCTTTGATCTCCAGTTCCTTGAGAGGCAGTGTGTGTGTGTGTGTGTGTGTGTGCAAGGGTGGGGGTAGTGTAACAGCACTGTCGTAAAGTATAGCAGGCTGAAGACATCCAAAGTAGACATTTCTTGATTCCATTAATTGAGGTGAGAAGACCTCCCGTTGAATGCTGACTCGATCTCTGTGTTTGGGTCTTGGATTGCTTAAATATGTCTACATGAATTCTCTCTTGGCTCCTGTCTTGCTGCTTCCAGTTGCTGATGCCTTAACTTCCCCACAATGATGAACTAAATGTGTGCCAAATAAACCTTTATCCCCCAAGGTGACTTTATCATGGTATTTTGTCACAACTGGGAAGGGAACTAAGACACATCTTTTTGGTCTGTATTCAGGGTAGAGCTGGAATAAACAATTACTGGAGAAATAAACACTACACTCAATCTCTGAGTCAGAACTTCCCTTAGGTGGGCACATTTTGAAAGAAACCTCTGGTCGATTCCCTGGGGCCCTTGCCCTTTTCGTAGGGGCGACAATCATCCCTCATAGAAAGAATTTGGGGTAAAAACAGATTTGAGAAATGAAGAAACACTTGTGAGAGAGCAACACTATTATTTCATTTCTACTTCAATCTTAGCCATTGAAGGTGTGTTGTGGGGCCCACTGACCCCCCACCATGGGACCATCGTATAGTTCAAGAAATAGAGTGTAAAAATCAGTGAGAAGGTCACCTTATGCTTGAAAGAAATCTACAGGGACAACTTAGAGGTCAGCCTGGGAGACCTCACCAGGAGGAGGATATGTATCAGCACCGTGGCAAAGGTTCGCCATGCCTGCTCTCTCAAGCCCCAGTTGGGTGTTTTTCAGATCTGGGTCCACCTTGTCTGTTCTTCCCAATACCAACTCAGTGGGATTCCAGCCAGGAATGTGTAAAGACAAGGGCAGCTGAGTCCGCCTTGACCTCTAGATTACAGTGTGCTTCTAAGGCTGTTTGGCTCCAGTTCACACCGTTTGCAGGGCTTCTCCACAGGCAGAAGGCGGCAAGCAGGCCGCAAAGTGGAGATGCATTCTTAGCATTCTCCACGTGTTTGTGCTTGTGCGGCCCAGGCAGAGTCGGTGCTCTGAGCTGGGAAAGCGCTGGACCGAGGTGGTGGGAAATGCCGTCCCCTTAGCATAGCAAAGTGGCCTCGTCTGTCCCTGGCAGTTCCTAGAGATGTGACTAGACTATGCCACACCATGCGGAAGGGGGAAGGCCTGCTCTTTCTATCGGAAAATATGACAGAAAGATTAGGGACCCTCTTTCCTTGGAACAAGTTAGGATGGTTCTGAAGCCCACTTGTTTTGGCTGTGAAAATTCAGTCAAAAATAAATCCACTATAGATAACTAAAAGAAAAGAACAATTTTAAACACACACACACACACACACACACACACACACACACACACACACACGGGAGTAGACAACGAATTATAATTTAAGAAGGAAGTTAGCATTTGGAGATTATATACAACCATAGTAAAACATGATGGATCACAGAGATGTAACAAGGGAGAGGATGAGCTTCGGGACTACTGGGGAAGTGCATTGTGGGAAGACAGAGATACTAGAGAAGCTAATAGAAGGCAAGGGCCACTTCCCCAAGGCTAATTTGTGCAGATGTAGGCCCCTGCCGCTTGCAGCGAGAGGCCTCTGTCCTTGGCAAGGGTAGCAACCATGGTAAAGAGAACTTCATTCCCTGTTTTTAAACAGATATGGAGAGGGTAGAGTTTCTTCTATATCTGTCATTTTCCTATTGCCTTCTGTTCAAAATTATCCTTATGCCAAAGTACCAAGTTGTGGAGTGGAAGACCTTGGTTCCCTTCAGTGCAAAGGTTTTTGCTTCTAGCTCATGCATGTGTGCACACTCCCTCTCCACCCCCTCCCTGAAAGACAGATAAAAATAATTTCTCTCCCAAGGCCTGTCTAGGTAAAGACAGTCACCCCAGCGGTGGCGATCCATGTCTATGAGCCTTGTTCACGGCACATGCTTTCTCTGGAAAGATGTTTCAGAGTGGAGAGGGAGACAGTTACATGTGTTCTTAGGCTGCCCTCTCTCAGAGCTGTAATAGCTCAGTTTGTTTCTTCCCTTATAAAATGGAAGTGAATGCACCACCTCTCTAGATTGTGTTGAGGGTCTGTTGAAGGGTCAACGAAAATTCTATTAGAGTGCTCTGTGAGAATCAATGCTTGGACTTTGTTCCCTAAAACAAAAAACACACAGACACAATATCTAATTTCAGGAAGTTCTCAGATACCAGAAAACAAAGGATAAGAAGTATGATATTGAATATAGCTACAGCCTCAGAGCAAACAGCGTCTGGACATTGACCGCATGAAGGATAGGTGGTGAGATTATCATGCATGCTCTCAGCCATGCAGGAAGACAGGGTGACAGGCTTGGACCCTGGTAGTTTGATGGCTAAATATGCCAAGAGATAAGACCATCATGTCACCCAGCCTAGTGCCCTCTCTCTGGAAGCCTATGTCTAGCCAGGCATGGCAGTTTCTTGGCGTCTTCTGCTAACCTAACTGATACATTTAGTTCTATTAATTGAGCGGCTGTGTGGGAGACCCCATGAAATAGGGCCTCTTCGGAAGAGTTTGTAAACAGTAATTGCTCCATCCACTGTGGAATGAAGGAGAGGTTGGAAAGCCTAAGGAAGAGATCAATGGCAGTTAGAGCAACCAAGGCATCGGATGAAGTGGCAATCCTGCACTGTTATTACTTATTATCCACTTTGGGTCCTTTGTATTGCTTTCAAAGATGGTTATTAACACTGAGCAGAGGTCTGACGGGAGCATATCCAGTTAGGTGGCATTTTAACAGATCCGTGAAAGTGCTGAGAGTCATTACACAGCCTCTTTTACCCAAGGCTGGCCAATAGGACAGCCTGGCGTCTCTTTAGTCATCAGTGCCGGAACACCAGATGTGCTGGCAAACTTTGCCACCAAAGGTGCATGGAAGCCTTAAGCACTCTTCAGATCAGGACGTTGCTCATGCTCAGCTCCTGGGGGACCGTTCATGGTATACTTCCATCCTGTTGTAGTGTATGGGAGTAAGATTTGCACTAGTTATCTGTCTGTGACAACATGCCCGACCAAAGCGACTTGAAGGAAGGTTTTTCTTGGCTCACAGTTCAAAGGAACCTTGTCACGGGGAAGTCTTGATGGGAAGAACTTGAGGCAACTGGTCCCATTGTGTCTACGATTAGGAAGAGAGCAACAAATGTTCAGTTCATTTTCTCCTTTTTATTCAGCTCAGGATCCAGCCCATGAAATAATGCCACTCACAATTACACTGGCCTTCTCACTTCAATTAATGTAATCGTGATACTCCTTGACAAACATGCCCAGAGAATGACGTAGTCTAGGTATGTTCAGTGGCTCATCTCCTTGGTAACTCTAGATTTTGTCACATTAACAATCAATATTAGCTACCACATGGTTCTTGGGGTTGGGTTCAGAGACTCACCAGCTGCTAGCTTCCAAATGGAGATGATGGATTGAGAGAAATGGGGTATCATCTCAGGAGATGCTGCTGGGGTGTTTTTTTTTTTTTTTGTTACAGTCTAATAATGAATGGCTTTTAAGTCTTGTGACCCACTGCGTTGCTAGGTGACAGCCGTATCACCGTCTTACCATCTGACTGGCAAATGCTGGTCAATCCCCTAAGTACCCTTCTGTAGGGACCCATCTGCAGCCACCCCTCAATTGTCATTTGAAGTTGGCAAGGGAAGGACATTATCCTCCCCAGACACAGCCTCAAATGCGTGACTCTGTGTTCCATTAACAGATTCATTGGCCCCTAATGATGAGCTTAATGGCAGTGTAATATCTATCCATTACGAATGTTTACCTGGAGGCGCTCAGAAGTTCTCACAGCAGGCCCTCTGCAAAGGTTAGGTCTTCCCAGTGTTCACTATTGAGAACTGGGGTTGTGACTTTTCATCCCCGGAGTCCCAGTGTGTCACACAGCTGGTATACAGCAGGAGTTTGGAAAACACTTAGAGAATGATTAATGTCCTATTGAAAAACCATTCATGAATGCTGACACCAAATGTGGGGAAATGGTCTCCCCACCGTGTGTGTGTGTGTGTGTGTGTGTGTGTGTGTGTGTGTGTGTGTGTGTGTAGAGGGAGAGAGAGAGAGAGAGAGACCTGTCAAGGATACTTCTTAACATTTATCAAACTTCACAAAGTAAAGTAGCTTGTTCACAGTCAAGCAGGGAATAAATGATGGCAGGGCATGAACTCTTAACAAAAATGATATCTACAATGCTGATGCTTCTTCTACCTCCCCTTTTTGGTGTGTGTGTGTGTGTGTGTGTTGTATGAATGTTAGCATGTGTGGGCACACATGTATTAAGGTACATATGTGTGGAGGCTAGAGGTGGACATTGGGTTTCCTCACTTTACTTACTGAAGCAGGGTTTCTCACTGAGCCCAGAGCTCACCATCATTTCAGTAGGTTCACCTAACCAGTTTGCCTTGAGGATCACCTGTCTCCATCTTTAGAGGGCTGGGATTATGGGAAGACACTCAAACCTACTTGGCTTTTTACAATAATAAAATAAACACAATGACAATTGCAGTGAGACCTACCCAGCGTTGAACGTTCCTGTCGAGTACAGCCATCTGGCTTATACCATAGAATTCTGGCCACCAAGAACTCTGTACCCACAGTACCATCTCCCTAGCCCCTTTCTACCTTTTTATACCTAATTCTAAAAATGTAAGCTCAAACATTTAGGGTACCTTAGTTACTTCTAAGTACTCTATCTTTTGTGGCACAAGAAGAGTCCTTGTTAATACTGTATCCCCATGGGAAGTTATGATTATTGTAAAAGCGAGGCTTCAAGCCCTGTACTTCCAGAGCACAGGTTTCTAGAAAGACAAGACCTCTCTGTCTTCTCCAGCAAGGTCATCAGTTAGGAGAGATTAACCTGGCCTTTTGACCAGGTGGGATGAGTTGGTACCAGGACCAAAGGCAGCCCCATCTCTGTCCCTGGCTACTGTCTGTGTGGGACACTAAAAGCTCATGGGAAACACCAAAATGCATGAATTCAGCTTAATTATCTCATATTATTTTAGGAGATGCTTAAACTAAATGGAAAGGCTCATCAAACTAAATAGTTTATTCTTTGGAACCTTTGGGAAAATCTACCTCCTTCCACCTTCTCCACCATGAATTATTCTGATGTTACAGTCATGGAGAGGATGAAAACTAATAATAAAGTAAGAATAATGATAGTAACTGAAATAAAGACTCTACCCAGGGTTTACCTTTCCCTTCAGAGTAAAGCCAGTGTCTGACCAGTATGAGGTCGCCACGCGACCCTGATGCTCCCTGTCTAGGTGGTCCACAGATGAGCATGGGTAAATCCTCAGCAGGGAATAACACAGAAGCAGCCCAGTGGCTCAGAACTTGGACTCTAACAGAACTTCTCCCAGTTCTAATCAGAAACTATAAATTGTGATTGAACATGGGTGAAATAAGGAACATTTGCTGAACTCAAAAATGGGGATACACATGGTACAGAGGCACCATGTGGTGCTGAACGTGTTTGCTAAAATAGCCCTGTTGGGGATGCTGAAAATCAGAGACCCTAGAGACACGGGTGTGTTGACTGATAGGTGTCCCTCGGTAGCTTGAAACTCATTAATCTCTTTGTGTTTGATTTTCAAAATGTTACCAACTTTCCCATGTTTAATATATTTGAAAGCTAACCACACACCAAAGTGCCTGTGGGAAGCAGGCCTTCATGGAGGATGGTCTGTTTGTGGCTTCACAGATGCTCTGTCATGGAGCTGCATCTCTCCAAAGAAGGAAGGCACACATATCTTCTATGGACATTTCTTTACTTGACCAAGAGAAAACATGAATATTCCCTATCTTTCCTGTTGATCTTGGTCAATTATTAACCTGATTGACAATCCTTAAATGCCTCTATGGCCTGGCACTGTGACACTATCATAATTACATGAGTCCTTTCTCACCTATTTCCCTTTCTTTGTGTTGTGTATGGCATGTATGTGTGTGGTATGTGCACATGTGTGTAGGTGTGTGTGATTACACACAGGCCAGAGGAGAACATCAGCTGTCCTGCTCTGCCGTTATCCACTTTATTTCTTTGAGATAGGGTGTCCTATGGAATTTGGAGCTAGGCTGGTGGCCAGCAGGCTCCAGTGATTTCCAGCCTCTTTCCTCCCTTGTACTGGGATTACAGGCATGCATGGCCACACCAGGATTG
Source organism: Peromyscus maniculatus bairdii (assembly GCF_049852395.1). NCBI lineage: Eukaryota > Metazoa > Chordata > Mammalia > Rodentia > Cricetidae > Peromyscus > Peromyscus maniculatus. The sequence goes on along the minus strand of NC_134857.1, from coordinate 12,171,400 downwards.
TTATGTGGATACTAGGGATTTGAACTCAGGTCCTCTCATGCTCCAGTGAACATCACTAAGAACACTAGGATGATGCTCAGCTTCTGATTTGGGGGGAAGAAAAGTATAATAAAGGAGGAGAGGCAGTCGCCAACACATTGTTTCAGCATTCTACATTGATATATCTGCTTCTTTGTTGCTGGCAAGGAGTGTAACTTTAAACAGAGATTTGTTTTTTGAAAAGACTGGCTTTGATTCCTCATGCCTTGTGGGTCTTCCAGTTTGCCATGGACATGTGTGGTCAACATCCAGAACCATTTTCCTCATGAAAGAGTTATGGCATCACATTTTCACATAATCTAAAGTTATTCATCTTCTAAGTGATGTGATTCTGGGCTTCAGTCATTTTCCATATAAGGGAAACCTGCAATTAACACTTTTGGTTTTGTCAAAATAATACCAGTGAAGGGCAAGTTCACTCCTCACTTACCCAAGTTCTGCTTGTATTTCAGAGGCCAGCAAGATGCCACCTTTCCCTTCAGCCTCTATTGACTATGTCTCTGTCAGTCTGGTCTCTTCTGTCATAACATTTCTGCTTGGCCGCCTGCTCAGAGTGCAAATCCCAATTACCACCCCTGTTACTAGCTATATTTAAAAAATATATTAAACATGGAAACATGTTGGTATCAATTTTAAAAATAAAGCTGAAAGTCGCTAGTGAATTTGTTTAGAGTAGGGCTCTTGAGAAATAGTTTATAGCAGTTATCAGCCAAGTTCCTCTACGTTCTGTGAGAATGATGCCCAACACTGCCCTTCTGTCTCAGGCTCCTGTCCTGGCAGCCCTGAGCGTCCATGGTTCTGGCATTATTCTGGGTGCTGAGGGCCCTGGGTCTACTGGGAATTCCTTTTCTCTTGGGGCCTGGCACTGGCATCACTTTCCAGTGCTCTTCCCCATCTAGGACAGCCTCAGCTTTCTTGTTACCGTGTCGAAGCAGGGCCAGTTGTGCCCTTAATAACTCTCTGCGTTCTCCATTAAAATCCCACCCTAATTTCATGTACTCACTTGTTTACTTGTTTGTGTGTGTGATGGTGACATCTTAGGGTTTCTCCTGCTGAACAACACCATGCCCAATAGCAACCTGAGGAGGAAAGGCTTTCTTTGGCTTACACTTCCAGGTAACAGTCCATCACTGAGGGAAGTCAGGGGCAGGAACTCCAACAGCAGAAACCGGGGGCAGGGGCTGATACAGAGGCCACGGAGGCGTGCTCCTGACTGGCTTGGTCTCTGCGGCGTGTGTAGCCTGATTTCTTAGACAACCCAGGACCACCTGCCCTGCCGAGGGCAGCACAAAAGTGCAGGGCCTTCACACATCAATCACTGGTTGAGAAAACACACCATAGGTTTGCCTGTATATCCATCTTGGGTGGGGAGGCGTTTTCTCAGTTGAGTTTTCCTCTTTCCAAATGACTCTTGTGTCAAGTTGGCATAAAACCAGCCAGCATAGAATACGTGAATGTTAGTGTGTGGGGGTGCATGTTTGTGTGCAAGTGTATGTGTGTGTGTGTGGGGGGGGGGTCAGAGACCAACTTTGAGCATCATTCCTCAGAACCATCAACCTCATTTTCTGAGAAAGGGTCTCTCACTGGACTCGAAGCTTGCTGATTAGTCTAGGGTGACTGGCCATCAAGCTGAAGATCCTTCTTTCTCATCGTCCCCAGTGCCACCAGGAACTGTGTGCCACCGTGCTTAGTTTTTTTTTTTCTTTTTTTTCTTTTTTTTGGTGGGTGCTTGGGTATTAAACTCAGGTCACGCTTGTGCAGAAAGCATTTTGCTGAATGAACTGTTTCCCCAGCCCTTTCTACCTCCAATTCCTAAAGTGGGTAGACGGTGCATTATCCTGCAGTGGCCTAAGTGTGGGCTTCTTCATCTAGGTGTCCTTCAAGGGCAGCCACCTGTGAACAGGGTCTATCTGTGATGGGCATATTTTATGCTAGTAATAAATGATAAAATGGTACCCAATTATTGCTTTGTATTTGGCAAAGTCCTGTCATCCTTTTTATTCATTTCCATTTAGTGCAGCTCAGAGTCAGGCAGCCTGCCAATATTCCTCTTTCTGTTTTATCAGAAAAGAAACCAAGGGCTAGAGGATTTGAATAGATTTGCTCAAATGTCAGAGAAATTGTAAAGGATGAAGTTAGTTTTGGTCATATGCTCTTTTATGCTATAGTCTTTTCATAGTTCTTCATTCATATTACATGCTTCATCAATTGATCATTACTAATTAGACACACTCTTTGTTACAGTGTCTGAAACCTTTGTGACACTGAGCAATTATTGCCATCCACTTATAAGAGTTTTGAGTAGTGCCCTGCCTGATTCAGTGAGAGTCCACTCAGCATTGTCCACAAGTTCCCTTTCCTGCCATTTCTCCACTGGGTAAAACTTTGCCTGTATTTTGGAAAGATTAATATGTGTTTGAATCATCTGGGATTAGGTTAGAATATTCCTTCTGATTCAGCAGGGTTGGGTGGGGACAAGTCATATCTTACCAGAATCCCAGGTGGGGCAGTTGCTGCTGACTACGGACCTCACTTTGAAAAGAAATCTCAGGTTAAGAAACTCCAAGCTCAAAGAGATGGCGATTTTCTAAAAATCACCTATCCGGTCCTGGAAAGCCCCATTTGAACTCCAACTTTGTTCTCTAGGGATCTGTCTTCTGGGGCAGTGATAGATAGCAGACAAGGCCATCCGTGGGCTATACTTGAATACAAAATTTACATTCAGAGAAGAAGAGGGGAGGAACTTCAGCATGAAATATAGCTGTTGCATTTTTTATATTTTCTGTATATCTCTGAAGCAATAGAATATGATGTTTGTTTTTCAATATTTTGTTGAAATATGTATTTCTTCATTAAATAAAGAACCATGTTCTGAGTTAGACCTAGGAGAGTGGGGAAAATCTTTGATTGACAGATGTAATGCTACTTAGTTTTTGCCAACTTGACACAATTAGAGGCACTTAGGACCTGAGAGACCTTCAATTGAGGACTTGCTTCTATCATCTATCAGATTGGCCTAGAGGCAAGCCTGTGGGCCTTCTCTTTATTCATGATGGATGTAGAAGTGTCCAGTCTTCTGTGGGTGGCAGATTGGTGGCCCTGGTTGTATAAGAAAGCAGGCTGAGCAAGTCATGGGAGCAAGCCAGTGAGCAACACTCCTCCATGGCCTCTGCTTCAATTTCTACTTCTAGGTTCAAGGCTTGAGTTCCTGCCTTGGCCTCCCTTCATGATGGAACAATGGAGGTGTATAAACCAAACAGACCTTCTCTTCCCCAAGCTGCTTTTGATCAGGGTGTTTATCTCAGCAACTGAAAGAAAACTAAGACAGATGGGATCAATCTGGATAAGAGGGGAAAAAACAAGAATAAAAATAATTCACAAATTGGCAGGACATACCCACTGAGGTTGTGGCTGATGCTGGAGGAGAGGTATGCTGTGGGTTTAAACACAGGCCTGAGGTTGGAGATGGAGTAGCCAAGTGAGCCGCTGAGAAGTTTAAAGAGGGTCCATGATAGCACACCGTAGGTGTGCAGGAGATGAGCACAGTCCAGTTTAGTGTAATCTAACAGATCCATTGCCCAGGGCACAGCACTGACATGCCCATAGCATTCTCTGGCTTGGGTATGGACCTGGTATAGACCACTGGATTAGTACATGTCAACCTTTACCATCTTTAAGACTAAGCCTTTATTGCACTTACAGCAATAAAAGATATCCTCCCTGCCTTCCCCCTTTCTAAAAATTTCCAGGCTAAGAAAAGGCTGTTTTTCTGCAGGCCAGTAAGAAACATTTTTAAAGGAAGCCTTGTTCCTTTAGCAGTGCTTTGCAAGGGCAGAGTGGAAAGCAGTCAAAATGCAATCCGGGCTTGAATGGAGCCTGGTTCTTTTCTTTGTGAGAATAACCAGCTTTTCAGTCAGGTTGCCACGGTGGTGAGGAGGCTATCTTAGCTGCTAGGTTACCTTGACAGTGACTTAAAAAGCATGTTTTGAGTTCAATGGGCAGTCAGAAGACTTGTAGTTCTCCTGTTTTTTGTGGGGTACAGAGACTACAAGACCCAGCATGCTTTGCTCTTGACCCTATAGGATGTTGTCAGCCATGTAAAAGCAGGTACCATCTTTTGAGTTTTTATGGCTGTCTTAGTAAGACTAAGTCTCAGAATTTGTGTGTTGTTAGTGAGCTTGGCAAGGGTTTTCTAAGACTATCTTCACATGCTGTAGGTTGGAGATAGTAGGACCAGTTTGGTTATTGGATGTAGTCTTAGGATTTTTCTTTTCTTTCTTTCTTTCTTTCTTTCTTTCTTTCTTTCTTTCTTTCTTTCTTTCTTTCTTTCTTTCTTTCTTTCTTTTTTTTTTGAGTAATTTTCCTCATAAGACTGATGCAGAGGTAAAATAACAACTTTCATGAAGTGCCATCTATAGTTTTTAGGGCATACAAATATTTAGTGAATAAGTAGTTTGTCTCAAATACTGTTTTGGAGACCAGAGAGCACTATACAACATGTCTATTATTATTATTATTTTTTTTTAGATATTTCTGTCATGGAGAATGACCTAACTTTTGCTAAGATAACAAATTATCTTAGTCATTTTCTCCAAGTGAAGTTTAGTTTTTGACCATGCCATATTGTGATCGTGGGTGAGCAGAGGACACTCTCCCTCAGGGCCCCGAGGACACAGACCGATGGAAGCTCCATGTGCAATGCATGTCCATAGTCATCACAATAGCTCAAAGTGGTTCATCACCCCCTTTCACAGTCCACCAGCAGAGTGAGTCATGTGTCCATACCCAGCTTCAAGAAGTATTGGGAGAGACTAGAGAGATGGCTAATCACACTTCTTGCTCTTGCAAAGAACCAGAGTTCAATATCCGGAATCTGTCTCTGCTGACTTGCTCACAACTGCCTGAGACTCTCGCTCCAGAGGACCTGATGCCTCTGGCCTCAGAGGTCACCTTTACTCATGCACCCAGACCCCCACACAGTCACACATATATACATAATTTAAAAATAAAGTATTTTTAAAAGCTCAGGAAAATGCCATTTCCAATACAGAGAAGGAGGATATGACATATTTGAACAGTTGTAATGACCACCACTTCTACTAAAAGACAAAAAGGCTGGTGTGCAAGAAAAGTGTAAATAAGCATGGCTCGTTACATAGAGGTAAATTTAAACCCTGAGCAACCATCTTCAAAGCAGATCCATTAGAATCTACCTGCACCAGATAGAAAAGCAGACTCTTAGGCTAGGAAGATATTTTACCTCTCTCTTACAATGAAGTCAGACACAGGCAGACAGTGATGACATGGAGAGTCCATGGTCATCCGAGTCTTAACTCTGGAATATGATCTTCATTCTTAATTCGCCTCCGGATCAGAAGTGCCTACAGGGTTCCAGGTAAAACATCTGTATTTCAGGCATCTGGAAAGAGGAGGGGAAGGGGAGAGGCAAAAACCGCCCTTCTTTAGCTGCTTCAACCTCTGAGCAGTCCTGTAGAATGCCCTCCAATAAATCCGCTGCTCTGCCGTGGTGGTTAATATAATCAACCTGACAGGATCAAAAATCACTGAGGAGACAAACCTCGGGGCGTGCCTGTGAAGGAGCTTCTAGATTCGGTTAACGGAGGTTGGATGACTCACCCTCAATGTGGGTATCACCAGGCCTTGGGTTGGGGTTCTTGACCAAAAGCAAATGAAGGGCCAGTAAGTCCCAGGGATCCTCCTGCCTCATCTCCTTAGACTGGAATTCTAGGACATGCTGTTGTGCTCCACTGTCTTGTGTAATGTGGGTACTTCAGCTCTGAATTCAAGTACTTGGATTTGTAAAGCAAGCGTTTTGCTGACTGAGCAATCTCTCCTGCTGCCCAAACTTACCTGACAAGGGAAATCTAATATTTTATAAATTCTATGAAACTTATCATGACACAAGGAAATTAAGCTATACCTTAATTTGCACAAACTTGCCTTCAGGTGCTCATCAGATAATACAAAGTTTCCTATTCCATTATCTGTCTTGCAAGACCAACAAACCACACACACACACACACACACACACACACACACACACACACACACCCCATACTAGCTTAGCCACAAGCACAAAAGCTTTGGGTCAGGGGGATCGAATACAAATGAGGCCCTACAATCAGCCAACAATCTGTCTGAGTTGATAACCAGCCATCTGTACCATTAATGGTGACATCAAGTGATGTACTGGGATTGGCTTGTATCTTCTTACGACAGATGACAGGCCCTTCCCCTGGTATCTGTTGACACACTCTCAGCTGTTCCTACATGGCCCTGGGCCATCCCAGTCCTCCCAGGATGTGAGAGAATCAGAGGAGACCCAAGCAATCAGTTTTTGCCTTTTTGAAGACCCCAGAGAAAGGCCTGAATCATTGGCTTCATGGCTGTGTCCAGTCTGCCCATCTTGGACCCTTACTGTGGGTCCTTTCTGTGGTCAGGAGGGGTCTATTGGGATTATATCTCCAGCAATCTATGGAGTCTATTTAATGAGCAAAGGAATTTATTTGGTAGTTAACTCACAAGACAGAATAAAGGAATTTGTCGCAGGATTTTGGAAAGGTGAGGCATGGTCAAGTGCTGTCCTCTGGAAAACTCTGCTCTGGTCCATCCCAGCATCCAAAACCACAAGGTAGTGAAGAGAAAGCTCATGTGTGCATCCCGGGTCTTAAGGGTCTTGCCAACAGCCATGCCCCAGGGGCAAGTACCTCAAGGTCATAGGCAGGTGCAACAGTTACCTGCTGCCTCACTGGGGTGGTGGCTTCAGGGCATGGCTCAACTACCCACCTCATCTCCCCCTTTTGTCTAAATAAGAAAGTTCTAACCTAACACAAAACTATATACAATAGGAATGATTAAGTATTGTCCAGGAGAAATAAAGGGTAATGACCTAAGCAAAATGGAACTACACCCAACAAAAACAATACCAAACAAGGGACACATATTAAAATCCAGAGATGTCCAGAATATAGGTAAATGGTACGTTAGAGAGGTTATTCCAAAAGCTGTCCTATCCTGAAGGATCTGAATCTAATACTTAGTATATTCTAGTTAAGATACAAGAAGATTGTAACTATAACTATCCATCAAAGACTTGAGAAGGAATATAATAATGCCCGAGAAAACAGGAAATGCATGCAAGCAAGCAACTTTCAGAAATCTTCTGAAAACAGGGACAGCTGGCAGCCTGGACAGTCACCTAACATTTCTCAGCGTTGTTGGGGCATTCAATTTGGCTACAGGCCTAGAGTGTCTCTGTTAGACCATTTTTAGAAGCAGGAATTTTGAAAGACCATCTTACCTGTCTTGGCAGAGTTCAGTAGTCACTTTTCCTCGTGTCCCACTCATCCAGAAAGGACAGCGTTCATACTGTCAGCAGTTGAGGCAAGGGCAGTTCTTTGCCCAGCAGGCTGTTATGCCGGGAGGAAGACAAACTTCCAAACGAAGTGTCTTAAAAGCCCAGCATTTTCTTGGGATCAGATCGGTGCTGCTAGGAGCAATTGTGTCTCACATCAATAAGATTCCAAGTTATTTAAGTGCCATATTCTCTAGGTCTATGAAGTGGTTGAAGATTACCTGTCCATCTGACCTATGTATCTGTAAATCTGGACAACCTAACTAACATAACTATAGAAATGACAAGCATGGGTGACTATAAATCTGTAAGTCTTATCTACCTAAATAACCTAAGGACTAAGGCTTCATGTAAACAAGGTAAACAGTCTGTAAGCAAATGTACAGTAAAAGAACAATGACCTTAAAATTGTGACAATACACAAAATATCTTAAACAGGGGCAGAAATGTATAGTGCAATATGCAATATGACAACAATATGTATCAATAAACAAAATATCCTAAACAGAGGTAGAACATACATATAGTATGACAAATAAAATTTTACATTTGTATCAATATGCAAGGTATTTCAAATAGGAGTAGAAATACATGTACAATACAAGAAATATAGTTTTGTATTTGAATCAATATACAAATTAAATGGAATATAAAAATAGTTTACATTTGTATCAATATATAAACATTTGTCACAGGATCTTAAAAGAATGAGACATGATCCAATGCTGTTCTCCGGTGAGCTCTGCACTGGTCCCTTCCAACATCCAAAACCACGAGGTAACAAAGAGAAAGAGCATACATGCATCCTAGGCCTTGAGGGTCCCCAGGGGCCACACCCCAGGGGCATGTACCTCAAGGTCATAGGCAGATGCAACAGTTGCCTGCTACCTCACTAGGGGCGGTGCTTCAGGGCATGGCTCAGCCACCACTGTAGGGGTCCGGGTTAAAAGGCAGTCAAGGGTGGCTTCCACCAGCTTCAGCCAGTCACTAGCTGTGTGGAGACTTTGGATGTGGGAAGAGCTTGCTGTACAATACTTTCAAGCAAATATTCATATAATGGGTTTGCTATAAGCAGGTGGTAAATGAGTAGCTTTGGGCGGAGTGGTCCAGCGACGCTTCTCCTTTCCAAAGGAGAGCTTGGGATGCCTTCCTAATCTTCCTGACTTAATTATTTAGGCAATCAGTTCTTGTCTTGAAGTCCATCTGCTGCAGCTGCTATCTTCTTCCTTCATCTAAGCATCTCTGCAAAGGCACGATGCCAAAGTCTTTGTGAGGCTGGTTCCCATCGTTTGGACCTTGTGTTGCTGGAAATACAGGAAAGTTACCCTGTCCTGACAGGTCTAGAGGAACCCGATGTTTGCATATCTCTCTAAACCTTGCAATGCATTTCCCCAAAAAGTTGTATTATGTCATCTCCGAAGGAGCTTACTGATGGAGGAGACTGAAACAAGGCCCTTTGTGTGCAGATCAGTCTTCCAAGCAACTTGTGTTGTGACCTTCAGTGGGCTCTGGGAGAGATGAGGATACCTATTCTTGTCCAAAATTTGCAAAACACTCATGAATTTTTATCTTGCCCTGCTTTCCGGAATCAGCCTGCTGTTTTCCGACTCTGAATGTGTTGGAAACAGCCTCTGCATACAAATCTGAGCAGACTCATACCCCGTATTCCATGTATCAGTGTATGCATATGGCAGAGGGAACTTCAGTGTGTGTATGTGGCAGGGGGCACTTCAGTGTGTGTGTGTGTTAGGGGGCACTCAGTGTGTGGATGTGGCAGGGGACACTCAGTGTGTGGATATGGCATGGGAAACTTCAGGCAAAGGAGCATGAGAAGACTAGCCAGTGAGTCTCAACAGTGGCCAAAAGCTTAAAATAACTAAAATAACCAGGCCCATGCTGAAGAGATGTCTCAGTGGGGAAGGGCACTTACTGCTCTTGCAGAGGCCATCAGCTGGCAGAGGCACCTGTAACTCCAGTAACTCTAGTTCCAGGGACTCTGTCTCTCTCCTTTAGTCCCCAGGAGCACCCACATGCAGGTGGTATATATATTCAGGCACACACATAGACAAATAACAAAACAACTACACATCAAAACCTGAAGAAATATTCAAACGTGTGTTATAAATCTTTCTTCTGTTGTTTTCCTCTTAGCTTTGTGTTCTTAACTGTATATGTCTATTTCCCAATGGAAGTCAGTGAACAAAATTAGCTTATGTAGAATTTTTTGTTTTCATTGGTATGGAGACAATATGGAACTATGTTAATGATGGGTATGAGTATATAAGGTCTGTGAACAGGGAAAAATATATTTTGAAAATAATGACTAATCCCCTATATTGATATTTATGTATGCCCACCACATGGGTATCTCAATGATATAAAATTAATTATATAATAAACCATGTTTTATGAGCTCTGTGCATAAATTAATTATATTTTTCAAATCAAGCAACTAGAATTTCCAACCGCCCACTATGTCCCTCATTATCCCAGAGGAACTCTTCTAGGCCCCCTGTTTGGATGGCACAGAGTGAACCCTTTAGTCTATCAAAGGCCTTCATTGAACAGAAGGAAATGCAGAGGAGTGGATTCTGGAGGTTATGACTCAGTTCTAGCCAGCAATACCTTGGACAAGTCATTACAACTCTTTTGGTAGAAAACCTGCTGTTATGAGTGTATATGAGTCCTCACTGAGGGCTTCCAGTGATCTCCTGGAAAATGACAGGAGAGGTCTTACTGACCCATGTTAGAAGTTGTTGAAGACACAGCACAGATCTGGGGCTCTCATTCCCCTAGCATTCACTGACTGTTCATAATACATGATCTAGATCCCCAGAATTCTGAATTAAACAAATGACAGCTATGCAGTTTTGGATCAAGAATTTTTATCACACATTTTTTGAGAACTTAAAATATGTCAGATATTACTGTAATGCCCTCTATTATGGATACTATTATAGCTGAGGCAATAGAGGCACAGAGAGATTAACAGCATGATCAAAGTTCCCCAGCCCCTAGGCAGTAAAGCTGAGGGCAGAATCGGGCTTTTTAGCTGAGGAGTCCGTGTTCTTAACTACCAAACGCTGCTGCTTCTCACACGAACTGATTGGCTAATTCTGAGTAATTAGTCTTCATCTCGGAGAATGGCGAAGTGTGTTGGGTGGGTGACTACTTCAGACAGAAATCTGAGTTGCTTGGTTCCTCCTTCAGAGTCCCTGTCACCGAGGGATGGAACTGCCATGGACAACCAACTTTGTGTGTTCCCAGCCATGTGGCAGATTTGAGCTGTTTGGCTTGAGGTTGCGGTCCCTTTTCTGACTGCACTGTGAAACCACAAGGTCCTTGCCATCTTCATAGCCCTGCATTAATTTAGTCAGGGGCCATTTGTACAGAAGTGTACAATAGTTTAAAACACTGGATTCAAAACATTTAGATGAAAACACTAGATCCGGTACTGACCAATGCTGTTATTGGCCTGGGGCAACTTTAATAGTCCAAGCTGTTGTTTATTAAGCACCACTATGCATTGTGTTAAATGCTTCACACATGTTGTTTTATATCCTCAGCACAGTACTCCAGGGGAAAGCATTTTTACCCTTACCTTTTTGTAAACCCTTGCTTCATACTCCTGACTGCTATCTCTATGCTTTACTTTAACCATGGACAAGTTATTTTATTCCTGGGAGCCCTAGTTTTATTATCTAAGTTCATAGCACTCTTTCCAATATTGTTATTGAATGACAATGAGGACATGACTGCTCCTAGGTATGGATGAGGAGAAGGTTTTTATCGTAGATATGAGGAGAGAACAGCCAGAGGCATCTGCAAGAGTCCAGACTGAACATGGCCAGCAGAATAGACCAGTCATGAGAGGAGAGGGAGAGGCGAGCACAATAGAGGGAGAGAAGAGAGAGGGAGCCAAGGAGAGAGGGAGAGAAGAGCCAAGAGATCATTTGACAAAAGAGACTGAGTTAGAAAGAAATCAGAAGCTGGGGGAAAGGAAGCAAAGCCCAGCTCTGGGCAGGAGAGGTTCAGGGTAGGGAGCAGTGTGACAAGTGCTGAGAGGAGCCTCAGGTACTGAGTGAGACCTGTCGCAGGCTTCTTTGGGACCAGACAGTCCAGCTTTTTGTTAATGATAAGGAATTAAGCAATCTCTTCTGTAACTACTTCCTGTTAAAATCGGGACGTCGTCGTCATCGTTGTTGTTGTTGTTGTTGTCATTGTTGTTGTTTTGTTGTTTGAAGGTCAGGAAGGCTGGAATGTTGGTCAAAGCTGGCAAGGGAGAGAGGGATGCAGACTGTGGACATCCATTTCGCTCACTGCCTGGATTCTGTGCAACTACCTAGGGCTAGCCACTTTGGAACAGGCTGGGATGAAGAGGCTCAGGCTGGTTGGAAATTCTGTCAGAAACATCTGGAGCTGGTATGTTTGAAGCAGTTTGCAGTCTGCAGTTGATTGGAAACCTTTTGGGACAGATATATGCTAGGGACTGAAGGAAAAGTTAAGGAGTTTAGGGGAAATTTTTTATCTTGGGTGTGAAACTTCTATAACCATGGTCCTGGTATTTGGGGGAGGGGAGCCCACCCCAGGGATAGGCAATAGGAGGAAAGCTTAGGCTATTGATTAACAAGAGTACTTATCTGGAGTCCATTTGACCTGTGACAGATGAATTCAAATCTTACAACTCCCCGAAGCTTACAAGAACTTTCTAAGTTTACAAAAAGAGATAAAAGTTTTAGACATATTAGCATTACCAGTGTTTGTAACCTGTACTGAAATCCACATTGTAGAAAATGAGTAGACTCGAGCCTTTGAGTCATAGCAAAATACTGGAGACCCAGAAAATGCCCCTGAGTAAAAAGCATGAGCCCTCTTTCCAGAGGGCTGGATGGGTAGATTGGACCAAGATGTTTCCAGAACAATGAGAAGCATTTCTAAGTTGATACTCAGAAGACAACTAGAGGACACTTTAAATTTTTAGCCTGTGACTATGATAATAGTTGCAGTGTTGTCCAGGGCTAGACTAATAGTTATGAGGATTCAGCCGGGAAAATGTATGGAAAACACATAGACCATTGCCTATCTCCAGAATAGCACTAATGTCTGTTACAACTCGAAACACAGCCCAAGCCCTTACAGCTGTTAACCTGAGGAGCCAGATGTGAAGCCCAATTCAAAGGCCTGCCTTTGTGAAGTCCCGCTTGAGCTGCAGAATAGTGGGCTGTTGGGTGAACAGTGGTAGGCACTTAGAGAGCTGGTTCTGTTGCTGGCTCTGGACCATTTGAGATGGAACTACACCCACAACAATCCAACCAGAAGGTCAGGACTTCGGGTTCTTCCCTCAGATCTACTAGCCTTGTCCTGGAGGCCTGGGAGTTGTTATGTTGTAACCCTGTCAGGGTCGGCTGGGCGTCAGGCATTGGTAGAAGAGGACCTCAGTCTAGGGACAGATGGAGATCTGGAGTCACCTGACTCAAGACTTCCCAAAAGACTCTGTCTAACACGAGACTCTGGGGTGTTCACATGCAGGACACAGCCTTGCAGAGAAGGTAGGCTAGTTAGTATTGCCCATATTAAAGATGGTGACACCAGACTATGAGAAGTTAAACAACATTAACAAGGTGTAGATCCGGATTTGCATACTGTTTTCAATCAATGCTGTGAAATGTCTGCATAGTTTAATTTATCCCCTATAGAGATGATCAAATAAGATAAAGCAAGAGTTTTATTTTCACACACACACACACACACACACACACACACACACACACACACACACACACACACAAAGCTATTATCCCAATCCCTTATTTTATACATGATTCTCCTTGGACTTTCTGCTCCCAGTGTCTGGCTTGGGCCAGCATGAAATGAAGATAAGTTTCTGGCCTATATTTTGGATATCCTCAATGGAGTCTTGGAATAGCTTTTCCTTCATACCACTTGTCATTAGAGTTTAATGGCGGATTACAGCTTCTTACTCAAGTCCCCTTTCCTCCATCAACTGGAAACAGTGTGGCTTCCATTTTGAATAATGAATAACACAGCAGGTGACTGTGGATGGTGCCTGTGGATATTAGAGGTTGAGTAAACTCTACTGTGTAAGGCATGACCTTTGACTCCTCTGTCACCCCACTCTTCTGAATTAGAAGGGGAACAGGAAGTAAGAAGTTGCTCGGGAATGACCTGTCCCCACTGTGAGTGTGGCAGGGACTAGGATCTAAGGATACTGAGTCAGCCGGACACTTCCACACACTGTACTGGCTTTGGAAGGATGGTATGGAAAAAGCCCGGAGGCTCCAGATAACTGTGGAGTGCTCTCCTGTTCTGTTTGCTTCATTCTGTTTTGCTTTTGTAAGCATATGCTTGTCAGTTAGGGCTGAAACCCAACAAAACAGCTGCTAAGTGTGGCTCTATGGGAAATAACATTTTGGTCTTTTTCAGGCCAGTAAGTTTAGAGTAAGCACAGTTGTCTGGCAGATGTCAGTGGGCAATCTGGGGGTAGATGTTCTAGGAGCTGTATCAACCATCCGAGTTCTTTTGGGGTCTGTTTACCCTGCCAGAGGACTAGGGCTCCAAGCAAGAGATTCTGCTTAGAGTCTTACGTTGTGTCTAAAAGTAGTGTTTTAGAGAAGGGCGCCCAACTTGTTGATATCACATTGTGGTCTGCAAGTATGCTGGGACATGTTCATAGACAGACAGGGACTCATGTGGCCCACAGGCCCATAGGTTGGACATCCTGAAGGACTTGGACCATTCCTTATGATCACCTCTGGTGCTTCCTCCATCTCATCCTCAAAAACTGGGATGAGGAAGAAAAGGATATGTAGCACCATTTACCATACACAGGAAGCGGTATCCTCAATGGAGTCCCAAGAGTAATTGTTCCAACCCATGAGATGTTACTTTGCATTCCAGTAAATCTAGCATCATTCAGGGGACCTGGAAGAATGAAAGTCTAACCCAGGGACTGGGAATATTAATTTCTAGATCTTAAATCTCTTCACCAGCGGCAGAGTCAGGCCCAAGGTACCTGTGCTACTAAATGTCATCAGCTGATGGAAGAGTAGATTACCCATTGGCCCAGGAGCCTGGAAGCCTTAATGAGTCCTTTCAATCCCCACACATTTACAACAAGATGTTCGTTTGTCCATAAATATCGAAACCTGTTTGCTAAGCCTGTGCTGACATTATTGATTGAAAAGCAATAGGTGTTCTTTGCCTGGCTGTCCTAGTTTTATGTGCTTTTACAGCTAGAAATCCATAAAGGACTGACTGGATTTTCCCATGGCATGTTCCTTGTTTATTAACTGAATTCATTTTAAAGTATAAAAAGGAAAAGAATGGAAGATAATGGATGTTTATTGAAGTGTGATTCTGTATCAGATCCTGGGCTGGTCTAGAAACTTTCATAATCCTCACAACGGCCCTGGAGGGAGGGAATTAAGTCCTTCTTTTAGAATGAAAAGACTAAGGCTCAGAGCATCCAGAGAAATAGTAGGTACTCAATTGGGGCGGAGAATCTGATTCTTGGTTGTGCTTCAGTTTCCCCACCTGAAGACCATTCAAGGAAGCATTAGCCATAGCAGTTCAAGCCTGGTGGTAAAGGTGTGTAGTGTAAAGCCAATGTCAAGAGACTGTAAGCTCAGGGCTTGCCTGCACGATAGCTCAAGTTCAAGCCTGGACCTCTGAGACCCAAAAAGTAGGGCCTGGGGCTGTAGCTCAGTTGGTAGAGTGCTTGCTAGCATGCACAAAACTCTGGGTTCCATCTCTAGCTCTTTGCAAACAGGGGATGGTGGACTATGTCTGGAATGGAAGGTGGAGTCAGGAGGACCAGAATTCCAAGGCCATCTTTGGCTACATACTAAATTTGATGTTAGCCTCAAATATATGAGACCAAGCCTCAAAATAAACAAGATAACATCAAAATAAAAAGTAAAAACAAAGACTGAAGTTATAGCCCAATGATAGAGCATTTGTCTAGCATACATGTGACCCTAGATTCAACTCCCAGTATCGCAAAACAAAAACAAAAAGCATCAGCCATTTGACAGAGTTGTGATAATTAAATACTCCATTTATAGAAGATGCTGAGAATAGTCCCCTGCACAGAAGTGGTCATGAAATGTTAGCTATTACTTCAATTTCTTATTACAACAACTAATCAAATTGCCTTTATCAGCACTTGCTGAAAAGTAACATTTTCTTCCAGGGAACAGCCTGCCTTTTGATATGTAGTTATATTTTATTATGAAATAATGTAAACTACTCTAGCTTGGAATTAAATTCTCTTCTGTGCGTCTCAGTAAAGGTTAAGATCTGAATAAAGGCGTGTGTAGGCAACAGGGATCTTCCCAACTCTGTAAATGTCAGTGATTTGCTCTTTTCTCCAAAGAGTGTGGAACCCTCTTCCACGCTGCCCAGCCCGGCTTTAAGACAGCTAAGCAAACAGGAGAGGGAGAATGAAGCCAGCTCTGTCTCTCTGCTAGTTTGTCTCTGTAACATGATTATTAGGGACAGCATTCCCTCCTTGTGGCCTTACACACAGCCACGTCCTGACAGCCTGTCACACCGGTGGGCTTCATGGACGTGTTTGGAGCAGGGAACACTACAGGGACTTCTGTGTGTGACAGCTCTATGTGTTTGAGACAGGTGTAGCATGGCTGGGAGCTGATGGCATCGGTGACTGTAACAGCTTATTGAGATAGAAAACAAATGATATGGTTGCTAGACCTTTGGCTCTACATCCTGATCCTTTTACACTTTTATTTTATTTTTCCCCCAACTTCATCTACACAATTTGGTGGATAATTGGGCATGGAACACCTCCCTCAATCAGTAGTTACAGCTAGCAGTTATGAATGGGGTGCGAGCAAGTGCTAGGAAATACTGAGGTAAATGTGACAGTGCTTCTCCACACTAGGCCATTTGTAACTCATCAGAGGACAGAACCGTGTAAGGGCAGCAGTTCTGAGGACACGTGGGCCCGCCAAGGTCTGCACAGTGCAGCAGATGCAGGCGGATCTAGTGCATCACGGAAGGTCTCATAGAAGAGCCATCATGGGCTTCCCGGGACAGCTTGGTTGCTAGGGAATGGTCAAAGGGATGCTTGTAGAAAATAGACATTGCTGTACTGAGGACAGAGCCTAGTGTATTAGCTGGGAAATGGCAGGTGGCTGAGGTTCCATTTGGTAACAGCAGAGAATTCTCATGGGGCTGGTGACAAACGCTGGGTCTGAGAGTGACAGGACCTTGGCTTCTATTCGAACCATATTGGCTGTGTCGTGATGAGGAATGTTTATTTTAGAAGGGCGAGTGCAGTGAACGGGTTGAAAAGAGGCAAGAACTGACTAAAAGCAAAGTCCCAGGAAGAGGTGGTAGGCCTATTGCATGAACTGAGTTAAGTGGGTAGATAAAGCGGACGGACGTTTGGAGGTAAGACCATTAGCATTTAGTGAACAAAATGAGGGGCTGGGGGGATGGGCAGGGGTGGAGCCTTGCCACGGTGGGCAGGAGGAATGGACTCTGAGAGGGTTGAATGATAATGGAAGGTGAGTATTTCCACCAACATTGGTCTGCAGCAGGGTAAATGGTTCCCAGGGGAAGGGCAAGACTGAGAAGAGACCACGAGGCACAAGGATTGAGGTCATGGTACGGCCTTGGAAGAAGTTATTTGGGGTGACTGCCAGTGTGCAGGTAAAAGCCAGAAGCTTGCCCCATTTCTGCTGTGCCACAGGGAGACAGCCAGCAGTGATGCACATCTGCCCAAAGCCTGCTCTTCCAGCACTCAGATGCAGGAAAATGGGGAGAAAGCTTCTGTGGGATCTGAGGAAGTACTGTGTCTACTACATGGCTGGTCAAACCCTCCTTCCCTCACTCCCTGAAGATGTGGTTTCCAAGACGCTCTAATAAACCGGCTCTGTGGATATAAATCTGAAATTTCGAGTCTTTTTTTTTTTTTTCTAACTAGATTCTTCTCACTGTGGTGGCCTCTTCAAGGCCAATCACTAATGAGATTCCTTAGTTCCTTTGACCTTTGCTTCTGAGTCCTTTGGATGCGTCTGGGAGAAGGCTTTTCTCTCCCGCAGCCATTGGAACTCTGTATGGCGCCTCCGTGGTACTGATTGGCTGGGTCATATGTCCATCAGTGCATGATGCCGGGAGAGAGAAGGGCCTCTGTAGTCAGCTGCCCAGACACTCCCAGGAACCAGCTATTAATCCCACCCCTAAGAAGGGCTCCAAGAGGGAGACTTGGGTTTGGAAGCAAGTGCATCCACCCATGTCCTCCCCCGCTCACACCTTTGATTGACTCTCAGCCCCCTTAAGCAGCCACGGTCACCACCCTGCTTCTGTCCCTCCCCTTTCCACACTTGTTTTCCATCTCACTCTCAGGCCCAGACTGTCCTCACCTGCACATCACTCAGTCCCCCGAGTGCTGGGATTGTAAGTGTGAGTTACCATGCCTGGACTCTCCCCTCCCCTCCCCTCCCGTCCCGTCCCGTCCCGTCCCGTCCTGTCCTGTCCTGTCCCCTCCTCTCCCCTCCCCTCCCCATCCCCACTTTTCCTAGTTGGGATAGTTCAAGCACCGGAAGCACCGCTTTCCAAACACGTCGCTGAAACACCACTGAACACACAAACTGCTGGGGGACACAGCTTGGAAACAAACAGCAGCTGCTCCCATTTACGACCCCCCCTTTATTTTCTTCTAATCATATTTGTCATAAAACTTGCCGTTCTACATGGCTTAGGAACTTGACAAACTGAACTTTTCTCTCGTGGGCTCCCAGGTAGCCCAGACAGTGTCTTAGGTAGGGTGGCGGCCCTGCGCTGGTGTCCTAACACTTTCCCCCTCTTGCTTCTGGTCTGTGGACCAGGTGGGCGGGGCTGGAATTTCTGGCGTCTTCTGTCGTTTCCTTCTCTGATTCTGTAAGAGTAGTTAATGCTAACTCCAGTTGTTCTCAGTGACCCAGAGTTTCCTGTTTCAGACTTTATTGGATATGTATTGGAGTGTATGTATGTTTGCATTGTGTGTAGGCACATCCACGCATGTGCTTATGTGTGTGGAAGCCAGAGGTTGACATTGACTATCTTACTGGTTACTCTTGTTAAAATTCCTTCCCTGGGGCCTATGTAAAGCAAAGTCTACCCTTCTCCGGAGATCCCAAGGATGAACTAAGGCATGAATCTGTGCAAAGTTCACTGGGAAACTAAGGAATTTGCTGTGCTTCCTTACTGAGCCAAGGTGAGGGGTTAATTATGGGGGTGTGGCCACTCCTCTGCAAACAGGCTGCACCTGGGAAGCCTTACCTAGCAGGGATGCAGGCTTTCCCACTAGTCATCCACATGGAGTCCATGCTCTCGTGTCTCCCGGCCTCTATACACTCTAGCTCCTCCCCGAGGCCACGTGCATCCTGGCAGGGGTATGAGCAGGGATTTCAGCCTACAATCTCGTGCCCTAACCTGAGCACTTATTCCGGGTAGGGGTTGTGGACTGTCAGCCAGTCTAGCTGTGGTTATCCTTGGCCGTTTCCACAGTTGTCTCCCCAACATGGCCGTTGCTTGGCTCATAGGGCGGCCTCCCATGATGCTTGCCAGCTTATGTATAAAGCACAGTCTAGCACTTGACCCCAGAGCTCACCAACTCAACTAGTGTAGTTAGCCAGCTTCCTCGGCGATTTCCCACCTCTGGCTCCCTAGTGTTAGGATTACAGCTTGGTCACAGGTCAGCCTGGCATTTTTCATGGCTGCTGGAGACCCCAACTCTAGCCCTCACATTGCATGGCACTTTACCTGCTGAGCCATCTCTCTGGCTTCCTAGGTGGAGTCTTGGAAAGATCCCTAACCATTGGCTTGAGGGGAGCAGTCTGGTTTAGCATAGACTAGTTTTCAAGAACTCTAATTTATTTGCCACCTTCCTCAGGAATATTAGAGTCGAGGCCCTGAGGCAACCTCTCTTCCACCTCAGAAACACCGTGGGGTAGCACGCAGGATAAACGTTGTTACTGGGGGCAGGGTATGGCTCAGTTCACAAAATAACTGGCCATCTGTGGTGTCTGTGAGCATACCAAAGCACACGCTGGCCTCAGGGCTTTCTCAGTGTCACAGCTACCCACGGCTCTTCTCAGCTCTTCTCCCTGGCCCGACTCTGAACTTCTCTAGCTTACGGGCCTCCCTTTGCCAGTTTCTCATGCCTGTGTAACCCTGCATTTTGGCCATGCACCCTCTGGGTTTCCTTCTCGCTTCCTCTCTTGGTGCTCTCTCTCTTGGCCCTCTCTTACCCTCCACCCCCAAGGCCAAGTCCATTCCGCTGGCCAGATTTCCTACCACTTTCTCTCCCTGCTCTGGACTCTTCTAGATGCCTCTGGCTGTTCTCTCTGATATCTACAACAAAGTCCTTCCCTTCAGCCACACCTTGGAGCTGTCGCTCCTCACCTCTTACACTTTCCTAACACAAGCCAAAGCCCTGGGTTCTAACCCAGCACCACATCCACTGGGCATGTGGCATAGACCTGTGATCCCAGCACTTGGAGGATCAGGGTGGAAGGTCATCGTGAGTTAGAGGCCAGCCTTGGCTATGGGACCTTGTCAAAATCCCGAAGTGGCTACTATTAGCTTGTCAACTTTTCATGGGGTCATGGCAGGGGAAAAGTCACCTGTGTTTTACAGGCTCGGACACCAGCCTGTGCCTCCAGGCCCTCCCAGGGTCACATAGCACTCAAGTGAAGGCAGCATTTCCTCTGGGTATGTCTGAATCCAAGGCTTGGGCTGGTCCCCTCCTCCCTGCCAGCCCACCTGCCAATACATACATCAGGTGCTCCTCTGTGTGCCAAGCTCTCAAGGTAGGCTCCACTCTCAGGTTTTTCTCACCTCTCAATATTTTTTTAAGTTAAATTAAGTGACTAACACTTAAAAATTAGATCACACCTTAAAGAAAATGTCTGGGTTTTCTTGAGAAATCATTAGACCCGGCAGTTTTGTGCTCTTACGCTGGCAGGGCAGTAATTAGTTGTGCTAAGGAGCTCTTTTTTCCCCCTCCCTGTCCCACCTAGTGGAGGAATGGCTTGTGCAGTCGGCCACTTCACTCCTTGGTCTAACAGGATCATGCTCGGGACTCTTCATTTATTCCTTTACATTTTAGAAATTATGTGGGTTTTTTTGTGCGTGTGTGCGTGCGTGCGTGCGTGCGTGTGTGTTCAGAAGACAGCTTGCTGGAGGCTGGCTCTTTTCATCCACCAAGTGGTTCTGGGGTCCTCACGTCCTCAGGCTTGCTGGCCTTTATCATTTGAGCCATTTTTCTGGTCTCAGTTTATTTCTTTAAAGAAGCAATTTCCAGCCGGGTGGTGGTGGCACACGCCTTTAATCCCAGCACTTGGGAGGCAGAGGCAGGCGGATCTCTGTGAGTTCGAGGCCAGCCTGGGCTACCAAGTGAGTTCCAGGACAGGCACAAAGCTACACAGAGAAACCCTGTCTTGAAAAGCCAAAAAAAAAAAAAAAAAAAAAAAAAAAAAGCAATAGCAATTTTCTTTTGGTTAGGAATCATAAGGATAAACGCCTTGAATTTTATGGATTTTGGTGGATTTAATGGATCATTTTCTTTTCCACTTCTTGGGACTGCAGCTCAGCAGTATCAGCTGTGGCTGTGGACAGTCACTGAGCCCATGGCACTTGGTTGGCTTTGAGGGTTGATAGGACCCTGTTTGCTGCCGTGAACTTCCATAGTTCGTCTCTTTACATTTACCCTGTGAGTATTGCAAAAGCGTATCTGGCAGGGCCAGCGCTGTAGGGATGAGAGATGAAGCCAAGGAAAAGCATCCTGGGAGGTGGCTTTCTAGCCCCCACCCCCATTTCTTTCTTGGAGACTGTAGAGTCCCATAAAGAAGATCGCCTCACACTTCAGGAACACATTGTATCAGGTTGCTGTGATAAACACCATGACCAAAAGCAACTTGGGGAGGACAGGGTTTATTTGGCTTCCATGTCCTGATCACTGGCCACCATTGAGGGAAATCAGGGCAGGAACTCAAGCAAGAGCAGAGACATGGGGAAAAGAGCAGGAACAACAGAGAAAAGCTTTCCATGGCTTGCTCAACCTGCTATTTTCCCAACCCAGAACCAATGCCCAAGGGTGGCATTACCAATGGACTGGGCCCTCCTACATAAATCATGAGTCAAGAAAATAACCCACAGACTTGCCTGCAGGCCAATCTGATGGAGTCATTTTCTCAATTGAGGTTTCTTTTCCAGATCACTCTTGCTTATGTCATTAAAAAACAGACAAACAACTAGCCAGCACACCTTGTTTTCTTTCCAGTATCCACCCTAGTAAGTGGTTTAGATGTTTCAAGAGAAATAGTTTAAAAAAAAATAGAACTTCCTCTAGATGATCTGCGCCTTTCATGTTACCTCAATATTCCTGCAAGAGCACCTTGATTCCACAGTGAGAAAAATGGCAATTCTTTTTTGTTTGTTTATGGGTGTACACACATATGGACAGAGGTGTGGTTTGTATGTGGGTGTACACACACATGGACAGAGGTGTGGTATGCATGGACATGTGTACACATGTGGAGGCCAGATGTGGATGTCAGCCATCTCCCTCAGTCACTCTCTACTTTATGTTTTGAGACAGGGTCTCCTTTCTCTCACTGAACCTGGGACTCACTGATTTGCTAGATTAGCCAGCCGTCCCAGGAACCCTCTTGTCTCCAGCCCTTAGTTCTGGGATTTTAGACTTGTTCTGCCAAGCTTTAAAAAGTGGGTCCTGTGGATAGAACTCAGGTCCTCTTGCATGTATGGTGTAGTGAGTCTTTCTCTGTCCTGCCAGCCAGCTCCCAAGTAACCACATGGAGACTTATTATTAATTATGAAAGCTTGGCTGATAGCTCAGGCTTGTTTCTAACTAGCTCTGATAAATTAATCCATTTCTATTAATCTGTGTGCTGCACTGGGGCTCATTTACCTCATCTACATACTGTCCATTCCTGCTTTCTTGCTTCCTCTATGTCTCTTCATGTTTCCCTCCGTCTTCTCTCCAGCATCCTCTGTTCCTGGAAATCCTGCCTAGATATTGGCCATTCAGCTTTTTATTAAACCAATCAGAGTGCCACTTTTTCACAGTGTACAAAAAGATTATTGCATGACAACATGATAAGGACTCTATGGACTGAGTCATCTTCCTAGCCATCCCTTTTATTGTTTTAATGTAAAACAATTTCCTTTTTTCTATTTAAATTCATCATAAAAGTATGAAAAAAAGTGACTTTGACTAACTTCATAGCTGTGGTTTAATTAAACTTAAAAAAAATTCATACTATTTGGTAGTTACACCTAGAAGATGCCCTCCCCTCAAATTCAAGTGATTTATTTGCTTATTTTGAGTAAATATTTGCTTTTGAGGATGACAGGTTCTGAGATGGTGTTTTAAATTTTGATTTTTGGTTTTTCTTCAGGACCCTGCAGGGATCTTTGAGTTGGTGGAACTTGTCGGAAATGGGACGTATGGTCAAGTTTATAAGGTAAGAAGGTTAAGCTTGAGTATGGCTTGTGTGTGGCATGGGTTTCTGCATGCCAAATAGCAATGCTGTCCATACTTGTTCCTAAATGCCTCATCACAGCAGATATCAAGTGGAACTGGTCATTGGTGGGTTCACTCTCCATCCTTTTGGACAGAGCTGTGTTTGAACTGACTATGCAGGGTTCTGTGGCCTGAGTTCCCCAGCAGTGTTTAACACAGTGTTTGTACTGGAAGCAATCTTCAGGTATCGCTTATCTGAAACTCGCTAAGTGGCTAGATTCCTTCACAGTAAGCACTGCCAAGCTGGTTTCCAAAGGAGCAAAGGACACCATTCCCTTTCAAAATTCAAGCGATTAGACTACCGCAGCTGCAGAAGTGAATTTGTTACTCGCCCAGGGCAGTAATCAAGTGAGCTTCCTTGCAGTGTTAGGAGAAAGCTGGCTAGCTCACTTGCTCACAAGTGGAGACCCAGGATCAAGATGAACCCTCAAGATAGGAAGTAGTGAGATGGCCAGCTTGAATTGGGATTCGACTTACGCTCTTTTATTAATTCTGCCTACAAATTCATCCAAAAATGTTTAAAAGGAGTCTTTCTCCCTAATAATTTTTTTTTAAAAAAAGATATAGGTTGATTCCTCTTTTGATGAGTGAAAAGAAATACAGGTGAACTGTTTGGGGACTAGAATTTGGGGGCTTTTGGTAAATGAACTGTTAAGAATCCTTCAAAAACAAGCCAATGTGTCCTCTGGATTATTTCCAGGGAGCAGTCATCATTATTCTAAGTGGTAGCAATATGGGATGGAATTTTAAGTACAGATTATTTCTCATTGTCCTATTTTTTAAAATTCCTTCTTTGCCCTAAACTTCTTTTAACTGATTCAAAGTGCTGTAAAAGTCATGCAGACTGTAATATTCTCAATTCTGCAGAATGTCAAGTGCAGGGATGCATAAGGTATTGTGAGAATCTGGTTCTCAAAGCACTACTGTGAGTGGCTGTGCATGGATGCTTTGACTTGACTAGGAAGTAGTTTTTGGTGCCCGAAAGAGTGAGAGACAAATTCTCCCTTACAAGAAGCAACCATTTCCTACAGTGCCAAGCCTTTACAAGAAGCCAGACTGCAGACTCCATGAGCTGCTCACTTGATGTTGGTCCTGCCCGACACAGAACGAGATGTCTCTCAGAAAGTGCTTTTAAATACTTGCAATGAAGATAATTAGGTTGGATGATTGTGTTATCGCAGCTTGAGAAATTGGATTGAACTTGCCATGTAACGTGGCTAATGAAGGAAACTCTATTCCAGGCAGAATGACTCCTGACTTCTTGTCAATGTGGTGGAGCATCAGTAGTGTGCCATTAGTTTCAGGATAGCACTGGAGGATGCTTCCCACTGTAGAGTAGACATTGGGACACACTTACCAGCTTCATCATCTAATCCAGCAGGTAGCACTGTACAACCCTGAAAGAGGCTAGAACAAAGGTATGTGGTAGTCATCCCGACAGGGTCCAGGATCGCCTAGAAGATGAACCTCAGGGAATACCTGTCAGGGAGTTTCAAGATTAGGTAAACTGAAGTGGGAAGCCTACCCCAAAATTGGTGGTGTTGTATCATTTGTTGGAGTTCTAGACTGGATAAGAAGGAGAAAGTGAGCTGAGCACCAGCATTCATCACTCTCTACTTTTGACTGGGGACGCAGTGTGACCGGCTCCCTTGCATTTCTACAGCACATCTCCTCCACCTGGAGGACCGGAGAAACCAAACTGTGAGCCAGAATCAATCCCCCCTTCCTTAAGTTGCTTCCCCACAGGTATTTCATCGCAATAACGATTCAAAAAAAATGCAGCATTCAATTTTAAATGAGAATTTTTGGAAAATCCAGAATTATC
Source organism: Peromyscus maniculatus bairdii (assembly GCF_049852395.1). Classification (NCBI taxonomy): domain Eukaryota; kingdom Metazoa; phylum Chordata; class Mammalia; order Rodentia; family Cricetidae; genus Peromyscus; species Peromyscus maniculatus. Next base: position 12,146,587 of record NC_134857.1, on the reverse strand, counting down.
TCCAATTTCATGACAGTACCTGAAAAACAAAAACAGAAAACCAGTTAAAAGCTCAATGGGTGTCAAAGAGTCTCATTCTTTTCTCGGAGCAGGAAGGTCTGCAGCACACACACAGGTAGAGCGGGAAGGTCTGCAGCACACACACAGGTAGAGCGGGAAGGTCTGCAGCACACAGGTAGAGCGGGAAGGTCTGCAGCACACAGGCAGAGCAGGAAGGTCTGCAGCACACAGGTAGAGTGGGAAGGTCTGCAGCACACAGGCAGAGCAGGAAGGTCTCCAGCACACAGGCAGAGCGGGAAGGTCTGCAGCACACAGGTAGAGTGGGAAGGGGAGATTGCAGATGTCATGGTTTGGGCATGTGACCTGGGGACAGGAGATATGGTCTCTTTCACAGTCCTATTCGCTGTTTTGTGGCTCACATTTTTTCATACTTGAGTCCAGTGAGAATGGAGTAGGAGACTGTGGGGCTTGAGCTGCCTTATCTAAAGAATTGTCACTTCCTAGTTAGTTCTAGGCCACTGGGTTGTGTTAGGTGGTGTTCCTCATGATCCGAGATGGTCTGTTTCCTCAGGACCAATGCAGTTCTGCTGCCTAACTGCCTAACACAGCAGCAACATCTGAATTTACAGAATGAGAACCTTCAGCTAAGTAAATTGGGAACTGATTTTTCACACCATGCATTTATAATTTTTGTGGACTAGGCACGTTGCAAAAATAATGTAGGCATATATAGAAATTTTATAGCCTTGGTTAGGAATCCTTCCACATAAAATTGTATATAAACGTTTTCTTTATATTAAATATTAAACCTATTAATTGTAATTAAATTAATTTTGTGAATTTACCCATAGGTGATGCTGAGCTTCACAAAGTAATGTATAATTTTATGAGTAACTGAGTAACCTTTATTTTGTGGAATATTTATCATAAGACTTTTTAATAAGCTCTCTTTACAAGAGTCATAGTATAATTTTATTTTCAAGTAACATTTAAGAAACATGTCATATGATGAATAAAAAGTACATATAGCCTTTAAAAGTATTTTCTGAGCTGCATCTGTATCAGAGACAGATACATCTAGCTTTGAAAAAGAAACATTCATTTTGTATAAAAGTCATTAAATAATGTGTAGCTTTCCAAAACTACTTCCAGCCTCATTCCCAAGTCTAGTTTATGGTTACATTGGTTACATGCTCTCTGGAAGAATTATCTTTAACAGTTTGGTCTCAGTAATCAAGTGATAATTTGATTTAGTTTTATTTGTAATTTTATTTACTATTTGGAATAGGTTAATAATTTAAAAAATACTTCTCATCTTTTTCTTTTTTCTTTTCTTTCTTTCTTTCTGGTTTTTTTTTTTTTTGAGAAAGGGTTTCTCTGTATAGACCTGGCAGTCCTGGAACTCACTTTGTAGATCAGTTGGCCTCGAATGCAGAGATCTACCTGCTTCTGCCCCCATTGTGCTGGGATTAAAGGTGTGCACCACCATGCCCAGCTCCTTCTGTTCACTGCCTCAGTCACAGTTTTATCACAGCAGTGGAAAAGGAACTATGACATTGGTTTTCTTTGATCCTGACGTAAGGTTACTGGAGTGAAAGCTAAGCCAAGCACTTTCTAAAACCTTAGGTGTTCCAGACTGATTCAAACTTACATAAACTAAGATAAAGAGCAAAGTGTCTTGACATCAGATGTGATGGCCACCCGACTTGAGCTCCTCATCCAGTGTTTTTATTTGGCATGGTTATGATTACAGTATGAGGTTGCTCAAGAGCTGGAAACCAGTACTGTCAAGACTAAGCAGGTGAAGAAGAAAAATCAGTCTATTGTATGTAATTTCCTTAAATACATATATCACAATGTCTTCATTAACTGTCTGCTAAAAATAAAGTGTTTTCATAATAAGCCTCCATGAAGCCAGCAGAAGGGGTCAGATTACTTGGAACTGGAGATAAGGACAGTGGTCAGCTGCCACCTGGGTACTGGAAACTGAACCTGCATCTTCTGCAAAAGCAGCAAATGCTTTGAACACTGAGCCCTCTCTCCAGCCCAGACATTTATTTTGTTTTGCTTTTTAATAAAAATTTCCAATATAAGTAATACAGTGGCCGAGCGTTGGTGGCACAGCCGGGCGGTGGTGGTGCACACCTTTAATCCCAGCACTTGGGAGGTAAAGGCAAGTGGATCTCTGTGAATTTGAGGCCAGCCTGGTCTACAAATCAAGTTCCAGGATAACCAGAACTGTTACACAGAGACACCCTGTCTTAAAAAACAAAAAGCAAACAAACAGAAAAAAAGAATCCACCTTTGCACACTTCTAAGTTCCAATGATAAAAACTCTGTGCCTTGTGTAAGAATGAGGAGAGGAAGTGGAAGCAGTCCTCACTCTCAAGAAGGATGCGGTTACATGATCTAATCAGGATGCTGCATGACCATTTTTGCCCAGGGTTTTGTGGTTCCTGTCTTGCTATTTTAAACTGTGGCTATGGTCCCATTTAACAGGAGGAAATGCCTTTACACCTCAGCACTCCAGATCTTCTTTGTTATAACAGCTGTTCTGGGTAGTAAAGAAGGCTTACCAGAGTGTCCTTTGTCTCTAACTCACAAGATGCTAGTGCCACCTCCAAGAGGTGGCAATCAGAATGCTTCCGGACTCTGCCAAACAGCCTCAGAGGAACAGAATCCTCCACAGTTGAGAGCCATTGCTCAAGGACAAGAGAGTTGCAAGAGTTGTAAACTGAGGTACAGAGACACCCGGCTCGTACAGTGCAGGCCAGAGGACAGGGTTAGATGAGGGGTGTTCTGGACATGCTGAAGCTGCACTGGGGAGTATCATTCAGCATCTTCATAAAGGGAAAGGATTTGGGAGCAGTCCTGAGCTGGCATCTCACTGTGCCTCTGCTTTGTTCTAGTCGTGTGAAGACAGCAGCTTGGTTATTCTGAGTTTGCATTTCTTCATCTGTTGTTAATAGTGCAGGATAGGGAGGTTCTGAAAATTTGTGTGTACAGTTCATGGAAGCCCTGACACACACACAGCAGCTTGTGAAAGACCTTTTCTTCTTTCTAAACATGAGTGCCAGGTCTTTTCATGATCTTGATTTTAGAAAATGTTTTATGAGCTGAAGAAAACATTCATAGAATAGTGAAGCATCATTCAATGCTTGACTAGTTTCTGAGATGCTCAGAGCACCAAAATTTGTTGTAAAACCAAGGATCAATGCTTCTTGTGTGGCATTTGATGACATAATTGTCATTTAAGTGTTACAATTTATCTTGAATATTTATTTATTGTGAGTGTATGCATGTGTATATATGTGTGTCTCTGTGCATGCATCTGTGTGTTTGTATCCCTCTGTGTGTGGGGGTAGGAAGGTGGTAGGTGATGGTACTCTGTATACTGTGAATGTGTTTCTCTGATTGGTTGATAAATAAAATACTTATTGGCCAGTAGCCAGGCAGGAAGTATAGGTGGTATAAGCAGACAAGGAGAATTCTGGGAAGAGGAAGGCTGAGTCAGAAGATGCCAGCCTACTTTCCAAGGAGCAGCATGTAATGGTACACAGGCAAAGCCATGGAACACATGGAGATTAACATAAATGGGCTGAGTTTAAATGTAAGAGCTAGTCAGTAATAAGCCTAATCTAATGGCTGAGCAGTTTTAATTAATATAAGCCTCTGTGTGTTTACTTGGGTCTGAGCAGCTGTGGACCAGGTGGGACACAGGAAAACATTTAGCTACAGGAAGGTGTGAGTACACATACATATATGTGCATATGGAGACCAAAGGACAAGCTGGCCGTCATTCCTCGGGTGCTGTCCATCATTGGTTTGGAACTGAGTGAGCTGAGGCTGGGCTGCCTGGCCGTATGCACCAGGATCTGCCTTTCTCTACCACTCCACCACTGGATTCGCAGAACACATCAGCTGGTAGATCCATCTCGGGTCTTCTTGTTTGCAAGGTCATCATTTTATTGAATGAGCTATTACCTTGAGTGGTCAAAAATGACAGTTTCCCAATAACTCATAAAGAGAAACTTGGTCATTAGGGGGAATTATCATTGGCTCCAGCATTCTAAAACTTTGATAAGGTAAGAGCAATTTTTGTATAATATTATCATTTTATAAATTGGAGGGGAAATCAATAGTATTTCCTCCTTAGCTACTGAAAATACCCAGCCTTAGTTTGTCTCAGGTGACGTAGTGTCGGGCAGAGGAGCTGAGGACGCTTGCAGGGCTTTCTCTACTTCCTTACTGTCTGGTGTGTCACAGATTTCCTTGGAGGCTCCATTATCCTGACATGTAAGTTGAAAACAACCCGCCCTTTATACACCCCACGAGGCCATTGTGAATTCACGTCCATGAAAAGTTTGTCAATATGAAGTGCTCACCGTCTCCAAGGCTTGATTTACTGATGTCTCTCACTAGAAAGGCTCACAAAGGTGACAGAAGTAGTTTGTGGGGTGTGTGTGTGTGGGGGGGGTCTGTTTCCATGTTGCAATCTCTCCTCTTCACTCTTGGGTTCACTGTGTTCTGTTTTAGTGGGATACAGTGTTCCCTTCGGCGTAATCCAGCAGCAGCTACAGACTCAGTCTTAGCCTTTCTTTCCTCTCTTTGTAAGCAAGAGGAGTTGGATCAAGGGGGAGGCCTCTGTGCTTGTCTTCACCTTGTTGACATTTGCTATGTAGTATTCGTATCTCTCAACGTGTGTTCAGTGGCACCCAAAGGTGGCTGTGTGCAGAGTGACCAGTGACCAGGAGGCTCCATAGTTCCGCTGACCACACCCCCCTCTGGAGGGGACACAGTGATATATTTGAAATGTTTTGTTTCACCCGATATTTTTCCCAATTTCTAACTCTGGAATTCTTTTCTTTCCTTGCAAGGAACTTCTCCTGCACTGGAGTCAGGCTCTCCAGTAGGACACAGATATGAGAGAGGCTGTAAGGGGGGCTTGTTCTCACTGCAGCAACTTTCTGGCCTGCCACCCCGCTGCATCTGGAGGCTCTTTCCGTGAACACGGCTTTGGGGCTTTCTCTTCTCTTTCCTAGAAACCAGCTGGTGGGCCAAGTGTGGGATGCTGATCCTCAAAAACAGTTTTTGTGCTCTCTAGCAGAGGACACCTCACCTGTTCAAAGCAATTAGTGAGAGTACTAAGGTTATTGGATGGTTACATTCAAACAGCCAGCATATTCAAACACTGTCCCGGAGTAGAAAATTGTACAGTTTTTTTGCGCACAAAGCTTTGTTTATAGTTTAGAGAGAGATCTGGATTTACTTAGGCTATTGTTGGGCTCAGATACAGTCTGGATAGAAAGCCACAGAGTCAAGACCTTGACCTCTCAGGTGGTATGCATAAATACACACACACACACACACACACACACACACACACACACACACACACACACGCGCACGCACGCACGCATGCACGCACACACACACACACAGATATATACACATACACATATACATATAAAACTTTAGGGATGAAACCTGACCCTCTTTTACTCGTTTTTTTCTTCTCTTTATTCATTCTTTGTGTCTTTCACATCATGCATCTCCATCCCAGTCATTTTCCCGTCCCTTTGTGTCCACCCTCTGTCCTTGCAACCTCCCCCCAAAATAAAATAAAATTTAAGAGAAAAAGGAAAAAAAGAGAAGGAAAAAATTCAGTCTCATCATGGAAGCTGTAGTGTGACACAGTGAGCCATGCAGTAATGCATGCAGTCATGCAGTAAACCCTTTTATCTATATATCTGCTTGAAAGTGTTCATTGCAAAGAGTCAGTGGTCTGGTTCAAGGCCTCTGACTTCTGCTACACTAATGATGCTGGGCCCTCACTGGAACTCTTCCTGGATATCCTGCTGTTGCCCTGTGTTGTGGAGATCCTGCAGCTTTGGGTCTGCAGGACCGTTCCCTTCACGTGCTCCAGCAGATCATAGATGGGGGTGGATATTGTGATGGGTCAACTCATAACCCTGGGTCTGGGTAGTTTCAGGGTTGGTCAGCCCTCCTGTTCCCCCTGTCCTCAGCACCAGGGTGAGGTCTCCTGCATTGTTCTGGCTCGTTCACCTCCTGCAGAGATGAGCAAGGGACAGGGCCAGTTCTGCTTTCATGTCTCCAGGGTCAGACATCCCTCACCTACTCCTTCAGGGCCTGCTCTACAGTGCTGCCCAGGTGCCCAGGGGCCACTCTCCTGAGTGCTGAAGCTGATGAGGGACTGGACCGGCTCTCCTGCTCTTATGACCTCAGGGCCAGCTCTTTCCCTGCTCAGGCATCGATGGGGGGATGGGGAAGTGGTCATCTCTCCCCCACCCATGCTGCCATGTGACAGATGTGTAATAAGGACAGCTCTCCCATGCTCACAACTTCAGGGCTATTTTATGATGAATTATAAACCCACACCTCCACCAGTGAGGTTGGCTCTGTTATGCTGCTGATGTGAGGTGCAGGGCCTGCTCTCCCAAGTGCTACAGCTGGTGAGGGACAGGGGCAGCTCTCCCACATGCCTCAGGCATTGATAGGGGGACAGCTTTTATTTCTAACCTAGGGTTTAAATACATTTATACACTTTACAGGTTAAGTTATAACCGTACCCATCTTCATAATAAGCATCACAGCATTTATGCACGTGGAATAATCATGCTGTCCAGTCTTCAGGAGGCAGGACAAGTCAGTTACTTCATGTGTGTTACAGGCTCTGCAAGAGCAGTGGCACTTCTGTGAGAGCTTCCTGTGGAGGTCTGCTTGAGTCTGAAGAGTCGATAGATGTATATAGAAAGGGAGTAAAGGACTCTCGGGGATAAAGCAGTAGTAACCAGGGCCTGATGGTTGTTGATTGCCCGGTTCAGGGACAATGGCAAAGGTGAAGCAGGACTAGGTGTAGGTGTAGACAGACGGTTCTTCTAGTGTCATGAGTGTGTGTACCTAGGAAACTTACTAACTTTTCTGTGACTTAGCTTTAAGGACAAATGGTCTCTGATGTGAGTTTTCAGTTCCACAGAGGTGTGAAAGGGGTTCTTTCAAATAGCTACACTGTTTGTCATGTTTGATGCAATCATCAATATCATGAGATGATCCGTACTGTATTGTAAAATAGGCTTTGTGTTAGATTTTGCCCAAGTACAGGCCACCGTAGCTGAGCACGACTGCAGCTGTGTTGCTCAGCATATTAGTTGTGTGAGATAGAGTTTTGAGTTAGTTTATAAGGATTTAATCCATTGTAAGTCAAGGAGCATGTATATAATGAATGGACTGTGCTGAAATGGTCTCTAGGGTTTCTTCTGACTACAGAATCATTAGCAAGATAATGTGTGCCAAATGCCTTTCTGTCCTGGTGGCATCGCTCAGAGCAGCTCTGTTGAAGGTGCAGACACAGGAGCCTTTTGTCCCACTTGCTCACTTAGACACACCAAGTTTCAGCAGGTTCCCAGTGCCTTCATGAATGATACTTTCTATTTTCTTCTTTGTGGTGCCAAAGAGAAGAAAGTCAGGGCGCTACCAATGGGCCGCACTCCAAGTCCATAAGAACTTGTATTTTTTGATATGAAATGAAAAGATGATGAAGCTTCCTATCCGGGCCAGACACAGATTGACACTTCTGTGCCCACTTCAGCTTGTGTTAGTCCCAAATGCTTTCTTGCCATTTTCTAGCAATGCATGAATTAGAAGGTAAGAACACACAACGCCCTCATGATACTGTCTTCGGATCTCTGAATGTCTTGGTGATTGTAAAGTATTGTCAAGTAATTAAACATCAATAGTTACTACCACACAATGACCTCTATTCTTGAGTTGTTGTTTGTAACCTGCAGAATGAAACTCCATCAGGATTATAGGTGCAGAGTTTAGAGCTGTTCAGTTTTGAGTGATTTGTGTATAGAAAACATTTTAGGCTCTTTACAAAGAACAACCAATTTCCTGAGCACTGAGATTGAATTTGTTATCTCTATAGTAAGTTTAACCTCAAATGTATTTTCATAAAAATCCACTTGGATATTTTTGGATGTGTGTGATAAGCAAATGCAGTTCATATTTTCCTTGCTGAGGGTCTAGGGTGAGGAGAGTAGCCTAGCAAGGGGTAGTGTTGGGGTGACTTCTTCTGACGAGCTCTGTTTCAGCAGGATTTGAGAACCATGTCCTGTTGCTCCATTTCCAAGGTGATGCATGGATTTTCCAGTCCATTCCCATTTGCAACAAAGGAATGAAAAGATGGTAGCTGGCTTCCCTTGGACCCTAAATAAATACAAACAAGCTAGCACAATAGTAATTACAACACTAAACATGTCTGTGCACACTACAGGGAAGAGCCAGGAACTAAATTGTGTGAAGAGTTCAGTCTCCCTTAGGGAGAACGCACTCTGTTTTAGGAACTCTGACCATGGTTGCATAATACCACCGACTGGGACATAGGGCCTTTGGCAGGCCCTTAACATGTTGGCTGGCTTTCCTTAAAGGCTTTCTCGTGAAATTGATTTTGATCTGTGCATCGTTTTCAAGGAGGCAGAGTATGGAACTCACTTCATCGTCTCTGCTGGGTACCACTGCCCTTCCAGCCCCACTTCTTTCCTTCTGTTCAGAGACATGCAGAGTGCAAATGGAGCCATTTTAGTCACTTTTAAGGACAGCTTCGAAGGCGGTAACATTATTCAGTTCATTCATTGTACGATCACAACCGGCATCTGGCTCCAGAAGTTTCTCCTGCTTCCAAACTGAATTCTTTATCATGATTCATCCAGTCTCTGCCTTTCCTGACTCTTCCCTTCTCTCTCTCTCTCTCTCTCTCTCTCTCTCTCTCTCTCTCTCTCTCTCTCTCTCTCTCTCTCCCTCCCTCCCTCCCCTTCCATGTTTCTCATTCTACTCACTCCCTCTGGCAGGGTCATGCTGTATAGCTAAGGCAGGCATCAAAGTCACAGCAAATCTATTATGTCCTCTGCTTCCTGTGTTAGGCTTATAGGTGTGTGCCACCATGCCTGGTCATGAGCATTCTCTGTCTGTCTCTCTGTCTGTCTCTCTCCCTCTCGTTCTCTTTCCCAAAGATTTATCATTATTTTAAAAATGTGTATGTCTGTTTGCAGGTAAGTATGTGTGTATGAGTCTAGGTACATGAGGAAGCCAGAGGTATTGGGTTTCCCAGAAGCTGGAGTTATAAGCTGTTGTGAGCTGCCCAACATGGATGCTGACATCTGAACTTGGTCCTCTGCAAAAGCAGTATGTGCTCTTAACTGCAGAACCATCGCTCCATCCGTGTGTGTGTGTGTGTGTGTGTGTGTGTGTGTGTGTGTGTGTGTATGCACACGTGTGTGTGTGTATGTGTGTGTGTATGCGTGTGTGTGTATGAACACGTGTGTGTGTATGCACACGTGTGTATGCGTGTGTGTGTGTGTGTGTGTGTGTGTGTGTGTGTGTGTATGTGTGTAGTCCAGAGGTTGACACCAGCTGTGTTCCTCAATCACTTCCCACATTATTTTTTGAGACAGGATCTCACACAGGACTCTGGTTGGCCACCAATCCCTAGGGACTTTCCTCCTCAGCACTGGGATTACAGTCACGTGTTGGCACCCCAGCTTTTTAAGTGGGTGCTTGTGGCAAGGCGGGCACTTCACCTGCTGCACACTCTCCCAGTTCCTAGTCCCGGTTTACAGAAATGGAGACCTGGTGAATTTTGGATCCACAGCACTGCATCTCTGACAGGCCTGCTGTGGACCTGCACATGGCCAGGCCTGATGAGGGAGGGCATTCCCTAGGCGGCACGTCCAAACCCACCCTGTCTGACTGATGATCCAAACCAGTTCTGCCTCTGTGTTCAGATGGAAACTGGCTGTTTCCCCTCCCAGTGCCATGACCTTCTCAGGTAGAGACTAACCAAGTCATACAGCTGTTCTATATTGAATCCTTAAAAGGATTGTGAGCACTTCTGTATGAGAATGCTCTGGACTGTGGTTAATTTCATTACCATTTTAGGTAGCTGAAGCTGGCCTTGAACTCCTGATCCCCCTGCTTCCACCTACCAAGTGCTCTGACTATAGGCATGCGCCACCATGCTGGGCTTGGCGCTTGGTATTGTTTGAAAAAATGAGATTCTCCTTCATCTTTACATATATCTTGAAATCAATTATTTTTTAGTAGTAAAACATTTATCCACAGGACACTCCAGTATTTGATGTAACAGAAGAATGTTCTTGAAGGAAGATAGTTGGGGGTCTACCTCTACTCCCCTTGCCAGTGCGTGGTTGCCTGACATCTACAGGCCCCATCCACTGATGCCTCATCATCCAGGGACAACAGATCCATATTGCTGCTTTTATGACCTGACCTCTGCTTTCTCTCCTCATCTTTTGTCACATCCTGGCTCCTGCTGGCTCTCCCATGGGAAGCATACTGTGTACATTTGTGTATGCATGGTCTCTCTTGATAAGTGCCGAACCCTTTCCTGAGCTCCACCTTCTTTTGGCAAGTGCCCCTATGAGCTTAACACCTGCCCCAGGCCAAGGCTTTCTGGTGGGGTACTGGGTCCTTCTGGCACCTTTCTGGCTCACTGACCTCACAGTCCGGTGTCTCCTAATCTAGCATGGAGCTCCCTCAGGTCAAGGGCATTATCCTACTCTTTCTCTAGTACTGGTACCGAGTAAGCAGATAAAAGGACTAACTTTTTTTTTTTTTTTGTTTGTTTGTTTGTTTGAGACAGGGTTTCTCTGTGTAGCTTTGCGCCTTTCCTGGGACTCACTTGGTAGTCCAGGCTGGCCTCGAACTCACAGAGATCCGCCTGGCTCTGCCTCCCGAGTGCTGGGATTAAAGGCGTCCACCACCACCACCAGACTAGGACTAACTTTTAAAAGACCATACCAGTTATGTGTCTAGTTGAGTCTGGAGGGCCTAAGCTCAGTGGGGTATGCATAGCTTTTTTTTCAACCACATCAGTTTGCATGCCCTAATCAAGGAGACTGACCCTATAAAGACCATATTTAGTAGGCAACAATAGCCAGAAACCTAGTAACCCATAAAATGATGCCTCCTATTGTTTATACTAGAGGAGAGCAGAGTGAAGAAATTCTGCTGTCCTTGAAAACACGTTTCACAAACATGATTCTAAAACTGTCCATGTAGCGAAATACAAGATAAAATTCACAGCTCATGTGAACTTTAGGACCCTGTTACACACTCTGGTAAGGGAGTACACGTTTCCCGGGTGCCTTCTCCACCATGTCTTTGGGACTATAGAGTCAACCATTGGTTTTGAGGATTACAGAGGCTTTCATAAAAATATGCGATATTTTACTTAATCTCAACATTGACTCCATAAATTAGAGGAGATAGGATTATGCCCATCTTAACAGCAACAGACTGTGGTCTGAAGACTCACTCTGGCCTTTATGGAAGCCCTTCAGGGTCTGACTCATAGAGGTTGTTTAGGTTCTCTAGCTACACAGAGAAAATTTCCTACAAGAAATTCAGATAAAAATTGTCTTAAATGTTTGCCCATTTCCTTGCATTGCATTTTTACAATCTTTATTCAGTAGATCCTGAATATGTCTGAGTTAAAAATAAGAGTAATCTCATCATGGCAGTGCATACCTGCTACCCCAACACTCAGGAGGTTGAGGCAGGAGGATCATGAGTTGGAGGCTAGACTGGAAAACATAGTGAGACTCTACCTAAAATGCAATTTAAACTGAAAATATGAGTGGAGCAGATGTCACAATTTATTTCAATATATAATTCTTCTAATCTTTATGTCCAAAATACTGACGTGTGATGAATAGCTAGGTAACTGATCACAGATTTCTTAGTACTTGGACACAGTGTGTTTTTATATAACACACAATAAAAGCAATGCACTTGCCTGTCTCCAATGATGGAACCAGCATATGTGGGCATGTTCCATGTTAGCACAGGGAACTTACGTGCCGGTTACATGCTGTGCCCAGTGCTTCTTTCTCACGGTTTTACACATGTTTGTTGAATGGAAATGATTTCTTCTCGGAGCTGCAGTTGTGTGCTTTTGTGAGTGGATAAACTGCACTCCTCTGGAGTCCATGCAAAATCTGCCAGGTGAACAATCTGCCATTTTGCTCTATTCTGAGCAGATGGAAGACCACTAACCTGCAGCTCCAGTGGCCCTGCAGGGAGCTGCCTGCTCTGTGACGCTGTATTTCCTCTTTCAGTGAAGACACAAGCTCTGCATTTGGGGTCAAGGGCAACAAGGAACAATGGAGTAGGGTGGAAGGAAGGAATTTTGAGCATTGCCCTTGGAGGTCAATTGACTACAATATCAGGGAAAAAACTATTTACTAGATATTTTCACAAAAGCCAAGTAGGAACACCCACGGCACAGATTCCCATGTTGGCTTCTGTCAAGGGCCATGTGATTCCTTTTTGATTTGGCTGTGTGGTACCCAGGGACACCAGCGATGCTCTAAAGGCCATTATCAGACATTTCGATGACAGCTTCTGGGGACATTCACCTCCCTCTTTCTCTTGATGTGTCACAACAGTGGAAGTTAATGAAAACACAGGACAGCCGTCCTCCTCTTTGGAGGGAGGCAGAGTTATTTGTATTTGCTCTTAAAAGGGGTTTAAAGGAAGCAGGTTCTGATTTCCCCCAGCAGCCCCCTCTTGTGATTTCAGCTGGAGGAAAGGAATATTCAGACCTAATTTTTGAGGACATTTTGTTCTACCATTTTGTACCCAGTTAGGTGCTTTGCAAGGTTCTTCAGAACTTCCACAGCCACTCATTCCCTGAGGAACCCTGTCACAAACTCCCCACCTCCCTTCTATGAGTGCTCCCTGGGAGGGGATGCTGGGTGCCTGGCCCTCTGGATATGCTCAGCGTTCATTGGATGGGGAGGTGGGGAGAGCAGGAGATCCTTAAGGAGCCTGGTTGCCCTTCTTCTTGGGGCCCCCAGTTTACCTGTTGTTCAAGAAAAGGCTTGTGTGAACAAGACTAATGTCTACAGTTAGTCATTGGAGTAAATATGTCATAAATTAAGATGTGGCCAAGAAGGCCATGTTGATAGAGGGTTAAGGAGAACACACACACACACACACACACACACACACACACACACACACACACACACACACACGCATATGTACACCCACATGCACACACAGCCTGCTGACAGAAATGCAAGCTAGTGAACTCCCAGACAAAAAGCTCATTGTTTGACTATTGTTTTCTGGTCTGGAAGCATTTATTTATGAGTGGCTTGTTAGGTTGATGAGTAATACCTTGGTCAACTGTAACCTTTGAAGTTTGGCCTAAAACCTGTACAACTTCCAGGCCTCTGCTACTGAGCTTCTGGTCATTAGAGTGGCAATGATGGCCTTTCCCTCTGCATCCTGATCACCATTTACTTCATTCCCCTTCCACTGTCTGCCCCACCATCAAAGCTGAGTTGACTCCACTCCATGTCTCTGTCTCCAGGAAGGATCTTTGAATTTCTGCACATCAAATTCAGACATTCACTGGAATTGTGATACCCATTGCTGACAAAGGACACAAACCTTTTAGGATTTTGCTTCTCAAGAAGGGCAAGGGTGAGGACACAAACAACGTTGGTGCCAGACTCTCGTCTTGTGCCCATCCTGTGTCCACCAAAGTCTGGAAGAGCTAATTTTGGCTCCCACGGTCTTGAGAGGTTTCCTTCCCAGGTTTCCTGGAAGGGCCAGGCCAGTGCTCAGATTTCAGTCTGAGTCTGGGAGCACTTGGGGACAACTTCTTTATGGCTAGTACTTCCTTCTGTAATAAATAAGAGTGAGACTGCCCCTGCACACAGTCAGTGATTTAGATAAGAGCAGACATAGTAGAAGTGTTTAAAAAACAAGGCAGTGGGAAGAGTTAGGCTGCGAAAGTGCATGTGTGTTTCTACAGCATCTATGTCTATACCTGCACCCACAGGTCTATCTACAAACTGTATAATGTGTGTGCGTGTACATGAAACCCATCATATATTTGTGGTCTGTCTCAGTTCAGTGTTTGGACTGACTGAGCTCTATGCTTTCCTGGATCGGATTTTTCTCTATGATAGTGGCAGTTAAGCCATCCATTTTCTTTATAGTATACAGGAGTGGTTAAGAGTTGGTTGTGGGGACTGGGGAGGGGCTCGTTGGTTAAGAGCATGTACTGCTTTGACAGAGGACTGGAACTCAGTGCCTAGCACCCACACTGGCAGCTCACAACAACCCGTTAATTCTAGTGGCTTCTTGTGGCCTTCATGGACTCCCATACTCATGTACACATATATGCCATACACAACACCTACACATAATTAAAAATTACTCTTAAAGTTCATTCTGTAACAGAAACCATAGTTCTTACTAACACTTTCACAGTGGGTTTGGAGGTAGAATATATTTACAAAAATTCCCCCATGCTGGATACGGGTTCCTGGAAGAATGGCTGAAGCAGGAGATTGGCAGGGTCAAGGCCACCCTGGGCTACATTATAGGACCCTGCCTCCAAAAGTGAAACAAAAAATTGTCCTCCAAATTAAATTCTAAGGAATAGTAAATACCTGCATTTTAACAGTTTTAAAACTGTACACATTATTTCCCATTTTTACTGTTAGAAGAAAAATAAACCATTTTAGACATGGTGAGGTGAAAAGACTGGGCACCCCAGGGAAAAGCCCCGTTAGCCTAGGAACTGAGAAGCAGGCAAAGAATATTAACTGCTTTCCAGACTTGAACTTGAGGCGAGCTCTTGCTAGGATAGCTTAAGGACCCATCTCTTTGCATCCCGTGGTCAAGACTATCACATTTTTAGTGTGTGACTTGGGTGGCGGTTCTTCTCTTCTGACTTCCGCTTGATGAGTCTCTTAAGGGGCAAGGGCTGGCAACAGATTAGACACTAGCCTGTAACATGTCTACAAACGTATGTGTGTTGTATGTATGGACAATTGCTCAGGCTTCCGCACGGCAGAATGGGGAGCTATTTAGCATTTCTGCTTTGCAGATGAGTTGGCAAATGAAATTCGACTTGTCCTAGGCCACTTTGGCAATAGAGTACAACCTGGAGTTGAACTCACAACTTTTTGACACTGAAGTCTTGACAGCTATGATCAGTTTACTTGCTTGAAAGAGCAGCAGTTCCTGCTCAGCTCAGGTCTTCAGTGGCCTGATCTTTGGTTAGTCTTTCTAGTTTAACATAGAGCTCTTTTTCTACAACTGAGAATCCCTCAAAGTGAAGGAACTACCTGCTAAGCTGCGGCTCATCAGTGTTTTGTCATGCTTTATTTCTCTTCTCAGGCAAGTTAAAAAAGGGAGGTAAAGGCTATTTGCTATTTACAAATCGTCAGCCAAGTAATGGTGCCCATAAGAGATGAATTAAAGATAAAAACCTAGGCAAAATATCTTGCTATTCTAGAAAGTTCTTGGGTCAGGCCAATCAAATAACCTTGACACCACTTCTACATTTCTGAGTACATTAAAACCTCATTAATTTTCAGAGGAGGCTTGGGCTGAAACATGACCTTTCAAAGAGACCTAGAATGACGAATTTACCAAGCAACTTAAGAGTATAAACAGAAATTTGAGAAGTTTGTCGAAAAGCTTCTCTCCTTAAGTGTATCTTAAACTATTATTTGTTTATCTTTATTGATATGCTAATGAGAACTAATTCTTCAATGGTCAAGTCTTTCCTCTAAGGAACTTATCCTTCTCCTTAAGCTGATTTTCTGCATCTACTTGGCCATTAATCTGTGCAGCATTTTCCGCTGTGTCCATAGTGGCAACAACTTGGCATCTAAAGCAGCCGGAGCTGGTGAGTCCTTTGCTGAATGCTCATGTCTGGCCATTTTGGAGACTTGGAAATCGTTGGCTGCTTGTGCTGTAGATGTTTGACCTATAGAGAACACACAGCTAAGTCTTAGAATGGTTGCCTTTAATATCATGCATGGAGATGTGGTCTACCTCTCTCCATAAGGTGAGATAGCCTTGTCTAATCTGAAAGCTTACGCACTGAGTCATCTAAGAATGGAGCAGAGATTTGTGAGAATCGTTTTTAATAACACATGCAGTAGGGAGAACTCACAGATCATCCTTTATTATTGGAGAGCAGAGCGAACATTTCAAGTAGCAGAATCCATATTCTCTTGGAAGCAGTCATTCCTCTGTGGACTGGACCCTCCTCATCCTAAGTGTGGCCTGCTGTCCTACAGGATGTCTGCCATTACCTGGAAAATGGTTAGAAATGTCATCACCCAGGCCATCTCAAGGCTGCCCAGAGAAGCCTATTTTAAAGAAGACGTCCTCTGATTTCTATGTCCATTTCCATATTGGAGACAAGGAGTGAGGACATTGTCCTTGACCCAAGAACTACAGATAGCCTAACTGCAGAGTCGCTTTCCTAGATAAAGAGAGACATCCATCTAGAGTTCAGGATGGGCAGGATGTGAAGAATGAATCAGTCTATCTGTTTAACATTTGACTTCCCTGGAAATGAAGACAAAGCATTGGTGGCCAGTCCTTGTGGGCTTGTATCTGAGAGCTGAGTCACCTTTGAATAATATATTGAATCATATATTATGATTGTTTTCAGAAGCAGTGATGCACGCTGTTAAGAAAGTTAAGAACCATTTTCAGTTGGGACAAAGCAACTCCCTTTATCAGCCCATGAAATGATCCTATAACTCTCCCATTACATGGACAGAAGCAGATAATTGATAAAGATTCCCCACATTGATAAAGAGACAAGTTATCTCAGCTCGGGCACTAACTGCAACATTGAGAGGAAATCTGTGAAGCCAGACTGGAGACACTGGCTGCTAGGGTGCACTGAAATTACCCTGCCATCTCATGAATTCAGTAAGTGTCCTAAACCTCATCCTTCAAGGTGTGCCAGAACTTAACCTGGTGCTCTTATGTTTTGCCTAAAATGAATTATAAATAAAAGAACACGGGAATGAGGATAAATGAATTGTCTTCCTTTTGAAAACAAGATGTAATCAGTGCATCTCATGAAAATACAAGCATGGGATATAATACACTTTTTTTGGAGCAGTGTGTCATGTGGTCGATCATGCTGAGTATCTAAGATGGTTTTCTTTCAAGAGATGAATCAGGTCTTGTTACAGAGGCCAGATTCATCCACAACCTGTGCACTGTTAGAACTCAGGCCCAGCCCCTTGAAGGCAGTACCCACTGCTAAGGAGCAGATCTCTCCCACAGCCTAGAGAGATCAGGGCAGGCCTCCCTGCAGCTTCTGGACCAACCCTAGTGAAGTTGTCTGTATAGCCAAACAGGAACCCCTGATTTACAGTCCTGTCCGTCACCCGTCACCTGGCTCTCCCATGGTCTTTGTCAGGAATATGGTGAATATCACAATCATATAGTGAAAACTTCCTGCCGCCCTTCAACAGTTAGAAAAGTCAGATGGTGTTTTTGTCTGGGATTTTTTTTTTTTAAGTTTTTTTGGGGCAGGTCTCTAACAAGACTCTCTGTCCCGATTCTTAATTGTGTTTGTCTCACATTTATTGTACCTTCTTATTCTACCTATGGTTGTTGGCGATAGTAATATATAATGTGCGAATGTGTGAAGAAGGCGTGAGGCAGAGGAAAATGTCCAGTAGTTATTATTGTTGTGGAGGGGGCAGAGGACTAGTGCTTGCGAGCATCAACTCTGGAGTCCTCCTTCTACTGAAGACGTTAGAGCACCGACTGCATCTCACTAGAGCCCCAGCCGATGGCACGTGGGGGTTCCCATCCTCCAGATCTTGAGACACTGACTTCTATTGTTCAGGACCTCCCCAGGGATTTGTATAGCAAGACTCATGGACTAAGACAACGTTGTCTTATGATTTATAACTATTCTACATGTTTCCTAGAAATGCATCAGATATTTTTTGAAGGAGACAGGATCAAGCCTTCTAAAAGCTATATGTGGCCTTCTTGCTCTGGGAGCAGGTAACCCACACCGAGAAGAAAAGCCACCTTAGAATCCGCTTTCAGAGGATCCTGGGTACCACTGACATTGTCAGGTCACAACACTGAATTCCCTTTCCTGGGGAGTAAATTGTGCTTTTATGAATTACTTTCAAATATTGGGGAGGAAATATATTTGTCTCCATCCAAAATGCAAGGAAATGGAGTGATTATGGGAATATTAGAAATATAGAGCTGGAAAATTATTTTTTTAACTTTTTGTTATCTTGTTTTTTTTTTTGTTTTTTTTTTGTTTTTTTCGAGACAGGGTTTCTCTGTGTAGCTTTGTGCCTTTCCTGGAACTCACTTGGTAGCCCAGGCTGGCCTCGAACTCACAGAGATCCGCCTGGCTCTGCCTCCCGAGTGCTGGGATTAAAGGCGTGCGCCGCCACCACCGCCCGGCTGTTATCTTGTTTTAATAGAATCCTAGATAGGCAGTTTGAGGGCAGTGTGTGTAATACATGCAGATCAAAGCTAAACACTCTACTGGGTGACCTTGCCTCTTGGAACTTAGCAGCCAGCCTTCTCTAGACCCCAGCTGATTAGCCCATGCCCTGAGGCTACTTGATCTTTGTGAAACCATCCCAGCTGGTAGCATCCTTCGCTGATGTCATTTCTGTGTGAATGTCTTTCTCTAGTGGGGAATCTATCAATTATCTGCTTCTGTCCATGTGATGGGAGAGTTACTATAGGATCATCTCATGGGCTGATAAAGGGAGTTGCTTTGTCCCAACTGACAATGGTTCTTCACTTTCTTAACAGCGTGCATCCCTGCTTCTGAAAACAATCATAACATATGATTCAAAATAGAATTATGTGATTAGAGAATTCTGATTGCTCCTCTGGATCCATGCTGCAAATTCTGCTAGTATCTCAGTAGTCTTTGTCTTTGGTGGGTTTTTTCTTCTTTCTCCTAGAAGATGAAGGTAGCTCATATACTACATGGCACTCTTTATGGCATTTTAGCTAATCCCAGTGCTACTCAAGGATCAGCTGTGTGAATTCCAACTACATGATTTGTTGTTATTGTTTCCAAAGCCTATAGTTTTTAACTAAATTTTTCTGCTGTTCCTGATACCCAAAGTGGCCCAGCTTTGCCCATCTCACCAAGAGGTCTAGGAGCTTAGGATAACAAGGGAGATTGCAAAACCAGAATATATTTGACATCTAGTCTTCTATCCTTAACATTCTGATGGATTTCCCCTGGGCACTGTGAAACTGTGTGGTCTCAATTTAAAATGATTTTAAGATAATTCCTACAAAAGTATAGACTTACAACATTCTGCATCTTCCTGCTGCTGTTTGCCACGGAGAGGTGTGTCTCCAGGAGGCAAACAATTCTATAGCGTTCTGGTTTGGAAGCACAGGCAGGAGGCTAAATAATACATATGTGCTTGTGCTCAAGGTAAGAAACAGAGTTTATGGTGGCTGTATTCACTGTCAGCAGCAAGAAGTAGCCTAGCACTCTGGTCACGGTTAGGGTGCCTGAATCCATCAGAGGTTCTTCCTGGAGGGACATACAAGGATCCATGCAGCTTCATTCCATTTCTAGATCATTTATAACCACATCCTGGGATCCTGGGCATGATCTGGACAGCAGCTCTTTTTAGCCAGGACGAGGAGCATGTCTGCACAGGCGCTAAGCCTCATCTGTGTGCCTGCTCCCTCCTGAGAAGTCATTTCCCAAGGTCTTCTTGGTAGGAAGAAGATGGCCTTCCTCTCCACCCTCATTAGTGTTAATGAAGGACGGACTCATAGAAAGGTTTGTTTGTGAGATCAGATCTCTGACCTTTCGTCCCCACCCTCTTCAAACCTAAGTGCTGCACTTGACATTCTTCCAGACCGCTGCTGGAGCTCCTGTGGATTATGTGTTTTATGGTGCTCTGTTCTATTCTAAAAGCATCTTTGTGGGGCTGGAGAGATGGGTCAGCTGTTAAGAGGACCTGAGTTCAGTTCCCGGCACCCACAACTGTCTGTAACTCCGGCTCCAGGGGCTCTGACACTTTCTTCTGGTCTCTGCCGACTTCTGCACCCATATGCACATACCCACACACCAGTACAGATAAGTTAAAAATACCATTTTAAAAGGGATCTTTGTTGTATGTTCTCTTGAAAAGAAAATGTTAATGAGTCACCCACTTGGCTGATTTCCTTGTAGGTATGATTAGCAAAATGTCATCCTAATGGAGTCCAAACAGAAGGCGTTGTTTGGCATAGGGGCTCATTTCTCTCGAGTCTGATGTCGTCTGCTGACCTCGCAGCCAAGGGCTATCAAGCTGCATGGGCACCGTGACTTCCACATCTAGGATCCAGACACCACTTAGCAACCAGCCTGGCCACCAATAAGAACAGAGATTTTCTGTACTAGGTGTTTGGTGCCTGAGCAGGGCTAGGGTTGGTTTTTTTTTTTTTTTCCTACTCAAGCACATAAGGAAATGAATGGAATATTATGACTTCAAAAGCCAAGTAGGAGTCCCCTAGGAAATCATCATGTCCTGTACTGGAGCCCATCCCCAAGACCAGCTCCTTCTATTTCTTAAATAGTTTTTATTTCCCTTGCTATTTTCAGGGTCAAGGCAGTGGACACATCTCTGAATGCCTGCAGCGGCCTGTCCACTGATATCACCGTACAGTCCCTGCTCTCTCTCCCATTGTGCAGCCAGTGGGGTCACCTCACCGTGCTTATTTGGTCCTATTTCTGTACTGCCTAATGCCTCCCAAGTGGTGTCCAGTCTAGTCAAGACCATGCAAGACCCATTTTCTACCTGACCCCAGCCTCTGTGTCCAGAGGAGCTCTTGTGCTGCTCGTCATCACTCTCCCGACATAGCCAACTCTGTTTGCTCCCTCCCACTTCCGGACCTTCTGCCTGCTTTCTGGAATGTTCTCTCCTCATTAGTTCCGTGTCCCTTCCTTACAAAACCTTTCCTCGTACTCTGGAAACCTCCAGGCACTGTTTTAGCTACCACAGTCCGGCACTTTCACTGTGTTACATACTACCCTCCACAGCCTGTGAGTCTGTGAGGGTGCGGACTTGTCCGCTCTGCTCACATCGTCTTCTCAGCCCCGGGACTGTGCCTAGCTGGAGCTGTAAGTGGAGGGAGAGGGTTGTGCCTGGTTTACATGCCGAGTGTGTATGTGAACAAATGCATTCAAATGACCAGAGATTTCATTCTGGCTCATATAGGCGAGAAGGTTGTGTAACACATTTTCAACAGTTTTCTGCATAAATTGTAAAATCATTGCTCTGGACTCACAGGAGAAGGTGTTGATGTGTGGTGACTTTGTACTGAGAACAATGGTTACCTTAGTGGGGTCGCATATTGAGTCCATGTTCACGAGGTTTGCCCTGTGACTCTTTCAATTCTGAGCTGTGCAAAATGCATGGTGAGGCCTGACCATGTAGTACTTAGCTAAAATGAGGCCATCAATAAGTTCTTTCTTGCCTGAAAGTGTTTTCAGCGTCTGAATGGCCATATGTCCCTGTCATAAAATCTGCGGCATTAGGGAAGCAGGAGCGTGAACACACACATGTTCACCTCACCGGTTCTGACCACCCAAAACCTCTACACAGCAGTAAGTAGCCTGGAAGGACTATGAAGAGCGCTAGTTAAAAGGCTGTTGCTCTTTTAAGAGTACTGAATGCAGGTCCTCTGTAGCTAATCTTTCTCCCTCTGGGTGCCTCTCCTTCAGACACACATGCCTGCCACTTGCTCCAGATCCTGCTTAAATGTCATTTTATTAGAGAAGCATTCCCCGACTGTCTCAATGACAGTAGCAGCACCCAATCTTCTGTTTGTTTTCCAGCTTACTGTGCCTTTTTTTCTGGTAGGACTCATTACCATCTGCCATTCATTCATGCAATCATTCATTCTTCATCCCACTCCCTGCGAGACTTTATTTAAGGATAAGGATTCTGTTTGGTGAGTTCTCTGCCCTTTGTACCGAGAACAATGTTGAACATCTGGGGGACACTGAAAGTGGTTTCCAGATGTGTGGATGATCGTGGTGAAGAAAATGCAGTATTTTATGTCTATCTCTTTAAGGGAAAAGGAGGGAGAAAAGCGCATTTTTCACTCTTTGACCTCTGCTTGCAATTTACTATGATTGCTGTGTATGTATTTATTTATTTGTTTGTTTGATATCGCGCTCCCTGGGGTTTCTTCCCTTGCCAAGCACCTTGGTGGGTGGAGTGGGAGTGAGGGCCAAGTTCCCACACTACTAGATTGTGTTGTAGTAAAAATCTTGAACCTTCTTTAGAACTCGAGACTTTGGCTGGGAGGGAGATGGCTCAGTTAATACCGTGCTTGTTGAGCAGGCATGAGGATGGAGCGTGAATCCCTACGTAAGTCGCCAGCACTCACATGAAAGCCCAGACGTGGTGGTGCACACTCAGAACTCCAGTGCTGGTGGACAAAGACAGGCGGATCATGGGGTCTTGCTGGAGCCGTCAGCTTCAGGTGCTGTGAGAAACTTCATCTCAAAGAGGGGGGCAGAGAAGCAGCAGGGGAACATGCTTTGGTTTTTCACATGCAGTGGGTGAGTGTACACACACACACACACACACACACACACACACATACACACATACACACACACAGGCATGCACGCATGCACGCACTAAATAAATTTTTATAGAAACCCTTGGCTTTTTGATTCTGCTGCTTCTGGAGCTTTCTCATATACCCAAGGTTCAGCTACAACCACCCACTCTTTCGTGTGGCAAAAGTTAAATGTACACTCACATAAAACCCAAAAATCAAACAAGTTTTGGGGTGCTTTTATCCCCCAAATAGCGATTTATCCTTCATTAAGTGCCAGCCGAGCTGGCTGTTGTGTTCGGTTCTTCTCCAGGAGATGTGATATACAAAGGCAAAGGCTGGTGGTCACAAGCCAGAACACGGCAACGCTCATTAGGTGCGTGGAAAATGGGAGCTGGGCTCTGGCCAGACTGCCAAACAGAGAGGCAAGAGCTTGTTCCCCAACTGACAAGCTGATGAGTGAGGTAAGAATGGAAATCATTTGGATGAGTGAAGGGGGAAGACATCAAATGGAACACTATACAATTAAGACATATCTCCAGCCCCGTGAGGGCTGATGCACATCAGCTGAACCATGGAAATCACTGTCCGCTCCAGCCCTGAGAGGAATTTATTACCTCCTAAAAGAGGATGAAAAGTCAGATTCAGGGACATTATGGATAGTGTTGGAGTCTGGGCCACTCCGTGTGCTGTGTGCACAAATGAATTTGCGTTCTCTCTGACTCCTGAGTTGCTTGGTCATCTGCGAGCATATTGTAAATCAGAGTTCAAGATTTTTATTTTCAATAAAAATAGCATAGCATAGCATAGCATAGCATAGCATAGCATAGCATAGCATAGCATAGCATAGCATAACATAGAATAGAATAGAATAGAATAGAATAGAATAGAATAGAATAGAATAGAATAGAATAGAATAGAATAGAATAGAATAGAATAGAATAGAATAAACAGCATCCATACTTTTGACAAGGTGACAGTCCTGAACCAGCTCAGCAAGTTTATTGTAAGTAAGTGAGGATGGTTTTAGGAGGAGGAGTCCATTCGGAAAAATGAGCGTTTCTTAAGACTGACGTGAGAAAAGTTAATTTAAGGATATGCGGGTTAAACAATGATTATCTTAGTGGATGGCATATTGAGTCCATGTTCACGAGGTTTGCCCTGTGACTTTTTCAATTCTGAGCTGTACAAAATGCATGGTGAGGCCTGACCATGTAGTGCTTAGCCAAAATGAGGCCATCAATAAATTCTTTCTTGCCTGAAAGTGTTTTCAGCGTCTGAATGGCCATATGTCCCTGTCATAAAATCTGCGGCATTAGGGAAGCAGGAGAATGAACACACACATGTTCACCTCACTGGTTCTGACTATCCAAAACCTCTACACAGCAGTAAGTAGCCTAGAAGGACTATGAAGAGCGCTAGGGATGGGCACAGGGGCTGAGAGGTTCCTAATATGCATGAAGCCTAGTCAGTCTCTAGTGACACAAAACAAATTAAAAAAATAGAAAGAATACTTGTCTATTAAAAAATTTCTGCTGGACTTTAGAGATGAAACCGTCTTTTGGGATGGACTAATAAGTAGAGTTACCCACAGAGAGTCACACACGCACAGCTTCCCAGACATCAAAGTACAAAACAGAAATGAAAACTGTGCCGTGATTGGGAAGAGGAGAATGCAAAGAGAGGCAAGATGTGGGCACCAGAGGGCTTTGTTCTTCTTTTATGAGAGGGAAATCATAGAGAAGATGAGAATAAAGCAATATTATTTCTAAGAAGAAATACCATTTAAGAGCTGAACTGAAGAAGAAGGAAGCACATTTGAAATGCTCATGTCTTCTCAGATGTGTCGAGAGCTTTCCCTGTGACCTTCTGGAGCAGGAGTCTATGGGAAAGTGGCTGCCTTTTTGTTCTTTCCTGGTCTGGAGAGTGAACCCAGAGCCTCATGTATGTTACACCAGTGTTCTACCAGGGAGCCGCACCTCAGCCCATCACGGGCTGACCCTTTGATACCAGTGGAACAGGTGAGGCCTCTGAACTCACTGGTGCCTTCTTAGCATCCATCAGACAGCTTCTTAACAGCTGATGCAGTTGAAAGACTGTGCCGGGACTGAGATCAAACCAAAAGAAAAGGCGTCAGGACACCAGCTGCCGCACATACCACACACTCGGGACAGCAGGAAAAAGTCAGATGGGATGCTGTAATTGTTGCATGCAAAGCAGGCAGGCTGCTCAACAGGACGTCCAGAGTCCATAGAGTCTGCAGAGTGGAGGCTTCCTTCCGAGAGCACATGGACAGGCACCGTGGCAGTCCTTGGTACTGCTCGACAGCACCCCGTGTTCTCTTCTTTGGGCCACATGTTGACATTCCATGTGGGGGGATAGGGCCTTTCAACTAGATGGCACCTCATTTAATTATTGTGAAGTTCTATCAGATGTTTCCTTCACTTGGTGGAGGTGATCAATAAATAGTCTGGGAGATGGTTATTAAACTGCTGTTTAATAAACATTGGTGTTTGGGTTTTTTTAAAACGATAATGTTATTGCATCTGGGCCTTTTGGCTAAGAACAAGTGTGGTATCTGGTCTCAGTTCAAGCCATAAAGATGATTTTCTCTGAGAGGGATGAGTACCCTTTCACTCTGCCAGGACCTTGTCTTGGACTTCGTTCATTGTCACATCTCCTCAGTCTGTTCTTGGTGATGGCAGTGACTCCCATGGCCTGGTGTAGATGACCTTCATGTGTTGAGGAATTCTAGCCAGGAATTTTCTGGGCCTTTCCTCAGTAGTGGTAGTTGTATGTTTTTCTCATGATTATACTTGGCTTGAGGGAAGAAGAACATAGAAGTAACATGTTTTATTTTGTTCTATTGAGGTTCAAATTATCAATATGACATCATGGGGGGGGGCTGGCCTGGCTAGCATACTGCTTGTCCAGGTCCCTGCTGTGTTTACCTTCATTCTATACAATATTTTTTGAAGGATATTTCTACTCCAGGCCATACCTAAGAGTGGGAGCTGTATTCTCCCACGAGGGCAAAGAATCTACCTAAGTTATATGTATTTTTAACTTGATCCCTTTTGTTTATTTACTCAGTCATTTATGCAAGCAGCCTGAACTCATGGGCATCCTGTTTTATTCTCCCGGTTATACTCCAAGACTGCATTATCCATCCATCCATCCATCCATCCATCCATCCATCCATCCATCCATCCATCCATCCATCCATCTATCTACTTACCTATCCATCCATCCATTTTTTCATTCATTTAGTTAGTTAGTTAGATATTTATTTATCATTTTTTGAGACAGGGTTTCTCTCTGTATCCTTGGCTGTCCTGCAGCTAGCTCTGTAGACCAGGCTGGCCTCATACTCATATATTATTTTATTGCTCAAACTCTTCTAGTTCTAGTTGACTCAGTTACCAGCTAAGTTCTTTTTTCACCAGGCTTCCTTCTGTTCACCTTCCTCTTCTCTCCTTCTTTTCACTCTCCCTCCCTTACTCATTCTCTCTCTCTCTCTCTCTCTCTCTCTCTCTCTCTCTCTCTCTCTTTCCTCCCTCCCCCCTTGACCATCCCTTCCCTATCTCCCTCATTTTTCTTTGATTTCTTTCTGCCTCCCTGTGAGGAGCAGGCTTCCTGTTGAGGAGGCAACTGTGGTAAGATTCTAGAGTGGCTTGTTGCAGAGTTGAGCCCACACATGGTCCTCAAAACCCAGTTCTTAAAAACACTTTGAATCCCAGTAGTTGGTTCCTTCTTAGTGCAGACACAGTGTTGCCGCACGTGTTGATGTGGAGGAGCGCTATCTGTAGGTCGGGCGGCTGTGTCTGCTCTGCTGGGGTCCGGTTGTCCAGCTTCTCTCGCAGCCGTGCGCCAGCTTCTGTGGTGTCTTGCTAGGTCACCAGTGATCAGTGGCTGGAGTGTGTAGCTTGGTAGCCAAGCATTTGTGCACAAGGCCCTGGGTTTGATTGCTAGCATACTACCACAAAAAAGAAGGGAAGGAAGAGGAGAGGGGAAAGAAGAAGGAAAGAAAATGTTCTTTACTGTCCAGTCCTTCCACCATTAGACAGCACCCATGATGAAGATAGAGATCGGGTGTCCTGTGTCATCGGGTGCAGGAGCAGGCCGTGGTATACACCAGGCTTGAGCTCGGGGAATGTTTGGGGAGAAGTCACAAGAATCCCACATACCATCATGGAATTTCTACCTGACCTACACACCACCTGTGCTGTTCTGTTTTTAACTATGTATATCTTTGGGTGTAAGGGTATGTGCAGGTGCCCAAAAGGCCTAGGGACTCTGGATGCCCTGGATCTGGGGTAACAGGTGTCTGTGAGCTACCTGCGGTGGGTGCTGGGAGCTGAATTTGGCTGCTCTGCGAGAGCAGTGCACTCTCTGAACTACCGAGCCATCTCTTCAGTCCCCTATTTTACTTTCTAAATTAAAACCAAACCTGATACACAGTGACTTCATTGTATACAGTTACTGTTGATTGACTCGATTTATTCTTTGGCAGTTTCATGTGTATTTACTGAATTTTCACCCCCATTACTCTCTCTTGTCCCGCTTTTTTCCCACTGAGACCTTTCTTCCCAGCAACTCCCCTCCTGCTTTCATGTCTCTGTGTGTGTGTGTGTGTGTGAACACGTGTGTGAGCATGTGTGTGTGAGCATGTGAGTATGTGTGTGAGAGCATGTGTGTGTGAGCATGAGTGTGTGTGAGCATGTGTGTGAGCATGGGAGTGTGTGTGCGAGCATGTGTGTGTGAGCATGTGAGTGTGTGTGAGCATGTGTGTGTGAGCATGAGTGTGTGTGAGCATGTGTGTGAGCATGGGAGTGTGTGTGTGAGCATGTGTGTGTGAGCATGTGTGTGTGAGTGAGCATGTGTGTGTGAGTCTCACAGACTTTTAAATTCTTTAGTGTATTTTTTGTGGGACTAACAGGTACATTTAAACTATACTAAGTAAACTGTGTTTTTAAATTGACTCTAGCCCATTTAGGCTTTTCTTTGTTAAGTATTTCTAATCAAGACTAAAATCAGTGCAAATTTATTAAAACAGACATATTATCCACCATGCTTACTCAACTGACTTCTCCTGAGAAACATTTCAAAGGGTCACCTACTCCATGTGGCCTCTCAGTCCCTGGTTAGTGGCGGAACGTTGAGTGGATCTAGGCTGGGGAAGGCAGAAGGTCAAGGTCGGCTCAGGATGAAGGAAATCTACATGGTCTACGAAACTCACCATGGCCCAGCCCATGCTATCCACTGTATGAGCAAGATCCCATAGTATGTGAGACTTTGGTGACCCCAGACTGTGGAGATGGGTCACTACCCCTCTCAAAGAGCTCTCCTCAGAGAGCTTTCCTTCTTCCTTTTAAAAAATACTTACTTTGTGTGTGTGTGTTTTGATGGCATATATGTCTGTGCACATTGTATGTGCAGTGCCTGTAAAGGCCAGAAGAGGGCATTGCATTCTCTGGAACTGGAGTTTCAGACAGTTAGCTGCCAGGAAGATGCTGGGAACTGAATCCAGGTATTCTGTGAAAGCATCAAGTCCTGAACCATCTTTCTAGCCTCAGTTTCTCTGTTCTCTTAAATATCTTTACGCCAGTGTGAGGAAAGGGACAGAGGAGGAACCTCGTGACCAACGCCCAGAGGGCTAGACAGCATCAACTGGACTGCGGATGTTTTCCAGAAGCACGCTGGCTGCTTTGGAACTCATTTGTGTACATGGAAAATCAATTTGTACAGGCACTTGTGACACATCAGCTCCTGTGCTACTGCCAGTGAGGCCTTCGAGGAACGTCCTTAGGGAGCTAACTGGGAGCCTTGTGGGAGAAATGAGTAAGGCCACACTTAAGTGTAATTAGCAAAATGTGATGAAGGGTATTCCAGAATGCTTCGGTTGCATCATGTGATCAGGAAGCAGGCTATTTCATCCTATGGGTCTGATCACTAGTTTGAAATAAAACAGGGATACATTAAAATACAAACTGGACATGTCTGATTTATTTAATGGTATTTATTGGCAACCAGAGGCTAGTGTTTCACAACCGAATAGCTGTGACGCTTAATAGGTATTGACTAGGTGCACTCATATCTGCTGCAGGGTGTGTTTACAACACTACATTTACTATTGGTGAAATTATTATGGCCACTCCACATAGTTAAAAGGAAGATTTATTTAGTGGGTAACTTACAAAAAAGGGAAAAGTAGGTTGTGGGGTCTGGGGTAGGTGTATCGCAGTCCAGCGGTGTTCTCTGGAGCTCTGTTCGGTCAACCTCCACTGTCTAGGGTCCAGGAACAGAGAGCGAGCTGGCCCATCCAGATCTCGGGTCTCCAGGCGCCTCCCCTGGCCCTGCCTTGTAGGCGTGACAGTTACCGAAGCCTCAATGGGGGTTGGAACTTCCAGATCAAAGCTGGAATGGCTACCCACTACAATTTACTGCTTCTGTAGTGCTATAAAAGTAATAATATATGCTTCATATGGAAATTTAGGAGTACACAGACAAATACAGGCAAAGCATCTTAATCACCCCAGTCCAACTCTGAAGATTGCGGCTGTTGCTTTTTGCTTTAAAAAATGATTTTAAACAATATTTTATTATTATTTTTAACATGTGTATCTATGTGTGGTTATGTGCACATGAGTACACATGAGTTGTCTGCAGTGACCGGAAGAGGGTACTGGATTCCCTGGAACTGGAGTTATAGGGCAGTTTTGAGCCATGTGATGTGAGCGCTGGGAAGTGGATTCAGGTTTTCTGCAAGGGCAGCAAGCACTCTTAACTGCTAAGCTACCTCTTCAGCCACTTTTAACTTATTTCCTAATGTGTTTTCTCACAGTTTGAATCCTGTTGTATGTATATAGAATATTATAACTTTTAAAGCATCATAGTCATCTTTATGTCATCACGTCATTAGACTATTTTGATGGCAGATTAAAGCTCATTGTGTTCATCTGCTATACTATGCCTGAGCAGTTTCGTGACTTATTCCAGTTTCCTGCTGGAATGATTGGCTTCGAATATAGACCTTGAAGTTCTATATAGTTCTTTTTCTTTAATTGTGTAAGAACATGTCTGCACATAACGAGACAGGAACTAACTAACAGAATCAAATGAGGCCGACTAGAAGGGACGGAGAACTGTCTGTGTGCTGGTGTGTGCAGGCACACACCCTGTGCGTGCTCCTTGGAGGATGTGCTCTGCCGCACAAGGCACGTGATCTGACTGGAAGTCTTATGACATCAGGGCATCCAGGGAGCTGTAGCATCTTTCAAAAACATGCCAAGACTAGAAGAAAGGGTATCTCGGTATTCTAGCTAGCAGGCGCACAGCCATGAGCCAGTCTGGAGCTCAGTCTGTCTGACCAACAGCCATTATTGAGGACCTGCAATATATCAGAAGCTATTCTGGGAGCTTAGGACATGGCCATATTCTAACAGATGTGGACAATTGTCTTCTTGAGACAGAGTCTAATGAAAATCTTCCATGGGTGAGGATTGACTAAAAGAACTTAAGATGTGGTTCTAGATGAACTGGTAGGGAAGAGGCAGAAACCATTGTGGTCCTCTAAGGTGCCAGCAGAAGCTCAGGATTAGGGCTGAGCCTCAGAATGGACCACGGCCAAACAGAATTGAGATGACATACCCAGAGGTGCATCTTCCCGGCCTAGTGGCACACTGCTCCACCTTGGCCTGAAGCCTGGCACCTGGATGCAGACACTGGTTGTGGGATACTGGAAGAAACAGAACCAGAACTGGAGATGTTCACAATGTGTAGCTAGCTTCTGAGCTCATGTGTGTCATGAAAGCTGTCAACAAAGGTTTGTCGAATGAGTGCAACTCTAAAAACAAAGAAAGATGAGCGTTGCCAGAGAAGCATGGAAGAGAGACTAGTAATCGGAGCTCTAGTTGAGTCAGACCTAGGTCAAAATGTTAGTCCTATTTTTTTATCTTTGTGAAAGTTTATATAGAATTTTGAGTTTTACTTTCCTAACCTAAAATCTGGGCTAATAATAGCCTACTTCATTATAAGACTTAGGCAACTCTTGTAAACAAGCTATAAAGATAGTAAGCATTCCATCAGTGTTAGTTAAAGAAGAAAGTAATGCTATTTAAATACGTGGGGCTTGGGGCATGCTGTCAACATTTCACTCGCTCTGTGGTGAAGTCAAGCTTTCCTTTTGATAAATACCATGACTCTAGAAAATTGAGGGAATTTATGACTTTGCTAAAGACGGTGGAATTTCATATTCACCCACTTAGGCACATCAGCTGTCTTCTTATTGGAATGAGACTCCTCCAGCTTAGAAATAAAACAAGAAAATGGGGAGATTTGCATGTGTCATACCCTAAACAACCATTGTTGGTTGACTGGAAATCGCAGGTGTCGAGTGGGAGAGTCATGAGATAAATGTATCTTGTTCATTCTCTCAGACCACAGTAATTACAGAAAATAGGTTTATGCAGGGAACCTGATGAACTTAGAGCCTCCACATGGTTCACATTCCACACAAATAGCTCTACCCTTCACTCTGTGGGAGCAGCTTCTCTCCAGCCTGCTCCTGGGAGAAACGGAGATACAGGGAACATTATCTGTTGCTATTTTGGTTTGGCTTATGATCATTGAAACTGTTGATTCCTGTGGCATCTTGCAGTTCCTCCTTCGGGTGAGTCTGGCTAGCTGAGTTTCAGGAAGCGAATCAAATGGCGAGGGATTCACGTGGGCAGAAGAACTTTACCCTCTGTGGCACTCCTGCCTGTATAAACTCAGGAAGACGCTGCCACGATGGCATACTCGGTGGGTGAGCAGCATTTAGATAGACTTCTGTTTTTGCGGATGAAGGACATTGCCGGAATTAAGGAGCTGGTGTTGTATTAGAAGCTGTGCTGACTCCAAGCTCTAGAATGAAATGTGGTATCATATCCCTGAGATAGGAAGTCCAGGTTCGAACCGCTGACATGTTTCAGGTGTCCGCCTTGAATACCAAGGACTGTGGTTTCTTTAGGCTCCACACCTCTGCTTTCTCTTTGCTCAGAAACTGCTTTCTGTTCTTCCTGTGACTTCCTCTCTCCAAACACCGAGAGC
The DNA here is from genome assembly GCF_049852395.1 of Peromyscus maniculatus bairdii. Taxonomy (NCBI): domain Eukaryota; kingdom Metazoa; phylum Chordata; class Mammalia; order Rodentia; family Cricetidae; genus Peromyscus; species Peromyscus maniculatus. The sequence continues at coordinate 12,115,042 of NC_134857.1, read as the reverse complement.
TCTTGGCCTCTCACCCCTGGTAAAGGCTGTTTTCCCTGAGGACCTCTGCTGGACTCGAAGGCTGCCCTGGCCTCCTGCAGCTGGCCGTATTGCTCTTTACAGAGTCCGCTCACATCTCTCTCGTGTGTGCTTGGCCCGGGATCTCTGAGTGGGAAGCCCTATGGTGACACTCATGTGTAAGATGAGCAAACTACTCGCAGAGAGGTAAGGCCTTGAAGACTGCTGGGAATTGTGCACTACCTCAGAGTCCAGAACTTCCCACCCCACAAACATGCTCCTCACCCCAGGCGGGGTCCCCCACGAATGTGTCTCTCCACACTGGGAGCAGTGCTGTTGAAACTGGCAGAAAAGAAAGTTGGGGGGTTATTTTTCTAAGACACACTAGAGAACAAGGTCTAGACGGCTGGCTTTGCTGGCCTTGAATAGACTCCTGTTTACTTGATATCATTTATGTCTGTAGAACTTTAAAAAAAAGTAAAATGAAAGGCTTTCTTGTGTATCTAGAAATACTGACAGAGATTCTCTCCTCAGATTCTGGGGACACTTGACTGACACCCTCTATCTGTCAGGCAGAGCCCTGACCTGGAAATGAGCTGTAAAATGTATGTCACCACATTGCAGAGGTGACTGTGGGCCTGATTTCAGGAGAGGTTTCCAGAGCCGTTATGCCGAGTTTTGACTTAGATCTAAAGCAAGGATGAGGGTGTACAGTGGGGTGCTTTGAAGATGGGGTTTAGGTGTGCACAGACAACACAAAGCTGCTGGTAGTGGCTTCTGAGAGGAGAGGAGATGTGTAACCAGAAAGTCAGACACCAATCCTAGCAAGAAACTCAGGCCTGGGAATACAGCTTAGTGCCTAGCACACGGGAGTCTCTGGGTTCAATCCCCAGGGCAAGAGATTGGGGAGAGAACTCAGGTGCTTGCTGGGAGGTTAAACATGTTTGGGTGGTGGGGTGGTTCCAGCACAGTATAAGGGAGGTTGGGAATGAAAGTCCTTAAGTTGGCAAGAAAATAGTCATGAGATTTTGGGTGTCAAACAAGGTTGTAATTCACTGTATGAAACTTTCCTCAAAAACAAAAGGAAACAGACATCCATTTTTTTTAGTCTTAATTATTAACAAGGTCATTTATGGATATTAGTCCAAATATATCAAAATACAACTGAATTGTGTAGTTTCAGTTTCTATCAGAGAATTGATGATTGGATTTACAGTGTATATAAAGGTATATATCTATATCGATAGATAGATGCATAGATAGACAGATAGATAGATAGATAGATAGATAGATAGATAGATAGATAGATAGATAGATGATATACACATCATTGGGGAAAATTATGAGGAATATAAGTGAGATTAAAAAGATGTACAATATCAAGTGTTGGCAACAGCAACAGGGAACTGTAACTCTCACTGCTGATGAGAATGTAGAATACTACAGATACTTCAGAAAATACTTGAGTAGTTTTCCACACACTTGTGTAACCTGTTCTATCTTCTTGTGAACATTTATTCAGATATACTGAATGTGTACTGATGCGATGAACTGTGTGTGAATATTGAGGGTAATTTTATGGAACAGCCAAAATTTGGGCATGATCTTATTGTCTAACAACTGGTGAGCAGAATAATCAATCTTTATACATCTGTATCAGCAATAAAACAAAATCTTGTGTCATTATCCTATGGGAAAGAAGCCAACTTCAAAAGACTACACCCCAAGTGATTCCATCAATATCACATTCTAGAAAAGGCACAACTATAAGACTAGAGAGATGACCATTGAACAGGGATTTAGAGGGATTCAACTATAGAAAGGCATCAGACAAATTTTTATAGTTGCTTGCTGTAGGGGCTACTTGACCAGATACGTTTATCAACGGTCATCAATTTGTGTGTTTAAAAGGGGTAGATTTGAGTACATAAGAGATAAACCTCCAGGAAGAGATGAGTTAATGGTCAAGAGGTCAAGCACGTGCTGCTAGTGAATTCAGTTCCCAGCACTGACCTTAGACAGCCCACGATGGCCAGTTTCCAGTTTCCTGGATTTGACACCCTCAGCTGACCTCCATAGGTACCCGCGTGCGCACGCGCACACATAATTAAAAATAATTTGAAAGCTTAAAAACCAAATCTTGTATTAAAACAGAAATTTGGAAATTGCATTATGGAATAAACAAACAAACAAATATTTTATCTGCCTCACCTTTCAACAAAACATTACTGCATACAGATCAGAACTGAGCGTATCTGCTCATTGGAGCAGAGGTGTGAAGGAAGTGTGATCTTGTCTTTGTTACATTCAGATCTACATCATTCTACCTTAGAAAGATTCTCCCATATTAATCTTGTTAGAGTTTGGGATTTAGAAGAACACTTTTAAATAAGGAAGAGGACACACTACTGTTTATCTCTGTCCTTAAAAAGATCCCCAAAGTCCCTTCAGATGCAGTGATCTCTTGTGAGAGCTGGTATAATAGATCGCAAGAAATTCTGGGGAAATGTATTTTATGCAATGAGTGTCAGCCATCCAAGAATCACTCTTCAAACTGAACTCAAGCTATCTGCCTTCCGTTTGCCCCTTGTTCCCAGGGACATTGCTGGGGCATTTGGGGCCTACACGCAGGCTGTGGCCCCCCTAGAAACAATCTGGCAATGTTAGCTTATCAAGTGAGCAATGCCTACTCAGGGCTCTGGAGTCTTGTCCTGTGGTGACTCTGGCATGGTCTGAAGGTGGTTCATCTTCAAAAGAAAGAGAAAGGAATGGACTGGAAGGCATCTTGCTCTAGACCAGGGATCGGATAACCCTCCCACGGGGGTCACCTAAGACCATCAGAAAACACAGATGTTTGCATTATGATTTGTAACAGTAGCAAAATGACAGTTAGGAAGTGGCAATGAAAATGATTCTATGGTTGGGGGCCACGGCCACACGAGGAGCTGCATTAAGGGTCCCAGCCTCAGGACGGGTGAGAAGCACTGCTCTAGACTATTTTAAGAAGGCTCCTCCACACGGCTCCTGATGTCAAGTCTTTGAGGCCCTTGCATGCAGCGGCATTTCTGGATCCCCGCGTGTGGCTGGGAGTCGGCTCTAGTGTCCCCCAGTCCTCTCAGAACCCCGGTGCCCTCTGTGAGCCTGCTCTCTCCTCAGTCCCTCATCCCACCATGCCCAGTTCCCAGCATTCTCGTCCACTCACTGGGGTCCTCTGGTTTCCACAGTCAGTGAGGGTAAATGGGGAAAGATAGGGGCAATGTGGGAGAGAGGAAAAGGGGAGAGGGGGAGGGAGGGCGGAGAGAGAGGTAGAGACGGAGAGAGACTACAACAAGCAGAATTCTAATGAATACTTCCAAAGCTGGAGCTGATACTTTTCAGGTGTTCAAACCCTTGTTTCCTCTCTCCCTTTTTTGTGTTTTTATCCTTCAGATAGAGCCAACCTGTCCTGCTGTGGGGTCACAGTCTTGGCACTAGCCTCTTTTCCACACCTGTGCTTACCTGACAAGGCAGATGTGACTCAACACCTGTCCCACACGGAGTCCTTTTCTTCTTCGTTGTTTTTGTGTGTAGAAGGCGTGCTCCCTGCAGGGCTTCCCTCTGTCTTTTGGGTGAAGTTCCCGTCAGACTCTCCTGGGCCTGGTTCTGTTCTGGACCTCTTCTCCTTCCCAGTGTGGAGGTGGTCACTCTTGTGCCTTGGCTTACGCTCCCTGCTTGTGTCTGGTACAGCAGTTATTCGACAGTCCTAGTTTCGTGCTGACCCTGTAATTTTATATTTTGAAGTTACCAAGTTGTATCCCTGCAGCTAGCGCAACGTGGACACATTAATGCTGTATATCCAGGAATATATCAAGGAACAAACAGTAATAAGGAAATAGGGCTGTCTTGCTGGTTCAGCTGGCAAAGGTGCTCACTGTCAGGCCTGATGACCTGAGTTCCATACCTAGAGTCCCCTCTCCCCCGTAAAAATAAATTCAAGAAATCCGGAAGTTATGGGTAGGAGCAGACAGTACCTGTTTTCCCGGGCACAGGTGAGGTAGCTGATTTTTCCTTAGTGCAGCTGTAGACTGGGGGCGAGGGAAGCATTACTAACCACCGCTGCACAGTAAACGTGTACGGGGCCTGTCTGGTGTGACCCAGGAAGGACGTTTCCTCAGTTCTGCAGTCTAGACTCCGGCCGCTGTGTGAAGTCTCGTCACCCCCACTTTACAGGTGGTGACTGGGGCTTGACGGGACTGAGCACCACCATCAGGGCAAAGGCCGAGGCCAATGCCCGGCAGGACCCACTTCCTTGCAGATTTGCAAAGCTACCTGACTTCTTTTTTTGATCCTCTGCTGTCGGGTGGCTTCTTGGTGTTGGGCTTTGGTGGGTTTGGGGACGTTCCTTTCTAGAGGGTAACCATGGGAGGTGGTGGCGGTGGTGGTAACGACCCTGTTGGGAAATAAAACCCTGCCGTAGGCTTTCCCCTCGGGCTTCAGAGAGGACTTCGAAGTTGTCCAGGGCAGGTGAGTGAGGATGACCAGTACACAAACAGACTGGCCCAGGGCGGAGGCCGCCTCTGATAGGAGGGGGCCCTGTGTGCTCCCCCGCTTACTGCACATGCTGGGAAAGACGGAAGCAAACCCGTCACGGCCATTTTAGAATTTCCCGTCTTGAGAATGGAAGGCCTTTGCCTATGGTGGAGCTTCCAACTTTGGATGCTCACAGGACCAGGTAGGTGATGCTGAGTGAAACGGCCAGTCGCTTAGCCCCAAGGAGGCAGCTCTGCTTAGTTCCTTCTAATTGTTGCCATGGAAACTGTGGCCCTGTGTTGCTAGGTCTTAGAAAAAAAATTTTGAGAGGAGCCAGATTTCACATAAATTTCCTACATTATTAAATTCGAGCTGAAAATCAAAAAGAGATGTGGAGACTTCTCCTGCTCACCCTCCCCCCCCCAAAACTATTGTTAGGATCAAACAAAACCTTCAAGCAGAATTTGCCTTGAAGGCCTTTAGCTGGGGCCTGTGTCCTAACAACTAGGGACTGTAGCATTGAAGAGCGTGCCCTTTCTGCCAGCTTCTCCAGAATGCTGCTGCTTTGTAGGGAATTTGCGTGCAGACTTCTAAACCTCCCACCCCTTAGTCCTGTCCAGTATTGCCTCCCTGTCATTCTGACAGACAAAAATGCTCCAAATTTGCAAAGAATTTCCAGAAATCTATTCTTTTACTCCACTGAGGTTTGTTTGTTTGTTTGTTTGTTTTTGGTTTGTTTGTTTGTTTTCCACCGTCAGTATAGACAGTACCCTCACCCTGGGGATAGATCTTTATTTCCTTTGCTGGGGACAAAAAAATGACACTACCTCATTGTGAAATCTTTCTTTGTGTCATCCTTCCTTCTCTGTGGTCTCACTGGGTTTTGTTTGGGTGAAGGCACTTGGCTTTGCCTCCGGCTGGATCAGAAGTGGGTGGCTGGTGAGGGATCACCCAGAGACCCAGAGATACCGATGTACCTTCTGCCTTTCCATGTGGCAGCAACCCTGATTCCAAAAGACATTCTGTCCTGGGGCTGTTCCCAGCGAGGACCACAGTGCGCTAAGTTGACAGCATTGTGGCCAGACTGGAAGTTACCATAAATGGTGGTGTTCGGTGACCCTTAATTTCCAGGAAAAGGTGAATTTTCTAGAAACCAGATTGACCATATCTGAAACTGTTCATCCAGTTCCATCTCTGAGGAAAGTTTCAAAAATATGAGAAGGCTTTATGTACAATTCTCTTCTTTATATAGCTATTTCCAAAAGCCAACAAATAAGTGTGTCAAACAGTTTACAGTAGAAGGAGCAGACAAATTCTGGTGTAGCTCTGTGATGGAATGTGTGATCTTTCAAGAGGAATTCGTTTTAGTGGTAGGTCTGCCTTCTTCCCACAGGGCCTGCGATCTCCTGAGCCCTGGGATTTTGATTAGGTTTATAACTACCAGGTACAAATTCCCCATCTCCAACCTGATTGGAAAGTTGGTGGTCGCCCCAATACCTTTATACCGTCATTACACCAGTGATAGCCTTTGGAATAATGAAAAATACCATACTAAAGAAAACTGACTTTAACCTATGGACACAGACTAGGACACAAGTATAGACATGTAGACTTATTTTATAGATAGTTTTCTTATATATTTTTAGAATTTTGAAAGTATTCTACAGTGAAAAATAAATGTTACTTTTTTTAGTTTAAGAATAGTGTTAGGTTTGAAGAAACCTGGCAAGGGCAGTAGAAGTTTCTGGGATTCTACTTTACCTTTGCCTGATTTCTCTGATATTTGCATTACTTTTGAAACTCAGAAGAGCTTTTATTTTAAAGCAGGGTCTAGGCTGGGGCTTTGGTTCAACAGTGAGGCACTTCACTAACGTGTGTAAGGCTCCGAGTTCGAGTCCCTTCAGCACAGGCGTCCAAGCAACAGAAACAACGAAAGGTTCTACAGTGTGCATTACCACGGGGTAACTTTCCATAATTACTTGGGTTTATTTGAACAGAGGCTTCCCAGAGGGGGGAAAATGCATCTTTGAACAAAAAGACATGTGGGACATAGTCTATTTAATTGCTGTGGTGAGAGTGTAAACACAGGTTTCTGCATGTGTATGATGTGTGTGGAGGTCAGAGGTCATTACTGGATGTCTTCCTTAGTCACCCTTCACACTATTATTATTATTATTATTTTGAGATAATATCTGTTGAACTTGGGGTTTGTGGATTTGACTAGCTTGGCTGGCCAGTAAGCTCTAGGAATTGTCCTTTCTCAGTCTTTCTAGGGCTAGGATTACAGGCATGGGTCACTATAAAACTGGTTTTTTAGGTGGGTCTTCGGAATCTGAACATAGGTCCTCAAGAACACAGTAAACACTGGGCGCCCCCTCTAGCTCCATTCCATCAGAATTCTAAGCATTTTTGCTCATCAGGAATGGAGCATTGGAACAGTCAAAAACCCAGTTTCACTTCAATATTCGTCCCGAAATGATTTCAACAGATCTCTTATTTCTCATAGGCTTACCATGGAATTTGATTAATAGTGTATTTGAAACAAAAGAAGTTATGCATGCCTCTTTTTTTAGGTAGGTGATTATTATTCCTTCTCAAACTTCCTTCACTGCATAAAAGCCAGTTTTAGATGAGTGAATGGTGAGTTTAAGACGCAGTCGTCTGAAATTGAGTTTACCAAGTCAATGCTATTTTAATACTGTTTTGACTGATCAGCTCACCAAAGCTGGAAGCTAAAAATAATAAGCACTGTCATTTTAGCAAGCCAAGCTATCATAGGGATATTAAGAAATGGCAGCAACTGATATTTAGAGGATTCTCTCATTGTCATGCTCTCCAGTGGGAACCCTTCTTCAAGTAAAGGCCAGGAATTGGCCCTGGAATCAAGTGGGGAGGGTGGCTGGGTTTGGGCTTGAATCTGGAGCGATATTGGCCAAGGCCTTTCTTTATCAGGAAGAACAGAGCTGGTTCCGGCCGGAACCTCCCAGTCATCCCTGCACTCCTCCCACAGTGATGGTCAGGACATGGGTGCTGTTTCAGGGCTCCACAGCCCCCGTTGTCTTGTTCCACTTTTGAAGGCCTATTCTGTTCAGTTTGAAATTTGAAACACAGAAACAGAGCTGGAGTCCCAGTAACTCGTGTTTCTCTGATATTTTGAGGTATGACCGTCTGTGTCTTTTGTCTCCATCTCTCAGAGCTGCTCTTCGCTCTCACATGGCACACACTTATCTTTAGGTAGGCTTCTTTGTATGTTATTACTGAGGGGGGGTCTGTAGTATCATGATGAAAAGCTTGGTGCCTGGGTTCCCCTTGATCATAGTCAGGACTGCAGGTTTGAAGGGCAGAGCGGTGGTTCTCATTTAGACTTGGTTGTCGAGTACAGTGGAAATATGGAGACGTGATACATGTGAAGATTCACCCAAGAATCTCCTCAGGTGCCTGGGTAGGGTATTTTCAAGATACAAGGTCCCTGTCTCCTTTCTAAGTCGAGTTCTCCATTGGAAGCAGCAAAGACAGAACCCTGTTCTTTCATGGTTAGTGCCCGTCTGCATCTTCTCCTGCCTTAGCATCCTTATCTAAAGGGAAATCTATATATTTTGTCTCTAGGAGGTCAGCGAAGAGGGAGAAGAAAAGAAAATTAAGAGACGATTTGGTTGGCTGTCATTAATCCTGTCCATTCCTGTGGGAAAATGAGCCTGCCTTCTTTCATCTTTGTTAGCAGGTAGATTGAGTTAAAGAACACTGTGAAAAAAGGCACTGCTCTCTCTGAAGGTCCCCGGAGCAGCTGCCAGCGTTTTCCCATCAGTTAAGTCTCGTTCTGAGTCTGTGGTGCTTCTCACCGGAGACAGGGGAAGTGGCCATCGAGCGTGCTGTGCTCTGAGGAAAAGGCAGCAGCTAGGCACCCTCCACATGTCCACTGATACTTACAAAGGGAGATGCTGGGGCTGGGGAGATGGCTAGAAATGGACAAGCATGAGGACCCTGGTTCTAATCCTGAGTACCGATGGAAAAAGCCACATCGCTAGGTGACATGGAAGAGACAGGCTGGCCTCAGGAGTCCATTGCCCATCCAGCCCAGTGAGTCGGTAAGCTTCAGGACCAGCTAGGACAATGTCTCAAAAAACAAGATGGAAAGCAAGTGAGGAAGACATACTGTCTGACCTTTGGCCTCCACACTTACGAACACACACACACACACACACACACACACACACACACACACACACACACACACATTCAAAAACACTCCTTTGTACACCTTCAAATGCTGATACATGATGTGACCCCTCAGCTGGGGTGGTCAGTGCTGCCCAGTGGCCCCTGCTTAACTGAATGCAGCGAAAGCCTGTTTCCACCCAGGCCCGCCCCTTTTGCCACCAGCCATAACCTCGGAGCTGGCATAGACTCAGTCACACTGTAGGATTCCCTCTGGAGACCTTTTAAATGATGCTTGGAACCACACCCACATTTTCCTGTTCCCGAAAGCTGGAAGCCAGGAAGGGAAGCTGCCTTGAAATGAACACTTTCTGTGGAACTGGCTTCTAGCAACTTCACTTGTTCATGGGAACCAAAAATAACCAGAAGTAGGTCAGGTTGTGGAAGCGGCTGGGCCTCACTTCACATCCTAGTGACCTCACTAGGCCTTTCCTCACTCACAGTGGCCGAGGGCTAGCTAATGCCTGGCATAAATAAGGGGGTAGCCATTCTCTTATTTCGTGTGTGCTGGCCTCTCCTGCCTTAGGTTACCGAGGGGCCTGCTGTGCACGGAGTTCTGACTGCCAAGCTCATGACAACCTTGAGTTCTGAAATGTGATCCTTTGATGTATGAGAGAATCGGAAGCTCATAGAGTTTACACTGAAGTGTCTCAAGGACACAACTCACCAGTAATGGAGCTAAGATTTGCCCATGTTTCTCAGCCTGGGAGTTCTGATGTTACTGCCTGCATTAACTTAATGTAAAAATTACATGTATATGTATAGATATATATATAGTTATTATATATAATATCTTAGTGAGTAATCATTTGAATCCACATTAGCAGTGTTAGTAAGACAATGAAAAATGCGATTCTATTAAGTCATTTTTAAAAATAACAATAATGAGAAACTTACTTGAATTCAGTATTTAGTATGCACCAGGAATTGTGATTGAGGGAAACAAACAAAATTCGATTAATCAAAGTGTCCAATGGCAAAACTGCTGTGGAGAAAAAGAAAACACGGTGTGTGTCGTGTGTGCACTCATGTGTGAGTACATGTGTGCACTCATGTGTGAGTATATGTATGTTCATAAGTGCAGTAGGGAAGGCCTCAAAGATGGTGTGAAACTTACACAGACCACAAGGGATGTGCGAAAGCAGCTCCCTGTCAGCCCGAGGAAGATGTGGCAGAAACAGCGAGTGCAAAGGCCCTGAGGCGAGCTGCTGCTGCTGCTGCTGCTGCTGCTCTCAGAACTCAGAACTAGCAGTCTCCACAGGGCTCCACTTCCTCCGGGATTTCCAGCCTTTGCACATCTGTTCTGTGACAGCGTTTGTTCTTAGGGGTCCAACCTTTTTAAGGTGCACAAGCAGACAGTAGCTGTCTCCCAAACTGAAGAGGTGAGGAGCCTCTATATTTTTTTAATCTCTCTGTCACATGTAAGATTCTCAAATCATTTTTAATTGAACATTTAAAGCCTTCTCACCAAAAGGTATTTTAGGCATTTGGCTTTATTGCCAATTACAGCATCATCTTAAAAGAGAGGCTTTTAAATTAATTAAATCCATTACACCTGAATATTTGATTTCAGCCAACACATAATTTAAAGTTGTCACTTCAAAATAAGTTGGGAAGGGTTAGTGAGGCTGTCAGACCTTCAGCTGCTCCTGGCGTTAGATGCACAGAGGGGACAGTGGCCCTTGAGAGGCACTCCCCAGCCTCACGCAGGCAGCTTGCTGGCTCAGACTCTCTGGCTGACATAACAGAGATGCCCTGAACCATGCTTAGCCCCTTGCTCAGGAAGCTGGGACTGGAGATGAGTTCATCCCCAGATTCACTCTCTCCTGGTGTTCTCACAGGCCTGCCTTGGAGCCAGGGAGATGGCTCCAGGAAGGCTTGCAAAGCAAGCCTGTGGATCAGAGTTCTGATCACGTAAGCTCATGTAAATGCTGAGTGGGAGTGGTAGCTGGCTACCATTCCAGCTTCTGACCACAGAGGCGGATCCCCAGATCAAGTTGGGTGGGAAGACCAGCCATGTCAGTGAGCTCTGGCCTTCACTGAGTTACTCTTCCTCAATGAATGAGGTGGGAAAACAAAATTGAGGATGATCTTGACATTAACCATGGCTTCTATGTGCATACAAATGTTCATATACACCCACAGACGTGTTTACACGCCTGCTAACCATGCATACACATGAGCATAATGCACACACTGTTCACACACCTGCTAAATTAAATAAGCGTGCACAGAGGCATAACACACATACATTCACATACACATCCTTGCACACACACATGCACATATACACTTTTGCATACAATACACACACATGAATACATACATGCACACACACACACATCCACACACTCACACGTGTTCACATGCCTGCTAACCATGCATACACATGAGCATAAAACACAAATGCACACATACATGCACACACACACAAAGACTACCCCCAGATAGGAGGGTTTTCTCATGGTCTCTCAAAGTCCTTGTCTCCTAATGCCATCGCATTATCACATTCATTCACTCAGTCTAGAGCCGCAGTGTGTCTTCTGCTTCTCTTTGCCGTCGGCTCACACACAAGTGGGCTGGGGAGATGAGTCCAGGGGGTAAAGACTTGCTAAGCCAAGTTTAAACCCTCGATCCCATATGGTGGAGAGAGTGAATTCCTGCAGTAAGTGAGGAAGCAGTAGGCCAGTCAGCAGCATTCCTCCGCGGTTTCTGCTTCGTTTCCTGCCTCCATGTTCCTGCTCTGAGCCGGTGCCCTGGCCTCCCCTCACGATGGAGTGTGACTGTAAGCCTCGTGAAACCCTGTCCTCCACACGTGGTGCTTAAGATGTGATGCAGCCTCACTCTTGTGATTTGGTAGTGTGGAACAGGCTCAGAATCGTGGAACAGGCTCAGAATCATTTTGTTGTTGTTGTTGTTGTTTTTCAAACAAATTGTTTCCTTAGTGAATCAAGCTTGGGAGCCGTTGATCTCAGGTAAGTTCTCCGGAATACAGAGGCCTGGTGGGCTGGTCTGGCTTCAGTGCAGACAAACCATGGCTGTGCCTTCTCTCATGTGGCAGTGTGAGTGCAGGCTCGCCCTTGTTCCTCTGAGATAGCCTCACAGTTGAGTGGCTTCACACTCTACACTGTTGTTCTCATGCAGAGTTGAGGGCCTGCCTTCTAGATTGGCAGTATCCCATCAAACAAAACCCTCAACTTCATGGCAGCTCCCTTCCAGTCACACTGTGACCTCCTCAGAGACTTCCTGCCCAGTCCGCTCAAGTGAGAGAGAGGCTTCCTCTCAGTGGGCTGCCTCAGGGACCTGTCCTATGCAACCTTTCAGCTTAGGTCTCTATCCTAGAGCCCCTCCTGGATGCAGAAGTCATTCCCCAGACTTACAGATTCTCTGGATGAGGTGCAGGAGTCTAACTTGGAGAGTCTACCAGCTGTATGGATGCATGCCTGTTCGAGACTCACAGGCTTAGATTTTACAGGATGATTAGAGTTTTATCAAAACCTAGAGAATTAATGGGAGTTTTTCCTCTTTCTTAAGAGAGAAATTTACAGTTTTTCAAACATTCATTAGAGAAATGCCAATCCTTTCCATAGATGTCTGCCTTAATTGTTATTGCCAGCTTACAGTATTCTGAAGTGAGAATCAATATCCAGAGAGAGAGAGTTGAAGGTACAAGTACCTAAGATAACCATTTTTTAAAGTAAACTGCATAATTAACCTGAAAAGCAGCTAACCAATTTTTAAAAAAATTACATTTATTTAGTATGTGGGCACATGCATGTGTGTGTATATGTGCATGTGTGTGTGTGCAAGCACATGCATGCACCACAGCATATGTGTAGAGGTCAGAGGACAACCTGCAGGAATTCACTCTCTCCACCATATGGGATCGAGGGTTTAAACTTGGCTTAGCAAGTCTTTACCCCCTGGACTCATCTCCCCAGCCCACTTGGGTTCTTCATGAAGCCCCATTTCTTTCCAGCTTGCCCCCAGCTTTGGGCACCCATTCGTCCCCCTCTCTTGCTGGTGGTCTTGCTGATCCTCTGCTTGCAGAAGGAAGGCTGGGCTGTGGAAGTGGCACCAGCCACTCTGATTCTTCCCTTTAAGCAACTCTTCTGTCCTTGCAGCCAGGCTCATCTTCCCAATCTGAAGCTCCGTGACATTTGGGCATTTATGAGACAAATCCATGGCATTCTGCAAGCTGAGCTAATTGCAATTCTCCTGTGTTATTATTATTATTTTAATCTTCAGTGAATCACCAAACCTCACTAATTCTCAAATCGAAGTCTGAGGCAATGGTAGCCCATCTAATTACCAACAATTAGATGAGTAAGAACACCTGACCCCCCCCCCCCAATTTGGGTTCCAATGAGACTCCGGTTCAGACAGCGTCAGCTAGAACCAGACAAAATAGGCTGGATCAGAACAGAGCGGGTGGCGGCAGAGCAAAGTCGGAAAGTCATTTTGTTCTTTGTGTCCTAGATTCCTGTGGCTGCTTCGCTCTAGAGACCTTTTAGGCTTGTTTAGTTCGCTATGAAAGCAACAGGAACATAGAACAGGAAGGAGCCATAGGAGGGGGAGGCTGACCTAATTTTAATGTCCTCAGAGTTCAGTTGCTCAAAAGAACTAAAGCCTTAAAGGGACAGGGCCGCTTTACCCACACTCCCGCAGCTGGGGGCGGGGCCACTACCCACACTCCCCCACCCAGACTGGGGGCGGGGCCACTTTACCCACACTCCCCAGCTGGGGGCGGGGCCACTTTACCCACACTCCCCCCACCTGGGGGCGGGGCCACTACCCACACTCCCCCACCCAGACTGGGGGCGGGGCCACTTTACTCACACTCCCCCAGGTGGGGGCGGGGCCACTTTACCCACACTCCCCCAGCTGGGGGCGGGGCCGCTCTACCCACACTCCCCCAGCTGGGGGCGGGGCCGCTTTACCCACACTCCCCCCACCTGGGGGCGGGGCCACTTTACCCACACTCCCCCCACCTGGGGGCGGGGCCGCTTTACCCACTCTCCCCCAGCTGGGGGCGGGGCCGCTTTACCCACACTCCCCCACCTGGGGGCGGGGCCACTTTACCCACACTCCCCCCACCTGGGGGCGGGGCCTCTTTACCCACACTCCCCCATGGGGTGGATTTGCAGAAGACTGGTGTAACCTTCTTCTCGTCCTCCCCTCCTCCTTTGTACTCTGTGTGCAGCTCTCCTGTGTTGTAGCATCGTGCTGGTTTTCCCTGGATGGAGCTCTGCTAGGGAATGAATGCTTTGCTTTGGGGATAACATAGTAGAATGGGACAGCTTGTTTTGGTGATTGTTCCCTTTATGACAAAGGATGGTCATTAGATGTACTAGATAATTAGTCATTTTGTTTCTCTTTGCTATGGAGGGTCTTGGATATAGAAATTTGATTAGAAATGCAGAAAATGAAATTTAATCTTTCAGTGTGTTGAGGGTGGAGAGCATTAACCGTTTGACGTTAACTGCACACTGGGTTGTGATCCTGTTTTATCTGAGTCAGAGTTTGGGGACACAGAGGCAGTGGGAGGTAGCAATTACCTCTCAGTGGCACTTGCTCTCCTGTGTAGTAACTATGCACTTTTCTTTCTTTCTTTTAAGAATTCCAATCTGAATGTACTGAAATTACTTCCAGCCTCCTCACCACCCCAACTATATTCTGTCCCGTGATTTCTGCTGTTTTAGCTTCTCCCAGTTGAAAGGAACAGACCATGCAGGGGTCCCTGAGGGCAAGGAGGGTCTGGTCCATCTGTTGACCATGGAAGTACCAATGTCTGGGACAAAGTAAGTGATCAAGAGCCCCATGAGAGAACCAGAGTGCTGCAGCTGCAGCACCCTTTGGAATAAGCAGATTTTGAAAAATAACTGCCATTTTTCTTGATGCTGTGACTAAATACCTATGAAGAAGCAACGTAAAGGAAGAGTTTATATGCTTCATGGTTTGTAAGGGACACAGTCCATCCTGGGGGGAAGGAATGGCAGCAGAAACCTGCTGCCTCTGGTCACATTGTGTCTGTAGTCAGGAAGCAGGAAGCAAACAGGAAGTGGAGCCCAACTACAAAATTTCAACACCCCCCCCCCCCACAGCCCCAGTGACTCACTTTGGCCGGTAGGTTCCATCTCTTAAAGTTCCATCGCCTTCCAAAATGGTGGCCAGCTTGGAGCATGCTCAAACACATGAGCCCACAGGAGACAGTTCGCCTTCAAATCACAGGGGCGAGAAGAGTTCTCTGAAGGTCACGGAGAAGGAAGCAGGAGCTGTAACTTGCCTGTTTAGCAGGCTGTATTAAGACTGCTTTCTGCTTTCTTCAGCATGCTTCTGGCCATTTTTCCCCACTGAAGAAGTGTTCAAGTGAATGTGAAGAAGTGGTTTCCTGGTGAGACGGTAGAGAGATAAAACTCATATCATAAAACAGAGGTTGTCAAACTCATTCAGTAAAGGACCAGATAACAGATGATACAGGGTTAGCGCACGAGTGTCCCAGAATGCCCAGGTGTTAATGGCTAGCCCCCAGGCCAGCACCATTTGGAGGCTATAGATGTGTTAAGCTGACACATCCTGACTCCCCTTTGTTTCTGGCCATGAGGTGAGCAGTTTTGTTCCTTCATGGTGTCCCTGGGTGTTCATGGGTGTTCATGGTTTCCCTGAGTGTTCATGGGTGTTCATGGTGTCCCTGGGTGTTCATGGGTATTCATGGATGTCCATAGGTAGTTCATAGGTGTTCAGGTGTCCATGGGTGTTTATGGGTGTTCATGGTGTCCATGGGTGTTCATGGTGTCCATGGGTGTTTATGGGTGTTCATGGTGTCCATGGGTGTTCATGGTGTCCCTGGGTGTTCATGTCATGGGTGTTCATGGATGTCCATAGGTAGTTCATGGGTGTTCATGGTGTCCCTGGGTGTTCATGGATGTCCATAAGTAGTTCATGGGTGTTCAGGTGTCCATGGGTGTCCATGGGTGTCCATAGGTAGTTCATGGGTGTTCAGGTGTCCATGGGTGTCCATGGGTGTTCATGGTGTCCATGGGTGTTCATGGGTGTCCATGGGTGTCCATAGGTAGTTCATGGGTGTTTATGGTGTCCCTTGGTGTCCATGGGTGTTCATGGTGTCCATGGGTGTTCATGGTGTCCCTGGGTGTTCAGGTGTCCATGGGTGTTCATGGTGTCCCTGGGTGTTCATGAGTGTCCATGGATGTTCATGGGTGATCCTGCCATAATGTTCTACCTCACCACAGGCCCAAAGCAACAGGACTAAACAAATGTGGCCGGAACTTCCAAAGCTGTGAACCTATATGTCTTAGGTGTTTTATTACGGTAAGGGAAGGCCGATCAATACCATGAATGTCCCTATCTTGTAGAGCAGGGATGCAGCCACAGACAAAAGCATAGAGCAGGAACCACGGCTGGACTTCAGTCAGACTTCAGCTACAGATCAGTACACGTGAATTTCTTCTGTCTCAGACTGTGAAATTCTACTTAATTAGAAAATTTCCATAAAACATCTGACAATATGAAGTCTGTCTTAACTCATTGTACTTCATGTGTGCTTGCTATCAGTTCCAGGAGCTATTTAATAAAGTGGCAAAGTGCCTACCCCAGAATTCAGATTTAAGATGTGATTGTTAAGGGGAAGGCACTTGACCTTGTTTTCTGAATCAGTTGATGATTTTTTTAAATAAGCATGATTCCTATATTATTTGCAGAATTAAAATTAGTTACTTAATTATGTCATATTTAAAAAATTACCAGTCTGTTTCTGTGAATCTCAAACATAATTGCCCTATGGTTTTTAACAGTGTTCATATTGATCTTTTCTGAAATGTAACTTTTGGGAGTGAGTGGTGTTTGTTTTATAGGAGGAAGAGAAAAGCAAAAGCTATGAAACTAAGAAAGGGACTGGTGGGGTGGGGAGCGGTGGGGTGGGGAGCGGTGTGTGTGTGTGTGTGTGTGTGTGTGTGTGTGTGTGTGTCTGTGTGTGTGTGTGTGTGTGTGTGTCTGTGTGTGTGTGTGTGTGTGTGTCTGTGTGTGTGTGTGTGTGTGTGTGTCTGTGTGTGTGTGTGTGTGTCTGTGTGTGTGTGTGTGTGTGTGTGTGTGTCTGTGTGTGTGTGTGTGTGTGTGTGTGTGTGTGTGTAGCGGTGAGGGTGGGGAGTGGTGGGGGTGGGAGGGGAAGATGAAGACAGGAGAAAGAGCAATCAGAATACACTACTCATGTGATGTTAAAAACCAAATTAATCAATAAAAATTATGTAAACTAGAGTATCTGCCCAGGCAATTGGTGTTAAAATAAGGGAAACACGTATCAAATCCCCACAAACCGTGTGGATTCAAGTTAGAACGCAGCTTCTGCCCCCACGTGTTACTAAAGCACAGAGGACCCCAAGAGCAGGTGGTCTATCTGCTGGCACCACTGTTGTATTAAGGTTCCACTGGATTTTCAAAGACTTTGATCACATCGGAACTGACACGTATGCTGATTAGCTGGGTGGAGGGGTGGAGGGAAGCAGGTAAATTGATGATTGTGTGTTCCAAACCGTGGTCTTTTTAGAAAATGGTGTCTGAATACTATTTGGTTCTATATTATTTGTCAGTAATTTCCTATCTTCCTATGCCCGTGCCTGGTGTGTTAATCTGGTGATGGAAATCTGTTTGGTCTGTCCTGGCCTAGCCTGTTTTGCTGTAGTCCATCTGTGTTGCGGGAGGGGGAAGTGACTTTCAGATAGGGCTTGGTGGATAGTATGAATCTGTAGAAGGGAAGAAATTCCTTGAATAATTTAGTGACCAAATGTCATGGGGGGAGGGGGATTGCTTTGAAAATGAATATTCCTTCCAGCTTTATAAATCATAGTGTGGCTTGCCTTTCATATGTGCAAATCAAATATCAACTTGGATGGATGTTTATGCACCTTTATTTTTAATTTTTTGCCTTACCTACTAGAACAAGGAAGCATCTATAACATTTTTGTTTATTTCAGTTAAAAACAGCAACAACAACAACAACCCAACCAACCCCCAAAGCCTCACAGTAGAGTAAGCAGCAAAAGAAAGTCCTTGTTCTCAGAATAACAGACACTGCCCTTGACCTCGAGGTTTAAGGGCAAATCTATTCTTGTTTACATGTCTTGAATTTCTTGGATTTGCCAGTCTGAAGACAGCCTTCAGGGTGAAGTGCTTCAAGTAGATGAGTGAGGAAAAGCAAATCCCTGAGCAGCTGTTCCTGAACAAATCATGCTTTGTCCATTTTCAGTTCACTAATATGTAGAATTTTAAGAATTAAAACAAAAAAAGGCACTTTTAATTGGAAGACTCCTAGGCACAGATGTCACAGCTTGGGTGTCTGCCTTCCCATCTGACACCCTGCCTCCCGATGAGGACATGGAGTTTCCAGTAGGATGCATTTGCTTTGCTTGCCCCCATTGTCTGGTGCTGGCGTGAGGAAACACAGCCAGTGCTCTGCGGAGCCAGCTAGCCGCACCGGCCCACGGATCAGCAAGCTCCTCCGTTCTCTCTGGCAGCCATTCTACAGGGAGGGTCAAGGGAACTGGCGGAAGCTTTGTGAGAAGTATGAGGGCCAAGGGAGATTACTCAGCAGGAAGTCTGCCCACATGTGGTCCCTAGTCTTGGTGGGCAGGGGCACTGGCAGGTTTGTGTCTTCCAAATTGAAACTCATGGATCGATACACAACTCCAGCTTTTTACTTCTTTTCTCAACAGTGACGTGTTGAAAAGTCAACCTTTTTGCTGTTGTCGCAGGTCTGGTCATGGAACCCTTGACCTTGTGTGTGTTAAACATGCTTGTTACCGACGGGAAATGCTTATCTTACCTTTGAGCAATGAGACTTAAGAAAAGACTTTATGGTGCTGCCACCAGAAGTCCCGTTCCCTTGAAATGTTGTAAGAAGCATTGGACTTCCCTCCTGCCCTGCATTCTCAGCAGAAGCATGGCCATGTCAATCTCTTTGTTTCCATTTGCAGTAATTTCACTGTGTATTTTCCTTTTTACCTTTTTGGTGTACTTTTTCATTTGTGGGATATTATATGAATCCCCTCCGTAGAGATTTAGATAATTTTATTAGCCAATTTCTAGGCAAAACGCATCTTAGAGGGTCATCATGGGGGCTTTGCTTTATTACTTCTGACTGCTAATTAAAGAACTGGAATGCTACTGGAGTACAATGGGCCAAGGTGGCAGAAGCCAGAAGGTCCATGGAAGAAGGTCCCCCTTTTTCTGGCTTGATCAGCACTGGGGACATATGCACAAGGCAGATTATCTCCCTCTGGGAATGTATTTGTTTGTTTGTTTTGTATTTTTTGCTTTTGTTTTTGTGTTTTTGTTTTTCAAGCCCTAGCATTAAGAGTAGCCACAGAGTGATCGATCAGTCCTCCACATATGCTGTACGTAGAGTGATGATTGTGGACAATCCAAGCAGCCTCTTAGAACAGGGCTGATGCTAGCGTTTCTGATACAGAACTGCAAGGCGGTAGCTAGAACCAACCGTCTTCTGAAGGAATGCTTCTGGGAAACTTTATGGGAGTGTTCGGATATTTGGCTCCAAGGGGGCAGATATAATCTTTTGAGAAATACCTTAATCTTCTTGGGCATTCTCCTTAGTTTTTGGTACCTTAAAAAGGTTTCAGTTCTTTTGGTTGAATGCCTTGAAAAGAACTTAAAGAACTTAGGGCTAAAAAGGAACTTTAATAAATTAGGCTCTCTAGTCAACTGCTCATAAATGTATTTTAGTGGGCTAAGTATCCCAGGCAGATGTTAACATGTGTTTATCCATCAACCGATCACTGTGCTAACTGGCCATAAAAGCTCTGCCGTTTCCCCTTAAAACCCTCCCAGTGCTTTTTACAAACACCAGGAAGGGCAGTCAAGTGTCCAGACCACCGCAGCTGTTACCAAACAGGAAGAGGAAACAGCGCCTCCTGCTTTAAGTTGCTTTTATGCTGAATCCCTTTCAAACTCAGGTTAGAGCTTCACTATGCAGAGTTCTTGCCCAGCAAGAATATTTTCTACAGAATTATGGAAAATTGCCTGTTTGGAACACTCTAAAATAAAAAGGACAAAACCTTCCTCAACATGAAATTTTATTCCAGTTGTTTTTGCAGGTAGCTCATTTTCCTTTGTGTAGTGCTGAGGATGGGCTCCCATAGCTTTAAGCATGCCAGGCAAGCACTCTTCCCCTGATCTACACTCTCATGTCAGCCTTCTTATTTTTAGCTTTGTGAGTCTGGAACAAATCTTCATTTGCACCCACTGGTATATTTATAGGGCTGTTGATAACCTTTGGAGTCCACTCAAATTTAGTATGCAGCATTAATGTTTAAACTGCACACACACACACACACACACACACACACACACACACACACACACACCTCACATCTATACTTTGTGTATATTAGATTTTTGAAGCGGTTTTTCATGTAGTGCAGGCTTGCCAACAACTTGCTATGGAGCTTAGTCTGACCCCGAACCCCTGACCCCACTGTCTTGCCTTGCAAGTCCTAGACTACAGACGTGTGCTACCATGTTCAACTCTGAAGTTAAAATAATGAAGACTTATTTTATTTTCACGTGTGTGTGTGTGTGTGTGTGTGTGTGTGTGTGTGTGTGTGTGTACACATGCCTGGGTGTCTCTGTATGTGTGTATGGGTTCAGTCCTCTGGAAGAGCAACACACACTCTTAACCCTTGAGCCATCTCTCCAGCTCCTAAAGAAAAAAGAATTAAGAGCCTACAAAAGAAATTTGAATCCTAATGTGTTTCCGAAGTCTTCTTTTTTAGTTTTTAATATATATTTTGCTGCATTGCCAAGAGGAGAAAGTCCACAATCCATGTGAAAAATGGGAACTCCAAGGCAATCAGCTCACAAACATCTACTCTTCACTGTGTGATGAAGTGTGTCTAGGCATTTTCAGGAGTATAGGCGATTTATAGTATTTCTCATTGAAGGCTAGATTATTTCAAAAATAGGAATTGACTTTCAATTTTTTTTGCATGATATTTTCTTCAAACTTTTCTGTGTCCTTCCAAGATTTCCTCAAAAATTGAAGACTGCTTGTATTTTGGAAGATGATTTCTCTTGGAGTTGATTTGGGGCTGTATGTACATTGCCTGTGTGTAAATTATGCTGTGCCTGCATTTTGACCAGATCCTGAGTAACTGGGACTCTCCTACTCAATAATCATACAGACTATCTTAACTTAGAAAACTGTTCTCCTAAGCATTTCTGTCCTTTCAGAAGACCAGGTTCAGCATATATGAGTCATGAGGACACTCCTTTCTACATTGAGGGGCGTTGGGGTGCAGACTACTCTGGTTTAATTCTGGGCCTTTTGCTTTTTATTTACTGGATTTTACATATGTAAATCCTCTGAACCTTAAGAAGTGAGCACTTTTTAAATCTCAGATACTGTACTCAGTATAAGAAATACTTTCCTTTGCCTCACCATAGGAATCTGGTTGCTGGCATGAGGGAGCTTGACCTCACTGGCCTCTTTGTACTGTCTGGAGTGGGTGTTCCCAGGTTATGAGAAGGAGGCGCAGAGCATCATGGAGCAGGATCATCCTTGGCTGGCACCCACCTCCTCTCAGTACTCCAGTGTGTCTGGTGCCTAGCTATGGGGTAGACATAATGCCAGGATTTAATAATGCCATGAGCAGAGGAAGCACAGTCCTGACCCCTCTAGTGTCACATAGTCTAAATAACAGAAAGGAATGCAAAGTGGGACCTCTGGAGATTATCTCAAGAGTTTTCTCTGTTTTTCCTGCTTCTCCATCCTGGGTACTTCAATCTGTCCAGCCACTCAATCTCCTATCTGCCCAGTTATTTCCTTTGGTGGGAGGTCTTACATAATGAATATTATTGTAGGTGAGTAGTTAAAATTCTTCTAAGAACCTTTGCATGATGACCAAGGACTTTTGGAGGCATCCAGACCATAATGGTACCTTTTTGTCTGGTATTTTTAGCTACTGATCAGACCACCTAGATAGCCAGGCTATTGTCATAATTTGCTTTCTATGTTGTTGTGATAAACACCGTGGCCAAAATCTACTTGGGAAGGAAAAAGTTTATTCTAGTTTACATTTCCAGATCAGAGGACATCATTGAGGCAAGTCAGAACAGGAAACTCAAGTCATGAATCTGGAAGCAGAAACTGAAGTGGACATCACAGAGGAGCGCTGCTGACTGTTTTGCTTTCTGGCTCACACTCAGTCGGTTTAGTATGCAACCCAGCACTTCCTGCCCAGGGAATGGTGCTGCCCACAGTAGGCTGCGCCTTCCCACACCAATGAACAATCAAGGTGGTTCCCCATGGGCCCAGGCCAGTCTGAGCGAGGTACTTGTGACTCCCTTGGGTAACTCAAGGATTGTGTCGTATTGACAGCTGAAGCTAACTAGGAGAGGCGTGTTTCTCGGGTCCCATATAAGGGTACACGTTCCCACTCAGATGTTCCAGATGAGTAGTGAGATGAGGATAAGAGACAGTGACCCTGCATCAACTCATTTAGGAATATTATAGTCTGTGCACTTGCTAGCCTCAATTGAAAGCCAAAGAACCTAGCTTTGCTCAGAAGCCTCTTCCTTATTATCTTGGCAGCTAAGTCACCTGTTTCCTGGGGCTTTGAACCCAGGTCAGACAGTCTCCTGAGAAGAGATCAAGGGCTGATGACATCACCCTATTTAAGTGCTTCTCTGAGACGATCTTTAATCACAAAGGGCATGCGATTAGTTATATAATTTCTATAGCAGAGCATTTGTAATAAATATATCACACAAGTAATTATTAAACTGATGTGTAATTACTTGTATATAATTCTCAGTGCCTTGAGCAAATCAAAGGAACAAGTAGTAGATGCTCAGGAAACAGAACACTCGAGTACTGTCAGGACTGTGGCCGAGGTAGGGGGATGAAGAGGGATCGCACGCAGGAACCATTGCTGTGTCTGTTTCCTGTGTAGCGTGGTCGGCATCATCATTTCTTTTCTCAGTTCAGTGGCTTCTTACCATACCCGGAACAGCCTGGGCTCACGGACTCCTGTGAGCTGCCTTTCTTCCCCCTTTTATCCAAAGTATTTTCATATCCCTTGGTAGCCTTTGCTCCAACTTACCTGATCTATTAACTATCCCCCAGAGTCCGCACTTTCTGTCTCTAGGCCTTTGCTCATACCATTTGGCCAGCAGGGTATAAATTAAATTCATTCAGTCATCACGTCCTGCTGCTCCCATAAGACTGAGTTCACACATCTCCTCTTTCATGTCCCCGTGAATCAGAATCAGTCACTTCATCTTCTCTGTCCCTCACTGTTAGCCTAGCGTGTGTACCACTATTACCTAGTCAGGATTTTCATTCCTACTGGATCTAGTTAATCTGCTCATTCATGTACACACTTCAGCAGTTATTTCCAAAGAGCTTTCTTCCTGGCCCTTTGCTGGAACCTGGCAGCAGAGAAGCAGAGATGGTGTCTGTTTCTAACACCATCTTTAGATAGGGATAGACACCGAGGACACAATTAGATTCACAGAGATAAACGTGTGTGTGTGTGTGTGTGTGTGTGTGTGTGTGTGTGTGTGCACAATGCATGCAGGCTTGTGTGTGTGTGTGTGCGCGCGTGCGCATGTGCACTGGGATCAAATCCAGAGCCTTGCACATGATAGGAAACTGTCTACCACCGAGTTACATCTCCAACCTTCAGACCTAGAGCTAAAACTGTGGCTGTGATCTGACCAAGAAAGACAGATACACAGCTCTATCTAGACTGCGAACTGCTGGAGAGCAGTAAGTGTTCTGGTTGGTAGGGAAGACCGTAAGATAAACCATCCATGACTGCATAGCTGGGTATGGGCTTCCCTGATGTCCAGTTCCTGGGAAAGCTAGAAACAGACCCACCACGAATCTGTAAGACAAGGCTGTACAGGACGTGGCAGCAACCAGAGGTTAGGGGAGAAGAGCCGTTTAGTCTGTGGGACCCCAGCAGGAGCCAACCCTGGTGACACCGTAAAACCCCCAGCAGGAGCCAACCCTGGTGACACCGTAGGGCCCCCAGAAGGAGCCAACCCTGGTGACACCGTAGGACCCCCAGAAGGAGCCAACCCTGGTGACACCGTAGGACCCCAGCAGGAGCCAACCCTGGTGACACCGTAGGATCCCAGAAAGAGCCAACCCTGGTGATACCATAGGATCCCAGAAAGAACCAACCCTGGTGACACCGTAGGACCCCCAGAAAGAACCAACCCTGGTGACACCGTAGGACCCCAGCAGGAGCCAACCCTGGTGACACCGTAGGACCCCCAGAAGGAGCCAACCCTGGTGACACCATAGGACCCCAGCAGGAGCCAACCCTGGTGATACCGTAGGATCCCAGAAAGAGCCAACCCTGGTGACACCTGAGTCTCAGATGTCTAGCTTAGAATGGTAAGAGAGAACAAGTCTGTGTTTAGGCCCCCAGGGTGAGGCGCTTTGTGCTGGCAGCCCTGGAAGGCTGCCACCCTCTACCAGAGGATGTACACATGGCTGACACACACCTCAGGGCACTCATATGTGGGCCTGTGAGTGGACGTGGATGAAAAGAAGAAATGATAACTGGGGGACTGTATCTGCTCCCCTCTGTGGCCAAAGACCCAGATAAGCTCAGGCTGTTGACTCTGTTCTGACTAGTAAGAGGACTGCAGAGTTCACAGCAGTTGTGGAGGCTGATGCAATGACTAATTAATTGCCCAGGAGCAGGGCAATTAATTGTATGTGAGCTGGGCTTTTCAAAATAAAGTTGTGTTTTTGTCGCTGTGGCTAGTGAGTGGTTAAATAGACCGAATCACTAAATATTGAAATAGCAGTGAGTTTTCCCTTCCCTGTACTGGACTGTCTCTTCTGACGTCACCCGCATTCTCCCCTTCTCTTCTGACGTCACCCACACTCGCCCCTTCTCTTCTGACATCACCCACACTCTCCCCTTCTCTTCTGACGTCACCCACACTCTCCCCTTCTCTTCTGACATCACCCACACTCTCCCCTTCTCTTCTGACGTCACCCACACTCTCCCCTTCTCTTCTGACGTCACCCGCACTCTCCCCTTCTCTTCTGACGTCATCCTCATTCGTCCCTCTGGTTGTATTAGTTATTACTGTGACAAAATGTCCAACATAAGCAACTTGAGGATGGGATTGTTTTGTCTCAGTTTGAGGCTGCAGGCTCATGGCAGGGAGACTTTCTGCATGGCAGCGGGTACAGCTGACCACATTGCACACTTCAGGCCAGAGTTTGACCATGGCACTGTGCCACCTACATTAAGACTGGGTCTTCCTCTTGCCATTAAACCAATACAGAAACTTCCTCATGGACATGACTCAAGGTTTGTCTTCCTTTATTTTAGATCCTGTCAACTTGACAATAAATTTTAACTACCGCAAAGGTACAGCAACAATTATAGTTTTCTTGTTACGGCTATTAAAAATATGCTGATTTTATATCTTTAGAGTATTTTACAACTGTTGCTTGAGTTCTATTACTCCTAGTATTTAAGTGATTTGGATTTATAAAAGGAGTGGAAAGTTATGATAGAACATTGCCTGCTTCTGCTTCCAGACCCTTCTCATCCTTCTCCCTCCTAGATTCATCTCACTTCTGGCTTCAGGCAACACCACTGTAACCCCTCAGATCTCATGAGGCTCCATTGTGCCTCATAATATGGAGTGCGGTTGGGTGGGGTCTCCCGGGGTGGACTGTCGGTCAGAGGATGGGTAGCCACACTTACCCTGTGGGCATACAGGAGTCGTTTCTTGAATTGGGGAATGAATAGATGAGTAAATGAAGTTTCTAGAGCTGAGCGAGGGCAGGAATTGTTGGGGCTTTTAGCAGCTGATCACTTCTCATTCCAGTGTGTGTGTGTGTGATGCATGTTTGCATGTGTGTGGGCATACCTATGTGTGTATATATGTATGTGAGCATGAGCAGGCTAGAGGTTGATGTCAGGACTCTTCATAGTTCTGTTCCCACTGAGGAAGGGTCTCTCAGTGAAACCCAGAGCTCACTGTTTTGACTACTTTCTATATCTAGCTTACTCTGGGAATTCCCATCTCCACTTTCCTAGGCTGAAATTACAACTGGACCACCATGCCTACTATACATTTATGTAGGTTCCAGGGATCCAGTGGTCCTCACACTTGCCCGACTAGTGTTTTAACTGCTGACTCATCTCTCCAACACCAGCATTCCATTTTATACATGCAAGATGTGAAACTCATTGGTAGTTTTTTAAGTGAACCACAGGAGCCAGGAATGGAACAATAGCACCAGCATGGAGAACTTCCAGGACAACCATAGCTTATGGGTGGGTCTCTTGAGTTTCCTGTCAATGGGATGGTAAATTATATTTCTGTGTATATGCATGCATGTGTGTGTGCGCATGCATGTGTACATTTAAGTGTTTGCACATGTGTAGAGGCCATTCATCCCCTGCCTCCACCTCCCCAGCAGTGGGATTACAAACACACCGTCTGGCTTGGGTTGTGGTTATTTTGAATATGGGTTCAGGGGGTCAAAGTCAGGAGACCTGTGTGCTTCTGCAGCAAGCGTTTTATCAACTGAGCATGGGCGCAGCCTGAGTTAGACTTTTCAAGGCCGTCTTCTTGAGACCATTGCTTAGTGAGAGTGGCCGGAGGTTGGTGTTGCCATGGAGGCAGCCCAGCAAGGTCTCCGTAGCTGAGCTTAGGCACATAGTTAAAGTCAGTGCTCTCCTAACCCTGAAACTCTCTCTGATCCAGGATGTCTACAGGGTCTTTCTTAAGGAATGTGGCTGTAGATGACTCTAGCCACAGGGAGAAAAGGTCTTGGTTTTCATCAGTTTTCTTTGAGCATCCTGTGATCTGGCAGTGAGCAGCCAACACCCATGGGCATGGCGGGATCCATGATGGAACCCTTGTTTCCTTTCGCCTCCTCCAGCCCCCAGCTTTCTCTTTGTGTTCGACGGCCCCATGGAGCCTCACCCCTGTCCAGCACCCCTCTGTGATCACAGGTTAGCAGGCCAGAGGAAGCCGCTCTCCGGGCACTGGCCGTGGATCACAGCCCAAAACAAAGAGGAAAGATCATTTGGAGCAGCTAATTAGCCCAAATTAACTCTGATTTGGAAGAGCTGATGCATTTTCAGAGAGAGCGTCCATGATCCTTATTCTCAAGGTCAGGCAAATGGGGTGCCAGCCCATAGTGTGACAGGTCTGCCCTTTTCCTGTGTGTCCCCACATTAGAGAAATGTTGATCGTGCTTTTCTTCCCCTTCTCCTCGGAGCTGGACTCTTGCTTTAGGAGACAGAGCCACATTCCTGCTGTGTCACATTAGCTTATTTTCAATCGGAAGTGAACTTTGTACTGTTAGATTTATTAGAAGTGAATTTATCACTGAATATTTTTGCTTGCAAGAATATTTCTTGCTGAATATCCAATGACTGTAGGAGGAACTGGCGGCTTTGCTTTCTAACGGTGGCAGGGAAGGAAACCGAGCCCTTCCCTGGAAGCCTCTGCCTCTGATGCCTGACTGTCTGTGGGTCTCACATGCTCAACTCCCTCATCGGCACAGCGAGCAGCTTGGAGTTAGGATCTGTCAATTCCTTCTTGCCCCTTTGTTCTGTTGAGTCTGGCTATGTTTAATTCTAGGGGTTTTGTTTTGTTTCGTTTTTTCTAAATCTGGAAAATAATAAACAGTTCTAAAATAGTGACAAAAGATAAATCTTTAAAAATTGAACACATGAGATCTTTAGAGGCCATATTCCTGGTTTTGAGTCTGTAAACTGCCTGCTGGTAAAATTTCCTGAGTTGTTTCTAAACATTTGCATTGTGTGATTGTGATTGTGATTGTGATTGTGTGTGTGTGTGTGTGTGTGTGTATGAGTGTGTATGTGTGCATGTTGGTACACATGAACCTGGTCCATTTTCAAAACACTGAGTGACTGTGAAGTTGATTCCCCAGAAACATAACCTCCCACTCCTCGCACAGCATGCTGGGAGAATGAGGAACACACACGGAGAAGTTAAGTACACTCAGATCTGGAAGGTCAGGAGAACGTTGAATGACACCCTAGGGCCCGATGCCATCATCCTTAAGCATAGTCACTGCCATGAATTCTCACCCCCGTGGTAGCTGTTAGATTTGGGCCATTAGCCATAATTCAAGAATATGCAGTCTGTGAAAAGCAGGTATTTAGTGTTGTCAGAGTAACGTGGTGTGCTCCTGAATCAACCAGCTGGCCCAGGTTGCTCTTGATGACAGAATGAAGCTTCACTATAACAGCTGAAGGAAACGGGTACATTTAGTAGCTATAGTTTAGAAAATTTAAAATATACAATGAGGCAGGAAAAAAAATGCTAGTTAAAAGAAGACATCTGACACAAAATGTGAGAAGCACTCAGTTAAACAGACCGCTGTGAGTACTTACCAAGTGTGAGAAGCACTCAGTTAAACCGACCGCTGTGGTACTTACCAAGTATGAGAAGCACTCAGTTAAACAGACGCTGTGGTACTTACCAAGTGTGAGAAGCACTCAGTTAAACAGACCGCTGTGGTCCTTACCAAGAAAAGTTTGGAATGGGCATATGCAAAGCAGCTTTAAAGCCTCTCCACCATTATAGTCAGAAAACAGTCACTACGGGTCATCAACTTTATCATGCTCTTGAGCCGACTTCTTCTCCTCCTGCGTGCGTGTGCTGACCCTGTGTGTGAATGAGAGACCTGAAGCATCTCCCTGGATAGCTTTCTTCTTATTGATGGGATGTTTCTCAGTTGAATCTAAGGCTCACCCATCTGCTAGTCCCACTAGCTTGGTCTGGGAATCCCTGTTGCTGACTTTTGAGAGCTGGGATTGCAGGTGGCCACTATGCCTATCAAGCTATGTGGTTCTGGGGACCTGAACTCTGGTCTTCTGGCACAGCAAGTGCTTTATCTACTGAGCTATCTCATCAGGCTGACAAGGAAATAATTAAAAACCTTATGTTACACCGGGCGGTGGTGGCACACGCCTTTAATCCCAGCACTCGGGAGGCAGAGGCAGGCGGATCTCTGTGAATTTGAGGCCAGCCTGGGCTACAGAGTGAGTTCCAGGACAGGCTCCAAAGCTACACAGAGAAACCCTGTCTTGAAAAACAAACAAACAAACAACAACAAAAACCCATATGTTACATATAGTTGCATAGTCATTTTTCTTTTTAATAACAGTTGTGCATGTTACACATGAATAATTTTTGGAACAACAAGTTGGACAATACAAAAAGAGCTTGTAGTTGGAAATTATACTACCTAGAGATAATTTTTTCCTAGCCTTTCATTTTGGTGTATCACCTTTTAGTCTTTTTAAAAACTCCATATTTTGTCATACCATATACACACTTGTGCACACATCTTTAAAATATAATCAAGCTACTGCCCACTGTATAACCTTATTTTGATCTGGAGTTACCTGCAGGGGCAGAAGTGCATGTCAGTGTCACAGTCTCTGCCCTTCCCCCACAGCCCAGACGGCTGCGGTTGACTTGGATGGAGAGCGTTCCTTGCTGGAGTCCCACTTCCTATTTATGCCAATACAGCTGTAAAGGCCTACATGGCGAAGCTTTTTAAAAAATGACCTCTTCTTTGAGATTATAATAGAACTGCATCATTACCTCTTCCCTTTCCTCCCTCCAAAGCCTCCCATATGCTCCTCCTTCCTCTCTTTCAAATTCACAGCCTCTTTTGTAATTACTGTTACTACATGCATATATACATATAGATATAGATATTTCTAAAAACATAAATACAACCTATTCAGTCAGAAACTACACTCATAAAGTCTCTCCAACATGGCTACCTAAACATGAGCTGAACAAGGACAACAATACACATGCTAAACTAGACAGTGGAAAGCCCTCAAGACTACATAAAGAACTATAGGCAACTAAAGACTTCTGGGAGGAGGAAAAGTTGGTTAGCCAGTACCAAAGGGTCAGCCCTGAAAACATATGTATGAATGACGTTGTACATGACTGAACTTTCCTCATCTGAGTGAAGTACAGGGGCATGGTGATGAGACAGAACAATATTAGCAGTGGATTCTGCTCTCTGAATGTTTTAAAGAGCCTATCATTGTTACAGTGTTCACTGAGTGCAGTATCATTTATTACGTTATTCCACTACACCTGTTGAAATCGCACAAATGCTGTAGAAAGGCCCCAGGGGAACCTTCTCAGCTCGTGTTCGTGGGTCAGCTGATGTCTGAAGATGCTTGTTTCGGGGAGGGTTCTTGAGACAAAAGATCGCTGCGAGGGGAGACCGTAGTAGAGGGGCATGGCATGAATCATAGCATCAGACAGGCGTGGAATGGACTCCAGCTTCATTTTTCTCCTTCAGTCTTGAACAAACCACTAACCCTTCCTGAGCATCAGTGTCTGTCTGGAGACCATAGGCAGCATGCATGCTTCTCATGTGTTCGGGGTGTTGAAATGGAGTCCCTAGTGTGCAGCAGGGCTCACTCGTGGCCTTGCTTCATCTTCTCTTGTTTCTGTGAAGTTTGCAGAGGAGATCCAGTTCACAGATGAGTCAGTAAATGATGATAATGGCATGCTAATATTTATCCAGTTAAGCACTGTGCACAGAACTATTTATATCATGTTTGTATAATCAGAGGAAACGGTTCTCATACATTATAATGTGAATTTTCCTGCTTAGGCTCCTGGTAATAAGATGTGGGTGAGAAAAAAATCTCTGAATTGAAAAAAACATATAAAACCTTTTCTGGAATGTATGTGGGTAACATGCTTTTATATTCGTGAATAGAGTTTGCAGTTTATCTTTGTATTAGGTGCTCACCACAAGAATTCTAATGAGTGGAAGTGGTGGGTGGAAACTGGCATTCGAGAGCCACTTTGTGTTTGAGCTAACAAGATATTTATATCTGGAAAACAGATTAGGATCTGAAATGACTGGGTAACACAAATGCTTCAGAAGGGCTCAGTGTCTTTCTGGAAGAAAATGGACAATTGGGCATTTTTTTTTTTTTTTTTTTTTTTTTTTTTTGCTTTAGGCTGTGTGGTGGTTTGAAAGAAAATGGCCCCCAAAGGGAGTGGCACTCTTAGGAGGTGTGGCTTTTTTAGAGTAGGTGTGGCCTTGTTGGAGGAAGTGTCACTGTGGAGGCGGGCTTTGAGGTCTCCTATGTGCTCAAGCCACACCCAGTTTCTCAGACCACTTCCTGTTGCCAGTGAGTTAAGGTGTAAGGACTCAGCTCCCTCTCCAGCACCATGTCTGCCGACATGCCACCATGTCACACCATGACGACAATGGACCAAACCTCTGAATTGTAAGCCACTCCAGTTAAATGTTTTCCTTTATAAGAGTTGGCGTGGTCATAGCGGCTCTTCATAGCCACCGAAACCCTAGCTCAGACAGGCTGTGGGACTCCTCTGAAGGATGTGTCATCTGCCTTCTGCTCAGCTTAGCCACATGAGTACAGTACTAGTGGGCGCTTCTACTGTCTGGGGGACATTACGATGATTGCAAAGAAAAGTTTATTGAAATAGTAAATGAATATACAATAAGAGATTGCTTAACAATGGTGTGGAACAAGAAAAAGAGTTGAGGAATTTTCATGCAGAAAATTGTAAGAATTTAATGAAATTCCTATTTTTTTCAATTTGTGATTCCCCTCCCCCTTGATACAAGGCTTCTGTAGTCTAGACTGGCCTTGAACTCAATCCTCCTGCCTTAGCATCCTGAGTGTGGAGAAAACAGGCATGAGCCACCATGTCTGGCTAAAGGTCTACCTTAGGAATCCTCTTCTACTCCTTATAATGTGTTGACAATCCCCTTTATATCTTATTACAGTTTATCGTGTGCGTGCAGTGTGGATGTGTGTCAATACACACTCATGTGCCTGTGCATGCCGTACCTCATGTGTGGAGGCCATGGGACAACTTATGACAGAAAGTTGTCTCCTTCCATCATGTAGATCCCAGAGATTGTGTCAGGCTTGGCAGTAATCACCCTTTCCCAATTATAGGTACCCTTATATTCTTAATAGCATTGAAGACTGCACGAATATTTTGCTTGGATGGACTATCTACCAGCTTTATTATAGTGTCAAAAAACAGGGTTTTCTTAAACACAGTGAAGAATGTTTTCAAGCATAAGAACAGTAATACACAAATACACTGTCCATTAGCTGCAGCAATGGTATCGTCTCAGTCTGGTAAACTCCACCGTACAACTGTCGGGGTAAGAGTGAAAAGAGCATGTTGATGTCATCATATTGATATGTGAGAAGGTCCCAAGAGACTCAGAAGACCTCGGGCATCTCCTAGAGCAATTCTAGTAGCTTATGTTAGATTGGGGGAGAGCGGTCGTGCTGATTTTGTCCTTCCTGGATGAGTGACAGCGTTCACAGGCTTCAAAACAAAGAAGGCTGAATTTCCCAATCGGCCTGTGGCCTGGATTGGGTACTGCAGGAGCACAAAGAGAAGAAACTCAGCAGAACTTTGCATCCGCTGTCATTTTGTAACCGTTTTTGCACATTCTAGGGTAGGTCTGAGTCTAGTGAAGAGAGTGGGTGTATTTTAGTCAAACTGAGTTAGGAACTTCTGGCCTGTTGTAGTAGCCAGACATGGGTTATGTGCAACCTCCCAACTGAGGGACACATAAGAGTATTCCCCTGGGCTCCTGGCTTGCTTGGCTCGGGCGATATGATGGCAAGCCGACCGTGACTTCTGGTCTTCATAGCTCTGCTCAGAGAGCACACTCTGCTGCCAGCAGCTTGCTCATTAGCCCCTCCCCTAATAAATTTAATAGAAAAGAACGAAATGCAAAATCAGCTCAGGCAACCAGGCAAGGGTGGTTTTAATATGGCCCTACTTCTTTGGAGAGGACCGTGCCTTCTCTCTTTAAAAAGATTTATTTTTTATGTTCCGTGTATGAATTTTTTGCCCGTGCATATATCTGTGCACCATTTGTGTGCCTGGTGCCTGTGGGGGATGGAAGAGGGTATCAAATGCATTCTATCTAGTTACACAGCGTTCTGAGCCACACACTAGTGCTAGGAACCAAACTAGTGCCTTCTGCAAGAGCAGCGCGTTTTCTTAACTCTGAGCCATCTCCCCAGCGCATCTCCCCACAACCGTCCTTTTTAAATTCGGCCTCTGACAGTGGCCCCAAATCTCTGAAGGTTTTCCCTAAGACTCGCACTGGAGAAGCCTCCTTAGAACATGAAGCCTGCTGCTGAATCTGTCCTTGGGCTGGCTTCTGCCGAATTGGATTAGTCAGCCCCATCACTGCTGGCTGAGGCAGTGGAGCACACTAGCCTTGACCAAGGAAAGCCCAGTGGGCATTGCTGGGCATCTCCTTCCCGCTGACCACTGGGAGCATATTTCCCCTGGCTGCCGTTTCTCTTTCCAACTTCCTGTGGCTCTAGGTCTTTCCATTTCACTCTTTAACAAAAATCCATTTGAATGAAACGCTTGGCATCTAAATGTTTTTTTTTTTTGGGGGGGGGGGTAGAGTCATTATTTATAATGAGTCTAGATGTTCAAAAGTTTCCCTGTCGGTCACCCAAACGGAAGACCAAGTTGAGCTGCCTAGTTGTACTTCTCGAAGCCTGCAGGCATCTCCCTGTTTTCCTCTTTCACTTGCTACTCCACACCTGCAGACCTGTGATCTTGAAGCTGGAGAAAGAATTCCGCAGGTTTCCAAACATGACGTTCTTTGGAATGGGCAAATATATAATGCCTCGGGTTTCCTGCTGTCCTTGTCCACCTCATTGGCCTTTTCCGTTATGGTGTGGTTGCAGAGATTGGATGGAGACGGAATAGGGTGGGTGTGCTCTGGAAGTGGCACATGAAAGCCAGCTGCTACTTTAGCTCACTGTGTTGTGCCCGCTGGGAATCGGCTATTTGTTACCATTAGTCTCAAGTCTCTTTCTCGCTTAGAGCTTGCCCATGGCTCCGTTGTCTGGACTCCTCTGCTGACACTGTCCAGCTTTCATGTCATTGGCACCTATCAACCTAACAGCAGGCATTGATATTACTCAGTTCTACTCAAGCTGGGATCATGTCACATTCCTGAAGACATACCAAGCAGTGTACCCCTTTTCCCATCTCACCTCTATATCCTGAGAGTCTGATCCACATGGTACAGCTTGTCTCACCTTCCTTTTAGGACCATCCTCAACTGATGTGTGACCCCGGTGACAGGCTTGTTTTCAGCTGTCTGCACATACCCAGTGAGTGCTCTGGAAGCTGCTCCTTGCCAAAAGCTGTCTTCATAATTCCCCATCATTTACAAGGAAGGTGTTGCCCCCATCTGAGGATGGGGCCTTAGACCAATAGTGATACCTTTCTTATGACACCACAAAGCTCAGGTAAAATGATACAGGGCATGTACTAGTGTTCAGAGAGCTTTATTACAACAGTGAAATTGTGTATTTGACAAATGAGATTTGAGGAGAAAATATGTGAGCTGAAAAATACCTGCCCAGGGGCTGGAGAGATGGCTCAGAGGTTAAGAGCATTGGCTATTCTTCTAGAGGACCCGGGTTCAACTGCTAGCACCCACATGGCAACGAACAACTGTCTGTAACCAGTTCCAGGGGATCTGACACCCTCACACAGACATGCATGCAGGCAAAACACCAATGCACATAAAATTAAAGAAAAAGTACATGCCCAGGTCTGAGTTGTATATTTGAAGGTTATGTCCTGTGATGCCATACATTCTTTAGAGAAAGGTAAGCATTAAGTCATGGAATCTGAATATTACATTTTTTATGTATTTTTTATGTATTTGTACATATTTTATACACTTAGAAAAAGAAAGATTTGTGCTTTTACTTATGCTGATCAGTCAACACTGGTATCAGATACTGATACTTGAATATCTATATTTCTACTCAACACATAATGTCAAACAAAAGTTATAGCAAGAAATTACCTCCTCGTGCCATCATTTATCTATGTGGTTGGTGCCATGTACAGGGGTCACATATAATCTTGAATTTGGGGTTGAAGTGTGGCAATCCTCGCCCAGTTGCAAAGGGAGGTAGCTCTGTGGCTTCCTATGCCAACCTTTCCCAGCATAACTACCTAATTACTTTGCACCACAATTGAGCAATAAATGAAGAGGGAAGTTATTTTTATCTTGTTTAGCTTTAGTCATGTGATACAAACAGAAAGCTGATTTTCTTTGATTTTGAATTTTGTGTTGGGCGGGGTCAGCACCTTTGTTACATCTTGGTTCCATGTCATTATCAGACAACCTGTAAGGAAGAGCAAGTACTTTGTAGTGTGAATCTGATTTTACAGTGGACACAACTGCAAAGCCTGTTTGATCTTCTAAGGACCCAGTGATGTGAGAGAGGCTAGGGTGGGGGGAAGCAGGTGTGTAGGGGGCATGCAGATGCTTCTCTGTAGTAAGGACACTCCCTTGAAGAGTTTTCTGTAGGTGCAAAGGGCAGTGAAGAAGGGTGGGGCCTGGGCTTGGAATTCTTACTACTTTACATGCATAAACATCTGTGTTCTTTTCTCTCTCTTTTTTTTTTGCTTTTATTTTATTATTTATTTATTTTAATACAAAGCTTTGGCATTATTCTTTTCTCTTTTAATACCAAGATGTTATTTACACAGAGCTCATGATTTTTGCTTTTAAAAGTACAGAGCCAGGCAATGGTGGTGCATGCCTTTAATCCCAGCACCCGGGATGCAGAGGCAGGCAAATTTCTGAGTTTGAGGCCAGCCTGTTCTACAGAGTGAGTTCTAGGGCATCCAGGACTACACAGAAAAACTGTGTCTCAAAAAATAAATAAATAAATAAATAAATAAATAAATAAATAAATAAATAAATAATAAACCCTCCCATATACCTCATCCCACTTTCCTTCAAATCCATAGGCCCTTTTTTCACTGTTATTGCGCGCGCGCACACACACACACACACACACACACACACATATGTATATGCATGCACATATATTCATAAATAGTGTGACCTTCTCAGTCCATATAATGTTATTTGTGTGTGTGTTTTCAGGACAGATTGGTTGGTTGCTCTTCCCTGGGGAGGACCTCCTCTCCCCTCCCAGCCTTCCTTGGTTGCTGACAGTTCTTTGTTTAGTGTTGAGGAAGCACCATGAGGCCTCTTTTCATTGCTGTGGTTTGTTTCTTTGGGGGTTATTTTGTGGTTGTTGTTGTTGTTTTGAGGTAGGGCCTCTCACTGAACCAGGAGCTCACCAAATAGCCTAAGCCTGCTGCCTAGCACACCCCAGAGGATCCACTTGTCTCCACTGTGCTAGCACTGGGATTACAAATACGTGACACTGTGAATACAAATGTGTGCCCCCACACCCAGCACTTTTTTAAAAACCTTGGTTCTGGGGATTGAACACATGCCTTATGCTCACAAGGCAAGCTCTTCATTGACTGAGTTGTCTTCATAGCTCCTCCCCCTTTAAAGAAGATGTAATCCATGGAGCAAGTTCTTAAAAACCATACGATTTTTTTCAATCTGTAAATGCTGGATCCAACGTTTCAATGTCTTTTGGGACATTTTACCTGTCTTATTATTATTTTGGTAACTTCTGAAACCCCGTTCTTTTGTGTTAACACCACTGGTTACCACAGGGAGCAAGGAAGCACAGGAACATGGTGTTCCAGGGCAGAAATAGCAGCAGGATGCCAACCAACCAAACATGCATCCCATTCAGCTTGTGCTGTTTCTGTCTGGATCATGCTTGGAGCAGAGAAGGGCCTGGGTAAACATTGTGGTTGCGAGAATAATAAAATGAATGCTTCACAATTTTGTTTTAATTAGTTCTAACAGTTTCTGCTTAGAACATGAGGCTATTTCCCCAAGAATAGGCTGGTTGTTTGAGGGCTTCATTAATGGGAGCTGTGGTTTTGCCAGCAAGCAGCATTTCTTTCCTCATTGTCATTTATATTGCAATCACAGATTTCCTTCTTAGAGTCCTTTGTCAAGAATCATCTTTAAAGTAACATATTCCAAACGCAAGGAAATGCCATTCTTCTTCCCAGAAATAATGTCAGGTGTAGTGCACTTCTCTCTTTCTCAGAAAACTTTTTCCTTACACCCATCGAAGTGTGTCCTGGTAGCTTTGGCTCTAGTGAGAATATATAGGTCTGATGGAAACAGAGCCATGCCACCTTGAGCCTTGAACCACGGAATGCCGTGTAATTGCCGAAGGAGAAGCTGTGTGGTGATGTTCCACTTAACAAGTCCAGTCAATTCATAAAATTATAGATTGGTTCAGATCCAAAGATTCATGAGACTGAGATGTAGGGTTAGTTTTTAACTGTCAGCTTGACGTAACCCAGAGTCACCTGGGAAGAGAGTCTTAATCAAGGAACTGTCTAGCTCAGATTTGCCTGTGAGCCTGTCTGAGGGGATTGTCTTAATTATCAGCTGATGTGGGAAGACCCAGCCCCCTGTGGGCAGCAACATTCCCTAGGCAGGGGTGGGATGTGGGTCCTGAATGGAGTGAAAGTTAGAGAAAGCAAGCAAGCAGGCCTGCATGCATTTATTCCTGCTCTTGATTGTGGATATGATGTGATTCCCTGCCACTGTAGTTTCTCTGCCCCGACAGAATGTAATCGGGAATTATATATAAGCCAATAAACCATTTCTTTCTCTTCTCAGATGTTTTTCATCTGGGTTTTTTATTACAGCAACAGAAATAAAAATACAACAATTTCCAGCCAGAAACACTGAACATCTTAGACAACTCTCGGTTTATGTTTGAATGTGTAATTTTATTTGTCTGTGTAAACCCGCTTTTCCACACAACTCCAGCAGTTAACAAACACATTTCTATACAATTCACATTTACATGTATGTTTAGTAATATTTGGTAAACTAAACATCACCACATTGTTTATTTAACTTGAGGGAAATTATTCATCATGGGGATAATATGCTTCTAACTCACTGGTTTAGCAAAGATACAAAATGCCACACACATTATGTGGTGTGTCAGGGTGTATTGATTTTCTCTATGGGTTATGCCAAAGGCTGTGGTCACTACTTGGTACATTCCTGATTTCACCAGATGGTTCTACCACGTGCCAGAGATGAGTGCTTACTGGTTGGAGCCACCAGTATTTGCTAACCAGGAGGCCAGTTTTCCAGAATGTTAAAGTTGTGGTTGGAGACTGACTAGCTTGTTTGAAAGTCTTAATCAAGGAATTGATTAAGATTACCTGCAGATTAGAAATTGATTACCTTCAGATTAGAGAGCCCCAACCCTGCTGGATTCCCATTTCATTCTTTCTGCATCAGGAGGACAACTCAATACTAGATCCTCTGAAGCTGAACAACCAATTGTATTCCTAAGTCTCTTGGTCCTGTATCTAGTGGTAGATTGGTCCCTAAGCATCAGTGGGGGGATTGTAGGGCATCTTCAATGCCTACTGTCCCCATTGTGTGGGACATCATCTTCAGGGCTCACTGTCCCCATTGTCAGAGCTTTAGCTAGCAAGGCAATGGTGAGCTCAGGAGAATTCAGACATGTGTTCTTTGCACCTGCCACAAGAGCCTGTCAATGTGGCACCAAACCTCTGACTCCAGTGTCTCATACATAGTGACACCAAATGCGAAGCCAGGTGACAAGTGGCTGATGATAAGTTATAGGTGAATAGTTTTATAGATAAGGAGCCTGCAGCTGTGCCCTTAAGGGAATGGGACTCAGGATGGACTCATTGAAAAGAGGACATGGGTGGAAAAGCCTGCCCACCACAGTCTGGTGTTATACTTTCATTTCAGGACAAATTTCATGACATCCTTCCATGACCAAAATGGGATGTTGGCAGTTAAGCTACATGGTCCATATGGAAATATCCAAGGTGCCATGATGCAGCAATTCTCTGTCTATTACCCTTCTCATCTATTGGCACAGAATCAAAGCATCTGGACTTATGTGAAGCTGATGTGGTGGGGATTGAAGGGCTGGACTTCGGACAGTTGACCTTAACCCTGAGTTTCTAGGATAGGATTGATGTTCAGCAGGAGCAAATGTCGCTGCCTTCTGGTGGCTTCCCATTCAAGGCTGGTTCAAGAGTTTGAGGTGGTCCTGTAGCTCAGTCAGAGAGCAAGTAAGAACTGAGCCATCTTGTAGTTACAATGCCTGTATCTTACGGCTTCTTCCACTGACCTTGGCAAGAAAAGACAGCCAAGAGGTGCTCTACCAGTTCCTGGAACATGCCATGACCCATGGCACATATATGGGAGGTCAGAAGACAACTGTGATGTCAGTCTCTTCCTCTACCTGGGGCGCAAACCCAGGGGGTCAGGCTTCACAGCAGCACATTCATTTGTTGAGCTATCTCACTGACCCTTGAGTTAATATCTTTGCAAGTGACAACTGACCTCAAAACGTTGTCTTTGTGAATACATTTTACATTCTACAAAAGAGTTTTCTAGGAACTGTCCAGAAAGGCTGTAAAGAGTTGGAGAGGCAGGGGATAAAACTTGCCCAAAGGCAAGATGGGCACAGGCAGGTGATACTGCAGGTATCAACAGTCACAGACAACCCATGCAGCACTACTTAGAAACCAAGACTCGCTTTAACCTTGAGAGATTTTGACAGAGGTTAGGCAAATCTTTTTTCACTTGTTTTCTGTTGTGTTTATGATTCTGGTAGTTAGCCTTAGAGCCTGGCTCATACTGAGCCACTAAGCGATGTCCCAGCCACCCCGACCCCATTTGTTTTGAGAGATAGGCTCATTAAGTTACCGGGCTATCTCTGAACTCAAAATGAGCCCAGGCAAGCTTTGAACTTACCAGTCCTCCCGCCCTAGTCTCTTACCTGTCAGCCTATGGACCTCGACCACCAGTATGGTGCATTTGTTCATACTAAGGAGAAAACAAGTGGTAGTTGAATGCTCATCCCAAGCCATCAGGGACACGGTTACGTTCTGGAAGCTTCAGATCCACCAGGTCCAAACCCCTGTGTAGCTGGAGGAAATGTCAATGTCAAGATTACAGGTGCCAAAGTGCGACTCCCACAGAGGAGGTATAATTGCTGCTCCTCTGAAGTATGAAACAAGAGAACATAGCAATTCGAACTGTCATTGTGCATTTTCTCTGACTCGAGGATGATATTAACTAGCTTTAAATATATTTTTGACCTTTACTTTGGTATGATTATTAAATTTTTAGCATACAACCCAAACTGATTTCTTTTATTCTTTTTGTTTTTTTACATTTAGAATTCCTTAAAATTACAAGTCTAGGTCTACTCGGCTGACGAAGACAAAGGCCCAAAGTAATAAAATTATCTTTAGAGTTGATTTTTTTTCTCAAGGACATGGCTCAGATAATTTGTGAGTTTTCTGAGATACTCTAATAATAATAGATATGCCAATAATTTATTAGGCTCTGATTAAAACATATTATTTAAGGGAAGGCTTTTAAAACTACTTTCTCCCAACCGTACATCACTTGAAGTCCTGAGATCAATTACCAGCAAGTATTCTATTGAATAAAGTTGAGGGAAACATGTTTATCCTCCCTCCACTGTTCAAGCTCCAGCAGCAAGGCATCCCCTTTCCCCATTGCTACCTGTTGAGAGGGAATGTGTGCAAAGGCAAGGTGAGAGGGGCTCCACAGGTCCCCCTACTGTGTGTGTCCCTCTCCATATGTGTTTGGAGAGCCCGTAGTGTGAGGACAGAGTCTGGCTGGTGCTGCAGAAGGAATTCTTCTCCTGTCCCTCCAGCACCCATCTCTCCCCTTCGGGAAAAGGGAGATAGCTGTGGTATTTCACAGTGATCTTTGCAGGACACCAGATTACACCATGTCCAGATTCTCAGGGTCACGTCTGGACTAGGAGAGGCAAAGACAGGCCTGGGGGATGGCTCGGCAGTTACCATGCTGGCTACTGCACGCAAGAACAAGAGTGAGGACCCTGAGAACACATAAATGTGGGCTGCATGTGATGACCTGCCTCTCGTTCTATACTCAGAACGTACTTCCAGAATGAGCAGGCATGTTTGCAAACTCCGGGATCAGGCAGAGGCCGTGGGTCATAGTTAGCTTTACTTGTCAACTTGAGAAGAACCTAGAGTTACATGTTAAGAAAGAACTACAGGTAAAGAATTGACTAGATCACACTGGCCTGTGGCCACATCTGTCAGACACTTTCTTTGCTAATTGATATAGGAGAGTCTGACCTACTGTGTGCAGTATCATCTCTGGGCAGGTAGGTCTGGCTGTATAAGAAAGATACCTAAACAAGCCAAGGAAGGAAATCAGTAAGCAGCACTCCTTCCTGGTCTCTGCTTCAAGCTCCTGCCTTGAATTCTTGCTGTGGCTTCCCTGGATGATGGACTGTAACCTGTAACATAAAATAACCCCTTCCCTTCAGGTTGGTTTTGGTTCCTGTTTTACTACACCAACAGAAGTAAATTAGCACACCCTGCTCAGTAGATAAAGTAGAGATACTGAGGAAGACCCCTGAGGTTAGCTTTAGGCTATCACATGCATGCACGAACATACAGACCCACATGCATGCAAGCCTGGGTTCATGCCACATACACATGAAAGGGGGAGGTGGAGGAGTGTGAGTGTCAGGAGACATACAATATAAACTAGGAGTCCAACTGTATATAATAAGCTATACCTTGCTCAACCAAGGAGTCCTTCAAGAGGAGCCATTTTTCAAGGAATATTTTATGTTATTCAGCTTTTAATGTATGTCAGCTGTCTTCTGCTGTAAAATTCTTATGCACTCATATACTGCTAGGCCATAAGGCAAAAAGTATAAGGCTTCTCAGACCTACTGCTGATGAACTAGGTAACATCCCTACAGAGCCTAGGAGACAGGCTGACTGTAGATGCATAGCTTTGTTTCTTGTGCAAATGAAGCTCAGACTTTCCTTCCCCAGACCAGTCAAACGGCATTCCAGAGCATTTGACTCAGAGCAGAGGGTTTTTGCATATGCAGGTGGGAATGAAGGCTGGGGCAGAATTTCTGGGCCAAGCAGAGAGTGGCATGGCCCAGAAAGGAGCAAGGCAGATCTTTGTAGAAATAAGAATCAGGTGAGGAGAGGAGAAGAGGGAGGGAAGAAGGAGGATGGAGGAACAGGGGTGAAGATGAGATCGAAAGCAGAAGGGCTTTGTTAGGGCTGTGAGAGGACAGGAAAGTGCAGAGAAGAGCTGTGAGGACGGAACTGAAGCTGTAATGATAGAGTTTTGTCTTAGAGAAATAAAGTAAATGGACAAAGAGCATGGTGTATGTAGATTTCTTTCTTTCAGATTACCTCACACCAGAGGTGGCGTCTTCCCCAGGACTCTGGGAGGGATTTTCTGAGGGCAGACCCCTGGGTAAATTCTGATATCTGATGCTCGAACAGGGATTTGAACCCTGGACCCTGGGAAAGTTCCAATAAAGGAACAATCCAATACACATCAGGAACTTGATTCTCACTCAGTTTGAGCAGCTGAAGACCAAAGTCTAGAGAAGTAAGGTCAGGCTGTTGTGTCGTGAGCATAAGCAAACAGGCAACCTAAGGGACATGTTCCACATTGTGGCAAACAGGAACTGCCGACATATTTTCTGCCATAGAGAAGGAAGTTGTTCTGTGAAAGAGGACTTGGAAATCCCACTTACTTTAGGAATTCCTTATGGAAAAGTTCAAACTAGCCTGAAGGAATGGAACGAACTGACTTATGCTTAGCTGGTTCTCAGCATTCATCCTACTTTGCCCATCTTCCGGCGGCGGCAGCGGCGGTGGCTGCAGCTGTTGCTGCCCCCTTTGTGTGTTGGTTGGAGAGCTTGGAATCAAGTCTTAAGCTCCATGGAAAGTAGCTTGCTCCAAGCCTTGTAGGTAGAAAGTCAAGACTGTAGTCAGGCCCCAGAGTCCACTCATGTGGACATAGGACCTGGTACTGGAGAAGACTGTGAAGATGCTATTGGACACGACACTCTTATGGCCAGCAAGATGACAAGCTCTCCCCAACCCCTCCTCCTTTAAATTCAGGAACTGCAGATATTTTTTCCAAAGAATGAGAGTGTCTGTTTGCGGAGGTCATTTCTGCTAGTGTGGCATCTTGCTGATAGACTCATGAGACACCAGTGTGCTGCAAAGACTGCCTCTCCCCCAGACATATTTATAGAAATGAACGTCTGCACACACGCTCTGCCCACAGTTCATAGGAGCTTAAAATAGTGAGGTCAAGTTCAGGTCACAGCTGAGGGAAGGCTTAAGTTGTGGGGTTGTTTCTTCCAGTCTGTTCTGGCAGAGTGCAAAGAGTTACCTCACGTTACAGTGTTTTGGAAATAACTAAAGAATTGACACTTTCTGGCTTGTGTTGTTTAAAATTATACTTCTTAAAAACATCAATACAACACAATGTGAGTGCCTGCTCATGCTGGGGTGGTGTGGACAATATTCTG
Source organism: Peromyscus maniculatus bairdii (assembly GCF_049852395.1). NCBI lineage: Eukaryota > Metazoa > Chordata > Mammalia > Rodentia > Cricetidae > Peromyscus > Peromyscus maniculatus. Next base: position 12,071,903 of record NC_134857.1, on the reverse strand, counting down.
AATTCATTTAAGTCTTTATGTGGTGCTGAGACCTATGCTAGATTTCTGTGAGCTATGGAGATGGGAGGTAGATGCGGCGGCCAGGGGGCATTCTACTTTTAAAGAGCACTCTCTCTCTCTCTCTTGGATCCTGGGTGGGGATGGGGCCAAAATGTTCTAGAAGTGGATTGGTGCAATGGCTGTGCTCACACAGGAAAGACTCCACCCTGATAGAGGGACATGCTCCCGGTCATCCGTGGCCCAGCCTCATCTGGCTAAGCCATGTTCAAAACAACTGCCCAACTTACACAGCCTCTGTATAAGATATTCTTAATTTCCTCGAGGGAAGGAAGGGAGAGCTTTCAATTAACATTCACACAAGTATTATTTCAAGGAGCTAATTGCACTCACAGAGCAAGGTTTTGTGGGGAAGGTGAGAATAGGATTACATTGTTATTATGAAGCTGCCAGGAAGGTTAGAGCAGAGAGGGACTAGGAAACATAGGTAGCTTGTATCTGGCTTTAGGGGGTCAGAGATGGGGGTGGGGAACTGATCTGGACAGAGCATGTGTGCTGGCTAGTTTTATGTCAACTTGACGCAAGCTAAAGTCATCTGAGAGGAGGGAACCTCAATTAAGAAAATGTCTCCACAAGATGGGGCTGTATACAAACCTCTAGGACATTTTCTTAATTAGTGGATGATGGGGGAGGGACCAGCCCATTGTGGGTGGGGCCATCCCTGTGCTGGTGGTCCTGGGTTCTATAAGAAAGCAGGTTGAGCAAGCTATGGTGAGCAAGCCAGTAAGCAGCACCCCTCCATGGATTCTGAATCAGCGCCTGCCTCCAGGTTCCTGCCCTGTTTGAGTTCCTGACCTGTCTTCCTTCGATAATGACCAGTGCTATGGAATATAAGCCAAATAAACCCTTTTCTCCCCAACTTGATTTTTGGTCTTGGTGTTTCATCACAGTAATAGAAACCCTAACTAAGACAGCTTGTCTGAGGGATGCCTGGCTAACCCTTGCATTATTTGGGTAGAAGCCTAATCGTGGGGGCTTGGAGGCAAACCAGAATGGAAGATGTTAATATCCAAAGGCATGATTACCAAAGGAAGGGAGGTTTCTGAGGGCTGGTAGCTTCCTCTTTTCCTCTGCCCTGAAGTGACATAACCCGTGTAATAATTCATATTGACTCTCGGTTTGGCAGCTAACCCGCTGGGCATATCTGTGAGGGAGTTTATAGACTGAATTAATGGAGGTGGAACGACCCACCCTGCGTAGGCCGCAGCCTTCCATGGACGAGGGTTGCAGACTAAGTAGACAGGAAACAGTAAGGTAAACACCATAGCTTTTCTCGCTCTCTGCTTCATGCCTGAGGTGAGAGAGGACCAGCCACCTCACACTCTGCTGCCATGAGTTACCTGCCACGGTAGAACATACCCTCAAATTGTGAGCCAAAATCTACTCTTTCGTTAGTTGTCTGTACCAAGTATTTGTCACGGTACCAACAGTAAGTGATACACCGGTGCGTAGTTCCTCAAACATGGAGCTCACCCAGACTCACAACTCTTTCCTTCCTACTGTCAGAAGTCGACCATTTCCTGCCCAACCTCACAAGGAAAGGTGGCCAAAGGCCGAGTTGCAGCCAGGAGAGCACAAACCAAAGATGAAATTTCTCCCGAGCCTCCTGCAATCCTCCCACACCTTCTACTGTCCACTTCCCTTTCTCGCGTGTCCTCTGCTCGCACATGTGCAGTTATCCTCTATTAGAGACGGAGGCCTTGCCATGCTTAGTTCCCGGATGAACACAGGCAACTGACTGCAGCCTGGAGATGTCCAAATTGTGCTATAAGGTTTGTCAAGAGCAAGAAATAAATTCTGTTATGTTATGGTACTGAGATTTGAGTTGAGAAGAACAAATATTGGTTCCAGTGACTAGAATTATCTATGATACTACAACATTTTCCCTGTTTTTATCTACATTTTACCTATACTGTCACTTTGAACTTTTCTTAAATCAATTCACTGTTTTGTAATTTTTCAAAGAAAGCAAACAGTGTATCTTTTCCATGAATGGAGAGCAGCAACATTACAAGTAGAAGTCAACTAGAAGTAGCAGAATGATGTTGTTCCTCTCCGTCTAGATATTACTGCCTGAAGAAATTTCTTCACATGAGCGCTGCATAGGAAAGGAGAAAATTAGCCACTATTAAAAGGTGTTAAAGGCATATTAGCACCAAGCTGAGATTTGTTCCTTGACAGAATCAGAAGAGTTGAAAATACTTGAGTGTGATTTGGTGCTGTTTAGTGTGGTGCCTAGGCCATCTGAAGCCATCTGTTTTCGTCAGTGCTATGATACCTACACTTGGGAATGGAGACTTTTTAAGCAGTAACTAAGAATGAAAATGAGTTGAGATGCACCATAGAGAATGCCTATTTGCCAGAGGAGGTAAACGGCTGTTTCTCTGGTAGAGGTGGATAAAGCAAGTCTCTGTAAGCTCAGAAAGATGGCAACCTGTAGTTCAGCATTAGAAACTTGATTCTTTGAATATACAAATCTATCATCCATCTATCTATTCATTCTTCCCAACTGTTTACCCACCTGTTTGTCTACCTATCTATCATCTATCTACCTAATATCCATCCACCTATCTGTATCTATATATCTATCTATATGTCTATGTATCTACATACATACATACATACATACATACATACCTATCATCATCTGTCTTTATGACATCTGTAGTTTCTACTTCTAATATGATAGGTCCACTCAGAGCATATTAAGCTTCCATAGACAAAAGACCAAAGAAGTCACAACTACTTGTTTCCAAGAGGAAAAACAAGGTAGCAGGTTTTGTTGACAGGACAATGTAGAAGACAAGAATAGTCTGTTTCGCAGCTTTGAGGCTGAAGTTGTAGCCTGGCACAATGTACCTAAATTGTGATAAAACACGGTTGTCTTTATTTCTCAAGTAACAAGAAGACTATGAATATAGTCACTTGAGAATGAAGAGTCAGTATCAGAAAAGGAGAAAGGGAATTCTCTGTTCATAGGTTTGCAATTGCTCGCCTTTGGTGACCCCCGGAGGGTGTGTGGACTGGACAGAGTCACACACAGACAGTGACTCAAGCACTGGACTAGATATCCTGCGGTTTGAACGAGACCCTGTCATGTCGGAGGAAGTTGGAGACCCTTCCAGAGGTACAGCATTGCTAGAGGAAGTCCGTCATGAGTTTGAGGGTGTGTAGCACACTCCACTACGTGCTGCCTGTGCGCTCAGCTTCCTGTGTGCAGCGGAAGTGTGATCTTTCAGCTTCCTGTTCATGCCCACCACCATGCCTCCTCTTGCCTGCACCACAGTGGGCTGTAAATGCCTCTGGAACTGTAAGCCACAATGAACTCTTCAGTAAGTTGCTTTTAATCATGGTATTTTATCACAACAACAGAAAAGTAACCCACACAGATCTGACCTGTTGCTTACAGCAAACCAAGATTACATTTTCTGTAATACATCATAAATTGCCTATTAAAAATAGATGTCAAAGCTGTTCTAAGGAATATGACAGAATCTGGTCTCCATACCAGTTCTCACCATGTTCAGAACATAATCTACAATCACTGTACTTGAAAAAGAAGAAAATTAGAAAACTCTGACCCATTGTCAAGAGAAGATAAAAATAGAAGCTGACTTCATCCAAATGGCAAACTATTAACCAATGGCTTTTAAACAACGAGCATGAATGAGTTCAAAGGAATATTCTTGTGCAGATATGTGAAAACAGGGGAGATTTGGGTAGAACAACAGAAAGCATTAGAAAAAATGGAGACTTTCTAGCTAGGTGTGGTGTCAAGCACCTTTGATCCCAGCATGCAGAGGCAGGTGGATCTCCGTGAGTTCATGGCCAGCTTGGTGATTCTAGGACAGCTAAGGCAATTACAGAGAGAAACCCTGTCTCCAAAAACAAACAAACAAAAACAAACACAAAAAAGCAAATGAAAGGAAAAAAGGAGAATTCTTAACTAGAAGAATTGTATCTGGAATATTAAGAAAATTTAAATAGTGCAATAATAGAAGTCACAGGAAAAAGATTCAGGATCCCTCCTGAGAAATGAATAGGAATTATTTCCGATGTAAGAAGGGAAGAGATTCTGAAAAACAAAGAGTCGCAGGAAGAAAGTTAAGTTCTGATGGACATTTCATTTTTCTGAAGGAATGGAGAAAAGGAATGAGGGAGAAGAAAATAGTGTTGAAATTGTGACCAAAATTTTTCCCAACTTCATGAGGACCATAAATTTACAGATTGATAATGCTCAATGAAATGCAAACGGGCAAAGCCATGTGGAAGCACATGATAGTTAAATTGTCAAAACCTAAAGCCAAAGAGAAAACCTCTGGGAGAAAAGAGCATGTTCTACGGATGGTAACTGACTTGAGATGGCCATGAACTTCCCTTGGGAAGTTATGAAGACCAGAACAAAGTAAAGTGTGTCGCTGAAGGTCGACAAGGAGAGAGAAACCATGTCAGCTCATCCTGAAAAATCTAAATCTAGAGATAATCCCCTTTGAGAACAGAGGGAGGAAGAGTAAGAAAAGACAGCAGGTGGTCTTCTCTCCAGAAGGACAGAGAGATTTCACGGAATGGTGGGAAACAGTGTAAGGGAAGCCTGGACTTTTCAGGAGGGACTGAGAACATTAGAATGTTGTTAAGTGGGTAAAGCACAAGTATGGGGTCCTGAGTTTGGCTCCCAGCCCCCACAAAAAACCAGGCATGGTGGTGTGTACCCATAATACCAGAGCCGAGAGATGGGGTGGGAAGATCCCAGGTCCTCACTGGTCAGTCATCCTAACCCATCAGTGAGCTCCAGACTCGGTGAAGGACCCTGTCTCACACAAACACATAGGAGCAGGGTAGAGAAAGGTACTTGCTGTTGACCTCTGCCTCTGCACACTCACAAACAGGCACACCCACTAGCACTCACAGGTTCTCTTCCTCCTTTCTCTGTCACTGTCTCTCTCCCTTTCTCTTCCTCCTGCTCTCTCTCATTCTCTGTGTCCCTCCCTCTCTCTATTGCTTTCTCTCTGTCTCTGTTTCTTTCCCTTTCTCATTCTGTTTCCCTTCTACTTTCTCCTTCCCTCTCTGTGTCTCTGTCTCTGTCTCTCTCTCTCTGTCATACACATACAGAGTTGGAGGAGAAAGAAACGCAGAGAACTGTGTAAATAAAAGCAATCATGCATTCTCTGCGGTTATTGTAAATACATATGAGGCTCTATAGGAAAAAAACCCAGCAGTATCTTGTATAGTTTATCATGTAGATGAAATGAATGAGGTATTAATGTAGTATGAAGTACAATACCAGCATGTCAAATGAAGAATCTACTTAAACAGTTTTCCATGAAGTGGAACAGTATGTGTCTTAGGCATGAAAGGTTAAGGGTGCACATCACTACTTTTAGGGCCGTACCTAGGGGTCAGATATCAAGAGGCTTACAAAGAACAGTGTGTAAATTTGAACAGAATCTTACAAGAACTGGACTGATGGTGTGGCTCAGGGATAGAGTGCTTGCCTAGCATGTTCAAGGCCTAGGTCCAGACTCAAGTACTGCATAAAACATCAACGAAAGCAAATCTAAGTGCTCTTGACACAGATAGACTAACAAGCAGGGTGTTTGGGCCTTGGAGTTTGCCATGGAGGTTCTACTGCCTTCTCTCTTCTCTGGATGTTTTTACTGAATCGACTGGTTTCATAGTACCTCCTGGATGTTGCTAACAATGTTTTTCCTTCTTCCTAAAATTATGTGTATTTCATGTCAGGGATGAAGACGAGGGTTTGGAAGTTTCAGATGCAGAAAAAGAAATACTTAGCCATGTCTCTGATAGACTGGCTTTTTGTATTTATAAGTCTCTGAACACTAAAAGCAGAGATTGCTTCTGGAGGCTATTAGATATTATTAGAAGTAGACACATGGAGTCTAAGTCTTCAGAGTGAAAGCCATATTTAATTCATAATAGTCACTAGGACTTCTTAGATACCATATGGACCAGTCCTAACAGGCCCCATATAAGCTGTATACCACTTAATACTCAGGTAATACCAATAAGAAAAACAAGCTGTCGGGTAACAAGGTAGTTGAATGATGGTCAGGGGATTGAAATCCCAGTTTGGTTAGATTTGAGTCCTTCCCATATGTCATGTCTTTTCCAATCCAGAGCTGATCAGATTGAAGCATTAGCACTTCCTTCATAACTGCCGTTCATCCATACATATCTTTTGAGCACCAACAGCACACAAGTTGCTCCCGGATGCAGGATCCAGTGTAAATGGTGGGGGGAGTGCACGCCTTTGCAAGAGCCCAGTGTGAGAGAAGCTCTTCCCCCATCCTCCTCTGCTTTTGTCTTAAAAGCATCAGCCCACGGTCTGACAGCTCATGCCAGCAGGGCTGGTGATTTTCCCACTGTATAGAAGAATAACCTTGGGCTCAATTGAATGCTGGGTATGAAGCTACTTCTCAAAAATTGAGGCCTCCCCTTACACTTTAAACTTGAGTCTCTCCTCTAGAAATTGAGTGGTAAAGGCACGTTTTTGAAGTGTTCCAGAACTAAACTGGCTCCTGGCAAAGTCAGGCTAGTGAGAGGATGAAAATAGAATCTCACCAGGCAGCCACATCTAGAATGTCATGGCAGGAAGTCATATTGGTAGTGACATTTACAGGGACCAAACATTTTAACTGGAGAGATGGAGGGGTTTTAAGACCTTATTGAAGCCAAATTCTCAAGTTCATACCTTAGCCTTTCCCCTTTCTTCTCTGCCTCCATTCCTTCCACACCCCATCTTACAAGACAGGGTCTATCTCTTCAGCTTAAGCTGGATCAAACTTGCTATAGCCCAGTCTGGCCCCAAACACATGCTCTTCCTGCCTCAGTTTCCCAGATGCTGGTATTGTAGGTGTGTCCCATCATATCAGACTCTGACATTACTGTCCTATAAAGATATGAAGGAACTTAAGAGCATTAATCTCAGGTCATCTTTTTATAGGTCTTTTAAAGCCAAGAGGGACTTAATGTATACTCGAGAGGAGAGTCTCAGGAAGCTAGTTCAGAACCCTGTATCCTGTTTCGGGGCATACCTCAGCACATTTTAGTCTCTCACTTTTCTGTTCTGAGCTCTGTCTGAGGATTCCTTTTATGTCTCTTGACTTGTGGTTCCTAAGAGGTGCTATAGATAAAAATGATAAAAATGTGCACATTATAATTTAAGTTGCTGCCCCGTCTTGGAAAAAAGTTATCATGAGAAGACTATTAACAAAGAGGGGAAGAAACATAAAGGAAGAAATTGAGTGACTTTGATCCTGTGAAATAGCGTTAGTGCGGTGAACAGTGACTGAACCTCACACTAAGCATTCCAGACCCCATTTGACCTGCTGCATGTTAGATATAATTAGAGTCGAAAGGCAAAATCTTTTAAAAGCCACATTATCATGTAATATGGTATAATTCCTAGTCAGGTTCTAAGCCATATATCAAAACATGACATAGCATATAGTTTTTTAGAGGAGATCAATGCAATTATTCTAAGTTAAAGATGGCACTCCATTTTATAATCAACAAGGCCAAGAATACTACCAAATTGTAGTCCTCTACAGCATGAGTGACATTACAAATTCTTACTCTAGACTCTGAATTAAAACCAAAGAACAGCTGGAAAAGTAATTGATTGGATGGATCTAAGGCCATGTTTTAGACATATTGAATTATAGATATAGTATATTTGAACAGGATCATGGGTGATGGAATTTATTATCCTATTTTAACCTAACAGAGTTGAGACATTTCTCCACAAGGAGGAAAATTATGCTCAGTTCTTGAGATGGAAAAGGAAATTAAAAATATTTTCAACTGCGTATGATGGTCAGTGTCATTTCAACCATCCTATGGAATGCAGGGGAGGCTGCTTCCTGCTTCAGCATATTCTTGGAAACAATACCACAAAGAGATTTATTATAAAATAGATATGGATTTATTTGTTTGTTTGTTTCTTCTTTGAGACTAGGTCTTCTGTATACAAGACTATCCTCAAACTTGCTAGGTAGCTGAGGATGACTTTGACCTTTTGATCCCCTGCCTTTAATCCCTCAGGGCTAGGATAGAATGCAGCTGGTCTATACTTTGCTGGGGCTGGAACCCAGGGTTTCATAGATACTAGTTGGGTACCCCCGGAACTGGTCTGCATCCTCGCCCTAGGCATGTTTTGCTATGAGAACAACGTTGTGATGTGTAGCAGCTTTCCTGACCAGTGACCAGTCATCACGTGATCTCGCTAGCAGCAACCACGTGAGTAGGTCTGAATGCATGTGGTAAAATTCTAGCATCCTGACACTTCTGTAGCAATTGCTTTTTACCAGTGCTCCCCATGACAAGGAAGTGGTACCCAGAGCTCTTCAATAAAGCGCTGCATCCCCACACTACCATGTGGAGGAAGAACTTTACGTGGCTCTGATTTATCTTTGCAACCAGGTGATATCAATGGATCCAGGACAAATGTCAAGCAATTACTTTCTCTCCAGTGATATTTATGCCTCTAAAACTTCATGTTTCAATTAAGTATATATTCTTGTCTTCATAGACAATAAAAGAATGGCTTAGACTGTGAAGTATGAGAAGACTGAGGCTTCCTACGGAGATAGCTGACTAACTTCCCATCCACACCTCTGTCACACTAAGTCCTCATGGGCCTTCATGAGATAAGCAAAAGCTTTTCAAATTCTTCCTCTATTCACAGTTTGTGTCTAAGTACTGTAATGTGGACCCATAGGTTATTGTAGTGGATGGGGCTCGGAAAGAGGGAGGAGGCTTTGGAGAACCATGAGGCATCCTGGTGTCTGTGCCTCACCCTGCCGTCCACGTCGGTTCAGAAGTACTGTGTCACTGGGTCGTCCCTGGACGTGTTCCCTGTCACCTCCTAGCAAAGAGAACAAGGAAATATCAAATTCTTTATTTCTCTTTTGTAATCACAGGCGACACCAAGTATCTCCCAGGAATGGTAAGACTCCCAAGGCAGTGTCCTCCTACTCTTGAAGTTAAAGGATACATCAGAGCAGCACCTAAAGGTCCATTCTCTAGTAGAACCAGTTTGCTCCAACTCAATTTCCATAAAGCACAAAAACACCCGGAATACTGTTTCTCAGAGCTCACACCGCACAGATCACAGCTACTGTGAAACCCATCCCCAGACACTAGGATACAGCTGTTTCATGACGAGGTGGCAGTTAAGAATAAAGGAAAAATAAGAGGAAAAGAAAATTCTCTAGAACATTCTAATGTACAGCCAGGATTTAGAACTACTAAGATAGAACCTTACTGTCTGCCTAATAATAAAGAAAAGACTGTTTCATTTTATTAACATCTAAGAGACTACAAGTGAATATTGTGTTCCTTGGCTTGCTAATTTTTAGCAAGAAGATGTTGGAGAAAGGGGTCTTTCAGTGTGTTTCTTCTGTTGACATGATGTAGGGCGGCCCAGCCTTGGGGAGCCAGCCTAGAGAAAAGGGTCTCTCAGTGTGTTTGTTCTGTTGACATGATGTAGGGCAGCCCAGCCTTGGGGAGCCAGCCTACATGGTAACTGATGATTGTGTTGATGCCCATCAGTCACACATACTGTGTACACTGCACCTCAGCCCTTATCTTAGAAAGGAAGAAACAGCCCTGGGTGTCAAGGGGGCTCAGTCATGATACTGTAGCTGCAAACCTTCAAATCTATCTCTTTTCCTAAAAGAGTTCATCTCTTTTATTCCCCCACACCATCTCTGTGTTCCTATATTCTTGGCCTCTTTTCTTTGTGTAAATATGGTTGAAGTCAAGCAGGCTAACGTGTATTAGTGCTGCTAACAAGCTCAGTGGGCTGAGCATTGCTCAGGCATTTCAGTCTCTGTGATTCTCTTGGGTAAAAATAGCACATTATCAAATACATTTATTTTAAGGATTGGAGAGACAACTCAGGACTTAAAAGCACTTGACGCTCCTTCAGAGGACTGGAGTTCAGTTCCCTGCACCCACAGTTATTTGCAACTCCAGCTCCAGGGTACCTGGTGCCTCCTTCTGGTCTCCATGGGCCCCTGCACACACATGGGCTCACACACAGACACAGGAATATAAAATAAATCTTTAAAAAAAATTATCAAAAGCTTATCTTCTTCAGTAATGGTGAGATGTCTCATCAGGTGACAGTACATGCTATATAAGCTCATCCAGACATGAGCTGGGTCTCCAGAACCCAGGTAAACACAGAAGGGAAGAACTGACTCCTAACGTCATTCTCTAACTTCCACATACATGTCTATGTCGTGTACATGTCCGCATTCACACAGAATAACAAAATAATAAATATAAAATTCAAGCAAAAAGTTGATTGATTTGATTAAGGATGGGAAGGTAGAGTCTGTACCCTTTAATTTATTAAAGGAATATTTCATGCTACCATTCTGCCATGGCCTAGTTTTTCATTCATGAAGTTTGAACCTAATATTTTATAGCAGGCTGCAATGCTCTTAGATTTCAAGGAAAGAAGGTTTGGCAGATCTTCTCTGCCCTCCACTTCTCTTACCCTGCTTGGGGCTGAGTCCTCCCTTCTGTTCAGGGTCTGTGTTCTGTGACTTTGCTTGTCATTTCTTAAAGCGAGTTTTCTCTGCCCCCACCCATGCCCGAATCTGTGGAAAACCAGACTTTACTGGTTTGAGTGCCTGCTCCCAGAATCCTGAGTGTCTACATTGGCCAGAGCCTGAGGACGGTATGTGGGGTCCTTTGCATGCCACAAAAGTCAGGCCTTTAAACAGAGTGTGATGGGGCGAGTCTGCAAAGGTTGACGATGCAGTACTGCTTTACAGAGGATTGATGTTAAGTGAAATTACTCTATGTGAACGTCTTTGAAGAGAGGAGAGGGGTCTTTCTTCAGGCACCTGTCTGTTGCCCAACAGGGGTTTTCAGGCCAGTTTTTCAAGTGAAGGGGTGTGTCTGACTCCTAGTTGGAGTCGCTAATGCTAGGGCTCTTTCCTACAGTTCAGAACACAGAGTAGAATGTGGCTGAGAAGGTGAGTTCATGATCAAATTCACAGGTGACAGCATTCAGCAAAGCCTGGTTTGTGGAATGGGCCTCCCATTCATCCTGCCTGGATAATGCCCTGCTGTGACTTGGTTTGTGGAATGGGCCTCCCATTCAGCCTGCCTGGATAATGCCCTGCTGTGACTCCCCTCATGTCAACCCAGTGATACTGGTCTAAAGAACATGGGATGCTTCCAAAGGCTCCCAGTGCAGTGTCCGGTTGCCCCGACAGTCTTCTGGCGGTTGTTCCTACGTTGTATCCCAGGCCTCACCTTGCCTGCCAGGTGGAGTTCCCAAAGCTTCACTCGGCAATCTGGGAAGGAGCTCTAGTGACGGGGTCCATGTTGGGGATTCCAGCTCCTCATCTGCTCTTCTATGGGGTTTCTTTCTACCTGCCTGGGCTCTGACCTCCTCTTGCCTTTGGTTTGCAAGAGGTGTGTCTTCCTGTTTGTTTTTGTTTTAGTTTTTTTTTTTTTTCTCCTGACCCGATCCTTCCCAAGATAGAAGTTCTGGATTTGGAGAGGTGGGCATTTTGTAGTGGTGGCTGTTTGGAAGCCCTCATGTTTGAAGTTCTCCTGGGTGACTCTGAAGTGTCTGTTCTTTGATTCTCTATTTCTGCTGGTTACAAAGTCTATGTAACCCCTATTCCCCTGGGAAACAGCAGAAAGGGAGGATAGTCTCTTCCTGTGGAAAACAGCGAGAATGCAGGGGACATTCAGCGGACTCTCCTTTCTCAGACCCAGGAAATTCAGGACACGTTGGCCAGTTGCTAACATTTCATGAATCAGTATAACCTTCAGCTTCTCTGTCCCCACGCCTTAACAAACCATGAAAAATACCCTGTTTTCGCAATTTAGGAAGTAATGGTTTTATTACAATCATTTGTTTTTATTAAATATTTGTTTATTTTTATTCTGTAGATAATGAGTGTTTTTGGCTAAGTGTATGTGTGGTCATCACGTGCTTACCTGGTATGTTCAGAAGCCAGAAGAGGGTGTGAAATCTCCTAAACTGGAGTTGCAGAGGGCTGTGAGCTGCCCTGTGGGTGTTGGGAAATGAACCAGGGTCCTCTGCAAGAGTAGGAAGTGTTCCTAAGTGATGAGCCATCTCTCCAGGCAAAAGGACACATTTTTTTTTCCTGAGTATCAGCCTTGTTATTTTTGTTTGTTTGTTTGTTTCTTGGTTTGCTAGTTTTTAGCAGGAAGATGTTGGAGAAAGGGGTCGCTCAGTGTGTTTGTTCTGTTGACACGATGCAAGGTGGCCAGCCTTGGGGAGCCAGCCTAGATCACTCTACTGGTGTCCCTAAGAACAGCGCTTCAGGTCTGCTTTAAGTTTAGGTCTCTAACCATGCGGAGCCACCACCCTGCTCCCCTCAGTCACTCCCAGTTTTGTGTTCTAGTTTTTCTCAGTGTCTTCCACAGGAAAGACAATTGTCTCTTGTCCTCTTGGCCTGAGCAGCACTGGTTCACAAGCTTCAGAGGCTAGTTCTGAATCCCCATTCTGATGCCTCTAGTTTTCTTTTTCGTTTCTATTTATTATTTTAAAAGGTTTTGAGATAGCATTAAGAAAACCCACAGATAGTCCCTTTGGCAGAGATCTTGGCTACAAAAATCCATTTGGCCATGTACCAAGGCAGTGACCTATAAATATGCACACTGGCTCTGTTTCTCCTGCTTGTGAATCTCTGTTATGGAGATCTTGGACTAGTGCCTCAAAGAAAATGTTATTTTGATGATAGCCAAAGGCTTTATTCTGTACCAGAAATGAAGATGCTGATTATAGACTGGAGGATTCCTTCTAGCCCTACAACTTATTCTCCAACAGATCCATGCTGAGTGGGGGCGAGGACAACTCATGTAATCATTGGTAGAAAGTTGTCGTGCTTTGGCAATGATCAACAGTCTTACTGGCCCATAGGGATGGTGACTTTAAGAGCACCATCTGAGATGCCTACAAAGTGTGTTTGTGTGTGAGAGAGTACAAAAGAGTGTATACTTGTTACAGTTCTCATATTAACTTTGGGAATATAGATGATATCAATAATATTCCAGATGTGTTGCTGTTAAGCACTGTACTTACCCAAGGTAGTTTCATCCTTGCAGCAGCCCAGTGACATGAGTTCTCCACTGATGGATTAGAAAACTGGGACTCAGAAGGATTTAAATGCCTGGCTCATTATTTCGTGGCTGGTGACTAATATCAGATTTAACCCACTTCTGTCTGATGTACAAGCAAAGTTCTTACACTTCACTAGCCTAAGGAACTTCTGACTGAATCTGCAATATAACGTGGTCAAAACTGTGGCCTGTAGACCATGTTCTCACCAGCTTTGGGTCTTTCAGATGGAAGGTACAGAGAGGGCTAGCCTGCTCTACTCGGGGCTTTGCGTTCACACCATTTTCCTGGCTATCCTGTTCTACTGTAGAACCACAGTTAGCATTATGGTAACAGTAACATCCTCACATATAGCAAGAGAGATGTCTATTTCTTTAGTTTAACTCAGGAATTATTGTTGAAATATACATTAACTATGATTATTAATACTGAAATCAATATTTAGATATACATTCATACTGATAATTGACATATTTGGATGACAAATAATGAAGCATTAGTTCCTTTTCATAGTAACTACATTTCCCTAAGGTCTACAGATGTGATATTAAGAAAATTTTGATACTGTTGTGCATTAGCATTGATTTTCTTTAAAAGGATGAATGTGTTTAATTTAATCTTTGGGTACATCTTTATTATGCTTCTGAAAGTAATTTTAAAAGAGTTTAGACCACAAATCATGTTGATTTTCAAGATGCTGTCAGATGGGAAGAACATTTTCTGCATCTGAAAATAATAACTTCAGTTTTACAAAGATTTACCTTGTGCTCTACCCTCTTCTAAGCCTCTTAGCCCAGACCCTTATATCAACCCTGTGGATTTTTAGGGATAGTCACAAGGATTTTTTAATTCCAGCTTCACAGATAAAAACACTGAAGTTCATAGAGATTAAACATCTGACCCAAGGGCCCACAACTGCTAAGTAATGGACCCTAGGAACCAGGGCTTTGTATGTCTTGCTCACTCATCTCTTAGGACTTGAGACTCCATGATTCTGGACCAGATGTCTCATCTGCTGTGATCTCTTAGCGGTGTTAACTGCCGAAGCTCATGTGAACAGGCTGTGGGCAGTGGTAGATTGGTGTGATACAGGGAAGTGATACCTTATCATTCATGAACAGCACATGTACAGGAAGAGATGAGCAGACATAGCTTTTGCTTGAAAACAGAACAGCTTCTGGAACATTCCTGGCTAATTGTAGTTATGTAAGCTGACCTCTGTGGAACTTTCTGAGGTCAGCAATCGATGGTGTTCTGTCTAGTCTCAAGGTGAATCTTCTTCATTACAGTATGTGGGTGATTACCAGGTTGTACAGTGTCTTGTGAGCTGTGGAGGTTTGAATGAAAATGACTACTATAGGCTCAAGTATTTGAATGTTTGGTTCCCACCTGGTGGACTGTTTAGGAGGGATTAGGAGGTGTGGCCTTGTTGGAGAAGGTGTGTCCCTGGGGATGGGTTTTAAGATTTCAAAAACCCAGCCCAGATCCAGTCACTGTCTCTTGAACTCCTGCCTCCAGATCAGAATATAAGGTCTTAGCTACTGCCCCTATTCCATGCCTGCCTGCCTGCCTGCCTGCCTCCACACTCCATGCTATGTTGGTAAACTGTAACTGTAAGCAAACCCCCAATTAAATGTGTTCTTTTGTAAGTTGCCTTGGTCATGATGTCTTCATAGCAATAGAACACTGACTAAGACAGGTGATAAGAGATTCTGAAGAACTGTTGACCCAGACTGTCTGAATTTGGACCCTACTTTTTCCTAGATTTTTTTGGTAGGCTTGGACAATGTATATATCTCGCAATACTTCAGTTCTCTCATCTATAAACTAGAGGGGCTAATTTACAAAATAAAACAAAAACAAAAAACCTTATAAGGTTATTGTGCTAATTAAATGAGACCATGCGTGAGAAATTCTTAGAGGAGATGTGATTCGGTTCTGAATGGCCTCTTTCTTGCTCCTGTCAGACGTCAAGTGCTCTCAACAGAGGCCTCAGACAGAGCATCCAGCAAAGCACTTGAGAGACTAAGAGCCACTTTGAGAGTCCCTAGAACAATGGTACTGGAAATGGATGCTGCTGAGCTAGGGTGAACCAGGAGATCACACATGGCACAGTGGGGTGCTGTCAGGAACCGGGCAAATTGCTGCCATCCTAGGAGGTCAACTAAGAGATCTGTTAACCACAACTCCCAAAACGACCTCTTCTATGATCTAGTAATAATCATAGGAACAACTCAAATGCAGAAGATATTAACAATGTGTAGAGTGTCATGTTTGTGACTACAGAAAACCTGATAGTAAATAAGTGAGCAAACTACAAATTTAGAAAGGACCTCTTTAAAAAAAAAAAATCTTCATAGAAAGCTTCAAGTTAGTTTCTTTAAAATCAGGTTGAGATTCCACTTCCAAGATTGTCCCCATCAGGGCTGCGGCCTTTTCCCTAGACATTTCCTGGAAACTTCCTGCTAAATACTAAAAAGCAGGAGGTACTGCTGGAAGATTGCTCTTGTACAGAGAAGGCAAGCTTAGGGGTGTGTTTGGTTTTGACCTTCACTCTCAACATAGTTTCAGCAGAGTCAGCCCTTGGCCTTGAGGAGGAACACTGCTATTTTAAAAATGGCTTCCTTGGCCATCATCAGTCAGTTTCTTTCATGTCTGCTCTTTCTATAAATCGAGTTTACCATGATGCAATTTATTTATATTTAATATTTAAAACAATTGTGCTTATTTTACTTTGTGTACATGGGGTAGGATATGTGAAGGTCAGAGGACAACTTGTAGGAGTCAGTTCTTTCCTTCTACCTTGTGGGTTCTGGAGGGTAAACGCAAGTCTCCAAACTCAGGTCATAGGAGGTGCCTTTACCCTCTGGACCACTTCAAGAGCCTCCTTCAGGAGATTTAAAGGATTGTCCTTCGTATCCAAAGAACTGTGATGAAAAAGATGAAGGACACGGCATTCAGGCTGGCATCTCTGTTTTTGTTTAAAAAGTATCTGTGGGATGTCTTTATTCTCTTCTGCGTAGTCTTTGGTTTGGAATTGCTGAATCCTTGTGCTAGGTGATCCACACTGAGATCCAGGCAACATTCACTCTGATGTGAACATGTAAAGAATGCTCTTTATTTATTCCTAGGAAATCCCCCAGCATGTGGAAATGCAAGGGCTTAGACTGGCTGTTTTATAAATGGCCAGGAGCTTGCCATGTACAGAGAGATCTCCCATGAGTACCACTGACACCCTTCAAAGAAGCCAGTAGTAGACATTAAGTCCTGAGGCATGTCACACCTATTCTTAGTAAGGGAGTCCTGTGTTGGAGGGTGGGGAGAGCCTCACTTGGAAAGTGATTCTTTGAGAGTCAACTTGACAACAGATAACATTTTTTTTAGACTATCTATGTAACAAATCAGGGATCCATAACCTTTCCTGCAATGGTAGTGAACAGCTTACCCTCTATAGGCTGTATGGTTTTCTACAATAGAAACAACCTTGCAGCCAGCAAAACCAAGCATAACCATGTTCAAATAAAACTGTATTTACCAGACAAGCAGGGAACAAGGCTGTCAGTCACCCCGGCTCTAAACAGTCACTTCCCAAATCACTCCACAAACACTAATTTACCTGGGGAGTTGCTGAAGAGGAAATTATACATTTACAATATTATTTCATTTAAATTTTTACTAATTTTAAGGGAAATAATATTGGAATACTTTGAAAGCACCAAATATCAATGAACACTTCTAAGATCTCTTTGTTAAAAAGTGATTGCTTCTCTGTCCTTGTGTTGTTTGTTCTGGATCCTTCCTTCACATCCAAATAGGTTTTCCCCGTCTTTGCTGATTGTTGGAATGCGTTTCCGTTCATAAGAACTACCGTTTAGAGTCTTGACTTTTTAAAATTAAGTTTGAGGTACTGCCATGTGCACCATCTCTCTTTGCTTTTTCCCTAACGAGGCGTATGGCATCTTGTTTTAATCTGTCAAAAGGTGGATTCTAAAACTTGAAAGATCAATAAATACTACTTTGATTTGTTTGCAGTACAGCCTGTGATCAGTATAGCTCAAAATTCATGTTGTAGAATTTTCTATCTTCATGGATTTCCCACCTTTCTGTTGCCTGCCTTTTTTCACCTTCAAATACTGATACCTATCCACATCAGCTTCACCCCAGATCTCCTTCCCAAACTCTGCTTCTCAAACTGGCTTATCAGTCCCTGTGGAAATGTCCTTCAGTTCCACCATAGCCCCCAAACTATCCTGGAATTCCACCCCCCTACTGTACTTACCTAGCTTTAGTTATAGATCTAGGAAAATGTCCTGTTTCCTTAGCTGCTACCCTTCCATTTTCTCTCTGACATGGAGAAAAGAGATTTGTTTAGACTTCTTTAGGTGTCCTTGTGTGGGTTCTTGGTGTGTGTGTGTGTGTGTGTGTGTGAGTTTTCCTTTGAATTGTCATGAGTTTTATGATTTTTAATGTCTTAATTGTAGTGAGGTTATATGAAGATTGAAAAACAACTCCACTTGTATGGTCGATCAGAAATCATCATGCTTTGCTGTGCTGCATTTTGAATTGTTTCAGACAGTCTTTTATTGGGTTGTCAAGTTCTCTGAGCCCTTGACCTTTTGGAAGTGTTCAATGAATAGGACAGGTATAGAATTCAAGATCAGGTAGCATCCCTTGACTGGCACAGACATTTGAGGACTAAGGGCCACAGATGGGATGATGGGATGGAGCGGGGAGGGCTCAGCTGGAGCTTCATCCACCGAGGTGGCTTTCTCTCAAGGAATCCCATGTGCTTCCCCCACTTCTCCTGGGGTGTTGTTTTGAGGACTGGTTTCCTTGACCCTTTGCATGGGTTTCCTTCCAGGAGGTCCCCCTCGTGCGGCTGAATTGTGTGCCGCTGTCATTTTCAACCTCTTAACTTTAGTGACACTCATCGAAGTAGAGGAGATCAGCTCCCATTATGCCTGCAGTTTGAACTCGTATTGGACAATACTTTCTCTCGCTCTCTTCTCGCACCCATGTCTGTGTTTGCGTGCAAACTTAATCTTCACTGACGTGAGAATTAATCAAACCTCGCGATACTAGAAGCCTGCATCATGTCATGCCTGCTGCTTCCTTCTCCTCTCCTCTCTGTTGGTGGGATGCTTGGCTCGCACAGGCTAGAGGAAGTAGCACTTTGTTTTTCATGCAGTTGGGAGCTGTGAGTTGCCTCCAAGGTGATCTGCAGGACTTCTTGCACCCAGTCTCAGGAATGCAAAAGTTCACCCTTAAACAGCAATAAATTATATTTTGGTAAGTTGAAGTAGGCCACGTGTGATGGCATCTTTTTTTAATTTATTTTTTTACATTTATTTTTATTGTATGTCTGTGATTGTTTGCCTGCATTTATACATGTGCATCAGGTGTGTGCAGTGCCTGTGGGGGCCAGAAGAGGGCAACAGATCCATACCCTGGAACTGGAGTTGCAGACAGCTGTGGGCCACCATGTAGGTACTGGGAACTGAACATGGGTCCTCTTCAAGAACAGTAATTATTCTTAACCACTGAGCTATCTCATCAGCCCCATGTCTTTCTTGTTTTGGTTCATCAAATTCCAGACCCTCCTCCCAGCCAAAAAGGAAAAAAAAATCTCAGGACCAATGAAGTGGGAATATTCATGTATCTTATATGTGCTTTCTCCATTTCTCTGGATGCTTTAAAAAAAAAAAGATTTCTTGGCTGGCTTCCCTGTGGAAATTGGGCCTCTGGGGGTGCTTGTTTAATTGTAAACACATAAATAGGCATTGGTTAAAAACAGGGACCAACTCAGGCCCCATATCAATGTATGTGTCTGTGTTCTGTGTGTTCTGCAAGGCAAGGGGGAAAATCTGGGTGTTCATGTCTGTACACTTAGCCCGTTAAGAAGACTTATGAATTACTCATTTTCCAGACTTCTTCATGAAAGTTTAAAGTAAATAAAGCTGTTAATCCCCAGGTTTGCGCACTCTGGTTTCCCTCCTGGAAGAACAAAATCATTTCTGTGGCTCAGTGTCAGCTGTCAGGGAGCTCATCACCCCGTGCCTCTCTTTAAGGTTACCTCAGTCCTTAACAGGAAATGTGGCAGGGGGTGGCTGCTCTTGACGCCCTACTGCGTATAAACAACCTGTAAGTTGTAAGGCTTCCGGGGTCAATAATTATTATTAAGCTATAGGTTTCTGTTTTTCCAAACTGTGCTGAGGGCCTGTAAGATTCCTCAGTGTGGGAAAGGCGCTTGCAGCCTCACCGGAAGCCCTGAGCTCAGTTCCAGGGGTCACACTGTGGAAGGAGAGAAACAAATGCTTTATGTTGTCCTTTCTCCTCTCCAACATACAAAATACATATATATGTAATACATACATACATATGTACATACATGTAAAAGCATTAATGTGAGGGTAGTTCTCATATATACATACATACATACATACATACATGTAAAAACATTAGTGTGAGGGTAGTTCTCTAATACATACATGCATACATGTAAAAGCATTAATGTGAGGGTAGTTCTCTAATATATACATACATACATAAATGTAAAAGCATTAATGTAAGGGTAGTTCTCTAATACATACATACATACATACATACATACATACATACATGTAAAAGCATTAATGTGAGGGTAGTTCTCTAATACATACATACATACATACATACATGTAAAAGCATTAATGTAAGGGTAGTTCTCTAATACATACATACATACATACATAAATGTAAAAGCATTAATGTGAGGGTAGTTCTCTAATACATACATACATACATACATACATACATACATACATACATACATGTAAAAGCATTAATGTGGAGGGTAGTTCTCTAAGCCATCTCAGGGCTCCCAGGAGGCTTCCCTGATGAACGCCTTGTGGTGACCCTTGACACAGAAGATGAGGAGCTTCATCCAGCTGAGCTATTGCCTTGTTGTGGATTAGCTAGGAGACATTCCCCAGCACCCATCCACAGGGGCTTGGTCACAAACAGCGACATATTGGTCTGGAATTTTGAGAGTTGAGACTAGGTGGGAAAAAACGAGGTGACTAGGTGAACTCACATAAAGCGGGTGTTTTTACTTTATGCATCTCCTGAAGCCAGTCAGCTCTGTCAGGTGTTGGACGTTTTTCTGCCACATGTTCTCCTTCCTGTGAAGTGTTGCTCCACCATGGATCTGGAAGCGAGAAGGCCAGGAGATCATGGACTGGAAACACAGGAACAGTGGCCCACAGATCTGTTTGCTGGGTCATTTGGTCAGAGAGACTAATGCCTTGTGTGTGAGTACTTGTCCTTTCTCCACACCTATGTCTGCTGTTTAGAAAAATGACCAAAAGAAGATGGCTCATTATCCCCTCTCGGCTCTTAGTGACTTTTCAAGGTGCTTTTCCAGGGCGCTGATGAGCCGACTGGTCTTCACAGAGCCCGACATGCCTGGAGAGCTCAGGGACCTTTCTCGTAACCTGGAGATGATGGGAAAGCTTCTAAGTGGTGACTTGTCCCTAGTGTTTCATGGCTTTCTGATTAAACAGGTCACTTCTCTGGGATAGAAGAGTCTTCTGGGCAAAGGGCATACTCTGTGGCTAGTCAGCTAAACTCCAAAGGGAAATAACGGGTTGAGTAAAGGGAGAAGGCCACTTTCAAGCTAACACCCACCACAAGCTACTCTTGTTCTGTGATGTGACACTAAAATTTTTCATAAAAAAAAAAAGTACAGTTGACTCTCCAACCAGGAGACGGCTTGCTATGACAGCCCTGGCTTCAGTAGGTTCCCCTAATACATGGAAGAGAAAAGGTGCCCATGAGTTTTTTATTTTTTTTTTTAGAAAGATGTGACACTAAGGAAATCCCAGCTGGCCCCCAGACAATTACTTTTACTGTGTATTTACTTATTCATTGAACATTCTTCTGCCTAGGATGGTTTTGTATGAAATGGTGTGACTTAAATATAGGTCACAATTACTTCAGGATACTGATTAGTGCTGATACTGGAAGGCTGTGAAAATAAATTTAATGCAGTACAAGTATAATAAATAATGTTAGTTATATTATGGTATATAACTATAATATATATTGTACATAGTAGAATATATACTAAGTTTATTATGGTGCAAACTGGGGCATACAAGCCAACTCAGTATGCTCTATGGTGAGCCTCTTTTATCACATTTAGGAAAATAAATATAAAATTATTCTAATAAGATTTGAGAACATTTAAATATGACTTTAAAAACATTTGATTGAAAAAGCCACCTTGTAAATACAATGAAGGGTAATTAAAATGTATTACTATGTTATCAATTTTTACTTTCACTGAGAACTATGCTTTGAATATGATTTGAGTGTGTTCCCCAGGGCATCATATATTAAAATTTAATTTGTATGGTAAGGTATTAAAAGCTTGGAGACTTAATTCTTTTAGGATCTCTGGGAAGGAGCATAGGATTAGGGCAGTGGGTTGGAGTAGAGCCTCATCATTGAATCTTTTTATGTAAAAGACAGACTAGAAGAAACATACATGCACATGCTTCTTACCTCTTGCCACGGGATGCCCTCTGTCTTAGGAAAATACTCTGGCAGAAGCAACTTAAGGGAGAAAGGATTTCATCTGTCCTCCAGGTACAGGGAGATCCAACACTGTGGGAAGACATGGTATTGCGCTCATTCCCTGGGCCTCTCAGAATCTTCCTAAATTTCTCCTTCCTTGTCTCACGTGGAGGAGCTAGCCTGATGATCATCCTTTTAAAAGTATAAAATGAAACAAAAGCAAGACAAAAGCATTTAATGAAAGCGCACACTATAGCCAAGTCTGAGTGAAGACTGCTTCTATTGTGCATCAAATGTCTGCAGTTTTCCCCCCAGCCTCTGGTTTTAACTCTTCCAGATAGAGGATCTGTAAGCTTGTATCAGAGTACAAGTGATTCCCTTGGCAGGAATTCCCAAGTGTACCAGTTAACTCTAGTTGATAACACAAATGCTCATATGAACAAATCATTTCATAGTTCATATGTGGCTATAATTTTTTTAAACATGGCTCTTATGTAGCCATGGCTAGACTGGGACTCACCCAGGCTGGTTTCACACTTCCAGAGATCCACCTGCAACAACATGCCTGGCCTTATGACTGTACTTTATTTCTCGCCTCAGGTCCAAGCAGGAGTTCCTTTTAGTTCCTTGTGGAAGAGCAGCCTTCCCTTGGTGACTGTGGGGCCTGTACTTTCTCCATTTTGTGGCGCTGCCATCTTTAAAATGCATCTTAAAGCACTCATTTGAATGGAACCCTTTGAAAAGTCTTGGCCAGGAGTTAGGACAAGCATGCTAGCGGGCATGATTGATAGAGACCGCCAAGGTTGCTTGCACTCAGTTCTGTTCAGGTTTGATTGAATAGAAACAGGTGACTATTCTCTCTAACAAAGATGTGAGCTGTTATCGTCTAATCATAATCTAGATTCAGAACATATGGTCAGTTTCTATCAAGATTTGTGTGTTTTTAGGCTATGTAGATCTTGATATAATTCACAGCTGGCTTCTTACATTAAGCTTCCCCTTCCTTTAGAGTGTGTGTACATGTATGTGTACGTGTATCTAAGTGCGTGTGTGTGTGTGTGTGTGTGTGTGTGTGTGTTATATGCATGCTGCTTTCTATATTAAAAATAAAGCATCAGACCACCAAAATGTATGTTTAAGATGACTCTTGTTCCTTTTAGTTATTTGCTGACGGCACCTCCCAGACTCTACGGGACTGTAGAGAGTATAGAGATGCTCCAAAGCCAGCCAGTACTAGTTCTGCTGAGTGTTTGAATCTTTTCACAGCCTTGAGTTGATTGACAGTTTGTTGAAAGCTTCAGTTTGGCCATATGATAGTATTAACATCATGGAAACTGCTAAGTATTCAGGATCTTCCTCTTAGAAAGCCAAATGTTAGCATTTCCCATTACATCCCTGGAAACTTACTACCTAGTTCTTGATTTGAGACCAAACTAGATGGTGGCAAGACATTTTATCAAAGCCTGATGAAAAACCACCCACCATCAAAATATTAAATGATTCACATATGCTTTGGTTTATAGGATTTTTCACTTGTCTGATTTCCACCTTGTCATTTGGAGAGTAAGTTTCAGGGATTCTCTCCCCTGGCTCCTCACTTCTCTCCATGTAACATGCCATCTTAGGAGAAGTTTCTTAGCTGAAATACACTAGCTGATGTTTCCAACAGAGAAAGCTCCTTCCCACCTGTTGAAGGCCTGGCCTCTAAGTTGACATCTTGTTTACCTTCTCTGGAAGCTCTGGGAATCCAGGCCTTGAAATGCAGATTCCAGCAGGAAGTAGGATGGGAGAAAGCCAATGGTAGTCTGCAAGTGATGCTTGTGTTCCCATGACAACCAGAAAGAGCAAAAGGACGAGTTCTGCCTTTCTTCCCCTTATCTTTATCATCCCAAGGAAATGAAACCCTTAGCTTGATCTAGTTTCCTGAACTTTTCTGGAGAGAAACAATTCAGTAATTAAATTCAACAATGTTTTCTGAGTGCCTGTTGTATGCACAATGCGTTAAGGCATAAAAAGGAGATTTTGAAGCTTGTAATTAAATATTGAAGCTAAAGCAAGTACTTAACACTCAAGGGTAATTCTGAGAAAAAAGCTTAATTGAAATTTAATAAATTAATTAAAATTAAATTTGTATGTAACAGATATGAGTTGTAGCATCCTACATGTCAATTATCTTTTCTCTTTTTGATCCAACTTAAATAATTATGTGCATTGGTCTGTAAAGTACTGATTGAGGTATATCAATGGGTACAGATATGATTTAGAAACAGTTCCTTTTTTTAAAGTGTGTGTGTGTGTGTGTGTGTGTGTGTGTGTAATGAAAGTCAAAACAGTCACAAATACTTTTAATGAAAATGGCTTTTTTTGCAAAGAATTCTCTGAGACTCTGTAGAAAGTAGAGCTTAATCTTCAAAGAAAAAACTTTTAAAGAAAGAAATGGCATTTGGGGTTGGTCCTTAACAAGAAATAAAATGTTGAGAGGTGAACATGAGCACTTCTAGGGCAGAGGCCAGGCTGGAGCACTGGCCAGACAGGTGTGCATTAGGCAAGCCGTGGACATCAGAGTAGGATGTGGATGCTCTGCCATGTTCCAGATCCTGTCTCAGAACACTTATGGTTAATGAGAAATGTTCCCCAAATTCAGCTTGATACCAGAAGAAGATGGTGGCCACATGAGCATTCTAATAAAGTAATTGGCAAGGTACAGCTTTGGAATAAACTTACAGGCAGAGGATAATAATTTTTTAGAAACTATCTATATAGGTCAGACTCTGTTGTAACCAACTATTTTACATACATTAACTCACTTCATCTTCTTAATGGACCTATGAGGCAAAATTGGTTGGTTATCATCTCCATTTTAAAGATGAAGAAGATACTGAGGCCATGAACATGAAAGTGATTTCCCCAAGATTGCCTAATTGGCAGTAGCGGAACAAGGATTCAAATCTGGTGTCACATTGTCAGTCTGTACCTGTCAAGTGAGCTGGATTGGTAGGCAGGAGTGAGGCGGAAGCCAGGTGGGTGGACACAGTGTTTTGAGGAGTGGAATTAGCACATGGAATGGTGTGGGGAAGAATCAGGAGGGCATCTGGACACCGGAGAGGATTTTCATCAGGCTGACTTTGACTTGGACATAGGAATGTCATTGAGAAGATGCCTCTATTTTAAAGAAGTTACTGAGTTTTCCCCTTTGACCTCTTTCCTTTAATGCTGACAGACATTCTACATGGCATCTCATGTGTCTCACATCTCTGGAAACAGCTGTCCATGAGGTCTGAGGTCCAGTGCAGGTGTTTAGCATTTTCTCAGTTCTGCAGTTCCTTGTGAATAATCATGAATAATCGAATGGCATTTGAAACAATTGATCCTTTATGACTAAAGCACTTGACCTCAGCCCTTATGGAATTTACAGTTCGGAGGTTGTTCAGCCTAACCATGGCAGCATCCCTAACCCCACCCCCGTAGCTCCCCACTACTGTGGGGTATCTTTCCATAGCTGTGAATATGTGTTGCTCTGACTGGTTGAGAAATACAGCCATTTGGCCTATGGCAAGTCAGGTTACAGCTAGGCAGGAAATTGAAGAAAGAGACAGGAAGAAGAAAGGCAAAGAAGAGAGATGCCAGCCTGCTGCCCAAGGAACAACAGGCCAGCAGACCGGTAGGCCATAGAACACGTGGCAAAACATAGATTAATAGAAATGGGTTAATTTAAGATATAAGAGCTAGTTAGCAAGAAGCCTGCCACTTGCCATGCAACTGGTAATTAATATAAGCCTCTGAGCAACTATTTTGGGGACCGGAAAAACCTTCCAACTACACCCCCCAAGCATGGAAAGATGGTTACCCAGGGAAACATAGGAACACCAACAGTTTACAACCAGGAATTTAGCTGTTCCATAGACGTGTGACTATGTGTGTGTGTGTGTGTGTGTGTGTGTGTGTGTGTGTGTGTGTGTGTGTGTGTGTGTGTATGTGTGTGTGTGTGTGCCTGCCAGTGGAGATGAGTGTAAATAATCTCACAGATGAGAGAGAAAGAAAATCTTCATAGAGACTCAGTAGTTTCTGAAGATTTTTGAAATGTACTTTAGATCAACAAAGGAAAATCCCCCATGGCCTTTAACTTAGGAGAGTTGCCTTAGCTTCTCTAGCCCATAAAATATTTTCATTCAACCATAATGCAGAATTGGGACAAGATTATTATGGCAGTGATTGTCACATTACCTTCTCTGTGGAGGTGAGAACAAGGAGAACACCAGCCTTCCTAGAAGAGTCATTTCAATGGCCCTTTGAATAGCACATTCTTAAAAATGCTAGTCATGGTCACGGTTTGTGGCTTGACTGTTTCATAATGTAGAAAAATCATATTCTGAGAGAAACAAAAAAGTATCTTGCCTGTGGTTCTGTTTTGAATGGTAACATTGAATTAAAGCTATCCAAGGACATTAAATTTGGAGGTTGGGGGACATTGTGTGGTGTATGTTGACTGGATGACTAAACACTCAATATAACATCAATCTATAATTTGTATGACTACAAATATTATTGGCATCAATAATTCATGTTGTTGCTTTGTATTCAGTGGTTAACAGTGTCTTTGTCATTTTTTTATCAATCACGATGCCATTGCAATCTTGCTCATTGTGTTTAAAGAATACTCGGGGAAATGTTTCAATTGTGTGACTGGATGGTATATTGTATTTATTCATTTAGTCAGATGAGATGAAAGAGAGAGTGTTTAATATGCATGTCTGCAATGTACTAGAGCCTCTAAATTAATTACAGACAGTATTATTCCCTTTCATTCTCAGAAAAATTATAGGTTTTTTTTTTTTTTGCAAGTAACCAAAATGCTGCCATTTTGTACATTTAATTTCAGTTTCTTTGAAGACTTCTGAGAATGTAGCTGTTAATGGGAAACCTTTGGTAACTTAAATGGCTACCTTAAGTGAAAGTTGAGTTACTCTGAAGTGGAATACAAAGTAGGTCTCCTATGCATGGCTGCATGGCGGAGCTGCTTTCACAGAGTGTCAGTTGCTGTGACACACCCTTGCTTCCGAGTCTGCAGCATTCCGTGTAGTGCCCATGCTTTTGGCTTTGGAAGAACTTCTGGAGCTGCCAACATTTGCTTCAATGGCTTCCTCCATCTTCTTCTCTTTCTTACTTCCTGGATCTTTAATGCATCCAGTGTCTTCTCTGGCCACTCCACAACCAATGGCCACTTGTAATAACCACCTTCTTATATCAGTTTCTCCCCCAAAGAAACCGCAGGTCCTTCCCACAGCTGGCGTCTGCTTGAGGTTAGATCTTATGGGATAATGCAAGCAATCTGTCCAGAGGTGTGCATGACTGGTGTCTAAGACAACCAGAGCCTAAGCAGTTAATGAAATAAAAAACAGATTTTATTCAGCACAGTTGTACTGGGTAGAAAGAGACCTCCGGGATGAACTGGGCTCAGTGTTGAACACAACAAAATGGGAAGATTTCTAATTGAAGAGCAGAGGTGGGGTTAGGTCAGACGATGTAAGCTTCTTGTTAAGTTGCTAGAGAGGATTCCTGCTGAAGGCAGCAGTAGTCAGATGTTCCCTGGAGGATAGCAGAGGAGGAAGAGGGTCCTCAGATAATAAGTGTAAAGGATTCTACCTAGACAAATTTGGTAGGACTCATGCTAGTTTTGTGGTACAAAGACAGACGTGCAAATCAAGAGTGGAGACTTAGATGGAAAGAGAATTGAGGACCTATCTGCAGTTTAGTCAAGGAGAAGAGCTCACTAGCAAGCAGGATCTTTCTAAGGGAGGAGGTGCAGTTTAAATGTGGGAAAATCAATTCCAAATGGAGTTCATGCCATGGATGGTTTTCTGGGAGGACCAGGATGCAGGCCTGCTCTGGCGCTGTGGAAGAAGAGGGTTGCTGAAGACTGGGCCCATCACTGAGAGTGAGACCGGGCAGGGATGGATGTGAAGCTAGTGTTTGTATCCTGGAGAACCCTCCCTGCCCAGTAGTCTGACATAAACAGTGGGAGCTTAGCACACATGCCACACGTGTTTCTTACACGTTTCCCATCTGTGTTTGCTTTTCACACCAGAGGTTTTTGCAACCCCAGGTATGTAGATGCATAAAATAGTCAATCAATCATAAAGAACCTCATTTTAAAACAATTTTGTGATATGGATATAATGTTACCACTTATTAGTGATTAAAGAAACTTGGCGTATTAATGAGATGGATGGGTATATTTATTTTTACACAAAGAATTAAATCATAGCTGAATTGTGGAGCATCTTCAGTTTTTTTCAGAGTTGACTAATATGTTGATGTGGGGGGGGGTGTTTGTAGAGACGTGTGTGTGTGTGTGTGTGTGTGTGTGTGTGTAAAGGTACGTTTGCATGTGTGAGCACACGTGGAAGCCAAAGGCCAACCCTGGCTGTTATCCCTGATCATTCTCTGTCTTAGGTTTGAGTCTCATCCACTCAGCTAGGCTAGCCAACCAATGCGCTTGTCCTACCAGCTCCTCCAACTAGGGTTACAAATGTGCACTACCACTGCGCCCTGCTCTTATGTGGGTGCTGGGGATCTGAATTCAGGTCCTCATGCTTGTGAAGCAGGCACTTTATTGAGTCTACCATCTTCCCAAAACTGATATTTTGATTTTTAATTATAAATGCTGAGACTGCTGCTTCACATAAATACGCAGGAAAAAATGACCAAAGTGTGTTTAGGGCCATTTCAGAAACTGTTGGACATTCTGTCCCAATCTCAGGCAAATTCATTTAGTAATTCTTCATAATACTTGTCAGAAGTTCAAATGGTATTTTTTTAAGTCAACCAGTCTAACTTAATATAATCCAAAGATACATAAATTTGATACTTACATGTTGAAGAGGAGTATTAGGAAAATATTAAATCTTTTTTTTCTATAATTAAACTGTCATGTCTGTAGAAGAGCAGAAAACTTATATACACAGTGAAATTCATATCATTCCATACTCTCAAATCTGTTCTGAGGTATTCCAGGCAGAATTTGAGTCACGTGGTGTGATGGCTTGTCTGGTGTGAAGGGAATGTGCTGTGTATTCAGGACCAAGGCTGTAGTGAAGTCACACGATGTAACATGGGCAAACACTTCTGGAATCACCTTGGATGTGTTACCTGTTTGAATTTAAAATGACTTTTAGTGACTGAGCATTCAGAAACCTTTTACTATTTCCAAGTTTGTGTGTCCCCTCTTTATCAGCTCAGCAACCCTGGATGGGGTTTTGAGGCACGGTTTGTGGAATTAAGTGTTAGATAAATGAATGGGGTTCACAAATGAGGAATATGACACAGATGAGGAATATGACAGGAGACCTCTGCGCTGCTCCCTGTCTTGCTTTATCTAATAAAAATTTACCTTTATTTATTCACCTTTATTTCTCACCCTATGGCAAGGTTATGGTCATGGGTGATCCACAGTCCTTTTATCATGGAGGATGCTATAATTTTTCCAAATGACTATTAAGATAATGAGCATAAAGGCTTGCAGTCTATGGGATCAGAAATATGAGGACACAGCACTTTGCTCCATGGGTAGCTCATCATAGCAGTGAATTGCCTTGGCAGGAAGACTGAGCTCGTCAGCGAGTGAACCTGCAGCCCATGGAGAGACACACAAATCAGGGGTATCTGCATCCCAAGTCTGGCTCCGTTAGGCCTCAGCAATCTGCTCTGCTGAATTAAGTATGCTCCTTCCCTGGATCTTATTTCAATTTGGAAAGTGTTGGCCTGTGTCCCCTCAGAACCTGCTGAACCAGGCACTCTCCGGTACTGTATTGAACAAAGCTGGATGACGAGTGCCGCTCTGCACCAGACGCCTTGGCTGGGCATCTGAGAACCCCTTGGCACAGTGCTGCACGATGTCAGCTCTATACTTACCAGTGATTCATTCCACCCCATGGTGTGATTACTACTGTAAAACAAAGGTGGTTTGGTGAAACGAGACACGCTGAATAATTTTTAAATTCACGTTTTTATGAAAGTGTATCCCAATGCGTATAGCATGGATTCGATTCGTGTATTCTAATTTCCATCACTAGAAAAAAATTCAAGTACACCAAAAATGCCATTTCCTGTATCTAGGCTTCTCATTATATGAGAGGTGAGTAGAATGCAAAGGTTTTGGGGTTTGCACTGGCCCGGCTGTTCTGAACAGACTGAGTGAGAATAGTCCAATATGATGTTTAGGGTGAACAGAAGGAAGCCGATTTAACTGAAGCTGGAAGGATTTTCCAGCTGGGAAGACATTGGCTTCTGGTGTCTTTGCAAAGACCGGATGATGGGAATACTGCCGAGGCAGTCTATCATTTGTTCTCAGGTTCTTTTTCCAAACTTCTATTTGGTTTGCTTTGTGTGAAATGTCCTCTCTTTCCTTCTCAGGCCCAGTTCTCCTCATGCAAGTGTCCAGATTGTAAAATAGGCTTGGAGTGGACACTTGGCACATCTCCAAAGTGTGAGGGAGCAGGGCCGAGTTCTAGTCAGCAAAGGAGTGGTAATGAGGGTAGAGAGAGACCCGGAGAAGCATTTCAACTAAAGAAGAGCCCAGCCCCTTCTTGTGTGCCTAGGTGACAGAGTAAGGGCCACCTGCTTCAGACATTTCTGCCAATACTGAGAGGGGCTGGAAGGAAGGCGGTATGGGGAGGGGCTTATAGATCCTTCCTCTTTGTAGCCCAGGTTGTCTTGAAACTCTTCAATCCTCCTGCCTCAGCCTACTGAGTATTGGGATGCTTCACCAAACCAGACACCAGATTCTTGCTCTCTTTAATGCCCCTGAGTGTTAGACCCTAACACAGGCTTCCCCTTGCTGTTGTTGGCTTTACAAAGGGTGTAGTGGGGAGACAGAGCATATGTATACACTAATGACTCCGCCAGTGATCCTCAGGACTTGGTTTCTGCCTTTTTTCTATGTGCCAGGCAACCTTGTTTAAATTAATACTGGTCATTCCATCTTTGGTATCCTTCACAAACCTGAATTCCTGTATGAAGAGAATTTTAACCATGATTATCTCTCAGCCTTTAGCTCTTCTTGCTTATGTGCTTGTTGGCAACATCTATTTGAATCGCAAAGACTAAGAAAATGCATAAGGAATTGTCTTCCGTTTTTTGGCTTTGGAGATAAGGTCTCATGTAGCTCGGGCTGGTACTGAACTCATTATGTAGCTGGGGTCTGGATTGAAGATTGCCCAGCTTCTGTCTCATTGGTGCTGGGGCTGCAGATTTGTTCCACCATGCTTGGTTTGAATAGTGCTATCGATGAGACCCAGAGAGAAGTGTGTGCCAGGCAGGCATTCTTCCAACTAAACTATATTCCTAACCTCTAGTTTTTTTTCCACCTGGTTTGATGTCATTGTCTGCCAGAATGGATGGAGGTCTGAGACCACACAGACCTGTTACATCCTTAAAGACAAAATAATCAGCTTCTACAGTGGTCCTCTGTTCTGAGAAGTCAGAGGAAGTTTTGGAAATGAGCACTGGAGTTGCAAAGATAGCTCAGTTGGTGGACCGCTGCCCAGTTCAGATCCCCAGCATCCATGTAGAGAGCTAGAAGTGGTCCTGTCCATCTGGGACTCAGTAGTGATGGAGGGAGTAATGGAGATGGAAAATTGAGAAAGACATTCAACATTGACATCAGTTCTCCTTATATATGTGCATCTACATCATGCATGAGCACAAACATGCACGTGTGCATGCTCTCTCTCACACACACACATACACACACACACACTGAACATGTATCTTCTTTTAAAGATACTTTTCTTTTATGCATAGACGTGTTTTGTCTGCATGCATATATGTGCATCGTATACAGGCCTCAAACCAACTGAGGTCAGAAGAAAACATTGGATCTCCTGAAGCGGGAGTTACAGATGATTGTGAACTATCATGTAGGTGCTGGGAACAGAACCTGGGTCCTCTGCAAGAGCAACAAGTGCTCTTACCTATTGAGCCATGTCCCAACCCCAAAGGTTTTCATATTTTTATTTAAGGCGTATAAGTGTTTACTTGTATGTATGTGTATGAGCCACATGTGTGCAGTGCCCTTGGAGGCCAGAAGAGGGCATTGGATCCCTTGGAACTGGAGTTAGAAATGGTGTGAGCTGCCATATATGTGCTAGAAACAGAACCTGGGTACTCTGGAAATGCAGCAAGTTCTCTTAAACTGCTGAGCCATATCTCTCTAGCCTTTATTTATCTTCTAAAACAGAACATTATAAACTGAGAAGTTGCAGTCCACATTGTTCCATGCCATGTCCCTTTAGACTTTCTTCTATTGTTAGAAGTAGTCTCACTTTTTGATTCTTAAGTGACAAAGAGCTATGCCAGTTTTCCTGGGTGCTGTCATTCACCAGGTTCTCACCGGAAACACACTCCATGCGTCACATTCTGCTTTCTGTGTCTACATTTGGACAAGACTCAGGTTTGTTTTCCCATGATAAAAGTGCATATAAAAGAGCAGGAATCACTAATCTCTCTATAAATCCTTACTAGTGCCCATTCTGGGTACTATACCATGCCAAGTATTAATTGTCTTGTCCTCATGGGACCTCTGGTTGAGGCAAAGTAAGGAACCCTATTGTCTGTAGCTGACAGCCAACAGGAAGATAACCCTGTCACCACCCCCAAAATAGCTCTTCTTTGTCCTGGTAGAGGTCTGGAACATCAAAAATGACCTTGTAGAACATTCTACAGCTTTCTCAGGCCTGTGTTTCCATACTTCTTAAAGTTAGCCTATCTCGACTTGTTTCTGTGATCCCAATACAGTTGCTAAACTTCATCTTCATATGTTTCATGTGTCAGGGATTATGTCCTTTAAAATACACAGCTATAATTTAAACCACCTTCCTTTATCCATTCACGTCCTAGCAGAAGCTAGTCTGGGGAGATTCCTTCCAGACGGAGGCCACCAGAAAGCAGCAGCAGTCAGGAGCTGGCTCCTTCAGGCTAGATGAGAAGAGAGCTTCTGTAGACACTCTATGCTGTCTCCTAGTTTTTCCAAGTGCTGAGGAAAGACCACATTCCCCTTAGCCTGCCTCATGCAACCCGGCTCCGACTTTCTTCTCTCTGCGCCCAGCACCCTGCCTCTCACACATACTCCAGCCTGACTGGAACACTGGTTTCTCTTCTGTGGACCAGGCCTACCTCCACTCCCACCACATCTTCCTCAGGGAGACTTGGCCACCACCCCTCTGGCCCAGATTAGTCCCCGTGCCTTCCTTCCCTCGCTCAGGCTTTCCTCTAATACTAGGTCTTGCTGGACATACTGCAGTGCGCTTTTCCTTCTAAGCCATCCTCCCGGTTCTGTTCCCTTCCCAAGGGACACTTCCTACATCATTGCACTAGGCATTGCCTGCTAAATAGTGGGTGCTCCTTCAATACCCATTGAAGGTGTGAGGGTATAAATGGGTAGTTCCAAAAAGTTTAAAAGTAATTGAAATCCTTGTTCCATTGCTGACCTTTGAAGGCTCCAAAATATCCCTGTCAGTTAACAGAGCGGTGACTTAATTCCAAAAGTTAAGTTTGAAAACTTTAGGCCAACAAATCCCAATTCATATCCTATGAGCAATGATTCCCTAGTAAGTATCTGGTAACTCAGCAGGGATTTTATGTACACTATCACCAACATC
Organism: Peromyscus maniculatus bairdii; assembly: GCF_049852395.1. Classification (NCBI taxonomy): domain Eukaryota; kingdom Metazoa; phylum Chordata; class Mammalia; order Rodentia; family Cricetidae; genus Peromyscus; species Peromyscus maniculatus. Next base: position 12,038,498 of record NC_134857.1, on the reverse strand, counting down.
AGTGTTGCCTCTGCTACCTAAAACAGCCCTGAGACGGGCCTATTGAGAAACCCACAGCCCTTGAGATGGGAAGGGTCGTCGTGTATATATGTGCTAATGTTAGAGACTGGGCATGCCATGGTGACTTTTCACAGTGGCAGGGGTGATTAATAGCTGGAAGGCTTTCAGTTTGTCCTCAGGTAGGTCTCCTAGACTCTCAGAGTGCCTGAGGATGTTGTCAGCGAGACAACGTTCCAAGAGGATTTCTAGAGCTATTACTTTCCATTTCACTGACTGAGAGATAGTACAACCACCTTTAAGCCAATCATCTGCCAGAAGGCTGAGATCATCAGGCTAGGTCACCGTGTACTGCAGAAGTGGGAAGAGGGTCAGACCATCGAGGGCTTGCACCTGGGACAAGTGTGGTGCGCTCAAGAATGAAAGGAGAAGGATTCTTTGGTAATTACCTGAGTGCTTAGTAAGAGGTCTGGATTCCTTCACAGATCTCCATATCTACATCAGTGTAATTGTCTTAGCTGCAAGTCCGGCAGCATTAGGAAGAACTTCAAACTTAGAGATGGATGACTTTGCCTCTCACCTGTGGGTTCGGCACTGAAGTTACTTCCAGGCACTGATCTTCCATCTCCCAAAGTATTTTAAGGAGTCATGGAGGATTTTTTTGTTTTATTTGCGTACCTGGTAGAAGGAGGCAGCAGATTGAGACATAAAACACTAGCTTTTGTTCTTTCTGTCAATGTCCAGATGGAAGTGATGAGGAGTGAGTGACAGTCAAGTTCTCTTCAGAGAGGATGGGGGGGCGGTGGGTGGAGAAGACATGGAAAAGACAGACAGAAGTGCAATCTGATTCGGCTGCTCTATTAAAAGGTCAGTGAGATCAAACAGAGCTGGCAGTTTGTAAACAGAACTAAAGAAATGTGAACCCCAAGCTCAGCCACCGCTGCTGCTATCTGGTGGCTGATTGGCACACTGCTGAAAAATTCCCTGGAAAGACCTGTAGTGAATGAGCTGGACCCCAGCTCAGTCTTGGTCCCACTGACCACTGTTCCATTGACACTGTGGTTGTCTTAGCATTGAAAAGTAGTATTTATACTTGACTTCTGTTGTTCCTAGAGCAGATCTTGTTATCCAGAAATCAGCTCCATATCACCTCTCAGCATTTTCAACTGATACCAACAAAAAGCTTTGTATTCCCTTCCCACAGTCCACCCTGCTCCCATGTTTTTACCTGATAATCTTCTGACAACCATGTATCACCCTCTGGAATGATGACGACCTTCATTTGTTTGCTTAACATGTTTAAACTTCATTAAAAGAGAGGCCTTGCCTGCCCCAGCCAGTGGTCTAGCCCAATAGTTAAGACAGTCACCTATTAGATAGATGTTGATAGAGGGTGTGAGTCATACTTTAAACAAATAACACTGGAAGTTAAAATAGATTACCTTGGAATGTGACAGGGCCATCTGCCCTGATGCTGGCAAAGATGATACTCATTTATCCACTGATCCAACCAAGCAACACTTCTTCATTACTCATTGGGGTCTCCCCTTAGGGCTGAGGCTCCTTTCTGAAAGCCAGTTGACATTTGGTAAGGGAGAAAACATATAAATAAGCAAGTATTCAAATGTCAATATCAGGGTTTTATCATCCTAAGGACTGTAAAGGCAACCAATTCTTCCTGAAGAAAGACTTATATGTAGAATGTGAGTCTTAGGCTGGAATGGGAAAAATGGGTGACTTTTCCAGACCAGAAAAAACGGGGAGGAGCTGGAGAGAGCAATTCTGACTGGAAATTCATATGAACCAAGGTGTAAAGATATGACATGCAGGAAATGAAATTCCACAGGGAGAGATTCCATAATCAAGTGGTCGAAGAACAGCGAGCCTTTCACAGATCTCCATCTAGGGAGGGACCATGGGACCAAAGTTGAAGCTAGGACCAGGACAACAGTTCTGTGAAGGAGGAGATGTACATTACACTGAAGATTTTCACTTTTAATCCATAAACTATGAATAACTATTAGGAAACATTTAAAATAGTCAACATGACTAGCAGGGTTGTATTTTAGCGACATCATTAGTGAAGATACACTGATCACACAAATGTAGAGCTGGTATGATTCATGGCTTCTCACATACTGCTTGAGTCACGGCCATCGCTCAGCAACAGTGATGAAGATGTTATAGACATAGGAACTAAAGTTTTAGAGAAGACAAAAGTAGTGGTGATCACTAATGTGTGGGTTGAAAAACTTCAAATGGTTTTAACAGCATGGACACGCTATGAAGTACAGTGCCATGGCACTGGGAAGAATTTAGCACCCTGAAGTCTACTGAACTAGTTAAAAAATGGAAATAACTAGTGATCTGAAACCTGCCTGGCCTCACTCACCGTTACAGGGCAGTGAACAGCCTTGCATGGCCTCTGCCCCACATGAGGCCTGGGTTTGGGTCCTCAGAACTGCAGCAGGGACACTGACCACACTGGCCATACTTCAGCAGGGTAAACCAGAAGGAAATTTTGGGGCATGTGGTAGCCCCCACAGTTCACATGTGTCTTCTCACCTCAAGCAACTCAATTAGAAATTCCCTCACTGAATTCCTACAGGATAAGCTAATCTTGATAATTCTTCATTGACACTCCATAGTAGTCTAGATTGTGTCAAGTTGACAACTGTGTGTAACTGTCACTCTCAGGATCTGTTGGATATTCATATGTGTGTGTTAGTGTATCTGATGCAGAGAATCTCAAAAGAGACTGGACAAGTAGCCAGAGAATTCTAACGGACCTTTTTTTGTCACGGTGAGATATCTTCTGCTGAGATTTTGCTAACTAATAAGATTCATTTGTTTACTTTGAAATAGAATATTAGAGGACTACTGACTTTGGAGTGAGAACTTGTAACTTGTAAATTAGGTTCTTATGCTAAGTTGATCCAATTAAAAAAGACACTAGTGGTATCTGAGCCTCAGTTTCCTGTGCTAATGGGAGGTTGAACTGTCAGTGATTTTCCCCTGTCTTCTGTTGCTGAATAGGTTCTGAGTCTCTGAATAAAGTTAGAAATAATGATGGAACAGGCACTATTATGTGTGTCCTAAGAATGACTTGCTTCAGAGATGGTATTCTAGTTTCACTTCTGTAGCTGAGACAAAAAGCAACTTGTTAGAGAACATGTCTACTGAGCTTACAATTCCAGGTATAGCCTATCATAATAGTCACAATGGCGGGAGCTTGAAGCAGCCAGTCACAGACATGTTCAAGGGCAGTAGGGAATAATTGCATATGTGTTAACTTCTTATGCTCAGCTCTAATTCTCTTTTATACAGTATACAGCTTGGGACACACACACACACACACACACACACACACACACACACACACACACACACACACCTTTCTAGGGAATGGTGCCACCCACAGTAGACTGGTCTTATATCAATTAACTTAATTAAGACAATCTTCTCCACACACATGCCCACAGGCCAAACCAATGTAGATAGTCCCTCATGGAGACTCTCTTCCTGGGTGACACTGGGTTGTGTTGAGTTAACAGTTAAAGCAACCATCACAAATGAGATTCTTCTTGGAAATTTATCTGGCCCTTTATTACTTGCAGGAGATTTCAGGAGAAGCTCTGTTGGTTTTGAACACGGCCCTTGAGTAGACTGCATTTGCACTGATGTTGAATACTTCCAGTGGTTGTGCTGGTCTGCATGTAATGAGAAAGTGAAAGATTAATTTGCTTCGAAAAAACTGGGTCATGTAAAGAATGTGCACTTGTGTTTGTTTAGAATAACTAAGTTTCTGTCACTACCCCCCAAAGCAAAACCAAAAAACTTTTAGACAAAAATATCACAAGTAAGAAATGATTCTGTGACCGTCAATGGAGTTGGTGATTGAAGTAACATAAGGACGTGAGGGTGAGAAGGTTAACCTCTTGAGCAGCTGAGTGAAATATGCCTGCCACCATTCTGGATTCTCTATGTGAGCTTCGCAGTTCATAACTCTGAGGACCAAGCACAGAAGGGGATCTGAGGCTCACAGTGAACTAATATCCCAGGATCCCACAGCTTAGTAACTTCATAGAAACAAGGGAAGATGAAACAAGGTTTTCTGTTCCAGTGAAGCAATGTGCGACTGCAGACACAAGCCTGCAGCTAGACTTCCTGTGGACAGTGGGGCCTACAGTGTCCGTGAGAACAACCAGAATTTACCAATTACATGTCTGGTTCTCCACTGAACTGTCATCTCCTCAGAGATTAAGAGACTACCTGGTGGTGTAGGCTGGTGATCCTAGCTACTCAAGAAACGTGGTAAGGCCGTGTTTAATACTAAAAGGTGAAAAGGAGCCAGGCTCTAACTAGCTGGTATTTAAGCACACATGAGGCCCTAGGCTCAAAGATGCGGGCAGAGGCAGTTGACAGAAAGTTGTGAGCACTACTGTTCCACGGAACTTTAAAGTAAAATGACATATGTTTGCCTGCTCATCCCCCTGCCTCCACTGCTTCTCGTCATTGTTGGCTAGTTTAGAGGAGGGTTTGCGATCTAGGGAATTGTCTTACAAGGACTCTTGCTTCAATCTACCATTCTCTATATTTTTTCTCCTCCATGTTCCTTTTGTGTGTGCTATGCATATGTGTGTGGGTACATGTTCCTGTAGGTGCTCATGTCTATGTGGGCATACATGTGCATCAATGAGGATGATGAGGGTAACCTTTGTTCTCATTCCATCTTGGCTTAAAACAATTGTGTGTGTGTGTGTGTGTGTGTGTGTGTGTGTGTGTGTGTGTGTGCTTGCACAGGTGAGCATGTACACATGTGGAAGTCAGAAGACAACTTGTGAGAGTCTATTTTCTTCCTCCACCGTGTGGGTCCTGGGAGTCAAACTCAGGTCATCGGGCTTGGTGACAGTTGCTCTTACCTGCTGAGTCATCACTGATGCCACATTGTTTCCTAAGACAAGGCCTCTCACTGGCCTGGAGCTTGGCAATTAGGTTAGGCCGGCTGGTTAGTGGGCCTCAGGGACCTGCCTAACTTTGCCTTCCCAGCACTAGGCTTCTGAGAGAGCACCGCCATGTCTGACTTTTTTCTGTCGATTCTGGGGTCAAACTCAGACCCACATGCTTCTGCAGAAAGCATTTTAACAACTAGGCTATCTACCCAGATCCAGGGACGAAGGGGGACGAGGGCCATATCCAAGAGAAGGTCCCCACAGTGCCACACTGGTGAGAAGGTTGATGACCACTGCTGTGTCTGCTGCGGTCACCCACAGATTCCCGCCAGGACTCGGCACCGCAGAGCGGTGGGTTTGCATTAGATTCATACTGAAGAGGCTGTTCACGGGCTTGCAGGAGCACTGACACAGGCCTCCTGTGCCGGGGGCTTTGCTAAATGCTGCACACTCCAGAACAAAAGTGAACTGGTACTTCTTACTGTGACTCTGGCTCCACCCTCCCCAGAATGCTTTGCACGTGGCATGTATGAAAGCAGAAGGAAGGAAAGCAAGCAGAATCAATGTAAAGTATGACTCATCAGCTTTAAAGTAATCTATTCTTACTGGTCTTAGATTTTCATTAAACACATTATATAAAATAAACTCTCAATGTAGGAAAAGATTTGAAAATGAAGACACACAAGATTGCCACAAGTGTAGTTATTTGGTGAGAAGCTGTTAAGATTATCTTTCAACAGTTGCCTTTGGAAAAACACCCAATTTGACCCCACGGAATTTTGTAAAGCATTTACCCACTAAAGAAATGGAAGGAAGTTCTATTGAGTTTTCTAAATGGGCTATGTGAGCCCATTTGTTTAAACCAAACACAAAAGTGTCTTAGGTTTTAATGAATCTAACTGAAATTTTAGCTAAAAACAACTCATTGGAAACCAGATGGCACAGCTACCACTGTGAGCCAAGTTTAACTCTCTTGTTTTCTGAAGTGTGGATCCATTTAGCTCCACAGAACTCAGAGTACGAAGAGGCCATTAATTCTGGAGTCCCTGTTCCATAGTCTCTCTCCACCCACCTTGGCCAAAGCAATGGTTTGTCTTTTCTTGGAAAAAGTACCTGTGTGTGTGTGTGTGTGTGTGTCTGTGTCTGTGTCTGTCTGTCTGTCTGTCTGTCTCAGTGTCTCCCTGTCTCTTTCCGTGTGTGTGTGTGTGTGTGTGTGTGTGTGTGTGTGTGTGTCTGTCTGTCTGTCTGTCTGTCTGTCTGTCTCTATCTCAGTCTCTCTCTCTGTCTCTGTCTCTCTCCTGGTGTGTGTGTGTCTCTCAGTCTCTGTGTCATTCTCAGTCTCTCTTTCTCTGTCTCTATCTCTTCTTGTGTGTATGTGTGTGTCTGTCTCTGTTTCAGTCTCTCTCTGTCCCTTTCTCTTCCCATGTATCTGTCTATCTGCTTCTGTCTCTGTTATAGTCTCTCTCTCTCTTCCCGTGTGTGTGTGTGTGTGTGTGTGTGTGTGTGTGTGTGTGTGTGTGTGTGTATGTGTGTGTGTGTGTGTGTGTGTGTGTGTTGGTCAGGAAATGAACAAGTGGGGAGAGGGGATGTTATTTCATTTCTTTGAGCTTTTATTTTGTTGTAATTATGTGTGTGTGTGCGCGCGCGCGCATGCATGCGTGGATATACACTCACAGACGCCAGAAGGTGATAGCCAGTGTCTTCCTCGGTTGATCTTCATTTTACTTGTTGAGGTAGTCTGTCACTGAGCCTGAAGCTCACCAGTTCTCCAGACTGCCTGGCCAATCAGCCCCCGGGGTCCACCTGTCCCCACCTGTCAGATAAAGAATTATAGGCACATGCCACTGCATCTGGGTTTTTATGTGGGTGCTGGGGACTTGAACTTATGCTTGAGCAGCAAGCACTTTGTCCACTGAGTTATCTCCCCAGACCTTCCTTGTGCTTTTAACTATTGAAGAATACATTGTTGAATAGTTCTCATTAGAGCTTGCTAAGGCTCATTTGATCAAGAGCATCAGGAAAGATATGATAATTACTGTAACAATTTCTTGAATAGGAGAATGATTTGCCTCAGTCTCTGAATATGGCACAGGCAAGTACAAACTTAGAGAAAAGGACAGCATAGCATCAGTAGAAACAAGGGTAGGAAGGCGGACCCTGGACTGAATTATTGCTGGAGACAGACCAAGCTGATAAGACACCAAGTAGAGAAGACTGAGGATGAGAAACCTGGTAAGCCATGGAGGAGGGTCGGATACCCAGAATGAAGAGTTCTGCTGGAGCGAAGAGTGGAGTTCTTGTGCTAAAACCAGACTGTATGAAAACGTGCACACGTGTGCTTGGGAAAGGGTTCTGAAGCCTGGCTGCTCCTGACCAAGCAAAGAACCTTTGTCACACCTTCCTACTCGATGGTGTAAGAAACCAAGCTATGTGCTTTAGTTAGGGAGGACAAGAAGAAAGAGAAAAGGCCATCAAAAACGCAAAGCAAGTCATGCCTGGATTAGATCTCTAGAAGAGCTTTGGGTGAAGGCCAAGGACATCACAAAGAATTGGGAGTCCAGTGCCAAGGTTCCAGGCAATAGTAAAAGTGCAGGGCTAGCCGGGCGGTGGTGGCGCACGCCTTTAATCCCAGCACTTGGGAGGCAGAGCCAGGTGGATCTCTGTGAGTTCGAGGCGAGCCTGGACTACCAAGTGAGTCCCAGGAGAGGCGCAAAGCTACACAGAGAAACCCTGTCTCGAAAAACCAAAAAAAAAAAAAAAAAAAAAAAAAAGTGCAGGGCTTACACCCATACACAGTGAGTGTGTTTCCTTTGTGTGCAGTGCTGTGCAGTTTCTCCCTCTGTTTTCATGAATTTATCAGCCTTGGCTAGGAAGTGTATGAGGTAACTTGTTTCTCTGCCCTTCGGGTCCCGAGTCTTTTCCTTCCACGCGTGGGGCAGTGGAACTAACCGTAAGGCACACGAATGTTTTCAGCCTCCTTTGCCCAGTGCTTTGGGATTGCGCCCTCTTCAGAGCTTTGATGAGGCTAGACTCCTTGGCTGGCAGGGTCATCTTCTAAGCCACCGGGTAGTGATGTCAAACTCTCAGTTAAAAACTGCCAGTTCATCCTGAAACCTGAACCTTATCCCATCACCCATGAGAGCTTCCTCAGATGACTGAATTCTCAGAGAGGAGAAAGGTTATGCTTAAACATTAGAGCTGTCCTTGAAATTCGGTGTCAGACCTCTGCCTGAATGAAACAACTAGCTCTAATAGTGATTCCCCAGGCTCCTCCTCCTCCTCCTCCTCCTCCTCCTCCTCCTCCTCCTCCTCCTCCTCCTCCTCCTTCTTCTCTCTCTCTCTCTCTCTCTCTCTCTCTCTCTCTCTCTCTCTCTCTCACACACACACACACACACACACAAACACACACACAGTTCTGTATAAGCACATGGCTATTGACTTTGAGGAATATAAGCTGTGCATATATGATCACCAACATAGATTACCATGACATATTCTAAAGGAGAAATCAAGCTCAAATGACAAGTTTTTGTCAGTGTGCACATGTGTGCTGTGTATGTGTTTAATAGCAAGAGTGAGTCACAAGCTCCTAAGACATCTAATGAGAAAACAGAGATAATTATTAACTGACAATAAGATTAAGATTGTTACATTGATGTTTTACCTGAAGCCTTACCATGAAGATAGACAAGTCTCCCAAGAAGATCAAGTGAACAGAAAGAGAAATCATGAGAACCACGCTGAATGGGCAGAAGCCATGTCTAGGCATGGATTTCCTAGAAAAAAAAAAAAAAAAAAAGGAAGAGAAACCATAAATGGGCCTGACTTGGAAGAGGTTCCTTCAGAGTCTGTTGTAACTTGGCATTTGGCTGACCGCAGCCAAGAGAAGCCTGGATTCGACTTGCCTTCAATGGGATCATAGATGGCGTGGGCAGTTGCTATAAGTTGTTACTTTGAATACAGGTTTGCTATTGGCTCAACTTTCCTCGATGGACAGGGGACTTTGGAAATAGGTGAGGGAATTAGAAAACAACTGGAGGGCTGAACAGATGAGTCACCTTCCTGTCTCCTAGGCCTTTATAATTGGCATTTCCTCTCTGACAGTTGTTTCTGTCAGTAGGAAAATCATTCCAGCCGGAGTGGGTCTTTAAGGATTCCTTATCTATTGGTTCTGAAGGTTTTTGAATTGTTAATTCTTTTTTTTTTGTTTCTCCACAGCAGTGGGAGTTCTCAATGAAATATTAATCATAAAGATTTTTAAAAATCATTTCTAGTTGCCCAAAGACACTAAGAGTTAGAGCCACAAAGCCTTGGTTCAGTTATATGTTACTGCCCATGTGTCTTCCTGGAGACAACACATATGCTTTTCATTTTGCTGCCATAATTCTTCATGAGATTGCAGTGTATCAGTCATGGCTGTGATGAAGAAATGAAGACAGCGGAGAAAGAAAGCACTTGGAATGTAAGCACGAGGTGATGTGTTTGTCTGAGGTGACCAGGGGCAATCTGCACAGGAACCAAAAGAGGCTCCCTTACCATGGGAATCAGATTCATCAGCAACAAAACCAAAACTTCCATCACTCGGGATTCAGAGATGTTTGGGTAAGCTGGACCAGTGCAGCAGTGTAGAGATGGCGCTTCATCTTCCCTGCGCGTGTGATGCGACCAGCCGGGGCTGGGATGAAGGATTAGCAATGCCTGAACTTGATGGAGCCCCATCAGCTGCAGCTTGACCGATGGCAAAGACGAAGGAGTAGTTAATGCCCCCAGAGAAGGTGCCCCGGGCATGTGCCTTCCCTAGAGATTATCAGCTATTGAAGACCTTAGCTTGACGTCCTGTAAAAGGAATTGGTCCTGGAGTATCTGACATGTCCACCATGCCTCTGCTGCCATCTGAATGTTCTTCTCCATTCCAAGGAGCTTGAGCAAGGACAAATTGTTGTGAAGAATATAAACACAATTTAACATAGAGATACTGTGATCAGGATAGTTAACCTTTCCATAAAGATCTGTCATACAGATGCTTTCCCAAGTCCTATCAGGGAAGAGAGGTGTTATCATTCTCAAACAGGGGCACTAAGGTGGTTCAGGTGCCAATGGTTTGCGAAGGGTAGACCTTGGAGTATTTTTTAATTGTATGTGTGGGTGTGACTCTATGCATGTGACTGCACATGTGTACACACGTGCGTTCGTATGTGTGCGTGTGTATGCATGTGTGTGTGTGTGTGTACATGTGTGTGTGCATGTGTGTGTGTGTGAGCCCCGTCTCCACTGCTCTAGCTCTGGCATTTTCGTGTGAGTGCTAGGGATACATACTCATGTCCTTCCGCTGGCTTGACAGACAGTGGACTGCCTAAGCTGTCTCTCCAGCCCGAATTAACCTCTTTCTGGATTGTGCTTCCTCCTCTTGTTTTGTTTCTCAGTTAGATAGAATTTCTCTGGGCCCTGGGCATGAATGGTGGAGCCATTTGTTGAATATCTGTCAGTGTAAGAGTGTCTAATAGCTTTTGCTGTCCTTATGCATACTGAATCCAGCAGAGGCAGAGTCAACACTCGAGGGGAAACAAGTCTCAGGCAGGCCCTAAACAACAGCCATGCCCCCAACACGCGAGGGCATGAGCTCTGGACACAGAGCAGGTGAGGGCATGAGCTCTGGACACAGAGCAGGTGAGAGCATGAGCTCTGGACACAGAGCAGGCGAGGTGTGAGCACTGGACACACTTTGCTTTTGCCTCATTGGGAACTTCAATTCTCTTCTTTTCTCTTCTGTGTCAAGATCTGTAAACATGTCTTACTGGCTCTCTGGACACTTGTATAATTCTATGCTACTACCCTTCTGTTAGTTCCCCCTGGGACCAGACTCCGCCCTGTGCCACCAGTGATCCCAAGAAATAGGACAAATCTCACAGCCGTAGAGGCCTTAAAAAGTGCTCAGAACTCTTTTTGTGACTTTTTAGGCCCCTGGCCTGCCCCCAAAAGCTCTGGAATGCTGAATGACAGCCATAATATCTGAAAATGGGAACTAAAAGCTTCAGCTTTGCTGAGGCAGGAGTGATGTCCCAATCTGTAAAATGCTTCCCGCCTGAGCATCAGGACCCAAGTTTGGATCCCAGCACCCAGGCACAGTGATTCGGGCTAGAGAAACTGAGAAAAGTGGATCCCTGGACTTGGATCCCACCGTGCCTGGCTGAACCAGTGAGTTCCACATTCAGTGTCAAAAAATGAGGGAGAGAAATGAAGAAAACTAACATTGGCCTCTGGCCTGCACATGCACCCACATGTTTGCACACCCATGTACACATACCCCCCACACACATACATGCATACATACAACACAGATACAAGTTTTGTTCCTTTGAGCATATGGTATCAAATACTCTTTTGTCAAGACTTAAACCCTTCAGCTTGAACTTGTGCTATCTCCAATGCATTAGACCAAACCATGCTTAGTCTCTACCCCTTTTTAAGTAGTGGTATGGTGGGTAGATGCCTCAGAAAGAGGTGGGGCTGGAGAGCATCTCCTCCAGATGCAGTTTGTGGGGCTTATTTTGCAGGTAACAACAGCTGCTAAGAATTCAGGGGAGCAGAGTATCCTCCCCATCTGCAGGCTCTGGCTCTCACATGCCTGGCCCTTCTCTTCTTCGATGTCCCTGAGCCTTAGAGAAGGGGGTATTGATAACTGATGTCCCATTTGGGACTGAGTGATCACTCAGCTTCTCATTCTCAGCGCTTCAACCATTATGGGTCTGCACACTGACTTCTGTTAAAGACAATTAAAAAAAAGAAATATAAAAGGAATATAATCTGCTGCTTTTTTGAGCATTGTCTAGAAACAGATAATGAAAAGCACATGATTCTTTTTGTTTTTATGCAAATGACGGAAGGCCCTCTAGTCACACTCTTTGTCCGACTGACTTACTCAGAAGTATTAGTGACTAAAATCAACGCCTGGCATTTTCAAATCTTTGAGATGCCATTTTAAACTTCGTTGTGTGTGTTTGCTTCTTTAAAGGAGTGAGCAGCTGGATTTGGTTTTGGTTGATAAGGGTACCCTTTGGGAAGGTTGATTTTAAAGAAAGAAAGAATGAAATTTATTATTCATATTTACCTTAGGGTCTTGGTAGCCCAGCCAGCTGAAAGTCCTTCACTATTATATTTGAGAAAACTTCTAGAAAGTACCTTCTCATTTCTTATATTATTAAAAGTAGATGTACAGGAAGGGAGTTAAATTTAGCCTCCCAACCCCCACCCTTTCTTCCTCTCCCTCCACCTCCCTTCTTCTCCTTCCCCTCCCTCCTTCTCTCTCCCCTCCCTCCCTCCTGCCCTCCCCTCCATTTTCTCCTTTTTGAGACTAGGTCTTACATTGTAGCCCAGGCTGGCCCCAAGCTCATTACCCTTGTGCCTGGGTGTCCTGAATGCTGGCTAGTCTTGCACAACCGCGCGGCACAGCTCTGTGCTCCACAACACAAAGCCCGTGGAATGACGGGAACACCCCGAGGCCTCATTACACTGTCTGTAGCGAGATTCAGCAGACAAATCAAACTCTAGAGAGGAAGAAAGTTGCTGCGCAAGGCACTTAAAATCAAACCTCAGGCTCACAGGCCGGGAGAGGGGATGCTGGAGGTCATGGTTTCCTTCTCTCAGGAGCTCCATTTACTTCACCAAACTCAACAGACCAGCTTCCTTCTACCCAGAGAAAACCGTGCACTGTAAAACATACAAGATGCCTCCATTCACCCCACACTCTTTAAATTTTCTAAAATACCCATTTTTTTCTTCCTTATTTGGTCAAATCCTAGCCAGTGTTCACACTCTGTAGAATTCAGATGGCATCCCAAGGACTGAATGAAGCCCCTGGCCCAACCCCCTTCCTGGCTCTAACAAAGTCCAGATTAGATACTTTCTCCTAAAAAGATGGAAGTAAACAATACCCTCTCACAGAAAAGGTGCGATTGTGACTGTCTGGAAAGTAGAACATTATTCTAATTTATCCCAGGGTGGTGGGGTGATGGTCAATGTCTTTCCTTCTCAATGGGGAGAGCCATGCAGAGCTGAGGTAGTTATCTGTCAGTGCAGACACCCCCATCTTGATTTCTCAGGAGACAGTTTCTTAATGCTGAAAGGGAAGATTTATGTCACCCTGGAGGAATGCAGTTCTCTTGATATTCTGTTTTTCGATCCACTCCACTCTGCCTCTCCCAGGCTCATTTGTAACCTTCCCTTAGAAGTAGTCCCCGTGGTTCCTGTTCTCAGGCTTAGGAGATTTAAGCAGAGGGAAGTTCTGAGTCCTAAGCAGCCGTTGGCTCAGTGCCCCCCACATGCCCAACACTAAGTTGCTCCCAACAGCTAGGACAAGGCACACACAGAAGCCTGGGTGGGACTCACAGTGACAGGTGGAGCAAGACTTTCCTTCCTTTCCCTCTTCGTTTTGGACAGAGAACTCCATCCACTTCTTTAAAAATGTTGTGGTGAGTGGGAGATTTTAAAAAGTTTTAAACAACTCTTTAGAAAGATTGCTGGGCAGCTAAGAGCACTTGCTGATAAGCAGAGGACAGGGTTGACTCCTCCTCCTCCGCTGCACCCACATCAGGCACCTCTGCTGTGGGATGGTCTATATGTCAAATCTGTTGCTCTGATTGGTCAATAAATAAAACACTGATTGGCCAGTGGCCAGGCAGGAAGTAGGTGGGACTAGGAGAGAGGAGAATTCTGGGAAGCAGAAGGCTGAGGCAGAGAGACACTGCCAGCCGCAGCCATGATCAGCAGCATGTGAAGACACCGGTAAGCCACCAGCCACGTGGCAAGGTATAGATTTATGGAAATGGACTAATTTAAGCTATAAGCACAGTTAGCAAGAAGCCTGCCACGGCCATACAGTTTGTAAGCAATATAAGTCTGTGTTTACTTGGTTGGGTCTGAGCGGCTGTGGGACTGGCGGGTGACAGAGATTTGTCCTGACTGTGGGCAAGGCAGGAAAACTCTAGCTACACACCTCACAACCTCTGGTAGCTCCAGCTCGAGGGGTCTGATGCCCTCTTCTGGCCTCCTGGGTACCAACATACATGTTCTTAAACAATAAAATAGTCATTGTTCCCATAGCCTACAAACTGGGTTCTGCCTTCTCTGGGTGACAAAATGCACAAGCCATGAAGTAGTAGCTGTTTGGTCTCTTATCATTTCAACTTTCCCCAGTGGATATATCTAACGATCCCCTCTCCCCCTCTATATTAGTTTAAAATGCTATCAGATGCAAAATATCAAAAATACCCTAACAGATGGGCCATGATTCGTTTTCAGTACTCAGAGGGATGTGAGGACAGCAGTTTCAAAATGACTTCAGCATCAATAGCGTTAGTGTCTAGAGACACAATCCACTTTGAATACAACCCTGAGTGAGTGGCCTCTGCTCTGCCCATGACCTTGGGCTCTACTACCCAAAAAAGGCGGTGCTTCTTGCCTTTGTACTGGACCTCTTAAAAGGAAAGGGGGAGGAGTCTGGAGGGCCTTTGCCTGCTTCCTGCTTCCTGGTGTGATCTAACGACCAGGTGGGTGTGCTCCTGGTCTGATCAGAGGATGACTTCAGCTGTTTACTGGGTTCTGTATTTGTGAGTGTATTTCCTCATTTCATACCCTACCCTAATAAATTCCCTAATACTCCTTAATCGGACTCCCGTGAATTCCTCGCCTTATACAACCCTGGTGGTTTTAAGTAAAACTGAATATATCGTTTATTTTATTAAGCATCATATAGGTTCTGTATAAAACTCAGGTGCGTGTATGTGTGTGCATGTGTGTGAGAGTGTGCCTGCTTTAGTGTGAGGAGACCGGACAACAACCTCAGGCTCTATTTTACTTTTGGAGACAGGGCTTCTGATTTCTAGGGTCCCCTGTGCCTGACTACTTTGGGAAACCAAGGCTACATACACTATCATTTACAAAGTTGACACTCAAAATCTATGCAATTGAATTATAAGAAAAAAGAATCCCATAACGCTTTAGGTCATTCCATAAATTTAGGTTGGGCCACTCTTGTAGCTCTCTTTGGCTGCATGCTGTCACATTGGCCACAGGCCACAGCTTGAACAAGTGTGGGTTAGATCTCAGAATTTTTCAGGGACTGAAGTTATTTAAGCCAAACTTCATGTCTTTATTTTATTTTATTTTTGTTTGTTTGTTTTCTTTTGTTTGAGACAGAGTTTTGCTATATAGCTCTGGTTGTCCTAGAACTCACTATGTGGATCATGCTGGGCTCCAATCGCAGAGATCCACCTGTCTCTGCCTCTAGTGTGCTAGCATTAAAAGTGTGTGCCACATGCCTGGTTCTGGCATGCTGGCATTAAAAGTGTGTGCCACATCCCTGGTTCTGGCGTGCTGGAATTAAAGCACTGTGCAGTATGTCCATCTCTAAACTTCATTTCTGCCAAGACCCATTTGGAGTCTCCAAGCCCATTCCAGTGAATGTTAGAGCAGGCACCAAGCTTCCACCAGTGAAGAGCTGGAAGGCAGATGGACAAGCTTTTCCTGAACCCAGCCAGAGGAGCTGGGACTAGGACGTTGGTCAGTAGTAACAGACAGAGGCACCCGGGCAAGGCCACGAGCCTGGCCCTTCTCACGGTGTGATTTGGTGACTGTACCTCGCTCTCTTCACATGTGGAATGGGGGTGGTCATGCTGCCTCCTTCACCTGGTGACTAAGTGGTGATCTGTGCAAATCTTGGCCTGGTAAGCGCAAATGCAGTTACAGTAAGCTGTTACCACGTTGGCGTGAGACAGGAAGTGTGGCTGGCGAGCACTGCTAAGGCGGCTTCAGCAGGTGAGATGATCCCACCCGGCAGATGCAGACCCTGTCTGCCTCGAGCATGAGTGAGATCAGTGTTGGGGGAATATCCATCTGTGACGATGGGTGAAGAGTGTGCTCCCCACAAGCACTGTAGATAAAGGGTGACACTAGCTGAATCACAGTACAGTTGGCATTTAAGAAAATTTAAATTATGTTTATGGGTGTTTTGTTTGTATATATGTCTTTGTACCATGTACTTTCCTGATGCCCATGGGGGTCAGAAAAGGGCGCCAGGTCCCCAGGGACTGGAGTTACAGACAGTTGTGACCCACCATGTGGATGCTGGGAAGGAACCTGTGTCTTCTGGAAGAGCAGCCAGTGACTGCTTTTAGCCAGCCACTGAGCCATCTCTCCCGCCTCTGCCTTTTTTTTTTAAGGAATTATTCCAGATGGAATTTTGCTGATGTCTACTGCCATTACTCCACTTGACTCTGTCTTTAAAGCTGTAATAGTCTAAGGGCTGCCCAGGACGGCAGAGCGGTACCCACTGCACACGAGGCCCCCGATTGCCATTTCCTCCTTGCCGCCACACCTCCTGCACCCTCCGGATGAGCAGCAGGTGTTCCGTCTCCTTTGGTAAAGGCGATGGAGGGCCTGGAAGGTACTCAATCAAAGGAAATGACAGCTCCATCTGCCACTGAAGGAATCTCATATTCTCGTTGGCATGCCGAGATGTACCTAGTATGGCTTTATCTTCCTAAATCACTTCGCCGGTGCCTTGGACTTGAAAGATAGTAGGACCTAGTAGAAAGAAATAATGGTAGACATGCCTTGTGGGTCTGGGTTTATGTTTATGGAGTAAAATGAGTTCTCACTATTTTTGTTGCTTTGCTGGCTAGCTAGTTGCCTTTAATGCAGATGTGATAAGGGAACACTATACAAAGATGCATCTTTAACAGAATTTTATAAGCTTCCACACTCGACGTAATAACCAGAATACTGAAAATAAAACTGTCACTTCTTCTCATATTATAAGTCAGATTTACAGTGTTCTCTCATTTATAACGTTGTCCTAGACTGAGAGCAAAATCACCATTTTATTATTTTGTATTTGAAGATTGAAATAAAAAGATACTAAATGAAGTGGTTTACTATCAAAAGATCACAAGATTGGACAGCCAGTGCCTACATCAGAGCCTTGACTTTGGCAGAATCTAGCTGGGGTTTTGAGGAAGCCACCTGCTCTTGGCTTGCTTATGAAATGATAAACATTGAACTATCTCTGCATGCATGTTGCTTAGGAGGACACTATTCTCTCATGGCTGCTACTTTGGACTTAGCAAGGCTGGGGTCCATTCTGCTTTGAGTTTGAATTGGAATAAATCTGAGCGCATAGCCTTTGATGCCTCTGGCTTCCATTCCACTCCCGCACACCTGCTCTTTGATCTTCAATAAGCCCTCTGGTCTCTTTTGTCAGCTTCTCGGGCTTCATGAAACTTTAATAACTTGTCTTTCCAGCCTTAGGCCTCGTGATTCTCCAGTTCAATCATTCTTCGCCAACGTGCACTGTCTGCCTCGTCCTTTATTCTCCCAGATCATCTTCCTTGCAGACCCTCTACTTAAGCACTATCCAGACGTCTGGCTTTTTCTGCACTTTAGCTGTCCGGCTCCACTCGGCACCAAGGATCGCCTGCATTTACCCATCAGCTGCTTCTCCTGGTCTCAGAGACACTCAGCTGGAGGCTTATCTCTCCTCATCCATTCCTGCTCTCTTTGTACTGTGCAGAGGGACGGAACCTCTTAGAAAAGTGACACCTTTGGGCTCCACCCACATGGACAGAGCTTTTTCTTGCCCACCGTGGTCTTTTCTTCTTCCACCGCTATCTTGGCACAAGTCTTTGCCCTCTGTGGTTGAGAAAGCTCTCCTTTTCCCATCTCTGGTATCTGCTGCCTGACTCTCTAGGCGCCTTCTTCCTCCGTTTCAGACCCTAACTTTTTTGATAGTCTCCAGATCGCAATGAAGGATACATAGCTACAGTCCTGGACTTGGCGGTGGCGGGGGTGGCAGGGGTGGTGAAGGTGTGGGGATGATGGTGACTCGGTGACCCTTCTAGATCCAAACTGATCCAGATTCCTATCTGAAGCCCTCCATATGTGCTCCTTAGCCTGTGCATTAGTGAGTGACTTTGCTCGTTCCTGGGATCAAGTGTCTGACAAGGAGGGAGCATCTTCGAAGGGCTTGGGCTTGTGTTGACATAGAGTTTAGCGGGTACAGTCCACAGTGTTAAGGAAGGCGTGGTGGTGGAAAAAGAGACAGTTGCTCATAGTGTCTCTGCAGTCAGGAAGCAGAGAGGACACAGACAGGAAGTGGAGCACGGCTATAAAACCTCAAGATCTGCTCATACTGACACCTCCTCCAGCAAAAGTCTCCTCCTATAGTCTCCATAATCTCCCACAGCAGCAGGACCAGCTGCAGAGCAAGTCTTCAAAGGCCGTGAGCCTATGGCAACATTTCATTCAAGTCCTCTGTCATTTGCGTCTCCAGCGTTAGCCCTCCTGCTCTCCATGTGTGTTGATCTCACAGCCTTACACAGACTCAACCCTTCCCTGGTCTACTGACAGTGGCGTCCCCAGGGCCTGACACATCCTTCCTTCCCTTTCCAAGAGCTAGTCTTCCTGACCATTTGGAACTAAATGAAAAGACCCATGTTTGTATCACTTTGTCCCTAGCCTCGTTGGCTGGTCCAGTTCCAAGGCATTAAAACTGTGGGCCTAGTTAACATGTGTGGGCCTCATTTCCCTCTCTGTAGAAGAAGGACATCAGGAACACTCAAGCTGCTTCATAGTTTTCTATGACGGGTTAATGTATGTATAATGTATTTGTATGTGCATGTATGTATGTGTATGCATATATAATGTACATGCATGCATGGGAATGTATGTGTAATGTATGCAGACATATGGGTAATGCATTGTATGTATGTGTATGCATGTGAAGTACTAAGAACATTGCCTGGCCTGCGGTTAGCCTTTAATCAATTTCATGGATTAGCTGTGATTACCATACCCAGCTTATTGCTCCCAGCCTCCTATTTTTCTGAAGTAATTAGAATCTGTCTTGTTTGAAGAAGACATACAGAGGCACATTTTATTTATATTTTGTACTATCCAAGTGTTCAGTGGCATCTCATTTATTATAGTTGGTGAGCCATCTTTGTTTCCATGGTAACCTCACAGAGTCACCTGCTTGTTGGACTTGGGAAGTTTGGGGCTCAGAGGATGGAGCAGAGAAGACTAGCCTGGCTCTGTCAACCTTTCTCCTGTGGCGTTTGTTCCTTCTTCCTTCCATCTGTCCCGCGTCCCCTACTCCAAGCAGTTTTCCCTCATCTGAATTTGTACAGTTCACGTATCTTCTTGGTCCTCTGTGCATCCAGTCTATTCCACCACCTGCTTCTGTCCGTCTTGTCCAATTGCACAGCTCTTCCTTTCCTTACCATTTCCATCAGGACATCGCTGTCGCTTACATTATAATATCCATGGCATTAAAAACCCGTGACGAAGAAAACCCAGGACTCTCATTTCCGTGAGGGAAAGAACTAGTAGTTACTCCTGCTTGCATTTGCACAGGATTTGGTAATTAGTGAATGCAGTTTGAACAGAGAGCAGGTGATCTAAGACACTTCTAGGCGGTGAGAATCTCCACACAGACTTTCATTTTTAACTTAACCTCTATTTCTCTTACACTTTAGATCAGTGTAACACTAAATAACCAGACATTGAGAGTTAAATTTAGTTGTAAAAATATCCTTAAAAAGAATTCTCAACTTTCCTTGTTGATCATAATGCTTTAGCAAACCACTTGTCAGAAATTTACATAAGAATATTAATTTTTTTAAATTATAGTTTAAATCTATTATGCCTCTAATTTTTAAATAAATGGGGCCAGCTGTTCCAGCAACATTCATAGATTTGATGGCTGTTACATGTTTTTACTCAGCCTATCCCCTGGGTTTTAACAGAAATCATTTCAGCTCAGTTTCACAGGATCTCCCCCACCCTACTCCATTCCACTTTGATGTAGGCTGTGGGATTTGTGTTAATTACGTACATTATTACCCAAGTGCAATGTTGAAGGGTCAAGTCCAGAGTCTCTGATTTATTGGGCTCCAATCCCTCCCTGCACAGGCTGCACCTTCAGGCACAATTCAAGTAGAAGACCCAACAGACTGAGTTACTGTGTCCATAGACTCCAATTAATTTTTCCAAGGCTGTATTTCTTATGAATATCTGGGATTAGAAATATGGAAAGAAATTATTTACAAATTATTGTCTGCATAATTAAATCCAAAGTATTCAGTAAATGCAAAGTTTAAACAAGCTTTTTAAAGTATCTTCTTTATGCATTTTAAAAATAATCTCACAATAATTTTAGAATTTTTGTTCAAAGTGGATAAAGCCCTATGACAGAGCCAGCGTTGACACCATGTTACGATTCAGTTGGCTTTTTTTTTTAAATCATGCACTCCATTATATAGAGTGTACCAATTATTACAGGGCAATAACAGTTCATTTCTGAAGCCAAAACACTGCTAATTTTCCTCTTCCCTCCTCCAGGCTAGGGGTAGATCCCAGGGCCTTGCACATGCTAGACAATCTCCCATTACAGGACATCCCCAGCCACTGTTTCATTACTTTTTATTTTGAGACAGAGCTCAGTGTGTTGCTGGCATACTGGTATTTGAGGTATGTTGTGAACTGCTGTAAATGCATTGTCAGGGTTAGACAACCACATGGAATTTATTATGGACAACGTAAATGAAATGTTGACTCGGTAAGGCGAGCCATAGGAACTTGCTTGATCTGGGCACTACTGTTTGTACTTGAATCTTGTAAAGGAAAAGGGCATAGCAAGCATTTCTGTTTCCCTTCTTTATGAAAGTTAAAAAGACTTGCTTATAGCTTTATTGGAAAATTGAAAAGAGATCAGAACTCCAAAAAGAATGTACGCATTTTCACTCCTTTGGCTCCTGTCTTCTAAAGATTTCTCATGCCTTCCCAATTTGTTTTCTGAAATGTTTTCTCCTTAAAGGGAGATTTTAGGATTGTAAAGGAAGTAGTATACTGTCTCTAAAAAGAATACTCTGGCCTTTAAAAGCAACATATACCACTTGCTAAGTATTTGTAAGTATTCATATGTGTAGAATGTCCCTCAATGTTTGATATGTGTATGTGCATATTATTATTGGCATTAAATTACTGCCCCTGGTTTGTGGCATCTAAGATAGTTTTGGGTTGTTTTGTTTGTTTTCATGACAAGTGTTTTCTTTAGGAGATTGGGAATGGTAGATGATCCTATTGATATTTCTTAAAGACCAGCAGTTCATTTGTATTACTTAAATGAGCATTGACTTTCTTTTCTTTTCTCCTGTGTGTGTGTGTGTGTGTGTGTGTGTGTGTGTGTGTGTGTGTGTGTGTGTATGTATGTATGTGCATGTGTGCTTGAGTGTGTCTGCATGTGTATAGAGGCTACAAGCCAATCTTAGGGGCTGTCCACCTTGGTCTTTTGAGGCAGTCCCTCCCTGGAACCTGGAACTCACCTGTTATGCTGGTGGTCAGCCAGCTCAGTGGTCTTCTGTGTCCTTCCTCAGCACCAGGATTGTGAGCACAGGGCGGAGGAGTCGAGAAAGGACCCCTGTGTTTCCTGTCTGGGACTTTCCCTGGTTGTGGCCTGAAAGGCTTCATCAGTAGCTGGCTTCATTGTTTCACACATTGCTTGACACTGTCAAGGAAGAGCTGCCTACAGCAAATTTCCCTGCTTCTCCTTAACCTGCCTCCCACTGCATCTGGCAAACGCATCGATTTATGATGTTCTGTTGTTTCCCGGTTATACCATGTTGATGCAGATCTTCCACATCGGGATCCATCATTGAGGGTGACCCAAATCTACTCTCCTGGGCTATGGTCACCCATGATTGAGTGAAAATGAACTATCTCCTATTTCCTTGGGGGGAAAAAGAAAGAAAAGGTTGTCAAATGTTCTTTCTGGTTCTAAAAGCACTCTCTTCCCTAATTGCTACCTGTAAGGCTTAAATGTCAGCTCCTGCTAGAAAGAATGTAATTTGGGGGTGTGGCCACCTCTGCTTCTATGCTTTTTAACTTTTCAATAGTCCATAACTTTTCAATATCCGTGTTGCTAACATTTAAATGAAATAATTATATATTTACATAAAGGAATCGTCCTGGATAGAAAATATATGTTAATTATGAAGCCTTTATTTTATTCCTTAAGCTTTGGAGAGGGTGTGAATAGAATCAAGAGGAAGACAGTCTTTCCTGTTTCCTTGCTGGGACACAAAGTGAGCTGTAAGGCTCCAGCCACGGCGGCAGATGCTTTCCTCCCAGGGTCTCAGTGTCCTTTCTTGATGACCATGCTTGCTCTACCTGGGTTACTATGCCTTTAAATAGGAGATTCGTGGTGTGTGTGTGTGTGTGTGTGTGTGTGTGTGTGTGTGTGTGTGTGTGTAAGAGACAGAGAGAGAGAGGGGGGAAGAGAAAGAGGGAGGGAGGGAGGCAGGGAGAGAGAGAGACAGAGAGACACAGAGAGAGACACAGAGAGAGACACACAGAGAGACACACACAGAGAGAGAGAGGTGTTTCCAGAGAATTCATGCCCCAACACATGGTGATCGAGTGGTCACACTTAGGCACTGAAATGCTTTTTAAGGTGTTGTCATGATCAAAACCCAAAGAAATCCCTGCCCTCCAGACACTTCTGTTAGAAAGCAAAAGATGCCTTATATAGGTAATAGATACATGTGATATATAATGAATGAGGTGACCCTGAGGCAAGGGGAAATGTTGGTAAGAATCTGGGGGGAGTTGAAATTTTCCTACAGTGTCCAGGGGAAGGATGTAACATGAATTGCTAAACAGTCTTATTAATTAAAAAAAAAACCCATAGCCAGATTTTGGGGTTAAAACCTGAGAGATCAGAGGAATAGGAAAAGCCATGTCAACCTCACCTTACCAGCCCTCAGTCTCCAAAGAGAGCTACCTCCTGTATACCCATGCCTATATGCCTTTCTGTTCTGCAATCTCACTTCCTCTCTCCACCCAGCTACATCATTTCCTGTCTGTCTGTACAGACCTCCAGACCTTTATGGTTAGTGCTGGGATTAAAGGTGTGTGCCACCACACCTGGCTCTGTTCCCAGTGTGGCCTTGAACTCAGAGATCCAGGTGGATCTCTGCATCCCGAATGCTGGGATTAAAGGCCTGAGCTACCACTGCCTGACTTCTATATTTACTACAGTAGCTGGCTTTTTCCTCTGATCCTCAGATAAGCTTTATTGGGGGACACAGATACAATGTCACCACAGAAGATTCTTGGTGACACTGGTACCCAGGGCATAGGCCTCAAGGCAACACAAGCAGGCACAGCAGAAGGAAGAGAAGTAATGGCTGTGACACATTTGATGAGATGGAAGGGGGAACAGGTTTGTGGTATGGTGCAAGGACTTGGGGACGCAGGACAGAGGCTAAAAGTGGTTCCCACAATGCACCAAAGCCCCTGGGATTTCCCTTTCACTTACCCAGGCACCCTACCAACTGCCTCCATACATATTAATTTAATCTTTACAGCAAATGAGTAAATCAATTTTTTTTATCTGTTTTACAAATGAGCCTATAACCAAAAGTAACTCTAGCTCCCCTAAATCACGTAAGGACATCTTGTATCCCCAATCCCTTCCTCTTAGGCACCATTCTGCTCTGTAAGACCTGCAAAGTTTAGACAACAGAGCTGTGATTGTCTCTTGCCCCATGTGAGAGGAAAAGGTGGCTGGAGAGTTAGTCATGTGCTCTCCCCCACTTCCCACCATACTTTGTCAGCGAACTTTAGGATGAAAATGTAGTCCAAAGAATTTCACTGGAGTCAGGGAAACCTCACTCTCTGGCAGAGGAAGCACCTAGCAGGGGAGTCATATTGCTGCTATATTTAGCTGTCAGTCAATGCATTTATTAACCTGTCAGCTGTCTCCCCATTCAGGCCAGCCCAGAGCTTGGGCTTGCCTTACTTATTAAAAAGAACCCTTGCTGGTCCTCAGGTTGTCCTCATATTTCACTCATGTTCCTTACCCCAAGACTTCAGTCCAATCTACTCCCAGAATTGTTGTCGTGTAAGAGAGGACACATCAATGAGGCGCTGTGTCCTTGTTTCCAGTGCCTAGCTTCCCAGGGGTGGGTGTGATTGCTCTCCAGTTGCTGTGGCCTCCCACTTTGAAAGAGTCATCTTCCATTCATAGCACAAGCTTTAGTTTTCTAGTCTCCATTTGGCTCTCACCTCCTAATGCACAGAATGGCATGAAGGTCAATGCTTAGAAGGCACGTAGCTCATGTGGTCTGTGCTGACACCCGAGGGTCGAGGCACATTTCAGCCCTTGTAGAAGTTTGGGTCTTCTGTTACTACCAGCCAAAGAATTGCAGAGCATAATCATTTTCTCTACACTCTGGAAGATGGACACATGGTTGCTACTGTTCTTTGAATAATTCAGAGAAATTTCAGTCCTTTAGTTTGTAAATATCTAAATGGTGGTAAAGTATGGTCACTGTTGTGAAATAATACTGCATATCTTGCCGGGCGGTGGTGGCGCACGCCTTTAATCCCAGCACTCGGGAGGCAGAGGCAGGCGGATCTTTGTGAGTTCGAGGCCAGCCTGGGCTACCAAGTGAGTTCCAGGAAAGGCACAAAGCTACACAGAGAAACCCTGTCTCGAAAAACCAAAAAAAAAAAAGAAAAAAACAACAACTGCATATCTTACTTTTGCTGAAAAGAACTGAGTCTGCATTTTTTTTATGGCAGGAAACCCCATGCAGCAATTGCAAGGTCAATACTCTTGCTTTGAAGAACTCACATTAAGAGAAGGCAGACACCTTCAGTCACATATATCTTTTTAGCTTGGGGTTTTATCATGATTTATATTTTGATCAAACATTAAATGTATTCTTTTTGAAAAATTATTTTATTTTTAGTTAAGTGTATGTCTGTATGAGGGTATTCCCACTTAAGTACAGATGCCTTCAGAGGCTAGAAGGGAGGCGGACCTAGGATCCCCTGGAATTGGAATGGGTGCTGGGAGCTGAACCCAGATCCTCTGCAAGAGTGATACACACTCTCAACTGCTGCCCCATTTCTCCAGACTCATTTCTTCTTCAAAGAAAATATACTGTAATGTATTCTTGCATCAAATTGTCAATTATTAAAATCCATAGACGTTTGAAATGATGAAAAATATACATGCACAAATTATGAAGATTTTTTTAATAACTCAGTATTTGGGAAAATTGAAAACAGGATAAAAATACCTTTAAAGGGTGAGTGAGTTAGGGTTTTTATTGCTCCTGATTAAACACTGTGACCTAAAACAACCTGGGGAGGAAAAGTTTATTTCTCTTACACTTCTACATCACAGTCCTTCGTCACTGAAGGAAGTCAAGGCAAGAACTGAGGCAGAGGCCCTGGAGGAACGCTGCTTGCTGGCCAGCTCCTCATGGCTTGCCTTCTTACATAACTGAGGACCACCTACCTAGGGATGGAGCCATATACAGTGAGCTGGGCCAGCCTTCGTCAGTTATCAATCAAGAAAGTGCCCCCAAAACTTGCCCAAAGGCCAATCTAGTGGAGACATTTTCTCAATTGGCGTTCCTTCTTCCCAGATGTCTCTAGCTTGTCTCAAGTTGACATAAAACTAGCTAGCACAAAGGAACATATTTTTCCAAAATTAATATCCTTAACACAAATTGTCCCTTTGTGTCCAAGCACCACAAGCCAAATTCTCTTTAGTCTTCATATTACATTATCATTAGCCATGTTTTAAAAAACTGGAATATGACATTCAATTAGGAGGCAATGAAGATCTTTTAAGTATACAGTTACACACAAAAATCAGAAGAAATTGGTCCCAGAGGTCATAGCACTGGGAATTAGTATTACCTGTGTCCTAAAGACCAAAGATATTTGGGATTTGAGAAGTACTGGCTCCATTTAAAAAAAAATAGTGTCTTCTATTACATTGTTCTGTGTCTCTAACTTTGTGTCAGAACCATGATGTTTTTGTTACTATAACTCTGTAGTACAACTTGAAATCAGGAACGATGGTAGTATCAGCATCATGCTTTTTGCTCAGGACTGCTTTGGGAATATAGGCTCTTTTGTTCTATATTAACTTAATTTTTTTCTATTTCTGCAGAGATTGTCATTGGAGTTTTGATGGGAGTGAGAAGGCTGAGAAAAGGGAGGGTGCAGGGAATATGTTCAACACACAATATATACTTGTACGAACATTGTAATAAAATTATCTGTGAGATGCTGCTGAACAAAGAAAGAACACTGCCATCCCGCCTGTCCTCTCCCCTGTCCACCACCCATGAGGTCCTTGAGGGAAGGACTTATCTGGTCATCTGTGCCACTGCTGGGCTTGCACATACTTCAATATTCACTGGGCTGCTACTGAATGTCAGACTCTAAAGACCAGATTCTTTCCTTGTCCCATTGACATTTAGGGCTCAGTAATTGTGTGTTGGACAAAGGAGAATATCTTTTACAATATGGAAGGCTTAACAGCATACCTGGCCCCTTCTCACTAGATGCCCATATTGACAGTCAGTCACAGCAATCAGAAGTCCAGACATGGTCACATATCCCCAGGGGTGAAATTGCCTTGCTGAAACCACATTTTAAAATGCCTGAGGTTGAGTCTAATTCTTAGGTATTTATTAGGGTAAAACATATGCTATTTTAAAGTCCCTCTCCTTTCTAGATGACTTGGATAGTATGTAAGTCCCCCCTCCTCTCTAGATGGTGTAGACAGTGTCTAAGTCCCCCCTCCTCTCTAGATGGCGTAGACAGTGTGTAGGTCCCCCCTCTCTAGATGGTGTAGACAGTGTGTAAGTCCCCCCCCTCTAGATGGTGTAGACAGTATGTAGGTCCCCCCCTCTCTAGATGGTGTAGACAGTATGTAGGTCCCCCCTCTCTAGATGGTGTAGACAGTGTGTAAGTCCCCCCTCTCTAGATGGTGTAGACAGTGTGTAGGTCCCTCCTCTCTAGATGGTGTAGACAGTGTGTAGGTCCCCCCTCTCTAGATGGTGTAGACAGTGTGTAAGTCCCCCCTCTCTAGATGGTGTAGACAGTGTGTAAGTCCCCCCTCCTCTCTAGATGGTGTAGACAGTGTGTAAGTCCCACCCTCTCTTGATGGTGTAGACAGTGTGTAAGTCCCCCCCTCTCTAGATGGCGTAGACAGTGTGTAAGTCCCCCCCTCTCTAGATGGTGTAGACAGTGTGTAGGTCCCCCCTCCTCTCTAGATGGTGTAGACAGTGTGTAGGTCCCCCCTCTCTAGATGGTGTAGACAGTGTGTAAGTCCCCCCCCCTCTAGATGGTGTAGACAGTATGTAGGTCCCCCCCTCTCTAGATGGTGTAGACAGTATGTAGGTCCCCCCTCTCTAGATGGTGTAGACAGTGTGTAAGTCCCCCCCCTCTCTAGATGGTGTAGACAGTGTGTAAGTCCCCCCTCCTCTCTAGATGGTGTAGACAGTGTGTAAGTCCCCCCCTCCTCTCTAGATGACATAGACAGTGTGTAAGTCCCCCCCCTCTCTAGATGGTGTAGACAGTGTGTAGGTCCCCCCTCTCTAGATGGTGTAGACAGTGTGTAAGTCCCCCCCTCTCTAGATGGTGTAGACAGTGTGTAAGTCCCCCCCCTCTCTAGATGGTGTAGACAGTGTGTAGGTCCCCCCTTTCTAGATGGTGTAGACAGTGTGTAAGTCCCCCCCTCTCTAGATGGTGTAGACAGTGTGTAAGTCCCCCCCTCCTCTCTAGATGACATAGACAGTGTGTAAGTCCCCCCCCTCTCTAGATGGTGTAGACAGTGTGTAGGTCCCCCCTCTCTAGATGGTGTAGACAGTGTGTAAGTCCCCCCCTCTCTAGATGGTGTAGACAGTGTGTAAGTCCCCCCCCTCTCTAGATGGTGTAGACAGTGTGTAGGTCCCCCCTCTCTAGATGGTGTAGACAGTGTGTAAGTCCCCCCCTCTCTAGATGGTGTAGACAGTGTGTAAGTCCCCCCTCTCTAGATGGTGTAGACAGTGTGTAAGTCCCCCCCTCCTCTCTAGATGGCGTAGACAGTGTGTAAGTCCCCCCCCCTCTAGATGGTGTAGACAGTGTGTAAGTCCCCCCCTCCTCTCTAGATGGCGTAGACAGTGTGTAAGTCCCCCCCCCTCTAGATGGTGTAGACAGTGTGTAAGTCCCCCCCTCCTCTCTAGATGGCGTAGACAGTGTGTAAGTCCCCCCCCTCTAGATGGTGTAGACAGTGTGTAGGTCCCCCCTCTCTAGATGGCGTGGACAGTGTGTAAGTCCCCCCTCCTCTCT
Organism: Peromyscus maniculatus bairdii; assembly: GCF_049852395.1. NCBI lineage: Eukaryota > Metazoa > Chordata > Mammalia > Rodentia > Cricetidae > Peromyscus > Peromyscus maniculatus. The sequence goes on along the minus strand of NC_134857.1, from coordinate 12,010,356 downwards.
AGATGGTGTAGACAGTATGTAAGTCCCCCCTCTCTAGATGGTGTAGACAGTGTGTAAGTTCCCCCCTCTCTAGACAGTATGTAGGTCCCTCCCCTCCTCTCTAGATGGTGTAGACAGTGTGTAATGATGCACACCTTCTTACAGAGGAGGCATTTGAGTAAGAGCCCTCACGACAGTCCTTTTCCCTCTTGCTTAGGAATCATTATGATTCCAGTAAATTGCTCACTAAATTTCATCTGTCGCCCTTGGTCCTGCTCAGATTGAGCTAAAGCCTGTTGAAATTGATTTTTGTGTCAGCTGTACAGCAGAGATTCAGTAAGGACCAGAGAGCTTCCCTTTCATTACTGTCTATTTTTTTCCTTCTGAATTACTTTAGATTTGGTGGGCCCTAATTATATTCCAGAGATTTCCTGGCTGACATTTCCTTTGTTTTAATGAAAACTTGTGGAGGTTTGAGGACATTGTGGGAGAAGGTTTATGCAGCAGCAGCCGTAAGAGTGTCAAGTGGGTCCCCATTTGTGCTCCTGGGTCGGGAACACTGCGGGCCCTTGTGGTCTGACCGCGCTGGGTGCACAGGGCTGCTCTTGCTGCCGCTGCTGCTGCCGCCGCTGCCGCTGCTGCTGCTGCCGCTGCCGCTGCGGGTGACTGAGACACACTGGGGGTGACTGAGACACACTGGGGGTGACTGAGACACACTGGCGGTGACTGAGACACACTGGCGGTGACTGAGACACACTGGGGGTGACTGAGACACACTGGGGGTGACTGAGACACACTGGGGGTGACTGAGACACACTGGGGGTGGACAGCTTCCTCCCAAAGCTCAGTGCTGTCCTCCCTAGCCCCTCTCCTATGCCTCGTGGTCACAACCAACCTCCCTCCCCCACACAAGGCTGTAAGCCGCTGACTGTAGGGGTCAGTGTGGGGTGGAAATGGCAAACCTGTGCAGGGCCAGGGAAGAAGACATCATGAGGGTCCTCAGTGAAGCCAGTGAGACGATGAACTGTAGCAATGGGGCTCGCTCAGGCCTCCAGGGCTCGCTCCTTCAGTTTGTTAGTTAACACTGAGAAGGAAAAACAAAAGCCAAACCTTCGTAGCAATCCTCCCACGCCTCGCTGCCTCCAAGGCAGGTCCTTCCCCTGCCAGCTCTCTGCTGTGGAGAGTGCCACCTCCAGCTTCTCCCAGGTGAAGCCCATGGTGGGTCACTGATATTTTTACTCATAGTGACGGAGGCAAAATACACAGTTCACTAAGCCTAGAAACGTTGCATTTCTTAGCATGATTTGGAACCTATCTTTTGTAAGAAGCTGTCCTCGGCTGGGGTAGAAGATTCCATGGACAAGGAGGAGCTTCTGTTCTGGGGTGTAGCGGCTGGGCTACCTTTAGGGCCAGAAGCATTTGGGCCCTAGGGACTTGGGAGAGAATGGTGTCCCTGTGTGTGTCTCACAGGCAGCTCATGTGTGTCCCTGTGCAGCTCATGTATGTCTCACAGGCAGCTCATGTGTGTCTCACAGGCAGCTCATGTGTGTCCCTGTGCAGCTCATGTGTGTCTCACAGGCAGCTCATGTGTGTCTCTCTCACAGGCAGCTCACATGTGTCTCACAGGCAGCTCATGTGTGTCTCATAGGCAGCTCATGTGTGTCCCTGTGCAGCTCATGTGTGTCTCACAGGCAGCTCATGTATGTCTCACAGGCAGCTCATGTGTGTCTCACAGGCAGCTCATGTGTGTCTCACAGGCAGCTCATGTGTGTCTCACAGGCAGCTCATGTGTGTCTCACAGGCTGAGCACTATAGACATTCTCTCTCTGCTGTTGACAGGTAACACCAAGAATTCTCTATCTCAGGGAATTTCTAGCTCTCTGTAATCACCATAGCCTGTTACCTGAGAACAACTTCTCAGACACTAATTTCACCAGGTGTCTACAGAATGTTCCATCAGACACAGCAGAAACCAAACCAACCACTGGAAGCCAGCAGCGGGGTCTGAACTTTTAAGTTTCTTTTTGAATTTTGAGATTAGAATTATATAATTTCCCCCTTCCCTTTCCTCCCTCCAAACCCTCTCATATATCCCTCCTTGCTCGCTTTCAAATTCATGGCCTCTTTTCTCATTAGTTGTTACACACATATGTGTACATACATATGTGCCCTTAAATAGAACCTGCTCGGTCTGTCTAATGCTACACGGATGGATGCTGGTTTCAAGGGCTGACTACTTGCTGCTGGAGAACCAGTTGCTGTACTCTTCTCTAGGGAGACTTTGTCTCCCATTCCCAGCATTCCTTAGTTGCCTCTACTTCTCTGTGTAGGGCTGATGTCTCATGGGCTTTCTCCCATTCAGTATTGTTGTGAACGTTTAGGTTTTAAGAATTAATATTTAACTGGTAGATATTTTAATATGAATTTTTCATTTTTAAATAACAACTCTTACATGCATTGGACAGCTTCTGTTTTCTGTGAGTTACCATGAGGTCTTTCTTTTCCATATTCCACAAAATTCCTCTTGGACAGAACTCGAGGTCCCCAATGCCATTTCTGTCCCCCAGGTGCCACTTTTTTTTTCTTTATTTATTATGTACACAGAAGAGGCTGAGTTCTCCCAGAGGGAGCAGAGGAGGATTACAGATGGGGGGCGCCATTTCATGGGTTGAATTAGACAGAGGCCAGGAAAGCTCTTGATTCTTTGCTCTTTGGGGGATGGGCAGGAGGTGACTGGGAGTGTGTTCTTGGCTTGAGGCCAGGGCACAGAGACGGGTTATGCTGCCCTCCGTTCTCCTCACCCCTCAGCTTGTCTGCCTTGTGGCTCCTGTCACTTCAGCTGGGCACACCATTCCTGAGCACAGACATTAGGCTCCCTGCCACAGAAACTGCATACATTAACCATTGTCTGCAAAAAAAAATCGTGACGGATTCGCCTCCCTTGAAGCATCCATTTTGATTTATAAACTGAGCCATGCTGGCAGCCACAAAAACTGAGATGTCCTAGTTTCCAACAAAGAGAAGGGAGGTAGTATCTTGTTTCCCACCAGGAGTCTATAAGAAAGCCTAGGCTCTCAGTGCGCCCAGCCCTGAATAGTCTTAAGCCTTGGAGAAGCTGGGCAGAGGATTGGTGGTGTGCGGTACTGAGGGAGAGGGCAGTCTCATAGTGGCAGTTCTGGGCCAGGGCTTTGTTGACTGTCCCACAGGCTGGGAACCATCAGGAGCCAGGTCATAGTTCTGCAGATTTGCCAAGCAGAGCTTTGCAAGTCACCAGTGAGTGTCTCGTGACAAGCGAAGAAACAGTGGTTGTCTTTGACCTGGAGAAACCCTAATAGTAGATGCTGTGCCAAGAATGTTCCATGAGCATTTGTGATTTTAAGGTTCTTTGGAACCATTCCATAGAATTCTCTTGCATAACTCCCCTGCCTCAAGGCATGTTTCCACTCCAGGATTTCTTTATTTTTATTTCTATGTGGATAGGTGTTTGAGGCTGTGTACGGTGGGCATACAGTGGCCCTGAAAGCCAGAAGAGAGCATCAGGTTGCCTGGAACTGGAATTATAGATGGTTGTGAGCCATCATGTGGGTGCTGGGAATTGATCCGAGTCCTCTGGAAGAGCATCCAGTGCTCTTAACCACTGAACCATCTCCAGCCCTCTAACAGCATGTTTCTATCGAAGGACAGTAGTATTCCTGAGGAGAAGGCCCTGACATCTTGAGGATGAGACTGACAGGTGTCATAACTGGGAGTGGGGGCTGCGTGGGGGCTGGGGTATGCCCTTGACCTCCTTGTGATGTGCAGAGGTGAAGCTGAATAGATATTTCTACTTCCCCAAGATCTGCAGAGGGTTCCTGCAGTCTCTCTGGAGAGTTGAAAAGAGCTTCACTTAATTCATTTTTACCTTCTCTTCAAGCAAAGCAGTCACATTCACTGCCTGAAGCCTCTCTCAGTCATCCAGTCCCATACAGTTTGCAGCTAGACAGAAATACAGGGGACCCAAGGAGACTGATGTGGAATGTGAACGGTCCCAAGAATGGAAACACAATCGTCACATCGCGCACCTTCATCTAATGTGCTAGTTATCGAATATTGCCTGAGTCCCTTCTCCATCACACCTTTAGAGGCTTGGAGGGAATCTGTGCCTAGTTGACTCTCGGGTCCTTTATCTCTAGCCCTCTGCATGTCTCTGGGCTCTCTGTCCATCCCTCACGATCTAACACTTCCACCCTGGTCCAAATTGTCGCCATTTTCAATTGTCTCCAGATGGGAGCTTGGCTCTGGGCGGGGTACCCCTTCAGCTAAGGGCAGTTTTAGAGTGTGTGTGATGGAGTTGAGAGCTTTCTGGGGCTTCCGTTTGTGGTGCAGACTCTAGGTCAGCTGTTCTCAACCTGTAGGTCACAAGCCCTTTGGGGGTCAAATGACCCTTTCACAGGGGTCACATATCAGAAGCCTTGCATATCACATATTTACATTAGGATTCATAACAATAGAAAATGCATTTATGAAGTAGCAATGAAATAATTTTATGGTTGGGGGTCACCACAACATGAGGAACTATATTAAAGGGTCACAGCATTAGGAAGGCTGAGAACCACTGCTCTAGATGGTATACTGTGGCACTAGTGACTGATGGACAGACAGACAGATGGACAGATGTAGATAAATTTAACCAGAATTGATCTGTGAGACAACACTTGCCATACTACGTGTTCTACACTCTTATCTTCTCTTTTTTGGTGGTTAGTATGGATCTAGGGCCTTGCGCATCCTGGGAAAGTGTTCTACCACTGAGCAACACTCTCAGCCCTTCTATTTGTTTGATTTGATTTGTTTTCATTATTCTGGAAATGCATATTTGAAAAAGAAAAGAAGATCACAGCACTGGCTGGGACCAGCAGGGGTTAGCATAGAATGCTGTGGAAATACAAAGGCGGCACATTCATTTGCTACTGAATTTGAATTGAAGATGCTCTCCTTCATAGAGGGGAATTGTCTTGAAGGCAATTCAGAAGAGAAGGAGCCACTCTGCTGTGTGAAGCCTTGGATGGGAGGGTGAGATGCACTGAAATTGGCTGATCTGGCATGTGTGCCTCATTGGGGAAAAATGTATTTTGGTGACCTAGAAATGAAAGCCCTCTCTTCCAGGCTAGCCTCAGGCTGGCAGCTCCACAGCTGGCTTGCTGGTCTTCAGAAAATAGCACCACAGAGGTGATGCTTCAGCAGCCGTTTCTGAGGAAACGGCTGTTTTCCCCTGCATTCATTTTCGGGAGGAGACAAAGGGAAGCCTAAGCATGCTTGAGTGGGTCACATTTTGTCTTGGTATTGAATTATTTTATACGGAACAAGAATCAGCGTAGTTCTTTACATCAAAGTGACGCAGAAGAAAGGGGAAAGAGTGGATTTGTGACTGTCTGATGGGCCCACAGGCCTCAGCACCTGTGATCTCCAAACACCTGCGCGCGCGCGCGCGTGTGTGTGTGTGTGTGTGTGTGTGTGTGCGCGCGCGCGTGTGTAAGGCCAAGGTCAATGCTACATTTCTCCCACCATAGCTCTCCGTATCTTTTGACACAGGGTCTTTCCCTGAGCCTGGAGTTCATTGATTCAATTGTCTGGCTGGTCAACAACTCCAGGCACCCACTTGTCTTTGCTGTCCTCTAAACCAGTGCCAGGGTTAGAGATGTGTGCTGGGGTGCCTGGTATCCTTTGTGGGTGCCTGGGTCCAGTGCGCTGGGGTGCCTGGTATCCTTTGTGCAGGTGATAGATCTTGTGTTCATTCTGCAGGCTCCTAGCTCTCCCAGAAATCCTTCTTCATCATTCTTGGCAGACTTTTTCTACACCTTTTTTCTTTAGCACTAAGATTTTGGTTGGTTTTTTTTTTTTTCTAGATTTTAGTCTGTTTACTAACTTTTGTTACTGTTAAATATCTCAGTAGGAAACAAAACACTTCATGCTTTTATTCAGAAATGATGCAGTAGTTGCAATCCGACATCTCTATTTTTTGTGAAGAATTTTATTTAACTCTTGCCTCCATTTAGAAGACTGTTTTCATTTCATAGAAATCTAATTTTCAATTTTTTATTGAACTTACAAATTAGATTCAAATTCAAATGATGTCTATATTTTTATTTTTAATTACTCTTAAGAGTAGAAATAAATTAAAATATTGAAGGGAGTGTGGAAATTTCACTTAATTATTCCCTGTGGAAATAAGGTCCGCCTTTGTTATCCTGACTCCAAATTTTTTAGACCATTAAAACAACAAAAAGAAACATATTTGCAGCAGAGATGAACAGATCAATGTTGAGCTCATGTGAAACATGATTTTTTTAAAAACATCATGTAATCCAAGCATACAGCACTTGTGATATAGAGGCAGGAAGATCGTGAATTCAAGGTATGCTTGGCTCTATAATGAATTCAAGTTCAGCCTGAGCTACCCAAGATTGTCTCAAAAGGAACACAAGAGGCCGGGGAGATGGATTCAGGAGTAAGGCTCTGCCTGCACACAACAGGACCTGAGTTTAAATCAGCACACTGTAAACCTAGTGCTCCCATAGTGAGATGGAAATGGACACAGGAGCAGGAGAACCCTGCAAGTCCATAGACCCACTAGCCTGGCACACAAAGAAACAAGGAAAGAAGAGATGTTGTCTCAAACAAGGCAGAGAAGGTGAGGACCAACACCTGAGACTGTTCACACACACATATACACACACATATACATACGTATGTGCACATACATATGTGCACATACATATATACACACATATACATACACTCATACACACATACATACATGCATACCATATATATATATGTGCAATATTTAAGAAAACAAAAATCATTTTCAAATTTCAACAGTACAGATTTGTAACCCAGGTCCTGGGTGGCAGAAATGAGATAGAGAACACTATATCCTAATATATGGGTCTCATTAGCTGTGAGATTTGGGCCTCATCCCTAAAAGAACAGGATTGTTTGGATGCATTATGGGGCTGTTCTTATTAATTTACTCTTGTTTTTATGATGTGGCTTCTTTGAAAACTGTCTCCATCCTAACTGTGCCTCAGGTTTTTAATGATCTTGAAGTCAGCTGACTGCTCACCATTCCTCAAAGGTCTGCCTTAATCTGGATGGTAACCAGCTTTGACATCCTCCAGTGATGTGAAAGGCAGCTCATGCTGAGCAGGGTCCTCCTTGGTCCTTTGTGGTCCTTCCTGACCATCAGAGTCTGACAGCTAGGCAGCATCCCTGCTCCAGCTTGAGGAGCCTCTGCCTGGGCCTGAGCCGAGGCTGGTCATTGTTCTGTTTGCAGAATCTCACTTAAGCCCGGCCTGCCTTCATAAGGAGGCATCAGCCATGTGACAGCTCCATCAAAAGCCAAACTCTCAGCTTGAAGTGAAATTCAAAGTGAGTGTAGAGCTGTTGTTTTATTTTCTACATTCATAGAGAACTCTAAATGAATGAAGCCACAAAAAAATCATATACCCTTAATTTTTAAAATAGCAGTTATTTTATTGATTTCAAACCAAGAATTTGCCAGTGCCTTCTGTGTGAAATTTAACAGGGTTGATTTTCTCCTCTGTTCTCTGGCCTTAGGCCAGCACCACACTGTCGAGTAGCTCTATTCTGTCCCAGCTGCTGCTCTTTAATTAGACGTTGGGGTACCCTTGTAACAAATTATTCACTCAAAGAAGATTCAGTGCGCTGGGGTGCCTGGTATCCTTTGTGGGTGCCTGGGTTCAGTGCGCTGGGGTGCCTGGTATCCTTTGTGGGTGCCTGGGTCCAGTGCGCTGGGGTGCCTGGTATCCTTTGTGGGTGCCTGGGTCCAGTGCGCTGGGGTGCCTTGTGCGTAGTGTCTCAGATTCTATGTTGGGAGAAGTACCACATAGACCTCCATGGGGAGAAAGGAACTCAGAATGTGTCTTGACTTGGATAGCCAAGGTCCTGAGCAGAGGAGATCCCATGAAGGTCTGATTCCAGGGGTGATGCTGCAATGATGCCAGAGAGGAAAGAAAGGAGAAAGAGACAGAAGGGAGAATGTTGATACAGTGGGCACCAAGCAATGGTGGAAACAGAATGTGTTCCTTGGTAGTGGAGAGGTGAGGTTTGATTGAGAGGAAGAGAAGTGATACTTTAATTAAATTTAGAAAAAAAAAAAAAAACTAGACATAGTGCAGGATCAAGAAGGCAAAGACCTAGAAGAGAGACCATTACAGGGGCTAAAAACAATAGTGTTTAGAGAACTTCAAACAGTTGGACCACAAAGCCAGTGGGCTTCTATCAAGCTGATTTTCACAAAGGAGGCCAGCCCTTGGAGAGTGCTATTAGCTACTTGCAAGGACTGACTTTGCCCAGCCCAAGGGGACCAATTCAGAGAATTCTAACAGAGTTGAGTTGGATGATATCAAATTGACTCATGTGTTTGTCTACAGGTGCCCTTTGTCTTTCAGTTTTCAGAGGAGAAACATTGTTCTAGATGTGGTTGGCAGTCTTTCCAGCTAGCTGTGGTCTCTCCCTGAAGACAGTAGTGCAGCATCACAGTATTCCTCAGACCTCCAGGACTCTGACAGCTATCTGGGACACACCAAGAGAGTGCTGTGGCTGCTGCATCTTCCTGTGACCTTGACTGTTCCAACTCAGAAACTGAGTCCCCAGCCATGAGTGCTGAGTCCCAGCAGCACTGTTCCCCTCCGTCACTGTGGAAGTAAATGTCCAGATGCTCCTGGGGATGAAGAGTTGAAAGTGGTCCCTGCCCCCCTTTCCCATCACCAAGTGTTGGCTCCACACATTTACCAGTGCCCAGCTGACAATGGCCGTTATAGCCAGTTGATTTTGTTGATTGATATTGTTTTTTCAGTCATGAGGATTGACCCTAAAACCTTGTGTATGCTGGGCTTGTCTCTACCACTAAGCCATATTCCTAGCCCAACATGCAGAATGTTTTAAGAACTGAAAGTAAGTCCCTTCAGTTCCTATTTACTGAGATTTCCTCATCCCCTCCATCCAGACTGGTCTGTACTTTGTGTGAATCTGCCACTCACACAAGCCCTGGTTTAGTGCTTTTGATAGAAAGAAAATCGGATTGTCCAACATTCCCATTTCATTTACTTGATGACCCCCTGTGAAAATGAGTAAAAAAGATGACATAACAGGGAATGTTTTTAAAAAACAAATACTAGCCAGGCAGTGGTGGCGCACGCCTTTAATCCCAGCATTCGGGAGGCAGAGCCAGGCGGATCTCTGTGAGTTCGAGGCCAGCCTGGGCTACCAAGTGAGTCCCAGGAAAGGCGCAAAGCTACACAGAGAAACCCTGTATCGAAAAACCAAAAAATAAATAAAAAAAATAAAAAATAAATAAATAAATAAATAAATAAATAAATAAATAAAAACAAATACTAACTAGAATTAGGTCTTTAAAACATTTCTATTGTCTATCTATGTTTTTGTCTGTCTGGTTTCTGCATACTGGAATATTGATCTAGCCATTGATCTTTATGTGATTGGAATGGAAAACTAACATTGTTCATCACAACTAAATCTTGTTTTTTTTTTCTTACAGGGTCGTCATGTCAAAACAGGACAGCTTGCAGCCATCAAGGTTATGGATGTCACAGGGGTAAGGCATTTTTATCACATCATCTCATTAGCTATATAGTTGTAACAAAGAAGTGAGTGACAGAAAAAAAACATTTGCCAGAAAAGTGATCTTCCTAAATACTCCAGATCCTTTCCCGTTTGTGATTCTTGTGAAGAAATATGAATCTCCACAGCCAACTGAGCGGGCCATGAATAAATCACTGCGGTTAAATTCAATACTACACACTGCCTTAGGCTGTTAGACTGGATAATGTGTGCCAGTAATTTACATAAACATAACCATGGACATTTGCATTTGAAGGCAAAGTAAGGATTCCAAAGTATTAAAATTATAACCCTGAAATGACAAAGAAGAGATGGACCATAACTGTTTCCCTAAAGGGCTGCCCAACACGGGAGTAGAGGAGATCTTGGATAGTTATAAAATCTTCATACTACACTTAATATGAACATTTTTTAAAATAAAATATTTGTGACCAAATAATCACCCACAAATTCCTATTTATTAAAGAACAACTCTAAACCAAACTTCTGCGTGGATGATCAAACAATCTAATATTCCTTTAGACTTTACATTAAATATAATCAAATGCTTTCAGTATTTTTGCTTGGTCTAATTTAAAATATTTTAATGACTTTTCAAGATTGTAGAACAGAAATCAGATTTTAAAGGATTCATAGGACATCAAAACATGTTATTAATTTTCTATTGTTCTGGGAATTTCTCCAAGATGTCTGTCTTTTTATGTTGGGCATAAAAGCTAAAAGACCAAAGTCTCTATTTGGCCAGAAGTAAAATACTGAATGTAAACAGACATCAAGTGAAGGAGTCACACAAAGATATGTGTGACTCCAAGAAACAGATTTTAAAAAAGAAAAAGGGCACACTGTCTGCACATTAGCTGTGAAACCCCCCTTTAGATGGTCTGTTAACTTTGGTAAATACCTGTTGGAAGGCTCTTCAGAAATATCCATGAATCCATAAAAATCACCAATATCCATACATATCAAACATAGTATTAATTATTTGTTTACTCATTCTTTATTATTGATCTAAACTTCTCTCTAAATTATTCTTTTCAATTTAATGAAATATAGGAACAAGATTTTCCTTCTATTACCAGTTGACTAACACTAAAATGCTTATTACTAGTTGTGTGCTTTTGTGTTTCTTTTTACTGTCCTTGGTATATTTTTTTTCAATTTCAGTGTTGTAAACTAATTCAAATATTTGACCTCAGTTAGTTCATTAAGTCACCTGACTAAGAAATGCACATGGATTATCTAAATTAAAGTTATATTCTGTCACTTGAAACAGAGGGTTAAGCATGATAAAAAGTGTCTTTTTTCCATCATGTTAAAAAGAATGCTTAGTTTTAATTATGAAGCTGATAAAAATCTAGAATCTCTGGAGAGACAGGCCTCTGCGCATGCCTGTGGGGAGAGGTGTCTTGATGGTATTAGTAGAGATGAAAAGACTTGCCCACTCTGGGTAGTACTATTCCCCTGGCTGGGATCCTGGACTGTAATAGAGAAAGAGAACTGAGCAGCAGCTGAATCCATCACTTTCTGGTCCTGATGGTGGATATCATGTGACCAGCTGCTCCAGACTCCAGCCACCATTACTTTCCTCCTATGGTGGGCTGACCCCTTGAACTGTGACCATGATTAAACCATTGTCCCTTAATTTGCTTTTATCAGAGTATTCATCACAGCAGCCAGGAGAGAAATAAAGACAAGAGTGTGGTGAGTCAGAGGATGCTTATCCATCCTCTGCTCTGTCACTTTACCTCACAGCCTCCCTGCCTGTGAGGGTCACTTTGGAGTTCGGTGTAACCATGGATTTTATTCACCACTAAAAAATAAGGTGGCAGAGGGACACAGAGAAGTTCCTTCCAATGAAATATTTTCCTCTTGAATGTCTAACAGTGTATCTAGTTAAAAGTTCAGGTTCTGTGGAAAGGGCTGCATGAGCCCTACCCCGACTGAGGCTTCTGGGGAAGGGAGAGTCAGTTTCCTTGGAGGAATGGCTCCCGGTAGGTCGGGCCACACTCCAGAGGATGGCTCCACATCTTGGAGTCTATGGAGAGCCCAAATTAAAGGAGGACACACAAGTGGGGCGTAGGGATGGGGAGTGAGTGTGGGGGGAGTTAAGGGAGAAATTTGGGGCAAATATAATCAAAATGTGATGTATAAAATTCTCAATGAATTAACTTAATTGTTTTTTAAAAGAAGAAAAAAGTAGGTCCTAAGAGGATCCAGAAGGAATGGGAGGGAAGATGTGTAGGCTGTATATTATCTAAATACACTGTATGCTTATAAGAAATCACCAGAAAAGAAAAATATATAGCTGCTATAAGTCAGAAGTAAAAAAGTGGATATTGGAATAGTGAATTAGCTGGATATGACACACAACTCAAAATCTGGTATTGTGAGCCCCTATTTATAAGCTCATACTAAATGTATAAGCCTTTTACAAAGCCCCATCTACAAAACGAATCAGAATTTGTTTAGCAGATTTGCTGTTATCCTTGGATATCCTTGAGTCACACTTCTGCATAATAAGATGTGCTTGGTGTCTTAGTGACTAATGGCTGTGATGAACCAAGGTGGCCACACTGTGGATTGAGTTCTGTTGTGTCTCTGTGACAGCTGAGTTTCACTGACATCACAGCCAGGGGTACATAAAGCTGTTTATTGATGTGAAAGTGGGACTTGAGGACAATAAATATCACTCTTCTAGTTCCTGGTTTTCCAGGCGAAGTTTTAAATTATTCTAAGAACAACTGTTAGTACTCCTGGGCTACCTTACTTGCAATCAAAAAATGTTACTCAATTATATAGCCTGGAAATGCATTATATATATATATGTGTGTGTGTGTGTGTGTGTGTGTGTGTGTGTGTGTGTGTGTGTGTGTGTATGTGTGTGTGTGTATACATATACATATATATATGTATATGTGTATATACACCCATACATTTTCAGGTTAAGGAATATCAGCTAGTCTTTCTCACTGGATTTCTGTTGGCAAGCAAACCCTTTGAAAAATTATTTGACAGCTTTTCCCTCAATTGCCCCAAGGCTAGTAGACAGAGAATACCATTCTACATGTTTCAAAGTGCCAGCCTGTTACATAAAACAGGCACTTTACAGTATATGAGTTCTGTTCTCTTGGAGAACCCATTTTCAGAAGAGCTGGATGCAGTTCTGAGATTTAGTCACAGCTTTGACTCTTACTTAACCACTGACCCTCAACAAAGGCAGATGTAGTGTACAGCAGGAGATGGGTTTATTGTTGCCCTGCTGTCTGAGGCAGGAGCCAATGAGCTTTGCGTCGTCACGTCCCTGCCTGTCACAGTCGGCAACAGTTTTTCCTGTTAAACTCTGATGTTCCCTTTAGAAAGCAATTGATCCCATCCCGTCACGTTGTCTTTTGTGTGTTGGGGAATCCGGTGCAAATGCTTCTCAACAATTATTTTAATTGTGCTCATTATGGCTGTTCTGTTCAAAGCTGAGATGAGTTCTCACAGGTCGTCTTTGTTGATTGTTCCGTGACCTACTGCGAGGCGATTGCAGTTCATTGCGATGGAACTGATGAGGACAGAAGCCTGAAATTCATTTTCAAATTCTTGCTTTTAGTCTATATTGCTTCCTTTTATAGAAAATGGTCACAAAGAGGGCCAAATGCAGAGTCTGCATTCTTCCAGTCTTAGCGCTGAGACACCTCAACATTGGCCAGATTGGCTTCAGAATTCCTGCCTACACTCCATCTTGGTCTTCAGAGTCCTTGTAGGTTCCTGAATCATTATGAACATTCTCCCATCTCATTGCCTTGTGAGAATTCCTTCACCGCTGCATTTGAAACTCCTACAGGAGCTAAGCGGACCTAGACCCATTAGAGTGGTATTTGTCCAAGTGTCAGCAAGTGGCCCCTCAGTAGCTCTGGGGAGTCCACAAAACATGCAGATTCCCAGGCCTGCTGTAGAATCCCCACTGGTTCTCCCCTTTTTACAATTTCCTTAGGAGATGTACTAGGGCTGGAGCCATAGCTCGGCAGTTAAGAGTTTATAGTGCTCTTCCAGAGGATCTGGGTTCGGTTCCTTGTACTCACATTATCGACAACTCACAGCTGCCTCTGACACCAGCTCCGGGGTTATCCCATGTCTCTGACCTTCGCGGGTACCTGCATTCACATACAAGCACCCACATGAAGACACACATCATGTTTGTCATTAAAAATATAAAGTAACTCTTTAAAAAAAGAGAAAGATGCCACACTACCAAAGGTACGGCTTTCCTTTCCTGGTATTTTGTGTCTACCTTTTTCTGGCCCCCAAATATGATAAGACTGGGGGTCTTTGATTACAAATGTTCCCCACTTTCAAGTCAAAACTATTGGTGTAAATTAATCCCATTATGGTGACAGCCTAAACTACATCTAAGATGTAATAAAATAATAACCAATCATGGTTTCATTAATCAAGGCATTTTGAGTTTTATTATTGTTCCCGTTGACACTAAAGGAAGCTGGAAAAAGGACTTTACTAGCTTGTGTATTTTTAAAACACACACACACACACACACACACACACACACACACACACACTCACAAAACTCAGCGAGGTCCAGAAGCACATGTGGCAGGTGGCATGATGGGACTTCTGTCTCTGGACTCTCCTTTCTGCTCTGACGTCCTCTTTAGCATGACTCCACTGCTGGAGTGAGTGTGTGTGGCCTGTCTTGAATCAAGAATCTCAGTCTCTAGATCTTTCCAACTGCATCTGGCTTGGAAACCTGGCTTGAAAGTACCACGGGGAAGGCTGATTCTCAAAGGGAGTCTGAGAGCTAGTGGAGAAGAAGCAAGGATGGATGGTGTCGGATCGACAAAACTGGAATTCCATTCACATCCACCCATCAGGCTCACATCGTCCATCATGTCATATCTTGACATCAGAGTGAGGATGTTCACTTAAATGTCCTTCTAGTTACATTTTTATATTTCAGCCCCAAATAAATAATACTGGAAGCTAACATTGATGCAAATTTTCCCAAATTGCTTTAAATGCTGTGTGTATGGATAAATATATACATATATATATGTGTGTGTATACATATATTCTCATATATAGATATATATTTGATTCCCTCAATAACTTAAAAATGGGTTAATTAGTCCCATTTCAGAGATGTGGAACCAAGCATATTAAATACCTTGCTCTATGTAGCATGGTTATTAAAATGATATGCAGTTTAATACCATCCTTTATTTATACCCTTTTGACTTTATAGCTATAGGTCTACAATTAATGTAGAAAGTTATTTACTGTTTAATTTAGAGTGAATCCGTTTCCTCACTGGTATATTTAACAAACATCCACTACTACATTATGACAGGTCCTGAACATTAAAAGGTGAAAACTTGGGCATTCATTTGAAGAGGACATTGTGGTAGCATAACCTTACCCCAAATGTCTACAAAGTTCTTATAAAATTGATAAATAGAGTTATCTGTCATGTTTGAGGGGTCAGTCATCTGAACCTAACCCCGGGATGTCAAACAGGCCCTGATTCCCAGCCAAGGATGCAAAGTGTGCACAGGGCTGAGGCTACATGTTCTGGAAATTGTGCTGTCAAGTTTTGATGTTTAGAAATACCAAGAAGAGATTGATACAAGATAAATCTGGACAGGGTCTCAAGAGGTAGCTCAGTGGTTAGAAGTCCATGCTCCTCTTGGACCCACATTTGGTTCCCAGCACTCATGCTGGGTAGCTTTCAGCTGAATGTAATGCCAGGTCTAGCAGATCTACTCTGAGAGCATCTGCACACAGAGAGAGACACACACACATGCATGCACACATATACACTTGCATGTGCAAATGCATACACACACATGCACACACACATATGTAGGCACGCACAAGTACATGCACATGTGCATGCACACACACAATTTAAAATTTAAAAAATAATAAGATAAATAGGGACAAATTGGTTCAGATCATGAGTGAATTAAATACTAAGACAAGGGCTTTATAAGGTTTTCAAGGGTTTTTTGTTTTTTTCTTCTTCCCAATACACCACTTCAATCAAATTGTCCTGAGGAAAACTCAATGTGTACATGAGTTAAAAGAGGTTTTCTCTTGTTAAACATTGAGTTGAGAAGCCCTTAAGTCTTTATCTCCTTTCCAAAATAATGCCAGAGCCTCCTCAGAGAGCAGAGCGTGTCAAGAGCAGGGGACTGTGCTGTACCGCCCGTGGGATCTCCAAAGCCCAGCTTCCTGGAGTCCCCACCTCCACCTTTATGGGTCCTTGTAGATGCAGTCTGTGGCCAGCACCCCCTGTTTTGGAAGGCTATCATAGAGGCTTCCCCTGTAGTCCTGGTAGAATGCTTTGCACATTGTCAAAGGGCCCAGGGAATGTTTGCTGAAATGACCAAAAAGTAAAATAAAAACATCTTAGGTTGCTGGGTAGTCAAGGAGACATGCTATCCCAAATACATTTGGTTCTTTGCTCCCAAAGTGGGGACATTCTATAGAGTGATTAGTAGCCTAACACACACTAATAATATATTAAGCACAATGGCCCAGAGCAAAATACAATGTCTAACACTGGGTGCTTGCTTTGAGCCAAACACTCAATTCTTAATACACAACACTGGGAAAAATCCCCCAGAGGGATATTGTTATTATATTCATTTGACATATAAGGAATTGAAACTGTAAGGCTTAAGTAAGTTACCCAAACTCAACAGATAATAAATGGCAGAGGTGATAATGAATCCAGGACTCGGGGTGTACCCCCATTTCCCTTAGCTATCTTATAGGATGGGAGGCAGAGGCGCAGTACCAGTGCCTTGCCTTCAGAATCAGGGGTTTCCTCTATTAGGTGGGTATACAGATGTCTCAAGCTTGGCTTGAGGCTAAAATAGTATATAATGTGCAGTGCATGATACATATTCCATCCTCGAACATGGTTGTAATTAGTCCTGGTGAGAACTTACTGAACGAGACAGGGTGAAATAAGCATGGAAAGTGTTTAGAGTGTGCCCTGGAATGTTGTACTTGTCCTGTAGTAACCTGTCCCGTGATCTACATGCCACACTTGGTTAGTCAATATGTGGGACGACCTTGTGCTCAGCCCTAGCTTGGTCACCTAAGTTGCTGGGTTGCTAGTCTCGTTGTGTATAAATAGTATGCCTCTTTCCAAAGTTAAGCACCATGATGGGGTCCGATCCAAGAAATACAGCAAGGCCACATTCCAGAAACTGAACGCCAAGACCACCCACTCATGGGAAAGGGTGTCAGTACTGGGTGATTGACAGGGACACCTTCCAAATCTTAATATTCCAGCACCCTCAAGAGACTCAACACTTAAGCAGTAACCTTAGTCACAGGGTCAGTTCGCTTTTAAGACATGTACAAAATATTGAGGGAGAATTCAAGAGGAAGCCACCTGGGCAGTAGAAATGCCCCTTGATAAAAGGACAGCTGCGAGAGAGTCACAGTAGGAGAAGGCCTTGGTTAGAAAAGAAAAGGAATTCAGAAGTGCATTCCTGTATATGGAACCACCCCCAAACCCATCAATTCCCTTCTGAGGCTCCCCTGCAATAGAGATCCCTGAGGACCTCTTTTGAGGGTTCTTGAGGTCTTTAGTAGACAGAATATTTCAATAAAGTACATGATGAAAACTTTGAAAAGTGAAAAGATAAATACATTCCTCTTTGTCTCCATTATACCCTTTCCCTTTGAGACAATTTCCCATGATGTGACTTTGGTTTTGTACTGCACGCATAAACATGGGATGCTTCTTTAAAAAGGGAGTTGAGCTGCCCACTCCATATATACATCAGCATCTGCCCTTATCACTGGTACAGACTGACCACCTCTGGTGGCTTGTGTGTGTCCAGGTCACCTCTGGTGGCTTGTGTGTGTCCAGGTCACCTCTGGTGGCTTGTGTGTGTCTGGTATCTGCACAAATTCTTGCATGCTGAGTGCATGGCTTCCATTTGGGGCTTGCTATGTGTGCATGCCCACATGGTAGAAATATTGCTTACGACAGAAAGACAGAGTGAGGCAAAGTAATGGAAAGAGAGGCCCCTGGAGTCTAACACCTCCAAACTAGAAAAGAAAAGAAATGCATTTTAAAAACATTTTCCCCTGATGATTTGTGCCTTTCATTTGTTGACCTCCAAGAAGTAGATCAAAATTCTAGGACTTCTCTTGGCTCTCGAATGGTATTCTCAAGTATGCAGATGAGGAAGTTGGCAAATCGAAATTCCAAGGCTTGGAGTCCTTGTCCAGGGCTGTTCAGATCCAGGTCTTCAGGAAAGCTCCTCACAGTAAACATGGGCCTGTTTACAGCTTCATGCCCCTCGTCTGTGGTGCCAATACTCCACAGGCTCCTTTTTCTGACCCCCCTCTTTTCTGGGCTCTCTAGTTTGAGGCTCTGTGAGTTCTTTGTGGTTTAATTTCTCTAGCAATGCTTTGACTGTTCTCTTAATGATTTGAATCTTCTGTGTTTCTCTTTATGAAAGTTCTCTCTCATTTAAAACCTACTGACTGGAAAGAGTTCTCCAGTCAGAAACAAGGACGGTGTGCTGCCCTTCTCTGTAGCCAGTCACAGACTGCCAATGGAGAGCCTGAAAAGAGCAGAAAACTGGACCAAGGTACAGGTCACAAAAAAATGGGCAGCTACTTTTCCTGACAGCCAGAACCAAGGGGAGAGAGATCGACAGCCATGCTTCCACAGGTGGAAAAGGCCACCCATTTCAACTCCCATAGCTGGTGGCTGAACTGCGGGTCTAAGATGCCGGAGGATACAAGGCACCTCATTTCCAGTGGACCGAATGAATGACATCATTGCAAGGGCTGAAAGAGACTGATGAAAAGAGAAAACCCTACAAATGATCACTCTTGCCTCATCAGACATCTCCACCTGAGATATTTTAGGACATGCTGGACCTAACGCTTCCCTCCTCTTTGCTACACCACTAGGTGTAAATAATACTTCTTTCATATAGTCAGGCTGAGAATCAAACCTATTCACTTGTAAAGTGCTTTATATGAAGAACACGGTGGCAGTTCTGTGTCTCTTGCAGACAGATGTTCATCTTTTTCTCCATGGCATGATGGCCCTCTGAGGAAGTAATACACAATACCCCTAGCAGCATAAGGGCCTTGGAAAACATAATTTTTTCTGTCAGAGAATGACTTTATTCTCAATCACATATCTCATGCTCTCTCCTTCTCTCCACCAGTGACATCACTGCCATTTGATCTTGAACTCAGCTCAAACTTCTGTTTCTTGGTGCCAATGAGGTCAGCTTCTACATAGCCTCATGAAGGCATTTGTTCGTGTGTTTCATGTGCTTTCTCACTCTTTGTTTTATATATATTTTTAATTCTGATTTATTTGCCTGTTTCTTTTCTAAAGAGAGAAAGAAGGCATGGGATTGGATGAATGAAGAGATGGAAAGGATCTGGGAGGAGATGAGGGAGAGAAAACCGTGATCAGAATATATTATATGAAAAAATATTTTAGATATAAATAAATAAAAGCAACACTCAAACTACATATTATACATCAACTTTGAGTACACCAAAAAAAAAAAACAAATGCCAGTCTCCTTTTGGGCATGCTTAGGCAGCCCCACTTGTATACAGAATGCTCTTATGTATGAAGACTCTACTGAAATTTCCAAGCAAACACTTTAAAAATAACATCACTTGCAACTATTTAAGGAAATGTAAATTTTTCTTCTATATTTGGATATGAAACAAAACAAAAAGATAGTAAGACATGAGAGGCAATATGACTTTAAATTTCCTAAGACTGAATTTTACATTTCTTTGTTGTTGTTATTGAAGATAATTTTTTCATATACTATATTATGATCATGGTTTCCCCTCTCCTGACTCCTCTCAGATCCCCCATCTCCCAACCCACCCAACTCCACACCTGCTTTTTCTCACTTTAGGAAACAAACAAGCAAAGAAAAAGCAAACAAAATGGAATTTAATAAAATCAAAAATATTAACAAAGAGACGGCATAAGACGTGCACACACCCAATGAAAACCCAAAATCAGAACCCATAATATACAAACAAAAGACCAGTAAGAAAAAAAATTCCAAAAGAGATATGAGACAAAGTCTACCAAAAATGTCATTGAACTCATTTTGTGCTGGCCGTCTATCGCTGGGCACGGGCCTGTCCTTAAGTGTGGTTAACATACCCAGTGCGACTCCATTGGAGAAATCTGATGTCAGTTGAAGATAACTTCTTGGTTAGGAATGGGAGCTTATGTCTCCTTCTCTTGCTCAGCACTGGGGCCTCATCTGGCTTGGACCTGTGCAGGCCCCGTACATGTTGCCACAGTCTCTGTGAGTTCGTATGTGCATCGTCAGTCCTGTGTCTGAAAGACACTGTCTCTTTGGTGTCACCCATCCCACCTTACACGGCTCTTACAATCTTTCTATCTCCTCTTCAATGTATGCCTGAGCCCTGAGGGGAGGGCTTCAATGAAGGCATTCCATTTAGGACGGAGTGTTCCAAGGCCTCTTGCTCTCTGCACATTGTTTAGTTGTGGGTCTCTGTATTAGTTTCCACCTACTGCAGTAGAAAACTCGGATGATGCCTGAGCAGGACACTGATCTATAGAGATAACAGAATGTTGTTAGGAGTCATTGTATTTTCTATGTTCTTTTAGCAGACAGCAGTATTTAGTTTTCCCCTTGGTCCATCCATGGCCTATCTAGTCTTAGGTTCTTGGCTACCAAAGCAGTGTTAGGCAAGGTTCTATCTCACGAAGTAGGACTTAAGTCCAATCAGATAGTGGTTGGTTACTCCCACAAGATTAGTGCCACAGTTGCACAGGTGTATCGTGAAGGGAGGTCACCGTTGTAGATCCCAGGGTCTGTAGCTAGGTTAGTGGTTACCCTTCTTCTCTGGTAGCTTGCAGAGCACCTTCCAGAACCACGAACACTTGTCAGTAGAGGTGAAGACTCTACTGAGGCCCTGGCTTGACTTTGTAGTATTCAACAAGGTATGTAAGTGTTGTCTTCAGCAACAGGGCCTTGTCATCAGTTTGTAGAGAGCAACCAATGGCCTTGGTGCTCATGAATTGATTGGGAATTTCCATGTGGCCCCTTTGGCCAATGACTCAACTAGATACAACCCATTTCTAGCACTGGATGTTTCACTTTGTGGTGAGGGACTTCTAGTTGGGGTATTGTCTCCCCCATTATTTGTCAACTCCATCTAAATCTTACATTTCTTTTCCCCCGTTTTATTAAAAATAGGTGCTTTTCTTATACAGTATATCATGATTATAGTTTCCCCTCCCTCTGCTCTTTCTAGTTTTTCCCCACCTCCCCTCCCATCCAGATCCACTCCCTTTCTGTCTCTTATTAGAAAAGAACAGGCTTCTAAGAGGTAACAATAAAACAACAAAATAAAACATAATAACATCATATAAAAAGCATCACATCATAGTCTGTTTGACAAGGCAAATTAGCAAAAGGAAAAGTGCTCCCAAGAGAAGGCACAGGAATCAGAGACCCACTCATTCACACACTCGGGAATTCCATAACAGTTCTAAACTGAAGGCTGTAATGTGCACCCAGAGGACCCGGTGCAGACCCATGTAGGCCCTGTGCTCACTGCTTGAGTCTCTGCGAGTTCATACGAACTTTTCTCAGTTGACTTAGAAGGCCTTGTTCTCCTGGTGTCCTCCATCCTCTGACCCTAACACTATTTCTACCTCCTCTTCCAGGAGTTTCCTGAGCACTGAGGATTGGGATTTGATGGAGACCTTCCATTTAATGCTGAGTGTTCCAAGGTCTCTCTCTTTGTACAATGTCTGGCCGTGGGTCTCTGTACTTGTTCCCATCAGCTCTAGGAGGAAGCTTCTCTGGTGATGGCTGAACAAGGCACAGATCTATGAGTATAGCAGAACATCATTAGGAGTCATTTTATTGTTAATTTAAAAAAGTAGTATTTGGTTTTACCCTAGGTCTTTGGCCTCTCTAGTCTCTGTTTTTGGTTACCCATGCAGTGTTGGGGGTGGGTTCCATCTCATGGAGGTGGGGCCTTATGTCAAGTCAGACATTGGTTGGCCGCTCCCACAAGCTTTTGGTCACCATCACACTAGCATATTTTGCAGGCAGGGCAGGTTGTAGATCAAGGGTTTTGTTGCTGGGTTGGTGTTTACATTTTTGATAGCCTGCAGAGTACCTTCCCACACCACAGACACCAGAACATAGGGGTGAAGGCTTTGTGTAGGCACCAGCTTGGCTTTTCCAATGATGAGTTGTGTAGTGTTGTCTTCAGCAATGGGCCTTGCTGTCAGTTTGGGGAGAGCAACCTATTCTCTTGACAACAGCCTGGGTTGTTTGGGAATTTATCCATCCATGTGATTTTTACTTCTCTATAGACTTGGCACAGTTTTATTCTTGTTTCATGGGTTGAGAGTTAGACATTGGGCAAATTATTTGTTTTAGAGCACAAGAATATGGGACATTTTATTGACTCCATTTTAAATTCCCCATATAGAGATACTTAAGCAACATTTCCCTGTAATATAAATATGCAATATTAAAATCCCCCCTTGTTCCTTGAGGCTAAGTAAATAGTTTTGTACATTAACACGCTCCTTTCACTGGGGGAGCAGAGTCAGGTCCTCTCTACCCAAGTGAAGTATGTTTCTAGGCTCCTTCTATTGAGTGCTTTGGTTTAGTCACCATGGGTAATTGTACATGTCTGAAAGGTTTCTGTAGGAAATTCAGATCACTGGCCTTGGAATCCTGACAGATCTAGAAGTGAATCAGAGCCCTAAATTTACAGTGAGTCTGCTGGGGGAGTTACTTAGCCTCTCCAGGTCTTATTTGTAAAGTCAAATCCTTAAAAACAGCTCCTTTCTTCAGCCGCTTGGGGTCATTAAGAACACTACATTAGGGCCAGTGCAGTATCTCAGAGAGCAAAAGCTTAAACTTTAGTCCCTGGAATCCATACAAGAGAAGGAGGAGAGGACAGCTCCACAAAGTTGTCCTCTAACCTCCACATGTGCGTGGTGACACAAACATGCTCATACCCATGCATCAACACACACATGCATGCCACTGCCCCTGTTTCTACCATCACCAATAATAAAATGTATTAATATGGCACAGATGTGCTCTGAATATTAAAATAGTGCACATACAGCTCCTGGCACACAATGAACATTACATAAAGCTGGTTTTGGCTGCTAAAATTTTAGAACCATAATCCTCTGCAAGCTGCTGGAGATGGCTAGCCTCGGGGTTCTGCCAAAGCCCATTTCTCAATACCCCATTGGCTGTACCAGCTCTCTGCCAGGCTCAGCTTCAAGAAGAGGAATGAACTCTTGATTGGAGGGGGGGGGAGCCAAATGCCATGTTCATTTCTTTTCAGTTTACCACAATTACTAACCACTGAGTAGATCCTTCTGATTCTAAGGGGCCAAGTGGTTTTTACATTGCTAGGAAGGGTACACTCAAGTAATCAGTCCATCCCTTCTGAAGCAGCTTAAGTAGGTTTCCTGTTCACATCCATAGCTGAAGGTAACTGACCCTGGGAGAGCTGGAATGCCATGCCTGGAGTGAACACCATGGAACAGACTGGATCTTGAAGTCTTCTGGTTCAAGTGGTAGATCTTTGCAAAGGAACCTATTGCTTTACAAGCTGAGACAATTTGGTGCCATTATTCTATTTTCAGTGTGGTCCAGCAGTCATTAGTTTCTTGTCCCCTGTGCTTATGATTTAAGATGTAAGAATAGTTCATTTACAAAATAGAGTAACAGTGTCCCACTAACAGTGTCCCACCACTAGTCTAAGGCTGAGGAGGTAGTTCAGACGAGTGCTTATGTTGCAAGCATGAGGACCTGAATTCATCCCCAGAACCTATGTTAGTGTGGTAGCATGGGCATGTAATCTCAATGCAGAGGTAGGTTGATCCTTTGGGTATGCCGAATAGCCAGCTTAGCCTGTTTGCCCCAGTCCAGGCCAGTGACAGACCCCATATGAAAACCAAAAGGTGGGTAGAGTCTGTGCAATGACACCTAAGGGTGTCCTCTGACCTCCACATGCACACAAGTGTGCACACTAACA
Source organism: Peromyscus maniculatus bairdii (assembly GCF_049852395.1). Classification (NCBI taxonomy): domain Eukaryota; kingdom Metazoa; phylum Chordata; class Mammalia; order Rodentia; family Cricetidae; genus Peromyscus; species Peromyscus maniculatus. Next base: position 11,986,650 of record NC_134857.1, on the reverse strand, counting down.
CACACAAAACAAACAACTAAACACAAATCTTGCTGCATCTAATTTTTGCCTCAAGTGCTCTCTTTATTTTAGGGGGAGTGTTGTGCCTCCCTGCCCTCACTGGGACACACTGTGAAGCTGAAGTGCTTGTGACATAGTTGTGTAACTTCTGGTTGTCAGTTGTAGCCTGGAAGCTGTGATAAATGGCATGCTCACTTACAAGGCCTTAGAAAGTTGAGATCAAGGTTATGTATTGGGACTAATTAACCATGACCCAGAGGCCCATAACCATGTTTGGAAACAATGCAATATAATCTTAAAATTCAAGTGACTGATATGATGCTGGATGAATCTTGTTATCTATTGACTTTGTTGTCATTGTTGAGAAGACTGGCCACCATGTTTATTTTTTATCTCACTTTGTGACCTTCATATACCTTATGTAGTTAGCACAAAAACTCAGCTTGTAATATCTGCATTTCATTGTAGTTGGGAAACCCAGGTTCCAAAACAGTAAGTTGCTGTTCTAAGATCTTATGACTCAAAAATGTCAGATTCCAAACTTGGCATGTACGTTAATGACCCATCCAACTGTTCCAACCCCAAAGTCATATTTATGCTTTCTCTGTGGCCATAATTGGCTCAATTTACCTTTACATAGTTATATAGACCTTGTTTTGCCCCCCATTCTACTTATTTGAGGCCTAATTGTGTACTGAATGACAGTGTGGCTTAACTTTTCTTAATGGCATGATAAGCCCTCTTCAGGCATATCCATCACCCATGATCTTGTTGAGGACCCAGGAGGCAGGCAGCAAATACTTGTAGAACTTGCCTGGCTTCCAAGGCTGCCTAGAGTGAGGCTGTCAGGTGCAGTTGGAAAGTAATCTACATCTTTCATTACCTACATAATTCCTTTTTTAATGGAAGTAGCCACCAGTACCCTCAGTATGGTTCTTCCTCTTTATAATGAGGCTCCCCAAGTAAAATGAGGCTCACATCCTACATAGAGAATTAAAAGAGCTGATGTCTACCACAGTACAGTGAGGCACATGCCAGGACCCCCAAGAACTTGAGGTTCCGTAAAGGTCATTCTCTCTGCAGGCCTGTACTGAAGTGGTGGAATCTTTGTAGTAGCTGCAGGAAGGAATGCCTGGTCAGCAATGTACCATCCACCTCCTGCCTCAGCAACCAGCCCAGCTCAGTCCCCTAAGTCCCCCTTCTCACCATTAGAGCCATGCCTTAGCTCAGCACCCCAACTCTGTGATCTATTTCGAAATTATCTAGTTTTGTATCTAGTTAAGCTACATGATGAGTAACGTGCTTTTGTTCTAAGCCTACAATTTTCAGGTTTTTTTTCTCCCAGTAAACTTGCTTTTTGTTTTGGTTTTGGTATGGTTGGGCAATGACATCATTTCATCACTCTGCTCCTTCTAGTATCATCTGTTCATTGGGACAACCCTACTGCGGCTCTTAGCGTTGGTCCACCTGCAGGCATCTGTTCTTGTATTCACACATAAACAAGATTTTCCTTGGTACAGGGGATGAAATACCAAACAAATACTGGCAAGATGTCTGTGGTGATGACGGATGGGTAGGAGTTGACAAGCTGATTAGGTGCCACAATGGGTCATGTGATCTAGGTGGCTAGTACCAAGTACAGGCAGATCAGGAGGCACTTCTGGGAAGCAACATTGGAGTTGATGTCTAAAGTGGAAGAGAGTAAAGCCTATGGAATAGACACCCAAGTGTCAGTATAAGTACAGCACAGTGTCACACACACACACACACACACACACACACACACACACACACACACCTCATTCAGTGTGAAGAATCACAGGGTGGTGGGGTCCTGACTCAGGAGTGGGGCCCTGACATTGCCTTGGAGAATCAAGGAAGACAGCCCTCCTGGGGAGTGGAAATGAAACTTCATCAGTATTAACATGCAAAAGTTATGAGAAGGGAGGAAGACAGCCCCCGTGTGAGGTTCTGGAAGGATCCTGTATTAGCACACATGTAGGCTCACAGACGGAAGGATAAAGGTGCAGAGACACATGGCATGGTTCCTTGATCATGATAACATGACATCTTGCACTCAACGGTAGTCCTTGCTTACACCTCTGTCTCAGTCTCCCTGGTGCAGGACTTCCCACTGAATTCAGGAAGGAAACACTGTTTTGGAGTCCAACTGGAGTGCAGACACACATAAGGTCAGATTGTGGAGTGCACACACACATAAGGTCAGATTGTAGAGTACACACACACACACACACACACACACATAAGGTCGGATTATGGAGTGCACACACACACATAAGGTCAGATTGTGGAGTGCACACACACATAAGGTCAGATTGTGGAGTGCACACATACATAAGGTCAGATCGTGGAGCACACACACACACATAAGGTCAGATCGTGGAGTGCACACACACACATAAGGTCAGATCATGGAATGCACACACACACATAAGGTCAGATTGTGAAGTGCAAACACACACATAAGGTCAGATCGTGGAGTACACACACACATAAGGTCAGATCATGGAGTGCACACACACACAAGGTCAGATCGTGGAGTGCACACACACATAAGGTCAGATCATGGAGCGCACACTTGTGCCCTCCAGGACCAAGTCAGTAGACTCTAAGTGGAAACTGAATGAGTCTTGTGCGTCAGGAAACTGACTCTGGAGTCTTTTTATGTCCGCACTGCGTTCCCCCTCTTCTTTCATGTTGAGCTCCCCGAAGGTGATGAGGACTCCTGCTTTGTGAACTCCCTCAGATCTCGGAACTCGCCTTGCCCCCTCTCCATCTGACTTTCATTGGCTTCAGTCAAGGCACTTCAATAAAAGGACACCTCAAAGAACTGAGCCTAACAAAATGTAAATCTGAGCCCATGTGTTTTCCCTTTCTTTTCCTGGCCTTCCCTGGGTGTGATCAGGTGAACATCAGAGGAAAATGCTTCCCTGAAGCCGGCTGCAGGTTTATCTGGCAGCCTCCAGGTGACGCAATGGACTTGCTTCTGTCCTCCAGCCGATGGCATGCTCTGTCTGTTAGCGATATGGCGTTATGTAGACACAGTGAGCAATAGTGTTAGCCCCTTTGAGCTGCCGGTGTGCTATGCTGTGAACATTTTTCATTTTAACCAAACAGCATAATGATCCTCTTTAAACAACCAAAGGAAAGACTAATAATACATCAGTCTTTGCTGCCAATAGTATTGAAGAATAGAATTCTCCCAGTAACTGGATTTTCATGACCACTATTTATTGTTCTAATACAGGATGAAGAGGAAGAAATCAAACAAGAAATTAACATGTTGAAGAAATATTCTCATCACAGGAACATTGCAACATACTACGGTGCTTTCATCAAAAAGAACCCTCCAGGCATGGATGACCAACTGTGGGTATGTAGCACTATGCAGATATGCGTTTCTCTTTCCCCCTGGCAAGACTTGATGGAGTGACTTCACATTTGAAATACTTAGCCTGTGATTTTCATAACGTTCTATTTTCAAGGTTTTCTCCCTTCTTCTTGAATGCATATATCTATTCTTCATTATCTCTAAATCTTTCTACTATCTCTTTACAAATAAATTTACTCATTTATTAGTGGGCATGTGCGTGTGTTTGTGGATGCACACGTGTATGTACAGGCACATTGAGGTCAGAGGTCAGCATCAAGTGCCTTCCTCTGTTAGTGTCCACCTTGGATTTTTCTTTTTCTTTTTCTTTTTCTTTTTTTCTTTTTTTTTTTTTTGACAGAGTATCTCCCTGTAGCTGGAGCTCACTGGTTTAGCTATATTGGCTGGCCAGGGAGCTTGTGAGATCTCTCAACTCACTACCCCAGGGCTGGGGTTAACAGGTAAAAATCACTTCATGCCCAATTTCTTTCATGCTGGTGCTGGTTGTCTGTCCCCCCGATGGCAATTGACAGGCACTACCCCCTCTCTGCTCTCTGCTGTGTTCAGGGCAGATTGTCCTTTTTCACCTTTGTGATCTCTGACACTGGGACTTGTTATTCGCTGGGTCCTTCAGTGGGTACAGTGCCATCTCAGTCCATGACATTCAAGGGAATTTACCTCTTTCACTAATCTTATTAATCAGCCTCAGTGTGGCCCATTCAGTGGAAGGTGGATCACTTGACCTGCTTCTCTTCATGTTTTGAGTCTCTGCTCCTCTCATGTGATGCTGTAGGATTGATGGCTCTGGAACTTGCTCATCTTCTGGGGCTCTAGTTAGTGTCCACCACATGAAGTCCCCTGAGCAGGCATCTGGCAAATGCCAAAGATTGTGATAAACTGTGTGCCTCCAGCGCTGAGCATTCCATGGACATTTCTCCAGGCTCAGTCTGGGATAGAAGTTCCTCTGCTGATGCATATGACATTTGAAATCCAACTGAGATGGCAAAAAAAAGTGCCCAGTGTGTGCACATGCTGACCAAAAGAGATGTGATGACGTCAGCTCAAACATCAACCAGATTGCATTCCATTGATACTGAACATTCAGCATGTGGAAGGGAAAAGATCTGCTGGGAAATTCCCCTCAGAGGGTCCATCTCCAAATTTAACGTAAAGGTACACTATAGGGCAAATGAAGTATGATGGCAATGATTTAATATGTCACGTGGTTTCAAAGAAAGTTCCGTTTAACTTAACAGTAGTCTCTACCTGTACAGTAATGTGAATGTGAAGGTTGGAAAATACAGTAATGGGAGAAAATAAATGTGAATGTACACTGATGGGACATGACAAGGAGGTAAGCTGCAAAGCCAACCTTGATGGACTTGACTATATGACTTTTCAAAATTATTACAAAAAATAAAATAGAGCTGTAAGTCACTAATTTAGGAAAGATATTCATTTTGTGTATGGTGAACAGAGTGTAGCAGCCTTCAGATAGGAGGGATTTGCATAATCACTTGGGTTAAAGTAGGAAAGTACTAGAAAGGTGAATGAAGGCCAAGGCAGCAGCTAAAACATTAAGAATCAGTTACCAATAAAGATTTATTTTTAATGTTACTCCTGTAGATATTGTAAACTCAGAGACCTCAGCAAGAATTCAGTGCAATTTCCCACCTACAAGATTAGCAGATAGTTTTTGATAAACTACCATTCATACCTAAATATGGAAATGCATGTTGCTACCATTTAACCCAAGGACAGTTAGAATACACACACAGTTCTCTTTCTCTCTCTGTCTCTCTGTCTCTGTCTCTCTGTCTCTGTCTGTGTGTGTGTCTGTCTGTCTGTCTCACTCACACACACAAAGAGAAATATATATATATATATATATATATATATATATATATATATGTTTGTATATACACACACATGCATATATATTCCAAAGAAAATACTTTTGTTTTGAACCAGTATTTCTTTAAGCAGAAATTTATTAAAAGGAAAAGGAAATATTTACATAACTACATAAATATATTAGCCAATAAGAAATTTACTTAACTATACAGTTAATTAAACTAAATATAGATTTATTATTATGAATGGATGTACATTAACTATTGTGGTAAGATTATAAATTCTTTCTTAAATGTTATAATTAAATATATTATCTTTTCATTTTTATAAGAAAGAAAAACTATATGTTTTTACATATGTTGACAAGGTTGAAATCTCTGGACTAAACACACAATAATAATGAGGAGAATATTTACTTTTGTGGGTCATTTCAATCTTTTAATTTTTAATTTTATTTAATTTAATTTTAGAGACAGAGTCTCTCTGTATAGCTCTGGCTGCCCTGGGCCTCACAGTTTAGACCAGGCTGGACTTGAACTCACAGAGATCTACCTGCCTCTGATTCCCAATTGCTGGGATTAAAGGCATTAACTACCACATCCAGCTATTTTTCATTTTAAATTTATTATTTAAAAAAGTAGAAAATTAAAAATAATATTACACACCCAAATTAACCAGACCCCCAAAACTCAACAACTTGTTGAATTTCTATACAATTAGAGTAGCCATTGGAGATGGAGTTATGGAGCTTCACATTGGATTTTATACTTTCTCTGTTGAATATATTTTTATGCACATATCACCACCAAATCAAAATGTCTATGATACAGTTAGAACTAGAAAAACAATTATCCTCTTTTATAACTCTTGGCCTTCACCTGCATTTAGTCCTTCTGTATCCCATAATATTTAGACTTTCTTGTTCTGTTCTACACGGTGTACTGTACCCATATGTACAACAGATGACTCCCAGAGAATGACACTTGTTTTTCCCAGTTAATTGCCAGACTCTGGGAGTACCCCTGTGCACCCTTAAAGTCTTTGTTACCCCAGAATGAATGACTAATCCTCTCACAGGCCCTGTGCTTGTGAGGGAATCCACTGCCTTGTGCAAGATGGGCAAGAACTCTGTTGTGACTCCCTCTGCCAGGTCTACCGAGGTCTAACTGGCAAACTTTGATAGTATTGGTGAGGACGTGGAGCATGGGGAACGCCTGCAGGCTGCTGGCAGGGCTGTCAGTCAGTGCAGCCATTGTGGAAAGCCCGTGGCGCTATCATCCAACAGTTCAGTTTTGTATGTAGCTGCAAGAAACGACGTCATTGTGTCCAGGAGACATCTGCACACCCATGCTCCTTCGCTGAAAGTGTTACATACAATACAGGAGCGGAGCTGGCAACTTTATGCAGGCTGTGGTCAGGACTGTAGTGCCAATTAAGCATAAAAATGTAGCTCCATAAAAATGGGTCAAGCTGTCGATTTTCTTGGATTTGGGCAATTTTTTACAGATTGTCCACTTAGGAAAGGAGAGGGGTAATCCAGCAGACTTAACTCATTTTCACTCTTTTCCTAAACCCTAGACTTTATTTTTATCTCTTAAAAACAGCTGCCATTTATTGAAAACATATTGCATGCCAGGCATTGGACTGATTGTTGAAACAATCCCTTTTCAAATTGATATATAATTCTTAGACATAAAATTCAAATTTTAGAAACATATTTCATCATTCTTTTATATTAATTTTCTTTTGCAGCTGGAAGGAAATTTCACTGTCATTCTCTTGCTGGGCTCCAATGAAGCTAAAAGAGGTGTTGAGGAAGCAGGGTATGGTGGAGGTGGGAGAGAGGATAGTAGAACACATGTAACTGATGTGAAAACTGAAAGAGACTCATCAGTCTATGCTGGGTGAGAGGAGGCAAGGAGGGGTGGGTGGATATGGGGGAAAGGAGAGGGAAGAAGAGCAGCTAAACAAATTGTGTTGGAAAATGTCACAATGAAACCTAATATCTGTATGCTAATTAATATAGCTATGTATTATACACAATACATTATACCATGCAGCATATGCACATGTAATAATTTATCTGTGTGTTTATGTGCATATATTAGGTATTATGTGTGTATATTGTCTATGATAATTATATATGTGTGGGGTGTGTGTGTGTGTGTCCCCATGTTTTTCCTAAACATCTTTAGGTGATCTTAAGTAGGCGTTTGAGGAAAGCAGCAAACCTTTGCATGTTACGGTTTGTCTGGAGGTTGCGGCAGACTGTGGAACTGGGTTACTGCTTGCTCGTTCTCCTCCTGGCCAGTTGCTCTTCCCATGGAGATGGCTGTGATTTTTGAGAACCAAGAGCTTGGATGTATATATATTTTCACTGATTTGTTCCTCAATCATTCTTTCATTTAACATGTACCCACACACATACACAACATATACATGTACACACATACACACAAAGACAACATACTTATGAATGGCGAGGTACATTTCTAAGTACTTGTGATAATCGGTGAATAAAAGGGCTTCATGGCTACACTTCAATGCAGCTTGCATTCTTGCTGCAGATCACAAACAATAAGCATGGTGAATAAGGCAGATGCAGGAGATGCTGGGAGCTCATGAGTGCCTGATAAACCAGGGGAAAGTTAGTGGAGTGCAGGTCAAAGCTGCAGGATTCCATAGGATGGATTTCAGAAGCCCCCCAGTTGACATCTTAAAATCGTACCATGATTACGTTATATTAGGAGGTAAGGCTTGTTTGCAGTGCTGGGAACCAAACCTGAGGCCTTGAACTTGCTAGACAAGCCCTCTGTCCCTGAACCATGCTTCCAGCCTATGAGAGGCCACGGTTGGGGGGAGAGCGGTTAGGTCATGAGCACAGAGCCTGTGTGATGGTACTGATGCCTTATAAAGAGAGCTAGTAAGCTTTTCCACTCTCTTGTGTAGAAATCAGGAGATGTCAGGTGGAGGCAAGAGAATCAGAAGTTCAGGGATATCCTTAGCTATATAGTAAGTTTGAGGCCAACCTGGACTACAGGAGACTCCACACCTAGCAGAAGAAGAGGAAGAATTTTAAGCAACCAAAAAAGAGGTCAGCAGTTTGTGACCAGAAGATAACCCTCACCAGAGCCTGTCCATGCTGCCTCTGGAATTGTGAGGTAATTTTGCTTAGCAAGTTGTCTAGCCTATGGTATGTGGTGCTTTGTTAGGATAGTGTGAATTAATACATGGTGGTGAGTGGTGTTGTCCGGGTAAGCCCTGCTGTGGGTAACTTGAGGAAAGGCACTGGAGGCCTTCCACTTCTTGAGAACAATGATGAGTCACTGTGGCTGGGGAAAAGTGAGTACAAGGTAGATATGCAGGAGAGAGACCTGAGACCAGATCCTCCATGGTCTTGCTTGCCATTGGCAAGACCTTGGCTTTTATTTCACCCGAAGGTGGAGAGCCTTTGGAGTGCTCTCCGGAAGAATAGGATCTGATGCACAAAATGAAGCCATCCTCTTGGTTGCTGGGTTGAGATCAGACTGGAGGGAGTCGAGGTAGGCATGAGGAGGCCAGTTAGGAGGCTGTTTTTCTTAAGTGTCCTGATTACATTTCCATTGCTGTGGTAATCACTAGTCTAAAAGCAACTTGGGGGAAGAACAGGTTTATTTGGTTTACAGGGTACAGTCCATCCAGGAAACCAAGCCAGAACCTTAAGGTGGGCCCTAAAGGTGGGAACTGAAACACGTCATGGGGGAACGCTAGTTACTAACTCACTCCAAGTGCACTTTCAGCTCCCTTTCTTATTGGCCCAGGTTGATCTGCCTAAGGGGTGGCACTGCTCATGGCCAGCTAGGTCCTCCTACATCATTTGGCAATCCAGAAAACACATCACAGACATACCTACAAGCCAGTCTGATGGAGGATACTCCTCAGCTGAGGTTCCCTCTTCCCTGGGGTGTCGAGTTGACAACCAAGATTAGCCACCACAGGAAGCTAACCCCTTTCTTGAACTTGGTAAAAGGAGAAGTAATGGCAGGTGTCCCAGGGTGACCAGGAGAATGGCCTCATGTGAGCTGGGTCAGAAAGCTCCGTTGTTCCGACCACCCCACTAGCAATCTCTGACAACATCTGTCACTAAGGATGAGATCAGGCCAGGAAAGGTATCCTACGGCAAGAGCATACTTTATTTTTATAATTGTACTTGTATGTGATAAAAAACTGAGTAATTGTGGGTCAGTCTAGGAACAACAGGAAGCTAGTATTAGATCATAATAGTGATTGAAACTGGTTACAAAATATAGTAGTGCATACATATTTCAGGGCCTCTGCCTTGCTTTATTAACAAGAACAATGGTTTACAACACTTCCTGCCTACTTACCAATATGCCAAGTTCTGTTACTATACTATAATGCTATAACAATGTTAGCACTGCCATATTATTTAATTAAATATTTGTGGCCAATTTACAAATTAAAGATTATCATCTCCATTGTACAAATTAACAAATTTGTTCAAGGTTTCAAAGCTTATCAGTCATGAAGACAATATATCTGGCTTACTCTGGGGTATGTGATGTCAGAATCAAGCCATTAAACTTAGTGTTTTTCCCTTTTTGGTCATGAAAAAAAAGGGTTTTGATATCAAAAGTTGGTGTCCTGGGTAGGGCTAGAGCTTTAGGTTTCAATAAACTCATTATGAGATCTAAGCATGGTGGTACTGGGAGGCAGAGGCAGAGGGATCTCTGTGAATTCCAGACCAGTCAGGGCTACATAATGAGATCTTGTCTCAAAATAATAAATAAAAATTTAACTTCATCTTTGATCTTTCTTTCTCACTTTTTCCAGTGTTTAAAAGAATAGTAAAACCTCTGGGCTATTAAAAAGGCTGCTATGAAGCATAAGAAATACATGTGTGGGAAAGCACACTAAGCCTTTGGGGAATGATTTATCAAATAATTGCAAAGGTCAAAGATAGTTGATTCTTCAGACTGTTGACATTTTGCAAGGATCGTGGTAGTATAAAAATGTGTTTTATAGAGACATGGACTCCACAGCCAAGAGTAGCGTGTGTTGCCTGAGGTCGGCCTGATTGCATGAAATATTCCTCAGATACTCCTTTGGCCATGGCTGGAGTTCAGAGGTCTGAAATATATGTTTCACCAGGCGACATGTGTTGTTGCAGGCTTCTGATTGAATTGTAATCTGTGAGGATTCTATCAGGCCTGTTGTAGAGATAAACTCTTGTTTGGTATCAGCTCCACAGAAACACAACCACTTCTGATAATGGCCAAGCAATTCTCCTTTATCAACTGCTCGGGCCTGATCCGGAAATCAAAAAAGGGAGCTCTTTCAATAAAGATTCTCATCTCTGAGAAACAGTGATGCTCTGACACACAGCGTCACCATCTCATCTCTCTCCCACATGCCAGGCCGGCCAGGCTCTCCGGGTTTGCTATAAACCATTCAGATCCTAGAGGGAGGGAAAGGTGCTGTCTATGAAATGGACGAGTTTCTCAACAAGAACAGCATGAAATCACACATATTTTGCCATCCTTTTGATACTATCACAACATTCACAGATCTAGATATTTTATGAAAGGAAATAAGTTTCTAATTAACTTCTGAAATGTAGAGTGGTCCAGTATGATGGCACATGATTGGACTGAAACAGCAAAATTAGCCTCTCACTAGATTGCAGTGATGTGGGTTTCTAGAGCAGAAAGTTAAGATGTTACGTTGTGGAGCTGGGGAGATGGCTCAGTGGCTGGGTGCTTTCTGTACAAGCATGAGGAACTGAGTTTGGATCGTAGTACTAAAACAAAAAGCCAGGCGTGCCTGAGTGCTTGCCTATAACCCCAGGGATACAGGAGGTAGAGATGGGAGGACCACTGAGGCTTGCTGCTTGCCAGGCTAGATCGTGTTCAGTGAGAGACCCTACATCAGGGAACAAGACAGTAGAAAATGACCAAGCAGAACACATTTACCCACACACGGAAACATGCTCTCTTGCACACTGTGTATACATAGCAAATGCACACAAGTTATGTTGTATATATTTGAGGATCTTTCTAATGGTTGGATGCAACCTGGTCTGATTATCCATGGATCTGGATTCTAACCTCAGGAGAGGCCAGGTCTCTAACATGCAGTTTCTATTTTGTAGAATGTGAGTTGGGCCAGGTCTGTGTGTTTGCAAACTGACAGACTGGAGGCTGAACATACTTAGTTTGGTCCCCATAAGGTAGTGATGTTTTAATTAAGTCAATATTAGAAAAATTGAACAGATTCATATGGAAGTCTGGATTCTTTGAAGAGTTTTGAAAATAATCAAATGATCTAGAAAATATTGGGCTTGAAATCCCAAATAGCGGCAATATGTGGAAGCAGTGTGCCAGCTGCCCAGAATTCATAGGTGTTGCTGCGGCCTGCTCCACAGGCCCCGGCCCCTGGTTCCATGGTATACATTCAACTCTATGCCTTGCATTCATTACCCACCCCCACGGGAGATCATCACAGAATAAGGTGTTGTAATCACTGAATGCATGATGTCATTTAATTACTCAGTTTGGCCACATACCTAAACCTAAATGTGCTATATTTTCAATTTATATTGCTACTGCATTGTAGCAGAAACCAACTCCTTGGGTTGTTTCAGTCTTTTAGTGTAAGTCCTACAATAGGACACCTCTATCACAGCCTCATCCCCACAGAGCTCAGGGAGCACTGTAGAAGAGGGGGTGGGAAGGTTGTAAGAGCCAACGTTGGGGAGGGAGCTTTGAATCAGTGTTCTGGACCATGCAAGGCTGCTGCGCTCAGGAGCTCACAAAAACTGTGGTCACCTGCACAAGACAAAGTCAGCCAAAATCCCAGTGTGGATGGGACAGAGGCTCACAAAGCCCCGGTCCTAACTCAGGACCTTGGTAGTTGAAGATCTGCTGGTAGAATGAGGCAGTTTGCTTCAGGAAAATGGCCCCAAGGTAGGTTGCCCGTGCTCCAGGGCATGGTCCTAAACTCCCTGTAGACAACAGTGATAGACTCAGTGGGCTATGATAAAAGAGCGTATAGTTGGGAAGGGAACACTGAAAGGAGGGGAGTGGGGGGGGCGGGGATTGGGGGGGTCTGTTCACAATACATTTTAAACATGTATAGAATTCTTAAAGAATGAATGAAAAATCAGCCACCTGGAGCTAAGCCTTTGTAATGGGTCATTAAAATTTTTCTTAGTTCCAAGTATCAAAAGTGAGGCTTTCCCTTTTAACAGGAACGTGTTTTAATCGCTGGCTATAGCTTCTGTGAGGAGAGAGCTTCCTTTGCAGACAGAACAGTCATTGGTCTGGGGAAGCAACTGGGACTTGCTGGAGAGCGAGCCTGAGCAGCAAGCGCTAGGCCAATGGGGGACCTTGTCTCAAAAAGCAGGGTGACAGCTCTTGTGGAATAACATTTGAAATTGTCTTCTGCTCTACATGCATCCCCCCCACCCCGCCCGCCAACACATACACACATGGGGACTTTACACACACAAACACATACCTGCATCTACATATACACATGGCCAGAAATCTCCAAGGTGGGGCTTTGTAAATACGGGAATCTAAACCGGTCAGAGGACTAGCCGTGAGGAAGCAGCTGCTGCCTCCTGTCCCTGTGGAGGTAATGTCAGCAAGGGACGCGGGTGTCAACACAGCAGCGCCAAGCCCTGAGTGCGAGTCTGCAGAGCCCTGAGTGCGAGTCTGCAGAGCCCTGAGTGCGAGTCTGCAGAGCCCTGAGTGCGAGTCTGCAGAGCCCGGGTCCAGACCGAGGGAGTCACTGACAAGATGGAAACCCGGTTCCTTTTGTTATCCCAAGGAATTTCATTGAAATCGTTGGAAGTGCTTTTCACCTTAACAAAAGAATGACTTTGTGTATGCCCAAAGCTGGAGCTTCTGGTTCCATTTTTAGATGAGCTTTGACCTAATGCTTCTATTCACACCATGCTTCGAAGGGCCTTTAACTGCCTCAGTATTCCATCCTGAATACTGGAAGTCTAGGGTTTTTTGTTTGTTTGTTTGTTTTCCTGTTTTGGGGTGGGAGCACTGAGTGTGCATATTCTGTGTCCATCCACACGCACCCATCTACACAGGTGACTGCCTCAATCTGTTTCCACATTATTATTTTCAGGATGAAGTCTCTCTCTAATCCCAGTGCTCACAGTGTAGGCGAGGCTGCCTTGTGGTCTCCCATGACTCCCTACATGACTGTGCCCCAGTGCTTGGGTTACAGCCACGTGCAGCCTGGGGTTTACAGGGGTGTTAGGTATTAGAACTCAGGTCTTCTTGCTTGCTTAGCAAGTGCTATTCTTGCACATTGAAACATATCCCCAGCCCGACGTTCCCTATTTTTAACCTGTCTAAAATCTTACTCCTCTCATTCCTAATTTTTCTGTTTGAGTTTCACATTTTGAGATGTAGAATTATATATCACTATCATTTGTATGTGTATATGTAGATGCAGGTATGTATTTGTGTGTGTAAAGTACCCATGTGTGTATGTGTTGGCGGGGGGGGGGGGCAGGGAGATGCATGTAGAGAGCAGAAGACAATTTCAAATGTTATTCCACAAGAGCTGTCACCCTGCTTTTTGAGACAAGGTCTCTCATTGGCCTAGCGCTTGCTGCTCAGGCTCTCTCTCCAGCAAGTCCCAGGTATCTACTTGTCTCCACTGGCCCAGCACCCTCTGCCTATATTTTTATGTGAGTTCCAGGGATTGAACTCGGTTCCCCAGGCTTGTGGGGCAAGCACTTTACTGGCTGAGCCGTTGCCTCAGGCTACATTTCTTCTGTCTTTGAGGTTAATTCCTTTGTTTGGATTTGTGGAGCTCATGTGTATGAGATGATTCACTCGTACTAAAAAAACTGTGCAGGAGCCCTGGCATGGCTACTTGTGAAATGTAATGCTGCCACCCTGGCTCAGAGATTCCTGTCTGCTTGGACATGGATGACTGATGGCCCATAGTCTTGGCCTGTAGGCAGGCTTTGGTTGCTAAAAATATGAAATTGGCTCAAATTATTCCAAATGCCCTTGTTACTCACAAAGTAAAAGGTTGTCCATAAACCTTAGGGACAAAGTTTGGGTCACTTGGCATTCTTTTGCCTTTTTATAACTTATACTTCGTTTGAGAAGTCACAAGTCTAAAACTAAAATCAAAGTTGTCTTTTCCTCAGTGCATGCTCATTTAGAGGTGAATACACAAGGCTGTTAAGGTTGATTTTGTATTTCTTCATGAAGGCATTTCTTAGTGTGCGGTTAAACTTCCTGTGGTGAATGAAGCAGCTAGTTCTTAAGAAGCTGCTGAATTTGAGTTTGCTTCACACCATGATAAATCATGCAGACAGGATCTGTGGCTATTCCCAACCATGCAAGATAAAAATACCTTGTGCTGCACTGAGGTTTCTAAACCTTCAAGGTCACTAGGCTGATTCTTTGTGGGGCTGGGAGTTCTTGGATGTTGCTTCTACACCTTTTCTTAGTGGCTTCAGCTACCTGGTTCATCTTCAGGAGAATTCCATCTGCCTGACCCTATTCGAACCCCTTCCTGCCAACCCCCCCCCTTTACCATTGAAGAGAACGGATCTGTTTGTTAACTGTTGTTTATTCCTGTGGGGACTGACCAGTGACATGTGAGAGGAATGGGTTCCTGTCCAGGTATTCTGGGTTAGCGCCTACAGCATTCAAGTGCCATCTTAAGGCCTTGTTCCTTGTTACAAGATCTTAAAGCCAATTAACTAGCAAGTGAGTTTCTCTTAGGGACAAGGGAAGCACCTCAGAATTAACCTTCAGTTCCCTCAGAAGTCACTGGGGTTGTAAGGAGAAGGCGCCTGTGTTTTGTGATTCTCTTCCAAGACCTGTGCTCTGTGCCTTGTGAAGACTGAAGTCAGGGCTGACTCTAAGCTACAGTCACTCCTGGGAGACAGAGACTGGAGCACAACCCTTAGCCATTGTGTGTGTGTGTGTGTGTGTGTGTGTGTGTGTAAGGGGGAGAGAGAGACACAGAGAGAGCTGTGTGTATTCTGTGTGTGTACATTAGAGAGAGAGAGATGTTAGAACCAGAGCTTCCCACATGCTCTACCACTAAGTAATACCCTCACCCCATACCACTAACGGACAATATTATGTTTCTTAGTAAGGTGAGACAACTAAACAAAATCTATAGCAATCGACCATGCGAATTGTGAAATATGTCAGGACTCAGTTCTTAGAAAACAACTTTTTTTACTTAGACAGACATAATTATCCAAGTAATCCAAGCATTTTTTTATAATCTGTTCACATTATACCATGCTCTTTTTAGACTACGTTCTCCAGGCCCCAAGCCAGTCCCCATCTGTCTAGGCACATTTATCTCTCTCCTACGTTCAATTTCGTCTCCTTTCCTTCTTCCCAAATGGTGTGAATATTCTTTTAGTTTCTGACCCAGTTGTTCAGATGATGTTGATGAGTTTTAAGTCTCAGATTGTTTTCAGCATCCTCTTCTGATACTCACATCCCTGCCATCTTCCAGACAGAATGAGCCATTGTCTGGAGGGTAGACCGTCTCCTTGCTTTGTAGTACAAAGCAAAATGGCTCGGCATCCTTCACTAGATACTCTAGAAGCAGCTACGCTCGGTACCTTCTAATGTCACACAAGGGAAGTGGACATCCAGAACAGAGTGACACCGTCCTGCAAGGCAGAAAAGAACTTGTATGTTTTGAGGATTTGAGTTACTGTCAGCTTTTCGTTTATTAGTGAAACTGATGTTCACGTCAGATCTGTAAGTCGATGCTTTGTGTATTGGTGGAAGTTAAGTCAACTCCACATAATTTAAAGGGAGGTTCATTTTTGGGGGTAACTTACAAGTAAAGGGATAGGTTACAGGACCCAGGAGAGGTGAAGTGCAGTCCGGCGATGTTCTCTGGAGAACTCTGCTTGCTCTATATCCAGCATCCAGGATCCAGGAACCAAGAGAGCCAGCACATCTGGATCTCAGATCTTAAGGGCTCCTGTCTCAGCCCCACCTCATAGGCGTGACAGTTACTGGAAGCCTCAATGGGGGTAGTACTTCCAGGTCAAAGCTGGAACAGCTACCCACTACATTTGTGTGTATGCATGTCAATTTATGTGTAATGTACCTGCACATGTGTATATTAGCGTGTAGAGACTGGGAGTTGACCTATTGTGTGTGTGTGTGTGTGTGTGTGTGTGTGTGTGTGTGTGTGTGTGTGTGTGTGTTTGTATATATATATACAAGTTGTGGGGAGGTGTAGCTAGAGTTTTCCTGCCTTGCCCACAGTTAGGACAAATCTCTGTCATCCGCTAGTCCCACAGCCGCTCTGACCCAACCAAGTAAACACAGAGACTTATATTGCTTACAAACTGTATGGCCATGGCAGGCTTCTTGCTAACCATTCTTATAGCTTAAATTAATCCATTTCCATAAATCTATACCTTGCCATGTGGCTTGTGGCTTACCGGTGTCTTCACATGCGGCTTGTCATGGTGACGGCTGGCAGTTTCTCTGACTCAGCCTTCCACTTCCCAGAATTCTTCTCCTCCTTGTCCCGCCTATACTTCCTCCTACCTGGCCACTGGCCAATCAGTGTTTTATTTATTGACCAATCAGAGCAACAGATTTGACATACAGACCATCCCACAGCAGGGGGGTGTCTCTTATTCTACCTAATTAGGTCCCCAATTAAGTTAGAATGCCTGGCCAGCAAGTTCAAGAGCTCTTGCTGCCTAGCACTCTATTACAAGTGGATTTACCACACCCAGCTTCACCTGGGTGCTGAGTGTGGAACTCAGGTCCTCATGCTTGGTGACAAACACGTCAAAAACTGACCATCTTCCTATTCCGTGATGCTTGTTCATTAAATCTTGTCACAGTGGAAAGGGGGCAGCGCAGAGTCTCCGGTGGCTAGGGAGTGGGTCTATGGTGGCTACCATTTATTATTACTTGACAGAATCTAGAATCACCCAAAAGAAAATGCTCTGGCCAAGTCTGTGAGGGAGTATCTAGACTAGGTTAGTTTCTGGCCATGTTTGTGAGGGATTATCTAGACTAGGTTAGCCTCTGGCCATGTTTGTGAGGGATTATCTAGACTTGGCTAGTCCCTGGCCATGTTTGTGAGGGATTATCTAGACTTGGCTAGTCCCTGGAAAAATCTGTGGTTTATCTAGACTAAATTAACCCCTGGCCATGTTTGTGAGGGATTATCTAGACTAGGCTAGTCCCTGGCCATGTTTGTGAGGGATTATCTAGACTTGGCTAGTCCCTGGAAAAATCTGTGGTTTATCTAGACTAAATTAACCCCTGGCCATGTTTGTGAGGGATTATCTAGACTAGGTTAGCCTCTGGCCATGTTTGTGAAGAAGTATCGTAAGTTCATTGATATAGGAAGACTTGCTCACTATGGGTGACACCACTCCATGCACTGGAGTCCCAAAGACAACCAAAAGCAGAAATCCAGCCGAGCATAAGCATCTTCTTGCTCTGCTTCCTGACCATGGACCAATGTAAGCAGCTGCTTCAACCTTCCAACACTTTCTAACCATGGTTGGCTGTGCCTTATCTACTGTAAGCCAAAATAAACCTTTCTTCTTTTTGTGAGATCATTTTATCACAGCACCAGGACAAGTAACTAATGCAATGTCTAAGGTCACAAAGCTGCATGATAGAGAATGTTTTTAACCTGCTCTGCATCCTTAATCTGTGTCACTATGGGTAAAACCAAAGACCATTTCCAAATTAATAACTGAACTGATAACTGAGAGAAGGAGAGTCACAGAAAAGATTTCTTCGTTTATTTTTTGTTATTGTTTGTTTACAAATCACCAAATTGTAAGAACCCAGCACATTAAGTTCTCAATTAGTGTTGTGTGTCTCACTGCCCAGTATAAACTCTTAGAAAATTATCTTTCAAGGGCAATATTAATGATCCGTTGCATCTTGCTTGTGAGATGTGAAGTGATTGACTTACCGCACTCAGCTGGGCTTGCCATGGTAAGCTCTGAGGCCATTTAGTAAAAGGATAGGGAAGGTCCCTGCTGTCTGGTGGCAGTAATTATCAGTGTTGCTGTGTGGCTGCAGGGACCCATTGCTAGCAAGTTCTGATTTCTTTCCACTTCTTTCTTTCTTTTTTTCTAGTCCTATTACATAATTTAACAATCATTTTGTTCCTTAGTGAGATGAAAAGAATGGAGCAGCCTTCAGCTGGAGCTGAATGGAGAAGCAGATTATAGACATCATTGGTGCCTGGCTAGAGCCCGATTGTTTCCCACTGAATATTTGAAAGTGTTTTGTCCAATCTAATTTTGAAAGGCTGGAGTTCTGGGTTTCCACTGCTCTTCCTGGGAACTGCAATTATGTGGCCTAATAGTAGGACATTTTCTCCCAGCGACATGGCCACTGCTGGTGCGTCCCTGGGAGGTCTTGCCACTATGTGATTGGGAGAAAGGGTGAAGACATGTTTGGCTCACAGGGAAGACATTCGTATCATCTGTCTCAGCAAGTGTTTTTGATCCATCCTGCTGGCATTGAAGCGTGATTTTCTACAGAAGGGCATTTTCTTTAAAATAGAAAATGCCTCCAAATCACAGAAGTAGACAGAACTGTACTATAAGAAGCACCTGTGCAGACCCTGAGCACAACCATTAATAAATGGGACCTCTCAAAACTGAGAAGCTTTTGCAGGGCAAAAGACACAGTCAATAAGACAAAAAGACAGCCAACAGATTGGGAAAAGATCTTCACCAACCCCACATCTGACAGAGGATTGATCTCCACAATATATAAAGAACTCAAGAAACTAGACATCAAAGCACTGAACAGTCCAATTAAAAAATGGGCTAAAGAGCTAAACAGAGAATTCACAAAACAAGAACTACAAATGGCTGAAAGACATTTAAAGAAATGCTCAACATCCTTAATCATCAGAGAAATGCAAATCAAAACGACTCTGAGATACCACCTTACACCTGTTAGAATGGCTAAGATCAAAAACACCAATGACAACCAATGTTGGAGAGGATGTGGAGCAAAGGGAACACTCCTCCACTGTTGGTGGGAATGTAAACTTGTACAACCACTATGGAAATCAGTATGGCGGTTTCTCAGAAAATTAGGAATCAAACTACCTCAAGACCCAGCCATCCCACTCTTGGGCATATACCCAAAGAATGCTGATACATACCATAAAGATACATGCTCAGCTATGTTCATAGCAGCACTATTTGTAATAGCCAGAACCTGGAAACAACCTAGATGCCCATCAACGGAAGAATGGATGAAAAAAATGTGGTACATATACACAATGGAGTACTACTCAGCAGAGAAAAACAATGAAAGCATGAAATTTGCAGGCAAATGGATGGAACTAGAAAATATCATCCTGAGTGAGGTAACCCAAACCCAGAAAGACAGTTATGGTATGTACTCACTCATTGGTGGAGTCTAGATATAAAATGAACAATCAGACCACAACCCATAGAACCATAGAGGCTATATATATATAGCATGGAGGTCCGTAGGACGACTGTGGCATATAATAAATTTCAGTTTTACTCAATTATTGAAAAAAAATAGCCAAATGAATGGAAACACATGAACTATGAACCAAAGACTGAGGGGCTCCCAGCTGGATCAGGCCCTCTGAATAGGTGAGACAGTTGATTGGCTTGATCAGTTTGGGAGGCATTTAGGCAGTGGGACCAAGTCCTGTGCTCATTCCATGAGTTGGCTGTTTGAAACCAGGAACTTATGCAGGGACACTTGGCTCAGTCTGGGAGGAAGGGACTGGACCTCCCTGGACTGAGTCTACCAAGTCGATCACAGTCCTCGGGGGAGGACTTGTCCTGGAGGAGATGGGAATGGAGGGTGGGCTGGGGGTAAGGGGAGGGCGTGGGAGGGGGGAGAATAGGGGAACCCATGGCTGATATGTAGAACTGAATGGTATTGTAAAATAAAAAATATATATCACAAAAAAAAAAAAAAAAAAAAAAAAAAAAAAAAAAAAGAAGCACCTGTGCACTCCAGCTACCCTGGGCAGCCTGCCCCCACTGTCTAATCCCCTGCCTCCCACAAGATCCTTTGTCCTCCACTCAGGCCTTAAAACAATCAAATACACTTAATTCTGGCAAAATATATATAGTATTAGATTACTTCAATTTTAGCTACTTCTAAATTAGTAACCCAGAGGCATTCAGTATATTGATTGTGTTGTACAAAGCACCCCCACTCCCTAGTGCCAGAATTACACCCCACCCGACCCCACTCCCAGTCAAATCTATATCCATTAGGGAGTCACTCCTTCTCCACATGAGCATTCCCAGGAAACCTCTGGACCTGCTTCCACTGCTGGAGGGTCTGTGTCATAGGAATGGAATCTATCCAGGGCCGCCTTTGGCTCTTCTTTCCTTCGCATACTGTCTTCCCAGTCCCTCCCTGATGAATCAGTCATTCCCATGGCTGAATAACAGTCTGTTGAATGGGCATACCACAGTTTGTTTCATCTATCTGCTCATCTGTTGAGATTTTGTTTCCAGCTTCTGGCTTCTGTAAGTAGCACTGCCATAAATATTCTTATGCGGGTTTTTGCTGAACATCAATTTTCAATTCTCTGTGTATAAATCTGCAAGTGAAACAACTGAGTTTTATGTTGATTTTACTTTTAATTTGCTGAGAAATTCACAAACTATTTTCTAGAGTTACTGCACCATGTATTTAATCATTAGCAATGTGTGATGGTTCCAGTTGATCTACATTTTTAAAAATTATACTCATCCTTATGGGTGTTATATCACCTCAGTGTGCCTTGATTTATGTTTTTCTCATGACTAATGCTGTTATCAGCATCTTTTCATGCCATTACTGGACATTTTATATATAATGCTGTTATCAGCATCTTTTTTTTTTTTTTTTTGGTTTTTCGAGACAGGGTTTCTCTGTGTAGCTTTGCACCTTTCCTGGAACTCGCTCTGTAGACCAGGCTGGCCTCGAACTCACAGAGATCTGCCTGACTCTGCCTCCCGAGTGCTGGATTAAAGGTGTACGCCACCACCGCCCAGCTTTATCAGCATCTTTTCATGCCATTACTGGGCATTTTATATATAATGCTTTTATTGGTATCTTTTCATGCTATTGCTGGTCATTTCATATATTCTTTTTTTTTAAGGTTTACTTATTTATTTAAAGTTGTTTTTTCCATTTTGCATACCACCCACTCTTCCCCCTCCCTCCCTTCACCCGCTCCCCGCCCACCTCTCCCCATCCCACCCCCACCCTCTCCTCATAGGGGGTAAGGCCTCCCTTGGGTATCACAGGCTGGCATACCAAGTTGGGGCAGGACCAAGCCCTTCCCCCACCATAGGGAATAGACTCTAAAAAGCCAGTTCATGTACCCAGGATAAGTCCTGGTCCCATTGCCAGGATAAGGGAACCTAGAAACACATCAAGCCATACAACTGTCACCCTCATTCAAAGGGCTTAGTGCGATCCCATGCAGGCTCCCCAGCTGTCAGTCCAGAGTCCGTGGGCCCCCACTAGCTTGGGTCAGCTGTCTCTGTGTTTTTTTCTCATCATGATCTTGACTCCCCTTGACCCTGTACTCTCTCCTCCCTCTCTTCAACTGAACTCCAGGAGCTTGGCCAAGTGCTTGGCCTTGGGTCTCTGCATCTGCTTCCATCAGTCACTGAATGTAGGTTCTATGATGACAATTAAGGTAGATACCAATCGGAGTACAGGGGAAGGCTAGTTCAAGCACCCTCTCCACCATTGCCAGGAGTCTTAGCTGCGGACATCCTTGTGGGTTCTCGGGGATTCCTTTAGCACCAGGTGTCTCCCGAACCCCATACTGGCTCATTCTGCCAAGGTATCTCTTTCATTGCTCTGCTTCTCTGTCCCTCCCCAAACTCGGCCATCTCGAACCCTCATGTTCCTACCCCCCATCTCTTCCCCTCTACTCCTTCTCCCAGTTTACCCAAGAGATCTTAACCCTTTCCCCTTCCTGGGGTGATCCATGAGTGTCCCTTTTATGGTCCTCCTCTTTACCTGGCTTCTCTGTGATTGTGGATTTCAGTCTGGTTGTCCTTTGCTTTGTGTCTAATATCCACTTATGAGTGAGTGCATACCATGTTTGTCTTTCTGGGTCTGGGTTACCTCACTCAGGATGATTTTTTTTAGTTCCATCCATTTGTCTATAAATTTCATGATGACATTGGTTTTTACTACTGCATAATACTCCATTGTGTATATGTGCCACATTTTCTTTATCCGTACTTGGGTTGAGGGACATCTAGTTTGTTTCCAGGTTCTGGCTATTATGAATAATGCTGCTATGAACATAGTTGAGCAAATGTCCTTGTGGTATGATTGAGCATCTTTTGAGTATATGCCCAAGAGTGGTATTGTTGGATCTTGAGGTAGGCTGATTCCCATCTGAGATACCGCCATACTGATTTCCAGAGTGGCTGTACAAGTTTGCACTCCCACCAACAGTGAAGGAGTGTTCCACTTGCTCCACATCCTCTCCAACATAAGCTGTCTTCAGTGTTTTTGATCATAGCCATTCTGACAGGTGTAAGATGGTATCTCAGAATCATTTTGATTTGCATTATCCTGATGACTAAGGATGTTGAGCAATTCCTTAAATGTCTTTCAGCCATTTGAGATTCTTCTGTTGAGAATTCTCTGTTTAGCTCTGTAGCCCACTTTTTAATTGGATTATTTGGTATTTTGATGTCTAGTTTCTTGAGTTCTTTATATATTTTGGAGATTAGCCCTCTGTCAGATGTGGAGTTGGTAAAGATTTTTTCCCATTCTGTAGACTGCCATTTTTGTCTTATTTACTGTGTCCTTTGCCTTACAGAAGCTTCTCAGTTTCAGGGGGTCCCATTTATTAATTGTTGATCTCAGTGTCTGTGCTACTGGTGTTATATTTAGAAAGTGGTCTCCTGTGCCAATGTGTTCAAGACTACTTCCAACTTTCTCTTCTAGACCAGGTTCAGTGTATCTGGATTTATGTTGAGGTTTTTGATCCACTTGGACTTGAGTTTTGTGCAGGATGATAGATATGGATCCATTTGCAATCTTCTACATGTTGACATCCAGTTATGCCAGCACCATTTGTTGAAGATGCTTCCTTTTCCCATAACTCTAACCAAACAAGACCTGTATGACAAGAACTTTAAGTCTTTGAAGAAAGAATTTGAAGAAGATATCAGAAAATGGAAAGATCTCCCATGTTCATGGATAGGTAGGATCAACACAGTAAAAATGTCAATATTACCAAAACCAATCTACAGATTCAGTGCAATCCCCATCAAAATCCCAACACAATTCTTCACAGACCTTGAAAGAATAATATTCAACTTCATATGGAAAAACAAAAAACTCAGGATAGCCAAAACAATCCTGTACATTAAAGCAACCTCTGGAGGCATCACAATCCCTGACTTCAAGCTCTACTGTGGAGCTATAGCAATAAAACAGCATGGTGTTATCATAAAAACAGACATGTAGACCAATGGAATTAAATCGAAGACCCTGCCATCAATCCACACACCTACAAACGCCTGATTTTTGACATTTCATACATTCTTTAGACTCTAAAGTTTAGAGAAACGTCCATCCAAGTTCTTTGTTCATCCTTACTTCATTTCATTGATTCATTTACTTATTTTTGAATTGTTTTTTCTGCCTTTGAGACAGGTGTTCACAGGCTGG
The DNA here is from genome assembly GCF_049852395.1 of Peromyscus maniculatus bairdii. NCBI lineage: Eukaryota > Metazoa > Chordata > Mammalia > Rodentia > Cricetidae > Peromyscus > Peromyscus maniculatus. The sequence continues at coordinate 11,962,683 of NC_134857.1, read as the reverse complement.
CCTGGAGATCACTCCAATCCTCCTGCCTCCACCTATCAGGTGTACATCACCACACCCAACTCTCATGCTCATGTTTAAGCTGGATCTTCTTGTTGGCTTATACAAGTTCTTGATAAATTCTGGATGCTATATCCTTATCAGGTATAAGTTATAAATAGTTTCAGTATGAGGCTGGAGTGGTGGCTCAGAAGTTAAGAGCACTGGCTGCTTTTCGAGAGGGTCCAGGTTCGATTCCCAGTACCCACATGGAGACTCACAACTGTCTGTAACTCTACTTCCAGGGGATCAGCTGCCCTCATCTGGTCCTCCTGGACACTGCACACACATGTGGTACACAGATATATTTCCTGCAAAACAACCATATACACAAAATAATAAAATGAAATGTAAAATATTTTTCTTTATTTTATGACTTCTCCTTTCTTAATAATGTCCTTTACTGCCTAAAAGTATTTCAGCATTTATGTTAAAACTATGAGATTTTTTATAACCAGAGAATCATCACACTAAAAAAAAATTTCATCTATATTTCCTTAGTCTCTTCAAATACTTACATTAATATGAAAAGTTGTAGTTGTTTAAACTAGCAGCTGCTTTTCCTGGCTTAGTTTTCTTCTGTTTGTTTGGTTGGTTGGTTTGGTTGGTTTTTTGACAAGGTCTCCCTGAGTTGCCCTGGCTGTACTGGAATTCACTATATAGACCAGGTTGGCCTTGAACTCACAGAGATTTACCATCCTCTGCCTCCAAAGTGCTAGGATTAAAGGTGTGCACCACCTTACCTGGCAAACGAAACAAGCAAACAAAAACTTTAGCAGCTACATTTTAAAATCAGTTTTCAAATAAATACTGTCCATTGCAATCTCAACCTGTTGATGTATTTAAAGAATTTGAAGTCTATAGGTTTCTCTTCTATCATCGCCCCTACCCCATGGGTGATTGACTACAGTCTGTTAGTTTCTTAAGAGGTACAAAATAGTGGCCTTCTGATTCTATTACATCTCTCATTATCAGGTAGAATGCTTACTCTTATCAATAGTCGTTTTCTACTTTTTGTCTTTTTGTTATTTAAGTATCCAGTGTTAAAGTTATATAAGAAAGCTAAATCAGGGCTGGAGATGTCTCCATGGGCATGAGTACTCGCTGTGCAGGAATAAGGACCCGAGTTCAGGTCTCCAGCTCCATGGGCACGAGTACTCACTGTTCAGAAATAAGGACCGAGTTCAGGTCTCCAGCTCCATGGGCATGAGTACTCACTGTTCAGGAATAAGGACCGAGTTCAGGTCTCCAGGCCCATGGGCATGAGTACTCACTGTTCAGGAATAAGGACCGAGTTCAGGTCTTCAGCTCCATGGGCACGAGTACTCACTGTGGAATAAGGACCGAGTTCAGGTCTCCAGCTCCATGGGCATGAGTACTCACTGTTCAGGAATAAGGACCGAGTTCAGGTCTCCAGGCCCATGGGCACGAGTACTCACTGTTCAGGAATAAGGACCGAGTTCAGGTCTTCAGCTCCATGGGCATGAGTACTCACTGTTCAGGAATAAGGACCGAGTTCAGGTCTCCAGGCCCATGGGCATGAGTACTCACTGTTCAGGAATAAGGACCCAAGTTAGGTCTTCAGCTCCATGGGCATGAGTACTCACTGTGCAGGAATAAGGACCCAGGTTAGGTCTTCAGCTCCATGGGCACGAGTACTCACTGTGCAGGAATAAGGACCAAGTTCAGGTCTTCAGCACTCATGTAGAAGCAGAGACTTTGAGAGCCGAAGGGTCTGGGTGGAGTTGGGCTGTCTTCAGGACATGTGATTGCCCTTGCAATCACAAACACATAGTAGCCATGATGGCCCACAGGGAATCTGAAAAGGAAAGCAATAGAGGGGGATGGAGGAACAGAGGGCAGAAGTGAGAACGGTTGGAAAGACAAAAGGAGAGTTAGAGAGGAGATCCCTGGGGTGAGTATGATACAATGCAGCGTGTATAAATATAAAATTAACGATTTCATTAAAAGTTTTGGCAGCCCTCTGAGGAACCAATTAATAAAAGAGAATAAGTAATAGGAGATACAAAGCTAGGCGTGGCCATATACACTTGTGACCCCAGTGCTGGGGTGGGGACAGGGCAGAGAGGCTGACCCCTGGAGCTAGCTGTCCCAGCCGAACAAAACACCAGGAAGCTCCAAGTTCAGTGAGAGACCCTGTCTGGGGGAGTAAGGCAAGAGCTGTAGAGGAACACACTCTGTCCTCCAGCCGCACGCATGCGTGTGCCCCAGGAGGTGTGCGTGGCACAGGGACGACAATGCTAGGACACGCTCTTTGTATAGTCTTTGTTTGCACTTGACTTCGGAGTATCGTTTAGTTCCTCATCTTCTAACTGTGTCAGTCTTATTCTCTGTGAGTGCGTGATTAGTGCGTTCTGTTTCTAGGCAACACCGTTGCTTTGCTGTCATTGTACATTATAGCAGTTATCCTAGCTCTGACCTCTGCGTGCGTGTCAGATTGACCCCTGGATCCTTGGTGTGATTCTGTAGTCTTTGTGAGCTGCCTGGCCATTACATATGGAAGAATTTCAGCTCTTCCTGATTGGAATGTAGTGTATTCTACACTTCCAGATTTCCCTACAGAAGTTTCCTGTAAGTCTTAACACATCTACTGGCTCTCTGGGAAAAATAACAAGAGTTTCCTAGGAGAGCCAGCTTGCTTCCAACTGTAAGTCAGATCAGAGCAGGCTCTGGAAACTCAGGCATGAAATTATTTCGTGTGTTTTTGTTCGTTTGTTTTCTTTTGAGTTAGGGTCTCACGGAGCCCACGCTGGCCTCAAACACCCTATGTAATAGAGACTAACCTTGAACATCTGATCTTCCTGCCTCCACCTCCCAAGTGTGCATCTTACAGGGTGCTGAGGATCAAAGCCGGGGCTTTGCACGTGCTAGGCAAGCACACGACCAACCGAGCTGCATCCTCAGCACCATTTTGTGAAATTTTTTGAGCCTCTATCAGATATGCAGATAAAAAAGGAATGCAGTTGCACAGTTGAATTTCTGCCTAAGGAAATTTTGCACCCAGTTGGGGATTTTTTCTTCCGTGTGTGTGTGTGTGTGTGTGTGTGTGTGTGTGTGTGTGTGTGTACATACATGCACATGTGCACATGCATGTTTTTGGTGTGTTTTGCATGTCTGTGAATATGGGCACCTATGCATGGGGAAGACTGAGCTGATGTCAGATCATCCAGGATCTCTCTTAGACATTATTCACTGAGGCAGGATCTATCAGTCAAACACAGAGTTCACTCATGTGGGTGGTCTCACTAGGCAGCTGGCTCTGGAGATTCCCATCTCTGTCTTCTGAGGCTGGATTTATAGACAGGTAGCCAAACCCATCAGCATTTCCATGGGTCCTGAACTCTGGGTCCTCACACTCTCTCAGCCAGCACGTTCAACTCTGAGCCATCTCCCTGAGCTCTGGGGTCTTTTAAGGACCTAATGACACAGAGCTGATACACACATGTGGATTCTATTATGCCTCTGCTTTGTTTCTCTCTCTTCTATCAAGTTGGGGGTTGATTACTAATTATTGTAAGTTCTTTTAATTAATTGCAAAAGGCAATGTCCTATCTAACTAAGGGGGCTTTGGTTGAAGACCATGTAACAGAGAAAGGCTGGAATGAAGGTGCTTTCTCTAACCCTGGGAATGAATGGGAAAGCTCTGGTTCTAGTCTGCGGCAATGCTTACCCTCTGCCCGCTTGATAAAGTTGCTGAGTGCTGTAATGAGTTTATATTTATAGACTGCTTGGAGGTTTTTGGATGAAAGGTGCTAAATTAGAGTTTATTGTTTATTGGATTTATTTGATGTGCCCAACCTCCTGGGAACACTTACTGAAGTTAATTAAAACCAGACAGTCCGCGCTGTGACAGCTTACAGTGTCACATCCAAACCAACAACATAAACAGCCTGCATGAGTGGTGTCCTAGCTAGGGATTTCCTGGGTTCCTTGGACAGACAAAGGCTCCTGCTGTGTAGGAGACACAGGTACAGGTGTAGGTTCAAGTCACAGAGACGGCTCAACTTGTCTGAGTTGTGGATCTGCCCCTATTTCACAAAAGGGAACAAAGAAACAGGCCTTCTTGGAGAGTGTTCTTCATTTCTGCCTGAAAAATACTGCTCAAAGTATTTTTTAAAATAATAATAATGTTGGGCCAGCGAGATGGCTTAGAACACTTGCTACCACGTCTGATGACCTGAGTTTGATATCTGTGACCTACATGGTAGCAGGAGAAGACCGACTCCCTCAACTGGTACTATTTGTCTTACCTATATGTGCATACACACACATAGATACTCATGCACACAATAAAAACTAAAATATAATAAGCTTTTTTGCAGATTTTAATCCACTTTAATTGAGATTCTGAAATGTCAACACACCATGAGATGTGGCTTTTGTTCCAATAAAACGTGGCTCTCTGGGATGCTCAGTATACAATATCAACACATTCTCAGCAGAACAATCTAGCTGAGCTGCCTCTTCCATAACATTATGTTGAATGTGACATTTCACTGTTATTCAAGTCCCTCATCAAGGTGGACAAAACAATTATAAACAACTATAAACAAGTAAGAAAATAAAAAAATAAACTTTTAAGGTTTTGAAGTTCAAAAAGTTTATGCTAAATTATTTTCGAGAAAAGGGCAAGGAGGAGTGGATGTTGGTAAACGGTGCCTGGGACGTATTGGACGAGAAAATACTCTAGTTACAAAGAGAAATCTCCAAGTTCAGTGGCACTTCCTCCACCAGCAACATTAAAAGTAAGCTTTCCTCTTTATGATTTCCACGAGGACTTAATAGAAGAGACCGTGGTTTAAATATTGTTTTATGATTGCTACCTTTTCTTTGCAGGCCTGGCATTCAGAAACAACAGAGGGCAGTATGGTTCTAAGCCAGCTTAGTGAGGGAGTGCAGGCACGCAGGGTTGTAACAGTGGCTCTTTCCTTCTTTTGCCAGCTGGTGATGGAGTTCTGTGGTGCTGGCTCCGTCACTGACCTGATCAAGAACACGAAAGGCAACACACTGAAAGAAGAGTGGATCGCATACATCTGCAGGGAGATCTTGCGGGTAGGTGACAAGTGGGCACTGCCCCCTCCAAGTTTCTTCAGTAACACAGAATGTCTTGGGAGATATTCTACACTCTTCTGTCTTTCTAGTGAAATTTCTAAGTATGGTAGAAATGTATTTAATGGCTTTATCCTAACAAGCTGGAATTGCAGTACACATTTGTAATCCCAGCATTTAGAAGGCTGAGGCAAGAATATTGTGAATTCAAAGCTACCTCGTATACACATGGCCGTGTTTCCCCAAAAGAAAGACAGATAGATGATGAATAGATCATAAATATACAGGTAATGGAAAGATAGTTAATAGATAAACAGATGATAGGTAAAAAGATACATGATGGATAGAAGATAGGTAGGTAGGTAGGTACATACATACATACATACATAGATAGATACATAGGTAGATAGGTAGATAGATGATAGATAGATAGATAGGTAGATAGATAAGATAAGAGATGGATAGAGGATATATGTAGATGTAAACAGATGATCAATGAATGGTTTATTTGAACAGTGATGTTGATAACTGTGGTTTGGAGGTAGGGCAGCATTGATGGGTGGAGGACCATTCTAGATGGTCAAGGTCATATGTAATTTCATTTGGAAGATAAACATTGCGTGATTTCCACAGCAAAACACTTGGTTTTGATGGTGGTTTTTTTTTTTAATTAGAAATCTGACTGTAGGTCACAATGTCTCTGTGTGGAATGGATTAAGAGATACACTGGTTAGTCATTCAAAGTATCTATTTTCATTAAACTAATATTGTAATACCTACTCACCACATAAAGGGACTTTATTCATGTCTGTGCATACAGGCTAGTTTAAGTGTTTGTACCTTAAAAAAAAATCTTTGAGGCTTAACCTCCTAAATGATGATGCTTGGATATGCCTGTTCGTTCACTTTCCCATGCAAATCTCAGGTCAGACAGTGAAAGAACTGAGCTGTATTTGCTCAGCTTAGTTCAGGAAGAAGGCACCTGGGAGCATTAAGTTCACTCAGGCTAGTTTAATTTTCTCTTGCTACAAATGTGGAGGCGAGTGTGCTTCTACTGGGCAATTCTACTACATCTGCCCAACAGTCATTGTTTACTTATAAGCTCTGCCTTCTTAATTCAAGGGAGTAGAAGGTAAAATTCACTGTGTCCAAAATATGGCCTTGAGAGACCTATTGTCTTGTGGGTGGATGAACATTGAGAAAGAAGAAAGATCTAGAATGATATGCAGTCATTACATGCAAACCAGTCCAAGCAGGACAAAGAGAAAATGAAGCTTAAGTCTAGCATTGGCCATAGGACGAGACAAGTCAGACATTTAGAAGTAAACCTACAGAAAGAAAGAAATGGCTTCCTTTCTCATGTCTATACTGAGAGAAACAAAGGAAAGCCTCAATAAATGATGGCATATGCAGCTTGTGGTCAGAACTCAGAATTTATTTAAGGTTGCTAAGTAACAAGACTAGACAGGATCAAGGACATAGAATGAAGAGTCCCTGAACAAATCCATGTTGTATAGACATCGGTACATGACAAAGAAGAGTCTAATGTGGGGGACTCTTTTTAATCACTATCCATATTGACTATTTAATATGACAATGTGAAATTAGCACCTGCTTTAAGCTATGTCAAATATTTTACCTCAATAAATACAAATGGTAAATATAGGAAATGCTGATTTTATTTATTTATTTAAGATAGGTTATCTTGTAGTCCAGGCCTGCTTTTAATTTGCCATGTAGTTGAGGATGGCCAAGAACTTCTGACTTTTCTGCCTCTAACTCTTAAGTGCTGAGGTGACAGACATGTGCCACTACACCTGTTTTTAGGTGCTATTTTTTGTTTTGTTTTTATCTTCGTGTGTGTGTGTGTGTGTGTGTGTGTGTGTGTGTGTGTGTGCTTGCCTGCATGCATCTGTAGTGTAGATCTCTGTGTGTGTTTGTGTGTGGATACACATGCATGTGGAAACCAGAGGTCAATCATTTGCAGTGTATCTCAGTCACTATCTGCCTTATCTTGGGTGTATGGATACATGATGTGGGAGGGTCTTGTGTCATGACTTACATGTGGAGGAGTCACGGCATACAAGTTTATGGAGTCAAGGCTCTTTTTCCACCACTGCATAGACATGGGGGATCAAACTTAAGTCACAAGGATAATGCAACAAGCATCTTTGCCTTGTGACCTTCTTGACACCCCACATCATCTTTGAGTCAGGCCTCTCCCTAAATCCTGTGCTCACCAGTTTGCTAGCCTCGCTAGGCAGCAAGTTCTTGGGATCTGCCTGTCTCTGTTCCTGTTTGTATAGGGATTAGAGATTCAGACTCGGGTCCTCATATGTTCAGCATGCACTGACTGAACCATCTCCCTCACCTTTAGACTCAGTTCTGAAAACCTAGAGTTGTTATGAGAAAAGGCAGGATTCTACAGTGTATAGCTTGGGGTAGACAGAATGATTTCTGAAATAAAAAATGAAAACACAACTTGAGAAGAAGCAAGCTGAGGCTACTGATTTCCATGTTTGCTGAAAATTATCTCCAAGGCTTTGTCTGCCGTTAGCTCCCTGTGATTTTCTATCTGCTGCTCGGTCAGAGGAAGCATGAAACCTTTAGTACCTGAGGCCACCCGGTGGGCACCAAGAGTCCACGAGGCCGCCAGAGCAGTCCTGCTCACCCACCCACCCCATTTTTGCCCTGCTAGAACATCCAGCAGGGAGCCAATTATTTGTTCTCAGGGACCTAAAGGCAGCACAGATATTCACCGTAGACATTTTAAATGCATGTAAACAGCGTGTTTCTTGCCCCTTCCAGTACATTCTCTCAGATGATGTAAGCACCTGGCATGAGAGAACTCATAAGAAGGAATGTTTGACCACCTGGATGGTCCCTTGTCACAAGAATTTTCGAGTTGACCCACTGTGCACTGCACGGACTTTCGCTCTTGTGTGTGCTCTGATACACCATCCCACCCATTTGGTCCCAGATAAAGGGGGTCGTCAGGCCTGCCAGCGCTTGCATTGTGTGCTATAAAAGAAGGCATTTAAAGCTGGCCACTGCCTACCTGGAGCCAGACGACCAGATGAAAAAGGAAGTGTGACACCAAAACAGTGCCTCACACCGTCCCTTCACACGCTCTTAGGCTGCTTCTTCAACCAGGAAAGTCAGTGTGTGTGTGCGTGTGTGTGTGTGCGCGTGCGCGCACGTGCCTTACCTTTTATATAGTGATTGTGGTATTTATGGAGAACAATTAAAAGAACAGAAAAATTATAAATAATAAAATAACAGCACTTGGGTGCCTGATGGCATGACTTCATAAGTACTAGACCAATGGATTTTGTTTAATGTCACAGAACCAGCAGTCTCAAAATGATCAGTTACTGAGCGACATGACAGATGCCAGCCAAGGGAATGATTTCCTTTCTGTGTCTGTGTGTGCATGTCTCTGTATGTGTACATGTCTGTGTCTGTGTGTGCATGTCTCTGTGTGTGTACATGTCTGTGTCTCTGTGTGCATGTCTGTGTCTGTGTGTGCATGTCTGTGTGTGCATGTTTGTGTCTCTGTGTGTGCATGTCTGTGTGTGCATGTCTGTGACAGTGTGTGTTATGTCAGTCTGTGTGTGCATGTTTGTGTCTCTGTGTGTGCATGTCTGTGTCTGTGTGTGCATGTCTGTGTGTTTGTGCATGTCTGTGTATGTGTGCATGTCTGTGTCTGTGTGTGTGTGTGTGCATGTCTGTGTCTGTGTGTGCATGTCTGTGACTGTGTGTAAGCTATAAGGCTACCTCAGCTGTCATTCCTCAGATGCTGTCCTTCATCACTTTTTAGAGCCAGGGTCTCTCACTGGACTGGAAATCAACAACTTTGCTGGGCTGACTGTCCAGTGAACCCCGCTCCGCCCCGGTCTACCTATCTCTGCCTCCCCAGCATCATAAGCACGGCCATCGTGCGTGGCCTCTCGGTTGTCATGATATCTAACGCAGGTCCCCATGCCAAAGGCAAGCACCTGACAGCTCTCTCCTGCCCGTCTTCCTTTTTTAACATGGTCCGTACTAAGACCAAAGAGAAAGTCCTCGACTGGCCTGAAACACGTTTCATTGTGCTTAATTAAAATTGAAGATAACTTGTAAATTGAAATACATTCCCAAAAGGTAAATTTGGTGAAGCCAGGTTAGTTTTCTATGCAAACTGTCAATGTGCCCATTACAAATTAGCCCATATAGGCAGACCTCACTTCTTACAGCACCGTGTTAACTGAAATTCGAGCAGAGAGGAACCCATCCATACCATCATGCATGCAGTTTGCTGTACTGCTGTCAGATCTGATGTGTTTAGTTCAGCATAAAGTTATGTGTGTATTTCAGTTGGTACCAATAGTGTCCTGTAGTTTAACTCAGCAGCATGAGTGTATGACAATGAGAAGAGACTCCTGTAAGTATCTCTAGATAAGTTGTTTGAGGGTGATTGTCAGCATTCAGAAATGTGACTGTCCTGTTAACTCTCTCACCTCTCCATTCCAACAGGGCCTGAGTCACCTGCACCAGCACAAAGTGATTCACCGAGACATCAAAGGGCAGAACGTCTTGCTGACTGAAAATGCAGAAGTTAAGCTAGGTACGGACCGCGTCCATCAGCCACAGCACTGCTGGAGTCGATAGGCGTCAACAGTCCTTTTAAAACATTAATGTAAATCTGTTGCTGTTGGCTTGGGGGGCATGTCCCCAAAGATGAAAGGGAAAACGTTCTTTGTCTATTTGTAAAGCCTTTTCCCAGTCCCTCCAGAAGAGTGACCTGTGTGGTGACTGGAGCCCTACACTGAAGCACTGTGTAGTGACCCGCCTTGGCATCACCCAGTACTTGAGTCTGCTCGTGCCACTGCTGTTGTGAGGAGGCACTGATGGTCCCAGGGGGTTTTTGGGGTGTTTGGTGTGTGTGTGTGTGTGTGTGTGTGTGTGTGTGTGTGTGTGTGTGTGTGTGTGTGTGTTTTCAGCAAAAACATTTACATTGGAAAGTCTTTTGAATAATCAAGTCCTGCTAACTTCCCAGGGGCTTGAGTTATACTTAAATTTATTTTATTATTCCCTACAGTGCCTGTACAAAGGGAATTCTCGAGAGTCCATTTCGGGTGCACCCTGGTCACCCCACTTCACCCTGCCAGAGTTGGTGGTGGGAATCCTTTTCTTTGGCAAATCCGTCAGAGTCTGTCCCGGTTTGCCCTCTGCTGCTGTCCTGACAGAAGGCGTCTCAGCAGAGGGAGGGGCTCTCTTGGCTCACCCTTCCCGATGACAGGCCATCACTGGGGGCGTCCAAGCAGCAAGAACTTGACGCACCTAGTCTCATCACACTCACATCCAGGAACGGAGAGACAGTGAATGCATATGTACTCACTTTCTCCACTCTGAGACAGCCCAGGACCCAAATCTAGAGAATGGAGCCACTCACGGTGGGCTGGGTCTTCCCACAGGCCAGCCCCATCGAGACAAACTCTCAGAGAGACTCTCTTCCCAAGGCGATTCTAGACTGAGCCAAGTTGAGAGCTAAAACTATTCCAGAGAGAGCCTTTCACAAAAACATCTGGGAATGCTCTCATTTTATTATCAAGAAGGGTTTTGCTGTCCATGGGACTGCTTATTTCCAAAGAGATTTGAACATTTGCCCTTCCCTTTTGTTACAGTATGTAATTTCCCATCCCCATTTGGATTTGGAGCCAAGCAGTCATCACATGAACATTTGCTTTTAAAAACAAGAGCATACATTGTACAGGCTAATGGATACATGTCTAGAGACTAGGTGATCTGGCCTCAGAGGACTTCCTGAAGCTGATTAACAAGCACTTGTTAGGAATACAATGGATGCCACATCTCTGAAGAGACACCTGGATTGTCTCCTGTAAGTGAGGTCATTCTAGGTTGCCATCTTCATCTTTATATTGTAGATTTGGAAAACCACACGGGGGTGGGTTGCTTGCCAGTCACATGGCTAGCCGGTGGCAGCAATGGCATGTAAATTTTGGCAGGCTGACACCACCCTTAGGTCTCAATTACAGGTTTGTGTTGCCCTTTGTGGCCACAAAGACTATCGTCTATACAACCCCTACTTCGCTGTGTGTCTCAATGGAGCCTTGATGTAATCAAATACAGCAATTTGTGATTTCCTCACTGGTGCATTTATCTAGTTAATCATTCATTTCAAAAGCATGTATTCCCAGTATAGAAATGGTAAAAGGGACCCAAATGCCCGTCACCAGAGGAAAAGATAAAGTGTAGACATGGAAATTTAAGGGGAAATTATTCAGCATTAAAAAGGAAGAAAACTGTAACATATGTTACACCTGGGTGAACTTTGAGGGCATTAAATTAAGTGAAATAAGATGCATTCTGTGTGACTCCGCTCATTTCTGGGATAGTCAGTGTCCTGGAGAGGGCCGGGGACGGGGGTGTTAAGGATGGGCCACAGGTTGTAACCTCACTGGTGGAAGATAAAAGTGTTCTGGGATGGATGGTGGTGATGGTGGTGCAATCTTTAAGGACTTTACTGCCCCAGAAAGTGTGTGTGGAAAGTGGTTAAATCTATCCTAAGTACGTTTCTATTGCTGTAATAAAACACTGTGAACAAAACCATCTTGGGTAAGACAAGGGTTTATTTCAGTTTATAACTCAGGTTACAGTCCATCACTGAGCAAAGTCAGAGCAGGAACTCAAGGCAGGGATTAGGAGGCAGGAACGGAAACAAGTCGTGGAGGGATGCCATTTACTGGCTTGCTCAGTTTCTTCTCTTATTCTCCCCATGTCCAGGGATGGCTCCGCCCACAATGGGGATAGCCCATCCCATATCGACCATCTATCAAGAAAATGCCCTTCAGACTTGCCTACGTGCAATCTGATGGAGACATTTTCTCAGTTCAGGTTCCTCTCTATATATTGTGTCAAACTGACAAAGAATCAAGATAAAATCATAACTTTTATGTTACACATATTTTACCACATGAGGAATGCACATCATTTTGTTCTCACATCCAGCCTTAGGTTCTGATTTATTCCATTGTCTTCTCATCATTAGTGGACTTTGGAGTGAGTGCCCAGCTTGACCGAACAGTGGGCAGGAGGAACACATTCATTGGAACCCCATACTGGATGGCACCGGAAGTCATTGCCTGTGATGAGAACCCAGATGCCACGTATGATTTCAAGGTAGGACTTCTTCCTTGTGCTGTGAAGCCATGTCTGGCCCCTGGTCCTCAATTTTGCAAGGGGTAATTCTCATAGGCATTTGTGATTTATGTGACACATGGGAGAACGGGAAAACATAATTGAGATCTAAGATTGTAAGACACTCAAGTAAGAATTGTTCAATGAATTCACCCATGATATTTGATTGCCCATTTACAAAATGATATTAACGTTATTTCATATGGTTTTGAATTTGTGCTTCCATCTTATTCTTGGGAAATAGATTAGGTTGATGTTTTTGGTTATAGTTTAGTTTTGGCAAAGTATATAATCTCATTATCTTTTTTCTTCTAACTCATTTGATCCATTTTTTGCTGATACATAAAAACATTCCAACTGTACATATGAAAGAAGTTCCGAGGAGTATTTTTCACATGTGCACACATACACAATGTTTGAATCAGGATAAATATATGTATCTGTTAAAATATCATATTTTTAAGGTTAAAGGTTTCAGAGGTCCCAAAGAGATAGCTCAGTTGGTCAAATGCCTGCCTTGCAGGCATAAGGACCCAAGGCAGCCTTCCAGAACCCATGTTAAAAGACCAGCTGTGGTGATGCAGGTTTCTACCAGCTCTAGGGAGGACCCTGGGCCTCACCGGCCAGCCAGCCTGCCTAGCTTTCCAGGCAAGTTCCAAGACAATGACTCACCCTCTCTCAAGAATCTAAGCTCCTGAGAAATGATACCCAAGACTGACCCCTGGCTTCCCCATGCACAGCACACAGGTGCAGAAATACATACACCTGAACATACATGCTCACTCACAAACATTTGAGAATCTTTCCATATATATAGGCTTTTCGAAACAGGCTTTCTCTGTGTAGTTTTGGTGCCTGTCCTAGAACTTGCTCTATAGACCAGACTGGCCTTGAACTCATAGAGATCCACCTGGCTCTGCCTCCCGAGTGCTAGGGTTAAAGGTGTGCACCACCACCGCCCGGCTCCTTCTAGCTTTTTTAATGGGCAGCATATTATTGTAATTACACTTGCCTACCATGCAATAGCACACAGGAACTCCATGTTCCTATCCAACTAGAACACAGCACCTGTTATGCCAAAATATGAATACTGGGGGTTCTTTTTGTAGTTACCAGACATCATGTGCCACATTTCCACAGTGCCAACCTTTGATAGTCTGAAATTTTCTCTCTGTAGGAGAATGACATGGGGTCGAAATGTATGCTAGTGTGGCATGGCATTTCACAGAAGTCTGATGTATCCTTGTTACTTTAATTATAGGCTGGAGGTGCGCAGCTAAGCTCAAGCCACATCCAGTTGGCTTCTCCTGGCAGCTCTCGTTGACTCAGTCTCTCTAGCCATCTAGTCCCAGTTTCAAGCCCCTGGAGGGCTACAGTGTTGATGGCATTGCTTTTGTAGAAATCCCTGTTAAGAGAAAGTAGAACTGTGGACAGTGGAGGCTAGAGCAGCTGCAGAGCTCCCGGGCTGTGCACGAGGCAGAGACGCTGTGTGGGCAAATGCAATATTGTCTGGGTTTGGTCTGGGAGTTCAAGAACTTTCCCTCAAGACGAGTGATCGCCTCTCAATATCCTATGAAGGGGGAAACCGAGGGCAGATCTCCACGGGTGAATACCCAGTTGGTGATAGTCTCTGAACTTTAACTTGAACATGGGTCTCCCAACTCTTTGTTCAGCTCTCTGTGATCACTTGTCCCCCGCCCCCACCTGTGAAGAAGAGTCTATCTAGTGTGGTTTTGTTGTGTAAGTGAAATCTGCATCATGAGGGCTCTCTGGAAAAGAATCCACAGGACTCTTTGTAACTGCAAACTGGTCTTAGGAGACATTTGCTAGGCTTCCAAATAAATCTCATAGATCCCATACAAAGAGTATATTTGAGGAATTTCTCTGTGAAAGTTCACTTACTTCACATTTGGTCATATGGAAGTCAGGTTATAGCGTCGCAAACAGGGCAGTCTTTGAGACCCAGTGTCTCTGAGTACTGATGAAATTATTCACCTCTTTAGAGAAATGTAAGCTTGAAGGTCTTGAAAACATCGTAATCCCCTCCTTCCTTCAAAGTTTGTCCCTCTAATAACCTGACAGCAGTCTGTCTGAGCAGCTGCCGTGTTAAAAATTAATCCCCTGCCAAGTAAATGTCATTTATTTAAACTGTTAATGATCAGCACATTTAAATAGCTCCATTTGCAAATCTGCCAGAGAACCCACTACAAAATATATATCCCAGATGAGATATGCATATTTTAATTGGCTGTAAGCAATTCTTTAAACTGTAGTTGTATGTAACAAGTTAACTAGTCTACATCTGTGCCATAGATAATTTGAACAACTTCAAAATATACCAGGAGAGACTTGGCGGGGTGGGTCAGAAGTTAAGAGCACACGTTGCTCTTGCAGATGATCTGAGGGTTTGAATCCCAGCATGTAAGTGGTAGATCACAACCATCTATAACCCCAGTTCCAGGGCATCTGATGTCCTCTTCTGACTCCCAAGGGCACCATGCACATGTGTAGTACACAGATACACATGCAGCAAAATACCCAAACACATAAAAGAAATGAATCTAAATTTTAAAATAAGACACATTATACCAGGAAGAACCAGAGTGTCTAGATTTTCATTCCTGTCTGAATCTTTTATGTATTGGTGTGGGCTGTGTATTTTCTCTGTAGCATAGACAATACCCTTGTAGCTGGCTTGTTTTTAAGAGAGTAACTAGAATAGTTTTTCCTTTTGGCTAACCCAAAGCTTGAAATGAAGTTTAATCTTGGGCTTCTTTCTCAGACTATTGCTAAAAAATATTGTTTAGAACTGATATGATACCTGTATGTTAAGAATATTTAAAAACCTATAATTAAACAAAAAGAATTCTCACAGAGAAAACAGGTTCAACTGGGTCAATCATTTCGACTACAGCATGAACTTGACCATCAAGACTTTCATGTATGCAAGTTGTTCACAAGGAAGAAAGCCCCATGCCTAGGACGTGAACTTTGCTGTTCACCAGTCGTGGGCAGGAGAGGCTTGTCTGAAGTGTGGGTGAAGAAGCAGAAAGGGAGTCTGGGGAGATTTATTTTGACCACTCCATAATCCTACAGAAAAGATGGTAATCTTTAAAGCCTCTCTGGCACTGTATCTTACCATGCTTTCTGCTCAGTGTGCCCGGGAATGTGGTCTGCCACCAGGGGACGGCTTGACAGCAGGCTGACTTTGCATCTCTTCAGTCGGTCACTCTGTGTACGTTTACTGAACTCCCGCTGTGTGTGTGTGTGTGTGTGTGTGTGTGTGTGTGTGTGTGTGTGTGTGTGTGTGTGCAGGCGATTAGCTGAGCTCTCTCTGCATAAACCATTTCCTACTGGAGACCTATCGAGCCCAAGGATTTGGTCTGTGTGTGGGACAGTCCATTTGAGCCGACGGGAGTCCCTGCCTCAGCAATGACCTCCTCATGTTAGCCTCTCACATAGATTAAATGTATGTGTCCAAAATTTCCCAGTGATGGATACTGAATAAAAGATGCTTTGGAGCCGGGCGGTGGTGGCGCACGCCTTTAATCCCAGCACTCGGGAGGCAGAGCCAGGCGGATCTCTGTGAGTTCGAGGCCAGCCTGGGCTACCAAGTGAGTCCCAGGAAAGGCGCAAAGCTACACAGAGAAACCCTGTCTCGAAAAACCAAAAAAAAAAAAAAAAAAAAAAAAAAAAAAAAAAAAAAAGATGCTTTGAACAGCACTGGATTCTGTAAGCTTCACCAAGAAAGCTCTGGCTTTAAAATGAAGGTAAAATGGAGAAAACAAGTTTGGTTTGGGTATGTGATTTAGGACTTATTATTATTGATCATTATTTGATTTATTTTAAAATGCTTTTAAAGACTGGCAGAAGTTTCTATTTTCCCAATTCCTTTTTTAAAGATTTTTTTTTTAGCGATGTGTATGTATGGATATGCAAGTATGTGCACATGATTGCATATGCCTTTGGAGGCCAGAAGAGGTGGTCAAATCCCTTGAGTTACAGGTGGTTGGGAGCTACCCATTGGGGGTACTGAGAACCGAACCCAGGTCCTCTGAAAAGCAGTTCGTACTCATAACTACTGAGCTGACTGAGCTGTCTCTCAAGTCTTAGAAACTGACTCCCCTAAGGGCCACTGTGGGAAAGCAGTCTGTAGAGACGAGATTTCCCTGCAGTCTGGTTTTGGGTGGAGTCTGACGTGTGCAGGAGAACCCACTGAATGTGGAAGAGAACCTAAGCTGCATTGCCTGGTATGCTGGCTCTCTCCTGTGGGCCCTTCCTTTCCTGTTTTCAGAAATTCTGTCAAAACACTTCAAGCAAAAGGAAAGGTTTCATTCCCTGGTAAGTACGCAGGGCAATAATGAAAGCTTTCCCATTTAATAATAAGCATTCAAAAGATTTGAAATTAATAAAGCTGTTCAAAACTCCTAGGCTGTTTAAACTGGCATTTTTAAAACTTACTGTGAATTATATTTCAGTAGGATGGAATCTGACAGGCATTTTATAGTCCTACGTATTGCCTTAACAGAGGCACTCACTGAAGAAAAGTCTATGTGGCCAAGCCCATATCCATTGAAATCTGACTGAGCAGAGACCTAATTCTCTATCCAGTGGAATACTATACACTACTGAGCAATGAGGCATTAGAGCTGGATGTGTTTGGTACCCAAATGTTGAGTACCAAAACATCTTCCTCTTACTATAGTCTCACTCCCACTCACCTGATGTAGAAACACTACACACACACACACACACACACACACACACACACACACACACACACACACACACACGAACTCACATGTACATGCACATATATGTGCATACACAGTGTTAGGGGTGGGCAATCTGTAAATAGCCTGGAAAGCACTGAAGTGTTTGGCCTCTGAGCACGTTGACAATGCATTCTTAATTCTTATTTTCTTTGTCTTTCTGTCCTGTTTTGATGTTTTTGCATCAAAATTTGCTCTTATAATTAAGCTAGTGAAGTGATAAAGGTCCTAGAAAATGCCTTGTCCCCCACACCCCGTGCCTAGTGGGTCACTTGCTTTGGGGCTGACTCTTGCTGACCCTTTGTGTCATTCACCTGCACTGTATTAAGAGACTTGTCCCACATCAGTGGCAGATCTGCGGTGCAGATTTCCTCTGGCTACAAAGAAATCGCTCAGCTCCTTCGGTATCCCAGGCATAGATTTTATTCAGGCAGGGTGGAAATGTTCCTTTGAACAAGAGGGTCAGTAGGAAGTCAGGTGAGCTGCTGTCAAATGGGAGAATCCCTTGATGGCAGGTGCCACCAAGTGTGGCGATTCTACCTGTGGACATGTCCTGTCCCTGTGTGCTGAGCTCCAAACGTGAGTCCCTCCAGGTCACTCAGAAATAACAGTACAGACCGCAGCAGGCCGTGCCGGCAGGTGGCGCTGTCTCAGCAGCTCCAGCTGGTCCACTTCCTTCAGCTACAACACCGATCCCACGGACGATAAATCTTCCGGCAGTTTCCTCTACAGCAGATATCAAGTGTAGGGAAGCAGGGAAGGGAGGGGGCGTCCATGTTTTCTTTGTTTTCTCTGTGAAATGAGATTGTCAAGACCTGCGCCCTAGACAGCCTCCCTGACCCTGACCTCGGTCCTATTTGGATAGAAGTGAGTGAAGTGTGAATGAGGACGAGAGGAAGTCACACGAGACCAGTAGAAAACAGCCCGTGCCCCTCACTCCTACATCACCTCCAGGGGCTGTTTAACTTTTCTGGGCCTGTGTAAAATGTGAAAAATCTATTATACATCACAAGGTTGCAAAACCACTTTATGGTGGTATTAAACCACACACACACACACACACACACACACACACACACACACACACACACGTACGCACGCGCGCGCACACACACACATGCACACATGTGATCTTCCCAATTGAAATATTTTCAAAGAATAGACAAACCACAAGTATGTTTCCAAATGGAAGACAATTTTTGTGTCAGCGAGGCATTGTAGAACCCAGGTAGTTGTACTCGTTACTAAGCTATCGTCTGTCTCTCTGTAATACCACGATGTGGTGTTATAACCTTTTGATATTTATGAAGATATCACACAGTGTTTGGCATATGGTAAGAATGCTCTAGAACAGCTTTGTGCTCACATATCTCATGAGAGTCTGGTTCTTGTGGCCATTTTTGTTGACCTAATGAAACAAGTGATTTCATGCAACTCAGCTCTGTGTGCATTGCCCATCTCTAGTTACCTCCTGCTGAACTCAAGTCCTCCTCTCTAAATCTCTAACCACTAGATTAAGTTAATCTCTGTAGCAACCACACTCGGCATATGATTCCCTTTTTTACCCCAGTTGAAATATTTTAGAAAGAATAGACAAATTGCAAGTACATTTCCGAATGAAAGACTATTTTCATGTCTGTGAAGCACTGTAGAATCCAGCTGGTTATGCTCATTATCAAGCTATTGTCTGTCTGTCTAGACCACCATGCTGCCCCTGCTTTGGGATACTTGGGCCAGCCCCTTTTCTGTTTGTCCATCTGATATCTGATCATGCTCTGCCAGTAGGGGGCCACAGTGGGAGACTCCAAAGACGGGAAGAAGTCAATGTCCAGTCTCCTTCCTCTGGGTTCCGTTTCTGCCCAGCCTGCCTTATGCCATTGGGTTATGAGGCTCATTGCCCTTACTTAGCTCGTGTATACTGACTGAACTGCCAGCTGGCAATCATTGACCCCCAAAAGTCTGTCTACCGCGTGCTTGTGCACTGGGCCATGTTAGGACTGTGGAGCTTATCAAGTTACTGAATTCTTATATCAGTCCCGCAAACCATACATTACCTAAGCATTGTGGTTGAGGAAAAGGTCTCTGTGTCAGAGCTCAGAGTCGGAGCTTCATCCACGGCTGCAGTGGAGCACACTAGACTTCTAGCTACGCCCTCCCTCTTCTTGAACGGCAGTTTATTGTAGCGAGGCTCTCTTCCACTGAGCTGGGCAGGCCTGTTCAGAAAGAACGTTCTTTTGTTTTGTGCAAGCCACTGTGTGCCAGCTGTCCCCAGGCCTCAGCCAGAAGCTGTACCTTGTGCCTGCCTTCTCAGAGGCACTAGAATTTGTCTCTGTTCTGTTTGTAATGCACACAGGGATGGGCTATTAATCATGCTGCAGGCCGGCGGCTCCGCACCGCTGAAATAATGAATTGCCCAACTCCTGCCAAAATGAGTCACACAATGGTCATGAAGGAAACTTGTCTCTGCCTCACTCTCCCATCGTGTTCTGCTCTCTTCCTGCCCGTCTCCAGTGATCTGTCTCGCCAGTAGTGATGGGAGGCCCCTCTCCTTTGTTTAAGTTCTGAAGTGTCTTTGGGATTCACTAATTTATCCAAAGGTTGAACAGGGCCTGTCAGGGACAGTTATAGCTTCCCAACACAGGCAGTTAAGTAGAGCTTACAAGCAACTTTGGGAATATATGACCAAGAATTTAAGAATATAAATATTTCCCTTTGGAAAACGGGATAACTCCAGTTCAAAATGATACTGATAATAATATGAAATAAAGTCTTCAACAAGCAATAGTCAGATGACTGGCCAAGGCTACACAGGCTGTTTGTTTGGATGGTATGATAGGGGCTTTGATTTAAAAAGGTGTTTTTAGGAAGGCTAACAAAGAGAGACATCTTTTCTTTATTAACCATCCTTGCTTCCTGTGGTACAATTCCAAGAGGGCCTCGCAGGTGAGACCTCCCGTTTCCTACAGTCAAACTCTTTCTCTTTTCCCTCCTACTATTGCTGTGTAGATAATACATAGATGTATACATGCTACATGTACATACACACACATCTATATATATACACACATATATATATACATGCATGCATGTGCACACATGTACACAAACATAAACATACATATATACACATACATGGGATCATTTGCAAATATCTTTGGCTGGAATCATGCTTATTCCATCACCAGAAATCTAGCATCATGTGGTCCAGAGCCGATGTGATGAGCATGGATATCTCCAGAAACTCTGCCTCCTCCCTCTCTGCTCTGGCATCATTCATCAGTTGGCATATTGCCTCAGGTTTCAAGATGGATGTTGTAACTCCAGACACCATGTTTTTACTCAAGACACTAAGAACTTGAAAGGAGCTTGCAAGACACCAGCTGCGTTAGCTCCCTATTTGGGGAAAAACACAAGCGCCTGGCTTTGTTTGCGTGTCTCTCATTGGTCATAGCTCTGGTCACAAATCTAACTCACTGGGGTGCCAGGATAAGCTAGTGCAGCTTTGGGGTGCTCAGAAATGGAGGTAGCAGTGGGAGTGGGGTTCAGGTTAGCCAACAAATGATGCCTGCCACAGCGGCATGGAGGGAAACCATGACAACCAAATGGGGAGGCCAAGAACCTCACCCAGCAGTGCAGGCAAAGAAATCCATATGCTCGAGGCCCATGGGCACCAGATTTTGTGCTGGGCAGCGTGCCTGAAAACAAGCATGCCACCAGCACCTCCTGTGCCATTGAGAAAGCTAAGCTGGGCAGCATTCTGCAAGTCACTAAATCAGGAGCATGGACTGTGTCTGGCTGTGTCTGCTTTGAAAGCCTGTTCTCCCTACCAACCTACATTTCCTCTGGGAAGCTAAGGTTGGCTTTGAAGCACAGGAACAGGTCCGCGCTGAATCTCTGCTCCTTTGTTTTGGCAACACCTCCGTCACCTGTGGACAGAGAATCAGGGACAATGATTTGTGGGTTTCTGACTTAAAGTAAAGATGAATACTCAAGACCTGCGCTGTGATCAGTTAAAGGAGAAATGGCAATGGCCGTGGGAGAGCCAGGGCCATTTTCTATGTGGCCTGTGTGATCTGGGAGAAGATCTGTGAAGGCAGCGGGCAGCCTGGACCATCGCTCCTCGTTCATTCATTCAGCAAATCTGTAATAACGACCTACTGTGTCCCAGTACTGTTCAGTCACCAAAACAAAGACCTGTGACACAAGGGCTTTTTGTCCCCCCTTCCTCTCCTCTACCTCTCCTCCCTCTCCCCCTCTCTCCCCACCCCTCTCTCCTCCCTCTCTCCCTGAACCCCCGCCCCGAGTGTGTGTGTCCTGAGGCAAAGTGTGTAAAGAACACAAACTACATTGAACTAGTGGTGTGTCAATAGACAGCATGGTGGGAGCCACCACCTGTGTGAGGGGCTAACGTGAGGAACGGCCAGTGGTTGGCACAGCACAGGAAGCTGCCGGGATCCAGACTTCTTCAGGTGGGGGGAGGAGACAGGAGAGGCCAACTTGCACATCCCCAGGATTGGCCCTCTTTGCCATGTACCTCTCCCTCCATGTAGGGAAGTTTGAACAGAACCTCAGAGACAGAAGTGAGCCTGGCTGCAGTGCATCGTCTCTCTGTCTAAAGCTTGGCCTGGAGCCTTCTCAGCTCAGTGCCATCATTTCTCTTCAAGCGTGTGACCTCTCACACCAGCTCAAGACTCACTGGGTCTGACGGCCATTTCAGTCCACCCCTGCCTGGCAGCTGGCAGCAGAGAGCGTGCCTTCCTCATGCTCCAGAAATGCTCTGTTCATAGGCTCTTGGGAAGCTGCTAGAGGAAACATCAAGTCCTGAGGACACTGGAATATTATCAAAAGGCACAGGGACCTCTGATGCTGACCCTCGACTTCCGGCTCTTTGCCCAGTTTCCTGTCTGATACCTTCTGTACAGGGAGGGGCTTGTTCTTTCATGTTCCCAAGCAACTGTCTTGGTCTGCCGACTGTAAATGCAGGTACAAGAGAGCTGTGTTCTCATCTTTGGCGTGTTCCACTCCTGAGCCAACACAAGAAACAGTCCTTTGCTGGATGCACATGTACTGCAAGGAATGTGTTGTCTGGAGCTTTGGAAGAAATCCAGAAAGAGAGCAGAGAGAGAGGACAACAGCTGACTTCCTGCACCGTTGTGTTGGCCTCTTAGCCCAGTGCCTCACTGTCCCCATTGCTACCTGCTCTAAGCTGATGGCACTCTGGGTGACAGGCTGGGCACCCAGTACATCCCTTTGTACCTTGTAAGGAACTCTCCTCAGATACTGAGCAGGCTGCCAGTCATTCACAGGCTACTGAGAAATTCCATTTGAGGAAATGACTCAGCATGAAGTCCATGGCTCCCTTCCAATTACACCCTTTTACTCCCACCTTCCGGTGCCCTTGACATTTGTTTGGTGGGGATAGCAAGGAAGCTTCACTTTGATCTCTATAATTTGAGTAAAGTTACAGGGGAGAATTTTGAATAATGTGCGTGAAACTCCAGAAACCTAGGAGTGAGATGGCTGATGATATCGGAATGCAGTCCCTGAACCGGACCTATATTAGGTGTTCTTCCCCATTGGCTGAGCGGAGGGAACAGCAAGCGTCCTTCTGGGCTATCTCATTGGTTTCCTCCATGTCTTGATGACATCAGTCATGCCATACTTACAGATCACCTCACCTGGATAGAGAGACCTGGAGATTCCGTCCAGTGAAGCGGGGAGCACTGGCAGTCAGTCCAAACATAAGAAGGCAGGTTAGGACTTAAGACCTGTCTTCCACAGCAGTGTGTAAGGGAGCTGGAGAACATCTGATCGACTGTGCTGCAATGTATGCGCATGTCCCCATCAGAATATCCCATCCTCTTCCTATCACAGTCAAGGATAGGTTGTTGTGTGTTAAACAGATTGGATGCGATTAATACCTACTAAATTCGCCACTGGTTCTACCTGTTGGTATTTATTCAGAAGTCATAAAAGCTTGTACCCAAGACCTAGACACCAAGGTTTGTAAGCATTTTGTACAGGATAGCCCAAACTGGAAACACTCCAAATATCTCTCAACACCTGAGATCAAACCCCAGCACATCCACTTAATAGAATACTACTAAGTGACAAAAGTCAGGAAGTATCAACACGTGATCCAACAAGGAGGGCCTTTGAGATTGCTATCATAGGTGGGAAAAAAAAAAAAGGCCACCTGCTGTTTCAGTCCTTTTCGATAAATTTGGAAGATGTAGTCTACATTGATGGAGCAGATGGGTAAGTTACCCAGAGAGTGGGAAGGGAGACGGGAAAGAAGGGGAGATGTGAGGGGGGAGTGCAGTCCTCTGGAGGTGAGGTTTCTGCCTTGATTGTGAGGGTGGGGTCACAGGAGTGTCACACCTTATCAAATGGTATACATCATACATGTGCAGTTTACTGTGTAGCAATTAGAGCTCAATAAAAACAGTGAAAGAAAAAACCATGTGAGACAGGAAAGTAGACGGGGGAGTATGTGGGAGAAGGGAGAGGACTAAAGCATGGAAGGGGAAGAGAGGGGGAGGAAGAGAGACAGGAGGAAAGTACACACTAGGCCGATGCAATAGTAAGTATCATGAAACCCATTATTTCACACACGTCAAAAAGATTGAAAACAGCAACATTTCATATGGTCCCACTGACACATACATCTCACTAATAAATTAACTTTTAAAAACCTTATATATTTCTTATACATTTATTGGAAACATACCATATGCCAGGCACCAGGAAAAGTGTGTGTACTGAAAAGTGAATGTGATTCCTCTGGCTCTGCAGCTGGATGGGGAAATAAGTTTGTAAACAGACAAAGGATTGACTTCCCCACAGGCACTTCTGCAGTAATTACCAGGTTTAACCAACTGTCCTCTGTTGATTGAATTTGTGTGTGTATCTGTGCTTTCTCGTTTTGCAGAGTGACTTGTGGTCTTTGGGAATCACCGCCATTGAGATGGCAGAGGGCGCGCCCCGTAAGTTCCTTCCTGGGTAAAATCTGCTGCGGGCTGCTTCTGTGGGTCCTGCGGGCTCCTGCCAGGGCTACGCTTGCTCTCCTTCTGCTACACTGAGCCCGGCATGGGTCTGATGTGGTATATTTAGAAAGCAGAGGCATCTTAAATCAACCAGGAATCTGTTGGTTTCAGAGCAGTGTGTGGATCTGTGTTTTGCTGAGAAAGAGGAAAGCAAACTTTGGGGGGGGGTCTTTCTTTCTCACCCACTTACTGTGTGGCTCATTCTTGTGGCCCTCTGCCTCATGCAGAATTTGGAGCAACCACAGACAATGTCAACTCCCATGTACAGAACTCCAAAGCTGAATTCCTGGGTGCAGCTTTCAAAAATACCTGAACTCAGAGGCTGCCTCTCTTCTGAGAATATTAGTATTTAAGATATCCCTGCCCCTAGCCGGGCGGTGGTGGCGCACGCCTTTAATCCCAGCACTCGGGAGGCAGAGGCAGGCGGATCTCTGCGAGTTCGAGGCCAGCCTGGGCTACCAAGTGAGTTCCAGGAAAGGCGCAAAGCTACGCAGAGAAACCCTGTCTCGAAAAAACCAAAAAAAAAAAAAAAAAAAAAAAAAGATATCCCTGCCCTTATAGGAGCAGTGTCTCAGACGCTTGCAATCTTGAGAATGCCCCCCCCCAAGTCTCCTGAGACTTTAAGCACTAGCACCATAGAAGACCTCTGGCAGCTATTGTGGTGGCCTGGGGGACTGAGACTGGACCTCACAGACCTCCCCAACTCTCCCTATCAGTGCCAACTCAGTAGAGACACCAGCACACTCTTTCCTGAGAGAGGTGGATTCACTTTGCAAGCTGCTGTGGTTCGAGCATCACCCTGATACCTAGCCGACCCAGCCTGGGGGACTACAGGACAGTCTAGGACCCACCTTCCCTCCTGCACCCAGGGCTAGCATTGCGTGACAATGGCGTGGCCCTTTGCTGGCTCTTCTCTGTCTCACTCAGACAGGAATTGCTCCCAGTTGTGTCCTTGTGTACGCATTCACACACTGCCACACCTTCTCATCTGCTTCTCACAGGACCAGGGCTCAAAAGACCTGCAAGGACCTTTAAGACAGTTCATTCTTAGACTTGGGACTCTTGAGTCATCACTGTCCTCTTATTTTTCTTAAGTTCCTTGAATCCATGTGTGGCATGATTGACTTGGAGTGTTTATTGACAAAATTTCCTTTGTTCACAATGACATTTTTGAGTCAGAAAATTCAGATACCACAGTGTTAAAACTGTGTTATCATCCTGAGTGGTAGACGAGACTAAAAATAAACTCTACCCACAGAATCCTCTGGCATCGAGGGAGCATATATTCTCAATCTTGGTACCAAGAAAAAAAAATGTATTCTCACTGTTAGAAAGTAAGCAATAAGATATGTGGATTAAAATAAGAATGTAGACTGTGTTCATGAGACATGATTACATCATGTTTATAAGCTGACTTCACCCCCTAGTCATCCTGGGGTTGGAGGGTTTAGAAAACAAGGCACACCACGCAACCTGAAAGGCTGCTAGGGACATTTGGTGTCCTGGCAGAGTACCAAAAAGCCTAGAAATGTGCATAGACATCAGTGTGTGCATAAAGCCTCCAATGGAAGACAGAGCTGCGGCTGCTCAGATCCCTTTTAGAGTGCAGCTTAGGCTTTTGTTAAAGAGCATCATCTCTGCCACACCAATCCCAGCTGTCACCATGCCGTTTGTTTTGAATGGCAGGTGGCTACTTACACAGGAGATGGCTAGTCATTGGCCCTTTAACTTATTTTCCTTATGACATGAAGATATGGACCCTAGGAATGTTAGTATCTGTTTGAAATGTGCATTTTATGAGATTCAACCAATTAGACATCAGCTCTTTGAAATGTTTGCCGAACAGAAGCTTCCAGATCTTTGACTCCTTATTCACAAGCACCTTATAGACATGTGTCCACGTGTGTAGCATTTCTGTACAGACAGGATGGTAGTGTGGGCTTGGTTTCTGACTGGCTCTGGTCCTTGTTTTTGGTCTCCCACAGCCCTCTGTGACATGCATCCCATGAGAGCCCTCTTCCTCATACCCCGGAACCCAGCACCTCGCCTCAAGTCGAAGAAGTGGTAAGTTTGCCCTTCAGTATTTTGAAGATCTGAGGGTGAAGCTTTCCTGTGATCTTTGCTTTGTCTTTCCTGTGTGTGTGTGTGTGTGTGTGTGTGTGTGTGTGTGTGTGTGTGTGTGTGTGTGTGTGTGAACATGTGTCTGCAGGTACACATTTGTGTGCTCGAGTGCAGAGGCCGGGGTTGACCTCAGTTATCTCTTACAGTTGCTTTCCTACCTTAGTTTTATGGACAGGGTGTCTCATTAAACCCAGAGGTCACCAATTTGTCTAGACTGGCTGGCTAGTGAGCCCCAGCCAACCGACTGCCTCAGTTTCCATAGCCCTGCGATTACAGGCACATGCTACCACACCTGTCTTTATGTGAGTACTGGAGATCTGAACTTGGGTCCTTCTGGCTGGGTTGAAAGAGTGCACACCACAGCTGGTAGGTGACATTCTGTGTGCTGCCATTCATCCTGGACTCCCAGCTTCGTTACCTGCCGTCTGTACAGCAAGTTGCTAACCCTATCCTCAAGGCAAAGAGCTATTAGCCAAAATAGAGCAGGTAATGCACAGAGACGCTGTGACTTATGACTGTGGTGTGTTCTCCCGACTGCATGGCACATTTCATCAGAGACGGTGATGATTTAGAGTCAGCCCATTAGACTGGCCGGCTTCTACTCCTCAAGACAGTGGTTCCCTGTGCGCCCACACAGACCTGCTAATGGTCCATGTGATGTCTCTGGCTTGGGAAATCGTGGTTCTTTGTGGAGTTATTTTTAGTCCCTTTCTCTTTATGACAGGGCATTCTGGCTTCCTATTTTGGGGAGAACAGTATAACCTTTGTTCTTAATAAACTAATCCTGACAAAAAGGTGACTTGTTCTAAAGGGAGCTACTCCGTGCACACTGTCATGAGGAGGCATGCTGGGCATGTGGATGGTGAACGCCCAGGTGAGGTTTGGAAATGGAGTCCTCCCGGTTAGGGCCGTATGTTGTCTGTCACTCTCGTGGGTAGTTTTATCATGGTCTTTATGTCCGTTTCCCCTTCCCTGCTGCAGAAGTGGCAGGACCTCCTGATACATTCTTATATCTCTGGTTCCCCCTGCATTAGAGTTAATCCCTGCCCACCTGTGACCTCTTACTGTTTTTCCCACTAGGCATAAGTCCTGGGTAGTCCGACTAAAAAGGAGCAAGCCATTTGTCCCTTTTCCTATGACTTAAGGCTCAGGCCCTTGACTGGCATCCTGTCTCCCACCCACAGGTGCACACCCACCACCCAGAGCAGGCGTAATTAGTACAGTCAGCCGTAATGACATAGCAACCCTGGCTGACAGAGGAAAGGCGCGCTACACAGAGGGAAGGAAACAGAAAAGCCACAGCAACGGTGGCGGTCTCTAAGCTGCCAGACCTGCAAGGGGGGGGGAGTTGCTATTGGTAACCGGAGGCGAGGCTTCCCTGCTCTCCTTCCTCTCAGAGGGTCACTGTGGTACCAGAAGTGTTCTCTCCCCAGCAACAGCCTTTCATTGGGCACCAGAGAGCATGTGCACAGGAGGGTCCTTCCTCTCTCTTCTGAGATTTCTTCCCCCCCCTCCCCGCCCCGATCTGACTCCTGGAGAGGGGAGCCAGCTCCGTTCCCTCCCCTGGAAGCGATGGTGACATTGCGAAGCCTGCTGCCTGCCAGATTGCGGCTTGGAATGTGCCAAGCTCCCCAGGAGAGCCTGCTGTGTGCCATGGGTCTCACTTCCTGTCCCCTGCGTCTGAGCCTCCTCCTGTCACTTCTGGGGTGATATTGTGAGCTCTTCCCCAGGGGAACAAGCCGGTCTCCCAGGCATGTCATCTAAGAGGCTGCATCGGTCACTTTATCATTTCCTGACAGAACTCCTGACAAAAGCTCACAATTAGAAACAGTCCATCATGGCAGAGAAATTAAGGCGGTGGGGACGTGACACAGTTGTCACACTATGTGAGAGAGCTGGATGCTGCTATTCAGCTGTTTTCTTCCTCCTTCCTTTTGATTCAGACAGAGATCCAATCTGTGCACAGTCAGGATAGATCTTTCCTCCTGGATTGAGCCTATCATCCGGCCACGCCCTTACTGCCACACTCAGGTGTGTGTCTCCCAGGTGATTGCAAGTCTAATCAAGTTGGCAATGAAGATGAGCCATCACGAGTCCACCCCTGTCAACCTGTCGCTTTGAACTTTAACATTCCACTCCTGGACCTCAAAGGCTCATCATCATCTCATGAGGCAAAGTGCATTTAGTTCATCTATGAGAGTTTCCCAAATCTTAACAGTTTGAAATCCAATTGCTCAAAAGCCTGAAGACTCTTGTGATACCCACATCAGTCTCTTAATTGTGAAGACCTGTAAAGTTAAAAACCAAGTCACAGCTTTCCAATGTACAATAGCACAAACTAATCATTTTCATTCCAAGAGGAATAGAATATGGACACAGAAGGGAGAAATAGGACATAAGCTGGCTCTGTGCCTAGCCTGGGAAACAGCACCCTGCAGTTTCATTTCAAGCATCTCGGGCTCCTAGTAATGTCATCTGGTCCCCGCTGGCCTTGCCTCTCCTGCTCTGCCTCTAGCACACATAGCCTCTCTTAGAACGGCTCCACTCCATGCCTGTGACTTTCCTCAGTGGACATCCCACAAGCCTGACTCTCTAATGTCCTGAGTGACACCTCACTTCACAGCCCTATACCATGCATGGCTCATGGGACCTCCTTGAAGGAACTCGGCCACTCATTGTCCGACCTCAGGAGCTTTTGCAAGTCCTCACTGCCCACAGTGAGCTGGGTCCTCTCAATGTCAATCACTAACCGAGAAGATGCTCCCACAGACTTGCCTGCAGGCCAATGTGACAGAGGCATTTCTCAGCTGAAGATAGCTAGCTATTCTCCAATGACCCGGGCTTGTGTCAAGTTGACCAAAAAACTAGCCACTCTCAACCCCCAGTAATTTTCAAAGCTCCATGCCTGTTGTCAGGCATTTTTGTTTTGAGAAAGGACAAAGGGGTGTATGTGTGTGTGCATGCGTGGTGTGTGTGTTTGTGTGTATGTGTGTTCCAAATAAAATCCAAATAAAATTATGATGACATAAAGTAGATGTCACAAAATATTTGAAATAAATTGAAATCTCGTTTGTACTGTGACTGCACACTTCATCAAAATCAAACCCAAACTGGAACACAGGCTATGGAAATTAACCTTTTCTGTTCAGTTTTCCCAAATCAAATACATCTAGAGCAAGTCCCTTAATGAACGTTGTGCAGTCACACGCTCTATAACATGTTGGTTAACAATGCACCAGGCCACCTGATGACTCTGGAGCCGCCTCAGCTAAGCAGATATGTTCTGTGATATTCCCACAATGATAAAAACCATCTTCCAAACATCTCCCTGTCACCGACAGTGCCCCATGGGGCCCATTTTATTCAACAGAACGGGGTGGGGGGGGCTGGTTAGCCATGTCTCATTTCTGTGTCGCAGTCCTTAGGAAAGAATTTTCTCTTCCTTGAGTCCAGTGATGATCAGAGAATGGTCAGATGTCCCTGCAGTATGCCAGTGCTAATCAAGAGAGGCATTTTAAAGGATTTCACTTATTTAATCACTGCAGTGGTATTTTGAGATAAGTCCTGTGGATGTCTGTATTTGCAGACGGGGAAAGTTAAGTCATTTGTCCTGAGCCATACAGCAAGTGATGAAGCCCAAGGCAGAGAAAGGGGGTAGTGAGAACTGGCACAGAGCCACACAGATTTTCAAGGCTGGAATTGCCCTCCAGATTACAATGGCTAATGTAAGCAACTTCAGTGTATAACCAGCATGACTCTGTTGAACGTCAGACTGTGAGCACCAAACACTGGCATTCCTTCTCCATCCAAAAGCATCCATCACCCTGAGCATCAATCCTTGACATTTGCCACTGCATCCAACTCTTGGCAAGGCTGTATTGCTAACCTTCCTGCAAGTTGTTATCTTTTTTTTTTCTTAAGAGACAAAGCTAAGCTACCAGCAGGACCATAAATTTACTTTGAACCCATTGTAACACCCAGCGAGCAGGTATTCAACACCTGTGAAGTACTTTCACTTGTAATTAACTGTGCAATTAAATATATTGATTCCTCGGTCACACTAACTTAGAAAATTAGTGTGTCTTCTTTGAAGACGTGGGAATTTTGTTTTGTTTTTGTTTTGTGGAGACAGGGTTCCACTGTGTAGTCCAGGTTGTCTTCAGATGCATTATATAACCTATAGCCTCAAACTCATGGTTATCCTCCTGCCTCAGCCTTCCAAGGATTATGGGAATGTGCCATCACACTTGGCTTGAGGATGTGTTTTAAGTGAGCCACATTTTCTCTTCAGATGATGCCTGTGCAAAATATATAGACACTTCAGCTGCTTTACAGAGCTCTGTGCCCTGTCTCTGCCCTTCGGATGCCAAGCCATTCTCGGAGTCCTTCCCTCCAGCAGAGCCCTGCAGAGGGAACTCTCAGAGCTGGTTCCGTTAATGGAACACAGTTCTGCCTGGAGAGCTGGAGGGTTTTCTGGCTTTTTTTTTTTTTTTTGGTTGTTTTATTTTCAGATGTCAGTGTCAGAGAAAGGAATGCACAGTCTATTGAGGTCTGGATCTCATTTTTCAAATTGGTTGTGATTGCTTTTATTTATCACCCTCTAATTAATAGAGGAGCGCTTTACAGTAAAAAACAAGCACTTCTTCCTAGCTGCCAGTGAGAGAACTACTGTTTCATTCCTTGTGAATATTTCATAGGTCTCTGTCGTGAGTTGTGTTGTCTTCATCTTTTTGATGCTGATTTTCCTCCCCAGAGCAGCCCTGTGTGGAGTCCGCCAGGTTTGCGGCTGCCTTTTGAGGTCATTAGAGCTTCTGGTTTGTTCCTTAGATGAGTCTGTTCTTCAATACTTTTTTTATTTGATTGATCTGGGATAGAAAACATACTACTCCTTGCAACCAATCTCTCTCTCTCTCTCTCTCTCTCTCTCTCTCTCTCTCTCTCTCTCTCTCTCTCTCTCCCTCTCCGTGTGTGTGTGTGTGTGTGTGTGTGTGTGTGTGTGTGTGTTGTATATGAATGTGGACAGGGGCACATGCACATTTGTGCACACATATTTGGAAGCCAAAAGGCAGTGTCAATCACTTCCCATTTCACATTTGAGATGTTCTCTCACAGAACCTGGAACTTTCTGATAGGCTAGATGAGCTGGCCAGTTAGCTCAAGGCTCTGCCTCTCCTGTCCCCCATTCTCAACACAGGGATGGTAGGTGCACACTGGCGTGCTAGCTATGTACATGAGTGCTAAAGGTTCAAATCCAGGTCCTCATGCTCGCACAGCAAGAACGTTGTCCACTGAGCCACCTCCCCGGCCCCAAGACCTCCCTTTCCATTCCTCACAAGCACAGACTGGACTGGAGCCAGACCACAGCTGGAATCAGTTCTTCCGTGTGTGCATCCATCCATTCATTCACCAGACATAGCGCAGGTAGTCACGATATGACTGGGGCATTTCCTGACACCTCTGAAAACCTCCAGGAAGGAAGACATCACAAGCAGGTACATAGCTCTTCTGTCATATTTCTACTCCATGGTATAGCCAACCCTAATTCACCTGTGAGCGAGGCAGTGGCTAAGGATGCTGCATTGCTTTTAGATGTATGCAAGATACTTTCAAGCTCGTGCATAGTTTAGAAATGTAGGAAGAAAATTTATTACTTGAAAAACATGGAATAAGTTAAGAAATTGCTTAGATGTAGGCAGAAGCAGAGAGTATCCTACTCTGGCATTATTTTCTATGCATATGTAATACATAATATTTATTTATTCTGTGTGTGTGTGCATGTACATGTAAGTGTGTGTGTGTGTGTGTGTGTGTGTGTGTGTGTGTGTGTGTGTGTGTGTACAGTCAAGCACATACCACAATGCACATGTGGAGGTCAGGGGACAGATTTCAGGAGTTGGTTCTCTCCTTCAACATTGTTGATGTAGGGTTTCTCCTGGTGCTTCTGTCTCGATATTCTTCTTCTTCTTTTTCTCCTCCTCCTCCTTTTTCATCTTCTATCTGCTCCGGGAGAGCTGGACCCTCAGCTTAGGAGACTTCTTTTAGGTCTCCACCTCCCATTGCCCCCCTTACTCGAGGATGCTGATAACAGCTGCTCACTATCCATCAGGCTTTAGCTGCTGCGCCCTCTCCGCCCCGTCTCTTGCACTTGGATGCTGGAGGACATGCTGCACGTGGTGTTCTATGTGCTGAAGATACTTCTTGAGCCTGAAATACGCACATTCTGGGAAGTGTTCCTATTGGAGAATTGAGAAAGCCATTCCTTCAGGAATCCACAGTGCAGCCACAGAAGGGCGACAGAGAGCAAAAAACAGCTCCCTCCTGAGTAGGCAAGGCGCTCAGAGGCCAGGGGTTCCACCGAGATCTCAGGAGAGATACACTGAGTTGTCTGGACAGCTCCCAAGGCACTCTGGGAAGCTGTGAGCTAATCACTTCTGACTCCTTGGAACTTTCGTCAAGAACACGCATGCCCCACCCATAAACCCTGGCTAATGTCAGCAGTAACTTCTGCTGCATTGTGGCCTTGCTTCCCTGATCACTGCTGTGGTAGCTGCCTCCAGGGATTCCGTGCTCCCAGACCTTTTTAGCACAGAATTTATCTAGGAGGAAATTGGCTTTCTAGGGGGCGTATAAATGAAGTGCCTGTGTGCTTCCCAAAGAGATCATTTCCCCTTCATTCCTTCAGACTCCTGTGTGAGGCTGTGTTCCCTGTATGAAAATGTCCCCATGCATATGATAACTACCATATGTTACCTTATGTAAATGTTGATTGTGATTTGACCTTTGAACTTCATTGTACTAATGTATTGATACTGATTTGCGATTGGTTGATCCTTATGCTTACAGAATGGACTTTTTTTTTTCTTTATAAGGCCATATTTCTAAAGATGTATTTGCTTTTCTCTTATGTTGTCATTTTATCTGTGAATTCATCTCTTTTGTTTGGCAGGTCAAAAAAATTCCAGTCGTTTATTGAGAGCTGCTTGGTAAAGAATCACAGTCAGCGACCAGCCACCGAGCAATTGATGAAGCATCCGTTCATACGAGACCAACCTAACGAGAGACAGGTCCGCATCCAGCTGAAAGACCACATCGACAGAACAAAGAAGAAGCGAGGAGAAAAGGGTCAGTTGCACATTTGTACTTCGGAGAAGGAAACGGAAGGCAGAGTGTTATGGTCTCGTGTGAGGGCTGCCTGTTAGGTTGCAGCCTTGGGCGTCAGTGGAGTGGAATCACCGTTTGAAGGCGAATGGAAAAAATAGATCTGTAAGCAGCAGGCCCTCTTCTAGGCACCAAACAAAGCCATGTCGAGTGAGACTAGGAAGCACTTTAAATGACAAGTGATTTGTCTTAATCCAAATGAATATTCACATTTCTGAGAGTGACATCCACACATCAGACAACCTACAGAACTTATCTAGTTGACATTTTTCTGTATTGACGTCTTCAGCATTTATGTTTTTATGCCCCGAGACTTGTTTCTAATTCAGTTATGTACAAGTCAGAATTCCTTATGGTGTCTGTAATAGAAAGGCTCATTAGCTTGCCAGGCTAGCAGCATGGCATCAGCTTTTGTGTGGAAGGTCCTCAAGTGCACTTCTCTATTTTGTAGATGCACAGATTCCTCTCCATAGTCCTCTCTGTGTCATGGAAAGTACAGGAGCCCAGCTTTGAGACCCTGGGACCATGCCCAAGTTGTTGGAGTGGTGGCTTACAGTTGCATGTTCTGGTGCAGGCCTCATGGCCAGCGGAGCATAAGGCAGGAAGGAAGGGAGGCGTGGGCATGACAAGGAGGACTAGGATAAGCAGGAAGAACTCACTCGCGGGGAGCAGGAGGCTCTAGGAGTGAGAGGCAGTTTCAGGATAGAAGATACCCACTGAGAGTGTATGAGGGAAGACAGAGCGGGAGGCCAGAGGCTAGAGTAGGTGGGAGTGGTTTTCCTTGACTCCTCCTTCTCACCCCTCCCCTGTCCTTAGTATAAAGGGCAGCAGAAAGTAGCCGACAACACAGAGAACAGGTTTTTGAAGTATGACCTGATGATTCTCTGGATTTCCTCATTGTCTGTTGTTATGTCTCCCTTTTCATTTCTGCTTTTGTTGATTTGGATGCGCTCTCTCTGCCTTTTAGTTAATTTGGATAAGGGAGTGTCTATCTGCATGGAGAGACAGTTGTAAATCTTGATCTGCTTGGGGGGCCCCTGGCGGTAGGATTAGAATCCATCCCTGGTTCATGAGAGGGCTTTTTGGAGCCCACTACCTATGACGGGACACCCTTGCAGCCTTGAGACAGGGGAAGGGCTTGGACTTGCCTCTACTGGATGTGCCTCCCTATGAGAGGCCTTGCCTTCTTGTGGGAGGAAGTGGGGGGTAGGTTGAGAGGGGGAGGCTGGGGGGGGGGCGGGAGGAGGGAAGAGGGGGATCTTTGATTGGTTGTGTAAAATGAATGAAAAAAATTTCTTAATAGAAAAACATTGCTCTTCCCCTACATCCGTATCTCTAACATTTGCTGTCATACTTCTTAGCAGTGGCCATTCTGACCTGGGTGAGGCAGGATTTCAAAGTAGTTTAATTCCATTTCCCTGATGACTGGGGATATTAAACATTTTTTAAAAATTAAAAAAAATTAAATATTTATTTTATTTGTGTATGAGTGTTCTGCCTTCATGTATGTATGTACACCACTAATGTATATGGTACCCACAGAGGCTAGAAGAGAGCTCCGTGTTACAGATGCTTACAGGCACCACTGATTCTCTAGACGGTGGTCATCACTGCTAAGCGACCTCTCCAGCTCCAGTCTCCTTTTTTTTTTTTTTTTTTAACCTTTTCCATTAGATCTCTTTACGAGTAGCTTTTGGCAGAATTGAAGAGTTTTATTTTTTATGGATTTATATAATCCTGTAGTGCAAAGGCAATCAAGCTCGGTTCTGATAAAATGTTAACATCAAGGAGACTGACAAGTTAAAGTTTTACTTTAGAAACTAGAAGCAATTAGAATAATTGTGTGCTTCTTTTGTTCACTATAGTTTCCTTTACTAGGTAAAAAGTTCTACATGTTATTTTGAACTCTCTGCTTTTCCATTTTGAGAACACATCATTTTGGTATGAATTATAAACACTCTATTGCAGATTCTTTACATTTGGTGAAAGCGTACTTTCAAAATAGGTAGCCTGAAAAGTTCCTGCTCATCTAAGTATATGAGGCTTACTTGTGATTTTACAAAATACATTTGAACTCCTCATGCTTCTGTTTCCTTCATTGTCTCTCTAATATTTACATAGACTTTTTAGCCAATCTGGTTTTCTCATTGAGAATACTGCCTCCTAATGGAAATAAAGCCAAATTGCAATTTCAGTCCAGTTGACGGGTGCACAAATGTCTTCAGGCTAGTAGTTAATAACCCACAGCCGTAAAGAAGTGGCGGTCCTGTGGCATCTTCTTTTGTTTCAAAGGCCTCTCGTCCCCTATGGAAAAGTACTGAACACAGCACATCCGGGGTCCAGGAGTCACTGTAGCCCTGGTGGCCTTGGTCTCACCATGTGGGAGTCACTGTAGCCCTGATGGCCTTGGTCTCACCATGTGGGAGTCACTGTACCCCTGGTGGCCTTGGTCTCACCATGTGGGAGTCACTGTAGCCCTGATGGCCTTGGTCTCACCATGTGGGAGTCACTGTACCCCTGGTGGCCTTGGTCTCACCATGTGGGAGTCACTGTACCCCTGGTGGCCTTGGTCTTGCCATTTGCTTTTCCACATCCAGACACCCAGCTTCTTGGCACTCACTGCTTCTCGGCTTGTAACACGGCCAGCCATGATGGAGGCCTATCATTCATTCACAGTGACATTGTCCATCCTTCCAGCTGCTGCCAGCTAAAGGGCCACTGGCTTCCAAGGCCCAGCTTCTTACCTCCTCAGTGGTTCACGACTTCTGCTCCTCCATTCTGAGCACGAGGAGACAGCTGCTCCTCCTCTCACTTCCCACTGCCCTGTGTGTGCTTCTGCTCGGGATGGAATATGTTGGGGGAGACACTGATTTTCACATTGAAACATCTCAATGCTGATTCTAAATATACCTCCCAGGTTGACCTTTTATTAATATGAAGGCATTACTAGTTTGTAATCTGACCACCTCCCTTATTTCAGAGATTATTATCATAAGTAAGTGAGAGAACAAATCTAAAATATTTAACACTATTTGCTCACATGTAAGATGTCTACTAAACATTCATTTCCTTTCTTCATAACCATGGAAATGACAATCATACATTCCATTTGTGCCTTTCTCATTTTATTTTGATCATGTCTAAAGCAAATATTCAATCTTACTATTACACATTAACATGTTTATTATTTTTACTGAGGTAAATGAATGTTCATAACGAATCAATCACACTTACCTATTCTTTTCTGTTAAACCAGGAGTGGGGTTAAACTTGGGACTACCTGCACATCACATGTTCTAGGCTTTTAGTGCAGATTAGTGGAGAGATCGTGTGTTTCTATCAAGTAGTACATATTGTAATGCTTCTGTGTCATGTACTCTCGTGTGCTGGCATAATTATACCAGCCCTGCCACAGACAGGTGAATCCTGCCTTGCTCTGTGGAGTTAGGGCAGCATCAGTGTGACTAGGTAGGCAGAATTTTCAGCTCCATTGTCTTATGGGATTGGGGCTACTGATGAGGTCCACTGACCACAGTCCTGTGGCTCATGAAAGTTTATGAAGCAGAGAGATGGTCTTTTCTGAACAGCAGCACCATGGTCTACACTAACATTCTGTGATCTCTCTCAGATGAGACCGAGTACGAATACAGCGGAAGTGAGGAAGAAGAGGAAGAAAATGACTCTGGGGAGCCCAGGTATGAGGAAGAAGGCTAGGCCTTCCCACTGCCAGTTTGGACTGGGCTTGCTCAAAATGCACTTCCCTTTTGATTTATGGCTCTGTTGTGAGGATGCGCCAGGAGTGAATGCATTGCCCACATACATACTCATTAATGTGTGAAATTTCCCTTAGGCAGACTCTTATAAAAAGTGTGGAAATCAGCATATTCTTTATCTTGTCCACCAAGATGTATGGCCTGTATTCATGACCTTGTTTCCTCACACATGTAGATATAGAGTGGGAAGGAAGCAATTATCTGGCTAATGCAGTGCTAAAAATGTTTAAAATTGCAACTTTGGGGAGAGTTAGTGACATTTCAGATTGGAGTCATTCAGCTTCTTGTTCATCCCTCTGAGAAGCCCTTTCAGGTCCTGCCATGTGCCTCGATGTTTCACACAGACCAACCCTGGAGGAGGTGATTCTAGAAAATCAAATTGTCCTCCAGAGGTGAACCCTGATAGAAATGTTCACACCATTCCTGTTGTCTCCACGGAACCCGGTGCTCTTCAATGTTGTCGTCTCCACTTGGAGGCTGGCGTGGCTTTGACCCCAGCTTTCCTCCCATCTGTATTTATGGGCAATTGAGGCGGGCGTGCTTGTGGTGCTGGGACTGCAGCCCTGTGCATGGACCGCAGCCCTGTGCATGGGCCGCAGCTCTGTGCACCCCGTGGACGTGCACTGTTAATTGCAGAGAGAATGCACAAGTGGAAAGGTACTGGGCATTATGGGTCCATGTCCTCCAGCACTCCAGGGTATCCAGCCCCCCTCACATGGCAGCACAAGGACCGATTGCTGTCTCCCTGGCACAGAGTGTCCTGGTGTGCTGAGGGACCATGCTGTAGGAGTAAGCTAGACACCACGTTTTCCTCTTCCTTCCTTCCTTCCTTCCTTCCTTCCTTCCTTCCTTCCTTCCTTCCTTCCTTCCTTCCTTCCTTCGTGTGTGTGTGTGTGTGTGTGTGTGTGTGTGTGTGTGTGTGTCTAGCACATGTGTATACATGTGGAGACTATCCTACTTTGCAGTATTATTGCTGTGATTAAAACCCTGACCAGAAGCAGCTTGGAGAGGAAGGGTCTATTCTGTCTGGCAGATTGTAGTCCATTGTGGAGGGAATTCAAAGCAGAAACCTGAGGGCAGGAACTGAAGCAGAGATTGTGGAGAAATGCTGCTTCCTGGCATGCTCCCCATGGCGTGTTCCCCATGGCGTGCTCCCCATGACGTGCTCCCCATGGCGTGCTCCCCATGGCGTGTTCACCATGGCGTGTTCCCCATGGCGTGCTCCCCATGGCGTGCTCCCCATGGCTGCTCCCCATGGCTTGCTCAGTCTGCTTTCTTAAACAACCTAGGACCACCTGCCCACAGTGGGCACTAATCCCCACAGACAGGCCTAACGGTCAGTCTCATAGTGACAATTTTTCAGCTGAGGTTCCCTTTTCCCAGGTGATCCTAATTTGTGTCAAACTGACAAAAATTAACCAGCACAGACTTTAAAGGACAACCTCAGCTATCATTCATCAAGCACTATCTTGTTAGTATGTATTTATATTGAAAATGTATTTTTTCATGTGTTATATTCTGATCACAGTTTCCATTCCCAAACTCCTTCCGGATCCTCCCAATCCACCCAACTCCATGCCCTTTCTTTCTTTCTCTTTCTCTCTAGAAAACAAACAGGCAAGCAAAAACAACAACTACCACAAAACATAATAAAAAGAAAAGAGCTCAAGAAACACACACAGAAAAAAAACATAAAAGCACAAAATCAGAAACCATAATATACAAGCAAAAGGTCATTAAGACAAAGAATATGAGACAACAAGTCTACATAAGTTCCATTGACTTCACCTCTGTGTTCTGAAAGAAGGGCTCCCACGGGCCTGGTACTCGCTGACTCGGCTGGGCCAGCTTCCCGGTGAGCTCCTAGGAGCCTGCCGTCTCCACCTTCCAGCACTGGGATTACAAGCATCTGCTACCACACCAGATGTTTTCACCTGAGCTCTGGAGATCAAATTGAGGTTCACACTCGCAAGGCAATGCTTTGCTGATGAGCCTTCTCTCCAGCCTCTCGTTCTCTTCCTGAGCCAGCAGTTCTCAGCTTGTCTGAGCCGCATCCCCTTCGGTGGTCGCATTTCAGATATCCTATACACCAAGTGTTTACATTCCAATTCCTAACAGTAGCAAAATTACAGTTATGAAGGGGCAAAGAAACAACTTCATGGTTGGGCTCAGCACCACATGAGGAGCTGTATTAGGGTAGCAGCATCAGGAAGGCTGAGAACCACTGTGTGAAGTCAGCATCACCCGACAAGCTCGGTTCTTGCTAAACTACCTGGGAGGTTGGGACTGAGCTCACAGGACATTAGTTTTTATCTCTTATCTGCCACAGGCTTTCCCAAGGCCAATGACTGAAGGAGAACATTTCCTCCCATCAGAATGTTAGCTGCCCTCACTTTAGCTGCATAGGGCAATGGCTGTCGAACGGTGACGTATAAAATGAACATTTCCTTAGAGCAAAGGACCCTGGTCCCTGCTCACAGAGAAGCCACACTCTGCTCCCAGCCCGGAGACTGTGCCAGGCCTCTGTAGTCTGTTCTTTAAAGATCTGAGAAATCCAGTCTTCCCAAGACTTTCTGTGTGTCAGGGGTCACTTGGTGAGACACCAGCTGTAATTATAACATGTCATTATATCACAGGAAGATAATGCACCAAGTCTCACTGTTTGAACAAGTCTAATTAGTCTTCTTGAAATCCTAAAATGTAGAAAAAGATGATGGTTTTCTCATTTTAACATGAGACAACAGCTCGAGGATGTCACCAGGTCATACACAGAGTTAGTAATTGAGTCATTAGTACAACCAAGGTCTCCTGGATTAGTTCAGTATCAGTTAAGATTAATGGGGCGTCCTCATGTGCGTGTGACATTGGGTCCCCAACCTCATCACCTTTGCTCATAGCATGTGACTTGTGTGTACAAGCACCACCATTTGGAAGCTGTTTTAGAGTTTGACACAGAGACAGCGAGTTGTAGAGGGGTTCTCAGGGGACTCCTAAACTGCCTGTGGGGTGCCCTCAGGGAAGCTCTTGGCCTTGTCTATAACAGCATCTCACACAGATTCCAGTAACTCACCAAAACCAAACGGATACCCTTGCCAGCTGCCAACAACCTGCCCTCCTCCTGCCACCCTCCCTCCATGTCTTGTCACACTGTCACCAGCAGCCCAAATGAAACTGCATGCCATCCCTCACCCTGGACTTCAGATCTTTCTACGGGCTTCATTAATTCCATCCCCAGATACTTCTGAGGTCACCCCACTGCTCCTTGCTGGGTCAAGTCTCCACCATGAAACACCATTAGCTAATGTACTCTCCTGTACCATGCAGATGACCGTCCACTGTCAAAACAATGCGTGTGCAGGTATGGGTAGGGTGGACATCTCAACCATGGGCGCCATCCTCCAGAAGTCAACCTTGCCTTTTTGAGACAAGGTCTCCTTTTGACCTAGGGCTTGCACAGTAGGCCAAACTAGCTGGTAAATGAACTTCAGAAACCCACCTGTTTACATCTCCCCAGCACTGGGGTCACAAATGCACACCACCACACTCAGCATTTTATGTGCACTCTGGGGCTCAACTCTGGTCCTCAAATTTGTGTGGTGAGCACTTGACCAAGTGGGATATTGCCATATCCCAAGCCATGGTGTTTTGGGTTCCCTCATATCTAACTCCTTTTGGAGACTAATCAGGATCCATTATTGGATTGCTCATAGTGTTGGCCAGTTCAGAAGTGAGGCTGATTCTGGAGAGCTGGGGCCTGGGTTTCACAATAGCAGTTAAACAAACAATGGGAATATGCTGCCATTCAGAACTCCTTCCTCTGAGATCCAACCCCATCTCTATTTTCTACCTAATAGCTAGTGGGTGTGATCTCCCTACAGCCTGTCCTAATACCTGTTACATAGCACAAACAAGGAATTATTTGGCCAATGAGTTTATTTTAGGTGAAACTTTCACCAACATTTAAGGCAGTGGTTCTTAGCCTTCCTAATACTGCGACCCTTTAATACAGTTCCTCATGTTGTGGTGACCCCCACCATGAAGTTATTTTCATTGCTACTTTATAACTATAATTTTGCCACTGTTACAAATCATAATGTAAATATCTGCTATGCAGTATATCTCATATGCAACCCTGTGAAAGGGTCATTTGTCCCCAAAGGAGTTGTGACCCACGGGTGGAGAACCACTGATTTAATGGGGTAGGTGTAACTAAACCTAAGGGAGCCATCCTCGTCTCCCTGATAGATGGCTGTGAAGAACTTTCTGTTGGTCACCTGCAGTTACATTGGCGTTGGGAAGCCTGGGACCACCAATAACAATGCTGTAGTTTATGTCCTCTGTGCGCACACACACACTTAAATATACTATGTTAAACATAACCTAGGACTTGGTCTCCTCAGGTACAGTCGTCCCAAGTACATGCTTTGTGGCTAGAATGATGCCCTTCCACAGGGATGTGTTTAGCCAAGCCCTGGGCACCATGGGCTGCACGAACTTGGCCTGAGATCTTGGCTCATTGTCAACCTTGTCTTAAGCCTTGTTTCTCCTGGTCCATTTGATCTTGCCCTGAGCAGCGTGACCTCTGCCTCCTCAGGCCTTGGGGTGAGCGGTCAAGGAGGTGCCTGTGAGGGCATCTGCTCCTGTGAATAGAGTAAGACCCCTCTTACTCCTCTGCTCTCTCGCTGTGTGTGTGTGCGTGTATGCGCGCATGCGTGAGTGCGTGCGTGTGCACACATCTGCATATGTGTGCACGAGTATGTCCATGCACATGTATCTGTGTTGTGCTGCGTTGTGTGAGTATGCATGCATGTGTGCACAGCATGCACGTGTCTAAAGGTCAGAGGACAGCCCTGCTGTTGGTCTTTCCTTCCCATCTGGAGACAGTCTCGTTGTTGGTAGCTATGTACACCAGGCTAGCTGGCCTCCAAGCTTAGGGAATCCTCCTCTCTCTGCCTCACATCTTCCCAAAGACTCATGTGCTGTTGTATCCAGCTTTTGTGTGTGTGTGGGGGGGGGGCGCTCTGGGAATATGAATTGAGGCTTATGCTGGTGTAGCGAGCTCTTTAGCCATTGAACCATCCCCATAGTCCCTGCTAGCTATTCTTATATGTAGAGATAAGCTTGCCTAAGGTTTAGAGCTTGCACACTCATTGAAGTCTTATGACACACATCTTTGCCATGCACTGGGGATGGAGTGGTGTGACAGTCCTAGAAAAGGGTGTGGTATTCCTTTAGGACAGCATATGTATGGAATAGTCATCTGGAAAGGGGGCAAAGCCTGTTCTGTTGCATTCGCCCCAGGACGCACAGTTGCAATGGCCCTCATCACACGTGTTGAGGGCCTAATGTTCTTTCCTGTCCACAGCTCCATTCTGAACCTGCCAGGAGAGTCAACGCTGCGGCGAGACTTCCTGCGACTGCAGCTGGCCAACAAGGAGCGCTCAGAGGCTCTGCGGCGACAGCAGCTGGAGCAGCAGCAGCGGGAGAATGAGGAACACAAGCGGCAGCTGCTGGCAGAGCGCCAGAAGCGCATCGAGGAGCAGAAGGAGCAGAGGCGGAGGCTGGAGGAGGTGAGTACCACAGGGCCACCGCAGCCACCTCAGGGGTGGCACCACCTGCCCGGTGCTCATGCTCCATCTTACAAAATAC
This sequence comes from Peromyscus maniculatus bairdii, assembly GCF_049852395.1. Classification (NCBI taxonomy): domain Eukaryota; kingdom Metazoa; phylum Chordata; class Mammalia; order Rodentia; family Cricetidae; genus Peromyscus; species Peromyscus maniculatus. Next base: position 11,919,858 of record NC_134857.1, on the reverse strand, counting down.
ACTCCCTCACTCTCCGAACCGGGCCACGGCTTCCACCCTCCGCCCATCTGCCCCTCCTAGGCGATCCTTGACCATCTTATTAAGATAACATCCCTCTCCTTGCCAGCATATTCTACTGCTTATGTCTATTGGCATGGCTCTGACCAACTTCAGACACTCTATATTTGGTTCCAGCTCCCCATTGGAAAGGCCGTGGGCTTCTTTTCTCCCCTGGCCTTCTCTAGTGCCTAAAAGAGCATGTCACATATATTAGACACTTAGGAATATTTGTGGAATGAGAAAATAAACATGCAAATTAGTGAGCCGAAGGCTGAGAGTGAAAGATGAGCACTAACTAAGCCATAGTGGACAGGCCGGTCACCACATGCCAGGAAAACCAGACCCTTCTTCAGATGCTCTTCTGACACCAGGAGCCACGTTCCTCATGCTCCCTCCTGCCCGGGACACTTCCTGCAGCTGGCAGGCATGATCTGCTCTCAGCAGCAGATGCTGTGCTGCTGTCCTCTGGACAGGAAACCTCATCACTGATCGTGGGCTCTTGGATGTTACGTCCCACACAAGGTTCTCACCCTTGTAAACTATAGATCTTTGTTTAATTCTTTTTCCTGGAACTTCATCCACATCTCCAAGCATTCCTCCTTCTGCCAGATAAATGAGAGCCTCCAGGTCAGTAAGAAACTGAGATTGTTCAGTCAGTGGGGAAATTGGGAGGCAAGTGAGAGGGTCCACAGCTGTATGGGAGCAGGGTGGTAATGTTAGGGGTCTCCCGAATTCCAGTCTGCTCCTTGCTCATGGGTTCCTTGATTTTTGCTTTTTAAAATGGCCCACTAGAGAGTGAGAGGTTGGGGGCTACAGGATCGGATCACCTTTTTAACAGCCCATCATGGTCCAGATTCCCTCATTTAAGTCTATGAGGACCTCAGGTCACTTTTCAGTAAATCCTGGCAACCTCATTAGGACCCTGGGACATTATTTTCAGACCTTCAACAATAATCCTCTACACTTACAATGATTTGTTTATTGAGTGACTTCTGTGTTCAAGCTACCATGCAGGGAGTTGCTTAGATGTGGAATCTTGTATTTCATTTTCTCTCAAGAAGTGCATTTTCTGTCTTTATTTTTTCATTTTTCCTTCTCTTGTACCTGCTATGAGATATCTGAGGTTTCTACCTTTATTTATCAAGTGACTAAGTGACAATTTCTAGTGATTGTGAAGCACTGACCACATGACATTGACAAGGAGACAATGAGGAGTGAATATGAGCAAAGTACATGATATGTGCATATAAAATGCTGTAATGAAAACTAGTATTTTGTGTGCACACTTTTTAAGCTTTGAAAATTAAAAAGAAAAGAAATGGAAAACAAAGAGGACAGTGAGTGAAGAGGGTCAGTAACTGCAAAGCAGGGCGCATGCTGGTCTCTCCGATCCCAGTGTCCATGTGAGGGTTCCGAGACAGGTGTGAATCAGAGCCTTGAGCGCTGGTCCTCAGAGGTGGACTTTGAGACCTTCTGTGAACAGCAATCAGGACATAATGTGCTTTCCAATCTGTGGGTAAGTTCAGGACACTCGTGTAAAGATTCCCACCACGTGAGGGTGTAAAGTCCCTGTTCTCTTCTCTTGAGTCTGGTAGATGGAGGCCCCGCGGTAGCGCACAGGTAGAGTGTACATGTAAGGTACAGAAGTGACCTCTGGTCCCCCCTGGGGCACACCCGAGAGTCTTAGATGCTGGCAGCTCTGCTGAACTATCACTGCCTGCAACCTGCCCAGGCCACCCACGGCTCTTGGACTGGCCCCCAGCCAAGGACCACAGTTTCCTTTAGTCTCTCAGAACTCTGGAACACCACAGACTTTGCTCCTTGGACTTAAGACCTCCTCCTTCTGGGTGGATTAAACCCTCTGCTGAACTGCTCCCTGAACATTGGCTGGCCTGTTTTCCTTGGTGGGGCATTTCCCAGGTTCCGCTTCCCTGGTATGACAGTCTCCCCATTTCCCAGGTTCCGCTTCCGGGGTATGACAGTCTCCCCATTTCCCAGGTTCCGCTTCCCTGGTATGACAGTCTCCCCATTTCCCAGGTCCCTGCTTCCGGGGTATGACAGTCTCCCCATTTCTCAGGTTCCCGCTTCCGGGGTATCACAGTCTCCCTTGGTGGGGCATTTCCCAGGTTCCTGCTTCCCAGGTATCACAATCTCCACTACTTCGGCTCCATTTGGTTACTGGTTCATTATCATTGGTTTCAGGCTAAAAGCACTGGCCAGGGAGCCCTGGACAAGCCACACTACCAATGAGCATTTAAAATTCACAGGATTCTCACCATGTGAAGAGCAGATGTGGCCTTCACGTTTTTAAAATGTTGGTGTGTCTGTATATGTGTTAGTGTTCATGTGGATGTTCACATGGGAGTGCACATGCTCATGTGTGCATGTCTGTACAGGTCAGGATGGAACCTCAAAGGGCATTCTTCAGGTGCTGCCCATCTTTTCTCTGGTGATGGGTTCTCTCACAGGCCTAAAACTCGCTAAGCAGGCTAGGCCAGCTGGCCAGGAGGCCCCAGGACCTTCCCATCTCCACCCACCTAGTGCTGGCTTTACAAATATGCACCAGGACGCCCAACGTTTTTCATGTGGGTCCTGGGGATTGAACCCGTGTCCTCTTCCTTGTAGAGCAGCACTTTCCTCGCTGAGCTATCTCTCCAAACCCAGTTTGTTTGTTTGTCACATGAACTCTGGGCTGTTGAACCCAAGTTCTTAGTCAGTATGAAATCCTCCCCGAGGGCAGCTCCAAACTAAATCATGTGTCATGTTCGGGGGCTTCGCTGCAGCGTCTTGCTTCATGACACTGTTTTACACCCTAGCCCTGGCTTGTAGCTCTGTGGTAGTTTGCCTTGCACAGCTGGTGATCTCTGGGCCATGGCAAACAGCTGTGCTGAGCAGGTGTTCAGCGTTGAACTAGGTTCTCCTTCACACACCAGGCCAGTGCTACCACAAGGCCTCCTCGGTGTTCTTCAGTGGCATTTATGGGCGCTTCTTCCGTGGGTGTGAGTAAGGCACTGTGCACAGAGAGATACCCTCAGCTCCATGGCCTGAGTGGAAGGTGTCCGCACGCCTGAGGGCTGATCCTCCTGCCGTGCGATGGTCAGTGGGAACCAGGCTTCTCGGAAGAATCGGGAGCACGTGGAGTTGGTCATTTACACTGGCTTTATCTTTGTGGACCTTTCTCTTGCCCTGGGTGTGTCCAACCAGCCACCCACAGACAGGCACATGAGGCCACATGCAGCCCAGAATTGCTATGAATGCGGCCCAGCCAGCTTACTTAAAGCGCCCTCAGTCTGTGTGTGTTTTTTGTGACTCTGTTGTGGTGTTGTCAGGAATAAACCTGCAGATGTCAATGCTGTGTCCTAATGGTAAATGCTATAGCTTAAGGGAAGAAAGCAGATTGTCACATAATGGGTTGGCTGTAAGTGCTGAACCTGGATCACAACAATCCTTGCTCCCAGAGGATTGTATCCCTCTCCTTATCTGCCAGCCTAGCCTGTGGTAGACACTTGTGTCTCTGGTGGCTAGCACAGGAACTTGGGCTGCATGGGCACATAGAAACTGTGTAGTTCTGCTTGAAAATTTAGCTTCCTTTGGTCATATGGGCTTTTGTGGGCATGCTGGGAATCATATTCCCAATTCTGAATAAAGGCCTCGTGGCTGCCTACCTGGTATCACAGGAATGATGGGCTGGAGCTCTCGTATTTGGTGACCTCAGATGTCAGCTCCCACCAGGGGCCCCTAAGGACACTTTCTGTGCCCATTGCTTTTGTTCTGCGCCTGCGTGCATACGGCTGGGATCAGTGTTGGTAATTCTCAGAAGGACCTTGACTATAGCTCAATGTAGTCATGGATCTGCTTAGACAAGGGCATGGCCTGGGGCTGATTAAATGGTGGTAACCAGACCAGTTTTGACCATTGATAGAGGAAAATACACAAGTAAGTTCCAGGAACTTGCTGAAACTCAGTCAAGGTGAGTCAGTTCATCACTAGTGACAAAACTACACAGGGATCCTCTCTCCTATTTTTCCAGCTCAGTAAGCATTTTTATTACTCAGCTGGGACAAACCTCCCCCTGGCACTGTGCATCAGAGCAAGCCGGCCCCTGGAAGCGCTGTGGCCCTGCTCTGGAACAGACTACTGAATTTTGATCAGGTCCCTGGCGCTGATTGATCTTGCATAGGATTTTTTGAAAAGACCAGTAGTTTCTCTCAGCTTGCCATCATATTAATGGAAAAATTTAAGAGTCAATATGTAGGCGCCACATATTGAAGCTCCGCTTCAGACAATGAAGTAGAAGACTATTGAGAAGGATGCAGTATTTTAGTCAGCAACATCCACTACAAGAACCAGATGTGATGGCCCACACCTGAAATCTCAGTATTTGGGAGTCAGAGACAGGAGGATTGCTATGAGTTCAAGGCCAACCTAGGATGCATTTCAAGACCCTATCTCAAAAACAAAACACAAGTGAATCAGCCTCAGCCCCTCGTGCTGCCAAGACCAGGATCCTGGCTTTCCTTTTTCACTGTGTGACTCTGAGTGCATTCATTAGCATTCCTCTGCCTCAGTTTCCACACTTCTAAAACTCAGGGTAACAATAGCATCTTATGCAGCTATTAACCAAGCAATTCCCAGAAACCTCCAGCATATCGCCAACACGTGGCGTTCCGGGGGCAGTAACTGTTGCTGTTCTGACTAAGGCCAGAGGAATTTTCAACGTTTGAGCTTCTTCCTATACGCAGCGAAAGCTGGAGTTTATGAAAAGAAATGGGCCAGAAGGCAAGCACCTTCTCAGGCTTTGGAATGAACACTTGTTACAACACCCCCTCAGAATGTGGTGGGAAGGGAAAACGGTCTGGTAGGTGAGTGTGAGAGTAAACTACCCCAGCTTTGTAGGCCAGGAGGCCAGGTTTAATTCCAGCTCTGCGGTCTTGGGAAGTTTACTTAACCTCTCTGAACCTCAGCTGCTTTACATGTATATTCAGCACAGTTATATTGACTTCGGAGGATCACCGTGGGAACTATGTGAAAAACACGCCTGACACAAGACATAGGCTAAGATTTTTGTACTAATGTTTTGTTGTATTCAGGAACGGCGAGAGACTAAGTCACCAAGGATCGTTTATTTTACTTTTATAGAGAAGATTTTTTTATTCTATTTTCACTAATGTGCCTTCCCTGTCCACCCCTTTGTGGTGGCTTTTTCCTTTCTGTCATTGTCTTAGTTTCTTGTTTGTTGCTCTGATAAAACACCTGACCAAAAGCATCTTGGGGAGACAGGGGTTTGTTTGTCTTACAACTTCATGCTGCAGACTATCATGGGGGGGGGGAATAAAAGCAGAAACTCAAAGCAGTTAGTCTGATTAAATCTGTAAATCAAGAGCAGAAAGAAATGCATCCATGTTAGCTTGCTTCTTCACCTCCGCTGTCCAGGGCGTCTGTGCAGGGAATGGTGCTGCCTGCAGTGGGAGGTCTCCCCACAGCAGTCAACAGTCAGGACAGTCCTCCACAAACATGCTCACCTGGTCGAGGCAAGCTTCCTTCCCAGATGATTTCTAAGTTGTGGCAAGTTGACATTTAAAACTAACCACCACAATCATTAAGTATAATCCCTGCATTACTATCAAGTGGTTATATGAAGGCTTGTCTAAGATCTAAACAAGACCCGTAAGATAGAGATCTTCCCAGGTCTGTGTAGTAAGCCTCGGGCAGGAGAGATGCAGAGCCCTAGGAGTGGTTATTCACCAAGAAGACGGGCACATTAGCTTTGCTGCCAATCTCTACCCCTCCATTTTCTGCCTTAGTCATCCTGAGCAAATCCTGATTTTGTTATTCATCAGCTTACTCATTTACAAAATGGGATAATAATCATTTGAGAGATTGAGTCAATTCATAAAAAGAATTTATAACAGTATCTAGTGATCTCTGGCCACGGTGGCATGTGCCATAACAGTATCTGGTAATTGCTGGGCATGGTGGCATGTGCCTGTAATTCCAGCACTTAAGAAGCAGAATTCTCCATAGTTCAAGGGTAGTATAGTAGACACAGCACGGTTGAGGCCAGCCTGGGCTACACAAGAGTGTGTCTCCGAAGACAAACATGAAGGGAGGGTGCCCACTACTCAGTCAGTCCCAGAGAGCTTGCTTTTGCAGCAGGAGGTCTGGCTTTGTGTGCGGTGCCTCTGAGCCCTGTGGAGGGAGGGTTTTAAACCCTGTACCGAGGTTAGAGATGCTGCTGAAAGGTGTCCTCGCTTTGTACAGACCCCCTCCTGTGCTTTTCAAGAATGGAGAGGACTGCCTGGTATCTGGTGCCTACCACTTCTAATGTTACAGAGCAAGATCAGAGTCAGGCACTAACCCTTGATTTATCTAGAGTGCCTTTGATTACATACATGCAGAATTAGTAAGTAGTCAAGGCCTGCCTGAACATGCATCATGGGTCACAGGCCTGGCCTCCATCATCCAGGGTCTTCTCACAGCCTCTGTTGTTATGACCGGTCCATGTGCCTTGTAGTTCACAGTTTTCTTAGTTATGCCTTACCTAGGAGATCTGCAATAAAATGGTGTCATTGGGACATTCATTCACAGGACACTGAAATGGGACTGTTTCCATTTCTACTTTTGTTTTCTTCGGTGAGCCACTTGAGTAGACCATCGCCTACACAGTGATCTCAGCCAGCTGCTCTCTAAAAGCAAGAACAGCGTTGGTCAGACAGACTCCCTGACTTCCCTGTGGCCATGCCTCCTTACAAAGCCGTGGGCTTTGGCAGCACATTCCTATTTCTTTCTTAACAACTCTAATGTTGGAAAATTTGTCTTGTTATTGACTCAGCCCTTGTGATATGCTACATTCAAATACATTCTGCCAAATATCCAAAATGCCTTCCTCATCAGCACAGGAAGTGTTTGAAGAGTTCTCCTTTCCACAGGGGATGTAAGTCGGCACCTTCAACATCAGCTCAGACACCCTGGAATGGCCCTCTCTGTGAATGCAGTATCCATTAACTCACTGATAACACGCTTGTTTCCATGGCACTCAGTCCCAGGCTCTCTCACTGGGGCTTTGGCGTGTTAGGGCAGGAATTAAAGGGTTTTATCTGCACTTGACACTTATGCTAAGCCACAGAGTCTTGTGTATTAGAGATGACCACTGCGCCATTCCTTTCCTCCGTGTGGTGCCTGGAGAAGCCCTAGTTCCTGGAGAAACCGAGACTTGGGATATAACCGGGAGCTCATGAATAATCACGTTTACAACCATTCATGGCAGAGATGGGATCTGATTTCTTCATTAAGGTTGCTCAAGGCAAAATCAGCCTAGAACCTTCCTTTCCCCTTTTATCCGTAAAAGAGCAGCTTGCACGTGTGTTCTCAGGGAGCTTAACCATGGGCTGCCCGCTGATCAAAAGTGCCTTTCAGTAGAGACGAGGCTTCCTTCCGGCCTCGGATTAAAGCAAAAAGAAGGGGTGGACTATCTCTAGCCTGTCTAGCCTCTCCAGGGCCCTCTGGTTACTGTTTCTATAAAGAAAGGGTCAAGACAGAAAAAGGACAATTGGCAAAACCACAGACATGGTTCACTTGGTATACATGCACATGTCAGAACTATGCAGAGTATATGCCCTGTTGGTATACATGCACATGTCAGAACTATGCAGAGTATATGCCCTGTTGGTATACATGCACATGTCAGAACTATGCAGAGTATATGCCCTGTTGGTATACATGCACATGGCAGAACTATGCGGAGTATATGCCCTGTTGGTATACATGCACATGTCAGAACTATGCAGAGTATATGTCCTGTTGGTATACATGCACATGGCAGAACTATGCAGAGTATATGCCCTGTTGGTATACATGCACATGGCAGAACTATGCAGAGTATATGCCCTGACTATCCGCTTACCCCGGACTGGACTCCAGTAAGATGCAGGCTGGGTGTGGTGCTGTCCTTAGCTGCACACAGAGTGATGGTGTACTTGTCTCAAAAGGAGGGGAAACTAGACAAGGTAACAGGAGTAAAAGCCTTAGAAATGTACATGATACCACAAGAGGTGCATGGTGTCATAAACTCGCAGACCTTTGATCCTTATTTGGCATTATTATTCCTTTCATTCTGTTTATTACACTGGTGTGTTATAAAATCAGAGGTGCCTGGCCACTTCATCATTTTTGTGCCCTGCCTATTTTTAAAAAATGCTTGGACCTCTACTTTTCATGACAAGGCACCCATGCCCTCCTTCTGCAGTGGTTATTTTCCAATGGTCTTTCCCAAATTGAAGCTTGGGCAAACACTAGACATAGAATGTCCAGATGTGTATGAATGCCTTTGTCACAAGTACAGCTCCTGGAAAGCTTGAAGTGAGCAGTCCTGTTTAAAGTAAGGAGCATGTGTGATGTGTAGATGATTCAAAGGACCACAGTGGCCCTTTCATGAAGAGCACCCTTGATCACAGAGCCCTGAACTGAAGGGATGGCTTGAGGCCCTTGCTGAGAAGCCAGACATCATCCCGAAGTAGCTGCTCTCCAGTCCTCTATAGAGCAAGCCAGATCTGTCATGGTCCTCGTGGGGTCTCCTCTCACCACTTCCAGGAGGTCACTCTGGAACTCTCCAAGGGCAGCCCATCATTTTTCATTCAGAATCTTTTTTTTTCCTTTGCAAGGCAGCACATCCTGGCTCAGACCCTTTGAAGGTCTACAGGGCCACTGTATTAGAAGTTTAGATGATAGTACCTAATTCAACATACAACACTGACTCTCTCATTAAATGTTTGTAGAGAATGTATTTTTGATCCAGTGTTCTATCTCCAAGCCTTCCTGACTCCTCTCCCTACCCCACTACATGAACATTACAATTAGGAAATATTCTCAAGTGTGGGTGTCTCTCTGGGCTCATAGGATGAAAATGTGGGATGTATAGAAGACAAACATAGAAGCAAGGGTCGTCTGTTGTCTACTATTTGTTATGTTTCTCTGTAACTTTTCTTCATTCCAAAAAGAGAACTTAATATTGCTTATAGTGGTTAATACAAGTAAAAATAAAATTTATAAGAAAATAAAAAGGAACATAAAATAGAAGAGAAAGATGAGTTAAAAGCAGGAACTGGGCTGGTTCATTGAATTCTTACGTAACGTGACATTCAGTCATAACAGCTGGCAGATGTGGCCATCGGTATGGCTCTGAGCATCCTGGCACCTAAGAAGCCCAGCAGAGATCCCAGTTGTCCATCAGAGGAGAAGGTGTGCCCCGTAATGTCACTCAGGAGTGACTGTGTGTCCCCACGCCTGTGAGAAGTCTGTCTGAGGGTTGCAGTGACAGCCTCTGGCAGGAATGTGAAGACTGGAAGCTTTAATACTTCCTCACCGAAACTGACTAACCAGCTCACTTGCAAACACCATCCACCTAGGAGCGTCCTAAATGGACGGGCAAGCGGAGGATCAGAACCTGCCCGGGGATGGCTAATCTTCCTTGTCGACTTGACTGGATTTCGAATCACCTCCAGGCATATCTGAGAATGTCTCCAGACAGGTTTAGCTGAGGATGGTGGCACCAATCCCTGGGCTGAGGGTCCAGAGGACGGAAGGAAGGAGAAGGCAAGCTGAGCACCAGCTTCCATCTCTCCACTTCCTGACTCAGTGGGACCAGCTGCCTCCCACTCCTAACTCCACGCCTCCCTGTTCACGATGGACATAATGTCCATGACGCACCGTCAGACCCTGAGCAGAGAGAAGCCCTTCCTTCCTTCCTTCAGTGGTTTTTGTCAGATGTTGGGCACACTGAGGGGAAATAGCAATTTCTCCTCTCCCCGGTCGGTGCAGCGCCACAGAAGGCATACGTGCAGGAAGGACCACATCTGCACCAGATGATAAGGCCCCGACTGTGTCACCCGGAGAGCATGCAGGGCACTGCTTTCCTTCACTCCAACCAGGAGAAAAACATTGAAACTCTGTTAAGAACCAACTGAATTTCTAATTTTAGGGAAATCAACTGTTGGCAATGCCTCCCAGAAGATACAGATGAGAACTTCTAGCTCACTCCTTGTGAGTGGCATTAGCTGCCAAGAACTGTCATCTGGCTGGCTAAAGACATTCTCTCTAATGGCAGGACCACGATAATCATTAAACGTAATTCAAATGCAACCTAAGAATACTGCTTTAATCTTCCTCCTCATTCTTTCCAGCTCAGGTTTGCAACCTTATTTTATTTTCATACTTTTCTCCAACATGGCAAATAGTTGTGTCAGGACCAATTGCAGGCCACTGTGGTTTGGTTGCTGTTTGGATTTTGCAACGTTCTCAATCTCATTTGGGCATTCTGTGAAGGACTTCTAGCCTGTGAGAGACGCCTCAGAAGGGCAGGTCTGATTTCAGTTTCTGGAAGGCTTCCTTGCACTCAGTCATAGTTTTCTTTCTGCTGCTGTGACGAATACCCTGACTAAAAAGCCACTATGGAGAGAAAGGGTTTATTTCGCTCAAAAGTTCACCTTGCCATCCATTATTGCATAAAATCAAGGCGGGAACTCAAGTGGCCGGTCACATCACATCCACAATCGAGAGCAGGGAGAAACAAATCAGCAATGCTGCTTGCTTTCAGCTAGCTTTTCTCACTCTGTCCAGCCCACCCCATGAAGTGGTGCTGCCCATAGTGGGCTGAGTCCTCCTCCATCAATTATCAAGACAGTTCTCTACAGACACGCTCACAGAGCAACCTGATCTAGACAATTCCCAAATTAAAACTCTTGTCCCAGGTGATTCTAGGCTGTGTCAAGCAGACAGTTAAAATCGGCTAGCACATTCCCCTTGGGTTGTTTTTCTGGCCTTCAGTCATCAATGCAACAAATATGAGCAACGACCCAATGTGTGTGAGAAACATACAAGGCAGAGCTGGAGGCTGCCAAGACGGCTCAGCCATTAAAAGGGCTTCCTGATCTTGCGAAGAAGCGTGGTTCAGTCCCTAGGATCCACACCGGGTGGCTAACGGCTGCCTGTGACCCCAGTGCAGGGGCATCCAACACCCTCTTCTGGCCCCTTAGGGTGATATGTGTGTGTGGTATACATAAATTCATTCAGGCACACATACATACACAAATAAAAATTAAGTAAATAAATCATTTTTAAAAGATAAAACCTAGAATGGAGACACAGTAGCTTTCAATCTAGATCACAAAATTGATAAAACTAACACAAAAAGTAATATAAATCATGATGCAATACATGTCATTTGTACTGATTAGAAGAAAATACCAAAATGCTTTAAAAGAATAGTGTGTTAGTGTCTTCTCACCCCGCACCCCCGTCCCAAGGTTTTCGTTCTGTTGAGTTCCAGATACTTTTCCTTTGAACAGAGTCTCATTCTATAGCCCTGACTGATCTTAAACTCCTGGTATTCCTTCTGCCTCAGCCTTTCCAGTGCTGGGTAGGATTATAGCCACACAGCATCATGTCTAGCACAACACATCACTACATGTACCTGCCGGGTACCATGACCTATACGAGGCTGAAGCTGAGCAGGAGTTGAGCCATGGCCTTGTCCTCTAAGAGCTGCTTGTAGAGAGAGCCACCAAAGGCAGAAATTTTCTTTGACGTGTTTTGATATGTCTCTTCCAACAGCTCCATGCCCAAAAGGAGAGACCATAAACATCTTTCTAGGAAAGGCATCAACCTTGAGACACACAGTTGGAAATTGGCAGGGTGCCCTCGGAAGGCTGGGGAGGTAATTTATTTTTCTAACTTCACAGTGGGAACCGAAGCCCTGGCAGATGCCTCCATGTGTGACCAGTGACTGATCTGAGTGAGATCGTTATTAATTATTAGCCACTTTTGAGTGTCTTTCTCAGAAGCTGCAGAACACTTGGGAAGCCTACCTTCTTCCATTGCGATCAATACTGTGTGTGCCTTGTGTGGGAACCTGAGTGGCATGTAATTATAAAACAGTATTGATTCCTGGCAGACGGACTGAAAACGGACAAATCTTCCACATAAGATTCAGCTAAATCTTCAAAGGGCTTGATTATTTTTTTTCCTCAAGAAAGAAACCAATAAGAGTAACAAACTTGAAATGTTAGCTAAATGAGGACTATTTCCTGCCAGGAGCCAGATCAGTACACATAATTATTTTATTCTCTGGGCTGGCGCTAATTCACATCAGCTGAGTGTTGGAAATGCCACTGATTAGGGTCTGCAATCCAAATTATTCAGCCAGTTCCTATGATGATGTTTTCCCCTTGTGTTCCTCTGAATTATTTTTTCTGTGAAACAAATAATTGCTTGTCTGGGATCAGCACACCCCTGTTTTTCCTTCTCTTTGTTACAGGATACAGGATGCTCCTTACCCCAGAGCTCCGCCCATTCTCAAGTCCCCGTCAGGAGAATCTCCCTCTTTTATGTTTGCATGCTTAATTCCTAAGTAGGCATCCAGGCCAGCCGTTTGTTTTATTGACTGATTGACTTACTTATTTATTTTGTTTTTTGAGATAAGTTTCTCTATATAACGCCCTGGCTGTCCTGGAACTCACTTGGTAGCCCAGGCTGGCCTCGAACTCACAGAGATCCACCTGTCTCTGCCTCCCGAGTGCTGGGATTAAAGGCGTGCACCAGTCACTTTAGAGTGGCTAGAAATCTGGAAGCTTTCTTCCTCTGTGCAACTTCTCCTTCCTTAGCAGAAAGGATAACAGTGGTACCCAGCCTGCCCTTGTTACATCATCAATGCCCTCTTGGCTCATGTCTAGACCTGTACGAAGGCCTCACCCTGCCTTGTTAGTGCCTGAGAGTTGGTGGGAGCTTTTTGAAAATGCAAGCCCTATTGCGTCATGTGGCTGCACACAGGTCTGCAGGGGCTGGCTTCTCATCGCGTACAGGACAAGATGGATAAGCAGTTGTCAAGTTTGAGTCCCAAAGGGGAGCTTCTTTCTGAAGATTCTGAGGTCACTGATAGACAGCACACACTGGTGAACTGGAAAAGCTAGAGAAACAAGGCTTTCGCCCAGCATCCTTGGCGTTTGGAGGGCCTGTGGCAGACAGCTGTGGCAGAACGGCTCTTTCCCTGGTTTGCAGGACTGACTTGTCAGTGGAATGGAGGCTGTTCTCTCTGGAACATCTCACCCCTCCTCACCAAGCAATGAAGTGTTGTGAGAATGTCACAGGGAGTGAATGGTCCCTGGTCTGTTTTCTCAGAACCTCCTAACTGAGGAAAAAGAAATCAAAGCCAGTACAGGTCTGACACAAAAGGCCCACGGCTGTTCCCCAAGCAGATGCTACCAGCAGTACTGGAGAGCACACTGTTTTAAATGTGATCCTATGCATTGCAAGATGTTGGTATATCTGCCCCCATGCTAAATGCCAGTCATGTGGCTCCAGTTACTAGGACAGCCACCAAAGGCATTCACATGCCCCTACACACTTTCTAGAGTATTCTGGAGATGGGGAATGGTACCACCCCTACCCGAGGAGCACCTGCCCCTGAGCTTGGTTCTCAGGTCTCCTAAGCACCCCCTCTCCTTTTCTGAAAGCAGAAAGAGGAGCCAGGTTAATTTGGGGTTTTCTGCTACATTTCCTCTCTCCCTATCTACAGAAGAGTTGAGTTTAGGTCCTGGAGCATATGGCTGCCTTTGAAGTCTAGCTCTGCTATTTACTGGGGCAGACCTTAAACAGTAACAGGACTTTGAACAATTACGCTCCCCATGCCTTAGATTCGAATATAAACTGGGGATAAACTGGGCATCTACTTCAAAAGGCATTTTTGAAGATTAAATAAGATAGACACGTAGCATGTGGATCACTCTGTCCACTCTTGGGCAGGGCAATTGTATGAGGTGAGGATGGTGAGGTGATGACGGTGTTCTCTTAGCATAGGGTCTTACCTGAGCAAGAAGGTAACATCTGCATTTACAAATGAGTCCTCCAGCAAACAGAGAAGCAGCTTGGTATGAGCAACAGAGATGTGGTCTGGGCCAGAGTCTATAAGTTCTGTTCAGTATGTGGCCTTGAATATCCACTCTACTTATCTGAGTCTTGTCTTTGGAAATCTTTGTATGGCATGATATCAGAATGACTGAAGGATGTAAGTATTGCAGTGGATTTCAAGGGTCTATGACAGCTCAAAGACGGCTGGTGTTTTGTAGCCTGGTTTGGCAATCCCAAATGGCCACAGAAAGATCGTGTTTTGGTGAGAATTCACATCCATAGCAAATGTCGACGTGGTCTATGTAACTCCAGCTCTCTTGATATCCCCCCCCTCCCCGTTCCAGTGGGTCCCCCAGGAGCCCAGGAGGAAAAGCCTTGAGCACTCGGGTATCTATCTGTCCTTGAGAGCTCATGTCTGTCACGGGACAGATCTGGTGCTAATATCACCAGGGCCCACTGCTATCATAATGTCTGTCACCCACAGCAACAAAGGCGAGAGAAGGAGCTCCGGAAACAGCAGGAGCGGGAACAGCGCCGGCACTATGAAGAGCAGATGCGCAGGGAGGAGGAGCGCAGGCGCGCAGAGCATGAGCAGGTATGGGGAGGTGGAAAGTGCTCCCCCAGCGGGCCCCGTGGGTACTACAGCACCAGGGATTTCTGGGATGTGGAACCTACTAGTCTCCAAGAACTGTTCTAGTATGGCTTTTGCTTTTTCTCAAGCGACCAGTTCTCACCTATTCAAACAGTCAAGTGCACAGCTCGACAGTGCTCATGCTTCCTACCCAAGCCAGGGCCTCCCCTGACATACCTAGAACTTCTGACTCCCCTGCATTCTTCCATCACTGAAGATGAGCCAGGCTACTCAGGCTATTTGTGCTCTCCAACTCCAACTATCTGTGGCCTCTCTGACCGATGAAATCACAATGTGAGCTCCAGGATGGATCTATTACAAAGCCTGTGAGCACACTAGCCTTGCGCATATGTTCTATGCCTGCTGTAGGCTTAGAGCCTCAGAACTTCACAGCACTGTTAATTCCGTGGAGTCTGTAAGGGAGGAGCCTACCGACGAGCTTTAACTTAGAGCTGGTTTCATTAAACCCGAATAGAGACGGTGAAATGCCGGCCATCTCAGTCAGCTGCTACTGCGAGGGGGCTGTGCTCTTGACTGCATTGAAAGCCTTGGCTTTGCTATGGCTGCTCTTCCTGTGTGGTGAGGTGTTGGGTACTTTCCCTTCCTTTCCCCTGTGTCTCACTGGGACGCTCCTGTCACCGGTGCAGTTACTGGTTCTCTCTCTCTCTCTTCCTCTCTTTCCATTCTCCCCACTTCTCTGCTGCCCGCCTCTCCAGGAATACATCAGGCGACAGTTAGAGGAGGAGCAAAGACAGTTAGAGATCTTACAGCAGCAGCTCCTGCATGAACAAGCTCTACTTCTGGTAATGGGACAGTCACACGCCAGCAGACCTGCCTGGCGTTCCCCCCGAGTGTGTGCGTGTGCGTGCGTGTGTGTGTGTGTGTGTGTGTGTGTGTGTGTGTGTGTGTGTGCGTGTACGTGCATGTGTGCGTGTGTGTGCACTTGTCTGCATATATATGTCTTTGTGTTTCCTCCTCCTAACATGCCAATTAAAAATATGAGGTCTTCCCTTGCAATCTCCTAGACCTCAGAATCTCACAGAGGCCCATATAATTTCCTGAGCCCGTTTGCTAAGTCCTCAACCATTTAGCACACTTTATTAACTCCCTCTATTTGCGAAACTTTAGCATGAATCCAGCCTTATTATAAGTTCAAACTGCATTCAAGCCCCACTGTGTTTATTGCAGAGTAATTTTTAAAGCCATTGGCAACATGCTGGAATACAATCACAGCAAATGTACCTCGGCTCTAGAGCCTGCCCAGCCCTGCAGTCATTTCTCATTTGCAGGCCGTTAGTCCTGCCCTTACAACGGGAACACTTTGTTTCCTGCTCATGCCGTATCCGCTGGAAGAATTTTTATTATCACTACTCTATAGTTCTCCAAATGGGCTTCTTGGTGCACGCTCTTTCATTTTTTTTAATGCAATTTTTTACTCGATGGCATTCTGTTATTTGTTTTTGACTTTGTACATAAGCTTGCTAATAGCTTTAGTTAGTACAGGTTTTATTTAAAGGGTGGTGATCTCTACTTGTTTATTTGGTTGTACACTCTATTATATATGCTTGAATGACCAAACTACCAAGTTAGGAACTCCTAGAGCAGAGATCTGAGTTCCCTGCATCTAGGTTGCAGTTCTCCAGGGACATGTCACTTTCCGTGGTGTTCTGTAGACACTGCCGTTAAAGCACCCATGTTTTTCTTGACATATTCTTGTGTGGGACTGACGTGAGGCCTGGCCTTATTGGGGTACCCTTTATCCTTCTTGGAATTCCATTTGTTTACAGCTCCCCCGTGCCTCCACTGCATGTTTTGTCGCCACTGCTCAGTGTGGTGATGTGGGTCCCTGTGGTCATGTGCCCTTTCTCTGCTCTTCCGCTCTGGGTAGGAATACAAGCGCAAACAGCTGGAAGAGCAGAGGCAAGCAGAAAGGCTTCAGAGGCAGCTGAAGCAGGAGAGAGACTACCTGGTCTCCCTCCAGCATCAGCGACAAGAGCAGAGGCCCCTGGAGAAGAAGCCACTGTACCACTACAAGGAGGGCATGAGTCCCAGCGAGAAGCCGGCCTGGGCCAAAGAGGTAAGGGACGAGGAGGTGCGGCGTCCACCGGGCAGGTTCTCCGCTGGGAGGCCGTTCACTGGGAGCACGGAATCCCATTGGTGCTGTACAGTCTGAAGACATGAAGAGAGGTGCACTTCATGTCTGGAGGCCAGAACGTCACTGCAGAGCTATGGTGGTGTACCGGGGCTGTTCCTGTGTGTTTCCTCTGCACCTTTTCGAGTAAAGTGGGTTTTTATAGGGAAAAACAACAAAAATTTGTTTTCCTTATAAAAGTCTATTTAGAAGAGCTAGGGAGATGGTCTGCTCAGACCTTGCAAGCACACGGACTTGAGTGTAACACCCAATACCCACATGAGAAGCCAGGCATGGTGGAAAATGTTTCTAATCCCAGAAATGAAGGGGAGGAGTCAAGAAGATATCTGGGGCTCACTGGCCATCCAGCCTGTCCTGATGTTTGCAGCCTGAGACCCACTGGCAGACTGTCACAAAGCAAGGCCGTGGCAGGCACCTGGGAAGTGATAACCGAGGCTGGCCTTTGGCTTCCACACACATGTGCATGTACACACACATCCACACACCCTCCTCGCTCCACATTCACACAAAGAATCCCATTGAGTATGTACCCTGAGGGCTGTTAGTGGAAGAACATGATTTACATCTTACAGGATTCTGGGAAGGATCATATCCTGCCCATAACCCAGCTGCTGTTCTGAGACATTGGCATACGGCTCACCCTGCCTTATTCTATGTGTTCTCGGAGGTGTACAGTGGGATACACACATGTGGCTAGGATGTGCATTTCAGATACAACCAAAGTAAGAGTCCTTCACTTTCTCAACCCTTAGACTAAGGTAGGATTTTAGGGTATGGCTCTGTGATGAGCTAGTTATAAAATATAATTTGAAACTATTTGGATTGAAGAAAAAGTAAAGGGGTTATAACCAAATGGATAAAGAAAAATCAGTAATCCAGACAAGATTGACGACCATGCCAGGAGTCACTGAGTCATCTCACATACGGGGTACATCAGTCTCCAGATCTGTCTTTCTGACACCACTGACTTCCTTGCATCCTTATGAACATATCTAATCACTTAGAGTGTGTTTAGGGCTATTTCTTATTTGTAAGAATACCTAGGAAATGTTTCTTTAGGTATTTATACCTAGAATGTTTTAAAAAAGTTACCAGAACCAGAATGAAGAACCTATTTTTATTTTTTTATTTTTTCTATCTTATCTTACTAGTTTAGAAAATACTGCAAATGATGCCCTAATCATGGTGGCTAATGAGAGATAGCAATCAAAGAATGATATTTTCTGTAACGTTTTATACCTTTATATACTGTTTGAATCCATTGTAATTGACATTCACTATTACAGTGAAATAATGTTTTGAATGTTCAAGAACTCAGTCTATACAGCAATCATTTTGATTAGTGTAAGGAACATGTTGGACCACTTTCTGTTACAGTCTATAAACATGACCTGTAGTGACCTATGGGGAACTGCTGCTGCTTTTCTGAGATCAATAATTTGGTTTTGTGATAGAGCACTGAACCAGCTGTTAGTTACTTCTCTCCTTGCTGCGCCAAACTACCGATGAAGGTAGCGTGAGGAAGCAGGAGCTGAAGTCTGTCATGGCAGAGGAGGCATGGCAAGAGGCAGCTGGTCACCTTGTGTTCACACCCAGGAAGCAGAGAGAGAATGTCTGTGCTCAGCCCCCGTCTGGAATTCCAGCCCATAGCATAGTACCACCCCATGTAGGGTTGGTCCTCACAAAGCACCTTATTCACTGAGCTGTATGCCCACCCTGAGGATAGCCCTGTAGTTCCTTCCCATCTTTCTGCAGCAGGAGTCCGGAGAAGACCCTCTACTACCTGACCTTCCTCTCGAGCAGATGGAAGTGGATCCGGACTCTGCCCCCTTTTAGCTGTGTTTATCTTTGCTCCGGGGATAAGCCACTTTTTTGTTTTTGTTTTTCCAAGACAGGATTTCTCTGTGTAACAGTCCTGGCTATCCTGGAACTTGCTCTGTAGACCAGGCTGGCCTCAAACTCACAGAGATCCGCCTGCCTCTGCCTCCCGAGTGCTGGGATTAAAGGTGTGCGCCACCACCGCCTGCCTGAGTCACTTCCTTTCTCCCCCCATAACTACCTTCAGTTCAGTTAGCAGACAGAAGTTGTCGGGGCACAGCCCCTGCCTGGTATCAGAATGATCGGCTTCTAAGTATACTCAGCTTTCTCTCTGTGAAATGTTATTTCCAATGTCTGGTTTGATGTCTTTCCTCCAGTAATTAAGGGGAAGTTTTGGTGCAAAGCACATCTGTGTTCCAACCTTCCTGAAGGGTTTAAGGCAAGATTTTTTTGAGACAAAAATATAGTCTGGGCCAGCAAGAAAGCTCAGCAGCTAAAGACAGTTGCCTGGCAAGCTAAGCCCTGGCAGCCCAAGTTCAGTCCCTGGAACTCACACGGCAGGAGAGAGCTGACTCCCAGAGGGTGTTCTCTGACCTCTGACATGTGTTGTGGCACACACATGTGCATGTGCACACACACACACACACACACACACACACACACAGCACACAAATAACTATAACAATCTTCTGAATGTGTAGCTAAATGCCTCCTTGTTACAACCTTCTCATGGATTTATCCTTTTGTTATCCAGACTCCTGCTTAGGAAATTTCAGCACATTGACCCCTTTTGACATCATTGACTGGGAATTAACAACTGGTTATTTATTTCATATGACATAGATTCTTTCAGGTTAAGATACACTAAGGGTAGAATCTAATGCATGAACTGATTGAAAGCATTGAAAATTTATCCAGGAGTTGCTTAGTAGCCTCTCTGTACAACTAAAGGCACACAAGTTACCTGTGAAAACGGGCATTCACTTTTTGCCCTGTATTTGACAGTTAAAACTAACACTAATAATCATTACAAGTATATTGATGTAACCAACCGTTTTATTAAATAAGAAACACAGAAATAATGCAAAAGAGAAAGCCGAGAGGTCAGAGCTCAGAGCTGAAATCTCACCCTTCCGCCTGCGGTGTCCCAGCTTCCCGAATGAGACTCTATTTCCTGTCTGTTTGTCTATTTAAAGAGACAGAACAAGCCACAGCTATCTCACCTCACCAGTTACTCAGCTGGTCCTGTTTCCTCAGACTGGAAGCTTCTGTGTCCTCATCCCAATAGCTCTCAGCTGAACTGTGTTGCTCCAAAGCCTGAAAGCTTAACCAGCCAAATGCTTCTAGTTTCTGGTCCTCATGCATTATATATCTTTTTGCTTTCTACCACCACTCCCTGGGATTAAAGGCTGGCTTTCTGGGATTAAAGGCGTGTGCCACCACCGCCACACTCTTGCAATGGCTCTAATAGCTCTGACCCCTGGGCAACTTTATTTATTAACATACAATCAAAATCACATTTCAGTATAATTAGATTACCACCACACAAGTATGCCTCACTCTGAATACATTTGGTTCTGAACACATGAATACAGGCTCACTCCTATACCACCAATGCACTCTGAATTTGGGATATTGGGTGGCCAGGGTATGGAAATCCAGGTATTTCTCTGAACTGTTTCTACTCCTCAGGCAGGGTTCTGAGCTCAACCATGAGTGGCGTAGGTGGTACAATTTAGGGAGTGAGGAAATAAGGATTTGCAGTGGTCCAAGAACACACTTTCTTCTCTCACAAGAAGTCTGCCATTTAGAGTGGTGCTGGACTTGGCTGCTGCCATCTTCTTGGGCCTTTCAGGTCTTGTAATGACAGCGGGCTTTGCTCTTCTGCTCAGTACAATACCGAATAATTATTGCTGATACAATGTTTTATGCACTCACAAAGTAAACATTTCCTGGTTTATATTCCTGGCCTTTTGTAGTGAGTATAATTTGGTGTGTGGTGAGTTTCTAGGACTTAGAATTTCAAAACCAAAGTCAAGTAGAGGCCAATTGGATATACCCCACAAAGCCATAGTGGGGGAGAGGTGGTCAAATTACAGCTCCCAGAGGCAGGAGGGCTGTTTCCTAGTCTACGGCTTAATGAAGCATGTTTAAATGTTTGAAGTTAAAACAGACCTACTATGAACAGGAGATTGGGCCCGTCTCTAGAGAGATTCAAAATAGAGTAAGGAAGATGAGAGGGAGTAGGACTTTAGAATTTTGTTTCAAATCAGTCAGCAGAAAGAAACTTTAAACCTTAGCTGAAACAAAAATATGCAGACAGACCCAAATATTGAGTCAATGGATGTGAGTTAAGGACTCCACTCTAATGAGCCAGGGGGGAGAGTGGGGAGAGTGGTGTGTTGACCCTAAAGAAATACAGGACAGTGTAGGACAAACCCAGAACAAGGCTTAGCCCTTTGGAGCTAACCAAGGTCTTCCGTCTTGTCTGTCGATGATGTCCACCTTGTTAATTTAACTTTCAAGTCCCCTGTAACAGCCTGTCTGCTGCTATAAATATAGACTGACTGAGCGTGACTTTTTATCTGTTTAAAAAGAGCCCCTTGTTCTCTGAGTTTCTCCTGGGACGTCCTTAGGCTGAGAGAAACCCCAGAGAATAAGACAAGATGGGAATGAAGTGGGTTGGGAGGGGAGAAGGGGGAGGAGAGAAGGGAAGGGCTAGAATGTGGGCCGCAGGAGGCGAGTCGGAGGGAGCGGGGCAACAGAGTCCATGCTGGGAACAGAAAAAATGGGAGGATCAGTGTATTTTGGGTAGCAGGGAGAGACAATTGAAAGGAAAGGGCCCTGAAGAGAAAAAGAAAATGATACAGGAAGTCTGGGTAAGACAGGCATGTCATTAAGCAGCATCCAGGACGCCCACGTGCCTATCAGCGGCATGCAGAGAAGAGCAGCGTTCCTGTGTGCCACCTCTCCCTCGCCAGTCCTTGGGTGGCTCTTGTCCCCTGTCTCCTGAGTCAACCCAAAGCAAGTTTCTATTTTCCCCTGTTCTGTCTCAATGCCTACTGTAGCCCCCTTTGATTATCTGTGGTGCATGCCATTTCCGTGCCTGCTGCCATGGCTTCGTGACTAATCAGTGGGATATTAGCTCAAGGAACCCAAGACCAACTCTTAGCAGGCTGTGAATGTCCAGTTAACTGAAGTAAATAACTCAAGCTGATGGGGAACGTAAGAGCAAGGGCTCAAGTGTCTTGCGTGTCTTTGCTTACTGCAAGAACTTCCAGGAGAAGGAGAAAGTAAAAGAGAAAAGAAAAGGAAGCAGAGGACAAAAAGATCTTGCTGCAAAAAAAAAAAAAAAAAAAAAAATGGCAAGTTTGGGCTCTTTGAATTCATTCGAGGGACAAAAAAATGCCTGTGTGGGTGACTACAGAAAACTCTCGCTGGAGAACACACCAACTTTTGCCATTGAGGCTCCTTTGTCTTTTGACTTCTAGGTAGAAGAACGCTCAAGACTAAACCGACAGAGCTCACCTGCCATGCCTCACAAGGTTGCCAACAGGATCTCTGACCCCAACCTGCCCCCAAGATCGGAGTCCTTCAGCATTAGTGGGGTTCAGCCTGCCCGGACACCCCCAATGCTCAGACCTGTTGACACCCAGGTATAATGTCTCTTCTGTTCCAGTGAATATTTGTGCCCAGGAAAGCTTATTAAAAGTCTAGAAGATTCTAGCATGGCATAGGACCAAAGAAGTAAAGACCCTTAGCATAGCATTCAGAGGGACAGAAGCCTCTCTGCATTGAGAGAAGAGGTAGAGCTATTGACCTTGAGTCAACTTCAAAGTCCCTTCTTGGTGAAGTGGCTACTGTGGAGATCCATGCAGGTCCTGCAGGGTGGGACAAGCATTCTTGTAGTCACAAGCAGAATTCCAATTCACATGCAGACCTCTGAGGCAGACTCTTTACACACATCCCTCCCTTCCTTGAAATATGGGTGGAAATCTGACCGGGAGAACTCAGGTGGGCTTGGTGAGGTAAACATGTGCCTTCTGAGCCTGTCATTCTCCAGACATGCTCCAGGCCAGCAGCCAGCGGCACCCATGACCTTGGTGAAAATGCTTCCTCCTGTGTTGTTTCAGACTCGCTGACCAGAGACTCGGGGTGAGGCCTGGCAGTCTGACTTTAAAAGCCTTCCTTCCAGGTTGATTAAGGTGCCCCTTAGAGGCTGAGAAGCCCTGTGTGGAGATATTTGGTGAGGAAAGATTATTTCACTATTAGGAAAGAAGCTTTCTGGTTAGTTCTGCATAGATGAAATTCAAAGTGAAATAGAATATGGAAATTCCATGGGGGAAAAAGGTAATACAACCTTTCTCACACAAACATCTTAAATTTCTTCCCAGCACCAGCTGTGGTAAGCTTCTCCAGTGTATTTTCAGGTCACCTTTGAAATATGCTCTGTTGTTTGAACTGGAGCTTAAAAGAGTAATGATAAAAATCAAGGCTTTTTTTGTGTTTTAAGCTGGCAGTAATGAGCAAAATTCAAAATTTCTCAGCACTGACCAGCTTAATACACCTTCCCCTGATTGTTTTTATCTGTATATAATTCTCTCTTGCAGACTCTTCAAAAGAGGACATTTTTACAAGGGTTACCCTTCTTTGTAAAACCTTCTGCTTTGACCTTATAATGAACCTTTGCCCTATTAAAGGGGAGCATTGCAGGGAAGTACCCCTTCTGAAATGATGGGGAATGAAAGTATAGACTTTCTATGAAAGCGTTCTTTGAGTGCTTCCGTTTTTAGGGGTGCTCGGAATGGTCTGCTAAAGTGGGTTTGGGTTTTGTACTAGGTGTGTTAATGTGTTTTTGATGTTACCTAATACATGTATGATATTTACATCAGGATGAACGTTGCAAGTCTATTCTGGATGAAGCGGAACACTCACCAAAGCAAAGCTTGCTTGCCACCATAACACTCCAGCAGAAATTACAGACAGGAGAGGGCTTGGCAGGCCACTGTACAAATGCAGCAGGAAATCAATACTGCTTGAATTAGCAGTTTAATTTAGGAAGCACTCTAGATCCCCGCCCTTTTTTAAGCCATGATTTATGGCTTACAGGTCAGGCCCAAAGATGGACTCAGGCTCCAATAATGAATACCGTATACACCCTGAGGCAGGATAGGCTTCAATATTTACAAGACTCACATGAGCATCATAGTGGTGAAGGAACCCCTTGTACCCTGGATTTGGGTGATTTTTCTTAAGAGGCCAAATGAAAATCCCAGAAGTCATTCCTGCATGAACAGCAGCACTGTGTGCCCAATTGTTGAAATAACTCAAGAAACATCCCAGTGTCAGGGGATGGTGTATATTCTCAGTGGTGATGGCCCTGTATAAATCAGGATACTGCAGAGCCTGAGGAGATGGCCCATTCAGTACAGTACTTGCCATGCAAGGACCAAGTTCAATCCCTAGAATACACATAAGAAAGACAGGCATGGTGGTGCATGCTTGTAAACTTAGCACTGTGACAGTGGGTACAGGGGAATCCTCGGGGCTTGTTGGCCAGCCAGCTTAGTCCAACTGGCAAGTTCCAAGCCAGTGAGAAACCCTGTTTTAAACAAAATGAGGGCCATGTGTGGCACACGCCTTTAATCCCAACACTCAGAAGATAGAGGCAGGTGGGTTTCTGTGAGTTGTTAAAGGCCAGTCATGCCTACACTAAATTCCCGACCAGTTTGAGTTATACAGAGAGACCCTGTCTCAAGAAAGAAAGAGAGGGAGGGAGGGAGGGAGGGAGGGAGGGAGGGAGTCGACAGACTATAAACCAGGTAAACTTTCTGAAGTTGACCTCTGGCCTCTACACATACATGTGCACCTGCATCCAAACACACACGCACACACAGGGTTGGGAGAAACACCTCAGGAAGGAAAGCGTACACTGCAGAAGTGAGATGTGCAGGCCCTGGGGGCGGAGCACTGGCTTCCAGCTCAGCTGTGAAATCAGTGTGGCTTAGTCTCTTTCCACCCGGGATTGCTCCCGTCTGAAAGAAGGCTGGTTGTGTCTACCCCATGGTGGACTAGGGGAGTTCAGAAAAAAGGAAGACATTTAGAGCACTCAAAGCTAAGGACTTGACAAGAGGGAGCTTGAGATAGCTTATAAAATAGCTCGTGTTGCTGTCCACGAAGTGCTGGATAAACGTCATTACTGTTACTACTCCCACGCTATTCCTTGACTTCTCAGCAGTTCCAGCGAAAGCACCAAGCCCACTGCCGGAAGCCCTGAGGAAGCCCTGTGTGTTTTCTACATTGACGATCCTGAAGGGCTGTGAGAAACAGGCTGTGCAGCCGTGTACAGCAGGCGTGTCTCAGCCAGTGAGGCTTATCCCAAGTGCAATGATGGCTAGCTGGAAACTACCCTGTCAATAGCTCTGATGGGTTCCAGTCCTGCATACGGAACTTTTTGTCCCTTCAGCCTATGGGCTTCTAATCATGCCGGCCCTGTGTTGTGTGCTTAGATCCCTCAGCTGGTAGCTGTGAAATCCCAGGGACCTGCCTTGACCGTCTCCCAGTCGGTGCACGAGCAACCCACCAAGGGCCTGTCTGGGTTCCAGGAGGCTCTGAATGTGACCTCTCACAGGGTCGAGATGCCACGCCAGAACTCGGATCCCACCTCAGAAAACCCTCCTCTGCCCACTCGCATTGAGAAGTTCGACCGAAGCTCTTGGTTACGACAGGAGGAAGACATTCCACCAAAGGTAGCATCAGTGCCGCCACCGCCATGTGTCTGCATCTCCGCCGCCATCCGTGCCCACTGTTCCATCCCCTCCGCAGTTTGGAGAACATGGCTGTGCCTAAGAGCACGTCACTCCTCACACTTGTCATGGCCCCTTCTTTAAGCTAAGTCCTGAGTAGTCGTTCATCATTTCGGATCTTTGTTTTCCCACAGGGGCAGAGACTCAATATGAGTGTCAGGGAAGGGCATGTCTTCATAGAGAATTAGAACTCTCAACCCCAAACACTCTAGGCCATTTTACTCTTCATGTTAGGAAACAGACTAGTGGATATGTTCAATGATTATTGCATCTATAGCTAAACAAACCAAATAAATAAAAGAAAATTTAGGACCCCGGCACTCAAGAAAATGTCAGGCATGGTGACATGTATCTATAATCCTAGTGCTGAGGAGACAGAGACAAGAGGATCCAAGGCCAGATACACTAGCTAAATTGGTGAGACCCAAGTTCAATGAGACACTCTCTCTCTCTCTCTCTCTCTCTCTCTCTCTCTCTCTCTCTCTCTCTCTCTCTCTCACACACACACACACACACACACACACACACACACACACACACACACGCACATGCACAAACGCACACACTCAGGCAGAGGCAGAGAGATATTGAGGAAGATACCCAGCATTGATCCCTGGCTCCACAGGCATCCATGCACATGGCTATCACACTCATATGCACACATATGAAAACACATGTATGCAAACATGCATGCTGGCCTTGCCTTTAGGCATTTAAGTAGGCTCCACATAAAGAATGCTCCTTCTAGGCCAAGGAAGGCTCTTCCCAGCCTTAACCAATCAAAGGGTTGAACTTTAGAGTGGATGGCTAGCTTTCCCCTCTACAGAACCACCGTGAACTCTTTCATTTCCTTTTACCTCACTGAACTGTGGTTTGTCCCCAGTGATGTTCTGGAGTGTGTCTACAGTCAACCTGGTTGTCTTTAAATGCTGCAGACATTTTGTAACGAATTCTTCCTGGTCCATCAATCTCTTTTCTCCTGAGCTTAGCATATGAAACTGGGATAATTGAAATGCCCCGTAATTTCCTGAAAATATTGTTATTAATTCCAGAAAAAAAATGAAATAGTTTTTAATGATTTACAAACAGTTATCATCTCCCTCTCAAGTGGGAATCACAGCAAGACTGCCATTATTTTGACAATGAAACAGCAACAGTGCTTGAGACCTGAAAGAGGAAGTGGCTGACCCACTCTCTAGAAACATCCAGGTAGATGTGTGTAAAGCTAGGAAGATACATAGTCAGGGTCCTAGTCATCTACTGAGCCCTTCTCTACAACTGTTTTTATTTACATAAATAAAAGTAGGAATAACAGCAGTAGTACTTAATTTGAACAGGTGTTATATAAATTTGATCATTTTGTTTTGCTTCCTTGATTCGACTTTATGTTAACATTAATTATAACAGAATTTTTTTTCAAAATAAAGGATGACACTTACATTGAATGTAATCTTCTGCACTAATATTCATATGTTTCTTGTAAATAATGGACTCCCCTTGCATAATACCTGACCCCACAAGCAGGTGTCTGTATGCTTTATGAGAAAAGCCACATTTGAATTCTCCTCTTTTCCCAGCTGAGCTAGAAATACATACTCCTGCACTTATTATACTTGCACAGGCATTTTGAATCCCCTTCCAGTATTTTCAATATTAATTCTGTTTTATAAATAGCATTTACTAATTAGCCACACAAACATGGTGTTTGCGGTTTGGGTTAGGAAGTATAGCGGTCTGTGTTCCCACGCTGTAAGACTGAGAAGAGCTGCAGAGGCCACCCAGTGCTTAGAGCACTTCTGCTTCTGAGAGGGCCCTGGCTCATTTCCCAGCACCCACACTGGGTGCCTCACAACTCCCTGTAACTCTGGTTCTAGGAGATCTGATGCCTTCTCCCAGCTTCAGTGGGCACCTAGCACGTACATGATATTCATCCATCCATGCAGGGATTCACACACACACACACACACACACACACACACACACACACACACACACACATATTAAAGAGTAAATAATAAAGGGATAGGTTCTCCAGGCTCCCCAGCATGTGATTTATTGTCCAAGGTCTAGACTGGTACCCTAGCTTTTCACTAGCGTTCACAATCGATTTGTTCGTTGTGATGAGCTAAGATGTGGCATCCTCCATGCAGCTCCCACATAATGCACTTCTGCAGAAGTAAGGGCACTCACTCCAAAGAGGTTTCTCTGAGCCACTACTTCCGTTCAAACAAGAGAAAGTCATTTCTTGTAGCTCAGTAAGTCAAGATCATTAGTGCAATCTCCTTTGTTTTTAAGATTTAAATTACTTTAATGGCTGTGGACCATCCCTCCTTGACTTTTGACAGCAGGTCATCCTTTGGCTTTGTTTGGGATTTATTGTCTCACAGAAGGGTGGAGGGCAGTTCTTCCCTAGAGGAGGCAGCTTCTGTAACTTGTAGCCAGTCTTCCAAGAAGAGAAGGCTCCTCAGAGAGTAGACCACCTGTATATTATGGGAAATATTTCTCATTTCTGGTTTTCTTCCAGGTGCCTCAAAGAACAACTTCCATATCCCCAGCATTAGCCAGGAAGAATTCCCCTGGGAATGGCAGTGCTCTGGGCCCCAGGCTTGGATCTCAACCTATCAGAGCAAGGTAAGGGAAGAGAGGTCACCACGATTATCCAAGATAGCTGCTTTCCTAAAGAACGTCCCTGATCTTTTCTTCACTTCTCAAGCTTGTCACCTGTACTGTCAGCTCTGGTGGCCTTTGATAACTTCAATATGACAGTTTTGAAAATCTGGGCACAAACTTAGAAATACAGATGTGGTCGTGGCATTGCAAACCATTGCTTACAGATGTGGTCATGGCATCGCAAAGCATTGCTTTGGAGACCATTCATGGAGCTGGTAGAAGGAAATCAGAGTTGAATTGTAGCACCAGGTCAAGACCCAAGAACTACTGAAACATCACAAAGCCGTTGCCTAGGAAACAGGAAGTGACTCCAGAAACGCTAAAGCCTGGCTCTACAGGCCCCACATTACATTGATCAGGAAATCACACCAGTGGCATTATAGAGGGTCTCTGAAATACAGTTATGCCTCTGTGATTTACTCTGTTCTTTCAGGATTTTCCATCCAATGCATATTCCTACAGCAGGAGGTTGCATCCAACTTCCACTGATTGGTGCAGAGGTCTCAAGGGATGCTGGGAAGTAAACAGTATGCAGAGTATCTGGGCAGACTTTATGTGGCAGCAGATGCTGTTTGTCGCTGCTGTTCATCAAGTTTCCTTGGATTTGTCATGATGAATGCATCCTTTTTTAGGATCCACTGAAATAGCAAATGGCCTCTGCTTAGGCTATAAAAAGGATGCACCAGGGCAGGCTGTTTTCTTCTTCACTGTGTTCATGACGAGAGAAAGACCATGAAGAGGAAGTGGGGTGGGCACTCATGGTTTTGTTTGTATACAGAATGCTTTTGATCATAACACATTCTCTTTGCTCTTCCTTTGAAAGGCCTTAGGAAGGGGTCATTACCAAAAGGAGGTGGTGCTCAATTTAGAGTCTCTTTGGGGGAAAGAGTCCAGCTTCATTCTAAGTGGAGTTACAAACTGTAGGAGTCTATGAACCCCTTGTTCTTCTGTAGCTCATCAGATCTGTGCCTGGCTGGTGGGGCTGAGAAACCCTAGGCTAACTGGAAGATGCTGGGGAGCAGAGACAGGCTAGCACTGGACACAGGCTGAGCTTTATCGGTCCTCAGTTATCAGCGCCTCCTGATCTTTTGAACCCTGCTCTAGAGGCTATTTTTATTAGGTCAGTTGCTTAGAATCTGGCTGCTTAGATGAAGCATCATCCCAGCCTTAAGTACTTTTCTCTTCTGTCAACCAAAAAGAAAGACCTGCTGTTACAGTCAAGAAAGAAGCAGTCGCTTAATTTCTTGGAAATGCTGTTTTTAACAACATTAGGGCCTAAGACAATGAGTATTTGATGTCCAGTAACTTATAAAGAGGTAAGGGTTTCCTTTGGGACACTTAAATGCTATATTCTGTGCAAAGAACGTAAACTTCATGAGAGATTACCAGTGTCTATCTACTTACAGTGAAGAGGAAGTGAGCTAAGAGTTTGCAGTTACCCACTTACAATGCCCATCCCAAGATTTGGAGTGAGATGGTGGAGACTCCCCATGCCCTCATGTAAGACAATCTGCAGAACACTCTTGCTTCTGCCAACATTCATCTCCTCGTGACCAGCACTTAAAATGTGAATCACTGGCTGGTGGGATGGCTCTTCGAAGTGGTTAAAGGCAATTGCTGCATATTCCTGGCAGCCTGAGTTTTTTCTCCAGAAACCATATGAAATTAGGAGACAACCCCTCAAAGTTATCCTCTGACCCCCTCAAGCTTTCCATGATATGTGGAGACATCAATGTTCAGTGTGTTTCTTGGTGGCTCCCATCTTATTTTTGAGGCAGGGTCTCTCACGGAACCTTGAGTTCACCGATGCAGCTTGGGTGACTAGCCAGCAAGTCTAGTCTACTCCCACCCCTGCCTCCCCCAGCACTGGGATTGCAGATGGCACTACTGCCCTTTTCAGGTGGCTGCTGAGGCTCCAGATTCAGGTCCTCACCTTTGCATAGTAAGCGCTTCACTGACGGCGCCGTCTGTGAAGTAAAAGGCTCTAACACTTGGTTGACCTGAAGGGGACTGATCATGACTTCTCACAGTTCTGCAAGTGAACTAAAAAGTTCTCCTGTGATCTGAGCTCATTCATGCAACTTCCCTGAGCTGCCTGCTCAGCTGTATCTCTTAGTCCCCAAGCTCTTTCCTCTGGGTGTGCTCAGTTTTGTCCATCTCGGATCAGAATGTCAAAGAGAAAACCACAAATGCACAGGGTTTTTGAAGCCTTCGCTTAGGTCATCTCCCCTGCCTTCGAGTGGCTTGCATGGCCAAGCCCTGGGCATGGAAAAGAGCTTCACAGGGGCATCAAAACTGGGACGCATGCCTCCTGCCTTGTCTTATCTGCCTTATCACTCATCAATGGAGCCTCTAAAAGGGGGAGGTGCTCTTAAGTGATTTGAGTATTTTATAATGCTCAAAGCTGTATTTTCTATACTCGGTCAACATTCCTTTTATTTCTTTACCATTTTTTTAAAGTGATTCTCAAGGGAAACTAAAAAACTAGCAGAGTTAGAGTAGATTCCAGTGAAAATTACAGAGCATAATAGTGAACAGATTCAAGACATTTTATGTTCTTTGTTATTTTGTTTGCTAGAGTTAACTAATATACAGCAATGCCATGCTATGTGCAAGACTATAATGTGGTCTTGGAACCAAGTGTTTCCCATGACCAGCGACAGACACCAGGGCTCAAAGGTCTAAGTATACTTCATGTTCTTTGGGCTACACATATTTTGGGGGATAAATTAAATCTTACATCTCTTTCTTACCTTGCTTTGGAGTCAGTATGTAAATGAACTTGCTTAAAGAAAGCATAAATTTAATACCTAGAACCCATATCAAAATATCAGGTGTGGTAATGTGCTTACAATCCCAACAGTGGACAAATACAGACTGGAGGGTCCCTGGGGGCTCAATGCCCATCCATTTTAGCCAATTATGGTGAGCTCCAGGCCAATGAAGACCCTGTCTCAAAAGAGGTGGACACTCCTAAGGAACAACATTGGTGGTTGTACTCTGGCCTCCATAAACACACACATATATGTTCATCCACATGCACACAAACTCTACATACATACATACATGCATTGTTCTTAAAAGGAAGGTTTCTCTATTCTTTATGAACAACATAGAAACCCAGAGTTCAAGATGGTAAAGCTTGAACGAAGTAGGACCCTGGCCTCTATGTCACCACATAGGAAAGCACCGCCAAGGAAGTGGTTCTCCTTGTCCATATTCCGACGTGAATAAGAAATGAACTGTGTGCTGGGTGAGCAAAAGAGGGAGAGCAGGCAGCCTGGAAGTTAAGAAGCTTGTACTTTGTTTCCTTCACTTACAACAGTGGATCCCAGATCCTAAGGGCAAGACGTTCCATAGGAACTGTCAAATGTGAGATATTCCATAACAATTTGAAAACAACAGGTTTGAATCAATGGCAACTATGTAATGCCCTGAATGGAAGAATCTGGAGTCAGAGTGTGCACTTGAGTGTGTAACTAATACAAGCAAGTCAGAACCTTACTATTCTAGCTACACTTCCTTCTCATAGGAATACCCTCCATTCTCTTACTCCTTTGCTGTCTGAGGTCAGCAAGTATTTGTAGGCAGGCCTTTCAGAACCTTGTCTTCTGTTCCTCAGGCAGTTTATATTCATTTCAGTGTTTAATAAATACCTCTTGAAGCACTGTGTATGATATAATATTTTCATTGTATTAAAAATACTCTTAATTTATTTGTGTTGGCAGGGGGTGAGGGTGGTCAGAAGACACCTCAGTGGATTTGGTAATTTATGGGTCCCAGGGATTAAACTCAGGCTGCCATGATTGGGCAGCAAGTGTCTCTACCCACTGAGCCATCTTGCCAGCTAGCATTCCAAATATTAACTATTTAAATCATATAGCGATTCCAAGGCAAGGCTTTTCATCACCCTCACTTTATAGATGGGAAGCTGAAGTAAACAAAACAAATTGCCCAGTGTGTCAGAGGAAGAAGTGCTTGGACTGGGGTTTGAACACTGGTAGTCTGCCTCGGGAACTCTTGCCTCTGTGATTGACAGGACACTGTTTTGCCTCTGCCCTTCTCACCGTGTAGTTTATAGGTCTGTTAGCAGTCGCTCCTAACCTTGAAGGCACTGCTCTCCACCCTGTTGCACTATCCTTTAAAAGGTGGGAGACCATGGAACTCATTTATCCCCCAGTGCTTCCCCGCTCCTCTAGGAACCCTGCCAACAGCTCCCTCTAGGGGTGGAGGTGGGCGGTGGCACAGTTTCCTACTCAGGAAATTGGGGATTGCTTAAGCTCAAGCTCCACAGGCAGGTCCCACCTGCTCCTGGATACCAATGGCCTCACCTATGAGGGTGGTCAGGAGAGTTTAAAGGAAGGTTGTAGTTGATTTTGTAAAAATATTGCTATTTTCAAACTTTAATATTTCGCTTTGATCCATGTGTTCTTTTTAAGCCAAATTAAAAGTTTGCTCAAACAAGTACTTTTGAAATATGAAAAGATTTAAATTGTCAGAAACACCCAGTCTAAAAAAAACCAGTGACTAAATGTTTAGTCCCAGAAAATAATTCCCTGCCCCATCCCAAACATATCTTCTTAGGACTAGTTTTTTCTTATTGGCCATGTTATCAAAGAACAAAGTAAAGAGAATTTTGGCAGTCAGCCAGTTAATTAAAGACTTGGCCCAAGGCTTTGGAAACAAAATCACTTTGTAATCCTCATTTTATGTTTTGACTTTTTATACAGTTCAAGTAGATAGAGTAATTGCCACATATTCTCTCAATGTTATCTTATAGAGCAAACATCTTTATTTGCTGGATAGAAAAAGTGTGAACTAAAAGTTAGCATTTAAAGAAATGTATTAGGAATTTTTAAAGTTTCTGCATGCTTGGATGCAAGCAGTCTTAGTTAATATGTGAACAATGGAAACCTGTTACTTAGTAGAATTCTGAAATTGAACCTCTCTCTATGAGCATTTATTTCAGATCCCTCAGCCCATAAGGGACATTATACATATATAATAAGGAAGAAAAAATATCATATGGCATTTTCTCACATTACTCATGTTTTTAAGAAAGGGGAAGTAAGGTAGAAAAGACATTAAGTCCCCTTATTTCTCTGTGTGGTGATAGAGACACTAAATATTTCTTTTAGTGTTCAGCAACAAGAATGAAGACCGGCACCTGTGACAGGGAGCTGGGGTAGAGAGGACTTATGCTAACGAGCCCTAAGTCAGGAATTTAATGCTCATGGGATCTAATTAGTCTCACACAGGAAGAAGCTCTGAGTTTCATCAAAGATGCATGTGCATCCCAGATAGTTCTGCAAATAGCCAAGACCCCTAACATGCCCACAGCCTTCTGTCTGTTCATGCTTTTCTCCTAACCAGGCATGCACACCGGGCCACCATGGGAGGCGGGTAGCAGACCTTAACAGCTAATGCTGTCCGACCACCCTTCTCTTCGGTCCAGCTGACTTTCTGTTTCCTACCACAGACTTGGTGAACTGCCCTGCTGACCTCTGCTTAACATCCATCCACATGACATGTACAAGAAGGACACCAGCTTTAGTCACCACACAGGCTATATCCAGACTTTCTGATACCATACCAAATCCCAGTAGGCTCACTCCTTTACAACACAACCCACACCTTAATGTGTGTGAATTTCCCCAAACACCAATGGGATATATACTCTCTTTTCACACTACTTCCGGAGTTGCTATTAACTGTTAACTCTTGTCTCTGTCACATACATCTTATTGCCATGGCGATAGTGGATAGTGTCACTTGACAGGACACCTCCTGGCCTGATCCTGATCTAATAAGACTCAATTTAGATGTGATTCAACAAGAATTTGACGGAGGCATCAAAGGAAAGGTAAATAGAGCA
This sequence comes from Peromyscus maniculatus bairdii, assembly GCF_049852395.1. Classification (NCBI taxonomy): domain Eukaryota; kingdom Metazoa; phylum Chordata; class Mammalia; order Rodentia; family Cricetidae; genus Peromyscus; species Peromyscus maniculatus. Next base: position 11,885,968 of record NC_134857.1, on the reverse strand, counting down.
CGTAACCGAATACTGTCACGACACCACAGCACCTTCAAGGACATCTCGGGGCATGTACCCTGCCATTCTCACAATACTTCCCGAGTACAAAGAAGATGACATCATTACTCCACAAAACCTAGCAGTATAAGAAACTTTAGTGCAACCCACCACTCTCGGTCTATAATATATTTGGTTAGTAATAAATTTAACAACAAACAATTTAGTAATTTATTAATAATTTCCTGACCACCACTGTTTCATAAAAGAGAGCAGTGGGAAAGAAGCTGTTACTTGAGGATTAGAGACAGTTGTCTTCTATGAAAAAATAACAAATTTATCATGTAAGATACTTAGGAAGGAAGTAGTGATCATTTTGAGTATTTTCTAATTTAGGGGTATTTGCACATGAGACCCAAATGTATTTCGACCCCTTAGATACAAACAGTTCTCACAAAAATAGTTATGTTCCATTAAAGAGTGCTGTTAGTATAGCAAGAATTCTTGATTTTCATGAGCTTCACCAACAGTCACTCTGCAGTCGGCTTTACTGGTGAGTTGATTTAGCACCCACTTCACCCACAAATGCCTTAAGAGTAAATGTTGTCATAAATTCTAATTTCATATCATCAAAATTGATCAATTCTGAGACATGATTATTTTTACATATATTTGCCACTGAAGTTACACATGGTTGCTAGCCACTTCGACTCAGCCATGAATTGGGCAGACGTACAAGCATTATGAAAATGCCAAAATGAAGCCCATTACTTTTGTGTGCTATCTCTTTAAAAATGCACTAACAAAAAAATTGTATGTGTTACTTTTGCTTACACAACTAGACGTTTTGTGGCAAGGCCATCAGTAGGGTAAGCTCCCAGTGCCTCAGCATGAGGACCGTGTTATTTTCCACTCTGTATGGGACACATCTGGGACCAGTCAGAGCGGATGAAAGCATCATAGTTCACCTGAAGCAGTACGTCCCGCATCGGCACGCTGCGTCGCGGCGTCTCCTTCACAAAAGTGTTCAGGGCCTTTAGAGAACTAGAGCTGCTGGAAATGAGGGAGACGGGGCTCCCACGGTTTCCCTCTCAGAAAATGGCTGGCAACAGTCTGGAGCTTTGACTCTCACGTATCACTCATTATCCCTGTCCAGAACTGTACAAATCTAATGGGCAAGTGAAGAGAGGTCTTAGTTATAAACCAAAAGGGAAAAACATTACAGAAGCTCAGAATGCTGTTTCTTATTAACAAAATCATAAAAACTTCCACAGCTGCCTCCCACCACCATTGCTAGAAGGTTCTCTCTTCCCTGCTCATGTGCCGTCACTCGGGGTGACGGGGTAGGCATCCTCCATGTTTACCCGTCACCCTGTCTTTCACTGCAGGATAAGCAGCAATGGAAAGATCTGTGTGCCTAGCTAGATTCACAGAGGACGTGCACAGTGTGCCGCCACTGTTCTTTCTCAGCGGCCTGACTGTTCCTGCCATGATAACACTGCGGGAGTGAACAAATGCTGCTCTTTGTGGTCAGTAAAGAGGGACATGAGGGCCTGAAGAGATGGCTCGGCCGTTAAGAACACTGGCCATTCTTACAGAGCACCAGAGTTTAATTCCCAGAGTCCACTTCAGGTATTTTACAACCACCTGTAACTTCAGCTGCAGGGTGTTTGACACCTACTTCTGGTCACCAGTCACACACTCACACACGCACACACACACACACACACACACACACACACACACTCACACTCACACACACACACACACACACACATACACACATATACACAAAAATTCAGAGAAAAGAATGATCACATAGTGAAAATTGCTAAGACCATTATATATCTGCATACATATGTGTTCACAGAATTCATGACATTTCAACCAAGAATTCTAAAACTAGGAAAGAGAGTTGAGCTTCAGTGTGCAGACAGATGGTTAGTTCTGTGTTACTTGTCACAGAAATGTGTTGGAAGCCCCATAAATGACTAACACTGGAGGAATGACCAAACAAATTTGTCTATATGGTGGGTTATTTTGCAGCCAGCACTTTTCAGAGCATAATAAAGTGCTCACCATACAGTGTTAGGAAGCAAAAAGTAAGAGAGAAAACTGAACATTCGATAATTTGCCAAATAGTTAAAATACGGTTGACTGTTTCCTAGCTTGGGAATTGTATGTGTTGTTACTCATTTTTCCTTTTTATATATTTCAAGTTGTCTACAATGAATCCTGGGAGAGCTGTTTAAAGGAAGGTCTCCTCTTAGGGCTCCTTATCTGAGAGCTGGTACTTTTAGTGTGTTGACCCAAGAATTGCATTTGGAGTTCATCCTCCACCCTTCCAGCGTCTACCTTCCCGGCGTCTACCCTTTCCAGCATCTGGTCACAGCTCCACCAGGAAGGCATAGTTTCCATCTTCCCTTGACTCCTTTGCTTCAGGATTTCAGAAGTCTCTACCAATAACAAGTCACCCACAGCCTTATTAATGTATACAGAATTAAAATTACATATATTTATATTTACCATGTGATATTTTGATGGATGTATAAATTGTGATGTGAGCTCAAATAGTTACCAGTTTTTGTGATGAGAACATTTAGGATCTATTTCAAAGCTATTTGTGGTGCTGCAGTGATCTATATAATGAGATCTCTTCTCAAAAGAAATTCTACTTTCATCATACATATTCAATAAAGGCACCACAGTTTACAGTAGATCTCAAAAGCTTGTTTATCCTGTCTAACTGAAACCTTTCTTTGCTTAACATCTCACTGTCCCCACACCAAACCTTACAGCTGCTAATGGTCCACACTGTACTCTCTGCTGCTCTGAGTTGTACCTATCCACATGTAAGTGAGATCATACAGCGCATGTCTTCTTGTGGGCGTGACATATGTGTAGAATATATATGCCATATATATGTGATATATATTATATCTCATTTTCTTTATCCATTTGCACATCAGTGGATATATACTGATTCTATCTTTTGCTGCTATAAATAATGCAACAATGAATACATCCATCTTTTCAACACAATGACCTCATTTCCTCTAGATATATACAGAAGCAGAATTATTGGGTCATGTTGTAGCTCTGTTTGTAATTCTTGGAGGAATCACCATAACATTTTCCATAATGGCTACACTAATTTGCATCCTACCAACAGAGGACGACAACGAGGTTATCCTTCTCAGCATCCTCAGCAGCAATGGTATCATTCCTCTTTTTGAGAAAAACATTTCAATAAGTGTAAGGTGATGCTGAGCATTTTTATGTATGAGTTTTTTTTTTGTTTGTTTTGTTTTTTTGTTTTTTTTTTTTTTAATGTCTCTTCGAGTCCTTGGCTCATCTGGTTATTTATTTTCTTGCTACTGAGTTGTTAAGTGAGTGCCCTGTGTATTGTGGATGTTGACCTCTAGCCATGTGTTCTTCTGTCCATGCAGTAATCCTGATCTCCGCAGAACAGAGCCCATCCTGGAGAGCCCCCTGCAGAGAACCAGCAGTGGCAGTTCCTCCAGCTCCAGCACTCCCAGCTCCCAGCCCAGCTCCCAAGGAGGCTCTCAGCCTGGGTCACAAGCAGGATCTAGTGAACGAACTAGAGTTCGGGGTAAGTGTTCTCCTAACTGTCCCCATACTCTTATGCCTAGGAGGAAAGCTGCAGACAGAAAGGAGTGGCTACTTCCTAACTCTGGCAGCAGGGGGTCCCATGCTTGTAGCTCCTGAAGGAACTGGGCTACTGTCCCTCACTGTGCATAGTCGTCCGAGTATGAACCACAGTCCTGTCTACTTTCAGCTTCTAGTGTTCTCCAGGCAGATATCCAGGAGCCGTCTTATTGCAAAATGTGGTAACTGAACAGTTCCCCAAATGTCCGTTTCCATTTCCTTTTCAGTCTCGTGCACCCCACTCTCTTGTTCCCAAGGCGCCAGACATCCCTTCCAGGATTCAAGCTTCATAATCTTAGGTATTTCTCAAAATGAAATTTCCTAAAAGCCAATATAAAATAAATACATGAGAGAGAAGAAAATACCTTTGCCTTAAAGACATGTGGTTGATTCTTCTAGTTGTTCCCATCAGATAAATAAAAACTAGAGCCTAATATTTAGTTCAAAGCATTTGTCATTGCTTAGTTTTCACTAATGAAGAAACCTATGGAAAGACTATAGTACAATTAAATACCTAGCAAAGCCCTCCTCTAACTAGTCCAAATTTGCTCTTTTTTGAGTCACTTCTGCAGAGGGTAAATTTGCTCACAGTAATGCCAGACTGTCTGAAGTACAATTTGATAAATACTAATATGCTGATAAATCACTCTCCCTTAAGAAAACCACCAGTTCTAAGTGGCCCCTTTAGTAGACACAGCAATAATTTGCCTCCTCTATTAATCTTCTAGGTGTCAACTAAGTAAAATCTCTGTATATCCAATTTGTTTAAGCTTCAGATTTAACATGTGACACACATGACTGTGAGCTAAGATGTGGGTTGACCCACCACTGACCACTCAGTACTCCTCTGACATCAGTGGCCTAAACCAGAGCGCCGTGTGTCTTTGCAGCACTGATCCAGACACACATGTTCTTACCCTAGAAAACTGCCAATCCATCAACCTTTTTTCTGTTCACTGGAGTCTTTGCATCCTTAGAGAAAATCATAAAGAAAATCAGGATTACACATACCATGTTAATTCTAGTTCAGGCTTAACTCTTACATTCTTTCTTCCACCCTCTACTTTTCTGGTTACAAGCAACCTCTGCCAGAGAAAGGCCACATTCGAAACAAAGAGATCCTGAGCTTTCCTGCTGCCCCACCTATGACATAAATGACATGGCAGCCCTCACTCTGTGACTGCAGGGAGCCCCCATCCTTGGCCACAACTCTATTCTTGCCCTTCACCTTATCTTCCACACCTTCCTCATCCTGCATTATTCTCTGTTGTCGTTTGTTTCTGCTCGTTGGTGGGGTCTGCCACCCAGCTCCCAAATAACTCACACACAGAGGCTTATTCTTAATTATAAAGGCCCGGCCTGAGGTTGGCTTGTTTCTTGCCAGCTTTTCTTAACTTTAAATTATCCGAACTATCTTTTGCCTGTGGCCTTTTCTATTCCTGTATACCTTTCTTTGTTTCTTACTCCATGGCTGGCTGTGTGGCTGGGTGGCTGGCCTCTGGAGTCCTCCTCTCCTTGTTCTCTTGCTCCTTCTCCCTTTCTTCCAGATTTCTCCTTCTGTTTCTTCTCTCTGCCTGCCAGCCCCACCTATCCTTTCCCCTGCCTCACTATTGGCCGTTCAGCTCTTTATTAGACCATCAGGTGTTTTAGACAGACACAGTAACACAGCTTCACAGAGTTAAACAAACGCAACATAAACAAAAGTAACACACCTTAAAATAATATTCCACAACAATTCTTTCTTCCTTAAAGGTCTCAGACACTTCTCAGCCCCCCCCCCTTTAAACTTGTTCTATCAAATAAAACTCTTTTTATTCTTCATAAACTTCAATCAGAATAGCCTGTTCTTATGAATAGATGATAAAAGAAGAAAACAAGCCTAAAATTTATAAGCTCATTTGAAATAACGATTAAGAAGACTTTTAAAATTCAGAAAGAATCCCAACTAAATCCATGACTTCATTGTCGCCTTGAGCTCGCTGTGTCTCTGCTCATCTGGAGAATGAGGAAATGGTGCTGCACCATTGGCTTGGAACAGGGATTAATTGGAACAATCGACAGAAAGCGTTCGGGCTGTGCCTCATGCACGGTCAGCACTCGGTAGTGACTGCAGGTTTTCGTTTTCACTGTTGACTTCTAGGTTTCAGGCCTCGGTTGTCTGACTGATTTTTGAGCATTTGTAGTTTTTCCATTGGTGTCCACGGATTTGCCTAGTGTGTAGTCCTTCCAGAGTCACTTAGAATGTGGGGCAGCCTCTTCTAATGCATGTCCTGTCTTTCCTGTCCCTGTTCTTTTCTCTAGCCAACAGTAAGTCAGAAGGATCTCCTGTGCTCCCCCACGAGCCCACCAAGGTGAAACCTGAAGAATCCAGAGACATCACCCGGCCCAGTCGGCCAGCTGTGAGTGATTTCCTTCCTAAGAATTTCTATGTCTTTCCTTACCTGAGAATCCTAAGATAAGGTAGTTGGGGTTACATTCATGACTCAGAGCAAAAAACTGAGGATAACTAGGAACACTGTATGCTAGAAGCATCTAAAAGGAAGTCATACCTGATGGGGTGGGGGACTGAACGGATCTTGGGCTGCTTCCACTGACTTTGGACCTCCTGAAACAAAGACATGGTTGCAGGGTGGGCATAACATGGTGGTCATAACAACAGGTAGTCATAGGTGGTCATATAACCTTTTGGAACAAAGGTAGGGTTGAAAGATAGTTATTAACACTTTTTGAAACACAGACATGATGGCCATTCCTGGAACATGCAGTACAGAACCATTTGTAGTTAAGGTGACAGGTGGGGCATTGCCCAAACCTTGAGAAACTGATTTAACCACAAACAGGAATGAGCCTAGTTGCCTTTACTATAAGATGGCTTTCAAGCCTAAGATGGAGGCAGACTGGTTCTTCACTACTTGTCCTGCCTTATGGACTAGTCTTTTCTGGACCAAAACTTAATAAGTATGATGTGACACAGACTTGAAATCCAGAGTCATTGCTGGAACATGAAGGACCCAAGTGTATAAATTGAGGGCTGACTGCTCCGAGGTGTGTTTTCTATTGTAGATATGAGGAGAGAACAGCCAGGGGCATCTGGAAGAGTCCAGAGCAGGGAGAGAAGTGGTACACTGAACATGGCCAGCAGAGTGGACCGGGCCCTGAGAGGAGGGCGGGGGAGAGTGATGGAGGAGGACAAGGAGTGCAGGCAGAGGACCCTAAGAGAGGAGCAGGAGGGCGGCCGAGCGGGAAAGACAAGAGCACCCAGCGGGAACGGCGGGGTTCTATGGGAGTGAGAAGCCAGAGGAAGGAATCCTGGGAGCTGGAGAAGTTTGGGATAGGACAGGCTGAGAAGAGCTGAGAAGGGCCCCAGGGAGTTGTGGTGACAAGAGAGCCTGGAGGCCAGCATGCGGATAGGCACCGCAGACACCATTTGTCCCCTCTGGCTGCTTTGGTAGAGTTTCCTTCGGACCTGACACCAAGCAGCTTGAGAGAAAGACAGACTATGGGATAGGGGTGTAGTTAAGTGCTCATTCTGCTCACATGAAGCCCTGGATTCGATCCCCAGCACTGCAGAAAACAGGCATGATAGGACACCTTTAATACCAGTGTGTAAGGCAGTCAGAGGTTCAAAGTCATCTTTGCCTGAATAATGAGTTCAAGGCCAGTCTAGGATACATGAAATATTGTCTCAAAGAAGTAAACCCTAAAACTAAAGGATGAAAAAAGAGCATGCTGGCTGAAAGTAGAAAATGAACCTGGACATTCTGAGACGCTGTTCTGGGAATGGATGTCACCTTCATCTACTGCCTCCTTCATCTGAAAGTAAGGAGGATGCTAAGCAATGAAGGAATGTGCATCGTCTGCCTTGACCTCTCTTTGCCTGTTTGTGTGAGTTTTCTACTAACTGTGCCCATGTTGTGTCTCACCTGCTCCTTTCCTTCCGGCTCTCCCTGCCTGTGGACTCTCTGGACTGGTCTCCTCTGGTTGTCACAGAGCTATAAGAAAGCCATCGATGAGGTCAGTACCACCTTTCCTTGGTCCTGCTTTCACGAGATATGAATATTAAACCCATTTCCTGATGCGGACATTCAGAAAAGAGGCCAGTGGGATTGTGGAAAGCCCTCTTATATATAGCTTTGTTTGGGGGGGAGAACCCCTTCAACAGAGCCAACCTGAGACCCTCAGATGTACCCATAGAAAGCTTTAGAGTCCTTCACTAAACAAAAACACTGCTTTCCCAATGTCCCATCTGGGCAAACAACAGGCATTAGTGTTTTGTTAATGGTGTGGTGTCTCCTTCCGGTACCTTCTGATAACAAACCTGTGTTCAGCATCCTTGCTAACAAAACAAAGAGACAGAATTCTAGCACACCCCAAATATCTAGTGTGTGATTTGTGAACAGGAGTTGAAGCGTACTGTTAGATTAATTTTGTGGGGCACTCACAACACCACAAACAATATCAGCCTTAGCTGCTGAACCTGGGCGAGTTGAGAGATCTAGGTTATCTGTGGAGACATTTCCTACGAGAAAAGCACATGGCTTTGTCCCTCCTAGACAGCTTGCTGAGGACGGCCGCCCCGCTGGTTGTCAGGCCTGCATGAACACAGCGCAGTGGAATGGTTCCAATCAGGCAGGCCTCCAGAGTCCCGGGTGCATGGAATGTGAGGCTCACCGTTATGGCTTTGAGGCTGTAGCTCTGCAAAGTACATTTTGTGGAATTATATGGAAAAAGCACTGGCTTCAGGGATCAGCAAGCTACATTTGAAGTTTGGTTCCCCTCAGTGAATGCTGGCTAGGATAAGTCTCATAATCTCAGTCAGTTTTCTGGTCTGTAAAATGGGAATAAAAACATCAACCTGCCTTTACCCACTGATTCTTTGGGGTCCTAGGCTCTGTGTACAAAGGCATTTTTTAAAGTGGAAAGTGCTATGGAAAGCCAATGTAACTGTTCAGATTTGAGCCATAGGCAGAGAACTAACTTTGCAAGTAGGAAAATTTGATTCTGTGAAGCTGTTTTTCACCAAAGCTGTGGCCACCACACCATTCATAGTGATTCAGAAAGTCACTTTGCTGGTTAAGGGGTTGCTGTTTATAAAATAATGCTCCCCCACATGTCTACAGCATGGGACTGTTTATAGTCACTCTGCACCATGGCCTTGCTTTTCCCTCATAGTGGTGACAAGATGGAGGGACTATCCCAACTTTTTATTCGTCACCCAGAGCAGGTAAAGAAAAGAAAATTATTTTCTGGTCCTGGGTACTAGAGCTGCCAATAAAGTAGTATTTATATGAACAACTTACGGGTCCAGACATCCGTATGGAGGTGGCTTCTATGAGGAAAAGAACTCTCTTAGGTCTCCTCTGGATGTTGCAGGCTTTTTGAAAATCGCTTCATTTATTTTGGTCTGCTCTACCACACCAGGTAGAGATGAGAGAGTAGACAACTTCATACCAAAATCTCCGGAGCTGTGTATCAGAGCCAATGCCCCTGGTCAACTGACAGCTCTGACTCTTGAGTATCCCTGGCCTGGACCACTCAAAACATAGGAAGATGGTCCTGCCTAACCCTGCAGCTCTTAGCCATGATTGCTGCCCTTCTTTTACGTAGGAGCTGCTCCCAAAAATCTGAAGTCAACTGTAGTTGTTACACTTAAAAGTAGGAGACGAAGCTACCGGCAGCGTGGGTACATGGAAAGGGTGGACCTAAGGATCCTACAACACACGGGCAGTTCCCCACCTGGGCCCACGTTACAGGAGCCACTGGTGGGAAATCTTGCCCTCAGCTTTGCCACCCATCTCCATTCCTAGGTGTTGATATGACTTGTCTTCTGCAACTGTTTTCCTACTTGGATGACCCGGAATGAAATTCAAATGAGTCTTTAAATGCCTTTTTAAAATGTATTTCTTGTTATTGGTAATTCATTAGTTTAATTTTTCATAGCAATAAATCCCAAAAAGTAGCCATAAATTTAACATTACTTTCTACTGCACTGTGAAATTTTGCAACACTATTATTTAATACAACTTTTGTAAACACACACCCTTTACATTCCCATAACTGAATGTGTAACATGTAGTCTATGTGCAATCACTGAGGTGTGGGTTAGGTTTTTATTGGGATTTAAAAAACTGAAAATTATAAAGTCACTTATTTTTATTGAAAAATAAGTAATAATTGGTGAGCTGGACTCTTTTTCCTTCAGATGAGCCTGCTGAGGTTAAGGACGAGCTGGTATCACTCCTTAGCTTTCCTAAAAGGGGGAAAATATAACACATAAAAGGAAGGCCACATTAAAATTCTCTAACAGTACAATGGCTCAACCAGTTGAAGTAAAATTTGACTCAACTATATTATTTCAAAAGAAGAAACCTAAATGAGCATATTTTAAAGCAGGATATTATATAATTGTCCGAAGAAACAAGCTCACCAGGATGAAAAGTGAGGTCCTGGGGAAGGCTAAGAAACGCCGCCCCCAGACCCTTTGGACTCGAGCCGCCCACTGCCTTCACGTTAGCACTTTAGGGAAGAAGAATGAAGTATTTTGCCATATCTCTCCTTTAGTTAATATGTTCTCAAATATTTTCATGCTAAATAGCACTTTTATTCCCCTTTTTAATGCTTTTTAGCTTCAGGCTTGAGACAGCCAAGCAATAAATTACCATGAAAGGCTCATTAGATAGAGGAAATTGGAATTGTCAGAGAATAAAGTGCATGAAAATGCATCCAAACCCAGCAGTGACAACACCGCATCATGTCTATCCCTGCAACTCCAGTATCATCCAGTGGCTTCATCATGAGCGTACAGGAACAAAAGTTCAGCCAGCCTCAGAGGCGCCCGGCAGTGGGAGATTGATTTTCTTCAGGGGCATCGCTTTTGATTACTCATTATTGCTACCTTGAAATTTTCATTTCTGTCCCACTCTCCAAGCTGTTACCAATTAAACTGAAATAGATTTGCAATTTATTTTTAATGTTTCAGGAAAGAGCTTTTTAATAACACAGAAATAAAAAATTCTGATTAAAACCAAAATTATAAAGCAGGTCATAATTTTAAAGTGTTGATAAATACAATATTTAGGGAAATGTAGGTCATTTTAACAAGTGAAACTTTCTTGAAGTTGTTATTGGGTTATGGACTTACTAAATAATTCTAAATAGATTGGATATTTTTTCATCTCTCTCTCTTATCTTGTCCTGAACTGTCAGAGATAAGGAAGCCATGCCTGGGGGAAAATGTATCATTAATTTAAATAAGTCATAGTAGTAGTATTATATTTTACTCAGACTTTTTGATAGTAGAAACAAGCTCCTTTAAACCATATTCTCTCTTTAAATTATAATAAAGCATAGTTTTTAATGATAAGTAACATTTTAAATATCAGTTATATTCTTTGATAGTCTTACCTTATAAAAATCTACCTATGCAATCAATGTGTCTGATTTGTCATTTTTGCTAGTTGGGAAGCTCACCATGTCCTCTTGCTTTCAGAGTCTTGACAAATCTGTCAACAGTTTGTCCCCATTGTGCCCATCTAGCATGTTCTTCATACTCTTTTTGTTTGATAAAGACGAATGTGTCAGCAGCAATCAAGAGGAAATATGCAGAAGGGTGGAAGCTGGATGTTAGCCTTTCCTGGTCGGCTGCATTGCCTAGGAAATGAGAAATAAATGTGCATAAAATTCTGTGTGTGTGGAGGATCTCCCTTTCCTAGTATGCTTTCTCTAAACATTGCGAAGCCTTGTGGACCCGACTCTAGACTCACTTTCACAGACGGCGGAGACTGGGGTCTATGTGTGAGGGAGTACGCATGGCTGGGAAAGCCCCAGCAAGTGTGTTCCCGAGGAGAATGGGCAGGTGGGATTCCCTGCGACCTCCCCTTCATGGGGCCTTAGTTCAGGAAATATTGCTTTCCATTTGAGACATTAAAAGGAAACAACTCTGACTCGTTCACTTGACAGCTTGAATGCTCTAAATTTCAGTGAAGCACTGAAGTGATTGCTCTGTGAGTGTTGACCTGCCGTGCGGCCGCAGTGCACAGCACATGGCGTACGGGGCCTGGAAGTGAATTACCATTAACTATGCATGTGTACCAGAGGGTTTCTTCTAATCGGGATCAATGACATAACATCATTTATGTCACTGAGATTAATCATACATCAGGTGAATTAGACAAATACATTTCTGGACTGAAATAAAGAGAGAATATGGCCAGTTATTTTTGGGGGAAAAATGTGGGATTTAGTATTTTTCAATGAGTTTCTTTCTCCCTAACTCCCTGTCTCTCGCTGAATGCTCTGATTCCCACATGGGTCCCTAAATAGGGAGAAATGGTAAGACCAATGTCAAATTGCTTTTTCCTCATTTGCATGCTTCGTGCCATGGGCATTTTAACCCATGCAAAGTAGAGCGGCCATGCTTCTGCAGAACTGCCTCCCTCCGCCTTGCTCTGAAAGCATGTCCATTAAAGGTAGTCAGACGTTCGGCACACTGTCTTGCACTATGCCTGGTGACTCAGTCCTGCCTCATCACATCCATAAGGCTAAGGTTTCATCACACTCATGGAAAACTGGAAAACTATCTCTTCCTTTGGGTGTTTAAACATTCATTTCAGCATTTCTTGTAAGGGTTTCTGCCAGGTGACTGGAATTTAAAACTTAAAAATGAAACACCTGTCGTTCTGGAAGAGAACTGATTGTTGTTTGTTTGTCTGTCTGTCTGTTGTTCCTCTTGATTAACTTATTCCTGTGACTCTAAATTTCAGTAGCACTAGGATTTGGGGTGGGCTATCACTTGATGTGGTACCTTTGTTCTTTGGGGAATGACTTCACACCAAATGAACTTTGGCAACTGCTCTGTTCTATGATTGATGCTAGATTTTGGTCCAGTAGCCCTCACAAGAGAGGAAAGGCCACCATCGGGGCTTTGGCCAGGAAATCCACAATACTTGGGGAACAAATTTTAATCCCATTTATTTTCCCATTCAACTCTGGGGGCAACCAACCTCACCCTCTCAAAATAAAACACAGTGTTTGTATGTATGCGCATGCACACAGCACGGCACGCACATATATGCACAGTCAGTCCTGGTCTAACACACACATGTGCACAGTCAGTCCCAGTCTAGCTATTGTTTTTGAACCAAGTTTGAATTTATTTTATCTCCCGTCTCTTAGCTTCTCCACACCACAAGCATCATTTCCTTAGTTCCATACGGTAACTGTGTTTGTCACAGTTCTCTACAGAGCTTCTTTCTTTCCTTTTTCTTGTGGCTTAAGCTGGAACAATGACTGGCTGGGAGATACAGCTTTGGTTGTAACTACGCTTCATGTGCTTACAAACTTTTCTTTCGTAGGATCTGACGGCATTAGCCAAAGAATTAAGAGAACTCCGGATTGAAGAAACAAACCGTCCACTGAAGAAAGTGACTGATTACTCCTCCTCCAGTGAGGAGTCGGAGAGCAGTGAGGAGGAGGAAGAAGACGGGGAGAGCGAGACGCACGATGGGACGGTGGCTGTCAGTGACATCCCCAGACTAATGTAAGATGCTGTTGTTGTTGTTATTGTTGTGAGATGGAGTGTACAGGTTGTGCCTGAGCTCGCCCTGAATGTCTGTGCTTGAGCTATCCTCCTGCCTCAGCCTCAGGAGTAGCTGAGACCTACAGATACACAGCACCATGGCTGGATCTATACTGTTTCTCAAAGGAAGACCAGGAAGGGAGTGAGTCTCCAAACCAAAGCGTGAGAAATATTAGCTAAATACCAATCACACATAGGGCCTGACAAAGTGAAGTGGCTTTGGGAAATTGTGTTCTTACTGGAACATAGTTCTATAGCTCTCTCCATAGATTGAGTCACCTAGAGCACATAGCGCTTCTAGGCCTGTGTGTGCCCTCCCTGCCCATTGCTATTGGATTTGCTGTTCTTCAGGTGGCTCTTTCCTTTTTGTTTTCCTCTCTAAGACAAACAATATGGACAGCAAGACCACTGGCACATGTCTCTCCACCTATAAGCAAGAGAATAAGATCATGGTCAGTGACATTATGAATAGGAGATGTATACTCTGCCTACACCATGGCCACCAATAAGCAAAAATGAATGCACAGGGCAAAAGGTGCAGCACCCCAGAGAAATAATCAGGAGGCAAAGAACCACTCAAGGACATTCTAAGTGTTATTGTTTTTCACTCCATCCTCTTCAGCGTCTTTTGCATTGATCCCTTTTCTTTCTTCTTTGTATGTGTATGTATGCACCTACATGTGTGTTGATGTTGACATGTGTGCAGTGTGCATACTACCCATATGTTCATGTCCATATGAGGCCAGAAGTCATCACTGGGTGTCATTCTTCAGAGCTGTCCACCTTCTTTTTTGAGACCGGTCCCCTCATTGGCCTGGTGCTCACTGGCGCTCCTGGCTCCACCTCCTCCACGCCAGGATGACAAGTGTGCCCTGCTGTACCTGCCCCCATGCTTGCCTGGCGCACTTCGCCCTCTGCGCCATCTCCCCAACTCAGTCCTCTTCTCTGTCGCCAGCATCTTCACGTGCTCTTGTCAAATTCTTCACATCTTATGTTTGCGCACTTTTGTCTCTGTGTACGTCTGCCTTGATTTCCCCAAATCAGACCGCTTTTTACTTTTCTTTCTTCCCTCAGCATGAACAGGAAACTCAGTGAGTTTTGTTCATTGGAGTGGATTCTTGGGTTGGTTCTTCACATTCCACTCTTTTTCTGCTTTTCTAACTCCTCCAAAAATAACCATAAGTTGTCACTACCCTGGGTTGCCATAACGTTGATGAAAGGTAATGCTGACTTTCCCGTCTTCACTTTCTTCCCCTCCATTTCTTTGGATTAACTATCAGTATTGATCACCAGGACATACTGACTCTACTGAAAAAGGATGTCATCAGATCATAATTATTGTCCTGCTTAATAGACTGGAGAAGGACAGGGATGGGCAGTGTGCAGAGGATGCCCCCCCAAGCAGTTTTGAGAGGCAAATCCAACAGCCATCATTATCAATCCATGCTTGTGTTGGCTGTACAATTATTGACAACTATAAGAATGCTAAGATATGACACTTTGAAACAAATTGTGCTAAATTGTCTTTTAATAGCAAATAAAATTGTTCTAGAGGCAAAACTACTAAGCCAGAACATCTCTACAAAACATGCTGATCTTTTCCATTTTGTCTTGACTCAGCATTGTTCAATTCTTCTAACAGATGCTTAAAGTTCTCTCTAAACACTGGGCATACAACTGCTGGGATAATAGCTGGTGACGAAATTAAAATATTCCTACAATTCCCACTACATAGCAAATACTGTGCTGAGGGTCTTGAGGCATTTGGAGAGCATGAACTTATATTCTGCCTTCCAAGTTTATATTCTTCTTTAGAGAGATAAATTATACATGGAAGACATATCTAATCATTTGGGACAACCAAAGATAATTTGTGGAAAAGTATAAAGAACACTCTAAGCCTCTATCATACTTTGTAACTCTATGAATGATGTTTCCCCTCCACCCTCTAGAGGAGAGTTAGAACTTATCCTTCAGGACAAAACGTCCATCTTCTAACATTCCCCAAAATAGATGGCATTGTGCTTCTCTCTGCCGTCTGCTGTCCGCCCCTTTAAAAATCACCTACCCCCAGCCCAGCCTGCTGTGACGAGCCATCCATTCCTGTCCCTTCCTCCCCCTTCTCCAGTGTCACTGTTATTTCCCCAGCAGCCCTAAGTTTAATGTCATACCTTGAGTCGGGATTGCTGCCATTTTTATCTCCCTCTTTGATGGTGGTGGTCTCTGAGGATGGAATAGTGGCTTGTCCATTTCTCTAATCTGAAGACTTTGTTGTGTCTGGAATCGAGCAGCTTTACAATAATTTCCCAAATTAACCATGACTTAATCACACTGGGTCCAGACCTCAGAGAGCAAGCAAGCCTGTGGCCTGATGCAAAGGAAAGACAAGCATGTCAGTAACCTGAATAATAGTCAGGAAGACAGATAAGAACACAGAGTGGGACTGGAAGCCCAGGCCGAGGGAAGAGTTGAAGAAACCCAGAAGACTGAGCATGGTATAAACATGAGGGCTGTGACAATGTGGGAGAGAATCTGGGTTAGAAACACCAGAGCAGTAGTGTGCAGGTTAGCACGCAGCCATGGGAACTATCTGTGTCTTGAGCCAGGGCATTATGTGACCAGTGCTAGGTCTGAGGAAGGGTATTTCAGTGGGACAATTTGAACATACTGGTAAAGACATGCACAGGATCTGTTACTATAACTCTGGTAACAAATGATAAACTGAAGCTCTTGTGGGATGCTTACAATGGAGACAAGACCTGATGTTGTTCTTAAAGACTTGGAAATTTTAGATAGATTGAAATGATTGTCCATTAAAAATAGTGTGTGTATTTAAAATAGTGCATATATATATATATAGTGTGTGTGTGTGTGTGTGTGTATGAGATATATACAGAAAAAAGGCAATAAAGAGAGATAGGTGTGTGTGTGTGTGTGTGTGTGTGTGTGTGTACCAGTTTGGTCTGAACAATAGATGTATTTTCATGAGCATTAAAAACAGATACAGTCTGTTCTCCTCCAACACAGTGCTTATACACCTTAGGAATTTCTTACTATTAAGACTCCATTATGAAACAGCTACTTATGTACAAACTGAATGCTTTGGGGCTAGTCTCTTTGTACATGTTCTTACCACCTTCATTTTCTTTTGTTCAGATAAACTTTTATGTTTCATGCTATGTAATTTTAGAGAAAATAAAAGCATATTGTACCACAGTTCACTCCTGCAAAGTGCACACAGAGCAAGCTTCTTGGAAACGGAGGCCAGGCTTTCACACAGCAGCCCTGGATTCCAGTGTTCAAAGAGGAGCCTTGTCCTTAGCACAGCTTCACACGACAGCCACGTCCTCTGCAACAGTGTACTTGACGTTGGGTTCCCTAACCAGCTGACTGCATCACCTCATGGGGGGCAGGGGTAGAAGAAAATAGAGCACCAGAAACTACCCCTGATCTAAGAGTTGTGAGGAACTCTTATTACATGCATATCACCACGCATATGATAGACACGGACTATTCTTATAATCAGGAAAGGTAAAGGGTTGACATAATGGGAAGAACCAGGTCAGTTTGCATCCTGTGGAGCAAGCCAGCCAAAGAGGCGCCCTTTGTGTCAGTGCCCTCCCCGCAGTCCCATCCAGACTTCAGACAGTAAGGCACTGGCTGTGGGTTGACCAGATGGCTCAGTGATTAAGAACCTTCACCACTCTTCCAGAGGGTGGAGTATAGGCTTGATGCTTACATCCAGTGACTCACTGTAGCCTGTAACTCCAGCTTCTAGGATCCAACACCCTCTCCTGCCCTCCACAGGCACCCACACAGATGGGGCATACACTCACAAATACACATAAATGAAAATAATTTTTAATAAAAATGTAAGTCCAAATGGTGACCATGTAGTCCTAACACAGTTCATTTTATCAGCCTCACGATGCCACCTAGAAAAAGAAGGTCATATAGCTTTCTTTTTCCTCCTTCTGTTCTCACTAAAACACCATGGTTCCAACCCATTGCCCACTTCCTCAGCTACTACAGTGCTTCTTTGTAAGTTCTTTGCCCTCCTGTGCATTTTCATGCTCTAGGGTGACTGTTCATGCTTTATCCCTAAGTCCCTACAAACCCTTGTATTCCTGCAACCAATGATTGCCCTAACACATTCTAGCCAAACAAAACTGGGGCAGCCATCAAATGCAGTGCCTTTTCCAGTGTCCTTTCCTTGGAGCCATGAAACCCAGCCGACCCCTTTCTTCCTGAAGTCCTCCCTTGTTTACGAATAGATCTGTAGCTCTCCTATGCTCTTGGTGAGGCTAAGCGCTTTCGTTGAGGAATCACATGGTCCCAGATTTTCTATCCACTACCCTCTACCAAACCAAGGATCTTCCAGAAAGCAGGTGCCCCAAAAGCACGTATTAAATTGAATTGAATTGAATTAAATCAGTACCTCCAGGAGCACTTGGACAAATCCAATTAGGAGGAATTATTGTTCCAAACCAGTACTCTAATTACAGGAAATTTCCTGTATTTTTTTCATTTGAATCAATGGTAGGATTTTATTGCTTGTTTTGATTTGATTTGCCTTTCACAATCTTCATAGAACTTTGGATAGCTAAGTTTTCCTACCCAATCTCTATATGAAGGAAAATTACTTCTAGAATGATGGAAAGTTAACACGGTAAGAGGTGATATTTGTTGTTCTAGCCGTATCATTTTTGTTTTCATTTTCTTTCCATTCCTTTATTGTTGCAGTAGTTGCAGATTTATAGGAAAATCAATTGGTAACAGAGTTCATTGCTTCTGCCCCGTCACAGTCTCCAGGAAGAATCTCTTACATCCGCATTGCATGTGTTCTATTAGGGAGCAGCCCTGACATGGACTGGCCAGGTTGGCCAAGCCTGCTTTAGCTTTCATGGCCTTCTCTCCTACCTCACTGCATTTAGTTGTCACCACTTCCTAGACTCCTCTTGGCTGAGAAGGCTTCTCAGACTGTGTTCCTGTTTGGGAACAAGTGTTAAAGATTAATTAGGCGTATGGTCGACTGCTCCTCTTTGGGATTCTGAGGTTGCTTAGGCCAGCGCCTCTTCCCCGCTTCCCTCTTCATTGAAGTAGTTCATATATGTCTAAAACAGATGCTTGTGTCGCAGTTTACATACTTACTGGAAGCCTTTAACCTCATTTTAAATTTACTGATTTTTATGTTTTTTAGATTTATTTACTATTTTACACATATGCATGTTCTGCCTGCACGTATATTTGTGCACCGTGTATGTGCCTGGTGGAAATCAGGGGATTTAGGGATGATTATTAGTTACCATGTGGGCACTGGAAATTGAACCCCAGTCCTTTGAAAACTCTACAAGTACACTTAATCGCTGAGCCATCTCTCCAGCACCAACCAACCCTGTTTAAGTGTATATACCTTAGAATTAATTCTTTGCCCTCTAAAGTCCTATGACTATCTAAATAGAATTATTTTGCTTTCCCATACTAACCACTGGATTTTCAAAAATTATGTTGGTACATCCTAGTGAATCCAGTACCAAAGATGCCCTTTTAGATGTAAGATAACAGAAGTCGGCATTGGTTGCATAGTGCATTTAAGCATGCTAGTAATTATCTTTATAGCTAGTCACTCATCAATTTACAAAAGACCTATGCTTTGACTCTAATCAAAACCCAGAATAAAATCACTACTAGGGGCACTAAGAAAAGCCTTCCAGTCATGTACTGAACACTCACTAGGTGCCTCTTGAATGTCACACTCATCACACAACACCGAGGACATATGCACGGATGAGATCTGATTGCTGAAGGACCACGTGTTGATGTAGTGGTAGAGATGCTCAGAGAACTACATGGAAACAGAGCAGGGAGCCATCTGAACTGTCCCCTGTGCTTAAAAATGTGTTGTCTAAGGGAAGGCAGAGGATAAGAAAGAAGGGGACTGGGAAACAGATCAGACCTGGACCACTCAGGGTTTTGTCATATGATATGCACAGAAAACAACTGTAAGTTAAATGTTGCTAGAGTTAGAAGAGGACAGGATTTGCTTTTAAAGTTCCCTTAGAGACAGGGACCCGATGATACCTTTAAAGCTATCGTAAAGATCTTTAACTTTTAACCACAGTTGACAGAGAGCTACTGAATGTTGGAAGAAATAAAAACACAGTCAGTTGTGCAGTGAACTTGAAAGTGAAGACTGCCATTAATGAAAGCGAGGAAGCCAACCTCATTGAGTCACTTTAAAAGAAGAACAGAAAATATTTGAGCTGCAGTTAGGAAGCACAATAGGAAGGCCTGGGTTGAACATGGGAGAACCAGAGAGGGGGTCAGAATGAACACAATCAACCAATGGTTTTAAAGTTACTCATTCAAATGACTACTACCCAAGAAAGGTCATGACCCCAGCTGCCACCCGGTATATAAATACCCAAGTGGAGGCAGAAAAAGTAAGTGACTGGTCATAATCAAGGCCATAGATAAGAGAGCATGCTAAAAGATTACACAAAATGAAACAGAGTCTCAGAGACCCCTTGCAGTTAAGGACAGCCCACAAAGGAAATGGGCACAGAAGAGCAAAAGAAAAGGAAGACCAGAGAAGGGCCAGGGAACAGGAAGAATAAGTGACTGACTCAGGGCTGCTGTGTGAAAACAGGGTCTTCAACCCCTGACTGGGAACTGTGGGCTGGGCTTTGCCCTTTGAAAGGAAATGTGTAGGGAGGTGATTTGAATGTGTAGAGTCTTGGAAATTTCTTGCAATCAAAGCCATTACATTATGTTGAACACATGGTGGTGTCATGGCACATGCAGAGGCAATTAATATAAGAGGCACAGAACCTAAAAATATATATGCAAAATGTTCATAACCAAATGATCCTATGTGGCAGGGCTGTCTGGGCCACCTAAAAGGAGTTGTTTACTGTATTAGAAGCAAATAAACTAAGGAATAAATACAGATTGCCTTTTATTCCATCTATAGGGAATATTTTTGATTGAGATAATATAAACTATAACTTGAAACAGTCTAAAATTTATAACAGGTGAGTCAGTGCTGTCCCAGAAAAGTCCAAGTGTAAAAACTGACTCAAGCAAAAAAATGTAGTCTCAGTTAAAAATGTTTAGCAAATATTAAAATAAACAGTGGGTGATGGTATGCATGATAATATTTGCTATTGACTAACAATTGACAAATAAATCTTTTCAGTAAAATTTAAACCTTTAAAATAGACCCACCCCCACCCCAGACCTTGCCACTGCTCTTGATTCCCACCAGAACTTGATGCTAGGAACCTTTTGCTAAAGGTACCACACACTTTGATCACAGAACATGGATAAATCAAGTTGATACTGACCTGGGTGTGTATCGATAAACAAAAAGACAAGCATGTGTTCTAATGAAGGAGGAAATGAAGAGATTACAGGCTAAAGAACTGAAAATCTTGGGGACCAAGGGGATAGTTCATTCAATAAAGCGCTTGCTTGCACGCGTGAGGACCTGGGTTCAATTCCCAGAACCCATATAAAAATGCAAGGCATGGTGGCACATGCTTCTAATCCCACTTCTTGACAACAAGAGGCGATCCCTGGGGCTCACTGACCAGCCAACCCAGCCTAATTGGTGAGCTCCAGGCCAAAAGAGACCTTGTCTCAGAAGAAGTAGATAACTTTCTTTAGGATGAAAACCAACTCCAGCTCCTCCCACATGATAAGTGTGTGTGTGTGTGTGTGTGTGTGTGTGTGTGTGTGTGTGTGTGTGTGTGTTTCTTAAAGAAATCTGAAAGGCATTGCAAATGACAAGAAGAAGAGTGAAGGTTGGTGGACTGGATGTGAGTCTTGAGATGGTGTTCCATAAAGTATCTGTCTCTCAATAAAAATGGAGGAAAGAGGAGCCAGCCAAGAGCCAAGCAGAGGGTAGCGAGGGCAGAGGTAGGTCAGGGTGCCCATTCGTCACAGAAGGTCGTGGGGCCAGAGGAGTCAGTAGTGCCTCAGAACCCTGAACGCTGATTGCATCAGTTTTTCCTTGGAGAGCAGGAATAGGGTACAATATAGGTCAAGATCCCGCAGAAACAAACTCCGATCTAGGTGTGTTAATGCAGGATGTCCTCAAAGTCACTGCAAGTCACACAAATCATGTAAATGGCAAATGCCATGCCATGCACATTTGCTGCAGTGAGAAGTGGCTGTGGGCAGGAAATGGTGTTACATTTCATGGGATTCCGTTGTAGAATGAGTTTACACCTTGTCTCGTGACCACTGTTCCTTCTCATCTCAGACCAACAGGAGCTCCAGGGAGTAACGAGCAGTACAACGTGGGGATGGTCGGGACGCACGGGCTGGAGACTTCGCATGCCGACACCTTTGGCGGCAGTATTTCAAGAGAAGGAACCTTAATGATCAGAGAGGTGAGCTGGTGTACAGCCGTCACAAGGAAACGCAGTCCTTAAGTGGTTTTCCTGGTCAAGCTTTTGGATAGAAGCCTTATCGCATATATTGTAAGTGGCTGGCTGGGGAGGCTGGGAACCTGTGCTTCTAAGCGGTTGAGTGATTTTGTCTGCCATCTCCTTTCCTCTGTCCTCCCAAGTTTCTGCAGAGTGACTTAATTTCACTAGGCCCAATTCTTCAATAGGAGCTATGCAAATCAGAGTATCAAATCTGAGCCCGAGGACATAAAACTGGAAAAACGCAGATGTTCCAAACACCAGGAAAACAGAAATGAAGGCCCTCTCTCGATAGAAATGGTGATTTTGTTAGCCTCTTCCCCCGTGATTTCACCCTTATGCATTTCATGTAAAATGCTCAGTAGTTCCAAGAAACTGTGCTATCTTTGTATCTCATTAAATTAACATTTGAAAAAAAGATAGTAAGCAGCTGGGGCTAGAGAACACAAAATTCAGCTAAGAAGTATACCTTTGTGTTTATTTTCATCTTTGAATTTTGAGGGATTTTTAAATTTTTATTTAGTTATTTTTTATATGCATGGGTGTTGTGCCTGTATGTATGTCTATGTACCAGGTGCATGTCTAATGTCTACAGAGGCCAGAAGAGGGATCCCCTGTGCCTGGGTTGCAGGCAGTTGTGAGTTGCTGTGTGGATACCGGGAATGGAAACCAGGTCCTCTGGAAGAACAGCCAGTGCTCTTAATGCTGGGCCATCTCCAGCCCTTAGAAATGGCTTTTGTTCATTAAGTGTGGACATGATTTCATTTGGTGGGAAGCACCTGCTCCCTTTCACCTGTCCTTCCACTGTGCCCTGGTGGTGGCTTTGCTGACCTGAAGTGCTCCAGAAATCAGAACCTATCTTCTCTTCTCATTGCATGCAAGTCTGAGAAGAAAATCATGGCGAGGAGCATTGGGTAACATCACCACCTCTTTCCTACATCTGTTTATCCTCTGTGAAATCTCATAAATAGGTTACGGAGATAGCCCAGTGGATAAAGTGCTTGTCACACAAGTCTGAAGACAAGAATTTAGATCTCCGAGAGAGAGAGAGAGAGAAAGAGAGAGAGAGAGAGAGAGAGAGAGAGAGAGAGAGAGAGAGAGAGAGAGAGGAGAGAGAGAGCGAGCCACACAGGTGTGGCAACCACTTGAAATCTCAGGAGTCAGAGACAGGAAATCCCTGGTTACTTTGACGAGCCAGAATTGGCAAGCTCTGGTCAGGAGACAGACCCTGCCACAGCTAACAAAGAGGAGAGAAATCAAAGAAAGTACCTTGTATCAATTTTACACACACACACACACACACACACACACACACACACACACACACACACCTTCATAAATAATACCATCCCTATCTCGAAAAAACAAAACAAAACAAAAAAAAAACACCATAAATAATACCATATGTTTTGTAGGATGATTGACAACATGAAATGGGCTACTTAGTAAATTTAGGTATTCGGTAAAGGTTATTTTATTTCATTATCACCAAAAACTCCCGACTCCTCTTGCCTCTTATTACAACTCACTCTTGCCTCTAAAGCATAAACAGACGACATGGTCATTCCCCCTCTTCCGACAGGATAGGGCTAGGAAACTCCATTCACAGACTGTCCTCTCCAGGAAGGCAGAGGGCCTCTCTCTAGTCAGGAAGAAAGAAAGTGTAGTTTCGAGATGAATGAGGCCTTTGAAGTAAAATTTGCAGTGCGGCTATAACTAGATGACTAGCTCGCACAGCAGCTTGCTAGATTTTATTTTATGGCCATGTCGAATCTTTGAAGTGGACTTTAAAGGATGTTTTCACGTATGCCTGCGATAAAGAACAGACTTGGCTGGCAGCGCTGGCATTGTGTGCTGCAGGTATATAAAGCTCCCGGCATCATGAAGGGTTATTTTAATACCAGGGTAGAGGGTTCTACCAGAGCTTACCACACAAGGGAGATGCTCTAGAGTGAGTTACTCTTTAACTCCAAATGGAAACAGCGCAGTTCCTAACATGCCTGGGTGTTTACAACAGTCAGTATCTCCAAGGAGACATTTAGAGCTGCATATTCATTTCTGTTGCCAACCATACCCAGTGATTCCATATTATTCAAAGCGTCCAGCATTTGAGGACCACAATCACCAGCACTTCCAAAGTCACATGCACCTGTGTCTTGTGTGAAGTTTATCTGTGGAGGGACCCTCAGTTACCAAATTCTGTTTTTACCAAGTATAGGTTTTTAGTTGGTTTTTTTCATTATTATTATTATATGTGCATGTAAGTTTGTGCCAATGCATATGTACATATGTTGAGGCCAGGGGACTACCTTGGGTGTCTTTCCCCAAGTGCCATCCACTTCTTTCTTTTTTTGAGACAAGGTCTCTCACTGGCCCAGGGCTTACCAAATAAGCTAAGCTGTCTGGGCCAACAAGCCCAGAGGCCACCTGCCTCTGCCACCCAAACTCTGAAATGGTATCAGTCTTGGGGATTGAACTCAGGTCTTTTTGCAAGGCTAGAACTTTACCGTCTAAGCCATGTCCTCAGCCCCTCAGCCCCAAAGTGTGGGGTCTTAGTATAACAGCCATATTAATCAAGATACTGTATTTATATGTATGTATGTATATAATATATGTGTGTATATGTATATGTGTGTATGTGTGTGTAGATAGATAGAATATATATATATATATATATATATATATATATATATATATATAGAGAGAGAGAGAGAGAGAGAGAGAGAGAGAGAGATTATGGGAAGGTGGTTTGTGTGACTGTGGAGGACAAGAAGTCTCATGCCCCCTGCACCTGTGGTCTGTGGTAGGATGACTCCCAGTGCAGAAGTGGGTAAAGATGAGATCCAATGTCCCAACCCAAGTTGAAAGCAGGGACTGAGAATAGGCAAGTCGTGAGCTGCAGGCACAGCTCAGCAGGTCAAAAACATTGGCCACACCAGCAAGAGGACCTGAGTCTGGGACTCCAGAACTCCCCTTCCGGAAAGCCAGAACTGATAGCATGCACATGTAATCCCAGTGCTTCTATGATGAGATGCGAGGCAGGGGCGAGAGAGCCCCCAGAGGCTGGGGCTCAGCCAGCCTGGACCACACAGCACTGACCAGCGAGAGACTGCCTAACTAAGCCGGAAGGTGAGGACCGGCAGCCAAGGCTGTCCTGTGACCTCTATAGGCAGGCCTTGTCACATAGGCCCACCTTCACAAATATACCCACACGTATCACATACTACATTTATTTCTTCTGCTGCCCTTCGTTCTATTATGGACCTCATGGTTCTTATTAACATAATTTGGGAATGATAATCTACCTACCAACTCCGATTCAAAAGCTTGTCTCCTTGATGCTCAGAAACAATGTGACAGACACACCCAGAAATAAGGTTTAATCTGGGCACCTCATGGCTCAGTTCAGTTGGCACATACAGTTAACCATCAAACAAGCCATAAGGTTAAAAAAAAAAACATTAAAAACATATGTATTTAAAAAATTAATTGAGGCTAAAGTAAAAAAAATTAAACTTTGTCTTATTATGGCAAGATTTAGCTTATAGGACACTGTGAGTTCACTTCCACAGGGTGGCCATCAGGAACTCACTCAATTCATTCTTGTGTGAGTAGAAGAGAAAGTTCTAGAAGACTATATTGGCCATACTCCCTGTGCTTATATCACATACAAAGTGCCCTGTGGTGCACACCCTGGCAGCTCTCTTTCCCCTGCCTCGTCTTACACTTCATAGACCCGTTTTCTTCCCCACTAGAGCGAGCCACCTCAGCTCTTACCGGCCATCTTGTCTACCATTGCCTGTCTCCTGGAAGCATTCTCCTGCTTTTCTTCTTCCCATCCTTTTCTGACCCAGCTTTTCCTTCTGGAAGCCTTTTCCTGGGACCCAGTGGACCTCTGTCCATAGTACTTTCCTGAAGCTATTTGTGTTCTGTCCAGTATCTATCCACCTACCCAACTGAATGAGAACACTGGTTTGTGCCATGAAGCCTCTTTTTATTAGAAATAAAAAAGATAAATAAAAAAGAAAGAACACACTTTTACAGAGTTTAAGGGGGAAACGAGGGGAGTTGTAGACAACACACAAAGGGTTAAAATTCACCAACCATTTACATGCATATTCCATGGAAGGAACTCAAAACAAAGTGAGTGGGGTACCTGTGTGGAGGTGGAAGCTGAAGCTAAGAAGAGCCGCGGGCTTAGAGGCTGCCTGCCTCTCCTTGCCCTCACCTTCGCTTGCCTCCTCCCCTCTCTCTTATCTCTCCACAGACCCGCTTTCCCCGCTCCACACACTTGTGCTCTCATCTCTTCTTACACTGTTACAGATCCTCACCACAGCCCAGTCTGGCTGCTAACAAACGTCGGTCCTCACGGTCAGTCAGACTGGGAATTTGGTCCCTGTCACAGGTTCCACTCCTGGGTCAGGAAGCTATCACAGCAGAGCTCCCATAGTGCAACAGTGCATCCCAGCCCTGCTGGACTCCACCACCACACCGCCTAGACTTCAAGCCTTGAGAAAAGTGACTTGGCCGTCTTGCACTGTCCTTTTCCCATCTGTAAGGTGGGGCTGATGAAAGCTAGCCCATGGTGCTCCTATGAGGAGTCAGTGGCCCCTGGTGCAGAGTGTTTAGCACAGTACCTGGCGTACATTGGAATACAGAACATGTTTGTGCTCGTCCTCATGGGAATGGTGAGGCTATCAAAATCAGAGAGGTTGAGATTCTCTTAGCAAGGGTCAGTTACTTTCTGTTCCCAGGAGACAGCACAGAACACAGAAGGCATTTCTTGAGAGGATGCAGGCTGATTGAACCGAGAGATGATGACTCCAAAGTGGGTAGATTCAAGGGGCATTGCTCCAGGCGTCTCAAGCTCTGAGCTCCACCTCTAGCTAGCCTTTCAAGTCTTTCCTTAATAACCAGTGTGTCTTCATCAATCTCAAGACCTGGGAGAAAATGCCAGTGATAGAAGAGAAACTGAAAACCTCTAAAGTGACAAGGTGTGATTTATGCTTTGGGGAAGTTGGGGGGAAATGTCAGAAGCTTTCCAGTGCCGAATGGAAGTTAGAAGGAAGAAAAGCTGTGTAGCAAACATAAAAGGCAGGAACGCTAAGATGGATGAGAGCTGAACTCCCGAAATGTCACTTAGAAGATGAAATGCTCATCGCTGAGCATTTGCACCCTTGCGGCTCCCAGTGAACACTGTGACAAAATGGATTGAGAAAAGGACCCTCGTTGGGACAGTTGGTAGTCCAAGAAACAGATGATGCTAAGCTTTCCGGTCATTTCTCAAGCTTCCTTATAGATGAATCACACTCCTTTGGGATCTTGGGAGTCTGTTTTGTCTTATACACAACAAAGTAGCTACTTATATTTCCTGACAGAGGCAAGTACGGGCCAGAGACTATACACTGTGCTCCTGCACTGTGCACCGTACACTGTACGATGTGTACATACACTATACAGTGTGCAGAGTCTGGGGAAAGCTGAGTGTGCTCACTTCCTTTCACTCTGACCAAGTGTCTGAGCAAAGAGTCTCCTGAGTGACCCCAAATCCATTCGGGTTGATGATGATATCGTCACACTGGGCCAGGGAAGGGGCCAAAGAAATGGCATGCCTTCTTGCCAATACCAACCCTAAAGGGTGGGGGACATACTTGCCGTATTCCCATCTCTTCCTGTTAAGCAAACCCGTTCATATTTAGTAGGCACTCAGCAATGCTGAGCTAGGAGACAGGGAAGGAAAGGAGACGGGAGTGTGAAAGGAAGAGGAAATCATTGCTGGGGTCTGCCCTAGGAATCCTTAGTGAACTGGTTACACACAAACTTGAAAGTGAAGCGCTGTGCACACCAAAGGGCGTAGTTAGCCATGGGGGCAGCCTACAGGACAGGGACGCACTCACCAGTGTATTTACATCTGACAGTTAAGGAACTCAGAAGCCACAACAGAAAAATAACAATAATAATTTGTAAGTGGACAACAGGGATTTTTTGAAAGGGCATGTGTAAATGGCTACTGGACACATGGAAAAATATTCCATTATTAGTTGTCAAAATCATTAGTTGTCAAGGAGATGGAAATCAAAACCAAATAAAAATAAAAAAATAAATTAGAGTGGCTATTATTCAAAATACTGAACGTAGCGTGTTCCAACAAGGATGTGGAGAAAGGGACTAGGCATATTCTTGATGTAATGTCATTTAATAATTAAAAATAGAACAACCATGTGACCCAGAACCCTACTACTGGGGGACCTTCCAGAGCAGATGAAATCAGTGTCAAAGAGCCATTTTAATTCCCATGCCAGCACGATTCTCACCTGCCAGAGAGTGAAAACCACCTAAGTGTCCATCTCCTTAGAAACTGACCAGGAAGCTGTGGTCTGCACACAAAATGCAAAGCTCTTTAGCCATAAGAAAAGTGAATTCTGGTTACTTATGACATGGTAGGTGGTATTGGGGATCATTATATCAAGTGAAATAGTAGTCACATGCTCTCTCTCTCATATCTGGAAACTAAAGCAGTGATCTCACACAAGCTGAGACTAGAAAGATCCACCAGAGACCGGATGGGGCACAGTTAGCAACATGGAGAGTGGTTGATCTGTGAGTGCTAAATTACACTCAGGGGAGCAGGGGTTACAGAACTAGCCAATGAGATGCACAGGCATTGGGGGTTTCCTCTGAATCCTTTTTGTTCCCTGGATTTAGGAGGAGGCTGATTTCTGGAGCAGTGGCTTGGAAACATTTAACTCACACACTCCTATCCATAACAATTTTAGATCATATTCATAGAACGTGTACATAGTTCTGTCCCACTGCATCATATATGCATTTTAAAGTACCTTTTAAAAGATTCTTTTTGTTTCAATCATGTGTGTATATGTGTGGGTGTGTGCACAGGAGAGCAGGTGCCCACAGAGTTCATATAACATTGGTGCCCACAGAGGTCATATAACATTGGATGTCCTCAAGCTGGAGTTACACACAATTGTGAGCAGCCACCTGGTGTGGGTGCAGGGAACTGAACTTGGGTCATTTGCAAGAGCAGTATGCACTCTTAACCACTGAGCCATCTTTCTAGCCCCACATTATACATCATCTGGAAGGGATGTTCAAAGGAATGCTATGAACAGTATTTCAAGTCCCTTTCCGGTCATGATGACTAACTCTTTCTTGCCTACGTCTCAAGGTGCAGCAGTCATTTGCTGAAAGGGTGGACGCTAATGAAGGGGAGAATTGAAGTCTCTATTTCAAATGGTCTGCTAGGTCATTTCAGTGATTTGGGACTCCTGTCAGACCTGATTGATCATTGTTTTGACTTTATGAATGGCAAAGAACCCTGTGATTTGGGTAAATAATACCTCTGCATCTTCTTGAAATACAGGTTCTTTGTGTGTGTGTGTGGGGGGGGGTATTGGTATTATTTCACTCCAGTGCTTTTTTTCAGTTGGATTTGAGCAATCGGTTCTATATAATCTGACAGTATGGTCTGTAAATCCAGTCATCCAGTGATGCACACATGCATACATGCTGCAGAAGAGAAATTTGGCAGATCTGGTCCTGACTCTGCCCTCCATCTTATGGCATCCCTCACACAGCAGCATAAGTCCTGAAAGTCGGTCCACTTACTAAATATTAACAATTCTTCATGTCTTAGACAAAGTAGAAATTTCAGTACTACCATCCTATACTCCTAGTAAATCAATTTGGAGGCCCTTCATCTGTGGAGAGGTATTGATCTGTGTAGCATCTTATATTCCCTGGTAGATCAGTTTGGAGCCTGTTACACTCGAATGTGTGGAGTGACGTCACTCCTCAGTTTGCTCTCTCTCTCCTCTCTTCTCATGGCCTCTGTATGCTGTCCCCCTCAGACGGCTGAAGAGAAGAAGCGATCTGGCCACACTGACAGCAATGGCTTCGCGGGTCACATCAACCTCCCAGACCTTGTGCAGCAGAGCCATTCCCCAGCCGGGACTCCCACCGAGGGACTGGGTCGTGTCTCCACCCATTCCCAGGAGATGGACTCTGGAACTGAAGTAGGTGCCCGGAAGTAGCCATGAAAGTTCCGTTCTCCTCCATGGGGCTCCAGGCCTTGATGTAGTCAAACACCACGTTCTGTCAGACTCTGTGTGGTTTCTGCTGTGTAGCTACTGATGCCAATACTCAGAGAAGCCACACAGATACAGCAACAAAACGTTCCCACACATCATCTGGCCGGGTTCCTGTGTTGTGGATGGTACTAGAGTGTTGAAACTTAGAGAGGTTGGATGACTTGTCCAGGACACACAGCTAGTTACAACAGTGCTTGGACCTCCCGTGTCCCAAGCCAGTGGGAGAAACTATAGACGAGTGAGGTTTCAAAGCCAACAGTTGTGACTCATATTTCCATTGGTTTAGTCAACCTAATAGTGACCTGAATAAAGTGAAGTTGAAATGGTTTGTTTATGAAATATAGGTCTGTAGCTGGAGTTTTCTCTCCAGGTCCCACCAAGCCCCAGCAGTCCCTTAGCCCACTTATAAAATAAACATACAGACGCTTATATTATTTAAACTGCTTGGCCATTAGCTCAGGCCCATCATTGTCTAGCTCTTACTCTTATATTTAGCCCATTTTTATTAATCGATACTTTGCCACATGGCTCGTGGCTTATTGGCACCTTACATCTTCTTTGTCCTGGTGGTGGCTCTAGCAGTCTCTCCCTTCCCTTCCTGTTTCCTCAGTTCTCCTCTCTGTTAGTCCTGCCTATACTTCCTATCTGGCTATTGGCCAATCAGTGTTTTATTAATATAGAGCAATATCCACAGCATAGGTTTCTACTGTTTAATAAATGAACAAGAGATTGGCTCTTTCTCCAAGTTGCAGCAAGAAGATGAAATAAGATGTCTTACCTATGTGGGAGCAGTCCTAGGAGAACCTGAGTGAGCACAGGCAGTTCTTGGGCATCGCTGGATGAATTCAAGGCTGTCATGTTTCATGGTGGTCCTGTGACTCACACATAAGGCCCTCAATGTTTTCACAGAGCATGTGCACTGTTGGCTTTGACATTACCCCCACGCTGGATTTCTGTGATGTACATGCTCTTCACATGTCCCAAGGACAGGAACTCATGAGCATCTGGAAAGCACAGCTCCTGCAGTGTGGCAGCCATTTTCACCTAAAGGCCCCTGCAGAACTCTGGTCCAAATGCTGTTGCCTTTCTGGCTCCAGGAGGAAATGTTTTATCATCTGCTCTCTGGACTCCTAAAGATGAAAGAGAAAATGTGCAGGACTGCTTTGTGGAGGGGCTAAATGTGAGGAGGGTGGAAGGAATTTGACTCCAAAGGGTAGAGGGAAAATCTTGAGGGGAATCAAGTAGGGTCTTTTGGAGTTAGGAAATCAAACTGGATATTTGCAAGTTTATCCTTATATGATTAGGGCTTAGGAATGTTGCTTTATTTTAAAAAAAACCCTCTAATAACAAAACTAAAAATGTGTGTCTAAAATAGGAATCCCCACAAAGGGTTCTCCAGATGTTGAATACTGGTGTTTGTGATACTGAAGGGGTGAGTGGGGAGCCGGGGAGACGGCTCTGTTGGTAAAATGCCCGCCTCACAAGCATGAGGACCTGAGTTCTGATCCCCAGAATGCATGTAAATGTGGTGGCGTGTGGCTGTGCCCCAGCACCAGAGGAGGGGGAAGCAGAAAGTCTCAATTGGTCAGCCAAGCAAGCCATATGGATGAGCTGTGAGCTCAGTCAAATGCTATCTCAAAAGGTGAGGTAGATGAGGGATAAAGGAAGACACCTGATAGGGACCTCTGACCCACACATATCACACACACACACACACACATACATACACACACACACACACACACACACACACACACACAATGGGTACTGTAGAAGGAAAGATGATAACAGACAAAATGGGCAAATAGTTATAGCACCTCTTTTGACAAATTCAATTACATTATGACACCAAGTACTAATATTGAATATATTATTCCCCAATCTAGTTCTGATTTCATGCCTTTATGGTACAGTCTGAGCCCTTAGGATTTATTTAAAGTAAGCCTTCAAGGTATAGTGCCTACAATATACCTTCTGGAGACTAACCAGAACTAGGAGAGACTGGACAGAGGCCCACGCTCTGCCTGGAGAGTGAACGGCCAGCACAGAGGAGTCTGGTCAGTGGCAAAGCCGGGCAGAGCAAGGCCAGTGCCTCCTGTGCCGCAACACTGAGTTCTCCTTCTCTCTTTGATCAGTATGGCATGGGGGGCAGTACCAAAGCCTCCTTCACCCCCTTCGTGGACCCCAGAGTGTACCAGACGTCACCCACTGATGAAGATGAAGAAGATGACGAGTCATCCGCTGCTGGTAAGCAAGCGGACCCTGGCTGGAGTTTTAGAAACAGGTTTCCTTTCCTGTACACCCCAGGGACAAGACTCACCAACTCGGGTTACACCATTTATTGCTGATGCCCTGTCTTAAAATGGATTACTTTGTGGAACTCCAAAAGCAAATTATTTTCTCCCCCAACCCTGATTTTTTTTCCTATTATGTTTCTGGAAGAAACACAGAGGTATCCCAGGATACTAGGAAAAGCCACCCCGCAGCGATCTCCAAACCTACCACATATTTCTCAAAAACAGTTTCTGGGTATAATGCTATGCTGGAAGTAATGTGGTGCTGAGCACTCCATAAATGCTTGCTGAGCTGGGTTGAGTTCCAGGCGTGCGCTTCCGTCACAGGTCTGGCTCACTAAGAGGATGGCCTTATTCCTTGCCTTCTGCAGCTCACTAATCATTGAAGTCAGCTTATGTGGAATCTCCCAAAGGACTGCTCCTTGTTTGCAGTTACAGGAATGGTGTATTTGACTCTATTAGATTAATATTAATTTTCTACACCACCCAAAGGCGTTTTGCTTCTGTGGATGACATGCTTTATCCTACTAAAACAAGTCTAAAATACTCATGATTCCTGTGCCTTCACTATAAGACACCCCAAGCCAAGCCCTCCCCCATGCTTCCACTGGCTGGCTGTTAAGATGCTATTGACTTCTCTCATTCTTTCTCTCGAAGCCCTGTTTACTAGCGAGCTTCTTAGGCAAGAACAGGCTAAACTCAATGAAGCGAGGAAGATTTCAGTGGTAAATGTGAACCCAACCAACATTCGCCCTCATAGTGATACGCCGGAAATCAGAAAATACAAGAAACGCTTCAATTCCGAAATACTCTGTGCAGCTCTGTGGGGTATGTTGGTTTGGTGGTTTGTTCGTTTGTTTGTCGTGTCCCCCCCCCCCCCCCCGCACGCGCACGCGCGCGCTCACTAATCAGCTTACCTTAAAGTGTTAAAAAGCCTATGGCTTTTATCATCAGAAAACACTAGGATAATCACAGGTGTGAGGGAACTGGTGTGGGACGCCTCAGGAGTGACCAAAAGTAGGTTTTATATATGAAGACCTTGTACTCAAGATGGCATGTAGAGCACTGAGTAAATATCAACCACAGAACCAGCCACCCCTTAATACTCAGGCACTATGTGTCTAGCACTGCACGTGGCACCCCATGTTCGATCTCTGTGATCCATGTAGCATTACAGGTGAAGAACAAGCCCAGCATACTTGGGTGACTCACCCGAGGCCCCGGACTCAGCAGTAACTGGGTGAAACTTGAAAAGAGCAGCAAGTGGGGAGCCTCCCTCTTCAGTTGAGAACATCAGTGTGAAGTTCTCATCAAGTAGATCTGAAGACACTGGCTGGGTTCACACCTAGTGTAGGTGGGCGAGAGTTTATCAAGGTCTTAAGCTATATTACTTACAGCACCAGAAAAATCAGGATGTGGTCCAACTGAACCATCTCCATTGCCAGGCTTAGATTGGGATGTCATAATTTTATAGGATTAAAGGCATTTGCCAGTTAGCAGGGACAAATATTGAAGTCTAGTAATTGTTTCATCTGAGACACAACGGTTCTGCAGTATGAAGATGAGATTTGGAGAACAAAATAACCACATTTAACATGATGGGGCTTGACAAGTAGATATTCATGTTTTCAGAAGACAGATGTAGACCAAGAGATGTTTAGGACCAACTGCACAGTGAATGTCTCGATGGAGGTACATCTTAACAAGTGGATGACTAATTTTTAGGTATGAACTTCTAGGATTATACTTATCCAGATGAAATTACTTATCTTCTAGCTTTAAGGATAAGGACCACTGCTTACAGAGTGCTGGGTAGAATTAGGTAACTGAGAATTCTTTAAAATCAGTATTTCTATGACTCAGCTTCGCCTTGACTGGCTTATCAGTTTCCCCTCCTAAGACCAGAACCTCCCGTGTATGTGTAAGGACGAGGCAAGGCTTCCATGCTGACAGGGTACAGAGGTGGAAACTTCTGTGTTTTGAAGGCGGCTGGCTAGGTCAGCTGCTCCAAAACCACTGGATGAGTAGATGGGGGGGGGGCTGTTCTAGGAAGAAAGAAGCTGAACATCCAGGGAGCACCAAGGAAGAAGAGACTCCATAAGGGGAAAGAGCAATTTTGCTTATTTACCCACCTCTGCCTGAGGCTCCCCTTGGCAAATACTCTCTGTAAATGGACAGGTGTGGTGTATTGCTGCTTCCACTTCAAAAATTAAAATTGTACTTCTGTTATCGGAGGAACAGGGATGTAATTAGTGAGCTGGACCTTCTGTCTCTACACTATCAACCATAACACTTACTTGCCCGTTTGTTTACATTGGCATGAAACAGTTTTCTGGGCTTCGTAGGGATCCAGGTAAAACTGGTTGAGGCCCATAAAAACCCAGTTCTTGTGTGCTTCTTAAATTTGCAGGTGTGAACCTTCTGGTGGGAACTGAGAATGGCCTGATGCTTTTGGACAGAAGCGGCCAAGGCAAAGTCTACAATCTGATCAACCGGAGGCGGTTCCAGCAGATGGACGTACTAGAAGGACTAAATGTTCTTGTGACGATATCAGGTATGTTAGCAAGCTGAGCTGCCCCCAGGTGTGCTCAGGTGGGAAGGTGGCAGCCTGCTCTCTGAAGACTCCCTGCCCAGCACTGTAGCTGGGGGAGATCACCCATGCGTGTTGAAATGCTGGAGGGCCTGGCCTCCACAGGAGGACTTACCTGTGCGCATTAAACCTGAGTGAGGCAGACCTGGTCACAAAAGCTATGTATTTTGGCTTTTGCATCCCTTAAAGCTCAGGCAGAATCTTATTAAGCTGTCTGCACTGCGGTACTATCCTACTCTGAGATGAAGATTACCAAAATGAAGGCTTCTGGGAGGTGAATTAGCAAGCAGGTGTCTCTGTTTTCTCAAGATGTCTGCTTATAATCCACTGATGTTCTAAGGACAGTTGTACTTCTCGGTTACCTATAGAGAGGATAGAGTGGAGACATCCTCACCAGTGCATGTTTATACCATCAATAGCTTCTTAAATGGGGGAAAGACCTTGGTAGACAAGTAAGCCTCATTATTAACCAGTGAAAAAATACAAGTGGAGTCTCTTTATTGATAAGAAGGTGTTTTTTTCTTCTTGATGGTGTTTGAAAGAGTTGAACAAATTACACTCCTCCCTTTTTATTTCATCAGCTATGAAACCACAGTACTACTTACATGTTAGAACCGCTTGAAAGCTGTGATAACCCAAGCTGCCCCCTAGACCACAGTCAGTCTCTGGGATAAGGTGCAGGCATTCGGTATTGAGGGCTCTGACACTTTCCCATCATGCAACCTACATAATACATGGTTTATGAGCTCTACTATTCATGTTTATTGTGCAAAGAGGCCCACGTAGGACTTCTGGGTTGAGCCCTGACGATGGAAGTCTCACTCCGCAGGGGTGCTGCGGTTTGAGAAAACGCAGTCCCTTGGCACGGATTTCCCTCTTTGCTCTCCTGAGTGTTTAGATTCTTGTTGTTGCAAATAAAGGTTAACCAAGTAAATTGTTCTTATACTGTGACTTGAGTTGAATTCTATGTGTTTTTTGTTTCTGGTCAATTGCTTCCTTGATTTCTACACTCCCAAACCAAAACAGAAACAATGCATCTGTCTGTCATCTATCCAAAGTGGAAATGCTACCAGAAAATTCAAGCAGGCTCTATTTTGCTGCTAATGACAAGTCTTCATCCTTCAGTGTAGCACTATTTGTGCTTCTCATGGACACAAAGGGAGAAAAGAGATCATCAAAATAAGAAAGGAGATTCTTGAACTGTTCAGGTCCTATTCTCCCCAGAAGATGGAGCACTGGTTCTGCTCCTGGAGCTGTCCTGAGCACCTGGGCTCTAGGCTTCTGCTTACACAGACAAATGGCACTGTGTGTGTTTCCCCCAGAGTAAGCCTTGCTGCAGTCCTCTGTCCAATCAGTGAGGGATGCTCTCATGGATTCAGTGAGGGACGCTCTCGTGGATTCTCTTCTAGTGCACATCTTGTCTGTAGAACAGAAAACCCCCTTAAAGGAATGGAAAATACTGAGAGAAAGAGGGCACCAGCCTAAATTTCTCATTAAGAAAGAGCCATAGAGATGTGCATTTTCTCTCTGGTACTCAAATAACCCAGTGGAGTGGATTCCTTTTGCTCTCCATAAGCCTTGTATACCATCAAGTTTTATCTTCCTGAGAAAGGGAACTTTTAATCTTTTTTAAAAAATTCCAAGTCCACATCTTTCCCTTCTTTGATGTTTTTATTTAGTATTCTTTTTGGTGACCTCAACACCATAACTTTGTCCAATATCGTTCTCT
Source organism: Peromyscus maniculatus bairdii (assembly GCF_049852395.1). Taxonomy (NCBI): domain Eukaryota; kingdom Metazoa; phylum Chordata; class Mammalia; order Rodentia; family Cricetidae; genus Peromyscus; species Peromyscus maniculatus. Next base: position 11,849,590 of record NC_134857.1, on the reverse strand, counting down.
AAACTCAAATTGCTTTACTGAATTTTTTTTTCTTCTGTTAACTTCCTTTGTCTTACCAGCTAAATGAAACTTTTAACAATTGTCTTTGATGTGACAGAGGAGGTAAAGAGAGGGGACAGAAAATTAGAGGACACACATAGGTAGGCTAAAATGCCCATTTGTCAACATGCCTTCATCAGATTAGCTCTAGAATGTTCTGGAACTCTGTTACAGAGTTAGAACTTATCACATTCAGCAGACCTGGGAAGAGAGAGTAGAGTAGCTTCCTCAAATGAGAAGTTGCTTAAAGGTAAAAAGTACAGTTAGTGAGTTTTGACCAAAACAGTAGGGTCTGTTGTTTCAAGTCCTGACAGAGGTGGGTGTGAGGCAGAGCAGGAACACGGGTTAATCTGCCCTCACAAACACACGGATACCAGCAACAATCTAGATGAGGTGAGGGAAGATGGAGAAAAGGTTATCACAGAGCTTGAGTTGAAAACTCTGTTATTCCAACAGGAAAGAAGAATAAGCTCCGTGTTTACTATCTTTCCTGGTTAAGAAATAGAATACTGCACAATGACCCGGAAGTGGAAAAGAAGCAGGGCTGGATCACAGTCGGGGACCTGGAAGGCTGTATACATTACAAAGTTGGTAAGTCTCAGTTTGGGAGAGTGAGAGTCCCCGGTTGTTTGGTGCTTTCTATCTGCTGGGGAAGGTGTGTGTGTCACCAGTTTAAAATGTAGCTGGACCCTAAAGTGTACTTGAATTATTACCCCCAAAGCCACATTAATGAAACACAGGTAATGCATTTAGAATAAAATGCAAGGCTTCAGCTTGAATATTTATAAGTGCTTCTCCCAAAGTTCCCCAAAATGACAATAAAAAAATTTAAAAATGCAATAAGCCCCCAAGATTGAATAGATCAAGGGAAAAGAAGCCAGCAAATAAGAGATGGCCAGGAGTGTGTGTAACTGGGTCAGAGAGAGCAGAGCAGAGCAGAGGCTGCTGCATTCTTAACCTACTGTGGGGAGCATTATCAAAATTAGCCATCAACCCCACAGAGCCCAGAAAGATTAGAAACCCAGGCAGGACCACAGGCTAGAGGCACATGGCAGAGCTGAGAACAGGACTGCTGAAAAGAGAGGAAGAGTCTTTGCTACAAGCCACAATAATGTCAAGTAGGATTTCGGCTGATTATGCCAACGGCCTTCCAGAGGTCAAGCTGAGGCTCAAGGAGCCTTGGTGATATTTGGCTTTTGATTATTAGCCATTTCCTGCTATGAGCTTCTCGTGTGCTATTGTAGCTTTTCCAGCATTCTTTGGTCACAATTTCCCTTCTATTAAAGAAGTATTTGGATAACCTTCTGAGCAGTAACCAGCCAGGATCCCTAATTGCAGGCCTTTCTGTAATTATCGTCATTGACAGCATCTGGCCAGGACCATCCCCAGAGGGATGAAAGTATCTTACCAGAGACACCTCTGTACTCTCTAAGAACAGACCTAAACATCCAAGGCCAAATGAAACACCTGTCTCCTAGGTCAGGTGGATAGCTTTATTTCTTGTGCAATTTAGGGTGAGACCCTTCTTCCTTATACAACCTTACTAATGGACCCCTAACTTCTTACCTAACTATTTCTAGGAATGTAGACAGAGCACACAGATCCCCTTTTTGACATACTAGCCAGTCATTAGCACTCAGTTGACCTCCTCCTTTACCACTCCCATTTTGGATTGTAAAAGAAGGCCTGACAGTCACTGCCTGAGGAAAACTCTTACCTGCCTTTATGACCTTGCAGGAATTCAGGCCTGGTGACCTGGCTGGAGGGGGAGGATTACATATTGTTTGGGTTTATAACTGTAAAGCTAGAGACTGAGAGAGGATTAAAGAAATGGACTAAAGAGCTCTGTGTGCTGAGATTCTTTTTCCTGAAAAAATAGTTCTCTCTGTTGGTAGTTTCTCTTCTGAGCCCCTGGGAAGTATATTATTAAGGCCGGTCCTTCAATAATGTACAAGAAGTCTTGAGGGCCTGACACCTCCCCCACAGGCAGGCCTCAGCCCTGCAGCAAAGGAGGAAGAGTTTGCACAGCCTGTGTGCTGGTAAAAATACTTGTGAGGGCACACACATTCACCTTCACACACACATAAAAACAAGCCTTCCCCAAATGGCTCCCCAAATGCTGCCAGTGTGTTTTATACTCCCAAGAAAGAGTTTGAAAAAGTTGCCTTTAGAAAAATTAAATGTACAGATACTAACTTTTAGAGTAGTGGGAGAAAAGCTCTTTACCTTCTTTTTCTAAAGTGACTGATGGCAGCTGATTAGCCCACCAAGACCAGAGGATAGACAGGTAGATCTCATGTGTGGGAAGCAGGGACAAACAGGAAGTAAGGACATCAGAGGATGAGGCACCGGAGAAAATTCAGGAAGGAGGAAAGAAAGGAAGAATCTGTATTTTACAGAGATTGGAAAAACAGTATTTCTAAATAAAGAATCGGGGTATTTTTAATGATAGAGTAGAGTTGGAGAGATCAATGAAAGACAAAACAATCTTAGCAGGAATCCAATAATATAAGCATTTAAAGATGAGAATGAAGAACTTGCCTATGAGGTAGAACTAAAACCCTGCACAGCTTCAGGCCTGACCTGACCAGGGTGACGGGAATGGAGAAACAGCAGACACATATCCAAAAAGGCTCAGGTCTGGTGCGCTCTGCATTCTGATGGAGAAGCGCCAGCGTCCAGGAAACTCCGTGTGTCTACTTTATACATCTCTTATAAATCTCAATCTGGGGAGCAAGTTTCTTGTAGAGAGCTAAAGGAGGAGACCAAGTTGATGTGTACAAGGGAGCAAGGAAGCGGGTTTCTCTGTAGTCTCCACAGGGGAGCCGTCTTTGACTATAAACATCCCGGAAGAGGAAGCAGGGTTCCCTGTAGTCTCCACAGGGGAGCCGTCTTTGACTATAAACATCCCGGAAGAGGAAGCAGCCCATGGTTTCTACACACACTATTAGCATCCACAAATGGATCGGGGAAGGCTTTGCAATTTTGCCTGAGCCTGACCTGAGGAAGGCTTGCTATTTCCATGAGTCTAAGGCATTGGGGTCTTGGACATGGCCTTGCCCATGTGAACAGTACGTATTCAGTAGGGCCTTCACCTTCCTCCTACAGGCGGCTAGAGAGAAGACTCAGGGGTTAGGAGCACTTACTGCTCTTCCAGAGGATGGAGTTCGGCTCCTAGCACCTACATTAGGAAGCTCATAACCACCTGTAATTCCAGTTCCAGGAGATCTGACACCATTCTGGACTCCACAGGCACACATATGTGTGCTGCACACAAACAGACAGACAGACAGACAGACACACACACACACACACACACACACACACAACAACAACAACAACAACAAAAGTAAAATAAATCATTTTAAAAAGAGGAGAAAGAAGCAGACACAGGTAGGCCTGCAGCGGCGGCCCGCAGAGGTAGACGGGCCCGGTGGCAGCGGCCGACAGGGACATACAGGCCCGGTGGCAGCAGCAGAGGCAGACAGACCCAGCGGCAGCTGACAGGAACATACAGGCCCAGCGGTGGCGAACCGCAGAGGTAGACAGGCCCAGGGACGGAGACAAGCAGACGCAGCTTGGAACAGGGACGCCCCTAACCCCAACACCTGGGGAAGAAGCTATCTCCGTGGGTTGGAACCAGAACGAATCTGAACACTCCGTCTGAGGACAACCCAGGGCCCAGGTGCTGATCCTGTGAAACCCAACAACTTGGAGGTGTTGGTGAGACTACCCTGCTCAGCTGAAACCCATCTGGGAGAGGATTCAGATGCCTACAGTTTGAAGTCTGAAGAAACAAGATCAGCTGAGGAGTTGACAAATGAACAAAACGTGACCTGGGAACACAGAAGAAGGCGTGACCCAGCCACCAAACCAGATCACCAGAATCATAAGTATATATAATTCACCGACTGAAATCATTTGCCCCTAAGGAAATAGCCCAATAGCACCAATTTAACCAAGAACCCCTACTAAACCAAGACTAAAAATTAGAACAAGAGAGGCACTCTCAGACACAGACACCACCTGCACCGCACAGAGTAAGAGATGAGTAGACGCCAGTGCAAAAATACAGGCAACAACATAAAAACCTATATGGCAACATCAGAACCTAGTGATTCTACACCTGCAAGAACTAAACATACCATGACAGAAGAAACAGAAGAAATCAACCCTAAAAATGACTTTAAGAAGATGATAGAGGCCCTTAAAGAAGAAATAAAACATTCCCTCAAAGAGGAAATAAAAACTTTCCTTAAAGAGGAAATGAAAAACTACCTTAAAGAGGAAATAAAAACTTTCCTTAAAGAGGAAATGAAAAACTCCCTTAAAGAGGAAATAAAAACTTCCCTTAAAGAGGAAATGAAAAACTCCATTAAAGAGGAAATAAAAAAACTCCCTTAAAGAAATGGAAGAAAAAACGAACAAAAAATGGGAAGAAATCAAATCAAGCCAAGAAAAAGCAATTAAACAGATGAAAGAAACATTCCAAGATCTGAAAAATGAATTTGAGACAATAAAGAAAACACATGCTGAGGGAATGCTGGAAATAGAAATCCTGACTAAACGAACAGGAACTACAGAAACAAGCATAACCAACCTATTGCAAGAGATGGAACAGAGAATCTCTGACACTGAAGACATGATAGAGAAAATAGATTCGTCAGTCAAAGAAAACACTAAAGACAAAAAAGTCGTAACACAAAACGTCCAGGAAATTTGGGACACCATGAAAAGACCAAACCTAAGAATAATAGGGATAGAAGAAGGAGAAGAATACCAACTCAAAGGCACAGAAAATATATTCAACAAAATCATAGAAGAAAACTTTCCTAACCTAAAGAAAGAAATACCTATGAAGATACAAGAAGCTTACAGAACACCAAATAGGCTGGATCCAAAAAAAAATCCCCTCGCCACATAATAATCAAAACACTAAACACACAGAATAAAGAAAAAATATTAAGAGCCGCAAAGGAAAAAGACCAAGTAACATATAAAGGCAAACCCATCAGAATAACACCAGACTACTCAATAGAGACTATGAAAGCTAGAAGATCATGGACAAATCTCATGCAGACACTAAGAGACCACGGATGCCAACCCAGACTATTATACACAGCAAAACTCTCAATCACCATAGGCAGAGTAAACAAAATATTCCAGGATAAAACCAGATTTAATCAATACCTGTCCACAAACCCAGCCCTACAGAAGGCACTAGAAGGGAAAATCCAACCCAAAGAAGCTAAACACATCCATGAAAAATCAAGTAATAGATAATCCCACACCAACATACACCACAGAAGGACAACACAACACAACCACAAAAAATAACAGGAATTAACAATCACTGGTCATTAATATCCATCAATATCAATGGTCTCAACTCACCTATAAAAAGACACAGGCTAACAGAATGGAAAAGAAAACAGGACCCATCCATTTGCTGCATACAAGAAACACACCTTAACTTCAAAGACAGACACTACCTCCGAGTAAAGGGCTGGGAAAAGGCTTTCCAAGCAAATGGACCTAAGAAACAAGCTGGTGTAGCTATCCTAATATCTAATAAAATAGACTTCAAACTAAAATCAATCAAAAGAGACCAGGATGGACATTACATATTTATCACGGGAAAAATCCACCAAGATGAAGTCTCAATTCTAAACATTTATGCTCCAAATATAAAAGCACCCACATTCATAAAAGAAACACTACTAAAGTTTAAAACGCACATCAAACCCCACACATTAGTAGTGGGAGATTTTAACACACCACTCTCACCAAAAGATAGATCTACCAGACTGAAACTTAACAAAGAAATAAAGGACCTAACAGATGTTATGATTCAAATGGACCTAATAGATATCTACAGAATATTCCATCCTAACACAAAAGAATATACCTTCTTCTCAGCACCCCATGGAACCTTCTCAAAAATTGACCACATGCTTGGACACAAAACAAATCTCAACAGATACAAAAAAATTGGAATAACCTCCTGTATCTTATCAGACCACCATGCCTTAAAGTTAGACCTCAACAACAACAAAAATTATAGAAAACCCACAAACTCATGGAAACTGAATAATGCCCACCTGAAACATCAATGGGTCAAGGAAGAAATAAAGAAAGAAATTAAAGAGTTCCTAGAATTCAATGAAAATGAAAGTACAACATACCCAAACTTATGGGACACTATGAAGGCAGTGCTAAGAGGAAAATTCATAGCTCTAAATGCACACATAAAGAAGATGGAGCAATCCCATACCAATGAATTAACAGCACAACTGAAAGCTCTAGAACAAAAACTCACCCAGGAGAAATAGACACCAGGAAATAATCAAATTGAGGGCTGAAATCAACGAAATAGAAAACAAGAGAACAATACAAAAAAATCAATGAAACAAAGAGTTGGTTCTTTGAAAAAATCAACAAGATAGACAAACCCCTAGCCAAATTAACCAAAAGGCAAAGAGAGAGCACCCAAATTCACAAAATCAGAAATGAAAAGGGAGACATAACAACAGACAACGAGGAAATCCAGAGAATCATCAGATCATACTTCAAAAACCTGTACTCCACAAAAATGGAAAACCAGGAAGAAATGGACAATTTTCTGGATAAATACCACATACCAAAATTAAATCAAGACCAGATAAACCATTTAAATAGACCAATAACCCCTAAAGAAATAGAAACAGTCATCACAAGTCTCCCAACCAAAAAAAGCCCAGGACCAGATGGTTTCAGTGCAGAATTCTACCAGACTTTCAAAGAAGAACTAATACCAATACTCTTCAAAGTGTTCCACACAATAGAAACAGAAGGAACACTACCAAACTCTTTTTATGAGGCTACAATTACCCTGATACCCAAACCACACAAAGATGCAACAAAGAAAGAGAACTACAGACCAATCTCCCTCATGAACATTGATGCAAAAATACTCAACAAAATATTGGCAAACCGAATCCAAGAATACATCAAAACAATCATCCATCACAACCAAGTAGGATTCATCCCAGGGATGCAAGGATGGTTCAACATATGAAAATCAATCAATGTAATACACCATATAAACAAACTGAAAGAAAAAAAACCACATGATCATCTCCTTAGATGCTGAAAAAGCCTTTGACAAAATCCAACACCCCTTCATGATAAAGGTCTTAGAAAGATCAGGAATACAAGGAACATTTCTAAACTAATAAAAGCAATTTATAACAAGCCAACAGCAAACATCAAATTAAATGGAGAGAAACTCAAAGCGATACCACTAAATTCAGGAACAAGACAAGGCTGTCCACTCTCCCCATATTTATTCAATATAGTACTAGAAGTTCTAGCTAGAGCAATAAGACAACAAAAGGAGATCAAAGGGATACAAATTGGCAAGGAAGAAGTCAAACTTTCACTATTTGCAGATGATATGATAGTATACATAAGTGACCCCAAAAACTCTACCAGGGAACTCCTACAGCTGATAAACTCCTTCAGTAAAGTGGCAGGATACAAGATCAACTCAAAAAAAAATCAGTAGCCCTCCTATACACAAATGATAAAAGGGTTGAGAAAGAAGTCAGAGAAACATCACCCTTTACAATAGCCACAAATAATATAAAATACCTTGGGATAACACTAACTAAACAAGTGAAGGACCTTTTTGATAAGAACTTTAAATCTCTGAAGAAAGAAATTGAAGAAGATATCAAATGGAAGGATCTCCCATGCTCATGGATAGGTAGGATTAACATAGTAAAAATGGCAATCTTACCAAAAGCAATCTACAGATTCAATGCAATCCCCATCAAAATCCCAACACAATTCTTCACAGACTTGGAAAGAAAAATACTCAACTTTATATGGAAAAACAAAAGACCCAGGATAGCTAAAAGAATCCTATACGATAAAGCAACCCTTGGAGGCATCACCATCCCTGACCTCAAACTCTACTATAGAGCTATAGTAATAAAAACAGCTTGGTACTGGTATAAAAACCGACATACGGACCAATGGAATTGAATTGAAGACCCTGACATTAATCCATGCACATATGAACACCTGGTTTTTGACAAAGGAGCCAAAACTATACAATGGAACAAAGAAAGTATCTTCAACAAATGGTGCTGGCATAACTGGATGTCAACATGTAAAAGATTACAAATAGATCCATATCTGTCACCATGCACAAAACTCAAGTCCAAGTGGATCAAAGACATAAACATAAATCCAGTTACACTAAACTTAATAGAAAAGAAAATAGGAAGCACTCTTGAATGCATTGTCACTGGAGACCATTTCCTAAATAAAACACCAACAGCACAGACCCTGAGCACAACAATTAATAAATGGGACCTCTCGAAACTGAGAAGCTTTTGCAGGGCAAAAGACACAGTCAATAAGACAAAAAGACAGCCAACAGATTGGGAAAAGATCTTCACCAATCCCACATCTGACAGAGGATTGATCTCCACAATATATAAAGAACTCAAGCAACTAGACATCACAGTACTGAACAGTCAAAGTCCAATTAAAAAATGGGCTAAAGAGCTAAACAGAGAATTCACAAAACAAGAACTACAAATGGCTGAAAGACATTTAAAGAAATGCTCAACATCCTTAATCATCAGAGAAATGCAAATCAAAACGACTCTGAGATACCACCTTACACCTGTCAGAATGGCTACGATCAAAAACACCAATGACAACCAATGTTGGAGAGGATGTGGAGCAAAGGGAACACTCCTCCACTGTTGGTGGGAATGTAAACTAGTACAACCACTGTGGAAATCAGTATGGTGGTTTCTCAGAAAATTAGGAATCGAACTACCTCAAGACCCAGCCATCCCACTCTTGGGCATATACCCAAGGAATACTGATTCATACCATAAAGATACATGCTCAGCTATGTTCATAGCAGCACTATTTGTAATAGCCAGAACCTGGAAACAACCTAGATGCCCATCAATGGAAGAATGGATGAAAAAAATGTGGTACATATACACAATGGAGTACTACTCAGCAGAGAAAAACAATGAAAGCATGAAATTTGGGGGCAAATGGATGGAACTAGAAAAAATCATCCTGAGTGAGGTAACCCAAACCCAGAAAGACAGTTATGGTATGTACTCACTCATAAGTGGATTCTAGATATAAAATAAAGAACAATCAGACCACAACCCATAGAACCATAGAGGCTATATATATAGCATGGAGGTCCCTAGGACGACTGTGGCTTATAATAAATTTCAGTTTTACTCAATTATTGAAAAAAAAAGAGGAGAAAAATACAAGGAAATAAAAGATCAACCCAAGAAGTTCAAAATATGAGCTTCAGTAAAAAGAGAGAGGAAAGTAAGTCAAGAGGAAGAGCACTCAAGAGAAAGGGTAGAGACAGGCCTTGGCATTCCAAATTAAAACAATTCTGAGAACTCAAAGAGAAAGCTCACAGTAAGCTGTACCACTATAGTATACTTAAGTATACAATAAATAAGAAAGTCCTTAAAATTCCCAGGTTATAAGAAAGTTAATAAACAACATATGTAAAATAGGCCCACAATCAGAGTATCTTGGGGCTTTTCAAAAGCAATACTAGAACCTTAGAAAACAGAGCCAACAAGGCTCATATTACAATTTGGCTTCATATTCCAAAGGGAAAACTGTCTTTAGCTGTGGTTAGGGTGCAGCTATGTGGTATGGTCCTTGCCTTCTACACACACACCCTGAGTTCAATCCTAGAAATGGATAAACTCGGTGTAGTAGTGCAGGCCCCACACTGGAAGTGGAAGCAGGAAGATCAGATGTTCAAAGTCATCCTTGTCCTTACAATACATGAAACAATCTCAAAAGATCTTTTCAACCCACATTATAACACATAAAATGGAGTGTTGTTAGAGTTAGACACCCCTCCCCAGTGAAACAGACTTGAAATGTAGACAGAGACACAGACTCATTATCAGGAATTAGCTCTTTGAATTTTTGAAACTTAGAAGTCCCAAAAATGTTCAGTTGGGAATCTGGAGACCTAGGAGAGCCAATTGTGTGATTTAATTCAAGTTCAAAACCCTGGAGACCCAAAGAATTGACGGTGTGGTTCCAAGCAGAAACCCAGCAGGGCTCCAGACCATAGAAGATGTGACAGTTCATGAGTTGGGGCAGAAGGACTCAGATCTTGACTGAGGACAGGAGGAGGCCTCGGCCTTTTTCTTCCATTCAGATCTTCAAGTTCTTAGCTGGAGCCTGCTGCATTCTGCTTTATCCAGGCTACTAATTCAAATATTACTCTCATCAGAAAAAGTCTTATAGAAACACCTAGAATAATGTTTGACCAAATGTTTGAACATGATGTGGCCCAGTCAAATTAACACATAAAATTAAACATTATACAATCAAACTGTGCATCAGTTTTAAGAGCAGAGGGAAGACATTAATAGGCATACCATATCTCTGGAACATTCCATGTCATACACTATCTCTTTGAAAGCTACTGGAGGATGTGTCCCTCTAAAATAAAAAATTAAAACTTGGTAATTCAGGGAAAAGATAAAGGAAATGCCCAGAATAATGGCCAAAGGAACCTGATACCAGTTTGCCTCAGGCCTGCAGAGCAAGACAGTGTAGCATTCCAAAGGACTGGCACCAGGAAACCAGTGAGTAGAATCAAGAAACAGCCGTGAGTAGATCATGGCTGTGTTTGACCATGCTGAAAGACCCTTCCTAGCAGAAAGTTCACATCTACTTAGATAATTAGAAAGCAAGGAAGTAAAGAAATGAGGAAGGGCAAGAAGGAAATGTGTCATCGTGATGTGCTGCATGCCTTAGCTGTGAAGAGAAATGATCTGAACTCTTCAGACTGCTTTAATCAAAACTTGAGAGTGAGTACGGTCAGGGTATGAGGTCGGAAGTGGTGTGTGTGTAATAGCTGTGAGTGGGAGCTGCAGGGAAGAGGAAATGGTTTTGAAAACTGATTCTTTTCATGCTGTGAAATCAGGAGATACTGTCCATACTTGGAACTGAGTGCCTTTTGTGAATATTTACCTATAAAACCTGTCAATTGAGAATGGAGATGAATAAGGACATTTCTGAAGGCTTGTGAACTATACACAGTATTTAAGTCTTGTTTTTAATCTGAGAAATTACAGTAGAGGTGTGGCAGCGGAGCTTTAGACATGGCTCCAAAGGCGCCCTTATGCACTGTACAGGTCTGACACTGTCACCTCTAGAGTCAGTCCAGCCACATGGCTGAAGGCAGAAAGTGGGACAGGAGTGCGGGGGATGCCGAAAAGTAACTCGGAAAATAAGAACCAAGTTATTCCTGCTGTCCTGTCCTGAACCCCTAGTGTGTGATCCTTTGACAGCTGGAGAGGTTCCTATTCTAGGACAGTCTCCATGCCCCTTTCCTCCACCTTCATTCCAAATGACCGTCTTAGACACTAGAAACCCGGACTGGTGACTAGGAGACCCAAGTCAGCCGCTTCCCTGTGTGTGTTGCACCCTGAAGAAGTCTTTGTCATCTTATAGTAGAGTGGGCTTATTTATGTGCACTTACTTAGAAAAAATAAAGGTGTGATGAGGGAGCTGTAGATGAGGTTCATAAGCACATCCCCACAGCCCTGCCCTGTCTGCATTGCTTCCCAGCAGCTTGTACATGCCAGGCACACGGAAACCTGCTAAGCAGTTCTTGTCGAAGGCAGGCAGGATGTTGAATGGACACAGTACTATTCAAACCAGACCACATGGGGCGTCTCTTCTCCATAGCAGTCCCGTGACACTTGGGCTCCACTGGTGCTTTTGCTTGGGGACCAGAATGATTTGGTCCTCTCTTGTCATCTTCCGAAACTGCAATTTTCTCTTACCTTAATCTGATTGTATGGCAAAGTATCACCAAGTATCCCAGCCCACATCGTTCCCACCCGGCAGCAGCAGGCCGCTTCCTGTCCACATGCGTTTCTCTCTTGAAGACAATCTGTTTCTTTACTGCAAAGCCAAGCTTGTTCGCAGAAAAAAGCAGGGTGGTTCAAGGGTGACTGTGGGAAAAACATGGAAGATTGCTTCTAAACATGGCTCTGAAAAAGCTGTAGAATTTGCTTTAAGTACAAGTATTTTGCTAGTATTCTTTGACATTTAGTAGCCCGAATATTTTAGTGATCAGATTTCATTACACAAACTAAGACTGTGTAATCATAAAGCCATAAAACTACAAGTGAAGATCCATAACATTCTATTTTCATAAATAATGAAAGGGTTTGTCAAAGTACATGAAGCCTTGAAAACAAGCCACTGACAGAAGCCAGGGCTCCTGTTATTTAATCTTTCATTAGCAATATAAACAATTACCTCATTTAATCATTAGAATTCATGTGAATTCTAGATTAGAATGTGAATAATAAGCAAATAATAGTACATGATAAGCTTATGTCTCTACAAGTTTGTTAATCATTCTAGCAGCTTGCCATAACTACATTCAAGTAAACACGCAAGACATGTAAACTATCATAAGAAAATGGCGTAGGTCCTTACCAAAGTGAATATCCATATCAATTAACATAAGAAAATGGCGTAGGTCCTTATCAAAGTGAATATCCATATCAACTAACATAAGAAAACAGTGTAGGTCCTTATCAAAGTGAATATCTAATCTAAATATCTAAACTGATATGGATCTTTAGATGAAGAAAAATCCTTTAATATAAACCTAAAAACTTCTAGCATTATGTCAACCAGGTACACTAAAGGAAGTTAAATGTGTGTGTGTGTGTGTGTGTGTGTGTGTGTGTGTGTGTATCAACCTATTCCAAGGACAATAACCTCAACTGCTGTGGAGACATGATGTAGACAAGTACATGTCTTCATCCATGTCTTCATTCATTAATACAAAAATTCTTGGATAAATTGATGTCATTTCTAAACTCTTACTCTTCTTTTCCCTTTCAGTTAAATATGAGAGAATCAAGTTCTTGGTGATCGCCTTAAAGAATGCAGTGGAGATATATGCTTGGGCCCCTAAACCTTACCACAAGTTCATGGCGTTTAAGGTAGGCACAGAAGTTTCTTGTTTAATTCAGTGTCCATCAGAATTCTATTTTCCACATAAGCCAATATCAGTTTTATTATATACAGAAAAACTTGTTTTAAAAACAATTCTTGAATTTATTATTTTAAAAGACTCAAGTATTAAAAAATACTATCCAATTCATCACATTCAGACCTGTGATTGTCCTCCTCCATTGGAGGTCTATGAACTGTGGACTTCAAGAAGAATTTAGTTGGGAATAGTTACCAGGAAAAGTACCAAACACATTACACACCAGTGTCTGTGGCAGAGCACTGACAGTCAAGCACTGGCTGGTGCTTTGCCTGAGAAAGACAGGTCTGTGGCAACACTGTGTCTCCAGATCTGCCCATCATCACTGCATTTCTGAAGAAACTCCAAGCTCAGTTGATTCTTTGTCCACTCCTATTGCATGAGGCCGTCTCTGAATTAAACGCTGAAGGCAGTCACTCACAGAGAAGACCTCATCCTTCTGCAGTGCCATACTGATTGTCCTTGCAAACTGTTTACCTTGTTTTGATCTGTGCTCATCACAGATGGGTTGGGTCCTCATGAGGTTCAGCTTGGGCGGGATGCTGTTGTGCTTTGCCCCATTGATCCCAGATGATAAAAGATGAGCACCAGAAGAACCGTTACTTTCAGTCACACGGATGTGTTAGAACCACATAGCTTAGCCATATCCGGTGTGAATTGGTCTCCCCTTCTCTCTGCATTTCCCACTGACCCTCATTTCCCTGCTGTGTGACTATAACTGGCTTTGGGGTTTTTATCTCTTCTTTATTGCCACCTAGTTTGTATGTAAAAACTAAATATGTCCTGGGATTTCCTCAGTACTTGCACAGCATGACTCACTCCACCGCCATCTTAATTCTTTCAGTTCAAACGCCCGTTTGTTATATGCTGTGGATGACAGATCCATCAACAGACACGGGGTTTCCTCCATCGGCCCACTTTACTGCAAGAAATTTTTGAGTTACATTATGTTCATAATAACAACAAAAGGCTGACTTCCAAAGCTAATGTGGTGCTACTTTGCTGCCAAAATCTCTCTCTAGAAAGTCTTTTCACTCGAGGTCCCCTTCCCATTCCTACTCTGAAGTCACAGCCCTCAGGGTCCTGGCTACAGCCCATGAAAGAAGACACTCCCCTCAGCAGATCAGACCCAGCCTAGCAGAGGAAGCACAGAAGTGGGAACTGGAATAGGAAAGACTGGCTAGACCAGAGGCAGAACCTTCCCTAGGACAAAGACAAAAGGTGTTAACTTCCTTGTGCTGTGAGAAGGACTATAACAGCCCTGGGGAGCAGTGTTTGATGGCAGCTGTGGTTTCTTGGACCTTCCCCTAGAGCTCAGTATGTGATAAAAGTACAGAATCATGACAAAGGTAGAGAGACTGGAATTCTTTCCAGCTATGGAGCTGAGGGCCTGCATCCATTCCTACAGAACTTTGATAAACTTGCCTAACGCTCTCCACTTTTGCTTTCCAGTTAAATCCTTGGAGACAAGCCAAGCCATGAGTATTATGATGCGTCTTCCACACCCCCTTTCTTAGGCCCCAAACATAACTCTCCAAATACAGTATAAAGTTTAGAGCAATTGACAGCCATAGTAGAAAATCATAGCCAGTGTACACTGACTAAACTCCAACAGATTCAACAGCGGTGCTTCCAGACTCTTCTTGACGGCAGTAGCCATAGATGAACCTGGGTTCCACACGGGAAAGAGGGAGCTATGGAGATGGTTGCACACTCTCTAGAGGACAAAGGCCACCTATACAGGAAAGCAACAGCATCCCAGTCACCAAGCTTTTAACACAAAATGCTGCCATCAAAATTGACAGCTGTAAACTGTCTTGACTGTGCAAGACAAGAAAGGGAAAGAGGAGAACAAAAAATAGACAGTACAGCTTCCCTCCTGGGGTCAGATATGAATGGACCTAAGCCTGAAGGAGAAGTGTTTCCTGGCTTTTCATTGGAAAAGCTCCACGTCCTTCTAACAGTGGCTAAGTGAAACACGTAGGAGTAAGACAATCTCTTTTACTGCCGTGGATACTAATGAGGTGATTTTTAAAGTCTTTTGCAGATCTTCAGCATAAGCCTCTGCTTGTTGACCTCACAGTGGAAGAAGGTCAAAGGTTAAAGGTCATATTTGGCTCTCACACTGGTTTCCATGTAATTGATGTTGATTCTGGAAACTCCTATGATATCTACATACCATCCCATGTAAGTTTCAGGAATTGGACTGTCTCCTGCCCCTGCATGACAGCAATTTTTCACTTGAAATCATGCTAATCTGTAAAAGTTGTGAACTTTAGGTATCACTGAGTAAACCGAATGTTCTTAAATGTTTTATTGCTCCCTCAAGCTAAGTAGCACAAAAATTACATTATTTTGAAGATATCATCTTGTTTCTTTGGATTTCAAGTTGAAATGCATATGTTATATAGGAGCTGAGTTCCCATTTTTGGTTTTTGAGTCTATGCAAGAGAAAGACAATGATTAGATACTAAATTCTTGGAAAAATCTCTTTTCTGCTATTTCCAGTTTTTCTCATCAGCCTGAGGGCAATGGGATGTAGTGGAGCAGATGAACTAGATCTCATACCATTTGTAAGATGTGTGAACCTGGCAATGGCAGGCATTCTAGGCAACTTCTCCAACTATAAGATGGAACTTCAAGTACCTTATCATTAAATTGGCTCAGGACCCAACATATTCAAGTTCCTATTAATAATATGATATTTAAATCACTATCTGACACATTTCATAAAACATTATCTTAAGGGAAATGCTACATAGATGCACATATGAGAACCAGTGTGATGTAATAAGCTATGTTTCATGAATCCCAAGGCTAACAACCTCTCGGGATAGTCTGAGGCTGGTCCATGGCTGACTGGCATTTGAGACTCTAAAGAAACCCAGTCCTTACGTATGTGTTTTGATGCATTTACATACATGCAATTGTCAACTGCTGTTGCATTTATGCTTTTTTATTTGCATGTCTACATCAAAGCTGAGACTTGGTCACCACTGTGATTGTCTTCAAAGCCCTGTCTATCAATCACATGTTGGAATGACATTGTCAACCAGGAGTAGTAGCACCTCCTTTCCATAAAACCAGTCAATGTATGCTTATTTCTGCAGTGTGACTAGTGGTGGGGTAATTCTACTTTTCCCCCCAAAGAAATCACTAATTTAGAGCATTCTGGTGTTAGAGCTCCCAGGTGAATATTCTGAGTACTATACTCATGACCTTCTTGCAGGCACCTGACATTCTTACCTTTTGTGAAAGCAGTCATTGTAGTGGGAACCCATGAATTTCAGTGTCAGGAAAACATGCTCAGAGCCTAGGTCTATCACCAAATACTCATGTAACTTTGGTCAAGTTACATAACCTTGAGATGTAGTTCCCTCATTTGCAACAAAGCTTTCTATGATGATGAACTCGTTGAAGGACTAGAAATGATGTATCCAAGTGGTCAGCTGACTAGCACACTCCATACACTCAGTGTTACTGTTCTTCAGAACCAATAAGATGGATTCTGGATCAAGTAACTGTGTATAGCGGTGCATTTGACAAGAGAAGTGATTAAATCAGAGTAGATTTCAATCCCTATGGTGAAAATGACAAAATTTCATTTGCAATTCTTAACGATAGAAGTCAAGAGGTTTTCGTACTTTTAGGTCGAGTAACTCTTGGCCTTCTTTGTCCTCTAGATTCAGGGCAACATCACTCCTCATGCTATTGTTATCTTGCCCAAAACGGATGGAATGGAAATGCTGGTCTGCTATGAGGATGAGGGGGTGTATGTGAACACCTACGGCCGGATCACGAAGGATGTGGTGCTCCAGTGGGGAGAAATGCCCACGTCTGTGGGTAGGTTAACCATTCCTTATCTCCTTCAGCAGTTACACCCCCCAAATGAGACGAAAGTCAAGAAATGTGAAACAACCATTTGAGTACACAACAACAAAAAAAAAAAATAAGAAAGAAAGAAAAAAATATCTGTGACTAACACTGTAAGACTTGCTTTGTCTGTTTAATCTCAAGTCCTTTGTCCTTTTTTGTGGTTAAGATGTGAACAGATGCTGTGAGTTGTTGCCCATCTAATGTTTTTAATGCAGTTTTGGAAATTCCTTTTGACAGCCTACATTCATTCCAATCAGATAATGGGCTGGGGCGAGAAAGCTATTGAGATCCGGTCAGTGGAAACAGGACATTTGGATGGAGTATTTATGCATAAGCGAGCTCAAAGGTTAAAGTTTCTATGTGAAAGAAATGATAAGGTAAATCCGTTTCAACTTTGCTTTAGTGTTTGCATTTTAAGAGACCACCAGGTACCTGTGAAACCTTCATTTTCCTTTCTGCTGACGAGTCACCTCCGTGTTAAATGATCAGTCACTCTCTTGAAATGACATTATTGGTTTGCTTCATGTGAACATTCAGAATATGACTCATGCATCCAAGCCAACATCAAACATCTAAAACTTCCTTGTAAACTCTCGGTAACTCCTGTGGCCTGAGGGCCTGCTGGTGATTTAACAGCCATCTTAGACTCTCCTATGCATTTAGAGCAGCTGGCTCGTCATTCATCATCTCACGGCGGTCAGCCTTAGGTTTTTACTTTTAGGCCTTTCACGGAGACGCTACTGGGACTTAGCTTTCATATTATATTCACCCCTAAATGTAAAACATCTGACATGTAGAAATATGAACTTTAAAAAATGTCACTCATTCCCCAGAAACGAAGTCACAAACTCAATTCCTGCCATGTCCTGTCTCATTCCAGCCATGTGTCTCCTGACATGTCACAGGGGGGCTACGTTCTAATGTCTATCCAGCATGGTCAGTCACCCCAGGAGTATACTGACGTGGTCATGCTCTACCTCGCCCTCCTTGTTGCTGATTGCCTCAGAGACAATAGTCAGCCTGCCAGCCATGTCCCTGAAGCCGCAGATATGAATACCTGTAGGAAGGAATGTGATGGGCTGAACTGTTTACATCTCTTTGTTCACCCCAGTTCCCCAGAGGCCAGGCTGGTCTTCATCCAACCCTGATAATATGGGTCTGGATTGTTTGACCCTGGCTAACTGCTTCGGGCCTAGTGTGGTCGAGTGGGTAGTAGCTGTGGGAGACAAGGATGGTTACCAGGACTTACCAGACACTGACTTAACAAGTAGGAGTCCAACACCTCTACAGTCCTAGAACCTAAGACGTGAAATGTCTGGGTGTGGACGACCACGCTGCTGTAGTTCTTGACGATGCACCCCTGCAGGCCTGGGCCAGCCCATACTCTCAGGCTGGGGCCTCTAGTTTAGTCCCTGAATCCACAGCTGGGGACAAGCAACCCTTTCCTCTCAGCAGCACATCCTCACCATCATCCCCACTTCAATTCTCTGACCACCTAGAGTATTCCTATGTAGCATTAGCTAAATGTCAGGCAACTCCACAGGCTTCTTAAGGAGCATGGGGACAAAGTAGCACTCGTGACACACACACATTCCTCAGACCACAGACACTGGCTGACTGAAGGGCTAATGCACAGCTCCAAATATTATTTTCCTAGGGCAGTGGTTCACTGACATTCAGCTCAAGCAAGCAGTAATTAAGTTATGCTCACTCCTGGGGCCTTTGATAAAATGATTAAACTGGCTTGGACCTAATGGACTATGGTTCTGCTTATTGATGCCATTATCTCCTTTGGCTTAGGATGTGCCAGCATCAGCATAGAGGCCCAGCGCCAACCCCTGAAGCGCCAGACTGGATAGGCATTCAACAACTTAGCCTAGTCAACCATAGCCACTCTGGCGTCTTTGTTTTCAAGTTTGAAAACTGAACACTCAAGTTGTACAGCTGTCAGTAGCCCCCAAAATCTCACCCATAACTTTGGGAATTTAAAGGGATTCTCTTTCATCTGCCTCCATGTCACTTACAAGGGAGAGAAAGATTGTCCCTGTACCTTTTTAGAAATCATCATTGTCCCAGGCCAGAAGTCCAGCAATAAATCATCATGTTAGAAAACGTAAGGGCAGGAGGTCTCCATACAACGCCTTCCTCAGAAGTCACTATAGACACTGGCCATAGGAACTTAGCTGACACATGGCAAGGACAGGACATGTGAGAGAAAATGGCTGGACAGGTGAGAAGAAAAGGGGGAGGAAACCCACGAAGCCGAACTAACTTGTTTTTAATTTCAAACAGGTGTTTTTTGCATCCGTGCGGTCTGGAGGAAGTAGCCAAGTGTTTTTCATGACCCTCAACAGAAATTCCATGATGAACTGGTAACGGAAGAGCACTTGGCACTTATCTTCACGCGTTCTTTCTAATGTAAAAGAACATAACCCATGTGGACGTGTGCCAGTCTAGAGGCAGACCCAGAAGGCCTGGTTGAACATACCGCTTCCCTGTTTCCTCTCCCCCCAGACCTCCCAATAGAGTCCCCTCTTTCTGTGTTGCAGCCTGGTTGAGAAGGAGAGAAAGAGGTGGCAGGAATGTCCGGGAGACCCCGAGGATGCTGCATTGTCTCTGGACAGAGTTGGACCTTGTGCCCTTCGGAGTTAGGGATAGGAACAAATATCGTGTGCTTTTATGGTTAAGCTGTGTTTGTGCTGGGTTTTCAGTTCTTTTGGTTTGGGGTTTTTTTAACTTTTTTTTCTTTACCCCCTTGTTTTGTAAGAATGGGGAAGAATGCATACTGGGAAATTAGTCTTCTTCTTCTTCTTTTTTTTTAATTCTGTCTGCCTGCTAGCTTTAAGTATATGGTATGTTGTAAAATTTCCAATTCCCAGTAGTGAGAGACAGCACAATCAATGTACTTCTCTCCCTGCACTGAAGGCCATAACCACATTGTCGTGTAATTTAAGGACTCTCTTGCCTTCCCCAACCCAAGAGGCTGTTTTGTTATTTTTTTTTAATTGCTACTGGCTAATGAATTTTTGAAAGAGAACAAAATAGCTGGTTTTCTCCTCTCTGGGGAAAGAGATTTTAAATGGCTAAACTGCTAGCCTTACTCTAATAAAATCAACTACCACTTTTGTGAGTCTGACAGGCCGTATTTTGATATGGCCCTTTCTAGAATGGAGGGTGTTGAATGGGACAGAGATGCCATTGAGTTGAGTGGGCTTGTGTTTGGGGAGGGACTTTGGGGTGCCATTGTCCCTCAATTATTATGCAACAGATCAGGGCAAAACATGGATGACAGATGTGTCACCCAGAAGGAGCGTCTGAGCAATGAGCTAATATGTCTATGTAAATACACACATGTTCTTTCTTCAAGGTACAAAGTCTCCCTGCTAAGAGGTCCCTTCACTTGGCCTTTGTTAGGACTGAGACTGATCGAGATCTTTCCTGGAGCTGGGGTTACATGACAACCATGCTCTGGAAACCCAGTTCCCTCCCGAGGGTGCCACTTTCTCAAGATAAAAACTGTGACAAAGAAGAATTCCTAATAAATGTTTCTGAGCTGCCTGTGTTCTCACTGGGTAAAGGGACTAGACTCTTCCGCCTGCCACAGACACAGCAGGCACCAACAGCTCGGATTTTAGGGAACCTGAAGGCAAGGCTTTGGCCAGAATTCTGAGACCCTAATCACGTTATGTTCCTCCAAACTTCCCAACATACTGTTAACAACATCTGTGCAGAGGTGTGTATGTGTTTAGTTCAGGTTGACTTGTGTCCTTATAAACCCTTACTCGAATGATTTGATCCTTTATGTGACTGGCTGGGATTTTTCCCAAAGCTGTAAGCATGGCCGCCTATGGTATCCAGGTGTCGCAACATGGTATCTGTGCTCTGCTTCCTGTTTTAACCTACCTCGTTTTGTTGGTTTTTGTTTCTCTGTTCATCACAGCAGTGTTAGCTCCAGGAGACATATAGAGAGCTCAACGGGGCAATCTCAGCTGTATTGAATATTTTCAAAACAGTAGTTGACCAAATTGTTCTTTAAAAATTGGAGGGAGAAAAAAAATAATCTCCAATGACAAAAACCTGATGAGGTTTGTTTTTAAAGAATACAATTACTGGAAATGGATCAAAAAAAGAAAAACAAAAACTGTGATCCTACTGATTTTGCCTAAATAAATGAGCAGCTAATGTACTATTAATGAGAACAAAACATATGTTAGGGAATTGGTACCTTTTTAATCTGGTGTTTTGGCCAAAGGGGGTGAGGAGGGGGAATATTCTGAGTTCTGAATATAGCTTATTCTGTACTCCCCAAGGGTGATGGTCATTTGCAGTCATCTGAGCAAGTAACACACAGGATGTAACGAGGGTGGCCTTCAGCTGACCACCGGCCTGTACCCATCAGGCCCTCTAGCTCTCCAAAGCAATGCAACCCTGCGTTCTCATTTCTACTGCTGCTGTGATGCTGCTGAACCACGGTCTTCACAAATTGCGTGGGACAGATTCAGCAATAGCTCTGGCTTGAATTTAGCAACTACTGAAATTGGATGCTGATGTGGACAAATAATGTGGGTTTGGGTCTTGTCTCCAAATGTGATTGCCACCAGCTCTTTATATTGCTGCTGTGACATTCTGAACCAGAGGTTTCTTTAAATTGCGTTGCAAACTGATCTGTTTTTATGTTTTGTTTCGTTCTGTTCTTATTTCTAAGTGATACATCTGAAACACACAGCTTTAAATGATTTTTTATTGTGGGACTTTGGGTACAGTAAGAAATAAAAGGGAATCATTGTGTTTAAGCATAAGGTAGTTTGTGAATGTATTTTTTAAAATCTAGATTCATTGGAACAAAAAATCATAAGAAAACATATTAACGCCATCTTGTTTACAGTATGTACAGTGACATAACATGACATGAGCTTTTTCTGGTGCCAACAAAATAAAACACAGACGTTAAACATCAAGCCATGCCTTTTATATTTTTGTACGAATAGTTTGCACTGAGCATAAGGCAAAACACCAAATTTAAAAGAGGCCCACTAATCTCTGCTCCTTAAAATACATTTAGAGAATTCCTTGAGGCAGTTACCTTCAAAAGTAAATATTCTGGCATTTATGATGGGTCTCAACCCTAACACCGTGAGACCTTGGTCATGCAAAAATATATCAGAATGGTTCCTTGGGGTTCATTATACAGTTCCCAAATTTGGGGGTGGATTTCCTTTTGTTTGCTTATTTTTTCTGGTGGGTGAGATCTCTTTACTTAGTGTAATTTAAAATTTCTTCTGTTTTGATCTTTCCTTTAAGAAGGTTTTGTTCATAGAAATTAATCAGGTTTCTATTTTTCTACAAGGAAAAACCGCCTTCCCCCAAATTAAACTTTAGTAGACCTGCCCATCCTCAACACACTAAACTGCTGACCATTCAGCAAACTAACTGAACAAGGCCACACCATAGCTTTGGCTGGGACCTAGAAAGAGACCATCGTGCTTCAGTGCTGGCCAGGATGTTGTAGTTTGGATTCCTGTATCCAGTGAATGATGGAGATGGCTTGATCTGATTCCATTCAGATCGTATATGGCCATCCCACAACATACAAACAACAACTTACATTAAGTACCACAAGAAACTTGATAGCTCTAGTTAGATGGAGCTCAGTGAATTTTCTTAGGGAATTTTAAACAAACTTCAAGACCTAGACTTGCTTGTATTATCATGATTCTTATTCAATGGGGTACATTAAGATTAGGGCAAACTCTCACAAGGCCACTTAGATGGGGTTCTGTGCCTCTAACATTACCCACCATCGCTTCCTGGGGTACACGCCTAACAGACCTCGCACCAAGTGCACATTTTTCAAAGTCACTGTAGTTTCTGGTTGTCACTATCTGCTTCTAACAGTTTTCTGTCTGCTCTCGTGATGCACTGACCGTTTTGTCTCTGGTCTCTCCTGTGCAGTCGTTTAGAAAGAGGGGTGATGCTCAGGCCTGAGCCATTTGGGTTTTGTCCATTGACAAAGAAGGGCCAAAGTCTGACTCCACAGTCACAAGGTTCCCTTTTGAAACTGCTTTCCCTGCTACTGTGTGTACAAGTTCATGTCCCCGTAGCCTCGAACCGTGCAAGCGCTCTGTGTGTGCTGTCTCGGAAAGTCCACGTGCACGGGCACCATCGCCTTTATGCTGACTGCTTTACCATATACAGTGTGCTGTGTCATTGTTAAGAAGGAAGATATAGGTGTTGATGAAACTTTGACCATAACACATTGCAGGAAAGCATGAGAAAATCTCCCATGCTCCAAACACTCCAGAGACTCTCTGGTACTATGTTCTGGCCATCTCAACAGTTGTAAATTAATAATTACCTTTTAGTTCATTCCTGAAAAATGAAATATAAATGTCTCAGACAATGCATACGAACCATCTGACAAGCCAAGAACTTGCTTTCCCTGAGACTACATAATTATAACACAAAATTTAACCCCTAAAGTCCAATTTTTTTTATTTACCTGCTGGAATTTCTCATAGATGCCATTGTATTTGGCCTTGCTCACTACAGCAGTATTAGGGACCCTAAAATGAGCTGTCTTCCCATGAGTCTCACACAGTGTCAACTTAAAGGATCTCTTTTCCAGAGCCCAACAAAGAGTAAAAGCTTTTCACAGTTTGCAGGTCCCCAGCTGACAACATGTACACTTTTGCCAAGTATTTTCTAGTGTTGTGTTATTTCCATACTGCGTCATTGTTCTGGAAATCCCTCCATAGACATTTGTGATAGTCAACAGTTTGCACAGCATTAAACAATCTGAGATCATGACACTGTGCACTGAACTTCATTCTTCTGCACACAACACAGAACAACAAAGATCTCCCCGAAAGTTTCTAGACAGAAGATCCCTGGATAAGGTTTGTACTATTTCAAGTCAGATCAAAATCCCGCTAAACATTCGGGTGAAATCTAGAAAACACAATTGGAAATAAAAACAGTTCCCCGGCTTTCCGACCTCCGGCCGTGTGTGGTCGTCTTTGCACCCACTCACTCACCTGCGTGAGTTTGGTGTTGATGATTTATCTCTGATGGGCTCGCAAACAACGCTGTCAGGAAGGCAGTGCCGTTCCCAGCCATGGATCCCTATTGGTCCCGGCAAACACCCGAGCCTCAGCTGCACCTTTGCTATGCCTTCCCCCAGGCTAAAGCACGCTGTGGTTTGTTTGAGGAACACGAGACATTTCCCTAAGTCAGACTTTCACGCGTTGGGGAAGGACAGCAGGCTGAGTGCATTTCAAAACTGCATGTTTCAAACAGACTTTCCCTCTTTACATTTCAGCTGTAGAGAGATAGCAAGTCTGTAATACTAGGAGGGAAAGTACTCCTTTGCTGTGCCTATGATTGCTTACATTTTTAAACCTCTCATTTCCAAATGTGTTTTGAATGGTTGAAAGTCTGCAAAACTGGATGAAGTTGTACCTATGTATCTTCCTGAAAATTTCTTCCAGTTGAAACTTTGAAGTATTTGTTTTCCTTCACTTCTACAACAGTTCTTCAAGAAGTACTTTCTATGATGCTCATGCTGCAGTCAGGAAGACTTTGGTTAGCTCTACACCAAAGATTCCCTAGACCCACAACCTGAGACCTGCTATGTTCCGTTGTTACAGAGGAAGTATGTGTGATGGACTATTAATAGGAACAAGACACACGATAATTCCTCGTTTCCAGATTGAAATTCACCTTGCTCTTCCCAATACCCACTCCTCTGAAGCCTTTCGTCCCCTGAGAAGGTCCCTGAGCACCCCCCCAGTCCCGTGTTGCTCACGTATTCAGCCCTTAGCCCCCTGCCATTTCCAGCACTGCCCTTCTGAATGCTTGATGGCTTGGGTATCCATTTAGACACACCTACAATAACCTGGCTTCTCATTGTCCTGATCTCGGCTGGCGAAACTTATTATCAATGACTGTAGACTATAGAAGCTCCCAGAGCCATAGGGGGAAGCTCTTCCGGTGGCCCGTGGTGTGTCTTACACATCTTTCCAAGACAAAGGCTGTGCTCCACCCAGACCCCTTTCCCTTTAGCACACCAGTATCTCCCACTCCGCGGGAGGAGTCCACCCACTAGTGACACGGTGTCCTGGGACACCCTCTCCTCGGCCCCACAGCTCCACTTCACTTCCGTTTATTGGTCTGCTCCCCTGCAAAGAAAAACTGCCCTGGAGGAATTGTGTCTACGCACTAACTGAATTTCTTTCCTTGGCCTTTTGAGCTATTTTAAATCAGTCTTTCATCCCCAGGACAGAGGCTTTGCTAAGGGTGTTAGTGGCTGCCTCCCTGTCCAGTGCAGCAGCCAGGTCTCTGGCCACATGCTGCTTATCTGTGGCCTTTGACACAGCCAGGAAATGCTTCCCGAGATCGCTCCTGTGCACTGGAATTGCCCCTTTGTCGGCAGGTGCTAGCAGCTAGTACTGGTTATCCCCTTTCCAGGTGAATCTCTTCCATCCTGGAGCCTTAAAAATCACCTATATAATGGCATCAGCCACATCTTCATCCCCATTCCCGGCCTCCTTCCTGAAGGCTGGATTCATATGCTTAATTTTCTAATAAGCATCTTCATTTGAATGTATACTGTGTCCCAAAACAGCAATTCATGGTCTTCTCCAGATCGGCAAAATATTAGTCCTATCCTTCCATCCTGGAAAAATCTCATTATCATTATCAATCCTAATTTTTCTCTTTCATATACCATATTTTAGAAATGTGGCCCTTCTTAGATATGGGGTATATTCATGATCTGATCTGGGCCCAGGTCACTTTTTACCTGGCATAATGCTTTTAAAACACTAGCCAAAATATGCCACTCTTCCACGAAGCTCCACAGTGTCTTCCCAGTTCACTCAGAATAACATATTCATGTGGTCAGTAAAGCCACTGAAATGATCTGCCGTACCTCCCCAACTACCATAATTCCTTCTCTGACCTGTTTTCTCTGTTCACTTGAATCCAGCCATGTCCATGCTTTACCCAGAATACCCTCAACGCATGCCCCTTCCTGATGATAACCAGTACAGGAATCACATACCTGATAGCGTGCTCCTTCTCTTCCTTTAGATCTTGTTCACAATATTCCTTTGCCCTCAGAGGGCTATATTATAAAGGCCACCACCCACAGCCATTTTCTGCTTTCCCATGATTCATAGCTCTTCTTGCCAGCTCCTTTGCTCCTGGGTCTGTCTGTGAAGTGCTTTGAAGCTGAAAGTAGTTGTACAGGGAATGTTTATTGGATGAATAAATGAATGAAAATAAACTGTTTCAGAATCAAAGTGGCATAAAACTATGTGGTTAGTTTTGATTTCTATACCAAAAATAAGCTATTTTCAGAAGCCATAAAATCATAAAACATAGTTTTACTTTCATATAAAAATAGAAAACCCTGTGGGTTTTCATTCCTGGCAGAAAAAACAGCTGACTTTGACCCTGGCTATCCTTTCTTGTTTCATCTTCACAAATCCAGCTTCAGGAGTAGAGGAGAAACTATTACCCAGACCATGAGGAGAGCAGCATTTCAAGCCTTTTAGACTAACTAAGCAATGGTCCCAAGCTGTTGTCACTGCGCCAAAAGAAGGTAGATTTGGGCTGTGGGGAGAGGATTCTTAATTTTGTTTTATGAAATAAATGTTTAAAAGCCACGACAACAGTCAAAGACCTTCTGCCAGCTGTAGCTTCCGAAATGCCTGGTGACATTTGGGCCTGACAATCCTTCAAGTGGCAGGCGCTCGGAGGCCTCCCTGAGCAGCCTTCCATCCGTATATACTCCACATCATTGAATGTTGTTGCATGGACTTTCATAGTAGGATACTGACACACGCCTTCTATGGATTTGTTGTTTCATCAAGTGAGTAAAGGGCACACCTTGTAGTTCAATTTTTTCAATCATGTATTTATCTCCTCCCTTCATAAAAGCAAAGATATTTAAAAAATGAAAAAGAAGTAAGTGAAATGATGTCACAAAGGAAGAATTGTCCCTCTTATTCTGTGTCTTCTCACAAAGATGCTGAGACAAAGACTAGCCAGGGTCAAGGTCTTCATCTTTCCAGGACCACAACCACGTGGGGACATGTGGTGCTTAGTTGTGGATATCTGAAGTCCTTTACAAATGAATGATTCAGGTATAGGTAGGGAAAGTGAAAAGGAGGCTCAGAAGTATCCAAAATGTTACAGTAATTGAGAACAATCTAGAAACCAGAAACTTCCATTGTTAAAATCCAATAAATGTTTTTAAAATAAGTTTTCAATGATGTACATGAAAGTATCTTATTATTCACTTTCTTTAAAAGTGTATCACACCACCTTGACTGTATGCTTTCATTTGCAACAAAGAACTCGGTCCACGTTTTATGACAGTAACAACTTGAGACAGGCCAAAAATAATTACCTTGTTCCAAGTCAATTTACCAAGTGACGTCATAAGGACAGGGTTGGTAGTCTGTGGTTTGACCCACATTTTCAACCCCTCACTAGAGGCTGCATGACTCCAGGTTTCCTTTTCCTCTCCGCCAACTTAAAAAAGAGGTATTGAGAGGTAGAAGACATCTCTGGAACAGAACGACAGAGTCGGCACTCATAGTCAGAATCCAAATAGTCAGAGTTCCCCCATTGTGGAGGCAGAATGACCACATGGGCTAACACAGCGAGCGTCCTATCCGTCACTTAAAGACGACCTGTGCTGGTGATCCAGCATGCTGGCGTTCAGACAAAACTGAGGCTGAGAGACACCTGCACATTGCACTAAATGTTCCCAGTTGGCCCCCTTTAATATGGGCGGCCTTTCCTCAAATTTCACAAGATTTGGTCTTGAGTGAGGGAGGCTTCAGTTTTGACTTTGACTTTCACTGGCTAGTGAACTCTAGGAGAACACAGGAGCGCTGCCTGAGGATTCATGAGGGTCCAGACCTACTTCAGTACAGAAATACATTGCCCTTCTTAAAAGTTGTGGGGAGAAACCCTGACGTCATCCTCTCACACTGGAGCCCAGCATGTACTTGCCCAGGGGTCTCTTAAGCTGACCTCATCGAGGTAAGTGGTAGTAATCTCTATGTGTGCCAGTACCATCAAAGGGTAGCCATGCTTGAGACAGAAGTCACCACAAAACGCACCATATTCCAAGTGCCTTGTCAGACTGACTTCCAAAGTTTCAAAATATGATGGATTTCTGTCATATACACCAGAGAACTTAAAAGCAACCAAAGTTCATAAATACTTTAAAATAAAACTTTATTTTATAAGAAATGTTTCCACTTCATTAACACATCTACAGACAGTGCTCGGTGGACATACCATGCAACTGAACCCTTGCCTGCAACTTCCAGTTTTGCAGAGGCCCTTAAGACCCCCACTTGTCTCTTCATTGCGTTTTATGACAATGTCTTTATGTAGGTAATGTACTAATGGTCATTGGTTTAGTTCATCTAATAAAGCTGTCTTAATCACATTCACATGTAAGAGGACTCAAAATGATGATGTTTTTATTTATATTTTTTGACCAGTCCATACAACATCTGGAGGCAACCACGATCTTACTAAATCATGGCCTGCCCGTTCTATGCATGTCAAGAGTAAGCAAAGCAGCCTTGGTTTATCAGCTGCCTGTGCTACATACAGCCAGCCCCACACTGGATGCTGAAGCAGAAGCTAAGCTGCTGATGAAGAAATTACCCCTGCCCATCCCCTTCTCCTCCCGCCAGGAGCAACGGTCTCCTAGGTAGCTGAGATGAAGACGGCAGAGGGGCAGGAAACATGTATTCTCAGGCACTAACAGGGTAGTCTAGCCTTTGACAGAGGGATGCAGAAACTTTGGAGGGAAGTGTTGTCTGAGTTTTCCTGGAGAGACACAGTATCTATTCACCCAAGGTAAGGCCCTAGCAGCAGACCAAAGAGTGAGGCCACCCAAGTCTAGCTTAGAGCACAGGTGACTTTGTTGTGGTTACAGGGGCACAGATGACTCAAAAGTACCTGCATCACTGGGAAAATAGAGTCACAGTCCCAGAGTTCAGTGCATAACTAGCAGTTTGGCAGGTTGGAGGGTGCAGTTCTTCTTCATAGCAATTGTTACTGGTTATGTAACCTCAGGGGAGGCCTTATAAATGTTTTAAGATTCAGGAACTTCCTAAGCCTTTTAAGTTTCATTTATTTCCCGAGTCTTAACAAGCTCCCCACAGAGAAAATTTTTCATTATGGAGGAGATTGCTTTGGAATTGTTATGAAAACTGTAAAGAAGTACCCTTCCTTAGCATGTCAGAACAGAAAACAAGAAGGAGGCCTTCAAGGTAGCCAGAGCAGTTGAAGCAAAGGCCCAGGGGATACAAAAAAAAAAAAATGGCGTGTAGTTCAACATAACCAAGAAAGTGTTGGTAGAGCAGCAAAGTAATCAGCTGACTGTGAGTGTTTATCATGTCTTCTGGGGCCCATGCTCACCTTTCTCCCAGGCCACAAGGGTTCCAGATGCAGTGATAGCACACTTCCTGGCCTCTGGTGAGAGAAGAACATGTTAGGACTATTGATGATGTGTTGATGGGTTGTGCTCCTAAGCCCCTACCCCATGAGTGGATCACTGTGCCTGTAGATCTGAGCATTCTTTTAGCTGCTTTCAACACTAAACACCCCAATTTTCCTCAGGGAGTTCCAGCTTTGCAGCATGGAACTACCCTGCTGCCCCACTAATTCAAATGCTCCTAGTAACTCAAGTGCTTATTTCCAAGGAAACATGGTGACCACACCTCCCCACATAAGCAGGAATCTGGTATGCTGATGTCACCATCCTGGACAACCCATCAAACCTCAGAGAAACAGGACATTTGGACTTGCACTCTGCACAGTCGGGCTTTCCAGTGGGCACAGAGACCAAATGCCTCGGGTCATATAGGATAATCCGTTAGTAAAGTGTTCTCTGTGCAAGCATAAAGACCTGCATTTTATCTCCAGAGCCCATGTGAAACCAAACCAAAACAACAACACCACAAAAACAGACATTGTGCTTGCTTGTAATCCTAGCACTGGGAAAGTGGAAAGAGGTAGATCTTGGAGCTCACAGGCAAGCAGCCCAGCCTAGCTGATGAACTACAAGCCAGGGAGAGACCCTGTGTGAAAAATAATGTGCATGGCACCCAAGGAACAACACCCAAAGTTGACCTCTGGCCTCTACATGCACACACATCTGAGCATGCATGTACCCCCCCAAACACATGAACACACACACACACACACACACACACACACACACACACACACACACACACACACTCATATCAATACACATATACATAAGAAATCAAGTCTCCAAAGCACTACTTCCTCATGCTGTACAGGCACGTTAGCTACCATCTTGTCCTGTGTAAGGCTTTGAGAAGAGAGGCTGGAGGATGATTTACCTGGCCACCTGAACCTCGTATCCTTACCCTTGCACCTCACCTACAGTTAAAACTCCTGAGTGGCCTTAGCGCTGGGAACACCCTCCTGCTCCATCCAGCATTGCTGCTCCTCGGGCCTGTGGCAGGTCAACTCGGCGGGAAGACTGCCAGGCACAGGCCTCAGGCCTCTGGGTCGATCATTTCACTTTGTCCTGAAGCTAAGTCAGTGATACCTTCCAATGTGTAGAAAATGTTGTAAAAGCACATTGAATGCCTGACATCACTCTGAACTGTTTCTTTGTGTTTACTGTCTTATTATTGATCTTCAAACCTGCATTTATTTGAGAGTAAAAATTTATTTAATACTCATCTTTATACATGACTTGTTTTTCAATCTTTTTGCCTTTCCATCTTATTTCACAGTTGTCTTTATTTCTACTTCTGTGAGGTTCCAAATCCCTCATTTTGTTCTCACATTCCTTGAGTATTTTCTATGTAAGCTTCTGCATTCACCTCTAGGTGTTGTTTTAACTGCTCTTGCTGTCTATTTACATTCTGTCTAGTTCTTTTTTTAAACATAGACTATGTTCCCTTGCTCATACCCCTTTTCTCTTAGTGTTCATTCTTTTATCTGTTTCTACTGTTTTGATTATATTTCTGTGACATTTAAATTTCTCTCTCTGGTTTTAATTTTAATTTGTAGCTTACCCATGTCCTACATTATCTTATAAACAGCAACATAGACTGATCAAGAGAGCACTTGCCCAGCGTGTCCGGCTAAGGGTTCTGAGTAAGAAGCCATTCCTGTTTATCACCATCACACCAAAGGGCAAAGCGTCCACTCCACAATAGCTCACCGAAATGCAGTGGCGTCAAATCAGTGTTACAGATGTCAGTGGCAGCACCGGGAGCCGCTTGGTCCTCGGCCTTTGTCTAAAAGGAACGTGAAAATAGAATGGAAAGAGGACAGGTGCTAAACAACCGGAAGAACAGACTTCTGAAGTCAGGATGCCTGAGAGTCGGGCGATGGCGCAGACTCAACTGCCGCCAACCTCTGATTCTTGTTCTTGATGCAGGGGTCAGCTCAACCATCCCTGACGGCATCTACCCCCTCCTGCATCTGGATAAGAGCTGTGTGATCTTGGTCCACAGATCTTCTTACAATGTGCCATAAGACACAAGAGAGAGTTTAGAAGAGTCTTTACTTAAAAGAATTATAATTTTAAATCACAGTATAGATAAAGAGAAAGCTGTGTGTTTATGTATGTGTGAGTGTGTATTTTGTGAGTGCATATGCACCTATCTGTGCATGTATGTGAGTGTATGAGTGTGTGTATATGCCTGTATATTGTTATATATGCTCTTCTAAGTAGCCAAGATGAAACGTTTCCCTGTCCCCATACATTTTTAAACACCAAATAACTTTATCGACTATCTGTTGTTTGGTGCATATTCCATCTGGTGACTCTGGGTTTATATTCCTGCTACATTACATATGAGTCTGCCTCACCTGGTAAGCTTTAAGTTTGTTTGTTGAACATAACTCTACTCTAATGTAAGATACTTTACAAGAAGGAAAAAGAAAAAGCCCGCTCTTCAGACTCAGTTTCGCCTGTCAACAGGGCAGCTTTCAGTGCAAAGCCACAGCGTCTCCCGAGATCTCTGTCTTCCTCCAACACTCCAGGACTAACAGCAATCTTCCCGGGAGCTCACAATGACAGCAGACAAAGCCTTGCCTCCAACGGCTGCTACTGAGATGCACACGTCTCTTACTCCGTAGACGTTTCAAATGTCAGTCTTTGGGACCTCAGCATCTGGAGCAGTTGTCTCTTGGTGGAGCTGACTCTGCTCAGCAAGCCAAAGGGCTAAAATGCTAGCGGGCTTTCACAGGGCAAGAATCCATAAAGCAAGTGTGTGAGTCTGTGATAAGGACAGAAGGATTCGAAGCTACCTCTTGTGTTGTATGGCATTTTGTTTGTGTTCTGATAAATAAAGCTTACCTGGAGATCAGAGGGCAGAGCTAGCCACTAGTTAATCATAAAGGCCAGGCAGTGGTGGCACATGGGAGGAGGAAGCAGGAAAATCATGAGTTCAAGGCTACCCTGGGCTACACGAGATTGAACCAGTCTAAAAGAGAAACAGAGCCAGGTGGAGTGGTACATGCCTTTAATCCCAGCATTAGGGAGGTGGAGACAGGAATATAAGGCCAGTGGAGACAGGGTCGCCCCCTCCCCAATTTGGTCTGAGGATTCATAGAAGTAAGAACTCTCTAGTGGTTGCTTCTCTGCCCTCTGATCTCCAGGCAAACTTTATTTGTCAGAACACAAACAAAATATCATACAACACTCTTGCCGGAGTTATCTTCTCCAGAAATGAATACAAGAGAATCTGTCACTTGGGTCCCCAACCCTACACTTGAATCACTAAGGTTCCTAACCCCAGAGGAACACTTGAAACTCTCTTCATTCTTTAGAATGAAGTGTTGTTGATTATTTTTTCTCTTTTGGGGGACCACCCAGCTCCTAAACGAATCACACATGGAGACTTATTCTTACTAATAAATGCCTGGCCTTAGCTTGACTTGTTGCTAGCCAGCTTACTTAAATTATCCTGTCTAGCTTTTGCCTTCAGGCTTTTACCTTTTTCTATTTCTGCATACCTTTCATTATTTCTTACTCCGTGTCTGACTGTGTAGCTGGGTAGCTGGCCCTGATGTTCCCTTCCTTCTCTGGATACTCCTACTTCTCTCTTGTTCCTTGATCTTTTTCTCTCAAATTTCTCCTTCTATTAATTCTTTCTGCCTGCCAGTCCTGCCTATCCATTCTCCTGCCTCACCATTGGCCATTCAGCTCTTTATTAGACCATCAGATGTTTTAGACAGGTGCAATAACACAGCTTCACAAAGTTAAACAAATGTAGCATAAACAAAAATAGCACACCTTAAAATAATATCCTCCAACAGTGAAGTGTCAGCAAGAGACACAACCCTTATCCTCTCATGCCTTTAGAGCATAAAAGTGACCTCCAGAGAACTTAGTGCCTAACCTGCCGGTGCCCACTACCTTATGGGCCAAGTAGCTCAAGTGGTCCAGAGGCTGGAGCAGGGGAGGAATGCAAGCTTGGTACCTGATCACCCAGGTCTGTACTCCTTTCATTTACCTCACTCTCTTCCTAGACATCCAGCTCTCTACCTGGCCAAACATCAAGCCATTTGTTCCCATGGGTGTTGGACAGATCCTTGCAGATGGCCAGAAAGAACAAAGCATATACCTTGTGCTTCCATTACAGAAAGAGCCTCCGAAGGAGAGTTTTTTAAAGACAGAAAGACAGTGCAATCCCAGGCTAGACTGCACACTTCTGGAAGTGAGGATAGCTAATCCATGCCAAGGTTCACTCTGCTGCAGCCAGGAACTTCCAGGGGAGCTCACAGTCTGCTCAAGGAACACAAAGCTGCAGTGTCAGCCGCGGTGACCTTGGCTTCTGATTCAAGCCTTGCGTGGATCTCTAAAGAACCTCTCCTCCTCCTCAAAAGCTGCCTCCCTACCCCAAACACCTCATAGTGCTTGACCAAAACCCACTTGCCCTGCTCCAAGGCAGGAGGTGACTCCACATTGTGAAGGAAGGGGACAAGCTATTTGGGCTTAGTGTGCTAATGGTGCCTCTGATGCTCAGGCTATCTGCAGAGCTGCATTCTGTGTTTGCACACACATTTAGGGCTTTCTGGGGAGGGCAGAGCTAATGAAGTTGGTTGTTTCTCAGAGATCCACGAGACAAAGGAGCCCTTGGGTCAACAACTTGTCTACCCGGGATTGCACCATCTGCTTGTTCCCGTACATTCCTGGAACTCCTGTCTCCTAAACAGCTGACAGGAGACTCCTCCGGCCCTGACACTGCTCCTTTCACTGGTGACCTGTTGGTCAACAACACTGAGCAACATTGTTTGCTAACCCTCAACAAGGACCTCATGATCTTCGCTCCCATTTTTTATGTCCACCTCATCAGCTTCCCTCAGCAGCCTGCAAATGAACTGCAAATGCTTTTCAAGGCAATGGCAGGAAGGAGCTGAAACAGTGACTGAAAATGATTAACCTGAGGACATTAAAGAAACACAAACTCATATCAGAAAGATGCCCTGCAGAGCACCATGTCCTTTTAGGCACATTCAGCTGGAAAAAGTGGTTAGGAACAGAGCATTTTGATGACTTAATTTAAACTGGGATGATTCAAGGATTATAAACAAAACTTTCCTGTGTGTGGCAGTAGCATTCAATTAGATTAAATTGCCTGGTGATTAATTAATTGAGGACAGTGCTCACTGAGAAACTGCCATCAATACACATCTGTTAAATCAATTTGCCACAGATTGTCAAACCTCTGGGGCCTAGAGAGTACAAATCCAGGGACACCCATTCAGTAAGTGACCCCTTGCTCTTCTAATTAAAAATTCCATGATGGCCACATTTCACAATGCAGATGGAAAGAAAGAGCAGCTCATGTAGCTAGCCAGCTCAGAGGTCCCCAGGAATCCATGTGAGCTGTTGGAGAGGGCCTTCTATTGAGAAGGAGTCACAGAAACTGAGAGCATCCAAACACCAGGGAGTGATCACTGCGTGCCTGGATTTGTGCTGAGCATCACATCTAGATGAGGTTATTTCATTCCTCCAGCCCACAGAGCTCATGCTGTTCCCATCTTGCATGAGGAGATAATGACAGCTCACCTGGGTTGTCTTCCAAGTGATATCCAAAGAAGTGAAGCAAGATTTGTCCATGCTCAAGGACCCAGCCCCTGCAAAGGACAAAGCCAGGCCTCTCCTCCCTGGAGTCATGTGCTCCAAAGTTTTGTGAGCATGAATCCTATTTCATAAGATACATTTCCCTTCTTTCTAAACCACATTCAGCAAGTTTGGGGGTCACCAGGGGATCATCCGACCTGGGAAAAGTAGTGAGGCATCTGGTCCCTCCTCTTGCTGGATCTTAAGCAAGCAGGAGCCTGTAGTGCTGGGCTAAGGCATCCAGACACTTGGGCTGGGACTAAGAAACTGTAAATTATTTGTGGATTTCTGTGCCATACTGAGGGAAATGTTTCAAAGGGCAGGGTAGATGGAACTACAGCAGCCAAACTGAAACACAAGAGTGATTTGTAAGGAGAAGTCTGGGCTGGAGGTGGGGGCAGGGGCATTGGAGTGTGAAGTGCTGCATGTCAATAGCCAACAGGAACCTCTTGTTCATCAACATATGGATAATGAACATGTGATACATTGACACAATGCAACTGTATTCAGCTGCAAAGAAAAATAAAATTATGAAAATTTCAGGAACTGGATAGATCTGAAAAACATATTAAGCAAAAGTAACCCAAACACAGAAAACCAAAACCACAAATTGTCTCTTCTGTGCAGATCTTAACCTGTTATGTATACGTGTGTGCATGTGTGCATGTGTGCGTGTGTGTGTGTGTGTGTGTGTGTGTGTGTGTGTGTGTGTGTGTGTAAAGCCTAAAAAACTAGAAAGGAGATCAAAAGAGGATAAATACAGGTGATGAAGAAAGACAGGGTAGACAAAGGGGGCACATGGAACACAGGAGAAATGGGGGGGGCTTACAGGAAGGGATTAAGGAAGCAGGGGTTTTGGAGAGCTCCGGGAGAAAGAAAATCCACTAAAGCAAATCGTCTGAAAATGGCATAATGATATCTATCTAATACCTTCTATGCTAAATTTAAAATATATATATTTTAAAAAGAATAGGTCTTATGTTAACCATTCTTGCCACATTTTTTTTAATAAAATACCCGAAACACTTGGTACTATTCAAATGATAATTTTTGTTTAGGTGAAATAGATGAAGATTAATAAACTATAAAATTGAATGTATTGTGTCCTTTCAACATAATAGCACATATGAGGTGCTGTATGGCTTGGAGCATCTCTAGAATATTAAATACTATTCTTGTATGTGTGTGCATCTTAAGTTATGGTTCAAGAGTTTCAACACAAGAGGAGCAGAATTCTAGTAGTTCTGAGCCTGGTTTTCTTGTTATCCACCATTAGGAATGAATGCTGAGCACTGTGCACTTGACAGACTATAACAGTGACAAAGTACTGGAGCTAAAGAACCTCAGGGAGAAAATACTTATTTTTCACATAATTACAGCAGTTTGGGCCTGTTGTTGGAGAAGGGGGTTGATGGAGTACTCACACCGTAACACCCTCGGGCTACTCCCTCCTCTTCCTTTTATTCCAATTGGGTCTCCAGGCTGTAGGATGGTGCAGGTTAACTCAAGTCTTTCTCCATAGTTGTTCTCCTTTGAAAAAGACCCTCAGACTCACCATGAAGTGTACTTTATAATCTCCTTGGTTTCTGTGGATAGTGGATGAAGTCTTGAGTTAACGTGTATTGTTTGACGTGGGAATAACCATACAAAAGACCCCAATGCCTCAGACCTATGGAAGTAACAAAGCCTTCCCCAGATGTGGCTCAGAAGGATAGCAAAGTCTTACTCTGGTCCAAGTATGAGTGTTTACCAATGGCTGACTGGTGTGCACAGAAACTATCAATTACTTCTTCCTCCTTCAGGATGTTTACAGCCTGAGACTCCACTCTACACAGATCTACTGAAACAAGCTAAGCTGTTCCCTTGCCCACCTGTATACCATAACCTGCCTCCTTGTTCTGCTGCACATAATAAGGTATAAGTAAATGAATGCACCAAGCTTCTGGGTTGCTGTTGCTGTTGGTGCCCTTCATCAGGGAGAGCATAGCCCACCAGATCCTAGCTTTCCATATGTCTGTCCTTTCTTTATTCCCTCATTGTCCCCAGAGATGTTCAGAGCACAGTAAGTTTTTCTTTATCAACTCAAGTAGAAAGTCAAGATCAGCCACCACATTATGCACATCATGATGGCCTACAAGAGTCCAAGCCATACCTACATTGAGTTTCTCCTATTAAATGGCATTAAGAGAAAAGCAAATCTCCAGCCAGTGTTAAAATTGGTGATTTAGTTTTGAACAAAGCAGTTTTAAAAATATGACAAACAAAAGAAACATTATTGCTTTTCCCCACTGTAACAGGTTCCTGCCATATAGGACAGCACATGATTCATTAATGTTTTTTTTTACTTTGTGTCATTTTCCAGATCATGAGAACATTGTGCCTCCCATTTACACATGTAAATGCATTTATGCATATAATCATATATACATTCATCCTTTACAAAGCATAATATTAAGAAAATGCTTTGTAGCTGAAAGTCTATACTGTTTTGGAGGAAGGATTCAATCTTTTTATTCTTCTCTTGTTATAATCATTGCTTCTTCACACATTCTGGGTTTTTCTGTTGTTTTGTTGTCGTTCTGGTTCTGGTTTTATTCCTTCAGCTGTTCTCAAAAGGAGCCTGAGAGCTTCTCTCAGGGTTGTTGCCATTTTGAACAGGTGAGCAACTCCACATGCATGTGGTATAGTAAACGCTCTTGTTGATTGCATTGTGACTGGTGGTCTTTGGGGACTTTTCGCAGGCCCTAACATAAATGTCTCTCCACAGTGGTTGAGAACAGTTATTAATTGTTCAATAAGAGGCCTAGAGCATACAAATGTAAAGAGGACCAAACATTCCATAGTGTGGGTCACATGAACGATAAGATCTGTCTTTTCCAGCAAAGATAAAGCAGAAAAGGCCACAGAAAAATCCCAGTTCAGCTAGCTCTTCGGCACTCCCTAACCCTGTGACTTTGAACAGATCACTGAACTGATGGAAACATCTGCTTCTGCACCTGTGAAGTGAGTACTGTAACACAGCCCATGTCAGAGGATACTCCCCCACCTCCCAAGACAGCATTGTTCAAAATGTGAAAGACTACATGATAACCTTTTGGGAAATCACTCTTAACACAAGTAGAACTCAAAACAACCAGGTTCTAGTGTGTTTTGGTTCAATTATCTTAATCTAAAGGAGTTGGAACTCAGGGGGGATCATTTACTATATGTGGGTGGGTGGATGTGGGCAGGAGAGGCATCTGTTGTAGGTGGAATTTGTGTAGTCTACATTAATTATCCTTCAGTGCTCTACTTTGAGGCTGCCCACTTTCATTGAAATAAGCCTCTGGGCTCCCTTCAAAGTAAGTCCATATCCCACATGGAGCAGGTGGGTGGAACCCATAGCACTAAGTTGAATCCCTTAAATGTACCATCCTGATATTGGGTCATCAGCGCCTCCCTCCCTCCATGTGGTGTGGGAAAGCTTTTCTAGAGCATTGGCACAACCCAAGGAAACAGACACACGGTTAAACAAAGTGCAGCTAAGTAATCTGAGTTACACAGTGTAGTTCACTTTTCATTATCTAAATCAGTAGGCTTACAGTTATCCTCAGAGGACCAATAGAAGGCAGAAGACAAGCTCAGATGACTGCTGTTCTCAGGTCCTCTGATTCTTCTCCTCTTCTTTCATCATGGCTTCACCAGTTCTGGAAGTACTGAAAGAATAGCCCACCAATAATGCCTGGCTTACCTTTGCTCTGACCACTCTGGCCTTGGATGGTGAAACCATCTGGACCCATCTAACTCTACCACGTAGGAGCAGCTTCTTCACTGGTCACGAGACCCATACACATCTCTTACTCTCTGACACAGAGGCCAAGAACATGGCGCCATTACTACTAATATATACTGTTATTTTTTCCCTCAGTAAAGAAGAATATATGTCCAACAAAATCAGGAAACCAAAATATAAAGCAAGAGGACCTTGCATTTTGAAAGAAAATGTAAAAGCATATTCGTGGAGACAGTTGTAGGTATGTGCAAGTGAATAACACAGCATCACAACTAAGCTGAAGGAGAGTGTGTAGCTGCTTTCATCCTCTGTTTTGCGCGCCTGGCTCTGACAGTCACTTAAGCGCAGTTAAACTCACCAACATTTTTTGGAAACTTCTGTGAGCTTGAGGGTAGTATCTATCTTCTTCACAGCTGTCCCTATAGCATGCAAGCTCTTGCATTTAGGGAGTTTTCAGTAAATATTTGTGGTCACCAAGGTTGTTGTTCACTGTTCTAAAGTGTTCCTGTGAGAGCCCACCTCAGCTCCTAACAAGTGGTCACTTAGACAAATTCAAAGTACCCTCAACAGGATCTAAACGTTGACCTCGGCTCCTACAGAATGTGAATTCCTAGAGGATAGCATCTTTCCTGACCAGGTCACTGCTGTCTCCGATCTTGGCACCTAGCTGATAATCTGCATATATTTGTTAAAGAACCAACTGAAGAACGGTATTCTGCAACTGATTAGACCCAGAATGTGGTCATCAGCCGATCCTTAAATGCTTTAAGCTTTGGACTTCCTTCTGCTAATAAGAGAAAACTCTTACTCATTCTCGGCCTGGGCATGGTGAAGATGAAGACATGGCACAGTGAAGTTGTCAACTCTAATGTGTGTTTACTGTGGTTTAGAAACGGTCAACTTTAATCTGTGTTTACTATGGTTTAGAAACAGTTGGTAGGGTTCTGGGTGTTGCTCACTATGCTAATTCCTGGCTTGTTTCTGAAGCTACTTTTCACCCTGATGACCAATTATCAGGGTCTCTCACTGTCAAGAAAGACTACAGAGAGAAGATAGTTATGTCCAACAGGGTCTCCATGGTTTCAAGGTACTACTCAGGAGCCTTCAGTGAGAAGTCTGTGCTAATCAGTTACTTCTACCCTTTCTCATCAGTGGGCAAGAGGTGATACTTTGAACTGATTCCCAAGACTAATTCTACCTGCCATGGATTTAAACATGGAATAAATAACTTCTATTCTTCTCAACCAGGCCAAGGAATTGCTCAAGCATCTTCATTCCTTGGGATATGTTTGCATTTCCAATATCCTTATTGAAAGTCTTCAAGAGGAAGATGCCATCTCTTGAATATAATCTATGTTACATACTGCCATCAAAAGCAGAAAATACTTACTGTTGGTCTGGAACTGATCCATGCACTCTGTATATACTGAGCCACTTAACACTCGCTGTGCAAGAGGGACCATGTGATGTGCCCTAAATGAGGAATCTATGATACAAAGAGTTTAACTGAAGTACTGAAGGTAACATAATAAGATGGAAGTGGGATTCAAACACAGTGTACTCCAGGTATAATATAGAAAGGAGCTCTGGAAAACTGTGCATATTGCCTCACTATAAATAAACCACAAAAGCAGTACTTCCTAGAAAACTGCACATGAGTAAGTCAGTCCTCTGTGTGTGTGCTTACTGTACTCTAGGGACTAGGACGTCACCAGTGGGAATGGCGAGTAGAGACCAGCCCCAGAAAGGTACTCGACAAATGAGTATGGACGTTAACAAATACAGTGAGCCAGTCACCAGAGAGCAACTATGAAAGCAAGGGACCAAGGGCAAAACAAGACAGGTCTCTACAAAAGAATAACTCAATTCAGGCCTAAGTTATGTAGATGGAGCACCCATCCTTGGAAAAGCTGTCCAGACATTAGGGAGCTAACTTGTGCTAACAAGGGATGCAGCAAAATGAATAAAGATGGGGGCAGGAGCTATCAGAAAAGCAGTACAGGCCTTCGGATGAAGCTAATCTTTTTTTTTTTTTATTGATTCTTATTTAAATGAATAGCATTTGGAGAGTTCCAAGTATAGAAATGTGGTCAACAAGCAGCTAGTGGCCAGATGCCCACCAGAGAAGATGAGCACAACCTGCTGGGGCGGGGGTGGGGGTGGGGTGGGCGCGAGTAGACCCGAGGCCCAGTCAGACACAGGCCCATTGCCACACTAGTGCCCCATCACGCCACACCTTCACCTGGCCCCACACCTGCCCAGCAACCACGATGAGGGGTACAATAAGCATGGTAAAAATGCCTTTTAGACATGTGAAAACGGCTTGGTCAGGATCCCCACCACACCCAAGGCTGCACCTGATAACCAGAACCCAGTGACATCAGTCACTCAAGGCAACCAGACACAGTCCTAGAACCTCATGACACCCACTGGACAGTATGTAAGCAGACATCAAGAGCAATGCTCTGTCTGCTCTGCACATCTGGAGAGATGCCACCTTGATCTGCCCTGTGGCTGGAGTCTCCCCCAGGATCCTGACCCTCTAATCAGAGACTTCTGTTAGAGACTGGACCTGACCTTCAGCTAAGAATTGATGCAGGTGAGCAGCCTTGGGGAGACAGGCTCAGGACTTCAGAATTAGGAATTTGGAGTGTGAGCCCTGCATGATGGCCCTCAGTTTAATGAAATACGACTTTTGTTGTGCTAACTATGCATATCGACCTTCCTGCCCAAGATGAGGAGCTACAGGGAAACTTTCAAGAGTGACTTTAGGTCAACATAAGATGGTGGTGGCCACCAGCTACTGCACAGCAGCTCTGAAGAGCCTGAGAGACCTGTGGAGGCTCTGAGGGCAGACTCAGCTACAGCAGAGGAGTCTGCAGAGCCAGGAACAACAACCCAAAAAGGCATGTCTTATGGGAAGGTGCTCTTAAAAGGGGACTCACGAAAGTGCAAGGGAAGATGGCGGAGCAGATCCATGAGTGGAGAAGAGTGATGAAATATCGTGGGCAGTGGAAGGTATGGTGCTGGGCTACAGCAGACAAAGAACGCAGCAGTACTGAACAGGGCAGGTCCTCAGCCTGAGGGCCAGCTGCAGCATGGAGACACCACTACTACCTGCCCCGCTGGGAGGAGGGCACGGGACCACAATGCTGCCTGCAGGCTACAAAGCACAACAGTTGTGCCTGGTGAGTCTTGGGGAGGATGGCACCAAGGGTAGGAAGACATGAGGTAGTCTGGAGCTTGCTGAGATCCTGCCGCCGGTGCCCTGCCTAGCCAAGATCACCCTGACCCTGGGCAACAGCAGGGTATTCAAGATGAGTCTCTGTGATGGTCCAGTATTGATAGTGTTTCAGAAACCAGAAACTGTAGCTGGGGAGCTTCTCTCTGGGTCCCGCCAAGCCCCCACAGTCCGACAGCTCACTTATAAAATAAACATACAGACGCTTATATCATTTAAACTGTTTGGCCTAATGGCTCAGGCTTCTAGCTAGCTGTTCTTATACCTTAAATGAACCCATTCCAGACCAATGATTCATTGCAATGAGTATTTGCATGTAAAGTTGTTTGGGTAAAAAAATATACTGAGTGACACACTGCAGTTTCCAGTGCCACTATGATGGAGAGGTGGGGAAGATGGAGGAATGGGGTAGCAGGTGTGTGGTGGAGAGGTGGGGAAGATGGAGGAATGGGGTAGCAGGAGTGTGGTGGAGACTGTGATGGAGAGGTGGGGAAGATGGAGGAACGGGGTAGCACATGTGTGGTGGAGAGAGATGGAACTAGCACAATGGCAGTGGCAGGTGTGGGAGAAGTCTACTGTGGAAAAGGAGCATGTTGTTGCTGAGTAGAGCCAGCAGGGTAGCATCCAGCAGCAGGGAGCTCATGCCAGCTCTGCCCCTGAACTCACAGCCCAGGCGCCTGGTCACACTGGCTCTGAGAAATGCCTGGATGTCCAAGATGGAGAATGGCTCATTTTCTGGATTGGGACTCCTCAACAGTCCATGGTCTGTCCTGCCCCCAGAAGCTGTGTTGACATTCGTGGTCCATGCTACAGCTGAGGGGTGTGCTGGTGTCTGGTCCATGCTGCTTCCCTAGGCCATGCTGATGCCTATGCTCCATGTGGATATCCACACAGCATCTAGCAGCAGCGTGAACCACAGACCTTGGCATGATCTCTGGTGGCTGTACAGACCACGGATATTCACACGGCCTTCAGCTACAACACAGACCATGTATTTCAACATGGTTTCAGGCAGCAGCACAGACCATGAACATCCATGCAGCCTTTGGTGGTAACATGGGCCACTGACATCAACATGGCCCCTGACTACAGCAGGACCACAGACAACAACCTGGCCTTCAGCTGCAGCATGGACCATACAGTTTCCATGTATGGTCAATGACTACTCTATGGATAGCATGATTATACAATATCCCAATACCCAACACCCATCCTGCCTGTCTTAGTTAGGGTTTCTACTGCTGTGAAGAGACACCATGACCACAGCAACTCTTATAAAGGAAGACATTTAATTGGGGTGGCTTACAGTTCAGGGGTTTAGTCCATCATCATCATGGTGGGACATGGAGGCATGCAGGTAGACATGGTGCTGGAGGAGTTCTGCATCTCGATCCACAGGCAACAGGAAGTGAACTGTGTCTCTGGGTGTAGCTTGAGCATATGAGACTTCAAAGCCCACTTCCTACAACAAGGCCATACCTACTCCAACAAAGTCACACCCCCTAAGAGTGCCACTCTCTACAGGGGCCACTTTCTTGTAAACACCTGCCCTGCACTGTGCTCCTCTTTCCAAGATTTCTACGATATCCCACAGCCCTGAGTTTCAATATCAGAAACTGAACACTTCAGGAGCCTCCAGTAATGCAGCTAGTGAGTCCAGCAAGTGGATTTTTTATTTCAATTAACTTCAATTTAAGTGATCATGGGTAGCTAGGGGCAACCATCTTGGACAGCACAAATTTGAAACACTTTGCTAGCACAGAACATTCTATTAGACAGTGTTGGCTCTCAAAACCATTTTGATGAGGCCAGCTGAGGCATGAGTATTGAGAAAGCAGAGAAACAGCCCAGAGCTGGCTCCTGAGTTCTCTTAGTATTTAGAAGCTTGGACCAGAGAAAGTCTGAAATAAGAAGCAGTAACTTTGAGGTTAAATTATCAGGATGTGTGAAACCAAAAGAAGAGTGTTCTCAGAAAGGAAGAGGTGGTCAGCTGTTCAAAACTGGCCCACTACACTAAGTCTTACAAAGAGAGGTAAGGTGGTGGACAAAAGAGATTGAGAAAAGAAAGAATAAGGAGAGAAGGGTGGGTATCAGGAACTTCCAGTAAGAAGTCTGTGCTAATCAGTTACTTCTACCCTTTTCCATCAGTGGGCAAGAGGTGATATTTTAATCTGATTCTCAAGACTAATTCGACCTGCCATTGATTTAAACATGGAATAAAAAATTTCCAGTCTTCTCAGTGGGACATTCATAAAAGAAATTTAAATGCATTGCCCCAAAGAAATTTGATATTTGCT
Organism: Peromyscus maniculatus bairdii; assembly: GCF_049852395.1. NCBI lineage: Eukaryota > Metazoa > Chordata > Mammalia > Rodentia > Cricetidae > Peromyscus > Peromyscus maniculatus. Next base: position 11,805,118 of record NC_134857.1, on the reverse strand, counting down.
AGGGAAATTTTTTTTTAAAAACTACAATGCACTTCTGGGCATAGTGGTACACACTTTTAATCCAGCACTTGAAAGGCAGAAGCAGGTAGATCTGTGAATTCAAGGACAGCCTGGTCTACATAGTGAGTTCTAGGAAAGCCAGAGCTATATAATGAGACCCTGTTTCAAAAAAACAAAAAAAAATAAAGTAAAATAACATATACAATAGAAGGCGCAGACTTACGTCTGTCTTCGTGTAAGAATGTTACTGCTTCTATTCCGGCTCCGTCACTTACAGTAGGCTGTGGGTCTCCTTCTTCCTCAGAGATCGTTGGTCACCAGTACCTGAGAGAGGAGGGAGTAGGGGTGGTCAGCAAGGTTCAGACATCTTGTGGGTATGACGGAAGAAGCCCTTCAGGAGAGGGTTTCAGTGTTACAACTCAGATTTATTCCAGAATGAGGGGGATATATGGGATGGGGACAGCAGCTGGGCATCACCTGACTTCTGCTCAGCAGCATGGTCCTACCACACAGCTGAGAGCACAAAACCCAATTAACACATGGGGGCATGCGGAGAGCATCTACAGGGATCTGTGTCAACCGTCTTGCTTGAGATCGGTCAGGCATCCACACTAAGGACAGCTTCCAGATAGGGTCAGACCTCTGAGCCTAGAGACACTATCCAGGTAGGGAGGAAGCTGGAAAGGGAGTCCTCTATTTTGTGCTGAGCTCAGAGAGCTGTCTGGACATGGTGAACTGCAACCTTAAGTACAGGGTACTCCAAAAGTAGGCCTCATCTATCTTACAAGACAGCATCAGTTCTCTGTTCCCTTAGGATAGCAGTGGTGTGGTACCTCTTAGACACTCCAGTGATGATACTGAGTTGGCTATTGATACCTAATCATCCTGAGTGCTCAGGGAGACAGCTATGGGCTCTTTGACCATTTTCTTACCTTTACATCATGCTTCTACATATGATGGACCAAACTACAGAAGAGAAAAACAATTGTTTCTCAATTCATGTATGCATGAGCTATGGAAAAAAGAGTGAGGAAGACCTGAAGTTGCAACATGGGGAAGTTATGTTAAACAACATAAATGTTCACACTTGTGTTTATATGTGTTTTTTTCATGTATGTGCATTTACATGTGTACCTGTGTATGTACTAGTATGTATATGTATATGTAGTACTAGTAGAAGCCAGAAGAAGGCTTCCTGGGTGACGTGGGTGCCAGGAACAGAGCTCTGGTGCTCTGGAAGAGTAGCAAGTACTCCTTTTGTTTTTGTTTTATCAAGACAGGGTTTCTCTGTGTATCCCTTGGTGCCCTGGAACTCACTCTGTAGCCCAGGCTGGCCTCGAACTCACGGAGATCCCCCTGTCTCTGCATCCCGAGTGCTGGAACTATAGGTGTGCACCACCACTGTCTGGTGTTCTCTTAACCACTGAGTCATCCCTGCCAAATACAACCTTTAAAACCGAGTCCATTTTCCCCCTTGTCCTGTGTTTGCTCATCTGTTCCCCTTGTTTACGTTTCTTCCCTCAAAGGTCTTTAGACTGTACACCAGGACCTCCGGGAAGTTAGACTAGATACCCTTGACCAGCTCCTCTGCCGAGCACAGCACCCCAGGACACTAATGGAAGAAGACAAATACTAGAGGACGACGAAGTACATTTTTGAATTACTTTTATAACTGCTTTATTCTGGCTAACTACCACCAACAATAAGCTCAGTGGGCCCAACCTGTGCCTGGGCCCACGGGAGCCTAGACTTCCACCTCATGAGGCTGTAACAACAACAACAACAATAATACTGACATCTATAATTGGCCACATGCAGAGAATGAGAGACTGTGGAGCCCTCAACTCTAAATGAGACAGCTGTATCACACCCTTCCCCCTGAAGCTCAGGGATCATTTCCAAAGAAAGAGCTGAAAGACTGTAAGAGCCAGGGGTGGATGTCGGCAGACAAACAGTACTTGCTGGGCATGTCAGCACTGTTGTCCACATGATAGCACTTGTAGCTGTGAACGTATGCACAAGACTTAATCAAGATCAAGCCAATCAACATCTCTTTGTGGATGGGGAAGAGCTCACAATCTCACCTGTAGCTGGCCAGAGTTGCTAGCAGAGAAAGTCAAGTCTCTGGGGATGTGGACTCCAGAAGGCTACCTATCCTCCAGTAATGGTCCACACCCACGCTCATCCCATAACCTGGTGAATTTTTTAAAAGGGGCTTTGGAGCTAGAGAAATGGCTCACAGTGGAGAGCAAGGGCTGCTTCTGCACAGGACTCAAGTTCAGCTCCCAGTACCCACATGGCAGCCTCAACCCCCTGTAGGTCTAGTTCCAGGGCATCCGATTCCTCTTCTTCCTCCACAGATACCCTGTAGACACTGGGTATACACACATACGTGCCATCAAAGTACTCATACATAAAAATAAAATAAATCTGTATGAAGTTGGGAGAGAAAGTGGTAGCTGTGGGGATAAGGGAGGAATTGGTGGAGAAGGAATGGGGGATGGAGGTTTGATTAAAACATATCATATGAATATATGAAATTCTCAAAACCAGCAATAACAAAGAAAGAGACCTGAAATCTCTGCCAGGATGGTGCAAGAGAAAGCCAATGGGAAGTCAGTGTGTTCAACTGCAGTATAACAAAGCTCTGGCTGACAGTATCATCAGGAAACGCTGGGAAGCCAGATTTCCACTGTCACCTGCAGTAACAAGGCGCACCCCTCATTGGGGAGTGGTCAGAGGAGGTGTGGTGGAGAGTTAAGAATTCACCATTTGTCCATCATTGATAATGGCTATTTCTACCATGGTGCCCTAAATACCACACTGGGAGCTAGAAAGCCCATGCTTACCCAGCTTTCCTGAGAAACTTCCCCTATCCTGGTGTCAACAGGAGCAGAATCGGTGACTTGGGCTTCAGTTAACACTGGCAATAAGGAGCAAATCCAGTTATAACTGTAGACTTCAGCATCCCTATCTGAACTGATAGAGCAGCTACGCTGAAGCCTCAGGGAAACCATCACTTCAGAATCTCTAACGAATGCATGGGCATCTAAATACAGAGCACAGGATGAAAGCAGGATAGAAAACAGGGAACAGGGGAACGGAGCGGGAGGCTTCTCCACCTTCGGATCTGGTGAAGCCCCTCACCAGCTGAGTCAAGAATTTCTGCACAGCTAACATTTGCTGTGAGGGTTGCCTACATGGAAACAACATCTGTTCTAGATAGGATTATTCTATATTAAAAATATTAAAATAGGAGTGAACCATGCTTCAGGCCTAAGCACATACGACCTTTGGGTGTGGCCTTTTTTCCTTTTCCAGATGTAAACCTAGACTAGGAATGCCACAATCAAGATGACAAACTTCATTTTCAGTAAGAGACTTGTCTTAATCCTCTTGTGCAACCTTGTGCTCCGTGGTTCAGCCTTATTAGATTGTATTCCTACCCAATGCACCTCAGGAAACACCTCAAGATCTCAGTTACTGAAAAACCAAATTCCATAGCAACCCTTTAAGATCCAACTTCAGAAGCCACCCAAATTATACACACAGCGACGGTTAGGCACTTGGCACAGCTCTCTAGAGAAGCACGTCCACGCCTACTGTGTATCCCTCGTTCCCTGCGCTCTTTCTACTAATGCCCATTCTTCAAGCTGCTTAAAATCTCGGATAAACTCCACCTTGGCTTCATAGTGACAGTTCTGCTGTTCCTGTCTGCCACAGGTCAAGAGTCCCAGCTTCCGCTGAGTTCTCTGCGAAGACCTCCAGCTGCCGCAGCATCTGCCTGCAGGTGTGGCTAGTTCCTGCTCTTGCTGCTGCTGACATAATGCTCTCTACTGTTTCCAAGGAAAATAGAACTGCTTGTAAACATAACAAAATGCATTCAAGGTTTGGTCCGCCAGAAAGGAAAAACACTAATCAAAGAAATCAGAACTGATTACATAAAATGTGTTTATGGGTTGGGAGACTCAATATAGCAAAGATGTCAGTTCATGTCAAGTACTACACAGGCTTAATTCAATCAAAATCTTTGGACAGATAAAGTTTATTCTAAAGGTTTTGCAGAAAAGCAACAAAACTAAACATTTTCAGAAAGAAAAACAGAGTGGAAGGAATAAGCCTTCCAATGTCAAGATTTGTCATATATATGTCTATAGCAATCGAGACCTGGTGGTATTGGTGTGGTGGTATTGTGTTCTCCAAAATATTGTGCATCATAATAAACTTATCTGGGGTCAGAGAACAGAACAGCCACTAGATATAGAGGCCAGAAAATGGTGGCACACACACCTTTAATTCTATCACTTGGGAGGCAGAGATCCATCTAGATCTCTGTGAGTTTAAAGCCACACTGGAAACAGCCAGGCATGGTGACTCATGCCTTTAATCCCAGGAAGTGATGTCAGAAAACAGAAAGGTATATAAGGCGTGAAAACAAGGAACTAGAAGCTTCTGACTGGTTAAACTTTTAGGCTTTTGAGCAGCAGTTCAGCTGAGATTCATTCTGGATGAGGACTTAGAGGCTTCCAGTCTGAGGAAACAGGATCAGCTGAGGAATTGTGAGGTGAAGAAGCTGTGGCTTGTTCTGCTTCTCTGATCTTCCATCATTCACCCCAATACCTGGCTCCAGGTTTGTTCTTATTAATAAGGACTTTTAAGATTCCTGCTACAAGCTGGGTGGTGGTGGCGCATGCCTGCAATCCCAGCACTCGGGAGGCAGAGGCAGGTGGATCTCTGTGAGTTTGAGACTAGTCTGGTCTACAGAGCTAGTCCAGGACAGGCTCCAAAGCTACAGAGAAACCCTGTCTCGAAAAACCAGAAAAAAAAAAAAAGATTCCTGCTACATATTGGTAATAAGACGACACAGACCAATGCTATTGAACAAAAAAAACTCACAAATAAACCCACAGACAGATGTCCAACTCACTTGGACAAGACCTTGGGTTTGATCCAATATGCAGCAAGAGGTAAAGATGCTTTGCCATCCAGCCTGACAGAACTGAGTTCCATCCTCAGGACTCAGGTGGTGGCAGGAGAGAACAGACTCTTACAAGCTGTCCTCTGCCATGCACAGGTTTGCCAAAGGATGCACCCGCACCCCACAACAAACAAACAGACAGACAAACAGACAGACAGACAGACAAACAAATAAATAATAGAAAGGCAAGATAAAACAAAGCAGAAGGCACCAAAGTCTAAAACTGCGGAAGCAGTTGAGCGGAGGAGGCGGCGGTGCTGGGACAGTGGACAGTGGCAGTTCCCAGAGGGACGGGGAACCTCAACCAAGGTCTTACACTTTATTAAAAACAAAATCACTCAAATGGAATTACAGACATGAAAACAAGTGTAAAACCATAACATTTTGGGGAAGTGAGTGATACAGGAAAAAATGACATGAAAACAAGGGCTATGTAAAGATCTCAGATGCCATGTCATAAAAAGAGATATTAGTACATTGATTTCATTCAAATTAAAACATTTTGCTTGGAAAACTCCCACTAAGAGGATGAAAGCTAAGGAGTAGGAGGAAATATTTGCCAACTATACATCCCATAAAAATCTAGTATATAAAATGTGTTAATAAACTGTCAGAACTCAAAGAAACATATAACAACAACAACAAAGATCCAATTATAAAGCGAATCAAATGGGGCAGGAAGACAGCTCAGCAGAAAAAGGATACAGCCCACAAAGGAAGCAGGTAAATGCAGCTGCTTTCTTAACAGAAAGTCACCAAAGAAGATAGACAGATGTCAAGTCAAGGACAACATATTTGGTATCGCTGGCCTTGGAAAAGTCTAGTTCGGGGGCTGGAGAAAGGGCTAGTGATCAGGGCACTGGCTTCTCTTTCAGAAGAGCCAGGTTCGATTCCTAAACCCCACATGGTAGCTCACCACTGTCTGTAACTCCAGTTCCACAGGACTAACACCCTCTCTGGCCTCCCTCCACGGGCACCTGTCATACATGTAGGCAAAACACCCATACGGACAAAATAGTAATAAAATAAAAAATTACAATTGAAACCAAAATGAGGTATCACTACACATTCTTCAGAAACGCTGGATTTTTTTAAGTCAATATCAAGTTTTGGTGAGGTTGTATAAGAAAATGAGGACACTCAATCATTTTTGCTGGGAAATATATAACCAGCATATAACTCCACAACAATATTTTTCCAGAGAAAGATGTTCACACAAAGGGTATTTTTAAATGAAGTATATAGCAGCTCTATTCTTAACCGCCAAATATTGGAAGTATTTCAGACATATATCAAGGACCCGTCAGCAGCATGTGTCTATACCGTATCTACACCGTGGCATACTAGGCAGCAGGGAGACCTGCCGACACACAGAAGTGGGGCAGCTCTGGAGGGAACTGTGCTGAGTTCAAAAAGCAAGCACAAAGTCTGATAATGATGATTTTTATATGACAACTTGCCTAGATCATAAACGTCCAAATGTTCAGTCAAACATTGTTCAGAATGCCTCTGTGAAGGCGTCTTTAGATGAGACTTGCATCTCCACTGGCAGATCTCGAGTAAAGCTGGATGTTCTCTTAGGTTTTAAATCACCACGATTAAGATGGTAGAATCACTACAACTAGAGAAGAGGGGGATTGCCCGGACTGAAGAGTCTGGAAGTGTAAGAGGAACATGGGCATGGCTACAGAAGACAGGCTGGGGATCCTTGTGTTTCCAGGGGTGAACTGGACCTTGGCCACTCATGCTAATAACCTGGTCATGATCTACAGCCATGGTCTTACATGATGTCTGTTAAAAGGGGAACCAAGGCAAAGTGCACATGGGCTCTCCATGTTGTCTCGAACTGCATGAAGACTGATAAATGCCTCAAAAAGTTTCATCTCTTACAAAGTGGAGCAAAGTGCATCTGCTTCATTTTTATGGGGTCCTGGAGGAAGCTCTGCATCACTACTCAGATGACTGAACCTCTAGCACCTGCAATTGTAAATGTGTCTGTTACCCCAGGTTAGCAAGCAAGAAAGTGACTTGTCATCTCCCGTCCCTAGTTCTCCTAAATGCAGTTATATGCAAGTACCGTTTTCTTTGAACATCCAAATATACCTTGAGTTTTTTACTTCTCTTTCTCCCCTGCCATCAGTTCTGCAGTCAGAAGCAGGCCTGAATCGTCACAGCGCGCTTGTAAATTGTCTCTCCCTTTCGTTGATGCTCCCATCCAATCCACCCTGCACACAACAACGGGGATTATCTTTTTGTTCTGTTTGGGGGTTCTCACCATTTTTTTTTGAGACAGGGCTTCATGTACTCTAAGTAGTCTGGAACTCCCTAAGTAGCTGAGGATGATTTTGAACTCCTGACCCTCCTGCTTCTGCTTCCCGGGCATGGGGATACAAGCATGTGCCACCAGAGCCAGAGTTTCTGAGGTGCTGGGGATCATCTCTAACCGAAGCTCTGTGCAACCAGGCAAGCACTCTGTCCACTGAGCCACATGCCCAGCCATCAGAAAAAAGAGCTCCAACACTGACTGTAACCGTCAGGTATGGTAAAGAAAACAAACAAACAAAAAACAAAAACAACAACAGAAAACCCAACAACATAAAAAAGAAGAGCTCCAACAGAAGTACTCTTAAAACAAACAGTGGATCATAGTACAGGTGATTTCCCATTGCCATTCACGTGGATTCTAGCCACTCCTATGGTCTACAAGGTCCTGCGTGTCCATGGCTGCTGTCGGTCTCCCCAGTACTGTGACAGACAAACCGGAGGCAGTGGCTGAGTCCTGAGCAGGAAAGACAGCCTCAGAATCGGACCTACCTCAAGGGGACCTACCTCTCAGGGCACAGAGCAGAGGAAGAGCTCCCGGATGGCCGGGGATGCTAGAGCTCTGGGGACTTGCAGGCAGGTTTCATGATGTGATTTAACTTTTAAAATCAATCTTGACTTCCACATCAAGAAAGTGCAGTTGGACCAGAGGACCAGGGAGGCCAGGCAGGGGGACCCACCCTTCAGGACTGAGCTCTTCCCGTGAGCCCTTGCCCTCTTGGTTTGGCCAAGCTTGCAGGGGTGCCTTTTGCCGTTACGGGCACCTGACTCCATCGGAGAGGAACGCAGCAGAGGAATGCTCTGGGCCATTTCCTCTCATTTATAGAGAAAACAAAAACTAAAGCTAACTCCTCTCCCTTTACTAAAAGGGTAAAGAGGGAAGTGAGGTCATCATTTACAGTTCTTGGCATTTCCTCTCTTAATTAATGATGTAATCAGAATGTGACCCGAAAGGTTTAAAAGTGTAAAGCCAGGTCTGGGGAGATGGCCTAGTGGGTTTGAGCATATGCTCTGCAAATATCAGGACTTGAACCCAATCCCTGGGACCCAGTACTGGTCGTGCCTGCCTGAAACCTCTGCACGGGGCACTAAGACAGATGGAAACAACGCAAGGCTGCTTTGGCAGTGCAGCAGGGAATCTCTGAATAATTATGAGCACTCAGTGAGGAGACGTCATCTCAGGGCAAAGTGCAAAAGGCCAGGTTTCATTTCCAGACTTTATCCCACAGAAGCCCACAGCTCCTCAGCGCCCTGAAGCTACATCAGCCGCTCAGCATGAGGCCCGTCTGTGGTCTGAGTTCCCCTGCCAAAATCAACCTGTGCAGTATGCTCCCTCCATCCTCAACCTGCAGGTAGTTTCAGCCCACCCCCAGCTGCTGAATAGTCGAGATGAGTCGCATCTCCAATGGGGGAGGAGCTATGTCCCGGGGCACCAGGCTGGAGAAGCACAGTGGTGGTGGACCCCAGCCACAGCTACACAAGGAAGACAAACGCCATTACTTCAAAGCAGACTTCAGAAGACAAAGGCAGAAAAGCAGCGCAGGGCAGCTCTCCTTCCTGACAGCAGCACCGGCGTGCTTTGTACTGAGCCAAGTCAGCCAAGGCATCTCCTCTCAGGGCCATCCGTGGTGCTGAGGACAGGACTCCTGAGCCCGCACGTCATGGGGCGCTGTAAGGCCTGGCGCCAAAGACGAGCGCCACCACCTGGAGCACTCGATGGTTAAACCAGTCAAGCCCCGAGAAGTGCTGACAGAGGCAGGAACTCTGTAAAGATTAATGACACGCTATCAACCCTCACGCGCCTGCCTTAGGAGACTCTCAGCAGGTTGTGTCCTCACTTTAAGTCCTCGCAAGATGGGGCTGCGTCTCATCTGCCGCATGTTAGAGAATACAACCATGCTGAGGTCCGCTGAAGTTTGGGCTTTGAATTTAATTATTTGCTTCCTAAAACTGGTTGCTTCGCGTTTTCACCTTCCAGAAATGAGGGCCTGAAGAGTGGGTAAGAACACTTGTGAAAACCGGAGGGCCTGGGTTCAAGTCCCCAACACACATAAAAAGTCTGTGCCTATCATCCTGGCACTGGGGTGGATGGGGTGAATACCAGGAGCTTTCAAGTTTTCTGGGGTCCTGTCTCAAATATCGAGGTAGAGAGTAATAGAGGGAGATACTCAGCATCAATCCCTGGCCTCTGCACAGAGGAGTACACACACATGTGCATATATACCACACATGCAGGGATGGAGATGAGAAATGAGGACAGGAGGGGAATGTCAGGCAAATCGAGTGCAGTTCCCACCCTGGTTCCTGTCCTTGCTGTTGCTTCTCACAGCTCCTCTGCTGCTCCCCGTGGTCTCTGGGGAGCCCAGGCTGCACAGCTGCCAGTCAGTGAAAGCCAAACTAACTTGCTATCTCCTCATCATTTCTGGATCAGATGCATTGGGGATTCCTAGAAAGAAACAGGCTGAAGACATAGAAGCCGAGTCCATTGAGAACCCAAGGCTATCATACAAGGTGCACTCTCTCCCCCAATCAGGGTCTCTCTGTGCAGCCAAGGCTAGCCAGCAACTCTCATGTAATCCAATGGGCCTCCAACTCACAGTCCTCTTATGGTGGCAGTGCTGACATTACAGATGTGTGCCACATCTGGTTCTGCAATCACATATTGAAACACACTGAATTAATAATAATAGAAAATGTGTCGCCATCATCTATCGAGAGCTTACTTTGTGCCAAACACATACATGTTATCTCCTTTAACCCCCTCAACAGAACAAAGTGTGTGCATGTTTATCTCCTTTTTATCAGGTCAAAAAACAAACAACAATACAAACCTAAAGTGAAGAAAAGTCACAGTGACTCCCTTTCTTAAGGTCACCCTCAGTAAAATACTGTGACTCAAACCCGAGCACACGCCTCTCCACAGCTCACTCAGGTGACTGATGTCTCCACAGTCTTCAGCCACAAAGCCGTCTCTGCAGCACAAGCCCACGGTACTGGTTCTCTGCAGAGCACACTGCACACACCTGCCCTTGTCTTCCCACAACACAGCGTATCTCAGCTTCTGCGGAACACCCCACGGGCTGCTCCTTTGCCACACTTATCAGCCCTTAACATGTGCCTGCCTCTGTGACTTATACCTACTCTCATTTCTTTCCCAGGGAACAGAGACACTCAAGCCACAGGTCACCGAGGTAAAGGGCATATTGATTGGCGTCTCATCAATACTCTCTAACCTTGGTGAAGGTTAGAACTCAACTCTGCTTGCTCCTCCTCCTCCTACAATGTATAACCAGGCAGCTGAGGACTCTGGCTGGTCAGCTACTCACCCACATTCAGTACAGGACCTGGGATTAAGAGGACAACTCCACACACACAATGTCAGGAGACAAGGTAAAGCAACCTTGGGTTCCTTTGATTTAGTTTTGAGGAGACTGGGAATCTGTTCAAGTGAGCATATAAAACTGTGGGTGACCCTGGATGCAGTTAGCACAGCTCCAAGCTACCTCTTTACTTGGCCAGTTACTAATCCACTCAGCTGCTAAGCAAACCCGAGTTCTTATTCAGTAATCGGAGTTTTAAGGATATTTGCTGGTTAGTCTGCATAACTTTCCCAAGGGCCACTGTATAGCCTGACACTGGAGAAATGTGCTACCACCCCCAAGCCTGTGGCAAGTTTACCGGAACCTAACCTTGAAGTAGATCTGGAATGTTCAAAAATGCCCATGTAGGAAAGGCAAAGGGAAAGACTGTTCTAGATTAAGAGATCGAGAGCTGACGGCACTGTTGTGGGTGACCTCAGACCACGAGAAGAAAAGACCTGATGGAGCACACTCTGGAGAATCTGGCTTTGGGCTGACTTAGCTGACATTGGCACACTCTATTATATCCCTGGGTGAGAATATCTCTATCAGAAAGGAAGAGGTCTTTGTTCTTAAGGAAAGTACTTGTTGAAGTCATCAGGAATGAGGTGACACAGGTAATCTGCAGCTTATTTTAAATGGTTCAACAATACAGATTATGAAATAAATGTGGTGAATGTTAGGTAATCACCGGTAAGCAAAGGGAAGGCCATGGGGTTTTCATTTCTCTGGTATTTCAACATCTCTGTAGATAGTCCTTTTCCAAATAAAACCTTCAAAAGGATATGTTATTCTCCGTGTCTACAAGCTCTCTCAAACTCCTGCATACGATAATAGAAGTTGATAAATCTGTACCCCTGTTAAGAGTGGGACCCTTACATACTGACCTGAGCATTGCTTCATGAATGACACCAGGTGCTGTGAAACTAGCCAGGCTTGGATGTGGACTCTAATGCTATGTGTGCTGCTGAAACTCAGATTAAATCAACTGAGCATTGAGTTTTCTATCTTATGATAAAATGATGATTCTTGGGGCCTGATATGAACTATCTAGGCTTTGTTTTGGGAATCTGTGAACGAAGCAATCTCTTCAGAGTTTGAGAGTAAGTAAAGGAAGGCTTAGAGGGCAGATGTTTAGATATCAGTTATGCATGTGTACAGTGCACATTTAAAGAGTGGTCCTGGGTTCATGATTCTGTGAGTGCTGTAACTCAGGATGGAGCTATGGTAGGCAGAACTACAATGATGATGCGTGGGTGAATATTAAATTAGTAACTACAGGGATGGTGCGCAGATTCAGCAAACATGATAAGGCAGCATCCATATACCTAATGTCTAGAAGATGTTGTCAAAGGGGCGTCCCAGAGCCGAACTTCGGGCTTTGGTAAATTCCTCCGGAAATTCCTCCGGTGCTTTAGAGACTAAGCTGTAAGAACGTTGGTTCGTCAAGGAACTGCCTGAGAACAGAACACAGAGCTGTACAGACTGACATAAAGAGAGGGCTTTTCAGTTTTGTCAACCACTGGAAGTTAAAGGATGACCAGAAATGGTGGCTCCGGAGAGTTAGTGTCAGTCTGGACATACCCACAATGCACAGACGATCAGACAAGGGGCATGGTCTGTGAGTCCTCCTCTTCTTCCGTTAGTAAGTGGAGGTATCAGACGAACATCTGTCACTTTGTAAATTCCTTTCAGTCTGAAAATTCTATGGTATGAGAAATATTTGGTCTTTTTCAAAATTGGATGCAAAAATCACCTTTGGCTTGGCTTTTGGAAGCATGTGGAGGCAAATCATACATTTTCCCCTTCCTTGTCAATCGATAGTTGCTGCTTTCGGAAAATCTGCTTTCTTATTTAACAGTGGAAGTTTAAATGTTCTGCACTAGGATATCTGCCATAGACTAATTGTGGTCAGGCACAACCCTCTTAACGCTCCCTGAGCATGGCTTCCACAGTGCACAGCTGAGATCCTGTCTGCTTTTCATGTTGTTTTTGGATATTGTTAGTGAGGTATGAAAAGTTGGTAGATGGTTGCTTCATAGACGCAATCCATGAAATGTGGTGATATGGATAGAAAGGCATTTGCTGTGTGCCCTCCCTCCACTTAAAGGGGAGCACATTATCGATCTTCATTTTTACAATAATCCTGTCCAAGGCTCCTCCTGAGCACAGCCACAGCATGCCAGCCTCATAATCCCACCCATTACCTGTCATTACAGCCATTTCCAAGGTAGAGAAACTGAGGCACAGGGATACTATAGAACCCCTTTCTAAGTTTTCTGACTTTCACAACTACTTGTCTATGCCAATATATGACATATGACTTCTAAGCCACAAAATAAATACCACATTTTGTTTCAGGTTAAAGTTCAACTACTTCCATATTAAGTTTAAAAAATTTATTTATTTTGGTGTGTGTGTGTGTGTGTGTGTGTGTGTGTGTGTGTGTGTGTGTGTGTATGGATGCACACACTCCTGTCACAGTGCACAGGTGGAGGTCAGAAGACAACTTTCGGGAGTCAGTTCTCACTTTCCAGCACGTGGGTCCCAGGCATTTAACTCACAAGCTGGCCAGTACCTACCTGCAGACACCGAGCCGGCTCGCTGGCCCCATGCTGAGCTGTTCTTCCATGTTTATCTGCCGTGCGTTTTAAATTGAACATGGGAACTCATTTCTCTAACCAAAATGCATTAAACCCCAAATACAATTGATCTTTAAAATGTTTCCAGCTTATCATGCCATGGCCTGTGAAGAAGTTTAGAGAAAAGACTTGAAGATTTCCCTTCCCTTGCCTTCCGTACAAGTTACTTCCATTTCCACATTTCCTTGAGTGTGAGATGATGACTACCTGCAGGGTCTTTGAGAGAACAGGCAAACCCTTTAGGAACCCAAATTGTGGACTGAGTGAGAACCCCTCTGAGTCCTCACTATTTGTCTTAGCTCTATACAGATGCCATGCCAATCTCTTTGCCATTAGAATGGGTGGATGCAGGGAGGTGGGATTGTTTGTGCTTAGTAATTTTCACAAAATTTCCCTGTCATAAACAAAACTTTTCCAGACTATATATACCTAGATAACTTGGATGGATATAGTATCTACTAAGGGCCTTGAGATGGAGAGATAGTCTTGGCTTACTCAGAGGTGTTAAATCTAATATTATACATTCCTGAAAGTGAAGAATTTGTCAGGATCTGAGAGATGCAATCTGACATGGATATGACCTGTCATCATTGGCTGTAAAGACGGAGGAAGAGCATGCTAGCCTCTGCAACTGAGAGGCCCCCAATTTATAGCCAGCAAGAAACCTCAGGGTTGTACCACCACAAGGAAGTGAATTCTACCATCAACTCAAATTTTCTTCTCCAGTCTCAAAGGGAACATAGCCTGCTAACATATTGATTTTAGCCTGTAGAGACTCAGACCAGACCTCTAACCCGAAGACCTGTAAGATAAATTAGGTTGTATTGTTTCAGCCACTGGGTTGCTAGGAATTTTTTATAGCATCAGTGAAAAATGAATGGTGGGAATAAATGAGATAATCCATATAAAGGAGCAAGTGGGCATGCAGGAAGCATCCTCAGCTCTGGGCTCTGAAGTTGTGTTTATGTGATGGAGAGGATGTCAGAGCCCTCCCAATGCACCTGGTTCCTCGCTGCTGCTGATAACTATTTTCTGTAAACAAAAAGAAATCCTAATCCTTGGGAACAGCTTGAGAGGGGAGATGACTTGAGGATAAACCATTCACCCAGCAAATGGAATCCCATCCTAGATTTTAATTTTTTGAGTTCCAGATGTCTTACTACATTTTAGAAAGTCATTCAAAACCTTGCATAAGTCTATACATTATAAGCCATATAGTAAGTATGTGTGTATGCATATTTTAAATATTACTTGCTTGTGTATAAGATATTCTTATGTATAAATATGTATATATTCTTTGTAATAAATATATAATACATGTGATGTACATGAATATATGTATGTGTCTTCAGAGGAGAGAGACAGACAGACAGACATCTTTGCATCTCCTGCTGTCCTTTCAGGACAAAGTTGCTGACAGTGGCCTCCACAATGGCCGACTACAGCTATAAAAAGAAGGGAACTGTGGAAATCTACAGACTGCACACACCCAAATGAGATTCCAATCCAACAGAAGGACTTGGGGTGCTCTAGAAGCTACACAGATCCTAAGCCCCAGAATAGAGTCTTGTTTCAGAGTCACTGGGCTGGAGAACTTCTAGGGTCCCTAGAAAGGTCCGTGAGACTTTGTTGATGACTGAGCTGGAGTTTTATTAGAGAATCAGGGTCCTGGATAATTATTTATTCTTCATGCTGGAGTGCAGAGATTTACAATCTTACAATTCAGACAAAAACCGAAGATGCTATAAGGGAAATAGGCAGAGTCACTTAAGGATAAAAAAAGAAAAAAACAACAAGGAACCAAAATCCATGCCGATGTGACCCATTCATCCACCCAACATAATGCCTGTGCTGCCTGGTTGAAACTTTAAATTATATGATAACACATACAATGTTTCCCTATAAAATACCTAACAGCATGGATTTTAAAAATATTCCTTTTACCTCTACTTCTCCAGTCTTACAGTCTTCTCAAAAGAGTCACTTTTGTATTTATTCTTCAATGAAGCATTGTATGTACAAGTCCAATACTATTCGTGTCTACGTCCTTTTCAGAGCATTAGTGAGCTAAGGCTGTAGCTTACAGGTGGAGTTTCCCAGCATGCAGAAGGCACCAGGCCTGACTCACAGCACTGTGAAGCATCAATGAATCAATCATGTGACAAATCATTCAGTGAGGTTTACAATTTCATTTACCATTTAAAACAAGCCGAGCTGAGTTTGGTGGCCCACTCCTTTAATCCCAGCACTCTGGAGGCAGAGGCAGGTGGATGTCTGTGAGTCTGAGGCCAGCCTGGTCTACATTATGTGTTCCAGGCTATCCAGGGCTACAAAGTAAGACTCTGTCTCTAAACAAAAACAAACAACAAAAGCCAGTGTATTTGGTCACATTATTCTTTTGAGTTGCTGCATAGCATGTTGAGTGTATCTGATGTGTATCATGATGTGACTGAATCTGTTTGGCATTCTTGTTGAATGACAGTTCTTTCTACAAGCTGCTGTTCTAAGCACCCTGACCTGTGAATCTGCATGCATGATTCCTGTCAGCTGACTGGATAAGTAACTAATTGTGAGTTGAATGCTCTGCAGTTTTAGGGTAACTTAACTCACACCTCCATGCTCAGCCTCATGAAAATTCTGAAAAGCACTCTTGCCTGGATACAGGTACAGATCATGATAACCAGGATGACTCTGAGTGAGTCCTAGGGTGTTTCTGCACAGTGGAAATGTCTGGAAAGCTCCCATCTCTACTGATGCTACCGCAGGACCATTGTTCTGAGCTGGCAGTTCTTTTTCCCTTCAGCAGCAATTCTAATTCTCAGTTCTGACTTTGAATCTTGAAAAGATATTGATGTGGGGCTGGGGATTAAGCTCAGTTGGTGAAGCGTTTGCCTAACGTGAACAAAGCGTGGGCCTGCCCCTAGCAGCCCACACGCAGGGTATGGTGGTGCTTACCTGTAATTCTAGTTCTCTGGAGGGGAGGTCACGGAGACCAGACATTCAACATCAGCCTCAACTGCAAACCAGGGGGTTCAAAACCTGCCTGGCCCATGGTTTCCACCTCTCCTCTCTGTCCCTCTCTCCTCCCCTGTCGTGTGTGTGTGTGTGTGTGTGTGTGTGTGTGTGTGTGTGTGTGTGTATACACATGCACGTGTGTATAAGACACAAAGAAAAGGGCTGGAGAGATGGCTCAGCGGTTAAGAGCACTGGCTGTTCTTCCAGAGGACCTGGGTTCAATTCCCAGCACCCACATGGCAGTTTACAACTGCTTGTAACTCTACCTCCCAGGGATCCGACATCGACAGACATACATGCAGACAAATAGCAATGCACATAAACTAAACAAATCATTTTTTTAAAAAAAGACACAAAGAGAATGTTGAGTTTGTACCCTGGAACAGCTATCCTGCTGTGTTTTTTCTTTTGACTTTCAGCTTTAGCAATAGGAGACAATGGTGAACAGCGTTCACACTCTCCTAGACTAACACCTGCCCTGTGAGCACCGGGCTGCTGTGGTTGGCTGTGGGAGGGGAAGAAGCAGAGCCTGGGGGAGTCCATGTGGCGGTCAGGGGCAGGAACTGCTGCTTCCCAGCTTTGTTTTTCATCCTCAGATCACAGGGACGTTGGCTTTCACTGTCTTCACTGCCGTGCTCGGTTCCTTCCAGTTTGGCTATGACATCGGGGTGATCAACGCACCTCAGGACGTAAGTGAAACAACGCAGTTCTTTGGGGGCAAGTCCTGTCGGTTCTTCCTGCCCAGAGTATCATATGTTCCTCACACACTAAGATAAACTGTCCACGTGAGAGACATGGGGTGAGCCTGCCTGGCCAGGTACAATGTGCATTGGTTCACAGCTGGTATTTTGGCCTTGACTCCTGGGTTAACAACCCTGAGTCAAAAAGAGCAGTGCACAACTTTTTATCTCTGACACTGCTGTTCTCTGAGCTCAGAGAAAATGCTAACTTAATGCCTCCTGTTCAGGAGGTCGAAAGGCAAGAATGCCTTGCAGCATTCGGTCACAGCTGTCCCCTAGGCATGAATGAAAAACACCAGGGAACCAGGCGGAATGACAGAAGGATGTGTCCATTCAATGCACAATAACATGCACCAATATTTGCATCAGGCTTTCCACCACCAGATTATCCCAACCTTTGACTCATTTCTGTGGCAGATTAGAAACTTTAGGGGCCAAACACTAAAAAGATAGCTGTCCTTCCCTCTCCTTGTCTCACACAGACCTTCAGCACAAAAACTACAAACATTAGCTCGGTAGTCAAGAGGTTCAAAGAGTTTGGATCTTCTTCACTGTGAATGGAGAAAGGACGTGGCACTTTGTAAGGAAACATGTCAGAGAATTCCTACTGTTTCTGGGTGCATTCTGTGTATCTTTCTCTGTTATGCAGTAGGTCCTCAGAAAGACCTCACTCTTCCCAGATGCCACAGCCCTTTAGTTAGGGGACTGTGCCACGTCCTTGAGCTCCAACTCAGACTGGGAGAGAATATACCTAGGGAAGGGATGCAATGAGGAAAGCGCAGGGTGTGTGGAGTGCTCTGAATACATCCATCACATTTCATCATTTTATCTGCTTTTCTTACAGTTCTGAGAAAAGTGTAAGACACCACAGGCTGTGAACACTGGAGTGTGTGCAGACCAGTCCGACACGGACTGCTGCTCAGCTCCTAGGGCTGAGAGATGGTTCTTCATTAAGAGCACATCATCCTTAGCATGTCAATCCTCTTGTTCTGGCTTCCAAAGAATAATGCTGGAGCGAGGGGAGGGGATGGGGCGGGCAGGAGACTAGAATCACATATTTTTCTGTGGATGATGAAAGAATGTGCTGATTTGTTCAGCCTCCTAAGATCCAGGCCAATCTAGAAATCCTTCCTTTCTGGAAGTCCTTTTCACATCCCTACTAAAACCATCCTCTCTAGTCTTACCAGAGAGAATAGACTGAGATATCCCCTCCTTCAATCTAAGCCTTAGCCAGAGCTGAAAACACAGACCCCTACCGGCATTTTCTACCAGTTGAAGAACATTTGAAGGTATTTTTAAGACACAGTTTTTCATGAGCATAAAAATTACACTTGCCCACTGCAGAAAATAGAAGATAAAATCACCTGCAATTATTTCTATTCCATATATTAAACTGCTAAGAACATTTTGTGTAATTCCTTCAACCTTTTCCCATGCCCGCTATCTCTACAGGAGAGCCATCTATGAGAGCGACCTTGCACAGAGGATGGCGAATCTCCCTGTGGCTCAGCTTGTTTTACAAACAGGACTTTATTCATAACTGGGAAGAGGGAGCAGCAATGGTCCAGATCCTCGTTGGAGAGGAACTACCCAGCTTATGGGGGCTGAACAGGGATGAATCAGTGCTGAGAAGGATGGTGTGGAGGGGGAAAGGCTGCGATGCATCTTCATGGCTACAGCAGCCATATAAAATATGGCTAGAAATTTAGCATTGAGGACTCTTTCTTTTGGGAAATACTGACCTCTCTGAGGACCCATAAGAGAAGTCTTTATACTTTCTCAGTTCTATCTAAGCTGTTTTTATCTCAAAATTTCATCAACTCTAGACTTGACCATTTGAATCTATTTGCATTAACTTTTAGGAAGTCTGTGACTAAATTTATAGCTCACTCTACCAAGGATATAACACCAGGTGCTAGAATTTTATATAGTTCTAACTTTAGTTTTTACTCTGAGCTTTGCCAGTAGTTTTTTTTCCTTTTATATTACTATTAAATCCTTTGTGTAATACTAACACTCATATAAAAATCTGTCTTCTCTACTTAAAGAATATCTTCAATGTAAGTACTTGTCAACATAAAAGCCAAGACCTCTGGCAGATATTAAAAAGCAGAGGCTACCCATTAGTGAGCCTTTTCTTTCAGCCCCCTTGCCCAGCTGGGGGCAGAAGCTATCATGCCACAAAGCCAAGCCCTTGCGGCCATCAACCTACAGCAGAACGTACTTCGGGAGCTGCTTCCGGGTACTCTATACTTACTTCCGGCGCCTCCTCCCACCCTGCTCCATTGCCTGTGTTCGTCACCTCTTTTTTACAGGACATGACCAACTACAAATCAGTCTACCCATCTCTGTATTGTACAGCTCACACAATTAGGCCGCCCTGTTTGAACACCTAACAGACGTTTAAAGGGACGTCATAGGCTATCTGTGCAATGCTGAAGTCATGGACGGCTTTCCCTGTTTCCTCAGGTCATAATATCCCATTACCGACATGTTTTGGGTATTGCGGTGGATGACCGAACAGCTACCAGTAACGATGCTGTCAACAGCACAGACTTCCCACTCATAGTCACGCCAGCACCTGAGACCACACCCCCCTGGGCTGAAGATGAAGAGGAGGCTGCAAGATCTGCCACCCTCATCACTATGTTCTGGTCTCTCTCTGTGTCCAGCTTCGCAGTGGGTGGAATGGTTGCCTCATTCTTTGGTGGGTGGCTAGGGGACAGGCTTGGAAGGTGAGTTTTATAAATTAATGTAAACACAGCTTTAATATTTTGTTATTGCTTTTTATAGAGAGACACCATCTTCCCATTTGTGGGACAGTGTTAGAGTGGTTTTCAACTTAGAATCCTGTGAGCTAGGTCACTGTTGGCCAAATCAATAGAAAATGTTGTTGCAGTCAGCTAGTAAATCCTGGTCACTGTGGAAGGGTTTGCAGAAAAAGTGAATCTGATGTGTGTTTCTAGAGACTTTGTTCCTCTGGCTTTGTAAGTTTTAAAACCTGTGAGGAAAGTGCCACCAAATTACACCAGGTCTCAAACATTGTTTTCATTTGTAAACTAAAAATTGACACTTGTATTAGTCAGTCCGATGGTCACCTTCACATCCTGACAAGTCGCCACACCCTGGGCACAGGGCTTCTACTTCCTGCTGCCATTCCTGCTAAGCTCCCAAAGCTCCACCAGAGATCACAGTAATAGAGCTTCCCAGCTCCAGGTCCTATTGCACGCTTTGAGGAGAGCCATGGCTCAGTGGCTAAGAGGCAAGACTGTGCTTGCAGTGAGCCCGAATTTGGTTGCCAGCACCCTCTCTACCTGTACCTCTAGCTACAGGTGACCCAGTTCACATTCACACCTGCACACACCCACCCCCAAGACGCATACACACATACTCAAAATTCAAAACAACTTTAAAAAACTACATCAGTGGAGTCAGTTCCTTCATACGCTTGCTAAGAGGTATACCAAAGTTGGGGCTTCTGGTAAGTTAGAACAGCAAGTTATTGTTTTTTACATTGATTTCCTGTTAATTGAATCCAATTTTGTGTGTTAATTACCTTTTATTTTCACAATAGAATTAACACATGCCAAACAGGGAAAGTTCAGAAAATGAAAAAAAAAAATTGAAAAGGAAAGAGGTAATTTGGTAATTAATTAGCTTAATAATTCTGGGTTTGATTCATTTCATCTTTCCATTTCCTAACATAAACTGTTGCTTTGGAGGCACTAATTAAAATACCGATACTTTCTCTACTGAAATTGTATAAAACACAAGAAACAGTAAAAATGTAGAAACTGACTATTCACGAAGGAAACTCCTTTTCGAGTACACAGTAAAGTTCAGGTTATTGTAATATCCTCAGTTAAGAAAACTCCTGCTTTATATGTGATCTCCCAGAGGTCTGCCTGCCTTGGCTCCCTACCCCGGCTACTAAATAATTTTAAATTATTTAAGTTTTAAGCGTGTATTAATTATACACAGTAGTGGGTCTCGTTATAACATTTCCATACATGTACACCATGTATTTTATCATGTTTACACCCCCTCTGCTTTCATCTCCTCTCCTTTCTTTTCCTTTATTCCTTTCTTTTTCTTTCTTAGTGAATGAGTTTAATTAATGACTTACACAAGCATGGAGGAGGGGCTGTTTGCGGGAGCGTGGGCATCCAACGGTTGTTAGACCACGGAAAATAACCTTTCCCCTTCTTCCAGCAAGCATTTGCTGTCTATAGACCTTGGGGAGGGCAGAGGCCTCAGGGGACCCTTGCTCCAGCAGGACTGACTGCTGACTGGCCCAATCTTCTATTTTTGTCTTACCCTGCCTGACAGAATAGATGCTATCAGCTGGTAACAACTTCTTAGGGTAAATAAACCACCATTAGCTTTGTGCATCCTCTTTCCTCGCAAAGACAAAAAGCATTTCCTGGCAGTCTGCGCCAAGAGCCACCCTAACGGGGTCCCTGCACTGCAGCCCCAGGGCTAGCCAGCGCTGGAACACTGCCTGCTCTTAAGGTAGTCCAGGATTTCCTTACACCCTCTGGCCACTGTGATGAATTATCACCAGCCTAGTGACCCAAACAACACGAATTAATTTTCTTTCAGTTTGAGGGTCAGAACTCCAGCATTCATTATATTTGACAAATGCCAAAAGGTTAGCAGTGCTGATTCCTTCTGGAGACTCTAAGGAGCAAATCCCTGCCTCGTCCTCTCTAGTTAATACCATCCCCCTAATTCCTTGCTCATGGCCCCCTCCCATCTTTGAAAGTCCCATAGTCTTTACAAAAACATCTTAAAATTCTGTCCCTTTAACACATCAGTCTCTTTAAAAATCCCAAATCTCTTTTAAAAGTTTGAAATCTCTCACCTGTGGGCTCCTGTAAAAAATCAAAATTAAGATAAATACTTCCTTACTTCAGGAGTTAAGAGTGATAACCTGAACAAAGCAAAAGCAAACTCCAACTATACAAATAACTGCATGCCCAGTGTCTGGGACTCACTCACCACCTTCTGGGCTCCTCCAAACAGTGGCTTGGGTCACTTCTCTGACTCCACCCTCTGCAGCACACACAGCTTACTCTAAGCTCAGGCAGGCTCCACTCTACTGCTGCTACTGTTCTTGGCAGTCATCCCGTGGTACTTGGCATCTACAAAATGCTGGGCATTTATGCCACAACTGGGCTGCACTTTCACCAATAGGCCCTCCTAGGTTCTCTTTGTACTGCCAAGCCTCAACTTCTCTGCATGACCCATTCATCCCTGGGTCTTCAGCTGCCACTATGGCTGCACCTTCACCAATGGTGTCTGTCTCCTGGCCTTTCAGTGCCAAGCCTCAGCTGCTTTCCATGGCCCCTTCATGCCTTCAAAACCAAAACCACCTGGATGACTCTTAGACTACCAAGTTGAGCTGCCAGCATGAGTTACAACAGTGGCCACTGTCTTTGGGTTTCTTTTGCTGTAAAGAGACACCATGACCATGGCAACTCTTACAAAGGAAAACATTTAATTTAGGTGGCTCGGTTACAGTTCAAAGGTTCAGTCCATTATCATCATGGTGGGACATGGCAGCACGCAGTCAGACATGGTGCTGGAGAGGTAGCTGAGTGTCCTATATCTTGGCAACAGAAAATGGTCTGTCTCACTGGGCATGGCTTGAGCATTATGTGAGACCTCAAAGCCGGCCTCCACAGTGACACATTTCCTCCAACAAGACCACACCTACTCCAAAAAGGCCACATCTCCTAATAATGCCACTCCCTTTGGTGGCCATTTTCTTTCAAACCACCACATTCCACTCTCAGGCCCCCAAAGGCTTGTAGTCATATCATAATGCCCAATGCATTCTGTCCAACTTCAAAAGTCCCCAAAGTTTATCATAGTCCCAAACTAATTTAAAAGTCTGAAGTTCAAAGTCTCTCTGAGATTCATGCAATCTCTTAACTGTAATCCCCTGTAAAATCAAAAGCAAAAAGCAAATCACATACTTCCACCATATAATGGCACAGTATATACATTACCATTCCAAAACATAGAGAAGGGAGCATAGTGAGGAAATACTGGACCGAAGCAAGACTGAAAACCAGCTGGGCAAACTCCAAACTCTACATCTCCAAGACTGATGTCAAAACACTCTTCAGATCTCCAACTCCTTTCAGACTGCAACACACTTCTTTCTCCAAGTTCCAAGTCTTTTTTGGCAGGTATCCAATGACTCTGATATCTCCAACATTTTGGGGTCTCCAAGACAATCCAGGCTTCAACTTCATAGCTTCACACATGGCTTTTCTAGGCCTCCATTCAGGTACACCTCTGGCACATGCCTGGCCTCAGTGGCTTCCCTTAGTCACTCCTTGACTCTAAAGCCAGAGCCGCATGGCCGAAGCTGGCAAGTTCTGCTGCTTGCTGAGACTGGAACATGGCCCCCTCGTTGGATTACATCTTCATCAGCTTTCTGTCCTTCACTGCCTAAGCTTGACTGTCCTTGAACTTGCTCTGTAGCCCAGACTGGCCTCAAATCTCAGAGATCTGCCAGCCTTTGCCTTCAGAATGCTGGGATTAAAGGTGTGCACCACCAAAAACAAGAAAAAAAAAAAGGTGTGCACCACCAAAAACAAGAAAAAAAAAAAAGGTGTGCACCACCATACCCAGTTCTAAACTTTTCTTTAGTTCCTTTTCACACATTGGAAACTTAGCTGGGTGGGATCTTGCCCTGAGGTCACCACTCCCTTTATTCCATTTCTTTTTTTTTTTTTTTTTTTTTTTTTTTTTTTTTTTTTTGGTTTTTCGAGACAGGGTTTCTCTGCGTAGCTTTGCGCCTTTCCTGGAGCTCACTTGGTAGCCCAGGCTGGCCTCGAACTCACGGAGATCCGCCTGGCTCTGCCTCCTGAGTGCTGGGATTAAAGGCGTGCGCCACCACCGCCCGGCTCCATTTCTTAATTTGTCTGTCTCCTTGAACATAAGGTTTAGCTTTATTCCACTTCCTGCTGTCCCTTTTCTCAATCTGTACATTTTGTATTTTATTTGCTCAGCTTGCTCCTTTTCATTATAAATCTTCGTTAGAGTTACCACTAATAACCACACAACAGAGTCTACACTAGGCTGTTTTGAGATTCCCTCTGCCGATGGAATAAATCCAAACCTCTTCACTTTAGCCTCAGGCAGACTCTTTGGATAAGGGCAAAAAGCAGCCACTTTCTTCACCAAATATCACAAGAACCACCTCTGGGCCACATAGTTACGTTCTTCTCCTCTGAACCCTCTTGAGCCAGCCCCCACAGCTCCAATCACTCTGGCACCACTGCCTTCCATGCTCCTATTAGTATAGGCCATTAGGCAGTGCTTAAAGCATTCCACGGCTTTCCTAACCCAAACTCCCAAAGTCCATATTATTTCAAACAAAAACATGGTCTGGCCTATCATAGCAATATCCCAGTCCCTGTTAACAACTTCTGTCTTAGGGTTCTTCCCTCTGGAAGACAGCTTCTGTGTGTACTCAGGAAACACTTCCCAGAAGATTTCACTTCAACAATGCTGGTCTCTTTTTTTTGTTGTTTGTTTGTTTTTGTTGTTTTGTTTTGTTTTTTGAGACAGGATTTCCCTGTGTAGCTTTACGCCTTTCCTGAAACTCACTCTGTAGCCCAGGCTGGCCTTGAACTCACAGAGATCCGCCTGCCTCTGCCTCCCAAGTGCTGGGATTAAAGGCGTGCACCACCACCGCCCGACTGCTGGTCTTTTCTTAATCACCACTAAATTCTCAGCTCCAGCTAAGCAGCATCAAGTATCCCAACAAAGCAAAGGTTTCACTTCAGTAGTTCTGGTGTCTTGTTAATCACAGCTGATTCTTCAGCCCCAGCTAACCAGAACCACAGACTCTTAATTGAAAATGACAAATGGCCCCAATAGAGTCTATAAACTTCCCTCTGGACTTCACAAGCCAGCCTCCAGCTTCTGCACTGCATTGTCCTCAATGTTTATCTTTCAAGCTCCTAAGGAACAGCTCACCGAATTCTCTACACTCAATGACTTTTCTACCCCAAAGTTCCAAAGTCTTTCTGTAATCTTCCCCAAAACATGGCAGGTCTGTAACAGCAGCACCCTACCCCGGTACCAACTTCTATCTGTGTTGGAGCGACTATTGCTGTGATGAAACACCGTGACCAAAGAAACTCGGGGAATTAAGGGTTTTTCAGCTCACACTTCCACAGCACTGTCCATCTTTATAGGAAGTCAGGACAGAAACTCAAACAGGGTGGGAACCTGGAGCTGATGCAGAGGTCATGGAGGGGTTCTGCTTACTGGCTTATTCCTCGAGGCTTGTTCAGCCTGCTTTCTTATAGAATCTGGAACCACTAGCTGAGGGACGGCACCACCCACAATGGGCTGGACCCTCCTCAATCACTAATTTTAAAAATGTCGTTACAGGCTTGCCCACAGCCCGATCTTAAGGGGGCATTTTGTTAATTTTCCCTCCTCTTGGATGACTTTAGCTTGTGTCAAGTTGACATAAACTACCCAGCACACCATCTTAGAAGGGCCTCACTCCATTCTCCTCTTCTGTGATGTCTTCTCCTTCTCTTGTGCCTTGCTCTTACAAAGACACCTGTGATTTCATTGAGTTTATCTGAATATTCCAAGACACTCTTCCTGTCCAGGACTGCTATTGTAATCACATCCACAAAACACCTTTTGCTGGATAAGGTGATGTTTACAGATCTTGGGATTAGGACTTGGGCTCTTGGGGGACACCATTAAGCCTACACATGGCTGCTAGGCAAATATTACTGTGTAGACACCTAGCTGTATTCTCTAAGGAAAAGGTGTGTTTGGTCTTGAAGATATGTGCTTAGAAACAGCCCGCTTGTCATCAGAGTCTGAAACCCTGATAGGCAAAGTGACCACATGAACACAGCAAGGGATGCACATGTCACTGGGGCACAAACACCGCCAAACCTGTCTGCTCAGATTCTTGTATCGGCTTTATTATCTTTGACTTAACTTTCAAGAAAGCCTGTGTGTGATTTCCACATGGCCACTTTGGTTAGTGATGTTTTTATTGCTTTTGTCAGCTTTAAAAAGGTGCTTTACAGTAGGTGGATATGGTGGGTCATGCCTATACTTCTAACACCCAGGAGACTGAGACATAAGAATTGCCACAGGTTCAAGGCCAGGCTAGTCTGCAGGCAGAGTGAATTCTACACTAGCCTAGACTCTGGAATGAGATCCTGTCTCAAAAATAATGTAATTCCTTAAATTTGGCTACTATTAATTCATAGATTTTACAAATAAATATGCTGGCTTTGTGTGAAAATAAGGATAATTATAATTATGACAGATTTTAGAAAAGTGTTTTAATCTACTTCCAAAAAATGCCCACAAAAGGAAAGTTGACTTCAAAGCAGCAACTTTACTATCAACAAAACAATAAAGAGACAAATAAATGATGGATAGCAACTACACAATCAGTTTTCAGTCACCAAAACACTGCTCATTAAAACAAACTAGTTGTAGAAAAATCAAATAACTGAATAAGTACCAGAAGTGTCCCCTTAAGTCAAACTGCTTAGGCAGGCCTGGTGGCTCATGCTATAATCTCAGCACTCTGGAGGCTGAGGCAGGAGAATCTTTGAGAGCTGAAGGATAGCCTGAGCTACAGAGTAAGGTCCAGTTAGCCAGGGCTAGCGAGTGAGACCCACATCTCCAAAACACAAAAACAAAGCAAATCAAGGGACTTGTCTCTATGAAAATAAGAGACAGGTAGACGAAAGTACATTATGAATAGTACTCAGTGCTAATACATCAGCTCACAGATAAGGAAGCAGCAGACATGCTTCAAGAATCCTGAACTAGCTTTTCAGTAAAACTAAAAAAATTATTCATCGGTAAAAATCTCAATAGGGTCTGAAAACAAGTAATTTCTTCATATTTTGGGGCTGAATTTAAAATTGTTTTTAAATTTTCAGAATCAAAGCCATGTTGGCAGCGAACAGCCTCTCTTTGACTGGAGCTCTCTTGATGGGGTGTTCCAAATTCGGACCATCACACATCCTCATCATTGCTGGAAGAAGTGTATCAGGACTGTACTGTGGTGAGTCACACACACACACACACACACACACACACACACACACACACACACACACACACACACACACGCCATCGTCTGAAAGTCACTCTAGGCAAAGATTTGTGGAGCCTAACAAGGCATCACAGAGGGAAGGCAAAGGTGGGAAGAAAGAGTGAGCTGTGATGCCATGCGTGTTCCTGTCCCCTCCAATAACATCACTTCTAATTGTTTGATCTCAGACAGATTACATAACTGGTTCTCTTTCCTAATCTGTGAAATGAAGATGACAATAACATCTGCCGCTAGTGCAGCCATTCTTTTTGTTTGTTTTGGGGGTTGGGGGGTTTATTTAAAAGAAATTTTTTTTATTCATTTTACATACCAACCACAGATCCCCCTCTTCCCTTCTCCCGCCCGTCCAACCTCCTTCCCCAATCCACCCCCCCTCCCCCAATTCCCTCCTCCAACAAGGAATGGCCTCTCATGGGGAGTCAGCAGAGCCTGGTACATTCAGTAGAGGCAGGTCCAACCCCCTCCCCCTGCCTCAAGGCTGTGCAAGGTGTCCCACCATAGGTAGTGGGCTCCAAAAAGCCAGCTCATGCACCAGGGATGGATCCTGATCCACTGTCAGGGGCCCCTAAGCAAATCAAGCTACTCAATTGTCTCACTTATGCAGAGGGCTTAGTCCAGTCCCATGGAGGCTCCACAGCTGTTGGTCTAAAGTTCATGAGTTCCTACTAGTTTGGTCTGGTTGTCTCTCCAGGTTTCCCCATCATGATCCTGATGCACTTGTTCATAGAATCCCTCTTCTCTCTCTTTGACTGGACTCCTGGAGCTCGGCCTGGTGCTTGGCCAATGCTCTCTGCAGCTGTTTCCATCAGCTACTGGATGAAGTCTCTATGATGACAATTAGGGCACTCACCAATCTGATCACCAGGGTAGACCAGCTCAGGCACCCCCTCCACCACTGCTAGTAGTCTAACGTGGGGTCATCCCTGTGTATTTCTGGGAACTTCCCTAGCACCCAGCTTCTCCCTACCCCCATGATGTCTCCCTCTATCATGGTATCTCTTTCATTGCTCTCCCACTCCATCCCTGTTCAGCTCAACCATCCCACTCCCTTATGTTCTCATCCCCCATCCCCTACCCTCGATTGCCCTCCCACCCCCAGTTTACTCATGGAGATCTCATCTATTCCCCCTACCTAGGCTGATCCATGTGTCCCTCTCAATGTTCTCCTTGTTAGCTAGCTCCTTTGGAGCTGCGGGTTGCAGTCTGGTTATCCTTTGCTTTACATCTAGAATCCACTTATGAGTGAGTACATACCATGTTTGCCCTTCTGAGTCTGGGTTACCTCACTCAGGGTGATATTTTCTAGATCCATCCATCTGCCTAGCACCGCCATTCTTAACCTGTGAGTCGTAACCCCTTTAGGGTTGAATGACCTCTTCACAGGGGTCACCTAAGACTATCAGAAAACACAGATATTTATATTACAATTCATAACAATAGCAAAATTACAGTTATGAAGTAGCAATGGAAATAATGTTATGGTGGGAGGTCACCACATATAAAGAACTATATTAAAGGGTCACAGCATTAGGGAGGTTGAGAATCACTGCTCTAGAGGAACTGGGGAAATACATTGAAAGTGTCCAGCATAGCATCTGGCAGACACCACGTGAAGCTAATCACCAGCTGTTGCCACTACTCTGGTGCTCCATTCTGGTGGCTCCGGGCTGCCATTTAACCTGCTTTTACAAATTGGAATTGACCTCAAAGGCACAGATACCCATGAAGGGTCAGGAAAAACTGATGAGGGTACAAAATTTCTCTATGATTACTTCCAATCCTTTTTTTTTTAAAGATTTATTTATTTATTATGTACACAGAAGAGGGCACCAGATCTCATTACAGATGGTTGTGAGCCACCATGTGGTTGCTGGGAATTGAACTCAGGACCTCTGGAAGAACAGTCAGTGCTCTTAACCTCTGAGCCATCTCTCCAGCCCACTTCCAATCCTTTTACTTGAAGAAAATATTATAATTCCATGTGTCTTCAAAGATCAGTTGAAGCAAAAGTGTAACTTAAATATCTCTCCTTATTAATGTGCACTGTTGACACAAACAGTAAAAAGAGGAGAGTCAGGCTGATGTGGACCACACCGTGGGTTCAGAGGGAATCAGTTCTGGCACCACCTCTACCTTAGACAGATTAGTTAAGGCCCAGCCTCGGTTCCTTCTATAAAAGATGAATAATAGCACTATGAAATAGGCCCAAGTAGTCAGTCTCTCTCTCTCTCTCTCTCTCTCTCTCTCTCTCTCTCTCTCTCTCTCTCTCTCTCTCTCACACACACACACACACACACACACACACACACTTTTTAACACAGTGTGGAAAATATTCCTCTATTTTCAAACTAGAAAATAAAGACAGAGACGTGTTATGTGGTAGCACAGAGCTGGCCCCACCAGGGGATGTGGACCGTCCACGGTCATTACACTCATGTCTTACTGCATTCCGAGTGTTAAAGTTTGCTAAACATGACCAGAAATGGAATTTAAATTCAAGTTCCTGTGACCTCCTCAGACCTAGGAGCTTATTTCTGTCATCCTTTCCTTGAAATACAGAGAAAGGGACAACTAGGTGACTCTCTTAGGCTCCACAGGTCACAGGTCAGAGTCACATGTAAAATTCCGCAGAAGTGTAAATGCCATACCAACCGTGTGAGTGTTTAAAACAACGTGGATTCTAAAGTTATACATTAATTAAAAATAGTTGACAAGAGTACCTTTTGTCAAATGACCATCTATTTTCATTTAGAAGGCAGGCATTCTCAAAGAAGTCCATAGTAAACCTTATTTTTAAATTTTGTTTTGTTTTGTTTTTTTCAAGACAGGGTTTCTCTGTGTAGTTTTGGTGCCTGTCCTGGATCTCACTCTGTAGACCAGGCTGGCCTCAAATTCACAGAGATCTGCCTGGATCTGCCTCCCGAGTGCTGGGATTAAAGGTGTGCGCCACTGCCGGCCGGCTTATTTGTAAATTTTTAAGGAAACACTAAACTCTGCAATTAGCAAATGTCTCAATATGGCACTATTTACAACATACCTAATTGCCTATATGTTTAAGAAAGCTACAGGGGGTCTAGAGTGATAGGTAGCTCAGTGGTTAAGAGCACTGGCTGTTCTTCCAGGGGACCTAGGTTCAATTCCCAGAACCCACATAGCAGCTCACAACCATCTGTAACTCCAGTTTCAGGGGATCTGAGGTCATCCTCTGGCCTCCATGGGCAATAGACACACATGATGTAAATGCAGGTAAAACACTCATACATATAAAATCAAATGAAATATGCCTTCTAAGAAAGAAAACTACAGGAAAAAGAGAGAGAGACGTACAGCAAGTGAAACACTTGTCACGAGTTTGACAATCTAAGTTCAACTGTGGGGTCCCCCATGGAAAGAGAGAACAGACTGACACAAGTTACCCTCTGATGTTTACAGGGACAGATGGACACACACACACACACACACACACACACACACACACACACACACACACACACTGAACAAATGGATGAATGGATGAATGAATATATAGAAAGCATAATGGCTCAGTACTTTTCAAAATATTTGTATTTAAATCTTTTTTTCAAATAAAATCTGTAGATTGCTTCTGGTAAAATGGCCGTTTTTTAAAAAGTTTATTTATTTATTATGTATACAGTATTCTGTCTGCATATGTCCTTGCAGGCCAGAAGAGGGCACCAGATCTCATTACAGGTGGTTGGGAACCACCATGTGGATACTGGGAATAGAACTCAGGACCTCTGAAGAGTAGTCAGTGCTCTTAACTGCTGAGCCATCTCTCCAGCCCCCCAAAATGACCATTTTTACTATGTTAATCCTACCGACCCATGAGCATGGGAAATCTTTCCATCTTCTGATAGCTTCTTCAATCTCTTTCTTCAGAGACTTGAAGTTTTTGTTGTACGGGCCTTTCACTTGCTTGGTTAAAGTTATGCCAAAATATTTTATTTTGTTTGTAGCTACTGTGAAGTGTGTTGTTCCCCTGATTTCTTTCTCAGCTTGTCTGACATTTGTATATAGGATGGCTAATGATTTCTTGAGTTACTCTTGTATCCAGCCACTTTGTTGAAGATGATTATGAGCTGTAGGAGTTCCCTGGTAGAATTTTGGGGGTCACTTATGTATACTATCATATCATCTGCAAATATAATAATACTTTGACTTCCTCCTTTTCAATTTATATCTCCTTGATCTCCTTCTGTTGTCTTACTGCTCTGGCTAGAACTTCAAGTACTGTTTGAATAGATATGGAGAGAGTGGACAACCTTGTCTTGCTCCTGATTTTAATGGAATTGCTTTGGGTTTCTATCCATTTTATTTGATGTTGGCTATCAATTTGCTGTATATTGCCTTTATTACGTTGAGGTATGTATCCCTAATATCCCTCATATCCCTAATCTCTCCAGGACTTTTGTCATGGAGGGGCGTTAAATTTTGTCAAAGGCTTTTCAGCATCTAAAGAGATGATCATGTGGGTTTTTTTTTTCTTTCAGCTTGTTTATATGGTGGAAAACATTGACTGATTATCATATGTTGAACTATCTCTGCATCTCTGGGATGAAGCCTATTTGATCATGGTGGATGATCTTTTTGAAGTGTTCTTGGATTCACTTTACAAGTATTTGAACCTAAGATTTTTGATGCAGTAATGAAGCTATGTAATCCTTCCTGGGACAGCTGGGGAGGAGCCCTCGAGGTCCTTACCCTCTTCCCTCTTCTGTACCTCACAACCACCCAAGAGAGATCTTGAGGTATTCCCACGTGATGTGGACTCAGCTAGGCATGGAACCTACATGTGGCACTCTACTCCACTGACTCTGGGAGAGTCATTTCTCACCTCTCTTAGGAGCTTGGCTTTCCTTTGATGTGATTTATTTGTTTTATGCGCATTGGTGTTTTACCTGCATGTATGTCTGTGTGAGGGTGTCTGGAACTGGAGTTACAGACAGTTGTGAACTGCCCTATGAGTCCTGGGAATTGAACCCGCATCTTCTAGAAGAGTAACCATTGCTCTTAATCACTGAGCCATCTCTCCATTCCTGACTTTCTTTAATCCTGTAAGTATGGATGAATACTAAAACATCCCTAAGTTCTTTTCTCAAGACAACCTTAGCCACTATGTAGCAGGAATCTTAAAAGTTCTTATTAATAAAATCAAACCTGAGCCAGGTATTGAGGTGAACTGGAAGATCAGAGAACCAGAACAAGTCACAGCTACCTCACCTCGCAGGATTGTCAGCTGATCTTGTTTCCTCTATGACTGCAGGAAAGGTCTGAAGTGGATTTACTGTGGGGGCCTGCCTGAAGCCCCTCTGGAAGTTTCCCGAAGACTGAGGCAAAGTATTACCTTGTCTGTCCCTTGTTGATCTACATTCGTTGGTCTAGTGTTTT
The DNA here is from genome assembly GCF_049852395.1 of Peromyscus maniculatus bairdii. Taxonomy (NCBI): domain Eukaryota; kingdom Metazoa; phylum Chordata; class Mammalia; order Rodentia; family Cricetidae; genus Peromyscus; species Peromyscus maniculatus. Next base: position 11,772,521 of record NC_134857.1, on the reverse strand, counting down.
CCCTTACCACACCTTCTGCATACTCCAGAAGGAAGGGGCATTCTGTTGCCATTGTTCCTTGAAGAAACATTGTTTCTAGGAATGACCTGTCTACAGTCCCTTTTCAAATGTCCTTGCTTTCCACATCCAAAACATCTAACACCACTATGATATGAACTCAACACTAAGACCAAGGAAATTGCCAAATACATAACTAAGCATTTCTTTCCATTAATATTTCCAATTACATCTTCATTTAGTATAATATCAGCCAAGGATTTCTGCATGAATTAATATCAACCAAAGCTTTCTGCAGCTGGGCGTTGGTGGTGCATGCCTTTAATTCGATCTCTGTGAGTTTGAGGCCAGACTGGTCTACAAAGTGAGTTCCAGGATAGCCAGAGCTGTTACACAGAGAAATCCTGCCTTGAAAAACCAAAAAAAAAAAAAAAAAAAAAAAAAAGGAGGAGAAGGAGAGGGAGGAAGAAGAAAAAGAGGAGGAAAGAGGAGGGAGGAGGAAGAGGAAGAAGAAGAAGAAGAAGAAGAAGAAGAAGAAGAAGAAGAAGAAGAAGAAGAAGAAGAAGAAGAAGAAGAAGAAGAAGAAGAAAAAAAAGAAAAGAAATGTTTTCTACATAAACTGTGCCCATGGTTGGGACAGTGACTCCTTTAAAACGCCTGGGGAGTGACTCTCAGTAAGGGTGCTGACTGTAATTGAATACATAATTGTTACTGAAATGTCTCAGGTTGCATTTTAACATTTCCATGTTTATGTCTCACACAGGGCTAATTTCAGGACTGGTTCCAATGTACATTGGTGAAATCGCTCCAACCACGCTCCGCGGTGCCCTGGGCACTCTTCACCAACTGGCCCTTGTCACAGGCATTCTCATTAGTCAGGTGAAATCTCCTCATCCCTGACTTTAGCCCCCTCTACCTCATCTCCCCTCCCCGACCCCCACTTCTCTCTGCCCACTACCATGTCCCGGGAAGGAGGGGTTCAACAGTGGAAAAGAGGCAGTGTGAAAAGCCAGCTTTTTAGCTCAAAGGCGAATTATATCCACTCCTTACATCATACTTGGAGCTATTGGTAAGGTTGGCAATACATAGGAAAGTCCCAATGCTATCCTAGAATTAACATTTGAATTTCAAGAAATAGCCAACTCTAGATTTTTAACTGTCTGAGTTTTCTTTGTTTTGAGTGAGCTACCTGAAAATTTAAATTTAAACAAGTATTATAAAAGCTTTTCTTCAGCTGGCGCTCTCTTTCCCCTCTACCCTCTGGCCTCAGAAGGATCTTTGGAACCCCACACTTAAGATATCGAAAAGGAAGTCTGTGAACCACCGCAATAGGTATCATAAACCTGTCGGCATTATGTAACAGTGTCATAAATCTGTGCGTCATCACATAATTGTTCTATGAAATATTTGAGTTCTATATAACCTAAGGAGCGGTTCTAAAGCAAAGCTGCAAGTCATGCCTCTCCCTCTGTGTGTGTGTGTGTGTGTGTGTGTGTGTGTGTGTGTGTGTTCACACAAGTTCACATACATGTACAGTATGCGTGTCTGTAGAGGCCAGAGGCTGATATCAGGTGTCCTCCTCTGTCATTCTCCACCTTGTTTCTGATCTGCTGAAACTGAGCTGGCTGTTCGGGTCGATTGGCTGGCTAGTGAGCTCCAGGGATCTGCTTGTATCTGTATTCTTCCAGGGCCAGTGCTACAGACACACATTACCACACCTAGCAGCAATTCGAACAATATAATTCCATCTGGATCTGGTTGCTTCCAAGAACCCTGTGTTTTGCTTTTGATGTCAAGTTCTTTAAAAGTTGAGTTGATCTTCAGCATAGCTGAGTTCTTTACGAACAAATTGCTCTTGATTTAGTTAAAATGGGACTCACTAATTACAGCCTTGCCTTTGTGCCAATATGAACTAACAGTCAAGGATCACTATTAAAAAGCCAATGCATTTTCTCTGAGTTGCTATAGAAGGTAGGCTCAAAGTACTGGGTGTCTGATATGCTCCTTCCTTGTCTTTTCAGATAGCCGGCCTCAGCTTTATCCTGGGCAACCAGGATCACTGGCACATCCTACTTGGACTGTCTGCTGTACCAGCTCTCTTACAGTGTCTCCTACTACTCTTCTGTCCAGAAAGCCCCCGGTACCTTTATATAAAGCTGGAAGAGGAAATCAAAGCGAAGAAAAGTGAGTGTACAGGGAACTCCTGCTTCTACTATTGAGGAATTAGCAGCTAATACCGAATAGTACGTGTGAATGGCTGCTCATAAGATCAACATGAGGACTTTGTAGATGAAGGCGATGATTGCTCAGAAGAACACAGATACGGCTGCTGTGTAGTTTGACTTAGACATACCTGGCACAGTGTGCATTTGCTGGGCTCAACCAGAAGCGCCTAATCCACCCTTCTCAGAACTGTGCTTTTGTGATGAGGAGCATAGTTTTCTCTCTCTCTCTCTCTCTCTCTCTCTCTCTCTCTCTCTCTCTCTCTCTCTCTCTCTCTCTCCAGATGAAGTCAGATGTTCTGCTTTTCTTTCTTTAATCAAAGAACAGTATTTAATTTAACCAGAGAAGAAGAATTGCCAAAGAAAGGGGCGTGCAGATCTGTAGCACCTTTGTGACCAGAAAAAAAAAATTTATTTTTGTCTGACCTGGGTTGTTTCAACCTGTTTTGGGGGATCAGGCTTGAAGAGACTAAGAGGAACTGAGGATGTCACCAAAGATATTAATGAGATGAGAAAAGAAAAGGAAGAGGCATCTACGGAGCAGAAGGTCTCCGTGCTACAGCTCTTCACAGATTCCAGTTACCGACAGCCCATCATAGTGGCACTAATGCTGCACATGGCTCAGCAGTTTTCCGGAATCAATGGCGTAAGTTTAAAAACTCCTGACATTAAGCGAGCAAAGGGAGCCGAGACAGAAAGAAAGAGGCTTAGGTTTAAGTTACTAAAAGATATTTGTAAATGCTGACATCAAGTATTATTATAATATATGCTTGGTAGTACTTGATTTCCCTTGATTTGCTTCAATGGTTCTCTAAAATTAGCTCAATATTTTAAAATGTCAACAATCAATTGAACTTTGGGTCCATTAAGAAGAAGGCGATGGGGCTGGCAGATCACTACAATGTAAAGATCTGAATTCAGAGCCCCTCACCCATATACAAAGGACCTACATAATTGCACATCAGAGCTTGTGTTTTGAGATGTGCTGATCCCTGGATCATTAGCATACTAGGCCAACCAATCGGTGAACTTCAGATTCCAAGAGACCTTGTGTCAAAAAATAAGGTGGAGAGCGATTGAGGAAGACATCCATCATTAACCTCCTCCCTTCACAGACGTGCATGCACACTCAAGTGAACACATGCACAAATGCAAACATGTACACATGCATATACCAGACAAGGGAGGTGGGGTAGAAGTGAAAGGCAAAGTCTATAACAAATGCACAGTGAGAAAAGAATACTACTTAAGCTACCAACCCCCAAACCTAAATTAAAAGGTTCTTAGAATATGAAATCTCAGATTTCTAATAATTTACACAAAAAGGAGTTCACAGTTCCATTTGGATGGTATACTTCAGATGGATAAGTAGGTAGGTAGGTAGATGATAGATAGATAGATAGATGACAGATAGATGATAGATAGATAGATAGATAGATAGATGATAGATAATTAGATAGATAGATAGATAGATAGATAGATAGATAGATAGATAGATAGATAGATAGATAGATAGATAGATAGATAGAATTGTTATACACACCAGTGAAAATATAAAATTTGTATTACTTTTTGGTTACTGTTGGGCAGCATCTATATCAAAGCTGAATTTATAACAGACATTATGATTCAGTGATTCAAATTCTGGGTATAAATACTCACATATTCCATCAAAATAACTGCTAAGAGTGTATATCTTCCAGGAGTGGTAGCACATGCCTTAATCCCAGCACTTGGGAGACAGAGGCAGGTGGATCTCCATGAGTTTGAGGCTAACCTGGTCTACATAGTGAGTTCCAGGTCAGCCAGGGCTACATAGAGAGATGCTGTCTCAAAATACAAGAACAAAAAGTATATACCAAAGCAGCACTATTCAGAAACACCCTAAAAGAGCAGTCATCAGTAGAATGGGTAACTAAAGTGTAGTAATGCAGGTATATTAGCATACCACATTTGGATAATGAAGTGTCCAAAAAGGTTCTTCATGGAGACAATGTCTAGCAAAAGAAGTCAAAACAAGAGAGTGTGTGTGATGCATTAACATCAAGTACAGGACTTGGCAAAATTCATCTATCATGTCAGATGTTAAGTGAATGATTCCCTTAGGACAATGGATAAAGGGATGGAGGGGTTCTGCAGCATCAGAAATGAGTTAGTCCTTTACCTGGGTTCTCTTTACATGGTTGTTATCAGTTTTTAACACAATGGAGCTGTTCGCTTATGTGTACATGTTATATGGTTATACATTAACAAAAAGTTTAGAAATTAAACAAATAAAGGAAATGAAGTAGTGGAGTTTTCAGCTAAAGCCAAGAACTTTGAAGCAACCAGGAGCTTTAAACACTGAAGGAAGTCTTGTCTGAGGAGAGGGTGGGGTAAACTTTAGAGGATTCTAGAGAGCATGGTTCCACAAAAACTAAAAATAAGCAGCCATATGTCTTGCTCTGGGGACCTCAGCTGGAGGCCCCCCTTGAGATGGCCTCTTCTTATCCTGCAGATATTTTACTACTCGACCAGCATTTTCCAGACGGCTGGGGTCAGCCAGCCAGTGTATGCCACCATAGGCGTGGGTGCCGTCAACATGATCTTCACTGCTATCTCTGTAAGTCACTAGCCCGTGTATGCCACCATAGGCGTGGGTGCCGTCAACATGATCTTCACTGCTATCTCTGTAAGTCACTAGCCTGTGTATGCCTCCATAGGCGTGGGTGCCGTCAACATGATCTTCACTGCTATCTCTGTAAGTCACTAGCCAGTGTATGCCACCATAGGCATGGGTGCCGTCAACATGATCTTCACTGCTATCTCTGTAAGTCACTAGCCTGACGAGCACTAGGCCCGTTCTTGGCCCAGGAGTGCAGGTGGGATGGTGGCTTATGGTTACAGTATCAGCAACTTTGTCCACGTGCATTGTGTGTGAACAGATAAGTGAACAATGGGGAAAGTCCTGTGCATGCACCAGCCACTGCTCTAAGATGAGGCTGGCTGGGATGGTGAGTCACTGGCTCTCCCACTGTGGAGGGTGCCAGCCATGCATTCATTTGGTGAATTAATAACTCACTGGCAAGACTTTCTCTCTCTGTGAGACTCTAGGCTCTGGTTCTTCTCTATTTAAACAGCTCAGGGCCGGCTGACAGCTTGCCATCACAGCAACATTGGGCACATTCCCTAGCCTCTCCCTGACTGGTGGAGAAATTTCATCCTGGTATATTGGGGAAAACATTTAAAAAGCTAATAGATAACTAAGCTTGTAAACAGAATTAAACAAACTTGGCAAATTCCTATGATGTTAGATCACTGGTCAGAACTTCCAGGCAGTTCACAAGTAAATACTCCTGGTGATACATTCCAATATGTAATAAAAAATGAACTTTCATTGTCTTCCCTATTCCAACAAAAGAAAGAAGTTATTTACTTTTTTAAAGCCAAGGACTAGTTTGATATTTTGACATAATAAGAAGTCTTTGTACTTCTCAACTAATGAAATTCACTCAAAATGAAACTAACTTGACAGATTCTTACCTTTGAATACAACATATTCAAATGCTTTTGAGTTTTAATGTTGGTCGGAATACTATAATCAGCTTATTTTGCCACTTGGTTTCTTGTTGTCTGTATATGAACTTTAACTATTACCTTGGGGTGGCCAATAAATTACAGGCTGGCTCCCCAGACCTCGTCACACAGTGCTGGATCTTGGAGAGCAAAAGGAGGGTAAACCAAACAGAATACTGTGTTTATACACTCTCCACTCCAGAGACAGCACCATCCAAGCCAAAGGCTGCTGCAATCAATAAAGGCCACTACTGGGGCACAATCCAAGGGACTCTTTGTCCTTTTTTCTCCTGAAAATGGTATTTTTTACAAAATAGACATTATTATTAAAACATGTTGCTTAAAATAGGATTTGCTATATAAAGCATCATGTTGTTAAGATTGGGTAACTCAATTTGTGAGGAAAAAAAAAGAAAAGAAAAAATTGTGCAGAGTTTTATTTCTTCCCTCAGTACCCAAACTCATTGAGTGGAGGAGCAGTTTAATCAATAATTATTATAAATTATAAACATAATATGCATCTTAATTGTTTTGAATATGGAGCATTTTGAGTTCATTCTTTTCTTTTACAAAGGTCTTAAACTAAATGGCTGACACACAAGAAAATCAGTTCTAATCACTTCATTAGAACTCCACAATTTTAGAAAGCATTGAAGTGTTTGACTTAGGTTTTCCATATAGTGGTAGTAGACACTTGTGATCCTAGCACTCAGGAGGCCGAGGCAGGTGGATCTCAAGTCCATGTACAGCAAGGCTCCATGCAAGACATTGTAGTAAACCAAACCATAACAAAGCCCAACAAAGGAGATTAGTTTTGTGTCCCTGAACTTGAAAACAAGTTGTGCAGAAAGAATCAGCACTCGTGGATTTTTTTTCACTCACTCAGGAGCAACATAAATCATCTAGCCCATTTTTTCTGAGTGCTTGAGAAACAGAGACATTCCCAACTACACTGTGAATGATGTCCCGGCTCTATGCTTTCATCCGTAGTGATGAGCTGATGGAAGGGCGCTTATGATCTTGAGAAAAGAACAAAACAGGAAAAAAGAAGGGGGTACTGGGAGGCAGGATGGCTCTTGGAGCAAAGCAGCAGCTGCGCAACTCCAGCAAGGCACCAGCACCCAAGGGATGTGCAGACTCGGCAGGAATGAGGGCTGTGGTCCAGCAGATGTCCCAGTACTGGACCCTGCTTCTCCACTGCTCATGTGCATTTGAGTGTCACCTAGCCTCCAGGAGAGAACGCAACTCAATTTTCAACACACACTTTTTTAGCTTTTATTATCCAGTTAATGTTTTTCATAGACAGAAGAAACAGATATTCCTGCAGAAATATTCCTGTTTTCTCATACCCTGATAATACTATGTCAACATCATGTATCATTCCTCTAGCTTTGAAAGAGCCAAAAATGTATGAGGGCTGGAGAGATGGCCCAGTGGTTAAAAGCACTGAGTGTTCTTCCAGAGGGCCTGAGTTCAATTCCCAGCACCCCCCACCCATCTTCTTAGCTCACAACCACCTTTAACTCCAGTTCCAGGGGACTTGATGGCCCGCTTCCGCCTACAAGCACTGTAGGAATATGATGTGCAGACATACAAGCACATAAAGCACCACATATGTAAAATGATATAATTTTTAAGAAATATATAAAAATGTTTTTCTCACTTATTTCTTAGTAAGTAAATGTAGGTGCTCAGCTTGTCGTCCTTTCTAGAGTGCTCTGAAATACAGGTCTGAATGCGCCTCTGAAATAAGGGCTTTCACTGCAAGTGAAGACCAATGCTCCACAGATGTCTGTAGGCACAGAGCTCAGCATGCTATGGGTGTTGGTTTGCTGTTGACTCACTTAGATTGATGAGCATGGCCAGGTTGCTCACCAAGATGGGAAATTATGGTGTGTGTGTGTGTGTGTGTGTGTGTGTGTGTGTGTGTGTGTGTGTGTGGCCAGTGTTGACAAGGTCCCAAGGGTCAGCTCTAGTCAAAAAATGTTGATCTTGGCTAATAGTCAATCTTACTGATTGATGCAGAGAATCATAACTCAAAGACTGAGGACAGGTCTCCTCGGTCACCATGAAGAAGCACTGTAACATCTTGCTGTGATGTCTTCTCTTTCCAAATACACAGCAGTTCACTCCCACCACAGGTATGTGTAAGCACACCAGGGAAACACAGAGCTCACTGTTTTGGTACAGTGATCAGATTCACTGTACATCCTCAGGTAAGCAGTCATAACCTGACTTCATTCAACACTGAGAAGCTGGATGAGAAAGGTTGACATCTGAACAGCTATACTGTCTCAGATGTCTGTGGCACATGAAACCTGGTAATGATTAAATGAGCAAGTCAGAAACAGGGTCACCGTTTCCTTTTTAACAGCTCTTCTCCTTGAATCCAGGGCCTGTGCCTACGAGGCAAGGAAGCTGCCCCTGAGCTACCACCCCAGCCCTGATAAATGTAGATCTTTCACAGCTTCATTGTAGAGATAGTCCTGTGAGGCACCAGGATGTGTGGCCTCTCACTCCTGAATTCAAAGGGATGGCCCCAGAGTGTTGAGAACTTCTCAAATCAATGTGGTGAAATGAAGGCCATGTTTAACCACCACTGTCTACCGAGCCTAGCACCATCATCACACACAAGTGTCACCTCACCTCAATTGCACATCTGTAAAATGGGGCCACAGCACTGTCTCCACCCCACTCACTACATACAATAAGACAAGCTCCTTACTGGGAAAGTGTACAAGTACAGAGACAGCATTGCTTGGCACAGGATACTGAGATGATACGTTAACTTCCTAGGTACTGCTTGTGGAGAAGGCCGGGCGGAGGTCCCTGTTTCTAGCTGGAATGGTTGGGATGTTTTTCTGTGCCATCTTCATGTCCGTGGGCCTCGTGCTGCTGGTGAGTTTGCTCCCTGGCACAGGCAAACCTCTCTGGCCTCCAGGTTAGAGAGCCTTACACGTGACAAGTGCTGGAGACTAACTTATGAAATAAACGAAGAGGAGAAATGGAAAGGAAAGGGGAACCATGCTCTTGGAGTTAGAGACTGGAGTACCAGCATGCCACTTCCTGTCCAGGGCGGCAGAATTGCTGCACGGGGGGGGGGGGGGGGGGGGGGCGGGGCTGGGGGGGGGGCTGCCTGAGGGTACAACCATGGGCGCATCCCCGAACCTCCCTCCTAGCCTAGCGTCTTCACCCTGCACTTCACAGGGAGTCAACCCTGTCTGGCCATCTTGGTAGAAGATCTTCTTGATTGTCACAGGGAAAGACTAACTATGGAACAAAATTCAAAAAGCCCTAATGCGAGGGATTGGCTGGGCAGGGGCTCCAAATACGGAAGCAAGATTTGGGTTGGACTAACTTGTTTCAACCAGAGTAACTTGAACTTGATAAAAAAAATAAACACGTCAGGTTAGAGAGCTGCGCCCAGCTCTGCGCTCAGCCTGAGAGAATTCAGAAGCTGCTAACCTCAGGGAGGCTGCAGCCGACGGCCGCCTGTCCCACTTACAGCTTTCTCTTTGTCTCCAGGACAAATTCTCCTGGATGAGTTACGTGAGCATGACTGCCATATTCCTCTTCGTCAGTTTCTTTGAGATCGGACCAGGTCCAATCCCGTGGTTCATGGTTGCTGAATTTTTCAGCCAAGGACCCCGCCCCACTGCTCTGGCCCTGGCTGCCTTCAGCAACTGGTTTTGCAATTTCATTATCGCGCTCTGCTTCCAGTACATCGCGGTAAGCACCCACACTGTGCAAGCCCGGAGGACCCCGCAGGCCGTGCAGCTGCTGACCACATCTGTTTGCTCTCCTTGCAGAATTTCTGCGGGCCTTACGTGTTCTTCCTCTTCGCTGGGGTCGTCCTGGCCTTCACCCTGTTTACATTTTTTAAAGTTCCAGAGACCAAAGGAAAGTCTTTTGAGGAAATCGCTGCAGAATTCCGGAAGAAGAGTGGTTCGGCCCCACCACCCAAAGCTGCTGTGCAAATGCAATTCCTGGGGGGTTCGGAGACGGCCTGAGGGTGACTGTCTAAAGCCCAGGGACAGAGAGGGGACCACGGGGTCCCTCTTAACCAACCCCCTCAAGAGTGTACGCCTACACCCAAGAGTTTTGTTTTATATCTTTTGAAGAATTTGTAGACTGATCGGAAATGTCAACAAATATTGCTAAAGAAAGTATATTTTTTTAACTTAGAGAATCTATTTTTTTTGACGGTAAAACGCCTAATAAAGTAAACCAACGGGGCTCTTGTTATTTTGGTACTCTACAGGGAAAGTGTGTTACGATCTTACTAGCCCTGTCCGTTTTTTTTAAAACTGAAATTGAAGTGCTTTTGATATAACATATCATTGCTTTTTGAAGCATGTGACTACTGAAGCTACAAGTGATATCTATATATTTAAACATAATTAAATTGGAATTTTCTTAGTCATAGATCTGACACTAAAGGACATGGCTGTGTCCGCAAGGCTCGTGTTCAAACTGACATTACTGTTATCCTTCCTCGGCCTCTCTCACTGTATTAGCGTTTGTGTTTTGCTTAAAATTATTTCCCCATATTTTTATATAGGATAGCTGAGTATGTTAAACTATATTTGTGATGAAAAACTATTTTATGGCTACCAAAATCTTCCTATAGTAAGAGAAAATATTTTAGTTTCTTTGATGTAGTTTGTAACTAACACTCGTCTTTCCTAGCTGCAAAGCCTAGATTATCAGTTAATATTAGCGTCTAAACCAAGTTAGTTCCTCATCACTTCAGTCTTTTGTGCTCTACTTCTTTTTTTTTTTTAATTGCCCACTAGTGTTTTTGTCTGAGGTGTTATAAGACACACTTAAACCATCAGGAGTCAGGCATTTTGTATCCAAACTCTTATAAACTGGATCAATCTCACAGGGAAATTTGGAGTAACAGGTTGCTCTACTTGTTTTAAATTTTTTTTTAAATTAAGATTTGTCAGAAGTTGATTTTCAGACCTAATTTAAAAAATCCCTCCTTAATTTCTCTGGAAATACCAACTGGGCTCCCTGGCTCACAACAGTAATTCATTTTCAACTTTTTCTCTGTCTTGACCATGCACAGGTCCTTTCTTTATAAACTACCCTGTTGTTGGCACTGACATCCACTGTGCCCTCATGTGTGTGGACAGATTGGAAATACTGTCCCTAACTACAGTTAGGGACACACAGGCAACCAAAATGTCTCCAAGCTGTTTTCCCTACAAAGTAGAGCAGGAGAATAACCACTCATGGATGGCTGGATGGCTGGATGGATGGATGGATGGTTGGGTGGATGGGTGGATGGATGGCTGGATGGATGGATGGATGGATGGATGGATGGATGGATGGATGGATGGATGGATGGATGGATAGATGGATGGATGGATGGACGGACAGATGTATGTTGGTGGAAAACTATTAATTTTTTCACTGGGGGATCAAGTCATTGTTTCACGCAGCCTAGTCTGGGCTCTTGAACTCCTGCCCCTACTTCCCAAGTGCCAGGATTACAGACCTGTGCCACCAAACCCACCCAGTGAAAAGCACCTGTAAAAAAGGTACTCCTGACACATGGAAAACCTCACTGAACACATCTCTTTTCCTCCTTCCTGTCTCTCTTCCTTCCTCCCTCCCTCCTTCCCTCTCCCTGCCCCATCTCTCTATTTGTTTAAGAAAGGGTTTGTGTAGTGATCAGTGATCTGGAATCCCTGTGTAGACCAGGCTGACCTCCAACTTGTGGTAATCCTCCTGCCTCTGCCTCTAGGGTGTGGAATTACAGGTGAATGCCACCATGCTTGACTCTTTCTTGTGCTTTGTTTGCTTATTCTTGGTCAGACTTGCTCACATACATGCAGTCCAAACCAACAGGAAATTATTTCTATCTTTTTTTAACTTTGATTTTTTTTTACTCCTTTGTGGACAATTTGGGTGACTTTTTTTTTTTTAACTTGAAATTTCAGGAGCCAACCAAAAGTAAGTTTAAGCTGTGGAGACTTTTTGCTAGGCTCTCTCTCTGTGAGGCATGGTTCTAATCCTCTACTGCATTCAGAATGCTGACAGCCTCTGGGAAGCTCATAAGTTCCAATAAGTGGTACAGGAGCTGAATATTTTACATGGATGGATGTGCTCTCTATCAAATCATGGTCCCTGCCCCATTCTCTGAGAGAATAAAGTAATAAAGTTTTTCAAAGGAATCCCAAAGATCACTTTTAAGTTGTAACTACTTATTTTTATCTGACCTCAAATTCAAGATATTCCAGTCCTCAAGTTTTCTGTCTCAGAAATGAAAGTATCCTACATTGTACCCTGGCTAAGATGGGTATTCCCCATTCACACTGCACATCTCAAGACCAACAGATGCTCAAGGCCTTAGAGAAAGTGAAACATCCTCCATAGATCCTAAATCATCTCTAAATTTCCTAATAGACAATGTAAACACATGCAAATTGTCACTACGCTCTATTGTTTAGAGAATACTGCTGAGAAAAACATCCGTGCATGCTCATTGCAAATGTAATTTAAAACTCCATGTGAGGATGCAGAGCCATCACTATCAATGATCAACCCTATTCATGTGCTGAGGAAACAAAGTGAATAAAGCTTTAAATGATGGTGACCAATGTACCAGTTAACATAATCAAAAAAGAAAAAAGAAAAAAAAAAAAAACTACTGGCCTTCAATGGTAAACCACAAAGCTGCCACTACTTACATTAATTCCCAGGAAAATTAGATGTGATTTTGAATGTTCAATTTGAGGTATCATTTTTGTAATGCTATTTTCATACTCTACAGTCTTTACAAAGGTGATTTTTCTCTCACCTTGTCTGAAGTACAACTGGACTTCTTGGTCTGGCCACATAACTGTTGCACCTCATTATTGTCTGCTGTCTGGGCACCCAAGAAAGGGTTTTGTCTAAGTTTCTATTCCCAGCCTTCCTGGGCACAATCCACTCTGTAATATGTTCTGAGCTGTAGTGAGACATTGTTCACACACTTTATGGAACTTACCGTCCAATGGAGACTTAAGAACAAGGGAATCCATGACCCATGCATGCCTTTCACTTTCCTTCAGATGCATTCACTGAAGGTACGTGATATCATCTCCTACTTCAGCACACAGACCTGAGGATCAAATATAGAACTATAGGACCTAGGATAGAGGGGTGCTCCACAATGGTACTTAGAACTGGTGTTCACAGAAATGCTGCCGAGATAAAGACTGTGACATAGAAGACAGATCCAGTTGTTCTTTTAAATAAATGGAATTTATGAGTTCAAGATAATATTTTCTTACTTCAAGGGAAAAATATCACAAGTCAATGATAAAATACCATGGAATCTAACTTAAGAGTTTTTATTTTGTTTTTAAAACATGTTTTTGTCTAAGTTATATTACATTAAGTGGTCTATATGTAATATTATTTCTTTGGATAATATTAAATACAAAATAAAATGCTGCATATTGTATTTAAATGTTATATATATACATACATGTATATGGATTACAATCGCAGGACAAAAATCAAAGCTTGTTGATAATTCCTTAAAATTGTAAAAATGTTATTTACCAGTGTGTATGTGCCAAATATGTTTTTTTGTCACCTTGTTGCACAAGCAGCAGATAAACAATTGTAAGGCAATATCTGTGCATCCAGTGTCCTAAATGAAGACAGAGCATGAAGTGTGAGCTACATGTTCCCAAGGTTTCCACTGTATTCTACATTGGGATCAGCAGCAGGAGAGCCAGCCACTCTGATCCCTCTAACGGTGTTTGTATTGATTTCTAACTTGTTGTACATTTTAAAAATTATCATAAAATGAAACTGGCCTTAAGTTAGAAATTTACATACAACTAATATTTTTTGCCCATAAGTACATTTCTGAATGCTTGGTGCTGCTTTAGTTTATATGGAAAATACCCACGCTAATAAAAAAATTAAAAATTATATTGATTAACTGTGAATTTTTTCTCAAAGTATTTTTCCTTACTCTTATTTTAGGGATAAAAAATGAACTATTCTTTAAGCCCAAATCTTCCTTCCACCTGGCAGCCATTTTGTCTTCAGTTAGGACAAAAACTGACTTAAAGGCTGGGGGTGGTGGGGGAGGAAGGATGGCTCCTTTTGGTGAAACACATTAATTCAATAACTTTATCTGAACTCTTGTTATGAGCAGCGTGTTGTCTGAGAGGCCTGTGAACTGCACAAAGACTGGAGACCGTGGCTCCCCTTTGCAGGCAGCGGCACTCTCCTCACAGGGCTAAGGCTCACAGCCACAAGGTTCCGTGTTATAAATAAGGGCAAACAGAGGAAAAGACAAGCTGGAACCTTCAGGCTTCTAATGTGACATCTTCAATTTCTCATCTTACGTTTAAATAAGTGACAAGGATGCAACTTTCCAGAACATGGTGTATATCGCCATTAAAGCTCCTCTTCTCAGGGCTGACAAGACGCCCCATGAGCCTGAAGATCTGAACTGTATTGCCAGAGGTCAGGTAAAGGGGAGAACCAACTAACAAAGCTGTGTTCTGACCCCCCACACACACCCGCACATACACACATGCTGTTTGTTTATGTGCACAATAGATATATATATATATAGAAGTAAGTACTGTATCCTATTCAATGAGATTCTAACATTAGTAATTTGTTACCATCAATGACTGAAAAACAAACAAGAAATCCATGTACATAAACACGCTTTTCTCCTGTCTCTTTTTTCATATTATGCTATCATTGTGAGGACTATGCACAAACTTTTCTCTAACAGCTATAAACTTTATTGTATTTTTATTACCACTTCGCCTTAACTTATTTCAAAATATTTTTTAATATTTTGCATATGATTATAAATAACTGCAACAAAAATATCTATAATTTTAACTTTAAAAATCTGTTGTGTCAACCCAGAAAGACAGTCATGGTATGTACTCACTCATAAGTGGATTCTAGACATAAGATAAAGAACAATCAGACCACAACCCATAGAACCATGGAGGCTATATATATAGCATGGAGGTCCCTAGGACAACTGTGGCTTATAATAAATATTGGTTTTACTCAATTATTGGGAAAAAATAGCCAAATGAATGGAAACACATGAACTATAAACCAAAGGCTGAGGGGCCCCCAGCTGGATCAGGCCCTCTGAATAGGTGAGACAGTTGATTGGCTTGATCAGTTTGGGAGGCAAATAGGTGGTGGGACCAAGTCCTGTGCTCATTGCATGAGTTGGCTGTTTGAAACCTGGAGCTTATGTAGGGACACTTGGCTCAGACTGGGAGGAAGGGACTGGACCTGCCTGGACTGAGTCTACCAGGTTGATCACAGTCCTTGGGGGAGGCTTTGCCCTGGAGGAGGTGGGAATGGGGGGTGGGCTGGGGGTAAGGGGAGGTGGTGGGAGGGCGGAGAATAGGGGAACCCGTGGCTGATATGTAGAACTGAATGGTATTGTAAAATAAAATAAAATAATTAAAAAAAATCTGTTGTGTCTACAAAGAAAAGTGTTAAGCCATTTTTTTTCTGGATTGTGTTGGTATGTATGGTTATTACCAAATGCAGCTGTTGAAAACCCATACTCTTGACAAAATTAAACTTATCAAATCTTCAGTTGTTTTCCAAATTTATCTCAATGAGAAGTATTAGGAGTTAGGGGTGTGGCCCAGTTTTTTAGTAGCAGTTTGGCACACACAAAGCAAGCATTATAGAAAAGAAATATGAGGGAAAGGAATGAGTTTATGTATTCTTGTGATTATTTTGGACAATCTTTTGTCTCCTTTTTGCTCATGTCTAGTTCTGACTTCACATCTCTTTGACTACTAGGTAAAATACATGAACTGTATTAACTCAGGAGACTACTAGTTTCTATGAACCCAAACCTACTTTCAGGTAGTCTAGGAAACCTCCACCAGGAGGTTCCCTTCTCTGTTGTAACCCAGTGTTCCATCAGTGAAGGTGGTGGATACACTGACTCAGGGTTTCTCCCGATGTCCCATCAGTGAAGGTGGTAGATACACTGACTTAGGGTTTTTTTCTTTTTTTGGAAACAGGGTGTCATAGAACCTACTATTGTAGAATATTATTTGAAGATGTGTTACATTCGTTTATGTTGCATTTGTTTAACTCTGTGAAGCTGTGTTACTTTGCCTGCCTAAAACACCTGATGGTCTAATAAAGAGCTGAACAGCCAATAGCAAGGCAGGAGAAAGGATAGGCAGGGCTGTCAGGCAAAAAGAATAAATAGAAGGAGAAATCTAGGCTTGAGAGAAGAGGAAGGAGGAAAAAAAGAAGGAAAGGAGGATGCCAGGGGCCAGTCACCCAGCCAGCCACGGAGTAAGAAGAAAGACAGATAGAATAAAGAAAGGTAAAAAGCCCAGAGGCAAAACATAAAAGAAGAGAAACAGAATAATTTAAGTTTAAAAAAAAAGCTGGCTAGAAACAAGCCAAGCTAAAGCCAGGCATTCATAAGTAAGAATAAGTCTCCATGTATTTATTTGGGAGCTGGGTGACAGGCCCCCAAAGAGAAAGAAAAAAGCCAACTACATCTCTGCCTTCCAAGTGCTGCGATTAAAGGCATGTGCCGCCACCACCTGGCTTAGAACTAGAATTTTTTAGTTATGATCAAATTATCTTCTCAGGTCCCTTAAGACATGTTTGTCAACCATTTAAAGCATGAGTCAAAACCAACCTAACTAAGCCTTGTGTGCTTTGTTAAGTCTGGGTTATTAGTGGCGGAAGAAAAATATGCCAACCACCAAGAGCCAGAGACGGGGTTGATAGACACCTCAGTGGACAAAGTGACTGCTACACAGCCTGGTGTGCTGAGCGGGATCCCTGGGACCCATGCAAAGGCGGGAGGAAAGAACTCCCTCCACAAAGTTGTTCTCTGACCTCCACATGCATGCTGTCACACACACACACACACACACACACACACACACACACACACACACACTTCTGTCTGTCTGTCTATCTATCTATCTATCTATCTATCGATCAATCTATCTATCATCTATCATCTATCTATCTATCTTATACACACATACAGATATACATATTCTCTGTCTTGGTACCTCTCTCTCTCTCTCTCTCTCTCTGTCTCTCTCTCTCTCTCTCACACACACACACACACACACACACACACACACACACACACACATTCTGTCTGCTTACCTAACACACATGCACATGTACACACACAATTTTTAAATATAATGAAAAGGAGACAACCATAAAAGAAAACGTAAGCTTCTCTTCACAATCTCTGCACTGATACTGAAACAATTTTTTCCAGCTCTGCCAAGGAGACTTGCCTCATTTCACCATCATTTCAAGACCTCCCAAAGTAGTCATTAATAATTAATAGCAAAAGTAAAACATCAGAAGTACATGAATTACAACTATATGCTGTAAAATTCTGGGTGACTGAGAACTGAAGAACCCCAGTCCCATTCCCCTTCCTTACCCACCCACCCCGACCTCCCCATCACACTGATCTCAGGGTTGACAGTGGCTGGGCTGGGTCCATTGTCACTGGTAATCAACACTGTCAGCACTGAGTGTTCTAAGAACATCTGATGACCAGTCCAGTTCAGACTTGTTTCCCAGTGACACCAGTGATTATTTTTATCTCCCAATGTTACAGGTTAACTAATTCACTAATGATTAAGACAGTTGTAAAGACTGAGCAAGCCCCACTTGTTAATGGCGATTGCACTTTACTTACCATGCAAAGGACGGACGTCTGCTTCCTGCTGTCAGCTAATCACACACTCTAATTAATAACACTTGGAGAAAGTGTCCTGTCAGCGGGAGCCCAGAGGTTGTTTTCCTAACACACTAAGATGAGCTCCATCAGGCCTCCTCTGTTGTCTCAAACAAGTTACTGGGGCTATCCATCTTCCGATTCTTTAATTTTAAAAGTAATTTAGCTCGCAATTCAAAACTCAAAGCAGCTTTTTCATGAGCGCGTCCTCGAACTGGCCTGTGCTGTGTTGTTCCAAGCGTACATCCCAATCTTACTTACTCACCTCCAACTCTGCCCTGCAAAAGCATATCTACCTCACCACAAGCGCTCCGGCAAGCAGAAGCCCGGGGGAGTCAGGCCAATGCTTCATGTTCGGCTGCTCACTCATTCATATATATGCATATGTTCAGACATATGTAATCATAGCACACAATACACTATGCATATTTTGACATGATATATGAACTTTTCCTGTATTGTCCCATTACTCTAAATCGGTAAAGAGCTGGTTTCACATCCGGGGAGACCAACCTGGGATATCTGAAGCAATCAACTGTCGCATCACCTAGCCCCACTCTGCTGGACTCTGAAACAGGTGGTGAGGACTTCTGAGAAGAGAGCAGTTTGGTGGAGCAGCGGCAATACCTGCCTGTGACCAGTGATGGGTCTCTTCTCCCATATGATTGCCGTCACAAAAATATTTCCCGAAGCCTGTGCCCATCTCTGCCACCCTCACCCTGCTCATCTCATGTTCCAATAAAGAGGTACGGCAGACGTAAGGAGAGCCTGCCCTCACTCTCAGCTTCCTGAAGGGAGGAAATTTCTAAATGAAGCAAATATGGAATGACCGAGGCGGGAAGGGGAATGAGCTGCGTGTGTTGTGGAACAAGAACTGTTACTCCGGTCTTCTGAGACGGTATAAAACTTCCCTTTTAATCCAGTTAAAAGTAGATGTAAAGAAGCCTCACCGAGAAGCAAGGAAGAAAAGAAAGTCATTTCCTGGTCAAAGTTAACCAAACTACATGGCCCAGACTATATATTGAGACTAAAAAAAAAAACACAATATATTGTAATGGTATCTATTCTACACTAATTCCATGGTGTCCTATCCTACACTACATTCCATGGTGTCCTATCCTACACTAATTCCATGATGTCCTATCCTACACTACATTCCATGATGTCCTATCCTACACTAATTCCATGATGTCCTATCCTACACTACATTCCATGGTGTCCTATCCTACACTAATTCCATGATGTCCTATCCTACACTACATTCCATGATGTCCTATCCTACACTAATTCCATGGTGTCCTATCCTACACTACATTCCATGGTGTCCTATCCTACACTAATTCCATGGTGTCCTATCCTACACTACATTCCATGATGTCCTATCCTACACTAATTCCATGGTGTCCTATCCTACACTAATTCCATGATGTCCTATCCTACACTAATTCCATGATGTCCTATCCTACACTAATTCCATGATGTCCTATCCTACACTAATTCCATGGTGTCCTATCCTACACTACATTCCATGATGTCCTATCCTACACTAATTCCATGGTGTCCTATCCTACACTACATTCCATGGTGTCCTATCCTACATTAATTCCATGGTGTCCTATCCTACACTACATTCCATGGTGTCCTATCCTACACTAATTCCATGGTGTCCTATCCTACACTACATTCCATGGTGTCTTATACTACACTACTTCCAATTTCCCAGTGTAAATTTCTACATAGTTCCTAGGTATTATATTAGTTTGACTCTAAAAATAATTTAATTTAAACAATATCTCCTAGGAATAAATACACTCTAGTTATATAACACAGGTTGCATCTTGGGTGTGAAAAATATCATGCAAGAAAGAGACCTGTCCCCTGGCCAGCCCTTCCCTGTTACCAAATGGCCTGTTTACCACCAGCACTAAGAGTCTAGCCAATCCACTCCCCGGATACACTATTGACCTCTATTGATCATCCCTCTCACTTCCACCAAGGCGCCTCACAAGCAGTCATTATTTTCTGGCATCTAAGGGCCCCATGAATGGTAAATCAATTCAAAACTGATCAAAACACGTCAACTTCTACATAAAAATCTATTCCAGAGCATAGTGGTTCTCCATTAGTCCAAAATGTCACTAGGAAACCCACGGTGACAATCTTGCTCAGCAGCAAGCACATTTAGTTCACTTTAGCCCTGGAAATGAGCTTAACAAAAGGTCACACAGTTCCTTCTGTCTTATTTTCAGTGTATGTCAAGTGCAGGATAATATTTTGAAGAATGTTTGATAGAAGGCTGTGTGTGTGTGTGTGTGTGTGTGTGTGTGTGTGTGTGTGTGTGTGTGTGTGTTAGTGGGAGCAGAGTTTATCCTGAGAATTACAGGGATGTTCGCTTCTCTGTAGGATTCAGCACAAGCTCATGTGCACGTGTTCTCATGCCAATCTGTAGCCTGAAATTTGGCTTCTTGCCACTCTATGGAAAAGCAAAGTTGAATGTGCTGTTGATGTTCATGTGCTTTCCTAGTGCATTCCAGAGTCCAGAGTCCACTTGCTGTCCAGATAAGACCTGAAATCTATCAGTGTGGATTTTACCCAGGCGATTCTGCAACTAAGTGTCTGGTTATTTTGTCTTGTGAAATCACTGGATCTCACAAAGAATTTTTTTTGGAACAGTGAAACTAGCTACTCTGTCCCACACTCTACTGGTAGATAGTACATCTGTGATGTAAGCACCTTCAGATGAGCACAATTATTGTCCCAGTAAGACAGTTGTAGCCCAAGCATCCTTTCCTTTTCTCTTGCTATCTGGCCCAGAAAATACTTGTCCCATTTCCTTGGTGGACCAGTAAGTACAATTCTGAAGCCAGAGGACGAAGTTTGATGACATGCTCGCAGCTCTGGGAACTTAGATGCTCTCCCAGCCTTGGGTTTCTCAGCTCTAAACAAACTGCTGAAAGGAAAAAATAGACATGTTGGTAAACGTCTGCTCATTTATTGCAGCTTCCCTTTCCAAAAAGGAGGGAGTCACTGGTTGTGAACACAAATGATTCTGGCCACCGCAGAGTAGCCAGAACTCCAGAACTATAAGAAATTATAGATGAATTGTTAATAAAATGACAATTTTTTAAAAAAAAACTGTATTAATGCAAACAATCCATATTTTATAATTGAGTGGAGAAAATAAACATATTATAATGTGAAAAGTTATTTTTGAGTTCCACCTACCCAAAAATAGTACCCACAAGTCAGAACCTCAAGTAATGCTCTAATTCCTTCCTTCTTCACCTCTGCAGAGGCAGAAATAACTCAAAAAGACACCAAAAATCAGAACAGACATTTCACAAAGGAAGAATTACAAATGGCAAGCCAGCATGTTGAAGGAAAGGTCTAGATGATAGACATCATCGGCATGAGGACAACCTTGGGTGCCGATCTCTTCCATCAGATTCAGTGGGTAAAGGTGCATGTCACTAAGCCTCCCAACCGAGTCAATCCCCAGAACTCCCATGATGAACAGGTTACCAACGGCTAACAGTTGTCCTCTGACCCCCACACATGACAGCCTTGTGTCTCAGGAGGAGCGGGATTAATGAAAAGCAGTAACGAGAATTCATGAGAATGAGTATTGTAACCCTAGCACTAGAGAAGAGAAGAAACTATTCCTAGTGAAATCGGGAGCTGACAGAGAAGGAAATCTTCAGGAAGTTACTCCACAGCAGTGTCAATCACAGTAGCATTCGGGACAGGGAATTCCTTTGTTAGACCTTGTGAGACTCTGATAGAAGCCTGGGAATAAGAAGCATCTGAAGGGATCCAGAGAAATAGAGAAACTGCATCCCTGCAATTTCTTCAAGTTACACGACAATAATAAGGCAAGCAAGAGTGGAGAGCTGCAAAATTCAAGGCTCCCATCGCAGTCTGCTCCAGATGTTTCCTAAGAGTGATCTGCATCCGCGGGGCTTGCCGGTTCAGCTCTATTTGAGAAGCACTAGCACCCCCTGGTGTCAAGATCCCAGAACAACCCCAATAGTTCCAAAGGTTTTTCTCATTCTTTCCAAAGTTTCAAAGATGCATAAAAATGTGAAAGAGTGCTACAGTAAACACTTTTTTATCTTCAACCATGCCTATCAGCTATTTTTCCATATTCCTTCTGATATGTGTGCATATATGCTAGACATTTGCAAATAGACTACAGACATTAAAATGGAGTGCATACTAATTATGGGGTAATCAATCACTTTCTAATTAGGTTTAAGTCGGGCTTAGAAGGAGGAAATGCATGTCTGGTCATTTTAAATCTGACAAAGAGTTAAGATGGCAGGGAGCTCGTCCACTCCAGGAGTGAAAATACTACTATTGTTTGTTAATGGACTTAGGATCAACCACCCCTAAGTGTCTATTGTTTTACCCATGGGTAAGTGGAGCTTTCAGTCCCCACCAGAGACGTTGTTTTGTGTAGTGGATGGTGTTGACACAGAAACTCACAATTAGTCAAAACATGGAGAATAGGGGTCTGTGGAATGCTCACCCACAAATGGAACATCTATAAAATAAAAAGTGTTTGTAAGTTGTGAACTCAGGATGTAATAAAACTTTCTCCTTTGTACTTATGTCTTCAGAGGTCTCTCTCAATTTAGAAAAATTCTCACTGCTTTAGGGAGCTTGGACAGCACTACCATTTTTAAGGTTGGTAATCCTATAAAATGTCCCACTCTCTGGATCTGTCCAGTCACCACACCATAATTAAATTAATAGGAAATATTTTGGCAAGAATCCTCTGTGAGTGAGTTTTCACTGCATCATCTCAGGAAATGTCTTGCTAGACTGTGCTGCTATGGGTACTGCTGTTTGCTCATTTGGCTAAGGCGGTGACCTCGGAATCCGTAAACCAGTGTCCTAAGTGTTCTACTTAGAGAGTGTGGGCGTCTTCTCTTTAACACACTTTTATGCAAGGTTTTAGCATCTGTTGATGATTCTTACTTGAGTCAATTGTGACACTGGGACTTGGAAGACAATAGTTTTCTATTACAGGCATTCCTTTAAGATGGATGATTTAATAGAACAGATTAGCCTAATTGTAAATCAAAATGATAAAACAGAGAAGACACCTGTGGTACTGACTTTAGCAGAGTACTCTCAATATCCTGAGTGAAATCTGGTCTCCTGACCAAAAAAAACCAAAAGAAACCTTAGTATATTGTGTGTAATCACACCAGTATTATAATCTTGAGATTATTTTATGTGTGCTGTAAAAACAAAGCAAACAAAAAATTTTCAAAAATGCACATAAAATGAGGTAGAGACCAACACTATGATACTTTGCACTTGAAAACTGTATAGATCACAGAGGCATCTGGAACAGGGAAGTACTTTATTATGCCTTGTGAGATGCAATTAATTATCAAATATGTATGTGTGGATGTTTTCTTTCATTCTAAAATCATACTACTAATTTTTCTATGCTCTTAATGATAAATATTTAATTATGATGTGACCGAATTCATCGGTTTTGAGCTAGGCATAGTGGTGCACATGCTTAACCCAGCACTCAGGAGGCGGAGGCAGGTGGACCTCTGTGAGTTCAAGGCCAGCCTGGGCTACAAAGCAAGGTCCAGGACAGCCAGGGCTGCACAGAGAAACCTTGTCTTGAAAGGCCAAAAAAAAAAAAATCTGTTTTAGTGACAACCACTTTTCCATACACTGCCTAAAGATTTTGCCTACCCCCAAAGACAATTTAAATATTTTTAGACTCTTTATAGGTTTACTTTTTGTGTATAAGACGATGATTAGTCTCGATTTCTGTACGGTGTGAGACAGGTACTAAGGCTCTTGTGTGGATATTCAGTAATTACACAATCCCTAGTTGAAACGCTGGCCTCTGATTCCTTCGGAGAGCTGGAGAAATGCTCCCTGGCTAAGCGTGTGCCCTCTTCGCAGAGGATCCAAACAAACTCGGTTTCCTGCACCCTTTTCAGGCAGCCCTGAAGAGCACGACAGCCTGCTGCTAAGCCGGTCTTCCTCCAAGGAGCAGGAACATCTGGGGCGGACCCCCCCAACCCCCCACCCAAAGCTGGGCTCAGGGAGAGAGGGGCTGGAGTGGCAAAAAGACTGTGCTCAGGGCTGGTTGTCAGGGTGCAAGCAAATGAGGTGGGAAACAATGAACAGGCAGGGGCTCCGTGGAGAGCCCTGCAGCCGAGAGGGCTCCCCTGGGGCTGTGCCCCCCTCTCCCCCACCCACCTCTCCGATGCGGAGGGGCAGGAAATGTAGGCAAGAACAGCAGGACACAACTCCATGTGTGTGACTTTGGTTCTGGTCACAGCCCGGGTTTTGTGTTCAGAGTTCCTAGCTACCGGCTACAATCACAGCCAGCGCCTCTGTCATCTTGCGTCTTTTTAATACATAAATAAATTGTTTAATTTTAAAATTTTAATCTTACTGTCTTTTATTTATCCTTCTTCAGATTGAATTCTTAGTAGCCATACAGCTGCTACAATATATCTCTAATTTACGATTGGATATTTTCTATTCTGCTTCTCAGTCTGTAGAGTCAATCACCCCCACCCATTGAACATACAAACTATTATTTTAAGATCTACATATAGCACGGTGGGAGACACTAGCTTCGTTCCTTTCAAAAACAAAGCAATTAGATGGTTATCCATACGTGAAAATAATCACGAAAGGACTCAAGGGTCCAATTAAGAAGTGCAGCAACAGAGTGGAACAAAAGACAGGAAAAGTGAGCAAACTGACCGGACGATCATCATACACGCCATGTCTGGTGAAGAACAGGGAAAGGGGGATACTGGTATCCGCTCGCGTCGCCACATTCCCCAGGGGCCTGTCCTACAGCAGATACTGACAGTTCTCATCACTGACACAACCAAAAGCCATTGTTGCCACGAGCACCACAAAGAAGCAGACACTACCACACAGAATCCAAAGAAGAACTCATGTGCCAGTGAAACTGACACTTTGCAAACCCAGCCCCGTGTGCATCCTGGGCCCTGGAGCTGTGGCCTTTCTACAAACACCCTTGCTGCAGACACTCGAGCTACGGCTGTCACAGGCAAGGCTTCGCTGGGCCATACACTGTCACCGCTCTGAGTGTGCCCAAACCACAGGCCGTGGCGCTTACGTCACACTCTGAACACCCAGGCCTCAGACATCACAGTCGCTGCCACAGCGAGGGAGCCTGCACCTGGTGCCTAGCGCTGCCGTCCCTGGTGTATCTGTGCTCCAGACTCCACTGAATGTTCAGTAGATGAGACGGGACCCACTCGGGCCCCCAGAGCTGCAGTCTGTGTGCGCCTGGGCTTCGGGCACTGGTTCCACCACATCCCTGTGGGCACATGCTCCCTGCACGGCATTACGGTTCAGCAGTCAGGGAGCCTGTCTTCCAGACACTCATACTACCACCTCCCTCTGCAGCTCGTACAAGCTTGCCCATGCTCCAAACCTTGGCTCTGTGGCCACCACATAAAAACCACTCATCAGACACTGGCACAATCCCTGCCAATAATCTGGACTCAGCACCAAAAGAGACACGCCCAATCAAGACTTCCCCTATGGGAGGAAGAAAAATCAGAAGGATGACAATGGCCTTTGCTATCAAAGGCCTCCAGAGTCCCTGCTGCCATGGATACCCTTGTGGACATCCTGAGGACCCATGCAGGCTTCATCAATCTCAAGAGACAGAGCTGCCTAGAGACTACAGTGCTGTTCCCTCACAAGAACCAAAGGTGCCATGTCCCATCTAGCCAACACCCTCACACCCACATAAGGATGAAGGTCTTTCCCATTGAAATCAGTCCACGAGGCCTGAGAGAAACAATGGCTCCATTAAATGTACAGACATCAGATATAGCAAGTAGAGCTATGAAAAAACGAAATATGATACCACCACAGGAATACTGTGATTCTACCAGTAACCAACCTGGAAAACACAGAAAGTAACAAGCTGCTGGACAATCAATTAAAACAACTAATTTAAAATTAGCCTGGGAAGTGCCTAAGGAGTAAAAGTAAACAATAAAAACCACAAAAATAATATACATGATTTTCAACAAAGATAGATACAATTCTTAAGGATTTTATCTTAATTCTTAAGTGTGTGTGTGTGTGTGTGTGTGTGTGTGTGTATGCTTGTGTGTGTGTCTGTCTGTGTGTGTGTATGCTTGTGTGGGTGGGTGTGTGTGTACAGGATCATAGGAGCCAGAAGGGTCATCAGATTCCTTGGAACTGGAGCTACAGTGTTGGTTAGCCACTCAATATGGATGCTAGTAACCCACCTCCAGTCCTCTGCAGGAAGAGGAAGCACTCTTAATTGCTGGCCCATTTCTCCATCCCAAGAAACAACGTTTTTAAAGAAACAAACAGAAATCCTGAAATCCTGGAATACAATGAATGCCATGAAAACTATACAGTGGAAAATATCAACAGAAGACTTGATTAAGGAATGTATGGATTCAATTCAAGTAAGTCATCAAAGGAGGTGGGGAGAGATAAATAACAATGAGGTTATTTCAATAAGCCATAGGGCAACATAATGGATAAGCTTTTAAAAACACATACAATGCTTGTGCGTGTGCGTGTGTGGTTGTGTAATAAAGTTCTAGCACACAGGGTGATAATGCTGCCCTCAAGAGCCATAGACTATCTAACAAAAATCCTAGGACCAGGCCGGGGAAATCTTCCTTCAAGTGTTTCCTCGGGAGAGTCCAAGAGAGCCCCGAACAGTATCAGCTACTACACTGCTCTTGGTGGCTTCCCAGGATGCTGTTTTAGTCAGGGTTTCTATTGCTGTGATGAAACACCATAGCCAAAGCAAGTTGGGGAGGAAAGCATTTCTTTGGCTTACACTTCCACATTGCTGTTCATCACTGAAGGAAGTCAGGACAGGAGCTCAAACAGGGCAGGAACCTGGAGGCAGGAGCTGATGCAGAGGCCGTGGATGGGAGCTGCTTACCGGCTTGCTCCCCCTGGCTTGCTCAGCCTGCTTTCTTATAGAACCTATGACCGACCACCAGCCCAGAGATGGCACCCCTCACCATGGGCTGGGCCAACCACCGTTGATCACTAATTGAGAAAATGCCTTACAGCTGAATCTCATGGAGTCATTTCCTCAGCTGAGGCTCCTTCCTCTCTGATGACTCTGGCTTTTGTCAAGTTGACACACCAAGCCAGCCAGTCCAGATGTGAAGGTAAGACTCCTGCTGAAGACATCACACACTTTGGACAGAGGACTTGGCAACTGAGCTGGAACTGAGCTGGAACCTCCTCCCTGAGGACCGGCTCTCAGAGCTTCTGAAAGTGCTATGGAAGCTCAAGGGAAAAGAGGACCTGCCAGTCCTGCACAGCTACAAAACCCATAATCCCCAACTGCGACTGGGCTAGCAAGGTCTCTCCAAGGGTGCAATCATGGCACTATTATTTTGGGAGTAACAAACAGCTAGCTAATTGGATCTAAGAACTGCTTAGTAGAATTTGGCAAATTCTGTCATAAATTAAGACCTATATAAAATGAGAAATATATTTGGTTCATGACTGAGCTGACTCAATGTTATTAAGATATTAATTCACCTTAAACTGATTCTTAAAACTAACTTAATATAACCAAAATAAGTTTGATAAAGAAAAGCAAAGTTGAGAAAATTCATGTCTGGTATTGTCATCCTAGCCAACTACTCATAGCTAAAAGGGTCATAGACCCTAGAGGAGAACTACCATTGCCATTTTAACAAACCAATATAATTTCTAAATTATATTCTAAATACTATATTCTAAATACTTATCCTTATACCCACAGATAAATGTAGCTCTCATTCCTCATCAAAGATGTTTCTTTTTGCAGCAGATACAGGATACTACAGAAATCCACAACTTGTCAAAATGCACAAAATAAGTGACCATGGGTGCCCAGTCCCACATGGTAAATCTGCAGAGTAACCCCTTCACGTAAGGCTCCGGGAACTTCATGGAAAGATTGTTAGAGGCAATGGACCAGGACATCCACTGTTAGACATGACAGGGTGCTGCGCCTGTGACATCTCACCAGTATGGTTACATGAGGAAGACTTGCATGATGACAACACTGGTTGACATGCCAACTTGCATGGGGGACATTATGCAATGCTCCATCCTGACCTGGACAGAGAGACCATGACTGCTGAGAGTGGGCTGTCAGCCTTCTCCAGAAAAGACCGAAAAGAAATGGGGAAATCAGAGATTATGGAATTCTACCAGGAAAACTAACATTCGAATCCTAAAATTATAGAAAGGAAAGAAATACAGAGACACAAAGTTTATTTAAATAAATAATGAGTGATTTCCTAGCCTGGAGAAAGACAGGAATATTTAGGTGCCTGATGCTCAAAAGCATCCAACCAGACTCAATCAAAAGATTTCACTATGGCACATTATCTACAAATTGTCAAGTATGAAATATTAAAAGACTTTTTAAAAACTGTATGCTTGTGTGTGTGTACCCATGGAAGCCAAAGGAAGACATCAGAGCTGAATTTTCAGGCAGTTGTAGAGTTCCCGACATGGGGCTGAGAACCCAATTTGAGTTACCCTACAACAGTTGTACACTAGCACACCAGCAGGCACATCTTCTCCGGCATGTGACAATTGTCTCCTAACACTGCATGGCATTACAACAGATAGTCAGCAGAAGAAGAAACTTTAATCCCATTTGTGGTGGTTTGAAAGAAAATGGCCCCCAAAGGGAGTGGCACTATTAGGAGGTCTGGCTTTGTTGGAACAGGTGTGGTCTTGTTGGAGGAAGTGTGTCACTGTGGAGGCAGGCTTTGGGGTCTCAAACATGCTAAAGCCATGCCCAATGTCTCAGACCACTTCCTGTTGCCTGCAGGTCAAGATTGCAGGACTCTCAGCTCCTTCTCCAGCACCATGTCTGCCTGTATGTTACCATGTCTCACCATAATTATAATGGACTAAACCTCTGAAGATGCAAGCCACCCCAATGAAATGTTTTCTTAATTATAAGAGTTGCTGTGGTCATGGTGTCTTTTCACAGCAATAGAAACCCTAAGACACCATTCCAAGACAGGTTTCCCCATGTCCTGTAGCAAAAGTACATGATGTGTTCAATAATAGGGACTTACCATTTAGTCTTGGCATGCAACTAACAGCAATGGCAATGTTCTTTAATTCACTGGGAGGAAGCCCACTGGTAGTATTTTGTTTTGTTTCCCAACAAAGTTACGGCTCCTGGAAGTGTCCTTTCCCACTAACACAGATTGCCTCCGTTTAAATTCTTTAACTGCTATCTTACTATTCTTTCAGGTGATTTTACAAATTTCTAGTGAATTTTTTATCAAGGTGGAATGATACAAGATTAATATGCAAAATTAATTAAATTTCTATTCAAAATGGCCATTCTTGCTGTATCAGAGTTGATTGAGATATACAGACTTCAGGTCTGTCTAATTTTGGTGTGTGACTTTTTTTATTTGAAAGTTCTTTATAATAAAGTTTTGCTGTTGTTTGGGTTTTTCTGGTGTTTGTTTGTTTGTTTGTTTGTTTGTTTGTTTTTTGATTTTTCAAGACAGGGTTTTTCTGTGTAGTCTTGGCTGTCCTGGAACTCACTCTGTAGCCCAGGCTGGCCTCAAACTCACAGAGGTCCACCTGCCTCTGCCTCCTGAGTACTGGGATTAAAGGAGTGTACCACCACTGCCCAGCTTTATAATAAAGTTTAAATGAAATTTTTCTATAGGGGGCTGGAGAGATGGCTCAGCTATTGAGAGCACTGGTTGTTCTTCAAAAGGATCTAGGTTCAATTCCCAGCACTCACATGGTGGCTCACAAACATCAACTCCAGTTCCATGGGATCCATCGTCCTCTCCTCATCTCTGCTGGCATTGGGCATGCATATAATCCACAAACATACATGCTACAAAATACCCATACATATAAAATAAATAAATAAAGGTTTGTTAAAACTCTATAAACTAGGAGCAATAGTCAAGAGAAAAATTTTAAATCACTAAATATTTAGAGATAAACTAGTACACTGAGATCTCCAGAATATTTCTGCCATAAAATTAAGACCTGAGTAAACTAATAATATCTTTTGTTAATGGGTAGTCAGGTTCAATATTATTAATATATCAGTTCTCCTTAAACTGATTCTTAAAACTAATTTCTTATAGTCAAAATAAGTTTGATAAAGAAGAGCAAAGTTGAAAGGCTAATACTAGCTGATTTCATTAATTATTTTAGAACTACAGCAATTAAATTAAAATAGTATTGGCAAAAGAAGGTAACAGTATAGATTGGGAACATAACAGTGAGACCAGAAACACATCTATGTATATGGAGATGACTGATGAGCAAAGGTTAACGGCACACGGTGGAGAAAGCAGATTCTTTCCAGTAGACGAAGAATAACAATATCCATCTGCTTAGATTGAGTTTGTGACCATACCCTTCACAGTAAACAAAAAATAGAGGGGGGAGGGAGATAGGGAGGGAAAAAAGGAAGGAGGGAGGGAGGATACAGAGAACTGCATTACAGAACAAAATGGAAAACACAATACTGAAAAACTTCCGGAAAAAGCACATGAGAAAACCTAGCCAGGCACAGTAATCCCAACTACTTGGGAAGCTGAGGCACAAGGATCACAGCTCAAGGCCTAGGGTAAAGAGAGGCAGCTCAGTAGTTAAGTTCACACTGCTCCTCCAGGGCACTATGGTTCAGCTCCTAGTACCTATGTCCTCTCACAAGGGCCTGTAAACTTCAGCTCCAGGGTATCTGATGCCCTCTTCTGGCCTCCAAGGGCACCTTCACTGGTGTGCTCATACATGCACACAAACACATGTGCACACAGACATAAATAAATGATCAAAAATAAAGCTGGATGGTGGTGGTGCACACCTTTAATCCCAGCACTCAGGAGGCAGAGGCAGGTGTGTTTGAGGCTAGCCTGGTCTACAGAGTGAGTTCCAGGACAACCAGGGCTACACAGAGAAACCCTGTCTCAAAAAAAAAAAATCAAAACAAACAAAAAATCTAAACAATAAGTTCAAGGACTACTTGGGCTATGTAATAAGTTAAGGCCTGCAACTTAGTGAGACTTTATCTCAAAATTAAAAAGGAATAAGGGCAACATTTAGTGGTACAGTGTTTATCCAGCAAACACAAGGTCCTAGATTCATTCTCCAATAGTAGACAAAAAAGTATATACATAAACATACAGTTTTATGTATGCACACACACATATGAAGAAATCTCTGTGATCCTGACTTGGGCAAAGATTCCTAACTCTGACACCGAGAACACAACACATGTAAGGATAAATTAACAGGGCTGAGAGGATGGCTCAGTCAGTGAGTGCTTGCCATACAAGTGTAAAGGACTGAGTTTTAACCCCAGCACCCACATTTTTAAAAAGGCACAGCACCAGCTGCAACACTTGGGAGAGCAGGCCCTGCACCTTGTTTGGGCAGCACAGTAGAGCCAATCCTGTTGGCAGAGGTGTGGGTGAGCCAGCCCTGAAGTTGTGAGCGTGGAGAACTGTCCCCATTGCTCATCTGCCATGAGGTGGCATGGGCTGAGGAGAGATGCCCTCCCCCCACACACACCCATCAACGCCTGAGGCAGGTGAGACAGCTGGTCCTGAGGTTAGAAGGGTAGAAGAGCCTGTCCTGCCTGAGTGGCAGGCCCTGCACCTCACCTGGGCAGCAGAGGTGTGGGCGAGCTGGCCTGATACTGTGAGCATGGAAGAGCTGTCCCCATTACTCACCTGCCATGTGGTGGGCATGGGTGGAAGGGAAATGCCCCCATCGATGCCTGAGGCCGGTGGGAGAGCTGATCCTGCCCCTCATCTGCTGTGGCTCCCAGGAGACTGGCCCCTGCACCACACCTGGACAACACAGTAGAGCTAGCCCTGAAAGTGCAGGTGTGGGAGAACTGACCCTGAGGACATGAGAGCAGGAGAGTGGCCTCACCCCCTGCTCATCACTGCAAGGGGTGAACTTGCCAGGGCAATGCTCGAGAGCTCACCCTAGTGGTGAGGACAAGGGAGAGTGGGTGGGCTGACCAACCCCTGCAAGTACCCAGGCCCAGAACCAGGGTGAGGGGCTGGCCCACCCCAGTGTCCACCCCATCTGTGATCTGCTGGAGCAGGTGAAAAAACTGGTCCTGCAGACCCAGAGCTACAGGATCTCCACAACATAGGGCAACAACAGGATATCTAAGAGGAGTCCCAGTGAGGGCCCGGCATCAAAAGTATAGCAGAAACCAGAGGCCTCAAGCCAAACCAAGGGCTCTTTGCAATGAACACTTGCAAGTAAAGATACATGGACAAAGGGATTTACTGTGTGACTCACTGTGTCACACTACAGCTTCCATGACGAGATTTCTTTTCTCTTTTTTTTTCTCTTCTTTTTAATTTTTTCTCTTAAATTTTATCAGGGGCAGAGGGTGGATACACAGGGACAGGAAATGAATGGGATTGAGATGCATGGTGTGAATAAATAAAAAGAATAAATAAAAAGAAAGTTAAAAATTAAAAATAAGAAAAAATTTAGAAGCATATACACCATATAAACAAACTGAAAGAAAAAAACCACATGATCATCTCCTTAGATGCTGAAAAAGCCTTTGACAAAATCCAACACCCCTTCATGATAAAGGTCTTAGAAAGATCAGGAATACAAGGAACATTTCTAAACGTAATAAAAGCAATTTATAGCAAGCCAACAGCAAACATCAAATTAAATGGAGAGAAACTCAAAGCGATACCACTAAATTCAGGAACAAGACAAGGCTGTCCACTCTCCCCATATTTATTCAATATAGTACTAGAAGTTCTAGCTAGAGCAATAAGACAACAAAAGAAGATCAAAGGGATACAAATTGGCAAGGAAGAAGTCAAACTTTCACTATTTGTAGATGATATGATAGTATACATAAGTGACCCCAAAAACTCTACCAGGGAACTCCTACAGCGGATAAACTCCTTCAGTAAAGTGGCAGGATACAAGATCAACTCAAAAAAATCAGTAGCCCTCCTATACACAAAGGATAAAACGGCTGAGAAAGAAGTCAGAGAAACATCACCCTTTACAATAGCCACAAATAATATAAAATACCTTGGGATAACACTAACTAAATAAGTGAAGGACCTTTTTGATAAGAACTTTAAATCTCTAAAGAAAGAAATTGAAGAAGATATCAGAAAATGGAAGAATCTCCCATGCTCATGGATAGGTAGGATTAACATAGTAAAAATGGCAATCTTACCAAAAGCAATCTACAGATTCAATGCAATCCCCATCAAAATCCCAACACAATTCTTCACAGACTTGGAAAGAAAAATACTCAACTTTATATGGAAAAACAAAAGACCCAGGATAGCTAAAAGAATCCTATACGATAAAGCAACCCTTGGAGGCATCACCATCCCTGACCTCAAACTCTACTATAGAGCTATAGTAATAAAAACAGCTTGGTACTGGTATAAAAACTGATATACGGATCAATGGAATCGAATTGAAGACCCTGACATTAATCCATGCACATATGAACACCTGGTTTTTGACAAAGGAGCCAAAACTATACAATGGAAAAAAGAAAGTATCTTCAACAAATGGTGCTGGCATAACTGGATGTCAATATGTAAAAGATTACAAATAGACCCATATCTGTCACCATGCACAAAACTCAAGTCCAAGTGGATCAAAGACCTAAACATAAATCCAGTTACACTTAACTTAATAGAAAAGAAAATAGGAAGCACTCTTGAATGCATTGGCACCAGAGACCAATTCCTAAATAAAACACCAACAGCACAGACCCTGAGCACAACCATTAATAAATGGGACCTCTCGAAACTGAGAAGCTTTTGCAGGGCAAAAGACACAGTCAATAAGACAAAAAGACAGCCAACAGAATGGGAAAAGATCTTCACCAACCCCACATCTGACAGAGGATTGATCTCCACAATATATAAAGAACTCAAGAAACTAGACATCAAAGTACTGAACATCCACTTAAAATATGGGCTAAAGAGCTAAACAGAATTCACAAAACAAGAACTACAAATGGCTGAAAGACATTTAAAGAAATGCTCAACATCCTTAATTATCAGAGAAATGCAAATCAAAACGACTCTGAGATACCACCTTACACCACCTTACACCTGTCAGAATGGCTATGATCAAAAACACCAATGACAGTCAATGTTGGAGAGAATGTGGAGCAAAGGGAACACTCCTCCACTGTTGGTGGGAATGTGAACTTGTACAACCACTGTGGAAATCAGTATGGCAGTTTCTCAGAAAATTAGAATGGAACTACCTCAAGACCCAGCCATCCCACTCTTGCTGATTCATACCATAAAGATACATGCTCAGCTATGTTCATAGCAGCACTATTTGTAATAGCCAGAACCTGGAAACAACCTAGATGCCCATCAACGGAAGAATGGATGAAAAAAATGTGGTACATATACACAATGGAGTACTACTCAGCAGAGAAAAACAATGAAAGCATGAAATCTGCAGGCAAATGGAAGGAACTAGAAAAAATCATCCTGAGTGAGGTAACCCAAACCCAGAAGGACAAACATGGTATGTACTCACTCATAAGTGGATTCTAGATATAAAATAAAGAACAATCAGACCACAACCCATAGAACCATAGAGGCTATATATATAGCATGGAGGTCCCTAGGACGACTGTGGCTTATAATAAATTTCAGTTTTACTCAATTATTGAAAAAAAAAGTAGGTTTCTGTGTTTCTTTTTACACACCCTTAGTTGTTAGTTGTTAGTTATATGTCTCCCATCCCCTCTTTTTCTTTATAACACTAGGTCAGAGTAAATTTTAACATTTTTTTAAAAAATTAATCATCTGTGACTGATATGTAAAATTAAATTATAAAATAAAAAAATTTAAAAAAATGAATCCTTAAAAAAATTAAAAATAAGAAAAAATTTAGAAGCATAGTAGCATAGTGGTGTGCACTTGAAATCCCAGGGCTGGGAAGGTGGAGATAAGCATACTTCTAGCCAGGTAGTCTAGCTTAAGGTCGGTGAGAGATAACATCTCAAAAACCAAGGTGAATAGATTCTGAGGCCTGACAGCCAGGGTTAACTTCTGGCATCTATCCACATGTCCACACGCACATACATACACACATTCCTGTGCACACAAACACAAACACAATTGCCACAAAAACTAATAAATTGAACTTTATCAAAAATCGCTTGAGCTAGCGATATATGTGACTGGTACAGTGCTTGCCTGGCATGCATACGGCCCCATATTCAAATCTGTAGCACCATTTGAAAAGGGGGTGTGGGAGAAGGATATGTTCAAAATACAATTAAGACTTAAAGGATAAGCCACAAACTAAAAGAGAGTTTAAAGAGCAAATCTGATCCAGGGCTCTTATGAACAATAAGAGAACAGCTGAATAAGAATGTAAATGCAGATGTGAGCAGACACTTTGAATCCAGCAGCTATATTGAAAGAAGCAGCGCCTTCATTATAATGGGAATACAAACAATATCTCAAAAATGCAGGGTATTAGTTGTATCTCTGTGATAAAATGCCCTGAGTAAAAGCAAGTTGGGAGGAAAGGGTTTACCTCAGCTCACAGTTGTAGTCTATCACGAAGGAAGTCAGGCCAGGGATTCAAGGCAGGAGCCTGGTGGCAGGAACCTGGCGGCAGGAACTGCAGCAGAGACCGTGGAGGAGGAGCGCTGCTTCTGGCTTACTCAGTTTGCTTTCCTATAGACCCAGGGATTAGACCTGCCCAGGGATGGCACTGCCCTAGTGTGCCATTAACAATCCACAACAATCATTAAGAAAATGCCCCACACAGGCTTGCCAACATGCTAATCTGATGGGAGCATTTTCTCCATTGAGATTCCCTCTTCTCAGATGACTCTAGCTTGTGTCAAGTTGACAAAAATTAACAACAGAATAGCCAAAATAAAATATTCAGTTATTAGATATGCCAATAAGAACGTAGACTCAGTGCTCATTCACAGCTGACATGCAAGTCTTCATAGCCACTTTGGTAAACATCTGGACAGTTCCTTCTGAGCACAGGACCCAATCCCAGTTACATTTTCAAGAGAAATGAAAACTAGTGCTCACAACCAAGTTTATACACAAACACCTTTAGCTCTATTGTGGGAGACCAGATCCGACGTTTATTTACCCCAGGGACTCTTAAGGAGTGAGGGATACGAGATTTAGATAGAAATATAGAGGAGAGAGACAGTTAGAAACACAGGATAAGCCGGGCGGTGGTGGCACACTCCTTTAATCCCAGCACTCGGGAGGCAGAGCCAGGCGGATCTCTGTGAGTTCGAGGCCAGCCTGGGCTACCAAGTGAGCTCCAAGAAAGGCGCAAAGCTACACAGAGAAACCCTGTCTCGAAAATCAAAAAAAAAAAAAAAAAAAAGAAGAAGAAACACAGGATAGCCTCCACAGGTGGGTCTGGATCCTTATCCACCGGCCCCTTCTGGATCTACTAAAGGGCTTTTAAAGGAATGTCAAGGGGTGGAGCAAAAGATCTCCCACAGCACAGCCAAGTGCAGAGCATCCCAGATACCTGGTGACCAAGCATGTGGTCAAGCCATCCCCTAATGCTGCCCTGCTGTGTAAAGCAAGCTCAGATCTCACTAGGAAGTTTTGTGGGCTCCCATACTTTATGAATAATCTCTAAAAACTGAACAGCGTCCTTCAGCCAATGGATAAACACAACACATTCAGAACACGAAATACTGCTCAATAAAAGGGAACACAGAATTGATTCTTGTGGCTAGATACATTAATCTTACATGCATTTTGCTAGATGAAAGAGCCAGACAGACTGAGAAAACTACTATGGCTTACGACTCTATTTATATGACATTCTGGAAAATATGAAACTACAAGCATGGGGAACAAGTCAGCAGTTGGCAGAGGACTGAAGAAGGGAAAGCATCTGATTACAGAGTGACAAGAAAGGGAGCCTTAGGGCAATACAACTAAACTGGGTGGTTTACACATTTGCAAGAGCCACCAAACTGTGTAGCATGGGGGAAATATTACTGTGGGCTAGTATTTAAAATTCAATCAATATTTCTGGAGACTTCTAAGATATAATACAGACTATAAGGAAAGAATCCAACTGGATTATAAAGATATAACTTGGCTACAGCAGCTCCAGAATTAAGGAGCTGAACTAAGGAATTACAGGAAACAGAGTTGCAGTGGGGTCTACAAGGCTGAGACGACAGAAGCGATTGTAACAAAATCAGGACCCTAGTTGGTGTTTCTCACAGGAGCACACAGTAACTTCAAAACTACTTTACATATATAGTAGAGTTAACAAGCGAATACATTGTAGGTGACAGGAACACTGTGTCTCACTGTCAGAGAAAGAAGCAATGAGAGCGCAGAATAAATCTTGTATTAGCCAGAGATATGAGCTCATGTTTAATACATCGATGATTAAATGAAGTAAGTATGTCTGGATGGATGTGCAATGAAGGATTAGTACAGGACTATTGCTCACCCCTTCCTATTCCAGAAGGCCCGCTTCCATGGCTGTCCTCGTTTTGCTCCTCAGGTTGGAGTCCCTGCAGTGTCCTGATGAGCACTTTGCATACTGGGAAATTTGAAGTCCTGCAGTACTTTGTTGGGATGATGTGTGCAATCAAGGTAATCTGTGCAATCAGTGTGGTTTATGCTAAATTCTCTCCTTTCACAGATGTGGGACTTTAGAAACGGCTTGCTCTGTGAGTGTGCATGACTGACTCCCAATCAGAACTCTGCATTTCTAGGCTCAGGCAAACTTCCTCACAGACAGCACAGTGAATGTTACTGGGTGGTTATGGTGCATTGCTGGAGCAATCAGCTCTGCATTCTGTGGCCAACTCCCGGGAGAAGTTTTCCACTAACTTCCTCCAGGCTTCATTTCAAGATGGTTTTTCTCTTTGCTTATTTTCTAATCATGGGTACGGTGACTTCTGAGTTTTACAAGTATCTCTAGCAAAGCACTGAATGTAGATACTTTTGGGAATGCCCAACACATATGAAGTATACATAGTTGGTTTAATATATCTACCTTTAATTCTTTTGTACTGCCCATTGAAAGGGTCTAGAAGCATGTCTGGTAGCAACAAGGTGATGTTTATAAGTATATATCATTGTATTTGCAAATTCTAACTATTTGATCACAGGCAGGGAAAATGCAAGACAAGATGAGTTGGGTGCAGTGTCTAAGCTCAGAAATGAAGGGAGGGAGAGGGAAAGGGAGCGCTACAAAGTAAGGAAGGGGGAGGAGGGAGAAAAGAGGGAAACAGAGACCGAGACCCTAGCCTACGGCCAGAGTGAACAAGATAAAAGGCCATGCTGTTGAAATACACACCAAACGATAAAATAGATACCCTTGAGAACATACTGATCCAAATACATGAAGGTACTTTGGTGGTAAATCTTTACACAGAATTTCAAAGGCCAGCAGGATAGCTCAATGGGTAAAGGCACTTGCCACCAAGCCTGATGTCCTGAGTTTGGTCCTTAGAACCCACATAGGGGAAGGAGAGAGAGGACTCCTCCACGTTGTCCCCTGATCTCCACACATGCACCTGTGATACACCCCTTACACACAAAATAAATACATATAATAATTTTAAAGAATTTCAAGTAATAAATGAAGAAAGGAAAATAAAAATGGAATATCACTAATCAAAAACCACAATAACAATTTATGTTACAAGACCAACAGGTGAACACTGTTACTAAGAAACAGAACATATGTATAGCACTGAATATGTACCTCAACATATTTGTTACTGATCCAGCTGTTTCTTCAATATATCCACAAATTATTTGATGTTTATTCCAGTAAGAGGTAGATTTTAATTTCTCTTCTTCAATACATTGTAGCCAGAAGGTTCCTCAGTCCTGCCCGGCCCACAGTCCCTCAGCTACGTATAAAATAATTACTCAGTGACGTATATTAATTACCAATTGCCTGGCCTATGGCTGGCTTCTTGCTAGCTAGCTCTTATATCTTAAATGAACCCATTTCTATTAATCTATGTCTTGCCATGTGTTCCATGGCTTTACTGGTTCTTCCACATCTTGCTTCTTCTGGCGGCAGCTGGTGTCTCTCTCTTCTGCCTCTCTTTTTCCTGTCTCTCTTTAATTTCCCTCCTTGCTATAACCTGACTTGCCATAGATCAAATAGATTTATCAACAAATCAGAACAATAATATTCACAGTGTATGGAAAGACATCCCACAGCAATACGTATTAGACTTTGTGGTTTTGCTTCCAGTAAACAGACTATGAAAAGGGAAAATACCAGAGGATCACGAAAGGTATTACATTAACCAGTGCTTCAAGGTTAACATCACAAACATAGGCCACACTGAAACCATGTATCCCTAAAATTACAAGAGCGCATCACCCCGTGGTACTCTTTCTTTCTGACTGAAAACGGGAGTCTTAGGAGTTGTTCCTCAGGTATCACACACCTGGATTTTGTTTTCCTTTGCTTTTGTTTTTTGTTTACTTTGTTTGTTTATTGTTTTGTTTTTAACTCTTTTTATTTATTCTTTGTGTCTTTCACATCATGCATCTCAATCTCATTCACTTCCCCTCCAAAATAAAATAAAATTTAAAAGGAAAAATTCCATCATGGAAGCTGTAGTGTGACACAGTGAGTCACACAGTAAATCCTTTTATCCACATATCTTTACTTGCAAGTGTTCATTGCAAAGAGTCATTGGTCTGGTTCGAGGTCTCTGGTTTCTGCTACACTGTTGATGCTGGGCCCTTACTGGGACTCCTCTTGGATATCCTGCTGTTGCCCTGTGTTGTGGAGATCCTGCAGCTTTGGGTCTTCAGGACCAGCCCCTTCACATGTTCCTGTAGATCACAGATGGGGTGGATGTCAGGGTGGGCCAGCCCCTAACCCTGGTTCTGGGCCTGGGTAGTTGCAGGGTTGGTCAGCCCTCCTGTTCTCCCTTGTCCTCACCACCAGGGGGAGCTCTCCAACATGGCCCTGGCTAGTTCACCCCTGCAGTGATGAGCAGGGGGTGGGGCGGGGCCAGTTCTCCTGCTTTCAGGTCCTCAGAGTCAGCTCTCCCACACCTGGACCACCAGGGCAAGCTCTACTGTGTTGCCCATGGGAATTGCAGGGGCCACTGCAGCTGGTGAGAGGCAGAAACAGCTCTCCCTCTTATGACCTCATGGCCAGCTCTCCTACCCACCACAAGGGTAGGCAGTGAGGGGGGTGTCATCTCTCCCCCACCCACACGACCATATGGCAAGTGAGAGATGGGGCCAAATCTCCCATGCTCGTGTTCTAGAGGGAAAATTCACCTGCACCCCACCAATAGGGTCAGCTCTGCTGTGTGGCCCAGGCTAGGTGCACAGCCACTTTTCTGAATGCGCAGCTAGTAAGTGGGAGGGTCAGGTCCCTTGTATATCGCAGGTGGCAAAGGATGAGGGGGGACATCTCTTCCCTGTCCACACCACTGCATGACAGATGAGTAGTGGGGACAACTTTCACACATTCCCAGCTTCGGGGCTGGCTCATCCACACCTCCACCAACAAAGTTGGCTCTACTGTGCTGCCCAGGTGAGGTGCAGGGCCTGCTCTCCCGAGTGCTGCAGCTGGTGAGGTGCAGGGCCTGCTCTCCTGAGTGCTGCAGTTGGTGAGGTGCAGGGCCTGCTTTCCCGAGTGCTGTATCTGGTGAAGGCAGGGGCAGCTCTCCCGAGTGCTGCAGTTGGTGAGGGCAGGGGCAGCTCTCCCATGCACTCAGGCATGGGGGAAGGAAGGCATCTCTTCCCCGCGCATGCCACCATACGGCAGACAAGGGGCAGGGCCAGATCTCTCATGCTCATGTTCCTGGGGCCCACTCACCTGTGCCCCTGTAAACAGGGTCAGCTCCACGGTGCTGCCCAGATGAGATGCAGGGCCCGCTTTCATGAGTGTTGCAGGTGGTGAAGGGGAGGGTCAGCTCCCTCACTAGCTGGAAGCAGTAGGGAAGAGGGAGGAGGGCATCTTTCTCTCACCCATGCCAATACATGACACATGGGATGGACACAGACTGCTCTCCCATTCTCACACCCTCAGGGCCAGCTCACCCATGTCTCTGCCAACAGAATCAGCTCCCTTGTGCTGCCTGAAGAGCCCTAACTTAACATTAGTGCAGCCACGACAGGCTGCAGACTAACAATACTGGGACTAGGCCTCATTATTACAATAACCAGGAAAAGCCACAAACTGTACCCTGTGAGAGACCAATCAGAATTGAGACAAGTACTGAATGCTCCAGAACATTCAGGACAGCTTACATAATCTGCACACAGATTGCCAATTTCCTTGCAGCAATGCCAGTTCCGATCACCGTTTGACAAAACTTCCGTTACCTCACTCTTGCCCAATCAGGAGTTCAACCCCCATCTGAATCCGAAATCTCTTCCCCTCCTCCCCCATTCCTTACTCCTTAAAAACCCTGCCTCAACTGAGCTCAAGGCTCTCCCTGATCTAACTGCTGTCAGAACAGACAGAGAGCCTAAGCTTGAGCTTGTAATAAAGGATCTTTGCTTTTTGCATACAAACTTGGACTCTTGATGGTCTCTGGGGGGCTCATGACGTGGTCCTAACACTGCCCAGGTGAGGTGTAGGACCCTCTCTCCTGAGTGCTTCAGCTGGTGAGGGGCAGCAATGAGGGGTGCGGCCAGCTCTGTAGAGCCTTGTTCTCTCTACCTTTGGTGGTATCAGAAGCCACAGACACCAACAGAGACCTTGGCTGCATCAGAGCCATGAACCCAGACATGGGCCCCAGCAACAGCCCAGGCCAGACATATCATGGCCCTGGGTGGCAATGAAGCCACCCACCTCAGACTGCTCCTCACCTCTCTCATCTCTTCAAATATGCTTCTGTCCACAGGACATGAACCATTCTGTCTCTCTCATGAACCATCTCTGTCTTCTCCCATACCACAACATATATTTGCTCACCGTAATAGTGCCAGTCTGCCTGGTGCCTTAAAGTGCTAGTCGGCCCGTATTTTCTCCTGGGAGCCTGAGGCAGACTGCCCCAGGTCTGTGTGTGGATCTCTTTGTCCCATTCAGTTGGTCATGGCACTGGGCAGGACCCTGCTTCCTCATCACAAATAGATCATAATAGTGCCAGGTGGGCTCCTCATTAGTGTAAAGTGTTGCTGGACTCCTCTTTTGGGCTGGAGCTAAAAACCCGGGCTGCATTAGCTGAGTTCTGCCTGCTCAGCTGCATGGCGTGGGGTGGAGGTGCTGCTCTGGTTTGTTGTTGTTGTGGTTTTAAGATAGGGTCTCTCATTGCTCTGGATCTCCCTGAAAGCAGACGAGGGCTGGCTAGTCAGCAAGCTCCAGAGATCTACTTGTCTGCCTCCCACTACTAGCATTACAGGTGTCTGTCACACATGGATTCCTTGTGTAAGTT
Source organism: Peromyscus maniculatus bairdii (assembly GCF_049852395.1). Classification (NCBI taxonomy): domain Eukaryota; kingdom Metazoa; phylum Chordata; class Mammalia; order Rodentia; family Cricetidae; genus Peromyscus; species Peromyscus maniculatus. The sequence continues at coordinate 11,730,523 of NC_134857.1, read as the reverse complement.
CTGGAACTCAAACTGAATCATCTCTCCAGCCAAATTTTTAATCTTTCTTATTGAAAATAATGTTTTTCATATAGTATATTCTAATCACAGTTTCCCTCCCCGGTCTCTTTCCAGATCCTCCCCGCCTCCCCACCCATCCAACTGAACACTTTCTTTCTCTCTCCCCCTAGAAAACTAACAGGCCATTATAAACAAACAAACAAATAAACATAGAATTAAAAAATAGGAAACATATGCAGACACACACATGTACATACACAAAACCCATAAAAATAAAATTGGTAACCATAATAGACAAGCAAAAGACAACTTAAAAAATTTTAAGCCCCCAAAAGCAATATGAGACAAAACATCTCCAAAACTATCATGGAGTTTGTTTTGTATTGGTCATACTGCCGGGCCTCGGGCCTCCCAAGTATGGCTTGTACACCCAGCTAGACTCCCTAGGGAAAACCAGCTTTTCCTTTACGAGTGGTTGACAATAATAGAGCTGGGTGAGGGGTGGGGCTTGTGTCCACCTCCTTCCCCAGCACTGAGACCTCATCTGGCTTAGTTCTGTGCATGATGCAACAGTCTCAGAGTTCATGCGTGCATCACTCTTGTGTCTGGAAGGCATTAGTTCCTTGGTGTCTTCCATTCCTCACTACTGAGTCCAAAATTTTAAAACTTTTCAACAAAATGCTTCTTTTATTTCCTACCTTTTGTGTTACTATACATACCTTGTTTACATATACAATGCTCTCTAGAAGAGCGGTTCGCAACCTTCCTAACACTATGATCCTTTAATACAGTTCCTCTTGCTGTGGTGACCCCAACCATGAAATGATTTCCTTGCTACTTCATAAGTGTGGTTCTGCTACTGTTGTGAATTGTAATGTAAATATCTGATATGCAGAATACCTGATGCACAGGTTGAGAACTGCTGCTCTAAAATATGATGCAATGTGTTTTAATTTTTGCTTTAATCCATCATGTCTTAAATCAATAAAAAAATAAAATCTTTCCTATTTACCTTTTTACTTGTCCTTTCAGAAGTTTCTCATCCTTCTAGTACATTTCCATTTCCAGCTGTTTCTGGCATTAAGCAATTTATAACTCTCATCTTTGTACTTATAAAAATAGCAATTAAAACTGATTTTATGTACAGTTTTAATTGGTTCTTATTTCCGGTTACAAATCCAATTAAACATGATAAAAATTATAGATTGTACTGAAAAGTGACATACACTCAGCCAGACCTGGAGGAATATGGCTTTAATCCCAGCACTCTGGAGGCAGAGGCAAGTGGATCTCTGTGAATTTGAAGCCAGCCTGGTCTACACAGTGAGTCCCAAGTACAGGTAGAGCTACATAGTGAGACCCTGTCTCAGAATGAAAGACCCCCGGCTGAGATCTTTCTCCGGGAGAGACCCCAAACCCAAGGAACACACCGAAACCACAGATCAGATGCAAAAGCAAGAGGGTTTATTTAGACCAGGTACCTGGGGCGAAGTCTCTTGGAGGACTTGCGCGCCTTCCTAGGGCAAGGGGGACTTTTTATGGGACCCCAGGGGCAGAGGCGCGGTTACAGAAGCGAGAAGCATAGTTACAGGGTCCCTATTGGTTGTTTCAAAGAAGGCCAGGGTGAACTTGGGGTCATATGTGTGTGGCTGATTTGGCCTTGTCCAGGCCAGCTGCTTATTCCTCAAGGCCAGGGGGCCAGCCATAAAATATCAACTGTCTTACTCCCAAGGCTGCTGACCACAGTTATCTCTCTCAAGGCTGGCCATAGCTATCTTTGTCAAGGCCGGGTAGCTGGCTATGGCTGTGAACTCCTGTTTTTCTGATTCCTGCAGAATGGCGTTTCTAAGGCCAAGTTATTGGGGGGGCATAACATCGGCCCAACGCCCCATATCCTCATAATGGAGCGGGGGTCTTTCAAGAACAAACAAAAACATTGGTTTGAGCTGGGCGTGGTGATGCACAACTTTAATCCCAGCACTAGGGAAGCAGAGGCAGGTAGATTGTGAGTTCAAAGCCAGCCTGGTCTACAAAGTGAGTTCTAGGATGGCCAAGGCTACAAAGAGAAACCCTGTCTAAAGAAACCAAAACCAAAACAAACAAAAAAGTTCAATACACTCAGTTTTGGGGAGAGTGTGTATGGGGAGCTGGGGAGGAAATACAGTGGAGATGTGCGTGGGTGTGCCTGTCCATGTACGTGTGTGTGTGTGTGTGTGTGTGTGTGTGTGTGTGTGTGTGTGTGTAGACTAGAGGACAATTTTGAGTGTCATTCCTTATCATCCACCTTGCCTTTTGAAACAGTCTCTCGTTAACCTCAAACTCACCGGGTCCCTTGCATTGGTCACATGACCTCACACTGCTTCCTATGTGTGCCATAAAGTGATGTGGCCATGACGGGGCCCTCACCGGAGCTGCTGTTTAGAATTTCAACCTCCAAAACTGCTGAAGAAATTCCTGTTCATTCTAAGTTCCCACTGTAGTAATGGAAGTCTGATTCAGGCCCCGTTAAAGAACTGGTCAGGCCACCTGGAGCTGAACCTGCTGTACTGAGGACCACATTTGTTGACCCTATGTCCAAATCTGCTTGGCTCCTCTCCGCCCATTCTTCCTCCTTTCCCTTAGCTGTTGAATGTATCTCATACTCCTCCACTAAACTCCATTTTTTCTTTAACTTTAAAGAAAACTGGTTTTTACTTGCAACCAGAGTCCCAATTTATCTACCTGAGTTGAAGTCATATATCTTGCAAAAGTGATTATTTAGAATTGGACAGAACACAAAATTTAGACTTAAATTTGTGTTGAGTGTGAGGAAGTCAAAAAAGGGGGAAGGGGAACATGACAAAGGAGCGTGAAGACACAGACCTGCACCTTTAGGTCAGTTCTCTAGGACAGGCAGAAGCATCGGTTTGTCTCTCCTGACAGCTCTCAGGTTACGGAAGGACCTGGCTCTCCTGTCCTCTTTGTCACACACTATGTTAACTAAATCATGATGTGAAACCTTTTGCCAGTCCCTGAAACTTCTAAAAGTCTGATTTTTCTTTTTTCTTGGGATCTGTTCTGGGGACTGAATCATTCCAAAAAGACATTTCCTGCCCTACCATCTAGTTTCACTGGCTGGCTGTCTCTCCCTCCCTCCCATGCTCATTCTCTCTCTTGACAAAGCTCCTCTCCATGTTTAAAAAGGCTCTTCTTCCTTCTAGGGCCCCGTCATGTTGAGACTTCCACACACTGAGTTGTTTCTGTGTAGTTCTCTCCTTCCCACCATGTCTCAAGGCCCTTTCTCCTGATCAATCGCATCTGAAGGGACCTGGGTGTCGCTTCCTTTCCGGCCTCACAGCTGCTGGTTCATTAGCACTTCTGTTATCATATCTAATAGGGAAGTGATGGGAAAGAGAGAGTAACGGTATCCATATGACATCAGAGTATGAGAGGACGACCTAGGGGGATGAAGGGGACCAGCGTGGAGGAGGCAGGGCAGATGAGGGAGGGCAGTGGGAGAGGGAGATAGATAAGGACAAATGCAATGACGTACATTTACAAAAACGCCATGATAGAACCCTTATTTTGTTTGCTAAGTTTGAAAAGTTAACAGAGAGAACTGTACAGTCAAGATGGAGTAGAAAATGCTCCTGTTTCTTAAAGCTCCCGCTATGAGGCAGAACACGGTGGTCGGTACCACCCAGTGATAAAACAGTTCAACCAATCACTAGGACTACATGCTGATGAAAAGAGAAAGCACTGCTTGAGAGAAAATGGTGGCATTGCCATGGAATAACAAGATGGCTGGGGAGGTAAAAGCATCTGACAACTTGAGTTCAACTCAGGGACTCACATGTTAAAAGGAGAGACTCGATTCTGGCTAGCTGTTCTCTCACCTACACACACACACACACACACACACACACACACACACACACACACACGCACGCGCACACACACATGCACGCACGCACGCGCGCGCACACACATGGGGGACGGGGGGCGGGGACAGACAGACAGACGAGACAGGGAGACACAGAGAGATCAATAGAAATGTAATTTTGTGAAGGCTGACTTGATTTGAGGATCAGGCTTTTCCCATGTGCACTGATGATAGCATTAGACCTCACTTGTAAACCCAAGGTACTTAATGTGGAAAGAACTTTCCAGGATGAATGGGGGATACTTGAAAAATAGAAGATGAGATACCTCACACTGTCTGAAAACACTACCTGACTGAGAAGTCCCTGCCTTGCCTGACAACATGGTTACTCCCTAGGGAGGAAGGCAACAATTCCCTTACAATCAACCCTTCACTGTTACTCAGTCCAGAATCAAACTCCAACTTAGAGACTGGAAGTAAAAGTGTAATTGTCACAAAAATAGTTATAGGTCTCTCATGAGTTATGTATGTAGTAGTCCCCTCTTCTCCACGGGGCCATGTTCCGAGTCCTCTAAGGAATATCTGATCACAGGTAGGACCAAGTCCTACAGCGTAATTCCTTCTCCACTTGACTGAACACTCCATACCCTGGCTGTCAGTCTCACAGTCTAAGATGGTAACAGCAAAACTAGCGTAGATTTCCTTCTCTGTCTTCACAGTTTCAAGGCTGGGAGATTGTTCTTACCATCGATCTTAGTAAGCACAACATGCAATTGTTTCCTTTCTTATCATTCAAAAACTCTCAGCTTTCCACTGAAAGGAACTCCTTTACAACTCGGGATACCCAAATTGTTAGCATCACTATTCTTAGGTGGTAGGGCCATCATCAACTGAAATAGGATTTCTACACTCTGATACCTCAACAGTCAGTCCGATACTGAAAATGGCTGCTTACCGGATAGACCAGACAAAGGACTGCTTCATGTCCTGGGAAGGAGGAAGCAGGACAGCCTGAGACTTCATTACTCCACTCAAAACATCCTACAATTTAAAACTCATCAGTTAAATGCTGTCTCAACTCCATGTCTATGTTTCCCTCTAACTCGTCCTAAATACAAATCAGAATTCAACTCCTTTGTCAAGTTTTGATCTCTTTTGTATTTTTCTGTGGCTCTTGCATTGGATTATGGGTAATTATTTTGATTTCTATTTGTTTCTTTCATTTTGGTTTTTAAATTAAAGGTTACATTATTTAAAAAAATAAAAATAAAAAATAAAGCCCATCAATTACTAACTTCTGAAATTTTTCATTTAATATTTTCAACCATGGTTGGTTGTAATTAATAACTAAAATGCAGAACGTCATTGACTGTGGTAAGGGCATATAACCATATTTAAAAATGGAAATTGTTTGTGGAAACAGAGGGTGCACAATCATAGAAAGATTCATAGAACTCAACTAACTTAATTTGCTGATGTGGGGGTATCAGTCAATAGTTTCAATAGTTGTGCACCACATTGGTTCTTGACTATTCCCCAAAGGCCCACTTGTTAAAGGCTATAATACCAGGGTAGCAATGGTGAGAGGCAGGGGAAGCTTTTGTAGTGGGGCCTACAGGGAGGTCTTTAGGTCACTGAGGATGTCCTCTTGAAGGAATTCACCATCTTTTGTTTCTAGGCCATGACATAAGTGGCTTTGTTGTACCACACAGTCCTCCTAATGCATAGCCTCATAACAGACCTAAAAGCAATGAGGTCAATTCATTAACTGAGACCTCCAAAACTGTGGGCCAAAATAAACCATTTCTCTTTATGAGTTGAGTATATACATTATTTGTTCTAGTGACAGAAAGATAATATACTGATTTAGTTAATACTATTTAGAAACCTGTTCCATTCCATTTTTTTCTCAAACATCAATAAGGCAGAAACTCGATATAATACAGAGTTAGAAAGCTGACCTTCGGAACAAAGTGCCTTGTCAAGGAGTGGCTAGGAAAGCAAAGCTAAAGTCATTGGAATTCCATCTTCTAGAACATTGGTTCTCAACTGTGAGTCATGACCCCTTTGGGGGTGGGTCGAATGACTCTTTCACAGGGGTTGCCTAAGACTATCAGAAAACACAGTTAATTACATTACCATTTATAACAGTAGCAAAATTATAGTTATGAAGTAGCAATGAAAGTAGTTTTTTGGCTGGGGGTCACCACAACATGAGGAATTATATTAAAGGGTGGCAGCATTAGGAAGGTTGAGAACCACTGCTCTAGAACATTATTTCTTGGGATCTCTCTACTGATACATAGTCTGCTTATTATAATGATATCAGATGAGATGGTTCTCATCTGAAATGAAAGGGTTGTGTGGTTTCTATCCCTGCAGGCTTCCCTTCAAAACTGGGGTCCTTTTGTAACATTCTCTTATACCAGGGCTGGAGAGATGGCTCAGCAGCTAAGAGCACTTGACTGCTCTTCCACAGGTCTCGAGTTCAATTCCCAGCAACCACATGATGGCTCACAACCATCTGTAATGGGATCAGATTCCTTCTTCTGGTGTGCATGAAGACAAAGCACTCACATACACAAAACACATGAATAAACATTCTCTTACACCTGCTTTCTGTTTAAATTTGTTGTTGCTTACCACCTAAGAAATTCAATATAGTTTATTCTCTTAATGTGGTGGTTTGAATAAGAATGGCCCCCATAGATTACCATTTCATAATTGCTTACTACAGCTAGCACAGTGGAGACCCTGACAGCAAAAGTAGCTACCACAGTTAGTTAATCTTTCATTCTATTGGGCATGATAAATTTAATTCAATAGTTATATACATTTTGTTTGGCTTTGAAAATTATAAATTTATAAACTCAAGTTCCATTTGCTTCTGGGATACCATCTTACAAGGACTCCAATTTGCAGTAAGGCTCATTAAGGAAGGGAATGGCTCAGTTGCCTTTAGCCTACTGGCTATGGGTGGGTTAGGACTTCTGTTGGTCTTTTCTGTGCCAAACACACAGATTGAAAGCCCACCGCCACTTTGAGATCTTTGGCAGCAGTTAACTCTGCAGCTGACACATGACTGAGCCTGTATGATAATAAATATTCAGAGACAGGTAATGCATGGGGGCATTCACCAACCTAAGATAGAGCGCCTGTGTGGCCTGGGCAGGTGTCTCCATGATGGGTAAGGTGACCTGCTGACGTCCCACGAAACCTAAGTCAGAAGCTCATTTTTTAGTAAAAGGGGGACCTGTAGGGCCCTGGCCCCCATTTTGGGTAACTGTTGCCTTGCTTGTGGACCTTGACCTTGATATCCTCCCTATGCTAATTCCCTGCTGTGTTCCAACCTCCTGAATGCTTAAGGGAAGTTCCTTGTCTGTGTATCCTGCATAATGGGCATTAACAGCTTAGATGCAAGATTGTAAAACATCCGGTAGCAAACTTCTGCCCTCCGGGGTTCTCCCATTGTGCTGTAAGCCTGTATTTAAGACCTCCTCCCTCCTTCAATAAAGGCATTTGGCATTAAAAAAAAAAAAAAAAGAATGGCCCCCATAGGCTCATATGTTTGGAAACTTGGTCCCCAGCTGGTAGAATTGTTTGTGACATACTAGGAAGTGTGTTGGATGTGTTATGTTACTGGGGCGGTGGCCTTTGAGGTTTCAAAAGACTCCTGCCAATGTGCTCTCTGCCATTTGAGATGTGAGCTCTCCACTGTTCCGGCCACCATGTCTTCACTCTGACGCCATGAACTCTAACCCTCAGAAGTTGAAGCTCAAATAAATGCTTTCTCTTATAAGTTGCCTTGGCTGTGATATTTTATCACAGCAATAGAAAAGTAATTAAGACATCCTCCTTTGGGTACTCCTTAAACATGTTAGGTTCTCTCCTTGTACTCACTGTTGTACTGGCTAGTTTAAGTCAACTTGGCATAAACTAAAGCCTTTTGGTGAAAGGGAACCTCAATTGCAATGCCTCCACCAGATTGGCCTTTGGGTAAGCTAGTGGTGCATTTTCTTGATTGATAATTAATATGAGAGGGACCAGCTCACTGTGGGGAAGTACCACCCCTGGGCTGGTGGTCCTGGGTACCATAAGAAATCAGGCTGAGTAAGCAACACTCCTCCATGGCCTCTGCTGCAGTTCCTACCTCCAGGTTACTGTCTTGAGTTCCTGCCCTGACTTCCCTTTATGATGGAATATGATTGTGGAATATAAACATAAATAAACACTTCCTTCTCCAAGTTGCTTTTGGCTATGGAGTTTTGCTGGAGTCCAGCTCCAGATGAGGGCAGGGTCTGAAGATGGGTGGATGCAAGAGTGGCGACGGAGGAATCAGACACAGGATACTTCTTAGTTTCATTTTAGGAGAGATGGACAGAGAGGAAGCATACGGGAGTCATCCCCAGTGGGACAGGTCTCAGCAGAGAATGTAAGGAGTCGGCAGGGGAAGGAAGTGAGCCAGGCCATGGTGGTTGGGAGAATCTTGCAGCCTGACTGACTAGCAGCCAGAGTATTCCTTTATTTATATAGAATTTAGTAAGCAGGGATACATTTACGATGTTCCAAAACGTAGATAATATCATTTTTGGTTTTGGACATCTGTTTCACTTCATTTTGCTCATCTTTTAGTCATCATTAATAAACTATGACAAAACAGAGTTATCATTTCCAAACATTTTCCCTCAAGTTTTGACATCATTAATAAGCAGAGTTATCACTCTTACTCATTAACCCCATAACCCAATTTTCAAGAATCTAGAGGCATATGATAGCCTGTTCTCAGGCTGGTAGCTTTGGTTGCTTCAAGGACTCTAGACTAAAACAAAATCGTCAAGCCACCCACACATTTTGCCATGTCCCAAGCAGTGTATTATTAACTCTTAATGGTTAGAGTGCCCAGAAAAAATCCTCAGGCTAAAGCTGCTGCAGTTGTTATTCAAATTCTGGCATAATACAATGTTCATATTTATATCTTTATAGAATTGTCTATATGTCTAATCCTGGCATTCCGTTGTTCCTTGGTCATATGACATTATAGTGGCTCTTCATGAGCTAACTTTTCTAAGAGAGGGAGGTCCTGACACCTCATACTTTTATCATTTTCCACTCCATATTTTGCTCATCAATATGTCTCTGTGTAGGGCAGAGATATATACCATGTAATTTGTCTGAGTGTACAGTGGGAAGAGGCTTATCATCTGAACTGTGGCCAACTCCTCTAGCCCACTGAATCATGTTGATCCATTGGAGTTTACTTTGTTTTGATTATCTTGTTCCTGTGTAAGTACAGGGACAGATGTTTCAAGAATGTCCTATAGCTTCATGAAGAGACTTCTGGCTTCTTTATGTGTCACAACCTCCAAGGTATAAGGAATACCTTCAAGTAGACAAAGATATCTCCCTAAAAGCGGGGGGAATAGTATGTTCAGGAAGCTTAGAAGCAATATTCCTGGGAGAAGGCATAAATGATACATAAGAAATTTTCCATCAATCCAATATCCCCAAATTGTACAAATATTAGAAGTGCCCCAAGTATGCAACAGGTGGAGATGAAAACCAAAGGTGGCATGGCAGCCATCATGTGGCTGAGCTCTGCTGGATCTTTGTCAAGCAGCTGTGCTGGCTTTATAACTTCTGCCATTCCATTCAGATATGGCTGTGCCAGAGTTTTATCAAAGCAATAGAAAATGGTATGAGGTCATGAGATTTTGCTGTGGTAGACCTGATCATATGATTTGGGGAGGAGGATAGTGCTAGCATTTGAACTTGAAACACAAAGCCAACAAGTGCCCGAAGCTCACTGGGCTGTCTTATGGGAACCTAGGAGATGAGCAGGTCGAATGCAGTAGAGGCAATGGAGGCCTGGCTTGTGAGGTTTCAGAGGGAAGTAAAGACTATCAGCACTATTTATATGATATCCTGAATTAAAAATCTGGGCTCTAGTCAGCTAGAGCTGAAGAATTTGACAAGACCATGGTAGTTTGAATGTAATTGGCCCCCATAAGCTAATAGGGAGTGGCACTATTAGGAGGTATGGCTTTGTTGGAGTAAGTGTGGCCTTGTTGGAGGAAATATGTCACTGTTGAGGCAGGCTTTGAGGTCTCATATATGCTCAAGCCATGACCAGTGTCTCAGTTCACTTCCTGCTGCCTTTGGATCAAGATGTGTAATTCTCCCAGCACCATGTCTGCCTGCAAGCTGCCACACTCCTAGGCTCCATGCTCTCCAGGCTGATGATAATGGACTAAATCTCTTGAAACTGTAAGTCGTCACCTCAATTAAATGTTTTCCTTTATAAGAGTTTCTGTGGTCATGATGTCTCTTCACAGCAATAGAAACTCTAAGGCAACCACTAATGTGAAACCTTTGCTTTGCTAGTACAATTGAAATCTTCTGGGAAATGTTTACTGAGGGTCAGCCCACAGAAGCTGTGGTCCAGCAGCGCCAAAGCTGCATCCCATTTTGGCAGCCAAATTTAGTAGTGTAAGAGTCTCGCAGGTGGTCCTAGTTTGGAAGCCATGAAGGGGTGTCATGAAGGGCAGCTGAGGAGGTACCATAGGAAACAGGTCAGGCCACTGGTGAGGATGCAGACTCCAGAGCAGTAAAAACCCCAGGACGGAAGTGGTCATGGAGAACAGCTGAGGCCTGGCACCATGTGCCATGGTCTGAGTCCCCATGAGAGGCTACTGATGCAGTGCAGTGGAGAGCCCCAACATTTTAGAGATGCCAAGTACCGTGGTACCACCACCAATGACGCAGCAGCTGTGGAGTAATGCCAGGCTGAACCTAGAAGATAAGCTGGGTGTGCTGTAGATGACAGAGCCGGAGAAGTGACTCAGGCCCTTTGGAGCCCGGAATGTGCGTGTCCCAGATGAAGCACTGAACGTTTTACGATGTTGATTTTGATTTTGCTTTGACTGTGACTGTGTCCTGGGCCTTCCCTCTTGGAGTAAGAACGCATTTATTTTGATTTTACAGGAGCCCATAGTTGAGAAACTTTGAACTTCTAAGGAGACTTAAGAGTTTTAGAGAAATTGTAGGCATTTTAAAGAAATTTGGAACTTGGAAAGGGACTTTGGATATTTTAAAAAGATTGAACTTTTAAAGTGTTTGGAATTTTAAGGACTGTGGGACCTTTAAAATTACTTATCCCTTATATCGTGATATTAGCATGTCATCTTGGGGGCAAACGAGAAAGGAAAGGTCCTAGTAGAATAGTGATGTGTCTGTGTCATATTGACAAGGAGTTAACTGTGCTTGCTAATTTTATGTCAACTTGACAAAAGCTAAAGTCATCTGAAAGAGGGAATTCTCAACCTAGAAAACGCCCCACCAGACTGGCCTGTGGGCAAGCAGTGCATTTTCTTGATTAATGATGAATGTGGGAGGCCAGAGAAGTGTAGGTGGTGCCACCCCTGGGCTGGTGGGCCCAAGTACCAAAAGAAAACATGCTGAGCAAGCCATGAAGAAGCCAGGAAACAGCACTCCTCCATGACCTCTGCATCTCTCCCTGCTTCCAGGTTCCTGGCCTGACTTCCCAGGATCATAGACTATAAACTGTAAGCTCAAGTGAGCCCTTCCCTCTCCAAGTTGCTTTCGATCATAGTGTTTCACCAAGCAACAGAAGCACTAAGACAACTGTGCCGACTTACTCCAAGGTAATTCATCCACTATCACAGCTAGAACCATCACACCTTCACGTCCATGCTGGTGATTCTCCAGTGTAGATCTCTATTTCAGAGCCTACTTCCACAAGGATTTTCAACCCAACGTGAACTCAACTCACTTGAAACGTGCTTCTTCTAAATTTTCCATCTCAGTGGATGGTATATCAATGCCATAAAAACAATGTGTCTTCATTTAATTCTTTACATCCTGTGCCTCTCCATCTTGACCTCTAACATTCAATTATGACTTTTTCCCCATTTCCCCCTATAACTCTCTTCTGAATTAACTTTTTATTGTTGTGGCCAAAATACTTGACAGAAAGAACTTAAAGGAAGAAGCATTTATTTTGTCTCATGGTTTGGCCCCATGTGCTTGGTCAGAACATCATGGCCTGGGAGTATGTGTCAAAAGCATCTGCTCTCCATTAAGGACTGGAAGCAGAGAAAAGACAAGAACAAGATAACATCAAAGGCACACCTTTAGTGATCTACTTTGTCCAGCTATCTCCCTCCTTCTAAAGTTTCCAGAAATCCCCCAAAATTGTGCCCCAGCTGGGGATGCAAGCCCTCAGTCTATCAGTCTTTTGGGAGGAACTGCATGGTTAAACTTGAACAGCTTCTTACTACTAGCTTCTAGATCTCAAATTAGATCACCACCTCCAGGGAAGCTAAAGCTATACTTTCCAATCTGTGATGTTCACAGACAAGCCATCAGCCACATACAGCTTACAGTGTACCTGAAATGTGGCTACTCTAACTTTAGATGGTAAGTGAAAAACACACACCAGACTGTAAAGATTCAGTAATAATAATAATAATAATAATAATAATAATAATAATAATTTTTAAAGAATGTACAATACCTTAAGTGATTATTTTATATCGGTGGCATGTAAAAGAATACTTAGACACATTTATTAGGTTAAACTGAACATATTAATGGGACGTTAATTCCAACTTTTTCAAAACCCTTCCACCTATCTGTAGGAAACTCAAAATTACATGCAGATTCCTTCTACTCTACCTGGCCGACACCTAGGCTAAACAGGAGGAACTCCTTTTGTCAAGGCTTTCTAGTTGCTGGTACTATTTATCTTTGAAAAATGACTACTGATGGACTACGAGCAGCTTATGGACAAGGGACTGACTCTACCTGGGAGTTCCCGAAGCAAGGGTGCAAAAATAAATATTCAATAAATATATAAATAATAAATTAATTAAACACTCAAGCCTCACTATTTTGGGATTCCGCATTTATGGATCTGCATACACACACAAAAGAATACTCAGTAGTAACCTAACCAACACATGTGCTTTCTAGGTCATCTGTGAATGTGCACATTTTCCTAGCTGAGGTCAAATACAGCAGTGTTCTCTTTCGTGACATCAACTATCAGGATGCACATAAGGCTTCTTTTCTGTCTATCTACTACTTCTTTTTGAGCTTTGTTCTCTGTTCTGCATTTTATGTCTTCTGCTTGAAATGCCCCCAAATACCATGCTGAAAAGTTCTCTAGTATTCCTACATACAAGATTGTGTTGTGCCAAATAGAGGTGACAGGTGTGTAGATAAAAGACCAGGTTTGAATTATAGTCCTGCTAGCCACACAACCAATGTTAACCATATATATGAAACAAGGTGTCTTCAGTAGAAATAAACATGACAGAATCTCTCATTAACAGTGAAAATGTGATTACAGGAACCTACAAGGAATGCTGTAACTCTCCTAGAAACAAGGGCTCAGAATGTGCTACCTCAGTGTTCTACAGACTTCCAAAGAAGGCACTGTATTTGTTAAATGGGGGTGATTATATATTGACTTTCTTTTTCAAAACTCATGGAACTAAAAGTAAGCTTTATTTTATATAAATTCCAACTTTAATCTTAGTTTTAAAAAACAGTAGTAGTCAGGATGAAACAGTACACTGTCTATGTAATTCTTACTTAAATATTAGCAGCAATAATAATAATAATAATAATAATAATAATAATAATAATAATAATAATAGGGATAGGTTAAGCAGCATAAGGAAAAGCAGAGGAAACTTAATGGCCTCGGGTTCTAAGTTGGCTCTTTCACATCTTAACAAGAGGCAGAGTTTACTTTACGGAAGCCACACACTTATTGCGTCTAAACAACACAAGTGAAATATGTTCTGCATATGTGTATACATGAATATGACACTGGGTTTGCTTACAAGACGGCAAGACCAAGTCACTGAACGACATGAACTGGGTTGTGTGGTGAAAAGCTAATTACCTAGATTCTCTTCAAGCTCAGAGAAATGCAACTATGATGAAACTGAACGGGAACCTCCCTTCTGAAGAATCTGTCTTTAATCCTTAGCAACAAACAACAGCAAAACCCCAAATTCTAGGGCACACCAATGCCAGGAAGACCGCAGGGCAGAGCAGACAGTCTCTAGGCACATGGGTTAGTTCACATCCTGAAGGATTTCCCACCCCTGGGAACACCGCTGACTCCGGCCAGGCTGCACCAGCACCTCACCACAGGGTGTCTGGAGGCCTCTGCCGGCCTACAACGCAGTCTTGAAATAACACGGCACCTGGCCCTTCGAGCTCCAAGCATGGACTGGAACCCCTAGCAGGGCTGCAAGCTGTGCCAGAGGCTTGAATCCAAGTTCACTCCACTACCACTCGGGACACTTGGAAAATCCGCAGGACTTGAGAGTTCTGAAGACCGTTATGTGACGGCAGCCACGCACCTGCGTGCCAGGGCCGATGGCTATCCCCAAGGTCAGCTGGGCCCAGAGCCGAAGATGAGGATGCATCGCGCCCGGTATCACAGCGAAGCTTCAAGCGGTCGACTGCAGCCAGCTCTGCACGCCGGAAGTGCACTAATCCGCAGCACGTGGGGTTGCCAGGGCGCGCTTCACGTGACTGGGCGGGGACTCGGGAAGCCTCGAGCCAATGGGAGCCCTGAGGGCGGGGCCTGCGCCGCGCCCGGGCCTATCCCGGAAGTGTGGAGCGCGGCGGGGCGGGCCCTGGCGGGGCGGGCCGGGGCGGGGAGCCGGGTGTGGGAAGCGTGGCGGCCCCGCCCCGTCTCCTGGACCAGCCGCGGCCGCCAGCGCCGCCGCAGCCGCAGGGACCGGCGGACGCAGCAAAGGCGTGCGGTGCGGGCCCGAAGGTGAAGACCTGGGGCCGGGCCGGCGGGGCGGGGGCTTCGGCCAGCGACGCTGGGGTCCGGGCGAGGGGAGGAGCCGGGATGCACGGGAACCTGAAGGCGGGCGAGCGCGGGACCGCCGGGCGCAGGCCCCTCGCCGCTGGGCCGAGACCGGGTTGCCAGGGCGGCGCCGCTGCGGGTGCTAGGCGCGCTGAGGGCCAGGTGCTGCCGGCCGGGCGCCCCTGTCCCAGCCTTCCCTGGACCTGCGGCCTGGCTGACGCCCGGGCAGCGGGGATGGGGTGGAGGCGCCGGGCCCCGGAGCCCGGCGCAGGAAGGTCGTGGGCACTTCTTGCGGTGGGGTGGTGAGGATCGGACCTGCTGGCCCGGGGCTGGTGTCGCCTTCTCTCCCCTGCGAGCTTCTCTGCGTCTGCCCTCCCTACCTCCCACCAAGGGCTGGAAAAGTTTTTAGAGGCCTGAATGGCAAAGTATCCATCACTCAAGAGTGGGTGTCCTATAAATGCAAGTATAACGGGCCAGTGATGCTCGTTGTTACCTGCCCCCAGAATGAGACATGCCCTTTATTAAAAAGCAAACAAACTTTTTGCATAGTTCCCGCAGAAAAACCTCACATCTCCCCAGCCCATCATGGCAGACGAAATTGATTTCACTACTGGAGATGCAGGGGCGTCCAGCACTTACCCTATGCAGTGCTCAGCCCTGCGCAAAAACGGCTTCGTGGTGCTCAAAGGACGACCCTGCAAAATCGTGGAGATGTCAACTTCCAAGACCGGGAAGCATGGTCATGCTAAGGTAAGACCTTCCAGGTCGTTCTTTGGCTTCAGCGATAATATCATTTGTGTTTCATTCTACATCATGAGGTTTCTATATTTAACATAACTTTTTTTTCATCCATTAGTCTCTGAATGATCACCTATTAACTCTGAGTGCTCTCCTTTAATTGAGTCCTTAGAATGTTTCATTAACTGGAAACTAAAACTTTCCTGAATCTGGTGATCCAAAACATCTCATTTACAGTTGAAACAAACCTGTTCTTAGAATTCTAAGAGACCCGGTCTTCATTTTCTGTGGACTTTTGTAATTGAAGTGCTGAGGTCTGTAGTGTGTTGAGTTTTGATTCCATGAAACTGTCAGGTGTTTACTGAACCCCAATTCTATGACCACTGCTACTTTTTTAAAGAAAATAAGATGACCTTGGAAAGGGGTGAAAGAATCCATTCCCATCAGTGTTGGGGTTGTGCCCTGGTGTAATGAGCTCCTGACAGATCAATGTGTTTCCTGTTCCCTGTGTTAGGTACACCTTGTTGGAATTGATATTTTCACTGGCAAAAAATATGAAGATATTTGTCCTTCTACTCACAACATGGATGTTCCAAATATTAAGAGAAACGATTATCAAGTGAGTACTGATTTCCTTAATAATACTGTTTCAGATGTCTTGAACACCCGATTTAGTAGGAGTTGGACAAGACCTGAGAGTAGTTTTACAGGGTCCTTTGCTCTCCAATTTTAGTAGACTCCACTTATCTTACAGGTTAGAGAAATAGTGTTTTGTTTTATTCTTGATAATATTTGTGCTTTTTTTTAAATTTTGAAATAGGGGATCCTATATCCTAGACTGGCCTTGAACTCATTTGTCATCCAAGGATGACCTTCAATTTCTGATCCTCCTGTGAGTGCTGGGATTACAGGTTATGCCCTGTTATGCTGTGTTGGGGATCAAACCCAGGGCCCATGCATGTTCTAGACCAGCACCCTACCAATCCTGCTGTTCCTCCAGCCTCTGCCCTGCATTGGAAAGGCACTGTATTGGACCAGTGAGATGGCTCCGTAAGAAAGGCACTTGGTGTCAAGGCCTGGCCCTGAGCTCAGTTCCAGACGGAGACAACTGATTCCTGTGTCCTCTGACCTCCACACAGGAGCTGTGACACACATGTGCCACATACATACATCCACTAAATAAGTAAATAAATCTAATATATAGTAAAATTACTGTTCTCTCTGTTGTAAACTATTTCAGGTTTAGATAAATCCTTCCTAAGTGTGGTATTTCTTTTCAATGAGCAGACCTAAGACTTCCAAGACTGGAATTCATATTCCTACTAACCAAGTTTTTACATGTCAGAATCTGGTATTTTTGAAAGTATTCTGGTATTCTAGGAAGTAACTTGAAAACCATAAATATAAAGTGCATGGCCACTGAGTACAAGGAGAAAAGTTTTAGTTCCAGTTACCCCTGGAGACAGGTCATGTCTAATGATAGCATTTTACAGTTTGGAGTGTTGATGGTAACTGGCCTTCTAGAATGTGGGAAGTTCTGATTGATCATGGCTAAGCAGTTCTTGTACCAAACGTGGAGTAAAATAAACTTTCCATCTTCTCTGTGTGAGCTTGACCCTTAGCCTTAAGCTGGTCTGCCTGCACCACTACAGAAGGTTTGGGAAGGTCCACATCACCTCGTGCACTCAGTGACTTCCTTTGAAGCTATCCATGTGTAAACATTTTCCTAGTTTTAATGTGGTGAACAGTTTTGTGTTTTCACTGTGCCACTTATATTTTCTGTATTGAGTCCACACAAATTTAAAATACTTTCATAGTTCTGTCAACACCAAAGCGAGTGGTGTTTTGAGTCAAGCAGATCTAGGTTGGTCTGGTCCTGGCACTTTCTAGCCAGGTGGTCTTTACACAGTGTGTTTCCCACAGTGTGCAGCCTTCAGTCTACAAACCAAGGGTGATTTGGAAAGTGTGTGACCATAGCAGCTGTGTACGCCGACAAGTAGTTCTGTTCTGCTTCACATGTTCTGTGTCAGATTCTACTTGATCATCTCCATGTTCTCAGCTCACTGGCTTTAGATATGGTATGTAGTAGGCTCTCAGGAAACAGTTAAATGGATATGTTTATTCAGTGTGGTGGTGTATAAGATGATTAAGGCTAAGTATAGAATTTACTTTTGCCAAGATGGATTTCTTTTCTCATCCTGTCTGGTGAATGTCTTGAATACTCAGTATTCATCGTATTCAGTGGTGTTTCCCCATGTTCCTACCTGTTGATACTTTGTCAAGCTGACACCACAGTTCACATAATTGCTATGGTCAAATTAGTGAATCATTGATTGAAGCTTAAAACTGAGCATAAAAGGACGAATTTGGTTCAGGTTTTATGTGGGTGTTTAGTAAGGTCCGAGTGTGCCCCTCGCTTCCTGTGCAGAAGTTAAGCAGACAGGTCTAATAGCAATGCCAGCCATGTCGCAGGCCTAGGGCAAAGGGGAGAATTACTCCTGTCTCCACTGCGGATGTTCGCTTTGCTGGTCACGCAGTTTGTGCATTCTCATTCTTTCTCTTTGAAGTGTTCTGTGGTGGGGGTGCTTGGGTGCCTACTCAAGCATGCACCCAAGAGGTAGTATTTACTTCTCCCTAGTCCCACCCTTAGTGTGTAGTCCACATGGCACAGTGGATAGTCAAGGATGGTGTCAGCCGATTGGATCTTGGTCTGTTTTGACACTTATTACTGTGTGACCTTGGTTGGCAAGTTACTCAGTCTCTCTGGTCTCTTTTTCATCATAAAATTGGGATGTGAATAACAAGCTTCTTACGGGACCGTTTTGAGGCTTGGTGAACACTCAGGACCAGGCCTGGCATAGGAGGTCAGTGAACACTCAGGACCAGGTCTGACATAGGAAGTGCCCAGGGTCTGCAGCTTCCCTTGGCATTGAATGTTTATTTCTAGTCGTTCAGTTAGGAACTTGGTTCTGTGAGCTTTCTAATATGTTTATTATACTCTTGTGGTCCTCACTCCCCTCTCCAAGTGCCTTGGTTAAATCCCTGCTTCTGTTATTATCTGGCTTTCCTATACCAGTTCCTTTGCATCTGCTGAATTCATTATTTTGAGTCCCAATTTGACTGCCAGCCAAAGTAGATTGTGTACATCTATTCATTGTAATAATTTTTTAAAAAATGGGAGAAGAAATATGTTAATATTTACAGATGTAATTTGTGTATTCTTAAAATAAATTCAGGATGCAAGAAAGTGTCTCCTGACTCCCATTCCAAGATTGGCCCAGATTAGAATTGCTAATTTCCATTAGTTTTCTCAAAAGAAGTTATAATTGTCTGGGGCCCTGTGGTGGTGTAAAATAAAAAATGCATTCAGGCCCTTCGGGAGAATTCCCAAATTGTCAAACGTAGAACTGGCTTGTTTAGGTTATTCTTTGGAGTCACTGTTTTAGAATTTCTGTGGTGTTGTACACTCTACTACAGAGTCAGTGTTTTCTGGACTTGCCACACTTTTCTGTCGTTTGAAGACCATTCCTCGTAGGGGAAGCTCTTAGTACACGACATATAAAGTGCATATCATAGACCCTTAGGTGATCAGTGGACTGCCAGAATATGACTTTTGAATCCACATTGCATTTATTTAGCGTTGTGTGTGTGTGTCCCTGCATGCACACACGTGGGGAGGTCAGAGGACAATTTTCAGGAGTTGGTTCTCTCCATCTCTCATGTGTGTCCTAGGGATGTAAGGACTTGTAGGCAAGCACCTTTATCCCCTGAGCCATCTCACAGCCTCCATATTGCAAATTAAAATAATAGTAGTAAAGAAAATAATGATGCTATGATTCCCTGTGCTTGAAAATCTTGTTATCATTTTAATCTGTTCTATGAGTGCCTTGTGTTCTTCAAGGAAGCATTCTGTCTGTGAGAATGGAAGACCACTAAACCAGAATTTAGGGAGAAGGGGCAGGTATATTGCTACAGGATCATTAGAGATAACAGTGAAAAGAGCCGTGATAGGTTGTTAAGCCAATGGCTTCTACCTACAGGAAAAATAGCAGCTTGTATTATATTGTAACCTGTAGAACAGTACTCGAGGCCCACAAAGTGGTATCCAGCAGTAACAGTGTTTCATCTAATTAAGAGCCTCATTTACAGCTGGCACCCACCAGTGAACATCTGCTTTCATTTAGAGAGGTCTGTGCATAGACCACTACCCTAGAGCTCATTAACAATTTTCCTAGCTTTGTTTTTCCAGTGTCCTCGACCTTCCAACCCAACTCTTGACTCTGCCCATATGCAGTAGCAACCAATACAGTAGAGGTCTCCCCAGCCCCACCATTTGTCACAGCCCTGTCTGCATGGTCCCTCCTATCTTTCATGGCCACTAAAAATGATTCTGAAGTTTCTGTTTTCACAGAAAGAATTCCCCATCAAGCCATTGGTATAAGTTCACGGGGGGAGAAGTGGTCAGTGTGGGGGAAAGTGCTCTCTGAGTCTGAGCCCTATCGTGTTATCTTGTGATGCTTCTTCACTTCATGTGGCCTGTGCATACCCAACAGAGTGACCCGCCGGGTCAGGTGACCCGCCAGCCGATGCTCATCTTACTGATTTAGGTGATATAATAGTAATGTTTAAGAGCTCCCTTCACCGGGGGCCAGCATATTCTGGGAAGTAGCTGAAGGTGCCAGGGAGAGAAGGCTGAAGTTGGAAGAAAGTCTCACCTTTCATAGTGACGGCTGCTGGTTTTGAAATAGAATGTGAAGCCAAATTCAGAAACTGGGGCTAAGAGCACTCGTAGTGACAGTCTTCCCCGCCACCTGCTGTGTATTAGTAATACAAACACAGGCAGAAAACAAAACAGAGCCACCCTTCCCTAACCCCCGTCTCTACGCTCTGCCTTATTCTGGGCACATCATTGGCAGGATCTGTGGTCACTAACGGCCCCTGCACCCTTCCGATTATCTCGTCCTCTCTCAGCCCACTGCGTCTCCCCGCAGCATTTATAGTTCCAGTGCTCTCGCTTTCTAGAACTCTGCATCTTTTCCCTGTGTACTTTTATTATTTCTCTGTGTATGCATGTATGCACACTCACGCCATGGTAGTAGTCAGTTCTCTTCTTCCACATGTGGATTCCAGGAGTCAAACTCAAATCATCAGGCTTCTGCAGCAAATGCTTTTCTGCTGAGCTGTCTCACTGGCTGTATTTTTCTTTTTGATGTGGAATTTTCTGAGTATCAAAATCCCACATACATATCACCTGGATTTGATACTTATCAATATATGATACCTCCTACTCCTTTGAAAAGCATTTCATTTATTCTTTGGAAATTTCATACATGAATGCAGTGCAGTTAGATGATGTCTACTCTCCCTCCTCCAGCACCCCCAGGCCTGCCCCTCCCACGGCTCTCCCCAACTTCACATCTCTCTCTTTATTACGTAACCCACTGGTCCAGTAAGTGCTGCATGTGCACTTGGGATAGATAGATAGATAGGGCATCATCCGTAGGAGTGTGGGAAACCAACTAGGGCCCCTGCTGAACTCAGGGCCACATGCCTCTGCCTCTGGGGTGCGAGGATTAAGGGGTTAAGGGCATGCACCACCACACCCAGCGGAATCTTAGGTTTTTCTGTAACGTTATTATATATATGCGTCATCATTGCCTCATTCCATTCATTTCAAGGAAACAAAGCAATGATCCGGTATTCCTCCATTTCTTTGAGAGCCAGACTACTTCTGTGGAAACTCGTCATCGCTTGCTTTGTTTACCTTGAGGACTAGGGCACACATCTCCTGAGTACATTCTCATGCATGTGTACAAATACACAAGGAATAAATACATCACTCTGCCTTTCGTTACCAGGGATTTTAACATTTAAAAAACACCTCTCCCTCTCCCTCTCCTCTCTTCTCCTCTTCTCTCTCTCTCTCTTTACCTCTTCCCTATCCTTCTCTCCCTCATTCTGTGTGTGTGTGTGTGCATGTGCGCATGCGTGGGTCTATGTGTGCACACAGGGACACACACACACACACACACACACACACACACACACACACACACACACACACACACCACGATGGAACTGTGGAGGTCAGGAAAACTTGAGGGACTTGGTTCTCCTACTGTGTAATAACTGAGCTCAAATTGTCAGCCTGGCAGCAAGTTCCCTACCCACTGGGCTCTCTCACCTGCTCCCATATCAGTTTCTGAAACGATCTGTTCCAGGTGTGCACTGAAGATAACCGATAAACTGACCTTTACTAGGAACTCAGACAACAACATATTTGAGTTTCAGTACATTATCTTTGTCTTCCATATTAATTTCCAGGTGGTTTTGTTACTGGCCAAAGTGAGCTTAGTCACACTAATTCCTGAGTCCCTTTGGACTGTGCCTAACAACAGTCTTGATAGTTCCTTATACTCTAGTGAAGTATGAGATTCATTATGTACACTAACCACTCTGAATGTGAAATCACCTGGTTTCCCAAGTAGCCCTTGATTATTTTAGTAAGACCTTTTAGTAAAGAGAAGACACCACATTTCAGTGCCAGTAAGTCTCAGGTGCTGGTCAGCAGTCTGGGACACCAACTGCGTGTATTATATGTGTTCTAATCCGAAAGGCTTTGAGAATTTAACAGTAACACCATTGGCTTCTTCCTTCCTTTTGAGAGAAAGAACCATATTTAGACCATAACGATCTTGCAGATACCACCTTAGTAGCCAGGTGGTCAGGGTTAGCATCTCTATTAGTGTGATAGGTATATTTGCCTTCTGGTGTGATTGGTGATCCACCGATACATCATTTAGTTTCTTCCAAAAATACATTACATGAATTACAAGGTAACAAGGCAGACCCAGACTGAGCGACATTCTCTAAATGAAGTCAGTGTCAATGTCTTGACAGGCAGGGTGATAGAGCTGCTCCACATTATAAGAAACAAAACCCACACAACAGCAGAGAACTTCAGGGTGTTATCCAGGCACGGTAAGTTGCTATCAGACTATCAGGACAAGTGGCACATTTGAAGATAGGTAAAAGATTAGTTTGGAAAGTTTACATAAGAGTGTGTCCGTGTTTGGGGGGTAAATGTACTGAAGTGTTTATATCTGAAAAGTCGTCATCTGTGAAACGTGTTCTCAAATGATTCAGTAAAAAACAAGAATGTATAGCAGTGTATTTTGTATACTGTATGTGTGTACACACACACACACACACACACACACATACAAAGACATACACAGACAGTTTAGGTGCTAACAAGGGGTGAATCTAGGTAAAGATGGGCACTGTTTAAATAATTTCCTTAACGTTCATGTATGTTCGGCTTCACTGCATGCTTATATTACAGTTATGCATTTTTGTCTTGAAATACTTCATATATTTCACCGCAGTTCATTTCATGAATTCTGACTCTTAAAACAATATATTTGTAAATAACTATAAGATCCCATTGTTATTATCTGGCTCCTGCGTTTCAGTCACTGGTAGCAATAGGAACCCTTCATCCTGAAGTATGGCACTCTACCTCAGGAGCCGCTGAAAGGGGACAGTCTGCCTCCTGTAAGCGCCTCTCCTCAGAGATGTAAACACTGCCTGCGCCTCACACTGCTTGTACTTCACTGTTTTCCCAGCTACTTCCCCAACACTTGAGTGACAAAAAGTCCATTGTTGTAGATTTGTACACTGGGCGAAGATGTGTTGCTGTGATTGGTGTAATAAAAAGCTGAATGGCCAATAGCTAGGCAGGAGAGAATAGATGGGATTTCCAAGGACAGAGAGAACTCTGGGAAGAAGAGAGGCAAGCAGACACCAGGAAGGTGCAAAACAAATTGGAGATACAGTACAGAGGAGAGGTAATCCAGCCATGTGATAGAAGGTAGATTAGTAGAAGCCGGTTAACTTGAGTCATAAGAGCTATTTAAGAAAAAAGCCTAAGCTAAGGCCAAGATTTCATAATTAATAATGTCTCTGTGTCGTTATTTATGGGCTAATGGTCCCCACAAGAAAATACTGCTACAGTTCATAGTATTCACTGTGTAGAATCAAGGCTTGACTCTCCTATGCATAGCAAGCCTGTTAAGTGGTGTTCATGGAACACTTTGACATTCCTATATGTTATGCTGGCTTATATCATAGAGCTGGTTACAGATGTCAGAGCCCATGTCCCATTACACACACACACACACACACACACACACACACACACACACACACACGCACGCACACACGCACACGCACATGTGTATGTATTATGTATTATGTATGTATGTATATATGTATGTATGTATATGAGCAGCTGATAGTCCAGATGAGTGGTTTTTGCAAAGTGTCTTGGAATTGTAGGCACACTGATGGTGAGTACTTGCTGTTTTCCTCACTCCTGTAATAAAAGAGTTGATATGGGGCTGGAGACAGAGCCCAGCAGTTAAGAGCAGGTACTACTGTTCTGTAGAACCCAAGTTCAGGTCCCAGCTCTCACATTGGGAGGCTCACAACTACCTTAAACTCTGTCTCCTGTGGATTCTGCCACCTCTGATCTCTTTAAGCTCCTATACAGATAAACACACAGATGCACACATGCACAGCTACACATAATTAGAAAAATATTTTTAAAGCATTGTATCAAAAAGTGTGCTTTTTTTACGGGTTAGATTATGACTGTAAGCTAAGGTAATGTTAAGAGTCTGTCACCATCCCTCCCTGAGGGTCTACAGACAGTCAGTGGATCCTAGTGGAAGGAGAGATCTCTCCTTCAGCGGTGTAGTGCCAGAAAGCTGCAGCAGACTCCTCTAAACAACCCTCACCCATGCTCAGTAAGCAACCCTGATAGCTCACCAAGAAATGAGAAGACTTGAAAATAGAAGAGGGGCTAGTTGAGATCAGCTGCAGGGGAGGAGGGGTCAAGAGATGGTAACGTGGAAATAAGATCAAAATACTATATACTATAATATATATATATATATATATATATATAGAGAGAGAGAGAGAGAGAGATATGATAGAGTATATTGTATATTTTATATATGTATGCATTTGTGTATAGACATATAGATGCACGAAAGTGTATTAAAAATCTGTTAACACTGGTCTAAAGACCAAAAAATTTCCACTTAATTTTGCTTGTAATCAAATTATAAAATGCATCATTTTAATAGTGAAAAAACTAAAAATAACTTTGATGTCCACTAACAAATTTTTGCATACAGTATGTTCATGTACATGTGTGGTGATTAAAGGAAAATAGTTATATTTTCTGATTTGCCAGGTTTCTAAAGCATCTTGCTAAGAAGTTTCCTGCGGTGTATCATTTCCCTAGGAACAGCTTTGTCGTATTGTGTCTAACTATGAATGCCCTGGCAGTGCAGGAAGTGGCGAGGCTAGCCCAGGGACTGGATTACACGTCTTCTGGGGTATTACACATGCCTGAATTTTACTCTTTTTTTTTCTTTTTGAAACAAGGTCTCACTATTTAGTACTGGCTGGCCTGGAGCTTGCAATGTAGACCAGGTTAGCCTCTGCCTCCCAAGTGCTAGGTAGAACTAAAGGCATGAGGCATGTTAGCATTTTGAATGCCACAAATCTGTTCATGTATTGCTGTGTTCTTATCCACCCTAATGTGTGTTGCAGTTGAACTGTGTAAACATTACAACAAAGAGGATATGATCTAATCGGTATGCACTTGTAATTTCTTCTAATAGCTCATATGCATTCAGGATGGTTACCTTTCCCTGCTAACAGAAACTGGTGAAGTCCGAGAGGATCTTAAGCTACCAGAAGGTGAACTGGGCAAAGAAATAGAAGGAAAATACAATGCAGGTGAAGATGTGCAGGTAAGACCAATGGCAGACTCTCGAAGCCATGTTTTTAAACTAGCCCTGAACAGGTCAGCATAAAACTATAGGTGCAGACCTCAGCTTCCTGAGAGCCTCTGCTTTGCAGGGGTCATTAAATGAACACCTTGCTGTCTGTGTGTTTCTTCACCTTTAATAAAAATAGTTTTCATCTGTTCACACACACAACAATAATTCATAAAATAAATTCCAAAAGCTGTGAAATACAACTTGAAAATACACTGAAATGTTGAAATGATCTCCATAAGGCAATTTCCATGGCATCCTTACAGACCTATTACCAAAGAAAGCATCAGGTTTGGAAGGTGCTTTTGTTTGTTGGTTTTCTTTGTTCTGGATTGACATGGAACTCCATACTTATTTTAGATCTACCTATGAGTTTAAGGAATGAAAGAAGTACAGAGGGGAAAGATGGACTCCTTGTTCTAACTCAGAAGTATAATATGAAGTAACTGTTGATAGAGTGTGTCCAGTTTACTTGGAAGTCATTCTGAGCTACCATCTGAGGAATTCTACTCTAGAAAACTGTCCTGAAGATAGGCTAACTGCTTTGGATTACCCCTTGACAAATTCATTATAAAAGAAATCCACAGGTCTACAGTATTGGATGAACACAACACATCTTTTCTGCGTATTACCTCCTGAGTAACTCTTTGCTTGCCTTTCCCCTTCTAGGTGTCTGTCATGTGTGCCATGAGTGAAGAATATGCTGTAGCCATAAAGCCCTGCAAATAGACAGGACCATCTGCACGAGCAGGTCCATTAGGTCTGGATCTAGTTGTCCCAAAGCTATGGCCTTCATAAGCAACCTCACGTTTTATTTTTGTTATGTGTCTGTTGTTTTGAAATTGTGCTGGCTTAGTTTTGCAGGCAGTTAGCAACTTGAAAAGAATATATCAAGATATATAATTTTATAAGTATCTTTCCTATAACATTCCTGCTGTTTTCAGTATGTGACCATAAGAAACAGATAAAATAGCTTCAGTAGATGTCACTTGTCTGAGCAAATCACTCCTGAACTTAAGTGGTTAACAAACCAGGGTTTTAATTCAACAATGTAGCATCTAGTGCAATCGAAGTTTCATGCATTTAAGTTGAGTTGTTCTTTGCTGATTCCAGGCTTAATATCTAGAATTCATAGATTATAAGATGGAATTGTCAAAACTCCAGGCTCTGTGTGGCAAACACACTTCCTGAAATTAAACTCATCAAAAAATGTCGTTATCTTGGTGGCCAAGTGTCCCATGTATCACCTCCATTATGGTTTTCTTTGTCAAATTGGTGACAGACCTCCATAGGGTTCAGTACCTGTTGTGGTTGGCAGAGGAGATAGAACTCCGGGGTAGATCTGAGCAAGTGCTAAGGAAGACCCAGGACAGTGGCCAAGGGGGCAGTGGGCGGTGGGCTTTGTTTCAGACCTTCCAGTCAGCACACAAAGTAGAGTGGGCTCTAGTTATGGTTTTGCCTCTGGCTGTGTCCCCAGCCCCTGCCCCAGCACCAGAAGGACGGGCCTTACAGGGACTCTGCCCAACTTCCAACCATTATTTGTGGGTGTTCATAATGTTGGTGATCCAGCCCTTCTCACAATTTTTTAAGTATATTTGTTTTTGACGTTAGATATGATTAGGAATTCTTAAGTTGCTTTGGAATTGTTGCTTTGGAATTCTTTTTTTTTTTTTTTTTTTTTTTGGTTTTTCGAGACAGGGTTTCTCTGCATAGTTTTGCGCCTTTCCTGGAGCTCACTTGGTAGCCCAGGCTGGCCTCGAACTCACAGAGATCCGCCTGGCTCTGCCTCCCAAGTGCTGGGATTAAAGGCGTGCGCCACCACCGCCCGGCCGCTTTGGAATTCTTGACTTGATGTTTTAAATGTCTCTATGCTTTTCTAAAGTGAAATAGATGTAAACCATGGAAGAAGTATTACCTTATTTGAAAATTAACTTATTTTAAGTGTGTGTGTGTATATATATATATTCTCTTGTGACTTCTGTTACTGATGTAAATCTAACCAGGAAAGGATTCTGTGAACTGGATTATTTCAATATGTTGTGGGTGATGCCCCTCCATTTCTGTTTAGATTTTTGGATTGTATGTAGATTGTGTCCAGACTCATAGACATAGTTCTGGGTTTGTGAAGAACTCTGACAAAAATCACAATCATCGCATTGGAGTGCAGCTTAGAACAAAATCCTGTAGCCCCTGATTCTCTGACCCTGGCTCTCGGGTCTCTTCCTTGTCTGCACCCGCAAAGTCCTGTGTTCCCATCTAGACACACCTCTGTGACAGTGCAGCTGATCTGATCAGCAGTGGGGAAGAGCAGTAGAAATGCCAAGATTTTAGTTGCTTCATTTGTATGCAGTTTTAAATTTTGTCTTAGCCTCCACAAACCAATCCAGAGAAGAAGAAAGATACTTTAAGAGAAGTTCCAGGAAGAGACTTCTAAAGCACAAGAAAAAATTCAAGTCATAGCCAGGTGACTTTAGTGTGACCTTTTAGCTTTTGCCCATGCAAAGCACAATTAGGAATTGGGCTGAAATCTTCTCAAATATGTTCTACATACTGCTTCAGATTTCCAGTGTTTTTGTGTGTACCTTAGTTGTACTGATTGGTGTGTTACCCACAGGAATTCCAAAAAGTTATTCCTACTGTTTCCTGGTCATTTGGCCAATTAATAACCACGCCGATGTTTTGATTTCATATTACTTCAGGACTAGCATGCCCTTGTTCTTCCTAACTCGTCAAATTTCACATGAATCTCTATTTTCCTTTGCAGTGTAAGAGTGAATAGCAATGTATCTCTAGCTCCATACCTTGAATGGCGAAAGTATTTCATGTTAAGTACTCTATGAAGTAAGTGTACATACTCCACTATGTATAGATCTTAAAGATACAGGACTGTTTATTTTCACATAAATGTTTCTCTTAGAGCAAAATATTTCATTTAGTACAGGGAAGCAGGGAACATATATATTTTTAACATAAACCAGGAATGGCGTCTTTGGACATGAGAGAAATGCTAACAGTTGATCCCTAGTGCTGGCCGTGCTCTTGTAGCAGATCTCCAGTTTCACAAGCACCGTGAAGAGAATGGAGACTCATTGGATGTCACTGCAAATTCATGTCTGTACAGTTTTCTTTCTTTCTTTGCTGTTTAGACAGTATGAACAGGTTGAATGTTTTCATTCTAGAACAACAGACTGTATGTCTACTGTGAAGATTTTGTTACACTGGTACAGTCCTTTGCCCTCTGACCCTTGGTCCTTAACTTGGCCTTCTAATCCTTGATGCCCTGAGGGGGCTGCCAGTCACTTGGTTACCAACCAAGCTCTTGACTCTGTTCCCCCTCGTAGTACAGATTTTTGTGCCAGTGCTTTATATCAGTGACCAAAACTCTTGAGGCCAGGCGTGATATCTTTAGCAGAAGATACTGCAATATGATATTTAGAATATTTGGGGACACATGCTTTTCATTACCACATGGTGTGTGTGTGTGTGTGTGTGTGTGTGTGTGTGTGTGTGTGTGTGTGTGTGTATAAACACACTTAGCTCTGTTCTTTTCTCAAAGTCCTTCCAACTATTAAAGTACTGTAGTCTGTAGTGCCTCAAATGTTGGGTTTTTTAATAAGTTTTCCAGAATTTGATTTTATACTTCTAAGGTTTCCCAATTAGATTGTTTCTAGTTGAGCTGGAATTTGGATGCATTGTTCTCAGGGCTGTTTGTGCTAAGAGCTGCAGTGTTGTTATTTTAAAGCTAGCTGTCTTCAAACAGA
Source organism: Peromyscus maniculatus bairdii (assembly GCF_049852395.1). NCBI lineage: Eukaryota > Metazoa > Chordata > Mammalia > Rodentia > Cricetidae > Peromyscus > Peromyscus maniculatus. The sequence goes on along the minus strand of NC_134857.1, from coordinate 11,701,453 downwards.
TTGCAGGTTTTTCTCGTCATAATACTGTAATACATATAAACAGAAATTCTTGTATAACATAATTAAGCTATATGGTAAGTACTTGAGAAAAATGGGAGCATTAGTAGCAGCTGTACTGGGATCTTCCCAGTGGCCTTGCCTTGAAATCTTGTTCTTGGTTATGTATCTGTTAGTATCCTTTTGGCATGGACCCCAAAGAGGGTTTTGGAGCTGGACATTGATGCAGTGGGTCTCAGACACATTCAAAAACAGACAGGAAATCCTAACTCTTTGGGTATCTTAAAATGTTTACATATTGAATTCATATTTGCCATGAGAAAATGCAGATCTCTAGTATGAAAGCAAAACTATCAAAGCATATTTCCATAAACAGTCTATTGTGCCGATGAACCTTCAAATCTTGTGATGTTCAGGTATAATGTTTCCTAGTTCTCAAGCCTTTGTTTCTCTTAGCATTCTGATGAGTATAGACAACAAAGATTTTTTAAATCTATGGTAGAAAAATCTTAAAATTGAATCTATTAACTTAAATCTGTGAAATGTGTTCTCTGAATTGGACAAACAGCATTATTATTTGATTGTACAGGGAACATTGGGATTTAGCTATGGAGCACAGATGTTCTGTGGAAACACAGTTTGGAGTCACTGTGATTTAATTTGTCTATTAACTAAACACTCAAACACCAACATAACTACCAGTGAGGTCAAGTGCCCGAAGAGAGCTGTAAACATCTGGTAATCTGTCTCCTTCATGTGGAGGGTACGTCTTCGGGCTGTGCACACAAGGCCATCACCTGCTGGAAACACTTATTGCCAAGCTTTTCCATCGCTGCTGGCCACATCATAAAACAGATCTGACCCTAGTAAGTAACAAGGAAGGTTCTGTATTTATATGAAGTTCTTAGAGACCATTTCTTGATGTTGGTGGGACTTGGTTCGTCTTACTTTGAAACTGTACTCTTAGAAACACTGGATACTAAACTATTCCGCAGTGACTGAAGAGCCTAGTAAGGAGCACAGCTGCATTCATGAGCTGATTCGTCATCATGATAATGGACAAGTACGCACTCACTGTTATTATGAAGTATACTTCAAACGACTAGTTCTAAACCACGACTTGAAATGACTAGCTGTATATGATCATGGACTTTGCCCTCCTCCCAGAAAAAAACAGAGCAGATGACGTTGTCTAACCCATTGGCACTTTGTTAGTTGTGTATTTTTTTTTTTTGTCTGAAATATAGGATACTTCTTGAATTTACTTGCAAATGTTTTGGTTAAAACTAAAATTGTAAGATCTGGATATTATAATTGTGTGTTTTACATTTTAAAAATGAGTAAACTTTGAATGTTAAATCCAGCTATACTAAAATACCCTTTAAAATGCAGAATCTTATTAATGATAACATTTTGTTACCTTAAAATATATGTCTGTTAACTTCATGTTATATTAAATGAAAATAAACTTAAGAGTGCACAATTCTTATATGTGTACATTCTTAAAATATTTTTATACTACAAAATTGTATTCACTGTGTATAGAACTTCTAAAAAAGGCCTTCCATTTTTATTGTCTCATGTGCTAGGACCTTACTTGTGGTGTATACCTTTATGGCTAAGAATAATAATCTCTAACTTTGAGTTCCAGGCTAGGTATGAACTTGTCTTCTTTTTAAGTTCTGAAATTCTTTGCTAGCCAGGCATGGTGGTACACCAGAGGTTGTAGCAGGAGGGTAATCCTGAGTTCAAAGCCAAACTGGGCTGTGTAGCAAGCCCCTGCTCAGATAACGGAGAGCCATCCTGTAGATCTGATGCAGTGGTTGCAGTCATGACCTCACAGCTGTGAGCACCTCACTGAGCCCACACAGACCTGGCCCGTCAGTCATGGGAGAGGCTCCCGGGCCTCCTCTTCGCTGCTGAACTGCACTGGCGTTAGTCCCCAGCAGAGGGAACCATTGTCTGCTCGGCCACTGCTGAGCCCACTGGGCTCCAACTCCAGGCTCTAAACCCACAGGCAGTGTGGTGGTCCTGGTTAGGCTCGGAAAGGAAACGTGAACATGAGGGACGGGTGGTGTGGGGTCAGGGTACAGGAGCGAGAGTGCTTGGTGTGTCTTACATGTGGGTGTCAAACCGTCAGGTACTCATTACAAATGTATGTCTAAAACTGAAAGTGCTTTGGTTTGGTTTGGATTTTTGTTTGTTTAGGAGGTTTTGGAGTTCTGTTTGGCTTGGTTTGTTATGGGGTTTCCTGGTGTAGCCTAGAATAACTTGAATTTTGGGTCCTCCCTCCTCCAGTTTCTGAACGCTGGGATTGCACTAGCACCACAGGTGGCCATTCACTTTTAAAGTGTGTAAAGTAGTGACTTGGTGCAGGGGTCTACAGGGAATAGAAAGTACCTTGCCAGCTTCCTCCCATTCTCTCCATCCTTCCAGAACATGTGCCAGAGAGGTTAACGGTCCATTCACCCCTGATGTGCCAGGGCCTCGGTCCATTCACCCCTGATGTGCCAGGGCCTCGGTCCATTCACCCCTGATGTGCCGGGCCTCAGGTGTCCCTTCCCTGCCAGCTGGGTTTGCTGTGCTCTCCACAGTGGCCTAAGTAGAGTGACGAGTCCTTGAATGGAACCCTCCATCCTTCCAGTTCTCACTCTGAACCATGTGACCAGGTTGACTGTAAGTAGCTCAGTGCTTTCTCTCGTTCATGTCCTTTCTCTGGCACGTTGAGCCATGCCAGGTTACCATAGCAGTTACCTCTTTATATATATGATCATTATTACCGATAATCTTAGCCTTCCAGGTCTACAAGCCCGAGTTAGACAGTAAAGAGATCCCCAGTTAGACATCCGTCCTCCGCCCCACACTTTGCTCTTTCTTGCAGATACTAAGATCCCAGCTTCCAAAGTATATGTCAGCGGGGGAAAGATGAAAAGGGTCGATGATAGATTATATCATAGTCTTAGTGTCTCTCTACTCCCTCATGTTGACATCCAAATGGGGACTCTGTAGAATCACCACATGTTAAGATCACGAGGCCACGCCCCTACGAAATTAAAACATCCCATCCCACATTACATTCAGCAGACATTGGTAACTACGGTCAATGGCTGTGCATTGTCTCAGAAGGCTAACTAGCAAGGTCTTATCTGCATCCTGGCAGTTCTTTCTAAATGTAATCAAAATAATATTCTAGCCACTCCCAGAGATGGTTCCCAGTACTCAAGTGACATGTGTCCTGAGTTCAGGAAAGTCCAAACACTTGGCAAGCTTTGTTACCATCAGATCCCAACACATTCCCAGAGGGAGAATGGGCAGATGTTTAAGCAACATTCATAGTACATCCGTCTTTTTTGTTCTTAGTTATGTGCACACTTTAAATGGTCAGCGCCACCGTTTTCATTTATGTATAGGTGCACACCTATCACTAGCATCCTGAATTAGAGAAATGCCTTTCCTTCAAAGTATATGGAACTTTGACAAACAAAATACTAATATTGAGATATTGAGAGCACAACATGATAAGATTCTATGGAGATTTTAAAATTAAGTGGACTAGAGGGCGCTATCACTGTAACCCCAGTGCTCCTGAGTCTAAGGCAAGAGGATGGTGGGTCCAAGACCACCCTGGACTACGTAGCAAGATCTTGTCACTCACATGCAACTTGCATTGTGAAACCAATTCCAAGTAAAATTAAAAACAAAACTAGAAAAACAAAGGAGTTTCTGCCTGGAAAACTTGAAACCTACTATAGAATAAAAGGAAAGTCTGTGAAGAGCTCCTCAAAGATAATGAAGCATTATATTTCAGAATCTCTAATGATGTAGCACCAGAAAAATTCATCACATTAATGTCTGTATCAATCAAAACGGAACCATGAACATGAATGAGTTTATTCCTGAATCTAACAGCAGCCAACAAACCAGAAAGAAATAGCAAAGACAAAAGCAGAAACAAGTGAGTTGGAGAAGTCCAAGGAAACTTCTGGTTAAAAAATTGCCAGGCTGGTCTACATATCAAGTTCCAGGCCAATCATAACTACATGAAAGAAAGCAATAGATAACTTAAAGAAAACAAAGAGGGATGGTATGGCAACTCAGCAGCCTAATGCCACCAAGCTTAATGACCTGACTTGGACCCTAAGACCCACATGGTAAAGGAGTCAACCCACAAACTGTCTCTGTGCCTTGGCAATAATGTGCAGTTTTATAGATGACAGTGCAGAAACATGAAGCAAGTAAATGGGGTTTTATAAATCGACCTATAGCAAATAGATGGGGTTTTAAGAATAAGTAAATTACAGAGGCACAGAGACCATCTGCTCTGCATGCCATAGCACAATCCTTGGTACAATGACTGAGACAGAGTCTTTTCAGAAGAGGGCCCTCCAGAAGAACATGTACCTTCTACTCTAAGAAATGTCACCAGACTCAGAAGCCCAGGACACACAGAGCTGCAGAAAGGCTGATGCGGGAATACAAACGGATCACAATGAAGGCCCTGTTCGGAAATCTCCTGCCTACCTTCATAGCAGTTTTTTAGGGAGCAAAATGCATATCCACATACATGCAAGTAGTTATTAGATTGCTTATACATATTTATAAGCACCTTATCTTTCCTTATCAGTACAGATAGTAGTGTGGCCTTAATGTTTTCTGTTAATCAACAAGACCTGTGTTTTGCAGATGTACATATCTTTACCATGAAAAGTAATGAGGGTTATAAGGATTCTTTTTCCCACTGTTGAGAACTGCTTTTACCATAAATGTCAGGCACCCATGCACGTCTGGAAACTCTCGTCACGCATCTAACCACAAAGCACTGTTCTCCTGCTGCAATTAAAGTGTCAAATGTCTCGATTTCATAGGAAGTCCTCCTCCATTTTTCTTCAAATCCAGCTTCTCTACTCTGGTGTCTTTGTGCTTCCATGCAAACCTTAATTGGTTTGTCGAGAAAGCAGGTGATGAGCATAGGAAGCTGTTGCTTGAGATCACATTTGTCCACAGTTCTGGAGAACTGGCTTTACTGTATTGGACTTTCAATCCATGAGCGAGCATTGAATTTTTTTTTAATTTTATTGATTCTTTGTGGATTTCACATCATGTATCTGATCCCACTTATCTCCCTGTCCCTTCAAATCCACCCTTTGTTCTTGCAACCTCCTCCCAAAAGCAAAGCCAAATTTAAAAGGCGGGGGGAGAGGAATCTTGTAGTAGAAGCTGTAGTGTGGCCTGTAAGACACACAGTTCACCGTTTAGTCTGTTCATGTTTACTGTTCACTGGTCTGACTCGAGGCCTCTGGTTTCTACTACACCACCAATAATGGGCTCTCACCGGGGCCCCTCTTGAATAGCCTGTTGTCCTGTGTCATGGAGACCCTGCTGTTTGGGATCTGTGAGTTTGTCCCCTCCACACGCTCCAACAGTTCATAGATGAGGTGGATGTTGGATGGGCCAACTCCCTTGTTCTGGACCTTGGTGGTAGCTGGGTTGGTCAACCCACCAGCTTTCCCCTCATCCTCACTACCCAGGTGAGCTCCTCAGCACTGCCTCGGCTAGCTCACCCAATGGAGCTTGCAGCAAGGAATGGGACCAGTTCTGCTCTCCCGCCTTCAGATCCGGGTCCCCTCATTCATATCAACAGGGCCAGCTCTACTGTTCTGCACAGGAGAGGAGCAGGGCCCTCTCTCCCGATTGCTGTAGGGGCATACGAGGTGGGGCCGGGTCAGCTCTCCTGCTCTCACACCCTCAGCGCTGGCCCCCTGGTACCCTGACAAATGGGTCAGCTCTAGTACTCCAGTGCTGCCCAGGCAGGGTGCAGGACTTGTGTGCCATAGCTGGTGTGGGGCAGGTCTAGTTCTCTCACTCATGGCCCCAGGGGCCAACTCTCTTACCTGCCACAGGAACAGAGGGAGGGGGGCATCTTTCCCTTACCCATGCTGTTGCATGGCAGATGAAAGGGGCGGGGTCAGCTCTGTTGCTCTCATGCCCTCAGAGTTGGCTCACCTGCATCCTGACCTCAGAGTCAGCTCTAGTGTGCATACCTCAGGTGAGGTACATACCTATGTGAGGGGTGGGGCCATCTTTCCAGAGTGTGGCGGCCAGCTCTCCCCTGAGGGAAGGGTCAGCTTGCCTGCTGCAGGACCAGCCATCCTAGGGCTAGTGAAGGGCAGGGTCGGCTCAGCACATGGTCCAGTGACCTCCGTGCTAATACAGGCCATGGACATCACTTCAGACTCCAGCTGAAGCAGGACCACCGACCCAGACATGGCCCTAGGCAGCAGCTCCGGCCAGACACCACCACACCCTGGTAGCAGCACAGGCTCCTCAAATCCATACGGCCCCAGCGGTAGAATGGCCCCAGGGCATCCACATGGTCCCCGGTGGCTGCCCAGACCCCAAGCATCCGCAGAGCCCTTGGTGGCAACTGGAGTCACGGACACCACCCTAGACCCAGGCCTCTGCAGGGCCATGGACCCAGACATGGCCCTTGGCAGTAGCCCTGGTCCAGATGATACCATGACCCCAGTTAACAGCCCTGGTCACCCAAATCGGCCTGGAACCGGCATCAGAACAGCCCTTGGACACCAACATGATCACAGGTTGCAGCCTAGACTCTGAGCATCCACATGGGGCCTATTGGCAACATAGGCCAGGGACATTGACACAGACAGCAGCTGCAGCAAGCCCACAGACCCAGACATGGTCCTTGGCATGGCCCTAGGTGGCTGTGCAGGTCACCCAGATTGGTATGACCCCTGTGGCAGTGTGGCCCTCGGACACCAATGGGGCCCCAAGTGACAGCCCAGATCACCAGCCCCTGCACAGCCTCCAGTGATGACAGGAGCCACAGACACCAACACAGGCCCCCTCGGCTGCTCCAAGGCCCTGGATCAAGACCTAGTCCTTGGTCATAGCCCAGGCCCAGAGAACTCCCTGGACTTGGGTGGCTGGCTGGCATTCCACACCAGCCCATTCCTCCCCACCCTCACCGCTCTGGGTCCACCTCTCTCCCCAGCCCACAAACCATTCAGCCTCCCTCTCTCTTCCACCTCCCATCCCTGGACTCTCTCGCCACAACGATGTCCAACTGCCCAGTACCAGGGCTCTTGGTTGGGTCACAGTGGCGCTGTGTTGAGTACTGCCCATCCCAGCCGTAAGGGATGGCATGCACGAAGTTGTTGCTGTTTGTTTCTCTCTCCTGTGGCTGGGCCTAGAGACCTTGGGCAGTATTTGTGGTGCATGGTACAAAAGTCTGGGGGTGGAGGGCACCATCTACATCTAGCTGATTCAGGCCTGGGTGAAGCCAGTCATTCCAGGTTGATTTTGGCCCCTGCAGACACAAAAGTCGGGAGTGGGGTACCATCTGTGTCCACCATTCAGTGAGCATTGTATTTTTAATTGACCTCCTTTATCCAATTTCTCTCAATTACATTTTACACTTTCTTCATACAAATCCTGTATCTCTTTTGACACCTTTCCCTTGGGTGTTTGCATATTTTGTGCTGTTGAAGATGATACATTCTTCAAATTCCATTTTTTAATTTATTGCTGTTACAGAGATATGGTTTTGTATATGAATTTTGTATCCAGCATTCTTAACAAACTTGAGTACCAATTCTGACCATTTTTGCATAGAATTTGTTAAACTTTGTACAACAATTATTTAAATCACACATCACAATATAATGCCCAGTTTGCCGCATGCTGTATGGTTTACTAATAATTTACCTGTGAATGTGGTGGTGGGGGGGAGGTGTGTAGCAAGTGTTTGCACAGCAAGTGTTCTTAACTGCTCCCTTTGTCAGCTCCTAATTTGTTTGTGATCTGGAAGTTTGTGTAAAATTCCTGCCATTGCCTATTAGCATATGTAGCTGGTTTACTTAGGAATAATCTAAGGTAACAGAAGTTAGGAGCTGGCGGACAGCAGAAGCAAATAGCAATCCCTAGGGACCAGCAAGGCACAGTCGTGCAGAATGCACTTCTGAACTGCAAAAATGTAGCTTTCCAGGACCACCCTGCACACCACTCACTTCTACCTAAAGGTTTCTGGGACACGAAACATGGAGTACTCATGGCAGCTCATACTTCCCGCCAGACCCCACCCTGGCAGCCTGAAAGCACACGGCTAACTCCTTAAGGGCTGCATTTACCCTGGGAGGGCAGGAAACTGGGCAAGCGACTCTCTTTTCTGGAAAGCAGGAAACTGACAAATGTGAGCTTGAACACAAAGCTGATGTAACTGGCATTATTTCTTCCTCAAATGCTTGGTAAAGTAACCAGTGAAGCTATTGACTGTTTCTCTCGTTGGGAGGTTTTTATTTACAAAATGAATCCATTTAAGAGATGCAGGACTATTCAGATATTGTTTGTTTGTTTCTTCTTTTATTCTTTCCTCATACATTACATCCTGACTGCAGTTGCCTCCCTCCTCCCTCCCATCTCCCCACACATCTGCCTCCTCTCCCCCAGATCCACTCCTCCTCTGCTTCCCTTCAGAAAAGAGCAGGCCTCCCGGGGTGTGGACAGAATGTGGCCTAACAAGTTACAATAAGACTAGGCACATACCTCATATCAAGACTGGCGGAGCCAACCCAGTAGGAGGAAAAGGGTCCCAAAAGCAGACAAAAGAATTAGACAGTCCCTTTTCCCACTGTTAGGAGTCCCACAAGGACACCAAGCTACACATATTCTGTTTGTTCTCACGGAAGTTCCGGTAGGTTGTATTTTCCTGGAAATTTTTCATCTACTTTACCATATTTTCCATAAGATAGCTGGTGTTCTCTTTTAACTGTTTTGATTCACATGTAGCATTTGGGGTTTTGTGTGTTTGTTTTGTTTGTGATGTTTGACACAGGGTTTCTCTGTACAGCCCTGGCTGTCCTGGAACTCACTCTGTAGACAAGGCTGACTTAGAACTCAGAAATCTGCCTGCCTCTGCCTCCTAACTGCTGGGATTAAAGGTGTGGGCCACTACACCTGGCTCCATGTAACATTTGTACGAAAATAAGCATCATAATTACATAATTTACGGCTTAATGAGTTTTCACAACTAAAGATACTTAGTAATGTAAATGTATCATCAAGATGTATAAATCGAACGTTAATTAGAACATTAGTTAATTAATAAGAACATTAATAGCACTCTAACTCACAAGCCAGACATGACTGTCTCTGCTATGTCCAATTGGTAATCTTTAGAATTACATGCAAATTAGTAATTGTTTTTTGCTCAACATTTAACACATCAGCCTTCTTTCTACCATTATTTTCTTTGTTCTGAAGTCCATCTTTCAGAACTCCCTCTGAAGATATATGGGTAGGAAGCATGGAGAGTGGTGGTCTGAAAATGTCTTAAGTGCATCTTCAAGTTTTCTTCTTTTGTTTTTTAACTTTATTTTACAATATAATTTAATTCTACATATCAGCCATGGATTCCCTTGTTCTCCCCCCTCCCTCTGCCCTCCCCTTTCCCCCCAGCCCACTCCCTATTCCCTTCTCCTCCAGGGCAAAGACTCCCCCGAGGATTGAGATCAACCTGATAGACTCAGTCTAGGCAGGTCCAGTCCCCTCCTCCCAGGCTGAGCCAAGCATCCCTGCATAAGCCCCAGGTTTCAAACAGCCAACTCATGCAATGAGCACAGGACCGGGTCCCACTGCCTGGAGGCCTCCCAAACAGATCAAGCCAATCAACTGTCTCACCTATTCAGAGGGCCTGATCCAGTTGGGGGCCCCTCAGCCATTGGTTCATAGTTCATGTAAGCAAAGTGCTAGAGAGGCCCACAGAAATCCATAAAGATGCCCCCACAATAGACTACTGGCAATGGTCGAGAGACAGCCAGAATTGACCTACTCTGGTGATAAGTTGCCAAACACCCTAATTGTCATGCTAGAAACCCCATCCAATGACTGAGGAAACTGGATGCAGAGATCCACAGCCAGGCCCCCGGTAGAGCTCCAGGAGTCCAATTGGTGAGAAAAAGGAGAGTTTGTATGAGCGAGAATTGTTGAGACCAAGATTGGAAAAAGCACAGGGACAAATAGCCAAACGAATGGAAACACATGAGCTAAGTTTTCTTCTTATAACTGTCACTTTGCGGCCTTTGTTATTGCTGGGGACAGGTAGCAGGTCCTCTAGTGGATAGTTTGAATTTTCCCTCTCTGGGTCTTTGGAAATAATTGTGTTTTTGTGTCTTGAAGGCTCACTAAAGTGTAGATGGAGGACTATCTCTTTTAAATTGTTCTGCTTGGGGTTTCTGGGCTTCCTGAATCTGAGAATCCAGCCATTTATCTGTCTTTTCCCATTCTCTCTGCTACATCTGACTGGACCTCCCAGCGAGTGCCATTTAGAGAGAGGAGGACCTCTGGCATCCCTGTCTAGAATCTGTTCTGTGTTTCTACAATGTCCTTCCTTGTTTCTTCGCTTCCTTCCTCCCTTCTGTTTTCCAACTTCATTTTATTGCTGGTGTGTGCGTGTGTGTGTGTGTGTGTGTGTGTGTGTGTGTGTGTGTGTGTGTGTGTATGCGTGCGTGTGTGCATGCCTGCGTGTGCGTGTGCATGTGTGTGTGTGCGTGAGTGTGTATGCGTGCGTGCGTGTGTGTGTGCGTGTGTGCGTGCGTGCGTGTGTGTGTGTGTGTGTGTGTGTGTGTGTGTGTGTAGTGCTACATGTGTGCCTGCTACCACATGTAAGTGGAGGTCAGAGGATGGATTTGAGGAGTATGCTCTCTCCTTTCACCATGGGCTCTCGAACTGATCTGCTCAACAGGCTTGCAAAGAAGCACTTTTACCTGCTCAACCTTCTACTCAGTCCCCCTCCCCCCTCTGTCTTCTACTCAGTCCCCCTCCCTCCTCTGTCTTCTACTCAGTCCCCTCCTCCTCTGTCTACTCAGTCCCCTCCTCCTCTGTCTTCTACTCAGTCCCCCTCCCTCCTCTGTCTTCTACTCAGTCCCCCTCCCCCCTCTGTCTACTCAGTCCCCCTCCCCCCTCTGTCTTCTACTCAGTCCCCCTCCCTCCTCTGTCTTCTACTCAGTCCCCCTCCCTCCTCTGTCTTCTACTCAGTCCCCCTCCCCCCTCTGTCTTCTACTCAGTCCCCCTCCCTCCTCTGTCTTCTACTCAGTCCCCCTCCCCCTCTGTCTTCTACTCAGTCCCCCTCCCTCCTCTGTCTTCTACTCAGTCCCCCTCCCCCCTCTGTCTACTCAGTCCCCCTCCCCCCTCTGTCTACTCAGTCCCCCTCCCTCCTCTGTCTTCTACTCAGTCCCCCCCTCCTCTGTCTTCTACTCAGTCCCCCTCTCCTCTGTCTTCTACTCAGTCCCCCTCCCCCTCTGTCTTCTACTCAGTCCCCCTCCCTCCTCTGTCTACTCAGTCCCCCTCCCTCCTCTGTCTTCTACTCAGTCCCCCTCCCTCCTCTGTCTTCTACTCAGTCCCCCTCCCTCCTCTGTCTTCTACTCAGTCCCCCTCCCTCCTCTGTCTTCTACTCAGTCCCCCTCCCTCCTCTGTCTTCTACTCAGTCCCCCTCCCTCCTCTGTCTTCTACTCAGTCCTCCCCCTCCCTCCTCTGTCTTCTACTCAGTCCCCCTCCCCCCTCTGTCTACTCAGTCCCCTCCTCCTCTGTCTTCTACTCAGTCCCCCTCCCTCCTCTGTCTTCTACTCAGTCCCCCTCCCTCCTCTGTCTTCTACTCAGTCCCCCTCCCCCCTCTGTCTACTCAGTCCCCTCCTCCTCTGTCTTCTACTCAGTCCCCCTCCCTCCTCTGTCTTCTACTCAGTCCCCCCCTCCTCTGTCTACTCAGTCCCCTCCTCCTCTGTCTACTCAGTCCCCCCCTCCTCTGTCTACTCAGTCCCCTCCTCTGTCTTCTACTCAGTCCCCCTCCCCCTCTGTCTTCTACTCAGTCCCCCTCCCTCCTCTGTCTTCTACTCAGTCCCCCTCCCTCCTGTGTCTACTCAGTCCCCCTCCCTCCTCTGTCTTTTTTCTCCTTTTTCTCTGTTGTTGTTGGTTTTTTCAAATTCTCAAAGTGTTGTCTGCTCTGGGAACCACGGGATCCTGCTATAGCCTCCTGAGTTCCTGGTAGCACTCAACATGCTCAGCTTCTTTCCCTTAATGGTCTCTTGAACTTTAGTCGCTGATTTCTTAATTTTCTCTTCAGCTGTATCTAGCCTCTTGTTTAGCATAACTTTTTAAATTCTTTATAATTCAGCCTTTGTATTTTTAAAGCACAATAAATTCTTCTTGTAGCTTATGTTTTAAATTCTGACAAAATTTAACTGTCTCTGGTTCCCTCATATTTTGAGATACACTTAGCTCTTAATCATATAAAAATACTTATTTTATTTTTTGGATATTTCCAATATATGCAGGCTCTGTGATCTGATTTTATAGGTATGGGTGATTGATCTTTATTCACAGTGGTTGTTTTTCTATGTTCTTAGTGACTTAAAAAGTTACCAGCTCCTTACCCCAGTAATTAGATCAATGAATACTCTCTCATCATAGAGACTCCATCCAGTAACTTATGGAAGCAGATACAGAGATCCACAGCCAAGCACCAGGCTTAGCTCCAGGAGTTCAGTCAAAGAGAGAGAAGAGTGATTCTATGAGCAAGTGCCTCAGGATCATGATGGGGAAACCTGGAGAGACAACCAAACCAAACTAGTGGAAACTCATGAACTGTGGACCAACACCTGTGGAGCCTCTACGGGACTGGACTAGGCCGTCTGCATAAGGGAGACAGTTGTGTAGCTTGATCTGCTTAGGGGGCCCCTGGCAGTAGGATCAGGATCCATCCCTGGTACATGAGCTGGCTGTTTGGAGCCCATTCCCTATGGTGGGACACTTTGAACAGCCTTGATGCAGGGGGAGGGGCTTAGATCTGCCTAAATATACCAGGCTCTGCTGACCCATGGGAGGTCAGCCTTACCTTTTTGGAGGGGATGGGGGATGGGTTGGAGGGGAAGGTTGGAGGGGGTGGGACGAGGGAAGAGAGGGGGATCTGTGGTTAGTATATAAAATGAATAAAATTTTCTTAATAAAAAATATCAATGATTATTGAAAAAAAGTTGCCAGCTCATATTTCTGGAAGCTTAGCTCAGGAAATTCTTCCTGACTAGATCAAAGGTGCATTTCTCCAGAGAGTATTTCTACTTCTCCCTGGCATCAATCCAAGAACGCATTAACTGTAGTTTCAGACTTTCAATTCTATCTTTGCAGAGCTAATTCATACTCCAGATATGTATGACCATAGTTTGCCTTTTGACCTCCAAAATGTTCATTTACTTTGCCATCAGCTTAACTATACATTACAAGTCATTTATAACATTGTGTTTTAGGTATTTTAGGTGGCCATATAATATGGAGTTTTACAATAAACTTAATCTACAATATCCTGTTGTTGTTTTTAACTGATCCAGCTATTTAGAAACTAATATCAAGTAAATCCAATAAGTTTATAATTTGTTAGAAATATATCTGTCCACCAGGTATGGTGGTACACACCTTTGACCCCAGCACTTATGAAGCAGAGGCTGGAAGATACCTGTGAGTTTAAACCCAACCTGGTCTTCATGCTCCCATGACAGCCAGGGCTTCACAGTGAGACCCTGTCTCAAAAACAAAGGAGGGAGGAGGTGTTTGTCATGTACTAACTTATTTTCAAGTAGCTGGGACTGCGCATTTGCTCTCATTGTTCTAATTTGTCTTGGTTTTTTACAGCTAAAAACAAAAAAACTGAGATGTGTTAGTTTGAATGATAACGGCCTCTATAAGCTCCTATATTTGAGTCTTGGTCCCCAGTCGGGAAGGATAGGAGATGTGATCTTGCTGAAGATGTGTCACTGAGGGTGGTCTTTGAGCTTTCAAAAGCTCACACCGTTCCAGGTTAGTCCTCTCTGCATCATGCTGGTGAATCAAGACATAAGCTCTCAGCTACTGCTCCAGTGCTGTGCCTGCCTGCTCTATGCTCCCTGATCTGATGGTCAGGGTATCCCTCTCTGAAACTATAGGTCAGTAAATAAACTTCCTTCTATAAATTGCTTTGGCCATGGTGTCTGTACAGCAGCAGAATAGTAACTAAGACAATGTACACTTTGTAGGAAATCCAAAGTTTGGAAAGAATTATTGATAACATTAATTCTTGCTATTTGCACAATTCTGGTTAATATTTTTCTAATCACGAGAAAATAATAATAATTTTCACCCATTATGTTTTCTAATGAAGTATTTGGGGATTATTAGTTATTTAGAGTCACATATTTTTATGTCTCCTTCACATAAATGGCTTAATAGTTTTAAAAATGTTTATTGTTAGGACATAGAAAGTTGCCAAGGATAAGCAACACAAAATTTTAAGATGTCAATTAATGGCTTATTTTCAAAGTATCTAATAACACAAAAATCATTTTGCTCACAGAAGGGAAGCCCTTGAGAAAGAAATGCGAATCCCTGTCCCCGTCATTCTTGTGGTTCTTGAGGCAAACAGATTTTTGAAAATTTAATGAAATTGATTTCTTCTAGAACTCCAGCACCACTAGCTCTATGTCCTACACTGTATTAACCCTATAACTAATTGCTTGTAGGGCCTTTTCCAAATCCACAACTAAAGTCCAGCCCATCTCCTGCCCCTAAATCCTAGAGTCTCACGTCCACAGGGACTTGTTACTGATAAATACCAACAGGCATGCCAGTTTTCTGGACTGGCCATCAATTTACAAACATTCAAAACTCAAAGGCTCTTTTTCTTTCTAACATCAAGATACCTCCATCTTACTGTACTTGTAGACATTGGTAGTTAGGTCTCAGCAAATTGTGAAGCCAGTAGAAAACAGAATAAACTATGCAGCCTGGTCTCCAAAGCGAGTTCCAGGAAAGGCACAAAGCTACACAGAAAAACCCTGTCTCGAAACACCAAAAAAAAAAAAAAGAATAAACTATGCCCATCCTCTAAACCCAAAGTGTACTCAACGTGGTTTTCTCAGAAAGACATCCTCTACCGTAAAATCCTAGACAAAACATAGAACTTTTTCTCTGGAGGATTAAAATCGCAATCGAGAGGGCAGCACGATGACTCCTGCACCATGAACTACTCCACTCTGCTTGTCAATTGCGAAGCCCGCGGCCAGGAGCGGAGAACGAGTTCAACTCCGCTGCCCGCTAGATGGCGCACGCGGGAGCCCAACGCCCGCGCCTCCGCGCCCCCGACGCCACGCCCCTGTTCCCTAGGTGACTGGACGTGCCCGCCTGCCTATATCCGGTTCCGAGTTGCGGCCGACTTGCGCGCTCTGCGTATGACGTCACGCTTCCATATAAAAGCGTGCGCGCGACGGAAGCCCGGTCTCTTCCCACGGCCGCGGGACAGCATGGCGCCGGTGAGTGTCCGGGCGTGCGAGCTCGTTAGCGGGTGCAGGTACCTTTTGCGCCTCGGTCGGGAAGACAGCGCGCGGTTGGGCCGTCGGGGTGGCCACTGGCGGGATAGGATCGGGGTTTCCCTGGCTGCCGTGCGGCCCGCGGAGCTGGACGCGGCCCGGCGGGCCGCCTGGCCGGGTGAGGCCTCGCGAGGTCGGTCGCGGGGCGCTCGATTTCTTACAGGCTCCTGATGACCTTGCACTACGGTGCGACCGCAAGAGGAGAGGTTGGGTGGCCGGTCCGCGGTTGTGTGTGTTAAAGTCGTGACCTTAGCAATATGAGAAGCGTGGTTTAAACACTTTGGAAAGTCATTTTAACCAAGTAATTTTTTAAGAAATTGCTGAGCTAGGATTCAAAGCTGAGTAATTGGCTGACACCATAAATCCATAGGGATTCCGCTCATGAGTAAATCGGGTTTCATAATTCGCTCAAATGCTACTTCCGGGTTTGTGATAATTGGGGGGAGGGGGGCAGTTTACAAAGCTACCTGAGGGCGGAGACTTACTAATTGCAGTCATTTGGGTGGATCTGTGCGGACGAACTGGAACAGCGTAATGGAACGCATTACTCTGTATATGCTGGCTTAAATATGCTGTTTACATTTAGACAGACCCAGATGGGTGTTTTGATTTGAAATTGAAAGTATGTTGGTTTTTTGTTCACTTACAGTAGGAAACAGTTCTTTGTAATTAAGCCAGTCTCACTATGTGTTCTAATATATAGCTTTACATTTGTGAGGCATTTAGTGGCAGAATTCCATAGGAGTTGTCAAAAATGTGGTTTAAACCAAATTAATAAGTGACCTTTTCATGCAGTACAGGTTCCTTTAGGTATTGAATAGTATTTCTGTGTATAACCTTATTATAGAGCATAATTCAGTTCATAATTATGTTTGTAGCAGAAAGACAAGAAGCCTAAGAAGTCAACCTGGAGGTTTCATTTGGACCTTACTCATCCAGTAGAAGATGGAATTTTTGATTCTGGAAATTTTGTAAGTGTCTTTCTTACTATAATTGTATCGTTCTTGGCATTTAAATGTAGCACTTGATATTAACCTAAGCTGTACTCCTAGGGTACCTTCCCTAGTGACTGTCTAGGGTTTTCTTCCCTAGTTTTGCATTTTTTCTGTTTGAAAACAGGAACAGTTTCTACGGGAGAAGGTTAAAGTCAATGGAAAAACTGGAAATCTTGGGAATGTTGTTCACATTGAACGATTGAAGAATAAAATCACAGTTGTTTCTGAGAAACAGTTCTCTAAAAGGTTAGTTACTGGGTTTTAAATTGTAATGGAATGTTTTGTAGGGTATATAAGATGTAGCATTCTGCTAAAATTCCTGTTAATCTGTTTTAAGGTGTTTGTGCAATAGAGACAGGATGAAGAGGCTGTCGCTGCTGTTCTACCGATAGTTTCAAACAAAGAATAATAACATGTTGTGGGTAGAGGGACAGCAGATTTCATGGGATGTAAATTATACATAGGATTGAGAGACTGCTCTTGTCCTTATCTGCTTCTTAGAAATAAAGACTAGTGAGTTTGGGAAGACGTGGCAGTGTGTGCCTCTATAGTGGGAATTATATATCTTAATGAAGTCATGGTTTTGTCTTAAAGGTATTTGAAATATCTTACCAAGAAATACCTTAAGAAGAATAATCTCCGTGATTGGCTTCGTGTGGTTGCATCTGACAAGGAGACTTATGAACTTCGTTATTTCCAGATTAGTCAAGATGAAGATGGGTCAGAGTCTGAGGACTAACTAGTAGACTTTTGTAGACTTAAAAAACAACTAAAATTGGATTTTGTCAGCAAATAAAAATCATTGTACACTTAAAACAAGTGTGGTTTGTAAATTTTCTAGGTACCAGTAGGGTGCCTAGAAAATGGTTCTGTTAAGTGACTTATACCTTGTCTAGGGGATGCTTTTAATTAACAAAAAGGCTCGTTGTGAACGAATTCTATGCCTATTGCCTGAGAAATCTAGCTGGGCCACTGGGACCATGACTGCTTGCCCACAAAATGGACTGGTGCCGACCTCATCTGAGAAAGTTGCTGACTTGTCCGGTTGGGGTCTTGATTTACCACCCATGTCTTCAGGTTGCCCTTCTAAGGAGTATACCTGACGGGCCCTTAATCCCTAGCAAAATGGGAGGTGAGGCAGAAGCAAGTGTCTTCTGACGGCCTCTGGTTTCCCAGTATTCAGGTGCTTCCCTGGGCCCTGGCACAAGCAGCATTAGCAAATGTCTTGACCTGCTTTGTAAATGTGAATGGTTGGCTCTGACTGGGGGTCAGGTGTTCGCCAGTTTTCCTGAACTACTCCATTGTGGCGATTCTCTTAACTTGGGGTCCTATTTACCTTTCCACAAGAAGTTAGGTAACATGCTTTTCTCCAGGCACTGGGCAAATTGGTGTTAAGATGGCAAACATCCCATTAGCTTTTATTCATGAGTACTACAGGGTATTGGAAAATAATTCAGTGCTAGAAAAGAACTTAAATTATATCAGGTAAGGTATAAAAAAACCTTGAATCTGTCGTAAACAGGAAACAATAGAGGGGAAGGGAAGTAGTCTAATCAAGTGGAATAACGCTTAGAGTGATCCCAGTGTATTGGTTGGGATCTGGTAAAGATGTCTCTAGATTCCATTGTGAGACCAATGACATCTGATGGGGCCAGGGTGAATTCATGAAGGGTCTCTTGCAGTGTTTTGGAGAAAAGGTGGAAATGAGTGAATTCAAGTTTCCAGAGAATAAATAGTGAGACAGTGATGTACTGGTGTACACAGTAACTGACCTTGCATCTTCTGTGGCGTAGGCAGGGTCGGACTTCTGGGTCATGGAAACAAGTATATGGTAGAAGATAGGGGTTAAGTGTCAGGTTTCATAGGAAATCCTACTCTACCTTCATACCCCAGCCATTTCTCAAGGCCCCTCCTGTCACTCAAGGTTTAGTGTTGTCCTGGGAAGTGTTTCAGTTGAGGTTGAGATGAATGTGACATGCTTTTGTCATGGCCAAAAGAAGTAATTAACTATAGGCTTGGAGCCTTGGGGATGTAGGTTAAAGATCTAACCTTCACAAAATGGCATGGTGGATCAGTCCTGTAACCAGTACTTATGGAAGTGGAGGCAAGGTCAGACATTCAGGGTCATCTGGTTTCATAGAGTGAGGCAAGGCTGTGTGGGCTACATCAGACTATCAAGAAAACAAGGAATCAGAGAATGTAGACAGGATCAAGCAAGGGCTTCCACATACCATTTCCTTCATGCCTTCTCTACAAGAAGCTTTTGAAAATGCATCTGAGGCTGGGCGGTGGTGGCACACGCCTTTAATCCCAGCACTCGGAAGGGAAGGCAGAGGCAGGCGGATCTTTGAGTTCAAGGCCAGCCTGGGCTAGAGTGAGTTCAGGAAAGGCACAAAGCTACACAGAGAAACCCTGTCTTGGAAAAAAAAAGAAAAGGAAACGCATCTGGTAGTCATGTATTAAAAGCTTCCAAATTAATTTTACATTAATATGTACTATGCTATATAAGATAACTCATGGTTAAGGATTTACAAGTATTTTGTTATTTGGTAGTTTCATGCTAGGTACTTTTTTGGATACTGCCTTAATCATAAATTCCTACCACCATTAAACTTACAGTCCAGTGTAGGAGGACAGAAAAGAAAAATAGTGATGTCCATGTTTCAGGACAGTTTGCTATGAAGAAAAAGGCAGTGAGGAATGGAGGGCCCGGGAGAAGGGATTGCTGTGGGGATGGGAAAGACCCCTCGCAGTGCAGTCCTAACGGAGATACTGCCTCCAACCAAGTAGACATCTGGGAGAGAAGCGTTCCAGGAAGAGAAGAGCCAAGGCCCTGTGGCTGGAATGCCCTTGCCACCTCCATCGAACCCTTTCTGATGGCAACAGGAAGCCTGCAAGGTAAGTAGAACACTGGAGAAGTCAGAAGATTGCTCAGGGTGGAGTGCTCTGCTAAGGTAGTAACTTCGACTCGAGTTCACTCGTGGTGAGACTCAAACCACCCCAGGCAGCCTCGCCGAGTGGCTGTGGCTGAGGCTCTGAGTTTCTAGACTGTGGTCCTGTGTGGTCAAATGCCGTTGCTATGACAAAATACTATATAGCAACACCTTAAAGGAGGCAAGATTTGTCCTAGCTCAGAGTGGCAGAGGGTCACTGGGGTCCAAGGCTCAGAGCCGTACAGAGGCAAAGCATGAGGACAGTAGTAGGTGATGGAGCAAAAGCTATTCATCTCACAGAGGCCAAGAGGCAAAGGCTGAGAGGAAAGCAACAGAGCGAGATGCCCATCAAAGACGCTCCCCAGTGAGTTGCCCTCTGCAGCCAGATTCTACCTTCCACAGTTTCTCCACCACACAAGAGTCAAGTCAGGTTGTGAATCTCCCACTGCTGAAAGCGAAGCCCTCGTGATCCACCCATTTCCTCCTCTCAAAACATTGCAGCAAAGCCTGCTCTGAGCAGTGCTTCTAGTGGAGATGGAGCCTTCAGTAGATGACCCTTGATGGGGGATGCTTCATATCCAAACAGCCTGGGCTGCAGAGAGAGAGGGAGGGAGGAGAGGAGAGGAGAGAGGAGAGCGCTCATGCCTGTGTAAGTGGAGGCCACAGGTTGGTGTCTTCCTCCGTTGCTTCCCCACCTTGTTTTTTGAAACAGTGTCTTACTCAACTTGAAGCTCACCATTTTCCTGTAGTCAGGCCAGTCATTCAGGGATTCTGCTGTCTCCACTCCTCAACGCTATAGTAGCAGGCACACACCACCACATCCAATTTTCACACATGCTGGGTTTGAACTTAGGTCCTCATGTTTGAACAGCAAGCAAGCACTTTACACACTGACCCATCTCCTGGTCCCCATAAATTTTGTTAGAGCACAGCCATGCGTGTGTGTGTGTGTGTATATATATATATATATGTATATGTATAACTGCACAGTTGAGTGCTATCTAGCTCTTTAAGAAAAAAGTTGGCTTTGGATTTGATGGGGCTGGAGAGGTAGCTCCCAAGCACACCCATGGGCTGCCAGCAGAATCCCTATCCTTGTTCTGTGGCCTTGGGCTGCTGGGGACACACCAGCTGGTTTCCCTTCCAGGGAGAAGACCAAGATGGAAGCTGCTGTGTCCTCAGAGTGATCTCAGAAGCAACACGCCAGCCTTTTGCTTTACTGAGCATACACTGTTCTTAGAACAAAGGGGGCACAATTCCCAAAGGACAGGAGCCTGGGAGAAGGGGGTGTCCTGGGTTTTGGAGGCTGGCAGGTTACAGAAGCAGAAAACCAGTTAGCCATATCACAACAAAGCAGATGGTCACGCCATATATTTCTGGAGGTGGTGGGGGGGGGGGTCATTGAGTCAGGGTTACTGGGAACTTTTCTTCCAGGAACTTGAAGTCAAGTTAGGCTGTTAGGGATCAAGATGGATGCATAATATAAGAGTTTCTTTAGCCATCAAAGTCCACATGGGTAGAAAGTAAAAAGCTTCTTAAAAGGTATTGTTTGTGGCACAAATGTTGCAATGAAAGATTCCCAATGATACATTTTTGGAAGTGTGTAAATGAATCTCTGTGGAAAGAACAAGCCTCAGACTTTCTAACCACACCACCAAATTCTACCTACTAACCAAGGTTTATTCTCCCCTTCTTGTGGGGCGTTTACCCACCACCCCCACAGCTTCCCAGAGTTTTCTTGAGTGCGAGCAGCAGGAAATATTAGATAGAAGGATTTATAGCGGAGAATGTTGCGGAGATAAACAGATAGAAAATAAAGGATAGCCTCGAGAGGGCCTGGAACCTATTCCAACAGGCCCCGACTGTCTCTGGTCCAGGGTTTTTATAAAGACGCCAAGGGGTGGAGCAAAAGACCTCCTCCCCCAGCACAGCCAAGTGCAGACCATCTCAGACACCTGCACTCAGGCCCGTGGTCCTGATCATCCTCTATTTGGACCTGCTGGGTAAAGCCACGAGGAACCCCAGAACGGGCTCCCACAGGTCCCCCCTTCTTAATATATAAAAAAATAACTATTAATGGCTTACAGCAATCTCCATAGCTGTTACACCTCCCAGTATGGGAGTAGAGGATGATATAAATGGCATTTCTCTTTTGAATTAGGTCCAAGGTGACCACAGCAGTCTTAGCTGCCTCAAGCCCTTTCTAAACCAAAACTCTTAAGGCAACTACAAACTTAAAGAATCCCTTAGCTTCATCATTACCATTAACAGGTTAACATAAATATTGCTATACATAGTCACAATTCTCTCAATCTTACAACTCAATACAAACTCTTAACAGAACCATTTGAATTAGCATATATGGTGCTATATATAGTTAACAATTTTCTCCGTCTTACAACTTTAACTCAATCATTTGAATTTTCTTGTTAACAGAACATAGGAAAAACTTCGATGTATTCACATCAAACTTAAACATTTTCTTAACTCCACAAAACCAGGGTGCATTAATATCAATAGGTTTCTGCGAACATAATTCAATCTCATAACTCCTCCTTTTCTTTATAATTTTTTAAACAAAGTCTCAAACCTAGTTAGAGGAACCCAAACTTATCTGTTTGAACAGTTCCATTTGTAACACAAAACCAGTTCCATAAGTAATTCCATTTTTACATAAACAGTTCCACAAAACAATTCATAAGTCACCAGTTAATAAAGCATAAATGCATACACAAAATTGCATCTTGAGTCTAAGTAGAAATACATTTCTTCATTTAAACAGTTCCATTTTTAACCCAATTCCAGAAAACTGTTCCTAGGTCATTACTATAAGTAAGCTCAAAATTGTCCCATTGCAATGAAATCTCTATTGTTCATTTCATTTAAGTACCAAAATTCAAATGATAAATATTGGTACTAGCCTTCCAAATTTGAAGAAATCTATAACCAAAATGTTTTTGTAATTTTTTTTCATTTTAAGTTCAAAAAGTTCAAACAAGAAAGAAATTCTGGTATCAGGCTTTCACTTCCAAATATGAAGAGACGTTTTTCAACCAAAACTTTTTGCAGTTAATAATTTTTGTTCAAACAAGCGTCTCTGCAACTTTTGTTCTCACAGACAGACCTTTTTAGTATAGTAATATTTTAAACCGCACCGTTTTTGCTGTTAGCTCAGGTTTTTCTGTGCTGCGTTGATATTTCACGGATCTCAGCTGCGGATGCCTTGTGCTGGTTCTGGCGTCCGCCATTCTTAGCTTCTTAGCGGCTTCTGGAGCTTTTGAAACCATTCAGACTGCCTACTTTGCAGTCTATTAGGACACTATCTCCTATGTCTCAGGTGTTTTCACCATTTACATTAATAGACTCACACTTAACATTTACACTTTTTCACAAACTCACATATAACGTTTTTTTTGCCTTGCAAAGCATTTAGACTCATATTCAACATTTACACATTTTTACAAACTCACATACAACATATTAACATCTACTTATTTATACTTTATAGAACTACTTTAGCAAATATATTTCCTATTAATTCTTATATACTTATCTTATTTCTTATTTAAACTTACATTTACAACTAGCATCTTACAAGCTTATTACTACATGTCTTAAGACTACCTTAGATACTTCTTACAAGCTTATATTCTTAAGGAAACTATAGAACTACTTTACAAACTTATATAGGCTACCATTAGCATATATCTAACTTAGCAAACACCTAAAGATTTCTTAACACCGATATAACAAGACAGAATTTCTACAAACTCACATATCTTATTTTCATTTTTCTACTTCTTACTCTTAATTATTATCACTATCTCTATTATAAAGATTCTCTTAACTAGACAGGAAGTATGTACATCATTTCTAAAGTTTACAGTTTATAGTTAGCTTTGTTATAAAGCACTGGGATTTAGTGAGTGTTGTCATTATAGAGTTGTGATACTTGTTGCTAGGGGATTGTAACATTCTCAGGACAAAGCCACACCCCAAAGTTGCGAGTTCTCTCAGCAGTTCCGGACAGGCAGAGATGCACTGTCAGCGGTAAACGGTTTTTAACTAGAGGCTGTCCCTTCACCCAAATTCATAATAGCTCCCCTAAGAACTTTAATTCAAACAAACATTTCTATTACAGCAGTACTTTTGGTTTGTTCTACTGAAAAACTTTATGCTGAGGGTGAAATTATATTTAGCTGTTGTAAAGCTCTTCGCCAAAAACTGCACAGCTATTAGGTGGTATTTTAAGGATTTTAAAGTGACTTGTTTGCTCTTATAGGTAGCTTTTTGTCATCCAACTACCGTAAAAACTTTGCACAACTATTAGGGTAAATAAGGCATTTTACCAAACCGCGAAGCGCCTAGTTCCGTATCCTTTCAATTTGTTATTGGAACTGACACTTAAACTTAGATGACTTTCCTACTCATTCTTTTTAAAGTCTGTATTTTAAAGTTTACCATGAACGTATTTTCGAGCTGACAAAAGTGTTTCAGAGCAATGTCGCCATCTTTAGCAGAAAAACTACCTTTCCCAGAATGCATTTCCCTTATATCAGTCCATAATAATATCAGTCCCTTATATCAGTCATTTCCCTTTTTTTTTTTTTTTTTTTTAAGATTTATTTATTTATTATGTATACAGTGTTCTGTCTGCATATACACTTGCAGGTCAGAAGAGGGCACCAGATCTCATTACAGATGGTTGTGAGCCACCATGTGGTTGCTGGGAATTGAACTCATGACCTCTGGAAGAACAGCCAGTGCTCTTAACCTCTGAGCCATCTCTCCAGCCCCCCATATTTCTTTTCGGGTCTGAGAGTCAACTGGTTTCTCTTTTACTAGACTTGCTTACAAATTCTTGCCCGGGAGGTTTGAACAAAGTTTTTTGCTTTTGCAATGGGAGATTTGAACAAGCATTTTACATTTTCAGCTATGGCACATTGGGAGATTCCTATTCTCTCCTCAGCTGGCTTTAACAGGTGTTTCAACTTCATCAGACACTGGCCCCCGAATCAGAACCGCACCTGCCTCGTTGGCCGGCATTGAGGCTGGCATTTCTGATAGCAACTTTGCTCGGGGCTTGTGTTTGTCTTAGCCAGTCAGTGAAAAACAAGATCATTTACAACAGCTTTTCCATAGCTTCTTCAGAGATTTTCTCCCACTGATCTTATTCTCATTTTGCTTGTTCCTTCCCCCCCAGATGCAGAGCTTCAGCTATCTGTCTGCGGCTCTGTTCCTCTGCTAGCTGCCTTTGGAAGAAGGGGCTTTTCTCCCCCTGAATCTGCCTCAAACTCTAGCAGCTTTTTCAGGTCATATTTTCTGGGGAGGATTATGTCCCTTCTCTGTTTCTTCAGAGTCTTTCTCCCAGACAGTTCCCAGTTTGGTCTCAGTTTATCCCCTCTACCCCAAGAAACAGTTTCCAATACTACAGTGGCGACTTTCCCTGCTACTGAAGGTAGGGGTTTTTTGTCCGTTTCTGTTTTCGGGGTCTGTGTGGTTTGCATACAGACTGAAAATCTAACAAGGGAGGTTTTTGCCATCTCTAAACTCCCATTAGGACAGGTGCTTTGCCTCATCAGGCCTTCACCTGGCCCAGTCCCCCAGTGGGTTGTGTTTTCTTGTCTGGGTGCTCAAGGACAGAGCTTATGCCAGAGGCAATCACCCCTTAGGGCTACACTCCCTCATCTCATCGGGAGTCAGTTGAAACAAAGCTTTCTCAAAGAGGTGCTTTCTCTGACAGAAAAGAAAGCTTTACTCCTGGATAGTTCTGTTCTGCCCTGGCTGGACTCTTTCCCCAGACAGCGTTCTGACTCAGCAGCACGACTGCTTCAGACACAGTTCAGCTTTACTCTTTTCCCAGAAAGGTCCTTTCTCTGATAGGAAAGCTTTTCTCAGATTTCTTTTTGCAGTTGTGGACCTATCAAGCCGGGACTTGTAGGAAAGTGGACAATTGTGCCGTTCCCACTGGCTTTAGCTTTGTTTTGTTCATTAGCAATCTTCCCCTGGGTCCTGCACCTTCCTGCCTCAGCTCTGTGCTCCAGGAAGTTTACAACTGCAGGAACCCTAGTATCCCCGAAATGCACTCCAACTCAGAGATGCTGGCCAGTCACCTCTGGGTTTTTGGTCAGAAGGGAGGATTCAATGCTAACAGTTTGCATTGCTTCAGGGGATCTTTGCATTAGGAGGATTAGGAGCACCTTTTCATTCTGAAATGCTCACTCAAAACCTTTGCTGCCTCAGCTCAGCTGTAACTGTGAAGCTTGACTATTTTGCTTTTCTCAGGCAAAGTTTCCTGCCCTTTTGGGCTCTCTGTAGCTATTCACCCTTGCTCTCCCCAAGTGTTTCCTTCAGGATACTCTGACCCACTGTCTTTTACTAGCTTGAAGAGACAGAGCTTAAAAGAGGTTTTTAGGAACTTGTCCCTGCCTCCTGCATTGCAGGGAGGATTTTTAAAGCTCGAAAGAGAACTTAGAGGTTTTGCTGTCTTAAGTTTGTTATTTTCCCTTAGAGCTAATCACAGGTGGTCCCCATACTAAAATCTTCAGGTGATTCTAATTTTTGTCCTTCTGAGAAAGTTAAAGGCTTTAGTTTCTAAGTTTCTTAAGAGAGAAAGATTAAGGCTTTTTAGAGAGATTTTCCCCCCAAGTTTTCCAAGGAAAGCTTTAGAGTTTAAGAGAAAGATTTTTTCCCCCCAGGAGAAAGACCAATTTTTCCCAAAACTTCCCAACTTTAAACTTTGACTTCTTACACCCCCATTTTTGCCTCAGGGAGAAATTACTTTCTCCTGCCGCTTGGACTTGGCATTTCAGCTGTCCCCAGGTCAAAAGCTTCCATAGGAAACTTTTTCTTCCCCATAAGCTCAAAGAAGAGCTTTTTTACTACCCGTAAAGCCCAAATAAAGATTTTTTTTCCCCAGTTTGCTTTCAAAGCCCCCAAAGTTAGAAAATTGAGTTTTTCTGTCTAGTTGCCTTACTTATTTTTTCCTACACAATCTTATACTTCTAAGTTTTTCCTAAACTATATTACTACCCTATATCTTATACTTATCACAGATAGAAATTGAGAAAGGGATAGAAGATAGAAAATTTTGACAGAAGAGAATTTCGCTGCAGCATCGGACATCCTTCCAGTCCGCTTTCCTTTTCTCTCGAGGATAAAACGCCTGCCTTCCCAAAAAATATATATAAATATATATATATATTCCATAACACCGGCATGCCTTTCCACTGGCAGGGCTAACTCAGCACTTTCACCAAAAACTCTGTAATAAAACTATTATTTTCCTTTATCTTTAGTCCCTATTACTTTGTCTTAAGTCCCTGTTCATTTGTCTTTAGTCCCCCTTTTTCTTTAATCCCTTTTTTCCCCTTTCTTTAGTCCCTTTTTTCCCCTTTCTTTAGTCCCTTTTTTTCTTTAGTCCCTGGTTCACGGCGCCATTCTGTGGGGCGTTTACCCACCACCCCCACAGCTTCCCAGAGTTTTCTTGAGTGCGAGCAGCAGGAAATATTAGATAGAAGGATTTATAGCGGAGAATGTTGCGGAGATAAACAGATAGAAAATAAAGGATAGCCTCGAGAGGGCCTGGAACCTATTCCAACAGGCCCCGACTGTCTCTGGTCCAGGGTTTTTATAAAGACGCCAAGGGGTGGAGCAAAAGACCTCCTCCCCCAGCACAGCCAAGTGCAGACCATCTCAGACACCTGCACTCAGGCCCGTGGTCCTGATCATCCTCTATTTGGACCTGCTGGGTAAAGCCACAAGGAACCCCAGAACGGGCTCCCACACCTTCTCTGCTAGCTCTCTCCAGCCCTATCTGCAGGAGCCATACGAGCCTCCTAAAGCCAAGAGAGACAGGCCTTAGACTGTCCGATACAGAGAAACCCTGTGTCTCAATGTTAGCCACAGTGAACAGTGAGCATTCTGGCCTGGACATAGCTGCAGTTGACTTCTCAGTGAACTGTGAGTTCCTCACATTTCACAAGCCACATTCATCTCTGTGTGTGTTCCTAGATAAACAAATCCAAATAACTCCGTAATTAAAAACATTACCCATCCCTCATAAATGAAGAAAGGCAACCCACCAAGATCACTGAAATGAGCAAAGCCAACAGCATCAAAGGATAAGATGAGGATACATGGGTTAAAACAACTGACCTAGAAAAAAGTCCCCCCCACACCCCCACAGCTGACTGTAATCCAGGAAGGAAGAGAACAGCTCAAAGTTGATACTTCCTGAAGAGATTTCAGTACTCTAGAGGCTAAAGAGAACATGCCCACACACAAACAAAAAGTGCCCAGTGGGAACAGGAAACAGAGCAAAGTGCTTTACCTACAAGAATCTTCCTGCAGCCTACTCAATGCAAGAGTGCCTAGCCCAGTCTTGCCAATCTCCAGGCTTTGTGCCCTTTGTAAGTTACGAGACTGGATCAGCTGGCACTTGGCATTTTACCTGTTTTATTTGTTTGTTTGTTTGTTTGTTTTGGCTTATCTCTTGTAAATCCATTTACTGAATTCCAAACCTGACCTCTTCAGGCCACTCTACTCCCTGACTCTGCAGGACCCCCAGCTGGTTCTTACTGCCTCAGACTCAATTGACTAGCATGTGAGTTTATACCTAGACACAGCTGATTCATCAGCGCAGTCCTGTTTCTTAAGAACAAGAATATCGGGGGTGGGGGGGTGGGGTGGGGGGGGGGTGGTGGTGGACCGAAACGATGCCTTGGCAGTTTAAGAGAAAGAGTTCCCAAATGCACTTTTATTTTCCAATTGAAGAAAACATACTGAGACTAGCTCTAAGTACTGTCTTAACAAAACAACCCCTCAAATAACAAACAAAACAGTGGTTAAAGCACATGCTAACTGCCACCAGGAAAATCTGATGACCTAGATCGAGAGTTCAAACAATTCTTACAAGATCAATAGCCAGCTTCTTCTAAGGAGTGTATTTGTGGCATTAATAGAAAGGAGTGGAGTGCTGGGCGGTGGTGGCTTACACCTTTAATCCCAGCACTCGGGAGGCAGAGCCAGGTGGATCTCTGTGAGTTCAAGGCCAGCCTGGTCTACAGAGTGAGTTCCAGGAAAGGCACCAAAACTACAAAGAGAAACCATATCGCAGAAAAAAAAAAAAAAAAAAAAAAAAAGTAGACATTTTTGATAGGCAAGCAATATTAAACACAAACCAGCTACTTTAAAAGCAAAAATTGCTGGGTATGGTGGCACATGTCTTAATCCCAGTACTTGGGAGGCAGAGGCAAGTGGACCTCTGATTTCAAGGCTAGCCTGGTCTAGATATCGAGTTTCAGGCCAGCCCAGGCTACACAATGAGACCTGCCTCAAAAACAAAAAACAAAAAAGTAAGAATTACAACAAGCATCAAAGAATTCACAGTGGAGAGAACCCTTATACATGTTAGCATTGTAGAAAAGCCTTCACCCATCACAGTGCCCACTATTCTTGGGGAAAAAAATTCTGTACTAGAGAGAAATCCTATGTATGTAAAAGATAAGGAATAGCATTCATTCATTCTATGACTCCATGAGAGAATTCACAATTGAGAGAAACCTACACGTAAGCAGTGTGGAAAACCATCACATATTCCACATCCCTTCCCAAACTCGAAAGAGACTCAGTGGGCAGAACTTACACCAGTGAAGTCATGACAGTGTCTGTGACCAGCTTGCTTTTATTGCAAGGCGTGGAGGGAGTATGGACAATGGCACTTGCCTCCAAGCCTAGTGATCTGAGTTTGATCCCGGCCCCCACCTTACATGATAGAAGTAGAGAACTGATTCCAGAAAGTTCTCCTCTGACTTCCACATGCACACCATCAAATGTGCACATGTACAGGCACACACAAATAAATACGTGTAACTTTTAAAACAGTAAAAGAAAGCTGTGAGAACATGAAATCAGACCAAGTGCAACTGCACTCCTAAAATGCAAGTGAATACAGACTGAAATGGGTTAGAGATGGCTGGGAGCCACCGTGTGGGTGCTGGGAATCAAGTCCAGGTCCCCTGTTGCACCGCGTGTGGTAGTGCACGTCTGGGATTCTATATCTGGGGGTCGGGTGGGGGGTGGGGTAGAGATATAATATGGGATAGGGTGGGTTCAAACACTGCTTGGGAGACTGGTGATTCCAACCAGATGAATCCCTTAACAGTGAAAATGTAAATATCTTGAGCAACTTATTTGTGTAGAATATTCTTGAAAATAAACAACCTGCAACGAGTGTAGTTTCAAAAAGAAAGAAAGGCATCCAGGTGATGGTGGTGCACGCTTTTAATCCCAGTACTCGGGAGTCAGAGCCAGGCGGATCTCTGTGAGTTCGAGGCCAGCCTGGTCTACAGCGCGAGATCCAGGAAGGCACCAAAACTACACAGAGACCCTGTCTTGAAAAATAAAAAATAAAAATAAAGAAAGAAAGGTAAAAAAATAAGAATTAATCATTTTTAAAGTAAAAGTTAAATTTACTGGGTATGATCATGATATTACACTTATGTTTTTATTTTTTTTATTATTTATTTATCTTATTTTATGTGTACAGGTGTTTTGCCTGCATGTGTGTCTACACCACAGTGTGTGCCTGAGGCCCACAGTGATGGCAGAGGGGAATCGGATGCCCTGGAACTGGACTTCTGGACAGTTGACTCCACCACTGGGTGCTGGGAACTGAAAGTGGTCCTCTGGAAGAGCAGTCGGTGCTCTTGAGTGCTGAGCCTCTCTCCCTCTCCTGGATTTTCAGGCCTGAGACATGGTCTGACTGTGTGGTCCTGGGTGGCCT
Organism: Peromyscus maniculatus bairdii; assembly: GCF_049852395.1. Classification (NCBI taxonomy): domain Eukaryota; kingdom Metazoa; phylum Chordata; class Mammalia; order Rodentia; family Cricetidae; genus Peromyscus; species Peromyscus maniculatus. The sequence goes on along the minus strand of NC_134857.1, from coordinate 11,671,335 downwards.
GGAACTTGCTGTGTGAACTAGGCTGGCCTCTGAAGGGAGAGCTCCGCCTGCCGCTCCTTTGAGTGCTGGGCATAAAGCAGTGCATCAACTTGTCCTGTATCTTTTTAATCTGATAAGACATTTGCACCCCCTGCTGGAGAAATAGCTCAGCTGTGAAGAGCACCATTGGTCTTCCGGGGACCTGGGTTTGATTCCCAGAACCCATATGGTGGTTCACTAACTCTATGGTATTGTCTCTAACTCCAGTTCCAAGGGAGCTGGTGTCCTCTTCCAGCCTGCCCGGGCAGCGAGCACAGACGTGACACACACAGTGATACAAAAGCCACACATAAAATAAAATAGAAGGTCATACATTCACAAGTGCAGTGATAGAATGTGTGGGATTTTCTTTTAAATGGATGCTACCAACACATTTTTCCCTTGATAAAAGAAGTCATGGCATAGGTCTGTTAACTTACAAGTATTTGTTGTCTTTCACACTTTGGATTTGTATGTGTTATGTAAGTTCTACATTTTATAAAATGTAATTTATTGGTTTTTTTCCTTAGATTCACAGATGGATATATACATTTTTTTAAAAATGTCTTTTTATATGGCCTGGAGAGATGGCTCTGCAGTTAGGAGCACATATTGCTCTTGCTGGAGTCCAGCACCCAAGTTAAGAGGCTCCTATTTCCCTATAACTCCAGCTCCAGGGGATCCTCTGACCTCCACGTCCATCCCACACACACACATACACTCACACACAATCAAGAAATTTTAAGTCTTTAAAAATAAAAAAAAAACAAGCCAGTTTTCATAATAACAACAGTATGTTGAGAAGTAGGTCTTGCTCTCCCTCACCTCTAATGACCTCCTCTTCCTGAGGTGGAGTGTCTCCAGTATTTACCTGGAGGCAACTTTTGCACGTGCACTTATGTGTTTGGAAATATCTCTTTGAGGATTCCCAGAACCCATATGGTGGTTCACTGCCACTCCTTGATGACTAAGCATTCAATACATGAGTCTATGGAAGCCATTCTTACTCACCACCCCCAGCAGTGGAGAGTCTTTCTGACTTCCCACAGTCTGTCTGTCTGTCTTAGCAGATAAGTCTTTGGTGTCATAGCTTTAAGTGTTAGCAGATGCTGTTCAGTTGTCTAAGGACATTTGTGTCATTGGCTCCATTTGCATATGTTGATCTATATCACCATGCTCAAGAACAGCACATTGGTGCATGAATAGCAGTGTCCTCAAGAGGAGAAGCCGTCAAATAAACTGCCCTTTGGATATAAACTGTTCTTATAAACATCTACAGGAAGGGGGCTGGGAGATGGCTCAGTGGTTAGGAGCACTGGCTGCTCTTCCAGCTGGACTGGGCTTCAATTCCCAGCACCCACACGGCAGCTCACACCTGTCTGTAACTCCAGTTCCAGGGGATCCAACACTTTCATACAGATATACATGCAGGCAAAACACCAATGTGTTATGTGAAATAAAAATAAATTAATTTAAAAAAAATCTCAAGGAAGACCCAACTTTTTAAAATATGAAATTAATAAGAGAAATGTTCACTGAAATATGTTTAGAATTGAGGGTTTTCCTTTCTAGCCAGTGTGACACATAAATAAAATTGGGGAAAAATACATTCCACAAGGAAGCTTGGGTTTCCCTTATTTAACGAGACAGCTATCAAGAGGAAGTCGGAGTTTTGAAGAGATGGATTGCAGCTGTGAGGTCCTTCCTCTGACTGTCTTCTGGTCCATCTCTGTTCGGTCTTGCTATGGCTAACTCCCCTCTTCCTCCTCCCCCCTCCCCCAGCGGGAGGGCTGGAAAGATGGCAATAAGAGTGGTAATGTTCTTAGCCGGGCGGTGGTGGCGCATGCCTTTAATCCCAGCACTCGGGAGGCAGAGCCAGGCGGATCTCTGTGAGTTCGAGGCCAGCCTGGGCTACCAAGTGAGTTCCAGGAAAGGCGCAAAGCTACACAGAGAAACCCTGTCTCGAAAAACCAAAAAAAAAAAAAAAAAAAAAAAAAAAAAGAGTGGTAATGTTCTTAAAGAGGACCAGAGTCCGATCCCGGCACCCATGTAGGCACCTGTACCCATGTCACATACCCAACCCCAACCAATACACATAATTAAAAATAAATCTGAAATTAAAATCTACTCCCAAACTACCTGGCAAAATAGCTCCAAACCCATGCTTTGGTGTGTTTGTGCATCCCCCTCCCCAAGCAGAAAATAAATGAAGTGTAGTAATTAAAAAACAAAAAACAACTCTCGAGCAGGCTTTGTTTTGGTAGATCAGAGTCTAAAACAGACAATTTGGTTGGGAACTAGTTTGGGGTCATTCTGGGGAACACACTGGCACAAAGATACAGGTCCTGAGGAGGACACCTGAGTATAAGGTTGTTAAAAGGGCTTACACTGGGCGATTTGGCAAAGGCTTCAAGGTGGTAGGGACTTGCTCAGGTTAGGGGTTCAGTAGTCCTCCTCTGAGTGGACACTGTGTCAGTCAGGGCTCTCTAGAGGAACAGAACAACGGAATGAATATGTATTCTAAGGGGGCCTATTAGACTGGCTTACACAGTATGGTTGGTGTAGCCCAACAATGGCTGTCTCACCCCAGAGAGGTGAGAATTCAGTAGTTGCTCAGTAAAGGCTGAGTGTCTCAGTCCTTCCAGGCTGTACTAGAGGCCTGGAAGATTCCTGAGAGCTGCTGGTCTTTGGCCTATGTTGGAAGCTGGTAGGAGCTGGTTATTAGCAAATGAATCAGTAGAGATGCCAGGCACAAGCAGATGAACCTGCAGTGAGCGTGGAGGAGCCTGCAGTGAGCGTGGAGGAACCTGCTGCAGTGAGCGTGGAGGAACCTGCTGCAGTGAGCGTGGAGGAACCTGCAGTGAGCGTGGAGGTAAGCATGAACAGGAAACTTTCCTTTTCTATGTTCTTTTCTGTGTGCTGTACCAGAAGGTACCCTCCACATTTAAACTGGTCTTCCCACTTTAAATAATCTGACCAAAACGCCCTCACTGAAGCACCAGTGGCTAGCTGATCCCAGATCTGGGCATGCTGACAGCCAAGATCAGCCATCACAAGCATCTTCCTCTGTTGTTGTTTTGTTAGATTGTTTTTTGAGACAGAGTTTCTCTGTGTAACAGTCCTGGCTGTCCTAGAGCTCACTTTCCAGGCCAGGTTGGCCTTGAACTCACAGAGATCCACCTGTCTCTGCCTCCCAAGTGCCAGAATCAACGGTGTCGCATGGCATCATCACAAGCATCTTTGTGGTTTTACCTCGGAGGTGGGAAGACGAGCCAGAGCTGAGCTGTGGCGGTAAAAACAGCAGCAGTTCCTCATATTGGCTAAGAAGGGATAGATTTTGTTATTTTTGTGGGCTTGTCAGCATTCCTGACTTTGTGCTGAGACACGACTCTAAATTGCTTTATTTGTTATTGCTTTGCTTTTTCACAGAGCAACTGTGTCTGCGGGCACATCTTATAAAAACGTTTATGTTCAACAGAATACCGTGATGTCCCCGTGAGGGCCAGGCTGGTTCCTACCTGCCCTTCTGTATCTTGATGGCTAAGTGTCAATAAACTGCAGGGGACAGGAAATCAAAACAAAACAAAAACAACAGCAACAACCAAAACGCCAACCTGACAAGCAAAGGGTAAGTTCAGGGCTGAAGTCTCTGTGGTTGGAGCCAGGCCAGGCCCCTAAGCCAGTCCTGGAAGTAACCAATAGTAATCCAATCATAGAGGTCTGGGTGGTGCCTCCTTCCCTCACCATGTGTGAAGTGGGAGAGGGAGTCTGCCCTAAGGAAACCAAGAGTCCATTCATTTTCACTAAAAAACAGAACAAAACAACAAACTGAATACTGAAATTTATACAGAAAGATTAAGGACCCATAGCAGTGAAAACATTTTGAACTATCTTACAGTGGGAGAGAACAATGTGCCTGATTTCAAGACTTGTTTTCCAGGTACGCGAATCAAGACTGTGTGGTGTTAGTGGAGATGGTAAAGCCCAATGCTATGTACAAGACTTTCTATATATTATCCTATTTGTGTGCACTGTGAATTGTGTGGATATGGGTGGGCGTGTGTGTGTGTGTGTGTGTGTGTGTGTGTGTGTGCGCGCGCGCGCGCGCGCGCGCGCGTGCGTGCCTGTGGCGGTCAGAGGTGTTTTTCTTTGTTGTCTCCACCTTACTTTTTTCTAAGATTTATTTGTTATTTTTGTATGCATCTCTGTGTTTGCCTGTCTGTATGCATGTGTGTACCTGGTGCCCACAGAGGCCAGAAGAGGGGATTGCATCCCCAGAACTGGAGTTACAGACAGCTGTGAGTTGCCATGTGGGTGCTGGCAACCCGCCCTGATCTGCCTGTCTCCAGGTCCGCTCTCCTCCATCCCTCCCATTTCCATCCATCCTCCTTATCTTCTGCTACAGCCATTCACAGCCAAGCCAGCCTCCTCGTGGGCTCTGGGCATCCAGAGTCTGGCCCTAACACTTGTGCAGCAAGCCCTTCCTCACTGACTCGTCTTTCTAGCTCCCACTGTCCTGTTTTCCATGGATCCATCTGTCCACCATTAATTTGTGGTGATATTTTGTTTGTGATCTAACAAATAAAGCTTGCCTGAAGATCAGTGGGCAGAGCCAGCCACTAGTTAACCATAGAGGCCAGGCAGTGGTGGCACACACCTTTAATCCTAGCACTTGGGAGGAAGAAGCAGGAAGATCAGGAGTTCAAGGCCACTCTGGGCTACACGAGATTGAATCTGTCTAAAAGTGAAACAGAGCCTGGCAGTGGTAGTGCATGCCTTTAATCCCAGCACTAGGGAGGTGGAGACAGGATTTTAGGTCATTCAGTCTGAGGATTTGTAGAGACAGGATCTCGAGCCCCTTCAGGCTGAGGATTCTGTAGAGGTAAGAAGTCTCTCTAGTGGCTGGCTGCTCTGCTTCTCTGATCTTTCAGCTTTCACCCTGATCTCTGACTTTAGGTTCTTATTGTTAAGACCAATTAGAATTCACGCTACATTACTGTTTTATTTTTGTGAAGAGGCACATGACCATCGCAGCTCTTATAAAGGAAAGCATTTAATTAGGGCTGGCTTACAGTTCAAAGGTTTAGTCCATTATCATCATGGTAGGAAGCATGGTGGCATGCAGGCAGACACGGTGCTGGAGAAGGAGTTGAGAGTTCTACATCTGGATCTACAGGCAACAGGAAAAGGGAGAGAGCCACCGGGCCTGGCTTGAGCTTCTGAAACTCAAAGCCCCCCCCCCCCCCAGTGACACACCTCCTCCAACAAGGCCACGCCTCCTGCTAGTGCCACTCCCTAGAGCCTATGGGGGCCAATTGCATTCAGACCAACCACCATCCAACGATGAACTGAGACGCGTGACGATGACATCACGGCTGGAATCTGAAGCATGACACCAGTCTGGCTCCACAGTCTCCTCTACCACTTCTAGTCTGTGAGGTGAGAACGCACAGAAGGAAGTAGAGCTGCAGACAGGCATGAATGGAAAGGAGCTGGGAACCGAGAGGAAAAGGCGGCGAGTGAGCAGAAAGAGGGCAAGAAGTTGAAACAGAAATGAGTGTATTTTTATAGGAAAATGAAATGCTGCAGGTCGAAAATATCGTGCAAAGTATATTAGTTGGAGAGACTAATTAGGAAAATGGCTTGAGAAATTAGCAAAAGGCTAAGAAACATATGAGAAAAGAAAAAAAAGAAAGATTATAATGGTTACTCATGTGGGGCTGTTGGTTTTTGCGGTGCTCTTACCCTGGAGGAAAAGTCAGGAAACAGGACAGAATCCACTAACAAGAGTTTTACTTAGATAAGGGAGAGGGACAGATGTGCACAGGCCTGCGGAAAGACATGTGAGTGAAGGGGGCCTGGGAATCATGGCGCCGGCTTATAAAGGCTGGGCTGCGCCTGCGCACACAGGCCCATGTGGCTATTCTATGCATGCGCATAGACCACGTGGTTGCATTGCGCGAGCTTTATGCAACCGAATAAAGCCATGGTCCTGGGTCATACAAAATGTTTGACCGGGAAATGACTAGGCGGAAGTAACTAGGTCCTGCCAGGCATGTGCAACCATGCCCAACTGTGGGGGTGTGTTGTGAATTCACATCAAGGACTAGTCAGGATTTGTCTCAACATGCTACACGTTTGTTTTTTATTTTAAAATTTTGCACAAATTTATTGAGTGCTTACTATGAGCCAAACATGATATATATGCTCTACCCACATGGATCTCATGCATATTACAACAGGATTTGACCATGGGATGGAGAAAGGAAGGAGGTGGGGATAAAATTGATTACAAATTTAACCTCAAAATTAAGAAATGAGTACAGACTCTTATTTCTGACCTCATATCACTGAGTTTGAGTTTTAAATATATATATTTTTCTTAGTGGAAAGCTTTCCACACAAAAGGGCAGCAGGAGAGACAGATCAGCTGGTAATAGTACACGCTGCTCTTGCAAACCGGCTTGGTTCCCAGGACCTACACCGAGTGTCTTGTGGTCTCCTGTGACTCCAGCTCTGGATCTGATGCTCTCTCCCTCCGAGTACAAACCCCCATGTGTGCCTATGCCCACAAACACACACATACACATAAGTAAAAATAACAACCAGTTTTTAAAATGTAAAAGAATGAGGAAGATCACTACTGCGATTTATGCCCGAGACTAACATCCTAGACGACAGAACCATTTACCTCCAGCCGGCCCTGGTTTCCTCAGTGTAAAATATATGTGCTGTCTTGGAATTTGCTTTGGAACAATGGAACCACTCCAGGGAGATTCCACACACTGTACAAGCCTGGCCACTCCCTGACGACGTGTACAGGAATATGTCAGTCAAGGGTACACCTTTTTTTTTTTTTTTTTTTTTTTTAACACTTTCTTAGCTGGTTCCCAGACGGGGTATGGAACCCCAAATTTTGATAACTTCTAGTGCCCCTTCCTTCTCTGATTCTCGAAATCAGAAAGTTAAACATTGAGGATTCTACTGTGTAGGTAAATGGGGACCTGACGGCTATACATGACAGAAACGTATTAACATCTCATAGTCCAACCCATGGGAAGAGACTCCTGTAAGAACGAGACTGGGTATTCTGAACCCCAGATAACTACAAAAAGGAGACGTACAAAGGGGCATCCAAGTCTGTGCATGTGGATGGTCTGCACATGGTATTTTTACTAAGGGTTTGTAGTTCCTGGCTCCCTGAGGGCTGCAATCACATATTTCTGCCATTAGGTGGGGCTATAGCTTTGACGCAGCACAAATTTGAGACAGTATAAGAGGATGTTTTATAGATAGTGAATTTTAAAGCAAAACAGGAAAGAATTGCTTATAAAAATGCATGTCATAAATTGTTTTTAGACTATCATGTTATTTCAAGCATTTGAAATATCTTGAATCATTAATCTGGTTGGCTTTGCTGCAGATATAAGCATATTTAAAAATTTTTTACCTTTGAATCCTTTCAAAAGGGATCCAGTCACTCTAGGAAGAGTAGTCTTAATGGTATTTTAAGGCAGGTGAGGTTGCACATGCCTTTAATTCCAGCACTCAGGCAGAGGCTGGAGGATCTCTGTGAGTTCAAGGCCAGCCTGGTCTACAAAGTGAGTTCCAGGACAACCAGGGCTGTTACACAGAAAAACTCCATCTCAAAAAACAAAAACAAAACAAATAATAGTATTTCAATTAAGACACTTCTAGATACATTTTCATAACCCTTTATTTACAACTCAAAAATCCAACAAATCATATTCTGAAAGCAAAAAAAAATTACAGTCAAGTTATACTTGAATTCCAGATATTGATCCTTCTTAGTGTGTATTAGGTTAATACTTGGGATGTATGTTAACAATTATTTACCTCCCAACCCTCTTACCACACACAACACAAATGAATCAAACAAAACCAACTATTTATTATTTATATGAAATTCAAATGTCACTAGGCATTCTCCTGATGATTTTTGAAACTATCTAAAAACTGAAGTTTTTTCTTATAACTATTAGATTGAAAAATATAACTTAAATTGACATAAAGTTCTTCATAGCCTTAAATCAGATTGTATTAATGCACACATCATAATAAAGATACTGCTTTTGATTAATGAAGATTACACGAATAATATTGCATGATTTCTTATATTTGTGCCATGTACACTCATATATTTCAGTGTTTATATACAGATATACATACATGACTTTTTTTTAAAAACAGTGCTTCTTTTTTAAAAATCTTTTAAACTTAAAATATTCTTTCAGAATTTCATTTCTGTGTATACTGTTCTTTGATCAGAGTCGCGGCGTTGCCCTCTCCCCTCGCCCTCACTTCCCCAAGCTCCTCCTACTTTCATGGCGTATTTGTTTGTTTTGTGACCATGCACTTAGCATTCGATTAGGATTGTCTGCAGTAGCTCCGGTGGGAAGTTATTTCCTTGAGGGAGGCCCTGTACCAGTGGCCACACCACTGAGGCCAATCACTCTTCTTCCCACAAGCCCCAGTAAACACTGACTTCCTACAGCTCCTGGGGAAGCTTGGGTCCTCATGAACCCTCTCCTCTCCCCCATTCATGGTGGAATGTTAATGGTCCAGTCTTGGCAGGGGAAAGAATCTCTTTCTAGCTCAAGCTGGTCTCAAACTCGTGATTCTGTGTACTACTCTAGAGTTAGAGGCATATTATGTCACCATGTCCAGCTCCATATTATCTTCTATTAAATGTGCAAAATACTGGATTCCAAAATGTTATTGTCTCCAAGATGTTTGGATGCAGGGGATTGTCTTTATTGTGGGGAGACTCACAGGCTGAGCCCTGAATCCTGTAAGAGTAAAGGAAGCTAGCAAGCCAACAAGTAGGGAGCAGGGCTGTATTCATTCCTCCCCCCTTTAGACTTGAGAGTGGTGTGGCTGTCTCAAGTTCTTGCCACTGATTTCCCTGCAATTATAACCTGGAATATAAGCCAAATAGACCATTTCTTTTCCTATGCTGTTTTCTGACAGGATATTTTATCAGAGCCACAGACATGAAACTGAGACATACGCTAGCCTTAAACAACTAATTCACCACACACACTGATCACAGGACATTGGGAAACCAATGGATACTGACTAGGGAGCTTTTGTCCTGCTGGCTTGCATTGTGTCAGGTCCAAAGGGAACCCCCACCACACACACTCCCCAAACACACGCACACGCACACACACACACACACGCACGCACGCACGCACGCACCAACCACCACCAAAAGAGGCAGGCCCACTTGCTTGGTCCAGAACGACCATCAGGGTTCAGCTCAAGCTGGACTGCAGAAGCTTTGCTGGTGGAGAGAGGTGTACCTGCCGTCAGCATTCCTCAGGAACCTGTGAAACCGGTTTCTGCTGGCAGAAAGAGCCACTTCCCTTGGCTTATACCCTGGTTAATATCTAAGCCCTCGCTCTAGAACCTTTACAGTCTTTGTGGTGTTCCCAAAAGGTCTTTTTCTGACATGTCTTTTATACCAAACAGATTCCTTCTAATGAATTTTTAAAAATAGGGCTGAAGATCTGGCTCAGTGTTTAAGAACACTGCTACTCTTGCAGAGCGTCTGGGTGTGGTTCTCAGAATCCATATGGCTGTTTACAACTGTCTGTTACTCTAGTTCCGGGGGATCCGATGTTCTCTTCCAGTGTCTGAAGGCAGTAGGAACACATGTACTGCACATACTGCACATACTGCACATACAGACGTATAGGCAAACACTCATGTACATCAAATAAAAAAAAGAATTAAGGTTTTTATAAAATATATTACCTGATGTCCTGACTTTCTTTTACATATAAACACCCATATACATTTTGTTTCTATCTTCCAACTTTGTAAAATAAACCCACAGTCTTATTAAGTGCATTTGTGATGTCACCATATATGTTAGACTTCCGTTGCTATGTCCAAGTACCTGAATTGAACTTGAAAGCGGGAGGATTTGTTTGGGCCCCTGGTTCAGTCCATCTTGACGAGAGAAGGTGTGGCAGGTCATCTCAGTGAATAGCATGGCAGCCAAGAGCCCGAGAGAGGCAACGCCAGTACCTGGGGTTTTTTCCCTCCTCCTCCTCTTTAGTTCCACGCAAGCCCCAGCCTGTGAAATCGTGCCGTACACACTCAGCACAGATCATCCCCCTTCGGTTAGTTGTCTCTGGACATGCCTTCGCAGATGCCCTCAGGAACAAGCTTTACTAATACCCTAGGCATGCTCAACCCAACCAGTTAATGCAGTTAACAATCTCAAGTCCATCCACAGTTTGACAGCTTATTACCCAAAGGCATGTTCTTTTCTTTCTTTCTTTCTTTCTTTCTTTCTTTCTTTCTTTCTTTCTTTCTTTCTTTCTTTCTTTCTTTCTTTCTTTCTTTCTTTCTTTCTTTCTTAAAAAAAGATTTATTTATTGGCTGGGTGGTAATGGTGCAGAAAGCCTTTAAGCTCAGCACTTGGGAGGAAGAAGCAGGCAGATCTCTGAGTTTGAGGTCAGCCTGATCTACAAACTGAGTTCCAGGACAGCCAGGGCTACACAGAGAAAACCTGTCTCAACAAACGAAATAAATCAATAGTAACTTATTTATTTATATGACTTATTTATTTATATGAATGTTTTGTCTGCATGTACATTTGCACAGCACAAGAGGGCATCCGATCTCATGGGACTACAGTTACAGATGGTTGTGTATGCTGGGAATTGAACTCAGGACCTCCGGGAAAGCAGCCAGTGCTCTTACCCACTGAGCCATCTCTCCAGCTTTATTTTCTTCAACCAAAGCTTTCTACCCCTGGCTCACAAAAGGATCATGTCCAGCACTCCATAGCCAAGAATTGCACTGGTCTCAGCAGCTCAAACCTTGTTCAAAAATTCACACCCCAGATCTCTTCTGAGACTCAAGACAACTTAGCTGTGAGCCTCTAAAAACTTAAAAAGCAAGCCACAAGCTTCTAGCAAACAAGAAATAGAAGAATTGGAACCAAAGTCGGATCCAGATTCGGCAAGGCTAACATGAAATCGCATAAACGCATGCCATGTAAGCAGGGCACTCGGTAGTCACTCCAGAGATTTGGCATTTTCTGCCCAGTGGCTCACCACTTGAGGTTTACTCCCTGTTCTCTCCTCTAGCTGGCTTGAAGTGTTGTCTGTGGCTTTGCTAAGCAGACATTCATTGTATGCTTTAGGCACTTGTAGCTTCCCGGGATCTTTGTTTGTTTTTAGCTTCCCTCTCTTGCTTCCCACATCACACTCAGGGACTGCCTGCAGGAATCCCGACCCTGGTACACACTGCTTGACTCAGGACTTCCCGTGAAACCCGAGCTGAGACCTCTATCACCTTGTGACTTTGGTATTTTGTAAAATGGACCAGCCAAGGCTTGCTGCTGTCTCAAATTGTATCAGTGTCTCCTCTGACCACAGCTACAGCAGCTTCTGGGTTCCTGGGTGGCTGAGAGGAAGGAAAAACTCCCTAAGTTGCTCCCTGCTGTCAGGGTGCCCTGGAGCAGCTCACTTCTCAATTGAAAGTCTTTCAAATGCATTTTCTCTCTCTCTTTTTTCATACCCTTGAGCTTGCAGTGAGTAGAGTTTTCTCAGTTCTTGAGATGTGCCATTGTCCTGATGGAAAATTCGTGACTGCTTTTTAATGGTCTTGAACTTTTTAGAAACTGGAAAGGCGACTCAGTGGTTAAGAGCACATACTGATCTTGGAGAGGACCCAAGTTTGGTTCCCAGAGACAAATGGCTTTAAATCTACTTTCTGGTGAAGCCCCTCCTGATTCCTCTTGAGCTTGGCTTCATTTTCCACATTCTCAACAGTGTTCTACTTGCCTGTTTCCCCCAGATTTTTCCATTGCACTTTTCTCATAGCACACGTGTGTAACACGAATTGCTAAATGGTCTTTAATTAAAAACAGGGAGCCAGAAATTGGGGTAAATACTGAAAGATCAGAGAGACAAAGGAACAAGCCACCTCATACCTCTAGAACTCTTCAGCCTGAAAAGCTTTCCTCAGCCAAACGGACTGAGTTCCTGTAGTTCCTGTCTCCTCACGCCTTTTCTACCTTTCTCCGACCACCCAAACAATTTCCTGTCTCAACTTTCCTAGTGCTGGGATTAAAAGCAGGTAACTCCCAAGTGCTGGGATTAAAGGTGTGTGCCACCACTGCCTGGCTTCTATGTTTAATCTAGTGGCTTGTTCTGTTCTCTGATCTTCAGGCAAATTTATTAGGGTACACAACATATCACCACACTCATGGCTTTTTCTTACACATATTTCTCAACTTCTCTAGTCCCTCTGGCAAATCAGTTCCAAAGTCCTGAGAACCAACCACGTGGAAGGCTTATCACAGCCCCCGCGCCATCCTCTGCTGCCATTTCCCTAGGGAAGTCAGCCTCCTTGTCACAGGGACAAAGTCCCTTTCTAAAACCTTCATGGAGAGGTGATTCATTTTGGTTCACACTTGCAGACGTTTCAGTGCATCGTGGAAAAATGTAGAACACAACAGTTCACATTATGGTGGTCAGGAAGCAGAGAGAAAAATGTCTTCATTGCTGGCTTTCTCCCCGCCCCCAGCCCATCCAGACCACAGGCTGTAAGACAATGCCATCTATATTCAGAAGAGTTCTCCCTCACTCTTAGTTAATCCTCTCAGGAGACACCTTCACAGAAACACTCAGAGGTGTGCTTTCCTGATAGTCTAAGTGCTTCTAGTTACTCTAATCACATTGCAAATTAAGATTAGCCATCACAACAAATTTGCAGTGGTCTGTCTTGGTAATTAAGAAAATAGTCCATTGCTTATGACAGTGATCATATCAAAAGGGAAACAAGACTTGTTTAGAACCACTGTACAAAGTATTTTGTTCACATAACACACACACACACACACACACACACACACACACACACACATACATTCAACCCAGATTTTATCATACTATATAAATTTTATGGCTTTTAAAAGTTAATAGTTTTAGCAGTTATCTCATATAAACTTAACATAATTCGCTTAAATAATTCCTCTGTTATTGAAAATTTAGCCTGTCTAAAATAATTTTACCACTGTATACAGTTTGACAAAGAACACAATGTTTCAGTTAAGAACACTTGAGGTTCTTTAGGCTAGAGTTCCAGCAGTTAAATTGATATTTAAATGAAAGAAGGATAATTCTTGATCTCTTGATATACACCCCCATTTTCTTCCAAAAGAATTGTGTCAAATAATATTTCCATAAAATATGTGAAAGTGGGTCTTGCTGGAGTTGTCTATACTTAAATAAGAAAATCTTTTTCTTAATATTTTTGATGAGTCTTCACACTACCCAAGACTCCAGCCGAAGACCTACTTGTGTGTTCAGTCACTTTCCCACATCCAAAGAAAAGGACATGAAATATAAAATGGGAAGACTGATTTGTTCATAGTCGGGGGCTTGGGAATAGGTCCTCCTCCTGGTCCCAGGGGCCAGAGCCTTCAGAGATGCTCACTCTGATTTCAATGTGACATTTTCCAGAGTGAGAAGTAACTAAAAACAACAATTTCTTTAAAATCCTAATTTCAAGGTAATGCTATTATAATTACTTAGTATTTTTACTTCCAGGTAACTAAAGACATTATCTTAAAATGACTAAATCTATGTTGCAATGAATTATATGTAGTTAAATTCTTTTCCTCCTTTTTATTAAAAATAGATTTTATTACAGTTTTCCCTCCCCCTCCTCCTCCCAGTTCCTCCCCGCCCATCCAGATCTACCCACTTTCTGTCTCTCATAAGAAAAGGCTTCATGGATAATAATAATAAAATAAAATTGACTAAAATAAAACAATGTCCACATTGAAATTGAACAAAACAAACAGAAGGAAAAGAGCCCAAGAGAAGGCACAAGAAGCAGACCCAGTCATGCACACACTGAGAAATCACATAAAAACACTAAACTAGAAGCCATAACGTATCTGCAGAGGATGCGGTGCAGCCCTGGGCAGGCCCTGGGCCTGCTGCTTCAGTCCCTGTGAGTTCACACGAGTTTCGATCCTGCTGATGTAGACAGCTTGTTTTCTTGGTGTCCGCCATCCCCTTTGGCTCTTACACTCTTTCTGCTTCCTCTTCCACGGGATTCCCTGAACTCTGAGAGGAGGGATATGATAGAGACATCCCATTTAGGGCTGAGTGTTCCAAGGTCTTTCACTCTCGGTATAATGTCTGGCTCTGGATCTCTGTATTTGTTCCCATCTGCTGTAGGAAGAAGCTTCTCTGGTGATGGTTGAGCAAGACACAGATCTATGAGTATAGCAGAATGTCATTAGGAGTCATTTTATTGCTACATTTGTTGTTGTTGGTGGTGGTGGTTATTTTTAGTTATTTTTATTTATTTATTTTTAGAACAGTAATATTTGGTTTTTCCCTAGGTCCCTGGGCTATCTAGTTTTAGGTTCTTGATCACCTACGAAGTGTTGGGTATGAGTTTCATCTCACGGAATGGGCGTTGAGTCAAATCAGGTAGTGGTGACTCCCTCAAGCTTTGTGCCACTATTGCCGTAGCATATCTTGCAGGCAGAACACCATTGTAGACCAAAGGGTTCATGGCCGGGTTGATTTACGTTTCTCCTTTGATAGTGTACAGAATTCCTTCCTGTACCACAGGTGCTAGCATGGAGGTGGGGGGGGGAACCTACATAGACACCAGCTCAGCTCCCCCATGGTCAGTAAGTTGCATGGGTGCTGTCTTCAGCAAGGGGGCCTTGCCGTCCATTTGTGGGGAACAATCTATAGTCATTGGCAATAGTCTGGGTTGTTTGGATGTTCCCATGCGATGCCTTTGGCCAACAGTTAGTTAAACCCTTAATGTGGATCCCATGTGATGTATTCATGTAGAGTCGGAAGTGGAGAGTTTCTGATAATCATAAATCAAAATGGCCAGTCCTGTGCATCCAGGCACACAGAGAGCCTGGCCGACCTCGGTAAGCACAGAAGTTAGGGGGGGACAATGTGCGTGCTCCGGGTTAAGTGCGCACTGCAGCTCCTTGTGGTGACCACTCAGCTTGTTGCTTGATACTCTGTTTCTCTTTCTGAATGTATAATGAAATCATTTGTTCTTTTTACTCCCCTTTGAGGTGAGCAGGGTCCCAGTGCTCTGGTTGATGAAAGAGCAGTGACAGCTGGTGAGTGGAAATTCTGAAAGCTGGTGTGGATGTAGTCACTTCCCTCCTCATATGCCCGCGTGACTGTGGAAGCCGGTGCTGCGGTGGAGACGCCACCAGCCATGTCCCTGATGGACTGTAGGGAACGGAATACGCTTCTCAAACCCTGACAGACTCTGACAGGTGTATAAATGCTGGCAGGAAACAAACGTTTGTTATCCTAAGCTCCTGAGAATTTTAAATGTTCTTTGTCTCTGCAGCAAGTTCTAGCTTATACAGACGGGGTGCACCCCGACAATCCAGCTGCTCCTGGGAAAACGGACACTCCTCACGTAAGGCGAGCATGTGAGTAGTCTCACTTCTGTGGGGAGTTGTCCAGGAGTTTCCACTTAGCTCCTTTGCAGGTAGCAAAGAGCATAGGGTGCCTCTTCTTGTGATTACGCTGTACCTAGATTTCCTTTGTTGGCTGTGTTTCCTCTGTTTCAATGCAAGAAAAAGAAGTGGTTACCTGTGTGTAAGGGTGTAGCTAAAATCCGGGGTGTGGCAAAGGGAAAAAGCCCTGGTGGTTTCCCCCGGGGCCAATTCCTTCTAGTGAGCCCATCACTGGGCTGGACTCTCGCTTGTCCTGGGTCACTCACTACAGCTGTGCTCACTCCTAACTCAGAAGTAAGGGAACTCATGAAAATGCAGATTTTTTCTGTCTCTCAGCTGCAGATTTTGAAGTGTAGCTTCACTTCTGTTTCTGTGATAAAGTACCCTGACAAGAAGCAACTTAGGGGAGAACGGGGTTGCTTTAGTTCACAGTCCCCGGATGTAGCCCGTCATGACGAGGAAGTCAGTGCAAGAGCCTGGAGCAGCTAGCCATGTAGGATCCGCAGTCGTGAGCGGAGAGAAACGGATGCGTGCACGCCGTCTTGCTTCCTTGTTTGTGCTCAGCGTTATTTCTCCATGCTTAAATAGTTCAGACCTCTTCCCTAGGGAACAGTGCTGCCCACAGAGAACTGGGTCTTCCCACAGAAGTTAACTTAAGACAATGGCCCACAGACGTGCCCATCGGCCAATCAAGTGCAGAAAGTCCCTCACTGAGACTCTCTTCCCAGGTGTTGCTAAGCATTGCTAAGCTGACAAGTTCAGCACGGGAATCCTTACCGCTTACGCTGCTGCTCCCATGGCCCATCTCAGACAACGCATGCCTCTATCTTTATAGAAGTGCTGGCCGTTAAAAACATGGTTCAGGGCGTCGGTGTCTGATGCTGAAGTTGCTCCCCTTTTTGTGTGACTGAAAAACAGTACAGACTCACAGCTTATCTATGTGTGTAAAAAGGAGCTTCTAAAGTAGAATTTGCCTTGAAGATGTTCTTCTTCATTATTAAAAACAAATAAAAGCGTAACACTGTGCTTCTTTTCTGTCTTGCATTAAAAAAAAAAATCCAACCCTGGAGAGATGGCTTATTAGTTTAGAGCACTGGCTGTTCTTTCATAGAACCCATGTTGGAATTCCACTACCCACATGATGGCTCTGTGATTCCAGTTCTGGAAGATCTGATGCCCCCTTTCTGGCCTCCATGGATACCAGGCACACACGTGGTGCACATACATACATGCACACAAAACACTCATACATATAAAGTAAATTTAAATACTTTTAAAATATTTTTAAAAAACCAAATCTGTGTATAAAGCTATCCAAATGTTGATTGTTGGACATTTCACACTCATTTGTGCGAGGTTTATATAGAGACCTGTCGACTGTACAAGGAAACAGATATCATTTGGTGCTGAAGCTCTGGACAGAGCCCAGGTGTGTGTGTGTGGCCTTTCTCAATGTAAACTGAGAACGATGAAACCTGTCTAAAATCTTGCAACAGTATGAACAGAGCCAGAGAAAATGAGCAAGTTGACATACTTTCTTCCCTTTTAAAAGAGGGTCTTTAAATTGCTGATAACTAGGCCAAAATGATACACATGGCTATAGTAAAGATGACGGTGTTGTGGAATAATCTTTTTGTACACTGTGAAGATGTGCCACTCTGATTGGTTTAATAAAAATCTGAATGGCCAATAGCTAGACAGGATTTCCAGGCACAGAGGCACGGGAAAGAAGAAGGCAGAGGCACCAAGAGATGCAGAACAAAGTAGAGGTGACTGAGCTGTGTAAAAGAGCAAGATTAAAAGACATGGGTTAATTAAAATTATAAGACCTAGTTAGAAACAAGCCCAAGCTATTGGCTGAGCTTTCATAATTAATAATAAGTCTCCATATTGTTACTGGGGAGTCGACAGTCCTGCTGAAAAAGACTGTCTACAAATGGTGTCCAACATGACGCCACGTATTTCCACATAAGACCTGAAAAAGCTTTAAAAAGCTTCCAAACTCATAAAAACAGAGCCAAATGCAGCTTCCTAGTCCCACACTCTCTCATGCAGGATGTGTTGTACAGAGACAGGTTTCCCGGCCACTGCCTGCAGGCTTTAGACACCAGGGTGCCGTGAGCTAAGCTGTTTGGCTGTTAAAAGTTTTTCTCATGCAGGCAAAAAGGGTTACAAATAAGCAATAAAGCAGATTCAGATGGAAAAAAAAAAACCTCTGAACAAGTTACAGTGTGTTTAACAGTGTGCATAGGCTTAAGAAAGAAAAAAGAAAGAAAGAAAAGGGGTATAGACAGTCATAAAAAATAGTTTAAAAATAATAAGTAAAGTATTTAAAAATAGAAGTAAAGTAACAAAAAATAAACCATGAAGGATGGGAAATATTATAAAACAGGGAGTTTGGATCTTATATGGTGCTTTGTTAATTTTGAATTTTTGAATGCTAATGAACAGACAGCAGCTGCTGAGAGACACTGGACTGTGGAAGGGCCTGCTGAATTAAACTTACATACTTTAGGAATGCCTTAACTTTAAAATGTAAGTAAAAAAATGTATTATTTTGGGGACGAGGTTATGCTTTGTTTCCACAGGAAATTAAAGGCTATGGATTCCATTTAGGTTAATAGAGATCAGATTTGACTGGGGGAGACCTCCTGAGTGTCTTAGCTACAGACATGGGGAAGGAAGCAAGAAAGACTACAGGACAGGTGATGTTTAAACTGATCCCTCTACCTGGGAACAGCTCAGAGACCAGATGAGACATGATAAATCTTGTTGGGTACAGAGTCCTCATGACTCATTATTACATGCCATCCTTTCATATGGCATGGATGGAGATTTATATTATAGCTTGGTTATGCAGTCCAAACAGACTTATAAAATTGACAGATGCCTTTTACCTGCTTAAACATAGAACAAAAAATCATCTTTAACTGACTTGTGCACACCACACATTCCATACTGTGTTAATGCAGATATGTATGTTGCCTTTAAAAGTTTATGTGTTTTAAGAGCAAGGGGACCAGACACCAATGAAAACGGGTGGCCTGGGTGATCCAGCCTCTCAGATGCCTCTGTTGCAGTTTCCTCAGAGTTCTGCATCCAGAACAGCTTCAAGGCTGATGGCTGAGATGGTCCAGCCTCATTGAATACTCCAGCCAGGACGTTAGTTAAGCCCTGCCCTTTCCCATCACACGGAGACTGGACAACAAACAACACAGCTAGCTGCCCCAGGACTTGACCGTTATCTCAATTTTCTCAGGGTCCCCTAAAGATGCCGTTGCCCCCAGACAACAGGAAGCAGTCTAGAGAACACAATGCCCACATTCCCAAGAGGTGGGGTGGGTGGTTTTTGTCATTTAGTGGATTATGGATGTTTGTCATTGTTTAGAGGGATTGGTTACAAGTTTTTATTGGTAATGGTCAGGGAAAAAAAGCTGAACAAAGCAGATTAGATTCAGGGATCTCATTCTGAAAAGAAAAAGGAGGGATATAGAAATGATAGGATAAAAGGGTAGATTATTGAATCTAATTTTAAACTAAAAAGGAAACTACTAGTCTTAAATACTTTACATTAGTATGGATTTTTGTATATTGATACAAATTTAAGGTTACTTTTGTTAGACTGTATATATGTTTCTACTCTCTCTCTTTTTTTTTTTTTTTTTTTTTTTTTTTGGTTTTTTCGAGACAGGGTTTCTCTGTGTAACTTTGCACCTTTCCTGGAACTCACTTTGTAGACCAGGCTGGCCTCGAACTCACAGAGATCCACCTGGCTCTGCCTCCCAAGTGCTGGAATTAAAGGCGTGCGCCGCCGCTGCCGCTGCCGCCGCCACCGCCGCCGTCGCCGCCGCCGCCACCACCACCACCCGGCTTGTTTCTACTCTTGTTTAAGGTATTTTTGTACATTGATACAAATTTAAGGTTATTTTTGTTAGAACATAGTGTACATACGTTTCCACTCTATTTAAAATATTGTACCTGTTCAGCTCATTTAACAATGTAAAGTAAATTTCTAGTCCTTGAAAGTTATTATAATAAAGAAGTGCAGGTTAGTAGTAGCCACCTATAACAATCAAGCTTGTAGTCATGTTAGATATGCTTTCAAGGTCAAACAAAGATGTATTTTAGATAGACAGATGGTCTTCAAACACTTCAGAGATCTACAGAATATAGCATCCAATGTGGAGGCAAGTATTTCCACATACGACTTGAGAAAGCTTTAAAAAAAGGTTCTAAACACACAAAATGGAGTCAAATGTGGCTTCCTAGTCTCCCTGCCGCTGCCAGCAGCTCAGCTGATCGGAGGTTTCAGATTTTGCTCATGCAGACAGAAAAGATTAAAGATACACAGTAAAGCAGATCCAGACAGGAAAAAAACAGGTTATAGTGAGTTTTAAAAAAATGTGCATAAGCTTAAGGAAAGAAAAGAAAATGTGTATAGACAATCATAGAAAAAATAGTTTATAAATAATAAGATGAAGTCTTTAAAGAAAAATAACTCCAAGTCCTGCCTCTCACGATGAGCGCCAGCCACGCGGGGGACGCCCATGATTTCTGGATGCAGCTATGCTGTTGCTGCTTTAGGAAGACAACTCTGTAGCTGGCAGTGTTCAGGCCTTGATGGACATCTGCTCAGCCTGGGCACTATGCGGCTCCAAACACAGTTGTTCTCTCACAATCCTTAGGGGCTCCGTTGCACTCTATCTGTGCCAAAGATAACATCTCCATCAGCTATTTCTCATAAATCACTGGAACATGAAACAACCAGAAAAAAAAAAAAAACAGGAATTCAATAATAAATACAGCAAGGCACACAAACAAGAGGATTGGAACCAGATGAGAAGGAACCTTTCAGCCAGAAGGCGGGAACGCCTTCCCACTCCCTCAAGCCACAGAATAATCCCCAATTGTGCCTTCTCTCAGCCATCAGCTTATGTGCCAGGTCGGTTTGAAAATATTTTTGTGGTGGATTTAGGGCTTTAACATATGACCAAAAAATTACTATAGTTTGTACAAGGCCTTAGGCCATATGCATTGAGTGGAAAATTGTGTTTATTTTAGAAGCATAGTGCTTATATGCCTTGAAATATGTTTTAGATATGTTTATATACATATAGCCAAATTTATGCTGTATTTGTATACTTGATTATGAAGTCTCATACTTGCTAAAATAATGTGACAGTTTGCCTAAAAACAGATACTGTAGAAAACAAAGTAATAAAATAGGGTTGATATCCTCTCTACATAATTTATCCAAAATGTAAAGTTGAATGTTGGGATGTTTTCCAGGGAGAGACTTTGTTCTATCTTATAAGAAAGCCTCATTTTGTTCCATATTTGAATATTTCAATTTAATTTGAAATGCATAAAGAGAGCCACCTTTAAAGACATCCCATCTGATGCCGCTACAGCCTACTTGAGGCAGGTGCTCACAGGCACAGAGCCCAGGGCCCTCAGCATGGAGAGACAAAGCATGGTGGCTTATACCTGTAACCTAGAGGGAGGAAGTGGAGGCAGGAGGATCACAAGTTCAAGGTCATCCTCAGTTACTAGTTCATATGAGGCCAGTCTGGAATATGTGATTCCTTCCCTCAAGAACAAAACAGAAACTACTTATTAAATAAAAGGCATCCCAAGCACTGTTACAGACTAAAACCTATTTATCAGTAGTCCACAGCAGGTTCAGAATTACAAACACTTGTATACTTGTCTTCAAAAATCTGAGTGAGCCAGGTAGGATGGTACATGCCTTTGATCAAAGCACTCAGGAGGGAGAAGCAGAAGAATGTAAGTTTGAGGGCAGCCAGGGCCTACAGTGCAAGTTCCAGGTGCCAGCCAGATCTAAATAGTTAAACCATGTCTTTAAAAAAATCTGAATGCTCATTTGAGGCATTTTTTATGGTTAAATGGAATCATTTTTAAAATACTCAGGCAATTCCTTTTGGTTCCTTGCAGACCACCATAAATTCCTTCTTACCCTTGGAGTCAGTTCTCTGGAGTAGGCTGTTGAATCATTGCATCACTGGTTGTATCCACTTTGTTAAGTCTCCCTTGAAGGTAATTTCTTCCCATGCTGGAATATATTCAGAAATGGAACTCCATTTTGTGTCTGGGTTTCATGCACGTGGCTTGGCATTTGCTCTATTATGTGGCTAAGTCTTTGGTTCTGAATCTGGTGCAAGACCTGGCTCTTCTCTTTGCCAATCATGCATCAAATTCAATCTGCTTAGTTGCTTAGCTGTCCTGTGCCTCAGTTTTGTGGACAAAATGGAAATTAGTGTACTCCTACCTTATGGGATGTAAGTCTTACTGAATTCCATTAGTAGCGAAGGCCTTCTGCACATGGCAAACCTCAGTAGGCATTTGTCATTTCTGGTCCACTGAAACAAAGACAGAGTGTGCCTTCCTGCTGTGCAGATGGCCCTCTGTCCACCATGGGCAGGAAACAGTTTTTAAAACTGTATCTTACAGGCTCTGTAATTTGTGTAGACCTCATTCTTGTCATCAGTCCCCAAGAATACAGGAAGCAGCTGTTTATATTCCACTTAGAGTGTATTAGGTATTGCAGGTGATTTAGAGGTGATTTAAGGTACTGGGAAGGTGTGGAAAGGAAAGAACATGATGATGGAGAAGCACTGAGAGACTCCCAGGAGGAGACTCACCATCCCGAGAATGACGTAGGCACAGCTTGCTGCTGCCTGCGAATGTGCATTTGGTTACTCTTGGTTATAAGAGAACCAAGACCTACGCCAAGAACTTGTCAGACTCTGGCTCCTCAACATTTTTACTACAGAAGCACATTCTTTTCTTTATCTTCTCTTGGTCACACAACACTGTTTTCTCTCAACTTTAATAGGTGTCCCTCAAAGGGGGATTTTTATTGCTTCGTCTTGATAGGCCATGACGTTCATGGCCCATCTTTGGAAAACTTACCAAGGGCTCGTTGAGCTACTGACTGCAATTCCAAAGACGCCCCAAATGAAGTCTTTCTGCTTTCACAGCTTCTGACTTTGAACTGATCAGCGTATGCAAGGGACTTGAGTGTCTGTGTATTTTGGTAACTGTGAAGTCCTAGAACCAGTGCCCCAAGGATGTTGAGAGATGATGCTACATGTATTTTTCTTTTTAAAGTAAGTTTATTTTTAGCTGATATATAAAATATAAAAATGGTACATATTTATGAGACAGCATGTGCTATTTCAATATGTATATATAATTACATAATGTTTAAATATGGATAAATGTATCAGTCACTTGAAACATTTATTATTTCTTTACTCTGAAAATATTCAATATTTTTTCTTCTTGCTTTTTAAAATATATGGAAACATTTTTTTTAGATTTATGAATGTATAGAGAATACTTTTCTATGTCTGTGAATATATTTTTATAGCTGATAATATCCATTTATAAATGTGCCATAGTTTACTACATTAATTCCTTACATTAAATATTTATAGTTTCTAAATTTTTACTGTTACAAATAATATGACAACCTTTTCCATCTCAGTTTCAGGGCTGGAGAGATGGCTCAGCAATTGAGAGCACTGACTGCTCTTCCAGGTTAGAGTCCAGGGCAGAGTCCCAGTAACCACATGGCCAGGCTGTGGTGGTGCCACCTTTAATCCTAGCACTCAGGAGGCAGAGGCTGACAATGCTCTGTGAGTTCAAGGCCAGCCTGGCCTACAGAGCCAGGTCAGGGCTACACAGAGAAACCCTCTCTGGAAATAAAAATGGAAATTTTCACAAGCTAGATACCTTTTTAATTCTTCTTTTTCCCAAATTGCTTAGAAGAAATGTATCAATTCACATTTGCATATATAGGTTACTAGAGATATTAGGACCAAAGCCTGGGATTTGGTTGGCCATGTCAGCAAGTTATGGTTGGCCACCATTAGCCAAAAAGCCTTCAAGAGAAAAGTAATAAATAGTAAAAGAAGAAGAAGAAAAGAGAAAAAAAGAAAGAAAAAAGAAAAAGAGAGAGAGAAAGGTTGTTGGAACATGGTCCAGGAATAGAGTCATGGGCTGGAGAGATGGCTCAGTGGTTAAGAGCACTGACTACTCTTCCAGAGGACCCAGGTTCAATTCCCAGCACCCACATGGCAGCTCCCAACTGTCTGTAACTCCAAGATCTGACACCCTCACACAAACATACACGTAGGCAAAATAGCAATGCACATAAAATAAAAATAAATATTAAAAAAGAATGAAGTCATACGATGAGAATTCTGAGTACTTGTGAAAATACTCCAAGAAAACAAGAGTCTTGTGACCTCAGTTCCTTCAGAATATGGAATTGTTCTTGGAACGCGTTTTTGTGCTCCTCCTAGTGCAGCAGACAGGAGTGAACTTACTTCAGATTACTCATTACTGCTTGCTGCTCTTATTCAATTAAATGTTTATGCCTCTCTGGAAAAACATGTTTTTGTCATGTGTGGCTTGTTCTTGTGATTGTATACAGTTCAAACTCATGAGAATTTTACTCATGTGATTTCTCTTAATCCTCAGAGTATAAACTGTCTGAGGCACTGAATAAAGTTGACTATGGTCTAAGACTTTAGTCCGCCTCATTTATCTCCCAGGTCCTACTGCCTTTAGAATGGTGACAAGAGGGGATTTATTGAATGTGGCCCCAGTGGGAAGAGGAACCAATAGAGAGGCCCAATGACCTCCCACGTCCATCTTCAGGTTCAACAGGACTCCCCTTCTCCGTCTGAACTTATTTGGACAGTGTCTCTACGCTTAGATGCCTGATTTTATTTGGAGGGTGACTCTGCACAAATAAGCAAATAGAACTCAGCACATAGGTCCCTCTCATTTCTCCCGCCCATATGATAATTAGATGCTGTGTTATGACCAATCAGTCCTTCTCTCCCACAACCCTAAGATTCCTTATATACCTTACCCCTGGGATAATAAATGAGCTGTGTCTCTGAAGCTGATGCTGGGAAGGTCTTTCCTTCATGCTCACAGCTGTCTGAACCCTAATACCTGCTTCTGCTCCCTTTGCCTTCGCAGGCCAATGGCCCATGACCCACGAGGAAAGGAGAGATTCACAGAGCTCTCTGAGAAGGGGAAATAGAATATATTTTGCCAGTGGACTGGGGGCAGGTGAAGATGGGAACAGGAAGGATCAGGCTTTGAGGGGATGGAGGGAGAGAGTACTAGGAAAGAAGACTGGAATTGGGGCACATTTGGGGGGCAATGTGGAAGCCTAGTGCTGTGGAATCTCCCTGAAGTCTTTGAGAGTGACCCTAGTGAAGACTCTGAGGAATGGGGGATATGGAGCCCAGGGGCCATCTTCAATAAACAGGCAAGGCTTCTAGCTGGACACCAACCCAGCCTCCAAACCGTCGGTGTTCTCATGGGATGGAAGAAGAAAAGCCCTTCAGGATGTGGTAAAAGCAGCAGGGAAATCAGTCTCTGTGGACCAACTGACCAGAGCTCTACAGAGCTCTTTTTATTGATACACAAAAGGCTTTCTAGCAAGTCAATTTCCACATACCAAATCTTTTGTGTGAACTAGAAGTTGCCTTAAGGAACCATTACCTAAGCAAACACAGTCACTATAAGAATTCCAGGTCTGCCAGGAACATCTTATGACTAAGGTTATGCTAAGGTTCTGAAATTCTCAAAAAAGAGCAACCCCACAAGTCTCAGATAACAATCAGTGATATTTTCAAGAGATTATTTCAAGGTCTAAGTGGCCATCACTCCAGAGTAAATGCCAGGTGCAATGGCCCTGCTAACATTCCACTACACAAAACCTTTGACCTACAATCTGTCCTGTCTTCAAGATGTGCTGTGGTAATGGTGGCACAGAACTTGTGGGAGTAGCCAACTAGTCCAACTTGAGGCCCACACCACAAGGAGGAGCCCACCTGACACTGCCTGGAGGGCCAGGAACCAGAGGCTGGGCAGCCCAGAGACCCAGGATGGAACCAAACACACAGCTAGGGGGAAAAAATCAGTGAAGTGATTCCTAATGATATTCTGCTCTACTCACAGATTAGTACTGAACCCAATTGTCATCAGAGAGATGTCACCCAGTCACTGATGGGAACAGATGCAGAGACCCACAGTTAAACAGTAGATGGAGCTAGGAGAACCCCACAGAAAGGGGGGAGAATTGCAGAAACCAGAGGGGTTGAGGACATCACAAGAACACAGCCCACAGAGTCAACTGAGCAGTGCTCACAGGGGCTCCCAGAGACTGAACTGACAGTCAGGGGGCCTGCATGGGTCTGAGCTAGACAGATGTTATGGTTGTGTAGCTGGGTATTCTTGTGGGACTCCTAACAGTGGGAGTGTGGGGTGTCTCTGACTCTTTTACCTGCTCTTAGGACCCTTTTCCTCCTACTGGGTTGCTTCATCCAGCCTTGATATGAACAGTTGTGCCCAGGCTTATTGTAACTTGTTAAGCCATGTTTGGTTGAGATCCCTGGGAGGCCTGCTTTTTTTCTGAAGGGAAATGGAGGAGGAGTGGATCGGGGGAGAGGGAAGGTGGAGGAGAGGACTGGGGAGAATGGAGGGAGAGAAAACTGCAGTCGGCTGAGTTTCTCATTGCACAATTGTGTGGCTCACAGCAATTAAGACAGAAAAACACCCAAATAAAGCAACATGAGCCAAAACATCTACAAACATATCATTGAGTTCGTTGTGTGTTGGCCACGTTACATATACAGACCACACTAGTTCCTACAGCTGTCATGGGGCCTGCCCTTAAGTGTGGTTAATAACCCGGTGAGACTCCACTGGTGAAAACTAAAAATTCCTTTCAAGCGGTTGTTAATTAGAGATAGCTTGGTTAGGGATGGAAGCTTGCATCTACTTCCCCCTCTCGGTGCTGGGACCCCATCTAGCTTGGACCTGTGCAGGCCCTGTGCATGCCGCCACAGTCTCTGTGAGTTCATGTGAGCATCAGTCCCTTGGTGTCCTCCATCCTCTGGCTCGACAGTCTTTCTGCTCCCTCTTCTGCCCAGCTTCCTGGGCCCCGAGAAGAGGGGTTGATGAAGACATCCCACCTAGGACTGAGTGCTCCAAAGTCCCTCACTCTGCACATTGTCCAGTCATGGGTCTGTTTGTTCCCAACATGTAATAACAATTTAAATCCGGGGCTAGAGGCATCAAGGATAAGCAATTCTGATGCAGGTGTGGTCCCGCCTGCCACTGGCTTTCACTCTAGTCTCTCAAATTCGGCACTGAAGAGGGACCCCGAGATAGGCTGTCGGGCTGAGATGTCCATTAGACGCACTGACAGGAGAGACAGCACGGTGGTGGCTCTGAGAGGAATCAGGCCCGTGTGCACATCCCTCTACAGGCTTCCGAGGAAGGTTTCAGCAGGACCCTGCACTGAAGCTGTCACATTCCAAAGCAGACAGCAGGGGAGGGGCCAGAGGGCGAGGTATGTGACCAACAGCAGTCCCTCCACGTGTCTGAGCCTGTAAACACCCTTTCCCAACTCAGAAACCATTGTGCCTGGAAGATTCAATTCATCAGCACTGCCCTCAGTTGGGGGCCTGTCAGTACCTGTGAAAGGGAAGCAGGGGTTGGGGGGTGGAGGAGAGGTAGGGGTGGGAAGGGTGGGGGGCAGAGGGTCACTGGAGTGGGGTGGTGCTGCCTTTATTGCAGTCTGAGTACAGTCTGGCCTAACAAAGCACTTACCATGCTGATATGATGGGTTTGACCCCAGGAACCCACGTAAAGAACCAATCCATACAAATATCTGTGATTCCAGCTCCCCTGCCTAGAGACGAGGCAGTGATAGGGACAGCTTCTAGAATATCCAACCCAGGAGAGGAAATAGCAAGAGAAACTCTGCCTCAAAGTGAAAGCTGAAACATGACTTCTGAAATGTCCCCTGATTTCCACATGCAGGCCATGGCGCATTCATGACTGTTCTCTCTCTCTCTCTCTCTCTCTCTCTCTCTCTCTCTCTCTCTCTCTCTCTCTCCACACACACACACACACACACACACACACACACACATTTAAAATGTGTATATTGCTTATTACATATAATATATATCTGACAATCAGGAAAACCTCTGATTACCCCCAGGAGAAGTAGCAGGTGGAGGTCAGATACAAGAGCAGATTCTTTCTCTCTGTCCTTTTGTACTGATGGATTTCAGAACTTCGTGAATGTAATATGCATTCAAAAGTAGAAAAGGAAAATACATGAAGACTTCTCTGCCAAGGGAATATCTGTGCTATTCCTTAATTTACACAGTAGTACTGATATTTGGGAGACGTTCCTGCCCTACATTGTCCTATTAGCATCCATGACCCCTGGGATTAAAAGGAATTCTTCGGACAAAAAGTTTATTGTAAATTTCTATTATCTACAATCTGAACACAACCGATTTCTATCATTTAAAACCTTCCAGATGATCTGCATTTTCATTTTATACAGAATAAAAATGAAGGGCTTGGGAGCGAAGGGCACACTTGCTTCTAGATTTCGTGAGATCAGTGGTAGGGCTGGGAAAGAAACCCTGAACTTAACTTTCCTTTCCTCTCCACCACAAGACAAAGCTCATGTTTGGCCACCCACAGCAATAGATTGTGAAAACATTTGGTCTTTGTGTTTTAAAAGCACTTTAATAAAATGCAACCCAATGGTTCGCTTGGACAAGTGGTCTTGGCAGCGAGGAAAACAAACACTTGATGAGAACATCTCTAAGCTTAAGCCTCCTGTCTGTCTTCTATACTCACTATTTTCTCAGAGTCCGGGGTGAAAGGGATACACAAGAGCCTCCGCAGGGGCTCCAGGAGAACTCTCCAAACATCACAGGGTGGGGTCCCCAGTGTTGACCACGTCCTCTCTGACTGCGGCACAAGGCCTGCCTTGTGGTGTGGACAGCAATGTCTGGCCCAGTGCATTGTGTTCTAAAACCAGCAGCGTGTTCCCTCGGGTCCAGCACAATATCCTCTCGTCTCTGAGAGAGCGTCCATCGATTTCCCAGAGAACCAAGCATCAACAGCCCATCTCGGTTTAAGTCCACTGTTCTGAGTTGAGTCTTAACCCCTTCTTCATCTTAGTCCAGCTTTCAGGATCCACTGCTGCTCACCCATTTAATTTATCCAACACAGGTACAGAGGGAGAACCAGGGGACACACACACCATTAGAAATCAGAACAAAGCTGGAGGCAGAGGCATTCCTTGTTGGTTCTCCAGATCTCAGAAAGCCAGGGGTGGTGTTGGAGGCGTGTAATTCCATGACCGAGCACAAAGAAGCCTTTAAATTTGCAGGGGTTTTCAGAAGGAAGTAAACAGTGTGAGGTGGCATGTTAATGGTGATAATGATTGTATCAAATGAAGTGTTGGGTAGCTCCCATATTCTTCTGTATAATCTAATCCTTTTTGTACTTTTCAAATTTCCTGCTGTGAACTCACTATTGGGCAGATCTATAAGCTTGAATGGCCTATAACTTTTGGGATTTCATTTGAAGTCTTTAAGATGGAGACAAGAGTCTAAACTTACACCCAACGGAGAAGCAAATGAAATTGTAAACACGCAATGCCTGACATGATGTTGCTCAGTACACACTAGTCCCTGCTCTTTCACTCTTAATCTCCTTCCATTGCAACATCAACAGTTTGATTTAGGAGAAATTAGAACGGTTGCCTCTGTGAGAGAGGATCTGCCCACTACCCTGGTCGTCTTTCCTCTGTTTCAGAACGATTGTGGGGGCTCATCGGGGATACTGCTGACCTCTACATACCTATAATTACCTGGTCAAAATTCAGAAGTCTTCTCTATATATGGATCTTTGGAGTTAGCCAAGTGATCACAGAACACTTTCTAAACAAAACTTCCACACCGATGTTTATAGCAGCTTTATTCATACTTGCCCCAAATGTAGAGGAAGTCAGGATGTCTTCCACAGGTAAATAAACCATAGAGCACTGCTGCTAGATCAGGAACTTGGACTCAGAACTTACAAGCCAGAGGACCTTACAGAGCAGAGAAACGATTTACTATGAAAAGGCTTAGAATAAACTTGAATGCATTCTAAGAGAATGGAGTCAGTCTGTAGGCTGTGTTCTATATAACTCTATGGCATTCTGGAAAAGAAAATGTGTGTGGAAAATACAAAGAAAGCCTTGTTCTTGCCAGTGGCTGTAAGGAGAGACGACGACGAGGTGGAACACACAAGATGTGTAGGGCCTTGAAAGCATTCTTTGGATATTAGGATGGTAGATTTACATCATGCTACATTTGTCAGGGTCCATATGTCCATATGTTTGCTTCTCTGCTGTTGTGATAAGACACTGAGAAGAGACAGGGCAGGGCAGGAAAAGGTTTGTTTAATTGTGCACTACATCACTGATGGAAAAGCAGTCGGGACAGGAGCTTGGGAAGAAACCACTGAAGCAAAGAGCTTGTAGAATGCTGCTTCATTCCTTCCTTTTCTTAGATAGCCCAGGGTCGCCTGCTTAGGGATGGTCTAACCCACAATAGACTGGGACCTCCTTTATCAGTTAACAGTTAAAAAAGTGTCCACAGGCCAATCTGATGGAGACAGTTTTTGAACTGAGGTTTTGTCTTCCCAGATAGGTCTGTTGTTTTTATCTAAGTTGTTCTATTTACCAATAAAGACTCAGGAGTCAGATGTGGGGGTGAAAACCTGCTCGATCAGAGAAGCTGAGAAGCAACCAGCTGACCTTCCTTCTTGGCTGGTGCCCGCAAGAGAGTGTCTCTCTCTACCCCTCCCAAACCAAAACTAAATCCCTCCCTCCTCCTTCCTGTGCGTCTGTCTCTCTAGCCATACTCCTGGCTCCTCTGTCCTTTGTATGGCTAATTCCTGTCAACTAGTTGCTGGCTCCACCCCCTGATCCAAGGTAAATGTAATTAATACAGTCTCAGAGTTTCACATATCCTGTAACATATATCAAGCTGACAACCAAGATTAGCCATAATGCCACAGAATACAAAACACAAGTTTGTCCTGATGTGAACCAAAGACGTTGGGCAGCACTCATGTCATGGGAAGTTCATCAGTTCTAATGAATCCTCTGGTGTGCAGTGGTTCCTAACTGGAAGCCTATGGACTTGCCTGGTGGGTACTGTATGGGAAATTGCTGTACCTTCTGCTCAATTTGATTATGAAAGTGAAACTGTTCTAAAAATTAAAGTTAAAAAACCCAACAAAATTCTCATTTATTTAAATAACGAAGGCCTTGTTTGATTGTTCATTCTTTTTGACACGTGTTATATTTTAAATTTTATTTGTGTAGGTGTCTTACCTGCGAACATGTCTTGTCACCATGGGCATGCGGTGCCTTGAAACCAGAAGAGGTTGTCAGATCTCCTGGAACTGGAGTTGTGGCCAGCTGTTAGCTGTCATATGGATGACAGGAATACACATCTGGGTCCTCTGGAAGAACAACAGTGCTCTCAACTGCAGGGCCATCTCTCCAGCCCAACTCTGTGGATTTTTGAAATAGGAACTCATTCCACAGCCCCTGCTGTCCTGGAAATTACCATGTAGACAAGGCTGGCCTCACATTGTAGTGATGCTGTCCTCAGGGTTCTAGGATTACAGGCATTTGGCACCACACTGGCCGACTGTTCAGTCTCAGCCCTGAGTCAGTCAGCTTTGAGGTAGACTAAGGTTTGTTTTCTTCCTTTTCTTTTGAGATGTCAGTGTTCAAACTCAGGCCTTCTGTGCGCTGGGCAAGGGAACATGCTCCACCACTGTGCTAGATCCTCTGCTAGCTTCCTTCCTTTCTCCCTTCCTCCTTCCTCCCTTCCTTTCTCCCTTCCTCCTTCCTTCCTTCCTTTCTCCCTTCCTCCTTCCTTCCTTCCTTTCTCCCTTCCTCCTTCCTTCCTTCCTTTCTCCCTTCCTCCTTCCTTCCTTCCTTTCTCCCTTCCTCCTTCCTTCCTTCCTTTCTCCCTTCCCCCTTCCTTCCTTCCTTCCTCCCTCCCCCCTTCCTTCCTTCCTCCCTCCCCCCTCCCCTCTCTCCCTCCTTCCTTCCTTCCTCCCTCCCTCCCTCCTTCCTTTCTTCCTTCTTCCTTCCTTCCTTTTGACAAGGTCTTTCCCTGGAATCCAAGCTGACCTGGAAATCCCAGTTCTTGCCTCCACCTCCCTACATGAACTGTGCTGCCGACCAGGGAGGATTCTAGACCCTAGAAGGTAGCAAGAAAAAGTTGACTTCAAATTATTCTAAAGGCAACATCTGAATTTCTCTCCCCTTTTGTCTACCTTTCTCCTAACTCCCACTTTTTTCTGGTTATATAAACCACCAAACTATTTCTCACCTTCAAGAAATCACGAGGAAGCAATACTATATGTTTTTTGCCTTACATATCTATTTTGGTTAGTCACCTAGAGAAAGAAAAATAGGGAATCTCTGGGTTATTAATATGAACTTAAGCTGGTTTTTATTTATCATGTTTATTTATTTGTATGTGTATGTGCATGTGTGCTTATGCACAAGTGTACATAGATGTACATCCATGGTGCATGTATGAAGGTCAGAAGACAACTTTTGGGGGCAGTCATTTCTCTCCTTCCACAATGTGGGTCCCAGGATTGAACTCAGGTTGTCAGGCTTGGCAGCAAGTGCCTTTACCCTCTGAGCCATTGCACTGGCCCCAATTCTTTATTAATAATAGAAGGACGGCCCCTTTGATGATGGATGCTAAAAAAGACTGGGAATACTATAGGCTCCCTGGTGCCAGGGAATGTTTTTTATATTTAAGGTTTGTTTAATATTTTTACCAATATAAACATTTGAAAAATAAATATTCAGGAAAACGGCTAAGGGAAACATCTCAGGTCAGTGCAGGGAAGAGAAGGTCAACTTTAGCCTGAAGCCAAGAAAAGCCTTCCTTGTCTTCCTCAGCGGTGGAGCACTGAGGTTCTCCTCTTAGGTGCCACGAGCCCCTGAAGTTGAATGCAAAATGCTGTGTTTGCTTGTGTGCATTTTCCTGGTCAAGGGTCTGTGGCTATCACAGGGCCTTCAGAAGGGTCATGGCTCAGGAAAGATTTTAAATTTTGTTATGTTGATACATAACATATTATTGGTCTTTTATGGAAATATATAAACATATCTGTATATAATTTAAATTTTTGGAAACTTTAGCTCTGCTGTCAACTTTGGCGAAAAGTATCTCGGTTTACCATGCTCAGTGGCATCGTACGGAAATAAACACCCATAATATAATGGTCTATGTCAGCAGTTCTCAACCTATGGGTCACCACCTTTTGAGGTTCAAACAACGCTTTAGCCGGGGTCACCTAAGACCATCACCAAAGACCACCAGAAAACAAATTTTAATTCATAACGGCAGCAAGATTACAGTCATGAAGTAACAATGAAATAATTTTATGGTTGGGGTCACCACAACATGAGGAACTGCATTAAAGGGTCACAGCATCGGGAATAGTGAGAACCGCTGGTCTATGTGATGGCTGATCTTGGTTGTCAGCTTGTCATACCTAGGGAAAGGGAGCCTCAGCTGCAGAAGAGCCTCTATCAGATTGCCCTGTGGGGGAATTTTCTTGATTGCTAATTGGTTATGATCCAGTCTGCTGTGGGTGGTACCATCCCTAGGCAGGTGGGCTTGAGCTATATAAGAAAAGCAGTTGAAGGTGAGTCTGAAGCAAGCCAGTAAGGAGCATTCCTCCATAGCTTCTGCTTCAAGCTCCTGCCTGGAGTTCCTGCCTTGGTTTCCCTTGAAATAAACCCTTCCCTCCCCAAGCTGCTTTTAGCCATGGTGTTTATCAGCGCCTCAGAAAGCAGACTAGGACAGCCTAGAAACAAACAAACAATTTTTTGCCCATTTGTATAGGGGTAACACATTGCCATAAATATGTAAGAACTTATCCATGTGGGTTTATCACAGTCGCTAATAAAGTTTTCTCTAAATTATAAGAAGACACTGCTGGCAGGGCTTCTTGGATCAAGAAGCCCATTTCTTGGAAAAGAAAGCCAAGTGTGGCAAGGAAGAGTGGGCTGGTGAGTGGTTACTGAAAGAGGAGTGAGGAGTGGTCTCCTGCAAGGTGCTCCCCCAGCAGCCACTGTTTAACTTTCCTGATCGTTAGCACAGAGGTAATCATCAGCTTCCATCAGAAAGCTGAATTGTCATGTTCGATGGGATGCTTGCAAAG
Organism: Peromyscus maniculatus bairdii; assembly: GCF_049852395.1. Classification (NCBI taxonomy): domain Eukaryota; kingdom Metazoa; phylum Chordata; class Mammalia; order Rodentia; family Cricetidae; genus Peromyscus; species Peromyscus maniculatus. Next base: position 11,637,689 of record NC_134857.1, on the reverse strand, counting down.
CTCTTAGAATGGTACTTGTTGCAAAACAGGTGCTACTAAGTAAGTGGGGTGAGTAATAGTAGATGTCAAGGTTGCCATCTGAGGGGACTCAGAGATAGGTACAGAGCATCAGAAGTAAAAGTCTTTGGCACACCGTTGGCCCCAGCTGAAGGATCAGTGGTCTCCCAGTGAAGTAGGGACATTTCTTACTCTCTTGACCAACAATGAAACTAAAGCTCATTTCCAAGAATTTCAGGGGACTTTTTATGGTGCATTCGCTATTAGAGAGTAATTTCTGCAAGGGGAAATTGCATTTTTGACATTACATACATATATCAACTTCTCTCCTTTTGTGCCTTGCAAGGAAACACCATGTTTTCCAAGCATCTAGCCTGCAAACCAGTTTGAAAAGCATTGAGCAGGTAGTATTTAGGGAAATACCCAGAGGCTGGGCCCTTCAGTCATCTGGGTCTAAACTGTGTTCTCCTTTCTCAACCAATGCCTATATTAGAAGAGACCATTTCCCTCTTCTGTGTTCCTTGTGAACAAGTTTGGTATCTAACCAAACACTTGGCTAAGAATGTAAAACCATGCAGCGGCTGGGTCCTAGCACCCCAGGGATTGTCAGAAATGGGCTCACTCTCATGACATGGGTCTCAGGCTGGACTGGAGAAAAACAAAATGTCAATGTAATGATGCCTAACAATATTCTGCTGTACTGGTGATTGTGGGAGGTCACCTGGGAGACTGGCTCTTACATTTTACCCCAGGGTACTCTTGAGGAGTGAGGGAGAAGGGATTTAGATGGAAGGATAGAGGGCAGAAAAACAGATAGAAACACAGGATAGCCTCAGGAGGGCCTGGATCCTTATCTACCGGCCCCTTCTGTCTCTTCTAAAGGGTGTTTTATAGGAATGCCATGGGGTGGAGCAAAAGACCTCTCCCTAGCTCAGCCAAGTGTAGACCCTTCCAATTACCTAGAAACCATGCACATGATCAAGCAATCCTCCAATACAGCTCTGCTGGGTAAAGCAAGCTCCGATCTCACTAGGAAACCTTTGTGGGCCTCCACAGATGATTATCCCAATTGTCATCAGAGAGCCTTCATCCAGTAACTGATGGAAAGAGATGCAGACCCACAGCCAAACATTAGGCTGAACTCAGGGAGTCCTGTTGAAGCAAGGTAGGAAGGATTGTAGGAGCCAGAGATGTCAAGGACATCAAAGAAAACCCACAGAAACAACTGACCTGGCTCATAGGAACTCACAGAGTCTGAACCAACAACCTGGGAGCCTGCATGGCAGTGACCTAGACCCTCTACATATATGTGACAGTTGTGTAGCTTGGTCTACTTGTGGGACTCCCAACAATGGGAGCAGAGGCTGTCCCTAATGCTTTGGCTGGCTTTGGGGACCCTATTCCTCATACTGGGTCACCTTGTCCAGCCTAAATACAAGGGGAGGTGCTTAGTCTAACTGCCACTTGATTTACCATGCTTTGTTGATAGCCATGGGAGGCCTGGCCCTTTCTGAACAGAAACAGAGGAGTTGTGGATTGGTGGAGGGAGGGGGGTAGGGTTGCAAGAGAGAAAGTCGGGGGTGGGGATGTGAGGAGAGGAGGGAGGGGAAACTGCAGTCAGGATGTTAAATAAATAAATATAATTTTTAAAAAGAATGTAAAACCGTAATATCTGCTCATGAACAAAATAATAACATAAAAATATTTTCAAATATTTTGTTTTCTAAGAAAAAAGTTGAAAATAGACTGAAACTTGAGATACTATTTTGATGTAACTCACGCTGTCGGGGCTGATGATAACACTCAGCAGCAGTGTTTACTGTTGGTTCCAGCTAATGAGCCTCAGTGTTTTTAGAGTTCCTCCTCTTAGCCAAGGGCCTCAGTGGGGAGCTAGGCCCTTGCTGCTGAGAGGTGAGCTGTGCTGTTAGAAATGAGAATCTCAGATCCATCCCACACTTGCTGAATAACAAATGTACATTTTGTGGCATTCACGCACTTGTGTGTATGTGTTTATGAGTGTGTGCTTGTGTGCCTTTGCTTATGTGTGTGTGTGCTTGTGTGTGTGCCTGCCTGTGTGTGTTCATGTGGAGGCCAGAGGAGGACAATAGATGTTTTGCTTTCTCACACTCTACCTTTCTCCCTTAAGACAGGCCTCTTAGGGAACCCAAAGCTTCGCTGGTGGCCAGTAGACCCCACTGGTCCTCTTATCTGTGTCCCCTATGGCACTATGGTCACAATCATGTGTGGCCACACCTGCCTCTGTGTGTGTGTGCATGCCTTCTGCCTGCACACTGAGCTCCACCCCCAGATCTGACGTTGTGGGGCTTCGGGTGACTCATGCACTTCCATGTTGAAAAGTCATTTCTTTTGCCCACCAGAAACCCGTTGCAGATGGCAGTTTCCCAGTGTGAAGGTAACCTCCTGCTTGTTGCTTTTTTCCTAGTACCCAGGCACCTCAGTGGCACCCTAACTCTTTTCTTTGTGGCTCATTGCTGCATCCCAAGGATGTGTCCCACTTGAATCAGCATTCATTTCCTCCATCTCTTGAAAAAGCCTAGCCAGGCAGAGGCCATTTCTGGAGTAGGTGGCGTTACAGGCCCATACTGTCAAATCCAGCCTTTCATCCTTTCACAAGTGTTAAAATTAAGAAGCTGTGGTTGGCACGCCCAGCAGGGAGTCTTCAGATGAGGAAACGTTTGGATGCTCAGAGATCTGTGGGAGCATGCGCTGTAGGGCTGTGTTTGGGTAAAGGATGCTCACAGCCAGAGACTGTGGCCCTGAAAATGCAATGGGGTGGTGTTGTCTGAGTTGTTCCCAGAACAGAAGCAAAGTGTCAGCAAATGATGACAGCTTTCACGGGAACCGGCGCTGTATGGACCATGCGCTGCCCTGGGAGTTTGGAAGGTCCTCTGCCAGCAGACTGGGAACTCTGCTCCCCGCCCCCTCTGCATTTTGTGTTCCCTTTGTTTGCTCCTCAGAAACTCTTTTCTTCTTTCTCAGGTTCTCCGTGGGTGTGAAAAGAAACTCCTCCCAGCAGTGAGGGAAATGTGTGAAACAAATATTTTGGATGTATTACAAATCTGTTGTTTTCCTTTTCCTCTGACTACATCTCCCTCCCTTCCTGGCTTCAGTGGGGATGAGGATGGGGACCTTGAAGTCAAGCCCTGAGCCATAAACTAGATCACAGATGACTCCACAGCCCCGAAACATGATCAGTTAAGAGTGCCGCTAATATTTTCATCCGGGCAACAGGCTTTCAAAGCATCTGAAGGAGACAGAGGGATAAATGGCTTTCTGCCAGCTGTAGCCAACTTTGTGATGTGACAACTTTGTAGTCATTTACCGTTCCTGAGGCTTTGAGTCACCTTGTAGACACTAATTTATGTCTCACTTTATTTGTGTGTGTGATGGAGAGAGACATCAAGTGTCTTCTTCAATGGCTTCTGCGTCTCGGTTTTGAGACAGAGTCTCTCACTGAGGCCAGAGTTTGCAAAATTGGCCATTGAGCCCCTAACATCCACCATCTCTGTCCCTGGTGCTAGGACAGCAGATGTGGTCTGCTGCACCTGGCCTTTTGTGAGTGCTGGGGATCCGAACTCAGGCCTTCACGACTGTGCAGCACGACGTTTTACTGACTGAACCATTTCCCGCCCCTTACTTATGTAAAACCTTCCTTGTGAAGTACACCTGTAAAGGAAATTTTCTCTAATGGACATGGACATGTTATACTACATGTCCATTACATGTTATAGTACATCTGTGTAGTTATTGTCCATCTTTGGAGCATTCCCAGTTTCTTATTAATATAAGCCATGCTGCTATGAATATCTTTGTGAACAAAAGTGCCGTCTGCCTTTGTGGCCCTCTCCCCAGGACAGTTACCTCCCCATGGGCCAGATGATGTGAGCACTTATTTGGGGGGAGTCTTAACACACACTCCAGAACATTTACATTGTCTTTCTCCTCCACATCCACGCTCCTACTTTGTCTTCCCTCCCACTTGAGTTTTAAAGGGTCAAACAGTGGAATACTCGTCCAGGACCTGACAGTTCGGAATGACTGACGGACAGAGCTGAGGCTGTGGTCACCGTGGCCTCTCCACCTTCTTCTCCCAGACTCATCCGAGGGGTCCGGCCCCAGGCTCCTCTCTCCTGTGTATCACCTGCTCAGCACCACTCAGGGATGTTCCTGCAGTGTGTCCCCGAGGGACTCCTTCAGACACTGACATATTCCTCGAAATCAGGGCCATTAGACGGTAGGTGGCTTACAGGTTTTTCAGCACTGGATTTTCATTCATAACATAGTTCTGATCTCAACCAACCTGTGGGGTAGAATCCCTAGAGAGCTTGGTAAAAGCAAAGGAAGCAGAGCCTTTGTGGGTGGAGGGTAGGGCCTGGGTGGCAGTGAGGCATGAGGACCACTCAAAGCAAGAGAAAGTCATCTGGAATGTGCAGGTGCCATGAGGGACCTGGTGATGGACGTATACAGACACTGGGTGCTTCTTCTAATGCTACTCAAAGATGGCAGCGGAAGCGCTGGGCGGCCCTCAGTCCTCAACACGTTGGTCAGTATTCCCAGTGTTCCGCCAGCTGCGGAGGCCAGACCTATCCTCAAACTGTGAGAAGGCCCTGCTTCTTTCCGGGTCTGTTATAGCTTCCATGGTACCAGCCTGAGGGAGAAACGATCTAAGTCACCGCTAGCAGTCTCTGGCGGCAAGAGGCCGGCTTAGAACCAAACCCAGGGCGGAGGACTTCACACTCCTCTGTCGTAAGCTGGTCTGTAAAAATTACAGTCAGTGCCAGGCATGGCACACATGCGTGATCCCAGCCCTTGGGAACCAGAGACACGAGTATGTTTGTGTGTGAGGCCTGTCAGGCTACAGAGCAGCTGGTCTCAAACAAACAAACAAACAAACAAACAAACAAACGACTGCCATCACGTGCTGAGATGATTCATTTTGTACCCCGAGGAGCTGACTTCTCACCTTATTCCAGAGACTCATGCCTGTGCTGAGGACACAGCGTAGCTGTAGAGTGCCTGCCTGGCATGCACGAAGCCCTGGCATGATCCTCAGCACCCGATAGACTGGACACGGTGGCGCACTTATAATCTCATTACCTTGGAGGTACAGAATCATCAGGTCAGCCTCTGTTACACACAGTTGAGACCAGACTGAGATATGTGAGAGCCTGTCTCAAAAACAAAAAGCTCCCCCACCCCCACTGACTCCCACCACAAGCCACATCTGTACTCTGATCAGGTACCCTAGATGGGGTGTGTTCTCAGCTCAGCCCTGGAGGAATGTGGCTGCATCTATTCATCATTTTATAAATATTGATGAAAAATGGTAAAAATGTTTTAAAGGAAACTTTATCTGAGGGAGTGTCTTGGAATTCAGCTTTCCCCGCTTCCTTCCAAAGTCTTTTAGATGTCCTATTTTGACACTGAAAAACAGCCAAGGTGGGTGGGCCAGCCCCCAGGAACTGTTCACTATCGAGGCACCCCAGATTCTCTGCAGAGTGGGCCTGAGGAATGGGGACCTCAGGTATTATAGTTGCCACAGTCAACCCTTGTGGCCTAGGTATGAGAAATACTTAAAATCCTAGTGGCTCCCCAGAAGGACGTGGTGAATTGTCTGGCATTTTGTGAATGCCCTTCAGTGCAGGGATGTAAGAGGAGGAACAGCTCATTCTGTGGCAGAGATGCTGAAGTGAAGAAGCATCGGCCAGCTCTTCACGGGTATACACACAGTGGCACAGACCAGGACGAGTGGGGGTCGTGTCTTAGATGGTTGCGCCACAGTGGAACCTACTTCTTCCTGTGTCTCCTCCGTAGTCCCTCGCTTAAATGTCAGAGAGGGATGAGAATGTAGCCCTGTGGGTAGAATGCCTGCCCAGCATCCATGAAGCCCTGGATCCCTTCACTAGAACTGCCTGTCATCTCAGCTCCCGAGAGGTGGGGACAGGAGACTCAAAGTGAAATCATCCTCAAGTTCAAACTCACTGCTCCAAGGCTCCTCCGGTGCGGGTTCTCCCTTGGGTTTCTATGTCCTTCTGGCCGATGGCTGGCTGCTCTGTGGGTCTCTCAGGTAACAGAGAACTGCCTGCAGCCATTTCAGCCCACCTGCCTGGCTGACCCTTCTAGCATCCCCTGGTGCAGCCCTTGAGAGTCATCCCTGCTAGCTGCTTCCTTCCTGAGCTCCACCCAGATGCCCAAGCTACCTGGGGGTGTTTGCAGTAATTCCCTTCCCCAAAACCAGCTTGCCTAGGGCAGATATGGTCTCTTCTGGTCTCCGTTGGCAACTGCATACACACACACACACACACACACACACACACACACACTCAGGCCCACATATGTACATGTAAAATAAAAATATTAAATCATTTTTGAAGTGTAAATTTTCTTATAAAAAGTCTCATATGGTATTCTGAACTGTTAGCATCCCCCACCCCATCCTTAAAATTGCCCTCGCCTTCCTTCTCCACTCACGTGGAGGCTTTCTGGGTACCTGGTAATGTCGAAACTAGGAAAACAGCAGAGGGGATAGGTACCCTTTGGCGACTGTGGTGAAACATGGCGCTCTGGGCATCGCTGAGCTGGTGACATCTTAATAAGAACAGCTTCAGTTGCCTTCAAGAGACAGGGCCTGGTGCTTTCCGCAGGGGATGGAGAGGGCCATTGGTCCCGCACCTGAAATTCCGGTCACTTGCTTCCTCCTGTGCCTGACCACAGCTGCAGGGGGTCAGGGACAACTGCAGGTGGTCTCCGGAGATGGCAGAACACACAGGAGGCAGAAGGCTAACTGAAGAGGGAACCCCGTTATCACAGCTTTGGGGAGGTCACCACCCACACTGAATTGATACTTTTTGGTGATATGGTTGTTGTGGGGTCACCCGTAAGTAGACCCTCGTCTCATTCCTGTGAGTAAGTTCAGTAGGCTCAGTGGTTCTTTGTGCATCCCCAGGAAAGGTTAATGCAGCAGTAACTAAAGTTGGAGTTGGGGTTTGTAAATCCTTGACCAGGACCGGAAGTTTGTGAATAAGCAACGGATTTGGAAGACTATACTTGAAGAAGCGGGGTGCTTACCCCACAGACACAGAAGGTTTCCTGAGTAAAAACATGAGGAACAGCACTTGGGAGGAGTCTTAGGGAAGGGAGTTACTGCAAACACCCCCAGGTAGCTTGGGCATCTGGGTGGAGCTCAGGAAGGAAGCAGCTAGCAGGGATGACTCTCAAGGGCTGCACCAGGGGATGCTAGAAGGGTCAGCCAGGCAGGTGGGCTGAAATGGCTGCAGGCAGTTCTCTGTTACCTGAGAGACCCACAGAGCAGCCAGCCATCGGCCAGAAGGACATAGAAACCCAAGGGAGAACCCGCACTGGAGGAGCCTTGGAGCAGTGAGTTTGAACTTGAGGATGATTTCACTTTGATTCTCTGGTCCCCACCTCTCGAGAGCCAGGTCCCCTGGGACTGGAGTCACAGAGCCACCCCTCTAGTCCCAGGGAAGCTGTGCACCTCCCTTCTTCCTCTCTGGACGGACAGAGCTCTGACAGTGCAGACACTCCTCACCAGGTGCGTTCACTGCCTGTGCTACCTTTGTTGCCATCTTTGTTATGACGTCATCACCAACTGCCAGTTGGGAAAATGGAGACGTAAGGAAGCTTCTGTTTAAGGCGTCTGTCCAGTGACTGACGGCTATCACTTGGGCATCACCAGGCTAGCACCTGTGGAGCAGACTGCAGGGACTTCGCTGCTCTCTGGCTCGTCGTGGTCCCCAAAGTCTTAAGTGAAATCCTGGAAGACACAGATCTCTGAGGCTAAATTCAGAATCTTAAAACATTAAAATCCTGAGAACATCAGTTCTCATGAAGAGCAGTATAAGAGGGGTAGAAAACCGAATTCTGAGGAAGGAATTGGCCAAGTGATTTGGCAGCAACAAACGGTCTGGCTTAAAAAAGCGTCTTTGGGGCTGGAGAGATGGCTCGTGGGTAAAGCACCTGCTAGGCGATCTTGAGGACCCGATTTCCAGCGCTCAGCACGTACAAACAGCTGGGGACAAGGGCAGGTACCTGAAATTCCTGCGCTGGGGAGGTGGAGACAGATCCCCTAGCTCACTGGCTGCCCCATCTAGCTGAATCGGGGAGCTCCAGATTCACTGAGAGACCCTGTTTCAAAAAACAAGGCGGTGAGTGACTGAAGATCACACCAGCTGCTGACTTCTGGTCTCCACACACACAGGAAGGGGCTCAAGCAGACATTCACAAACACATGCTCACACTTTAGAAAACACACGCTCACATACCCCAGAAAGGGGGAGAAGGAAAGGAGGAGGCGTGAGGGAGGACAGGAGGAGAAGGAAAAGAAGAAGGTGCTTCATCTGTTTGCACTGGCATCCTTTCCAGATGAGGAAATTCCAGCAGCATTTACTGAACGAAAGCTGGTTTTCCCTGAAGACAGCAGGAGAATAAGAGGACACACAGTGTGTGTGCCTGTGCCCCAACACTTGGGGAGGAGAGACAGGAGATAAGAAGTTACGCTCATTTTTGGCTATGTTGAGTTCAAGGACAGCCTGGGCTACATGAGACTCTGTCTCAAAAAAAAAAAAGAAAAAAAAAATGAACAAAACAAACACCCAAAAGTAAATAAACAAATTCAGGGAAGGTAGCTCAGTGGTACACGTTTGCTTTGCATGCAGTAGACCCTAGTTTCGATTGTCAGCAGTACAAATAATAAATTAATTAATTAGTATTTATAAGTAAGTTTTAAAACTGCCTTTCCCCACAGAATTTCACTTTTTTTCTTTTGGATTTTCAGTACTTCACTATTTGGAATTGTGATATCCAGCTTTGTTCTTTTAGGTTTATGGTACAGGCATGTTCTTCTGTGTTCTTACTCAAGTGTTTAGTTTCCATGATCAAAGATGCAAAGATTCTCCAGGCCCACTTGAAGGCCTGAGCCTTCTCCCACATGTGTGGTGAATATTTATTTTTTAAAAAGTTATTGGTAATGTTTTTACAGGTGTTCAGAAGTCTGTTGTTTAAAGGAAAGATGAGGTTACAGCTCATGATGAGAACCTGACACTCGATTGGCTCACTCTTCAAAGGCAGCCTGGGGTCCCCATTGGCTTTACTAATCAAAAGGCAGCAAGTCTGTAAGATCCACTTCATAGGAGATGCAACATCCATTCCTGGGTGCGCGCAAAATTTTACAGGTCCGTTCAGGAGCAACACCTGGGGAGCAGGGAGATCCGTGCTGGTTCACTGCCTCTTCCGGAAGGAGGGAGGGGAGTTGATTTTAGATGGAGAGTGTTAGTGAGGAGTGTAACACCAATAGCAAGGGCTACCAGGGACAGGGCCTGTTGTGACTTCTGAACCAAGGCTGTAGAGAAATCATGTGATGCAACATGTGTGAGCACATCTGCAAACACCTGGGACTCATTGCATGCCTGACTTTGAATTAATATTGATAATTAATAATTAATAAATAATTAATATTTGTTCATAGGGCAGTCAAAACCTTCTCCTGCTCATTTTTTCTCAACTCTTTCATGGTTACAAGGCCCAAGATAGAAGGCACAGGGTCCAATTAACCAATAGACATTAGTTTTGTTATACTTCTGCAGGCTAGAGGTCCAAGACCACGGTGTCCTTGGATTTGCTTCTGGTGAGGACTGAACTGCACTGCAGACAGCCACCTTCTGGCTATGTGCTCACATGGCCTCGTTATCAGACCACAGGGAAAACGTGAATCTTCATCTCTGCAGAAGGATGCCAGTCCTCAGATTGCCCCACACTTAGTATACTCACCTAGCCTTAATTACCACCCCTCCCCCGCCATGTTCCATCTCCAAATACAGTCACATTGGGAACTGGAACTTCAATATAGGAAACTGAGAGGTTGAATGAGGACACAATTCAATATTTAACACTTTTCCTGCTCCAAATACTTCTGATCAGCTATCACCTGCTAGGTAGGCTCTGTGCTGGCTAGTTTTATGTCAACTTGAGTCATCAGAGAGATGGGAACCTCATTGAAAAATGTCTCCATAAGATCAGGCTGTGGGCAAGCCTAAAGGACATTCCTTCCTTAGTGATTGACAGTGGAGAGAGGGCCCAGCCCACAGTGGATGGGGCCATTCCTAGGCTGGTGGTCCTGGGTTCTCTGAGAAAGCAGGCTGAGCAAGCCATGGGGAGCAAACCAGTGGGCAGCATCCTCCACGGCCTCTGCGTCAGCTCCTCCAGTTCCTGCCCCATTTCAGTCCTTGCCTGACTTCCTTCAATAATGGACGATGCACACGGAAGCATAAACCAAATAAACCCTTTCCTCTCCAAGTTGTTTTTCGTCATGGTGCACAGGAATAGCATCCCTTGTTTAACATTTGTTTAACTCTGTGAAGCTGTGATATTTTGCCTGTCTAAAACACATGATGGTCTAATAAAAAAACGGAACAGCCAATAGCAAAGCAGGAGAGAGAGAGATAGGCAGGGCTGGCAGGTAGAGAGAATATATAGAAGGAGAAATCTGGGAGGAGAGGGAAAAGAAAAGTGATGCAGGAGTGAGAGAAGGAAGTAGCCAGAGAAGGAGGAGGACTCCAGGGGCCAGCCCCCAGCCGCACAGCAAGCCTCAGAAAGAGTAAGATTTATAGAAGTAAGAGAATGGGAAAAGCCCAGAGGCAAATGGTAGATTGGATAATTTAAGTTAAGAAAAGCTGGCTAGGAACTAAACCAAGCTAAGGCCAGGTGTTCATAATTAGGAATAAGCCTTTGTGTGTGTGACTTATTTGGGAGCTGTGTGGTGGGCCCCCAAAAGAGCCAAAAACCAAACAACAACAATCCCTAAAACAAGCTTGGTGCTAGGAAAAAAAAATAATGTAAGAAAATATTGCAAACCCCAATTTAAAGGAACTCACTCTAGACACTGACTCCCTAGCTACTCACTTGGCGGAATGGTCTGAAAATGCTGTGACTTACAGCGTCCACTTTCCCATGGCCTTTCCTATGGTGCTACCGTGAGCACACATCTCTACAAACATCCCAAGGGAGTGGAAGGGATTGTTTTCTTGATGCCACAGAGCTGCCCTGAAGGGTCCCAGTGGAATGAATTTCTGGGCATTGGAAAGCAAGAAACTGGTATAAACTCTAGTAATTGGAGCAGCACTTACAGTGAATTTCACTGGGCTCTCGAGGTTTATCTGGGACAACTTCCCTGATACACGGCCCCATTCCCTATCTTACACCCACAGGGCAGAACCAAGACGCATCTTGGCAGGGAGGCTGTGGCAAAGGCTTTCTGAGGAAACAGGGGTGCGAGTGAGTAGCGGACAGGGGACCAGGGGATGGGAAACTTGAAAGGACCAAGCAGATGCCTTAACAGGCTGCTCATTCTTCTCTCAGAGATCAGGCCTCAAGTTCAGTTTCCTGAGACTGAGCAAGCAGTCTCTGGAAGAGGCGTGAACAAAAGACATAGCATAGTCCTTGCAGTAGCTCCCTTTCTGCACGTACTCTGACTGCTCAAAGTTCAGCCAGATGTTTACTGTCTGGGACCCCTCACCAACTTAGAGTTATGTGCATGAGTCAAGGACAGAGCCTGGACCACTGAACCAGCCCCCACAGTCAGTACGTGCTAGGCCAGCCAGCCCCCATGGCGGCTCAAGGACAAAGCCTGGGACTTGTCCCAGACATCCCCCAAAGTGATAATTGTAACCACCAACCAGTAAACTCAAAGGTTACATACCCTCACCCAATTAAAAGAGAGCAGAGATAAAAATAAAGCAATCTGAGTTGGACCTGTGCAAAATCCCCCAAACCCCTGAAGGGCTTGTGGTGTTTGCCTTTAAAAAGCCAGCCACACAAAGAAAGAGCAACTCCTCCCTGCCTCACTGTATTGGGTGTAGGAATGAGTTCCCTGTCTAGACTTGTATCTACAGAATAAACCTTGCTGTTGCATTCTGGACATCCAAGGTCTTCGGTGGTCTCTTTGGGGTCACAATCTGGGCATAACAAAACTCTGCTGAAGATAAACCAAACAGAGAAAGCTGAGATTCTGAGACATACCAAACACTTTTAAGCTTTTCATTAGCTGCACTAAGCTTTCACATTGCTGCCCCGAATATCCTCCACTTGAGATTGATTGTTTGGGTTAGCAAGAGAAACACAAGTCCTGGGAGTGCGATTACAGGGAACTCACCACCAGAGGGCACTCAGGTTTTCTGTCCTCAGAAGAGGAGCTGGGAAGACCCGCACTATGAGGGATGGTAAGGGAACTGGGTAGGTAGGACTTTGGAAACTATTGTGCCGTTTTGGCAAATGAGGGGCACTTAAGACCCAGTTATTAAAGTATAGTGTGTATTATTAACCTGGACATCTCTATAAACCTACTCGGGTATAATATTCCAATTCACATAAAGATAACTTTCTTGTGTGTGTTTTATATCACAAGGGAGTGTATATTACACATGAGTGTGTGTGCATACGTGGAGAGGCTTCCTTTATGACTTAAAGAAATTTACACATGGTTTAAATATTGCTTCAAGTTTAAAAAAGATGTTGTGTCCAAATCACACCATTTTTTCCCTAGAAGATTCAGTGGCAGAGAAAAGGCTGCGTAATTTCAGAAAGCCTTTAAATTTCACTGGCATAGCAGTTGAGGCGGCTAAAAGCCAGCAGAGTGAGTCACCAGCCTGGAGACATCAATTAGAGCTGACACCAGGCCCCAGTTAAAGCCTTCCCCTGTTCTCTCCTTGACTATATACCAGTTCAGACTTGTGGCCTGTGCCATTTACTGCTGGCCTCCAACTGATTACCTACTCTGCCTTTCTCTAAGGTCTTATGGCCACTGAAAATACCTTTCTTTGTGTTAAAATATTTATTATTATTTTAAAGGTGTGTGTATTTGTGTGTCTGTGTATGGGTTTGTACATGTGAGTTCTAGTGCCTAGGCCAGAAGGGGGCGTCAACCCCCAGAGCTGGAGTGACAGGTGGCTGTGAGCTGCAGCTCTGGGTGCTGGGAACTATGCAAAAGCCTTAACTCTTAACTACTGAGCCAAGTTTCTGGCCTGTGCAACCAGGTTTCTTAACTTCTATATTTAGCAGGTAACTCTAAGGACCTCCTTTTTTTTTTTTTTTTTAATATTAGGGGCTGTGGAATAGAAAGATGAAAAGCACAATGCAAATTCTCTTGATTTCCTCTCACTTCATCTCTAGGAAGCAATAGTCATAGAAAGAGGCTAGACCAAGGCCAAGGGCACTAAGACATTCCTCAGGCTAGACCAAGGCCAAGGGCTAGACCAAGGTGGGCTAGACCAAGGCCAAGGGCACTAAGACATTCCTCAGACAAGAGACAAAATTTGCTTTGCTGTTATTTGCCTCATTCTGTGGCTGAGGCAACTATGACCAGAGAAGCCAAGTGCCCTCCCACAGCTCTGGGATTTGAACTCAGATATTCGAAGTTAAATTCTAGCTTATTGTCCAGCCTTGGCTATAAGAGTTAGTTTACCCAAACCACCTGAAATGAAGGATTTTCTAGTGACAATGACCATGGCCAGTGATGTTAATGACAATAGCAGCTGTTATCACCAGTTGACTGATGTGCAGAACACCAGAGCTTGGTTATCTTCAGCCCTCTTGAGAGCTCTCCCAGAATACCATTACCAAGTCACAGCCAAGGCTTGACCTTCAGGAATGTCAGAAACCAAACCAACCAAAACGTACAACCTCAGAGAAGGTAAAACAACCTACCTTTGGTCAAGTTCAGAATTAGACCTAGGTTTGCTATTCAAACCACTCTGCTATTCTGTGCATAGTGAAAAATGTTCGGGCATATGAACTATCTGCAGATTCTTTTAAAACCTGAAACAATAGCAAAGGGAGTGAGTGACGTTCTAACTTTATGTGGCATGGTACAACGATTCAACTGAAGAAATACTAATACGTGCTAACACAGGACGGTAACTCACCTTCCCTGCCTAGAAAAACAAGCAGCTCTGATTATTTCCAGTTACTTTGTCCTTGAACTGGAACCTCTGGACGTCTGCTGTAATTGCACAGGAAGTCAACCTGGACTGGTTCTGTTTTTCAGGGCCACAGCATTTCATCATTGCTGGGACTAGTCCACAGACTCATCACTAGCAATCAAGTTCATGCCTGTTTCTGGTTCAATGAATCCTTCTGGTAATTAAAGTTGAGAGAATGAATGGCTGTTTTATTGCGAGTTGCTGACATCTGGCTGTAAAGCCACAAAAAGGGAAGTGTTCAGAGAAAGTGAAGGTGTAGTTGCCGCTGAACTTGAATTTATAGGTCTCGGCACATTGAACTCGAGTCAATAGCTCTGCTGTGTTAGCGATGATGAGAAGTTGACTTCCCTTCTCATCAGTGCCTTGGAAAGAATCAAACACCAGACACTCCAGCGACTAGTCAATGCTCCTTAGAGAATATTTTACACCTCCCCCCAAAACTTGAGCATTTCTCTAATATCATCGCTAAGAACGGACACCAGGAGGTGGTTATAAGCGAGAACCAGATGGGTTTCATGAGCGTATAGAGGAATGAACAGTTCTGCCAGTCGGTGAACTGAGTGTATGGTAGCTTGTATAATTTCGTTATGGAGATGGGCACAGGAGAAGAGACCAAGGCACCAGCCCAGGGAAAACTCACTCTAGATGGCAGCAGTGAACGAGGGTGTGGAAGAGGCTCAGGAGCGGCATCTTGGGGTGGGGTGGAGACAAGGGACACTAGATGTTAGATCAGGTTGAAGACTGCAGTAGGGGGTAATGATGCACTGTGCGGCCCTGGAGTCGTGGAAGTGAGGAGTCAGAATCAGGAAGTCTTTCTTTACTTCTGCTTTGGCCTGGCTGTGACACCTGGAGACTCACTTTCCTGTGCACTGCACCGCCACCCTGGTGTGACACCTGGGGACTCACTCTCCTGTGCACTGCATGGTCACCCTGGTGTGACACCTGGGGACTCACTCTCCTGTGCACTGCACCTTCACCCTGGTGTGGCACCTGGGGACTCACACTCCTGTGCGCCGACACCCTGGTGTGACACCTGGGGACTCACTCTCCTGTGCACTGCATGGTCACCCTGGTGTGACACCTGGGGACTCACTCTCATGTGCACTGCACCTTCACCCTAGTGTGACACCTGGGGACTCACTCTCCTGTGCACTGCACCGTCACCCTGGTGTGACACCTAGGGACTCACTCTCCTGTGCACTGCACTGTCACCCTGGTGTGACACCTGGGGACTCATTTTCCTGTGCACTACACGGTCACCAACTTCCTCATCAGATAGATGGGACAGGATTGGAAGTCATCCTGAGTCCCATCAGACCTCATATGACTTAGAACCTGAAGGTGCTTCCGACACACTCACTGCCCTCTGTACAATAAATGACCTTGAACTCATGGGGGCTGCGGTGGAGACAGTCACACATATTCCCCAGAGACAGCATGCCCTTGTCTTCCTGACAGAAGATGCTCGTACACTCACCTTCACAGACAAGCCCAATTCTGTCCTAACAGTAGCAAGGGCATTTTCATATGGTTGACTGCATAACCAGCTCACCTACACCCCCTCTTATGCAGGCCCCCTTTATTCAGCAGCTCTGCCCACAGAGGCCACAGCTGTCAGCACTGGCTCCCAGCCAAGTGAGCTTTGGCTGTGCCATGATGGCCAGATTGTCTTTGCTCTTTTACTATGTGCGGGCAGTGTACTTAGCACGGCTCACATACACGCACCTCTTTCCCTTTAGTATCCTTGCCGTGGGCCAATCTTAACATAACGGGTGTGGTTCATTCTGTACCAGACAGTGCTGTAGCCCTTCACATACACGAGCCTCTTCAACCTTCAGGACAGCTCGGGTGAAGACTAGTCAGCAGTGTGATTTACGGGCAAAAGCTGAGGCCTAGAAGGGCTTGTGGCCAGTGCCATGTGGCTGACAAATGCCAGAAACAGGATTTGAACCCTGGCACCTCCCTCTGGGATCTTACAGATTATTGTGCTTTAAAGAGGGCTAGTAATCCACACATAAACCTTCTGTTCTTCTCACTAGATTAAAAGGAGGCCTTGGGGTCTTATTTTCCTCAAATTAGGGAATGTTATAATCTATGATCTTGATTCTCTTGCTAGGATTCATGGTATAGTAATGTCATCACAGTGATAAACCAAATTCTACCAAAGTACTGCATTCACACATTTCAGGGGGAGCATGGGGGGAAGAGAGGAGAGGAGGGGAGGGGAAGGGAGAGGAGGGGAAGGGAAGGGGAGAGGAGAGGAGAGGCAAACATCACCAGATCAAAAGAAGCAGATGTAGCAGGCTTTCTTGGACCACCAACCAGCTCCCAAATCAAGAATGGAGACTTACCAGTTATGAATGCTCAGCCTTATCTTACGCTTGTCCCACTAGCTCTTATAACTTAATTTAACCTGTTTCTCTTCATCTGCATTTGGCCTCAGGGCTTTTTAGCCTTCTTTCATTCTGTATGTCCTACTCCATGTCTGTCTGTCTGGCAGCTGCCTGGGTGGCTAGTCCTGGCATCTCCCTCTCTTTCTCCCTTGTTCTCTCTCTCTTCTTGAGATCCTAGATTCCTCCTCCTACTTATTCTCTCTGCTGGACAGCCCTGCCTACCCCTTTACTGCCTAGCTATTGGCTATGCAGCTTTTTACTAGGCCAATCAGGTGTCTTAGGTAGGCAAGACAACACATCTTTACATAGTTAAACAAATGCAGCAGAAACAAATGTAACATACCTTTACATAGCTAAAGCAATATTCCACAACAATTATAAACAAATGTAATACATTTTTACATAAAGTAATATTCCACATTCCCCCTTTTTAATCTAAATAAAAAGAAAGGTTTTAACTTTAACATAATAAAATTATATATAATAAGAATAATTATCAAGTAAGATTACATTTACAATGTTCAGTCCATTTGTATTTGGCAAATTCAGAGAAAATACTCTATTATTTATCCTTTATCTTTGAGTCCAAAGTTTTGTACCTAATTTACCTTCTATCATGACTAAAGAGAACTGTAACTATAACTATCTAATCTTCAACTTCATCAAAGATCTCAGAAGGATATATTACCTGAGTAAGCAGGAAGTGCAGAGCAAGCAACTTCCAAAACTATAGAAATGAAAAGACATCTGGCTGCCTGGACAGTCACCCAAGGTTCGTCTGCAACATTGGGGCATCCATCTTTGGCCTAAAGGTCTAGAGTATCTGGCAGACTTTTCTACGAAGCAGGAATTTTGAAGGACTGTCCCTCCTTGTTTTGGAAAAGTTCAGCAGTCTTTTTCCTTTGTGTCTCACTTGTTCAGTTTGTACAGCATTCTGTCAGCAGCCAAGGCAAGAGCAGTTTCTTACCCAAACAGCTAGCTTGGCCACAATGAAAGCCAACTCCATATGAAGGTTCTTCAATGCCCATCATCCTTTTATGAAGTAGATTGGTGCTGCCAGGGGCAGACCTGTCTCATGTTAATGAAAAGCCCTATGTTAACAAAACATTTTAAATGCAATATTCTGTAGGTTTTGGAGTGTTAGAAGATCACCAATCTATATAAATTATATCTGTTTAACTTTAAAAACATATACTATGACTACAAGTTTGATTATTATTAGATGACTAACTACTAACCTGCATTTTTTAATTATACATTACATTTTTAATGAGCTGCATAGGCAAGCACAATACCCCAAACAAGAGTAGAGACATAGTACAGTATAACAATAACTTCAAATTTGTATTAATATACTGTAGATGTAACCAACTGTCTTATTAAATAAGAAACACAGAACCAATGTAAAAGAGAAAGCCGAGAGGTCAGAGCTCAGAGCTAAAATCTTACCCCTGCAGTGCTCCTAGCTTCCCGAAAGAGAGCTACTTCCTGTGTGTAAGTCTTTTCATAGTCTTTTGTTCTGCCTTCTCATTGGTTGTAAACCCAAACACGTGACTGCCTCGTCACTGTATGTATAGCCCCCTAGGTCTTAAAGGCGTGTGTCTCCAATGCTGGCTGTATCCCTGAACACCCAAAGATCTACCTAGCTCTTCTACCAAGTGCTGGGATTAAAGGCGTGTGCCACCACCACTGCCACACTCTTGCTAGGGCTCTAATAGCTCTGACCCCTGGGCAACTTTATTAACATACAATCAAAATCACATTTCAGTACAATTAGAATACCACCACAATATACCAAAATCTATATCCATGTAAAATATTTGCAGTTACTAGTTGTCTTTTTATCCTATATTCCTATACCCCTCCTTAAAGATGAAAAACATCCATAACCCACTGAATGACAAAACCACTCACCCCACCTCTTGGGAATGTGGTGTTGTGTTCTCTAGACTGCTTCCTGTTGTCTTAGGGTGATGAC
Source organism: Peromyscus maniculatus bairdii (assembly GCF_049852395.1). NCBI lineage: Eukaryota > Metazoa > Chordata > Mammalia > Rodentia > Cricetidae > Peromyscus > Peromyscus maniculatus. The sequence continues at coordinate 11,619,309 of NC_134857.1, read as the reverse complement.
ATCTCCAGGGGACCCTGAGAAAATTGAGACAATGGTCAAGTCCTGGAAAAACTAGTTGTAACATTTGTTGTCCAGTCTCAGAACTGTTCCCATGCAGAGAGATCAGTATATACATCACCTGTCTTGTAGTTCTTCTTTATTTATTTCTTTATGTCTGTAGCCAAGGTTTTCAGGTCTATTAACCTTGAATGAATCCACAGCCTTTTGTTTCCTGTGGCAAGCATAACCCCTTCTCCAATGCAGTACATTTTCTGACTTCCATTTTAAGGTAAAGATATCCATAAGGTATCTAGGCTGGTTTAATTCAGCAGTCCCCTTTACAATCTCATGTCTCTCAGCAGCTGTTTTCTCCTTATCAGCATTCAAAAAATTCAAAGTCAACATAATATCATACAGGATCCATACTTTCTGTGTATTTCCCGTCTTTACATGGCTTTTCCCCTTTATATTGCTCTACTGTCTCTTTAAAGACTTTACTAATATTTTTATAAACTATTTTTTTTCTATAATTGTCTATACCTGTTTTTTTTTCTCCCTTAATCCTGCAAACATTTTTAAACACATTGTAACCTGTTTAGAGGTTTTTCCTGTCTGGATGTGTCTTTATTGCATGCCCCTAGCCTTTTCTGACTGCATGAGCTAAACCTTAGGTTGCTAAGCAGCTTTGCCCTGGAGCTGGCTCTGCCCTGCCTGGGCTCATGAAAGCCAAGCTTCACACCCACGCGCCTGGCTGAGAGCTGAATTTAACTGGGGAGCAGTGTCTAACCAGGAGCTGCATCAACCTCCCCTGCTCTAGAAGCTGTTGTTCTGCACGGTGGCAGGCGTTTTTACTTAGCTTTCTGTTTCTACTTAGTGTTCCAGCAAGGCAGAGCCTCTTAGAGGAGCTGTATCCTTTCTCTCTCTCTCTCTCTCTCTCTCTCTCTCTCTCTCTCTCTCTCTCTCTCTCTCTCCCTCCCTCCCTCCCTCCCTCCCTCCCTCCCTCCCTCCCTCCCTCCCTCTCTCTCTCTCTCTCTCTCTCTCTCTCTCTCTTTCTTTCTTTCTTTCTTTCTTTCTTTCGCCCTGTGTGGAAATTCAAGCCCCTATATTGGAATGTCAAATGTTGCAGGCTTTCTTGGACTACCAAACACCTCCCAAATCAAGACATGATTTATTATCAGTTATGAATGCTCAGTCTTATCTTATGCTTGCCCCACTAGCTCTTATAACTTAATTTAACCTGTTTCTCTTCATCTACATTTGGCCTCGGGTTTTTTTTTTTTTTTTTAACCTTTCTTTCATTCTGTATGTCCTACCCCATGTCTGTCTGTCTGGCAACTGCCTGGCTGGCTAGTCCTGTTGTCTCATTCTTTTTCTCCCTCATTCTCTCTCTCTCTCTCTTCTTGAGATCCTAGATTCCTCCTCCTACTTATTCTCTCTGCCAGAAAGCCCTGCCTATCCCTTTCCTGCCTAGTCATTGGCTGTTCAGCTTTTTATTAGACCAATCAGATACCTTAGGTAGGCAAGGCAACACATCTTTACATAGTTAAAAAAATTCAACATAAACAAATGTAACACACCTTTACATAGTTAAAGTAATATTCTACAACATGAACAAATGTAACACATCTTTACAAAGTTAAAGTAATATTTCACAAGCAGATGCCTTTAGCATTAGGTTGTAGGATTATGTGACAGGAGAAGTGTAAGGATTAAAAAAAATGTCCATAACCTGAATGAATCCCTTACAGTGGATTAAAGAGATGAGAAAAGATGAAGACATTGATGCTAATAATGGAGCAAAATCTTAAACCCAGCATCTCTTGGAAGAGTGTGACCAGGGGCTGGGGACGTGGCTCTGTTGGTAGCGTGCTCGTCTAGAGTGTAGCAGGCCGGAGTCCCACTCCAAGCACTGATTCAATCCACTGGGATGGTGCAAGTCTGTGATCCTGGCTCTCAGGAGGTGGAGGCAGGAAGATCAGAAGTTCAAAGTCATCCTTGGTTACATAGTGAGTTTGAGACCAAGCTGAGTGACATGAGACCTCTCCCCCACCCCCCGTGTGTGTGTGTGTGTGTGTGTGTGTGTGTGTGTGTGTGTGTGTGTGTATTTATCTGCCTATCTGTCCATCTGTGTGCATACCTGTAAAGCTGAAGTCCTCAGTCCCAGGGAGAAGTCTATGAGTTTTCCATGGCTAACTGAAGGACACTCAGATTATGCTTCTAAGGCAGTGGTTCTCAACCTTCCTAATAATGTGAGCCTTTAATACAGTTCTTCATGCTGTGCTGATCCCCAACCATAAAATTATTTTGTTGCTACTTCATAACTGTGATTTGCTACTGCTATGAATCATAATGTAAGTATCTGTGTTTTACAATGGTCTTAGATGACCCTGCGAAAAGGTCATTTGACCCCAAAGGGTCATGACCCACAGGTTGAGAACCTTTGTTCTAAGGCTTCTGGTTTAGACTGTAGAGAATTGGCGTACCTGACAGACACACCATTTACTATCTTTAAAGGCTCTCTCTGTGGAATTGGGCTTGTACCACAAGCTGGCATCCATTTTGAGTACAGAGACAAATCAAGGTTTGGAAATGGGTAAGAACATGGTCTATTGCTCAGGCAGCTGACTCACCTGGAAGGCAGCTCTGTGGTCCTCTGAGAGTCTTCTCTTTCTATCTTGCCTCTTTTTTTTTTCAAAACAGGATTTTTCTGTGTAGCTTTGTACCTTTCCTGGAACTCACTCTGTAGACCAGGCTGGCCTCAAACTCACAGAGATCCTCCTGGCTCTAATCCCAAGTGTTGGGGATTAAAGGCATGCTCCACCACTGCCTGGCATATCCTGCCTCTTTATTTGAGCCTCAGGATAGACTCAGGTGTTTTACAATGTGGGGTTGATGTGAGCACGGAATATGGCTTTGTCATATTTTGTTCAGAATCTAATGTGTCTCAGAGGTTTTCAGATTCAAACTTGGAGCCAAATTGGCCATTGGCCAAGGACTTCGGTTTCTTCAGAGAAAAGGAAGACTTTACTGAGCAGCCAAATTCTTTTATTACTAAGGAATTCAAATCCCAGTCTATCTCTATTCTTCAGGGAAGAAACTAACAGAGGCTAAATAACGGGTGTAAGACTTCCTTATTTACCTGATACCGTGTGGATCACATGTCCTAGGCCCAGTGACTCTTGGCAAGTCCGAGAGGCTCTGTCCAGAGTGAGACTGTTTGGGTTGCAGCTGTGCTGACTGAAGGCTCATGCTGTGTCTCCCATACACAGCCCTCCCCAGAACTGCTCCTTGAAGGAGGTTGGTACAAAAGACACATTAGTCATGGGAGCAGCTGCCGCACCAGGGGACTGGGCTGGCACCGATGCAGCCTGAGATGAGTCATGAAGCCTTTAGCTTGGGAAGAAGCTACTCAGCAATTTCTGTTTTTCATTCTCCTTCAAAAGTCCCCAAAAGGTACAAGGACAACTGGTGAGCAAGGAGACAGCTGTTACTGCCCGTAAGACATCTTAACTTACAAGACTGCTTTGGGAAACTTGGCAATAGCGCTCAATCATTTGTCATTCATTGTTCTGAAGTCTAGACTGTTCCTTTTGAGGAACTCATGTTCTACAGGCATTGGTTTAATGAGGAATAATGAGAAACACTAGTGGTGTTTTCCCGGGATTTTACAGCCTATCAAGCTCTTCTAAACACACATTTCTTAGAGTTTCCATCATAGCTACGTGAAGTAAGTTATTAATATTTCTAACTTGTTGTCTAGACAAGAAAGATTAGAGAAGTCGAATGGCTTTCCTAAAGCCACACAGGCGGTAAGCCTCAGGCCTGGCACTTCACTTGAAGATGTCTAGCTTCAAGGCCTCCAGATGTTGACTCTGGAGAGAGCCGCCATCACTAGTCCAGGGTAAGGTCACAAGTGTGAGCTTTCTTTACGGTCCTGCCCTCGACAGCATCTTCCCAGGGAACAATCCCCCAGGTCCCAGCTTTCTCTGAAAGTTAACGGTCAGAGTCACCTTCAGTTACATCTTGGTCTTCATCCTCTTACCTAGTGGAAAGCCAAGTGCTCAGGGAGAGAACATTTTCCTACGGAATACCGGTGAAATGGGACAGACATTCCTCCTGTTCACCAGGAGGACATGGAGGGTGGCCTTGTATCAGGACAGGGCAGCTGTCAGATTCGCTGTGGTGCAGAGTGTACATCCCCAGAGGTTTGTCTTCTTGTCCCTGGGGACAGCTATCACCGGCCCATCTCTCAGCCTACCCCAGAGCTCCGTTGAATGTGCACACCGCACACTACATCCAGGAAGTTTCAAGGTCTTCTCAGCTCAGGTCTTCCTAACACAAGGATGGCTTCTTTTCTCTGTGTTCATTAGTCCCCGGTGGCATCAGGATTGCTGTCTAGACGATACTTTCAAAATCAGGGGATGAGTTTATCTCCCTCCTGTGGAGAACAGGTGAGGTCCTGACTGAAAGTGTGTTGTTGACATGAGCACAGCCATGTCGGGGACCCCAGTGCCTTAGATGGGGGACAAGCAAGGCATTTCCTGGGTCAGGCGCAGGGAAATGGCAAAGCCGTCCTTCCTCAGGTTTGGTATGAATATTGAGAGTGTCTGCAGGAAGTATCTATTGCAGAGACCTTCTCCAGGATGTTTACAGCCTGAGACTGCTCCCCTACAGAAACTAACTAACCCTCCTCTTCCTGCTGTATAATAAGCACACGGAGTTTCTGGGTTGCTTAGGAGGTGCCCTCCATCATCATGAGCACACCCCACCTGACCTTAGCTTTTCTCTCCATGTATCAGCTGATGCTTCTTCACTCCTGGGTTGACCCCCTTCCAGGACCAAGCCGCAGAGGGTGTGGCACCTTAGGGTGGTTTGTGTTACACAGAATTATTTTATTATGAGTTACTGAAAAGATTTATTTGACAATTAGTCGAGCCCATCAGGTTAAGCTAACAAATATGGATGCAAATAAATTATATTATGTGTAAGCATCAGTTTTGGATAATGAAAGGATAGAAATCGGCACAAAACACCCAAGAGTGTTCTCAGAGGGGACAAAAGGCAGGGAATAAGAGACAGAGACAGGAGACAGAGGATGAGGGAGAGAGGGAAGGGGACAAGGGAAAGGGGAGGGATATTGGTCCCAGAGAGACTAAGGACTGCCTCTGGGGAGGGAGGAGACACGTGGCCCACAGGCAAACGGCAGTTTATAAAGGGTGAAAGGGGAAAACTCCTGTTAGGATGAGGTGTTTAATTTTAATTGGGCATGTTAATTAGGTGAGTCAAAAGGGGGCTTTTGATCGCTGACTTCAGCCCTTTGATAGCTGGACCTCTTAGTCAGACTCAGGAGAAGGGAGTGGCCAAATGAGGGAATAGACCTTGGCTAGCTTTTACGGATGTAATCTAACAGTTTAGCAAGACAGAGGGACTGGGCAGGAAGGACAAAGCCTGCCAGAGCCATGCCTGCCATGCTCAGGCCGACCAGAGCCCTTCAGATGGAAAAGGGCTACATGAAATCCGGAACAGGGAAGAGGGAGTTGGCTCTGCAGGGCCGAGAGCCACTGCCCCAGTCCCCACTGTTCCCGACAAGCCAACAATCACTTGCCCATCTCAGACATTTTTCGGACTATGCCTCAAGGTGCTCATCGTGGACTATGGCCCTCTTATAAACAGCACTGTGTGCCAGCATCCTAGTGAGTTCTTACCTCCTTGAAGGTTTTCTAGGCTAACTGGAAGACCTTCCATGACTGTCCAGCCCGATGCTGATCACAGGAGCGGTTTTTGTCCCATCATTGGTTTTTCTATGGGAGAGAAGTCCGACCTCTCCCACAGTGTTGTGACAAAGATGAAATGAGCTGACATGACAAATGCAAGCAGAGCGACCGCTTCACAGCGTTCACGGTGACATTAGGACTTCCCTCTTGGTCTTACATCTTTTTCTCTAAAAATTGCTTCCTTGGACTAAATTCTTAGGACTGTTGTTATAAGTGGAAACAGTGAAGATGTTTTATGACACTCACACCCCCAAAGGGTCTCACTCTTGGGAATATCTTTTACCTGTCCTTTGACATTTTCATACATGTGTGCGATGGATCCCCCTAGAGCTCCTTCCATTCTCCCGTCACCCCAAACATCCCCCTTCCACCTTAATGTTCCCTCTCCCATTTTTATATGATCCACCGAGTCCAGTTAGTGCTTCCTTCTGGAATGTATACTGATTCTGTTGATGTGATCTTGTGCAGGTCACCATAGCTACAGTGTCTGGGGGAGTTTTTAAAAAGTCCACTGATGGGGGTCTTTGAGAGGATCAGTGGGTAAAGTGCCTGCGACCAAGTCCACAGACCTGAGTTCATTCCCAGCCCCACATAGTGGGAGGAGAGAACCAACTCCCAAAAGTTGTGTCCTCTGATCCCTCCGTGCATTCTGTGGTTCACATGCCTACACACACACACACACACACAAAATAAATAAATAAATAAATAAATAAAATTATTAAACTTAAAAAAAGTCAATTGATGATGCTTCCAGTACAGTATGAAAATGTCAATTTTACTAAAATCTCCAGATTTAGATATAGTTTTAAAAATGTATACTAGTTTATTTAAGGGGTGACGATGCTTAACATTAATATCTATCTATCTATCTATCTATATATATATATATTTATATATATTTCTTTGATAAGCATGTGCATACTTACTATAGGAAGTATACCTTCAGTGAGTTGTTTTGTTTTGTTTTTCTCCAAGACAGGGTCTCACTATATAGCCCTGGCTGTCCTGGATCTCATTCTGTAGCCCAGGCTGGCCTCAAACTCACAGAGATCTGCCTGCCTCTGCCTCTGGAGTGCTGGAATTAAAGGCGTGGACCACTACACCTGGCTGAGTTATGGTTCTTAGAGATACACTTAATGTCAGTATTATGTAGCAAAAGCAATCTTAGTCTATGTTTGTTGGGTCTTTTCTGTGGGCTAGCATTTGCCCATCTTTTGACCTACCATCTTTCAGGAAGTACTCTTTTGGCACTGAGCACCTGCTCTCTGTTTTTAAGTGGTGCTATGGCTTCTGTAGGAGATGTCCCCTAAGTTTCCTTCTTCCACCCTCAAAGCATCATCGTGATGTGGGGCCTCAGGGAGGGGGCTGGGTCACAACAGCCCTGATTCGGTCAGTGGACTGATCCACGGCTGGAGCGACAATTTGACAGCATTACTGGCAGATGATAGAAAGAGGAGGAGGGCTTAGGGAAGATGTAGGGCATGGGACACTGGGGACACAGACCTTGTGCCCACAAATCATTAGGGAAACCAGGAATATTAAACAGGTAGGGGCCTCTCCTGAGTAAAGAAGATAAAATACCTGCATTCCACCCAGAAAGCTGAGTGTGGACACTGTTAAAGACCTGGGGACCTTTGCTATCTGTAGAGGCAGACCTCACCCAAATCCCTCAGAATGTTTATTCTAGATACTTCCTCCCTCAGCCTTTACCTTTAGCTCCCAGCCAATAGAAGCCATCATTAGGGGAGATGTCACGTGTATTTTATGGCCTGCTGATCTCTATGCCGTCTCTGTCAGAGACCACACCAGATTCTAGACCTTTTAGCTGTAGAACCCATCTTCATGGTCACACGTAGAACCCACCTTTGCAAAGATGTGTCTATGTTGTTGGACTTTAAGCTTTATGGTGCACCTGTTATTGGAAGGTGTTGGTAAACGGCGGCGCGCTGCTCATGGCTCAGCGGCCATCCGGCGGAGGAGAGAGCTGATCGGAAGAATCACAGCCATGGTTACCTTTTAGAGCTTTATTGGGAGGGGGGAGAGAAGGGGAGAGAGAGGGAGAGAGAAAGAAAGGACTGACAGAAGGAAGGAGCAGAAAGGAAAGAGGCGCACAGAGGGCCCACCGGCTTTTTAGGCTGGGATGCTGGCACAGGCTGATGACATAATTAAGGACAGAATCCTTACAGAAGGATTGTTGCCTGGAAACCTGTTTCTAAATTATGCTGTGTTTCATGGAATACCCAGGGTCCAGGGGATTTTGCAACGTCTGGGATATCTGAGGGAGAAATCTATGTACACTATGTTCTTATGTCTGTTAACTTTATTCCTCTAAGACAAAACCTTATCTACACAGCTACAGCTCTGTCAGGCATTCAGGGCAAGAATAACTCTAGATGCACCAAGCTCTTTGTCCGTCTACTTTATTTCTCTGGGATGAAATCCTGTCTACATAGCTTCAGTTCCATCTGGTTCCCTCTCATGGTCCTGCTAACGACTAAGTTCTTATGCTTCCAACCTCATCTTTGTCCTCTGTCTCTTTGCCCTCCATCTCTATTATTCTCTACTCCCAGCTCAAGAGTTCTGCCTTACCATCTACATTACCTCTGTGTTCTTCTCTTCTCCCTTGACATGCTGTTCTGTCTCTACAGAAACTGCCTGTCTTCTCTTCCTGGCCACAGGGTTCTGGCCTCCTCAGGAAGCTATGCTTCCCTGCCAGCTTGTCTTTGCCTACCTGACCTTATCCAAGTGCTGGTCCCAGCAGGGAAGCTAGTGTCCTAGAGTTCAGCAGGTCTGAGGAGCTCAACTGTTTGACAAATGGTCTGGGCATATCTGGGCATGCAAGAATTTCATAGCAGAAGACAGCTGAAGTATTAAAGGCTGGATACCACCAAATATTCATAATAAATGGCTTGCCTTTTGACAGACCCTTGGCTGGTCCAAGTATAGCTTTAGTACACAGCTGAGTCTCTATAATATATTCTTGTGGCCTGCCACAGTGTTTAAATATGTTTATAATGAACTGCCCAGCGTCAGACTCTCTGGATTCATTCTCACCTCTTCAAGAATCACTTCCCTGCCTGCCATGACACCTGCAGGGACCCTTCAGTGACACATCTCTTGTCCCTCATTTCTGCTATCTCCGCTTCTTGGCCAGCACAGGGTGGGTGTCTTTGCCTCATCACTTGCTCATGTCCCGATGTCCTGCCTCCCATGCCTGCAAACACTGGAGCCCACTGACCACAGACTGAACTCCTGACACTGGGAGCCAAAATGGGTCTTCGGTTGTTCATGTCAGGCCTCCTGTCCCAGTGACACCTGACACAGGGTTGGAGTGGAGAATAAATGTGTGAACACATGAAACTCTCAGAACAACTTCTGCACACTGGAGACACTGTGTAAGGATTTGGTGTTGTAGCCCCTCCCCCACCCTTTGAGAAAAGGTTTCATGTAGCTCAGGCTAGCATCATACTCATTACATAGAAAAGGATAGCCTTGAATTTCTGATCCTCTTGCCCACACCTCCTGATGGTTGGAATTACAGGCCTGAGTCGCCATACCTCGTTGCTGGGACTTGAACCCAGAGCTCTGTGTAGACTAAGCAAGCACCCTGCCAACTAAGCCCCTTCCTCAGCCCCTGAACTCTCTACTTCTGGTAAATCCTGGAGCTAAATGCCTTGTTCTGTGTGGCTCTAATTCTGCTTTCACTGTCTTTGAAGGCAGCAGAGCAGAAAGCCAGCTGCTTTCCCAATAGACGTGCTGGCCTCATCCTCTCTGCTGCATGCATTCTCCCAGAGTGAAGATGCTAACGTGTGCAATGGGAGATGCGCTGTTGGCAGTGACCTGCAGTGATCTGCACATCCCAGACGCTGAGATGAAGCAGTCGGCTCTTTCTTTTGTTTTTTCCTTTTATGTTGTGTGTATGCATGAGTGTGTATATGTGCACCAGCGATGTGCCTGAGCCTGCAGAGGTCAGAAGAGGCATTGGGTCCCCTGGAACTGGAGTTACAGGTGGTTGTGAGCTGCCATGTGGGTGCTGGGAGTCGAACCCAGGTTCTATGTAAGAGCAGTAAGTGCTCTTAGCCACTGAGCCATCTCTCCAACCCAAGCTTTCTGTTTCTTAAGAAACAGTCCCTTGCATTCTAGAAAGCCTTTTTGAAGCCAAATGGACAACTGTTGTGATGTCTCCTAGTTAAAAAGATCATGTGAAAAGAAAACCATTATTGCCTGTGTGGAGGCTCCAGTAAGATTTAAAAGAATAAAGATATTCTAGATACTTCTTAAAGAAACAGGGGAAACATTCTGGTGATCAAGACTTGAAGCATACAGAGAAAATTAAAACTGACATTTCTGGACACCAGGCAAGTGCTTAAGAAGGAAGAAAACTATTCCTTCCACCCTCCTCTAATGGAAATACTAACAAGCTCTGGCTGGCTTGGAATGCATCTCCGTGGCAGAATGCCTTCTTAGCAGTTATGAAGCCCTGGATTTGAGTCCTAGCTCTGCAAATGATACATCCACACACATGTGCATGCTTGGATCATTCATTTGCGAGTTTTTCCTACTCCATTGAAATGAACAGGCAGATGAAAGGAAACATGTCAGGCATTCAGTTGTCCCTCAGAAAAAGCTAGTAGCTGATGAGATGACACAAATCTGGACCGTTGGCAATGCTCTCTAGAATCTCACTGCTGTGCTCCCCAGAGACTTTTCTTGCCTCTGTGTTAATGATTCCTGTCAGTGAGAAGACTGGCCTGTGTTTAACCTGGGCTTCAGTGACATTGAACTTCTGGCATTTTTGCTAGGCTCACACTGGCGCACCTGTTAGTGCTAGCTGCTGGCTGGCACTCTCAAGGACTTCCTGGACATCCATGAGTACCATCCTCCTAGCCTGCCACAGCAGATGCGGGTGAAGCCTGTGAGCTCCTGAGGTGGCATCCTCACCAGAGAAAATTGCCTAGCAGAGCCCTGCAGCATTTCCTGTCCAAGCTGCCCACTGGCTGTTTAACTTCTGTACTAACATAGAATTACAAGGATGTTTGTGTGTGAACAAAGTGAGCACATTCAAAAGACAAATCTTGTGTGGATATCCTAATTGATGAGCACCCCACGGCCCATAAGCAGTGTTCTATGTACAGGGTCTCTCTATATAGATAGCCCTGGCTGTCCTGAAATTCACTATGTAGATCAGGCTGGCCTTGAACTCACAGAGATCCACCTGCCTCTGCCTTCAAGTGTTGGGATTAAAGGTGTGCAACATCATACCCAGCTTTAAGCACACTTTAAAGAACACTGGAATTTTTATTACCCTGCATTTTGACTGTAAAGAATATTCCTGGTTTTTCTTTTACCTTCTTCTAGTCTTTCCAGTAGCAAGAACTGGGCATACATACACTCACTTACTTCAAATGACCAGAGACTAATGGTGACTTACTCTTAGGAATAAATAGAATGAAATTTGCATCCTCAAGCTCAGGCATTGTGGGAAGAGATGCTCACCAGGCTTATGGGGAGAAGAGAAGAAAGGTGCATGAACCTTTCAGGCAGGCACCAGTGTGGTCCAGAGGCTGAGTTACAGGGATGGTCCCTTCACAGCTGAACCACCAATCCAAACGGAGGTGCACCTCAGTTACCCTGCCAGCCACCCTCTTCCTCATACACACGTCTTCTCCAGCGGCTTACTTCAGTCCCTCTGCTCCCGTTTGCTCTTGGCTCCCTTCTATCTGGTCTTCTCTACCTGTTCTTCCCCCCACCTCCTCTTTCTATCCTCTCTGTCCATTTGTGAGTGGGACTGGATAAAAACAAGTGCCGAGGTAGGGGTGTACGCATGTCTGTGTGCATGGGTGCATGCACAATATGTGGAGAGCAGAGTTTGACATCAGGTGCTCCTCTGTCACTTGCCACCTTGGCTCTTGGGACGGGGTCTCTCACTGGACATGGAGCTCACTATTTCAGCAAGACTGGCTGGCCATGGAGTCCCCAGATCTGCCCGTCTCCACCCACCAGCACTGGTGTTGCAGACACACACCATCACACCCTGGTTTATCCTTTTCTGTAGCTTCTTCCCTTCTAATAGCTTCTGACTCCTTAACCTTATCTATCTGCTCATGACCTCAGCAGCTGCCCAGCCTCTGCTTACTCCCCATGTGTGACGGTAGTGATAACTGTCAACCTGGAAGACAGAGTCACCTGCGAGTTGGACCTCTGTGCACGCAAGGAGTGAACTTCTTATGTCTTCATCCAAAGTGGGAAGACTCAACCAGTTTTGGTGGCTCCCTTCCCTTACTTGAGTCCCCTTCTGTGTAAGTGGAGAGGGACAAGGAGCAGCATACACTTGTCTCTCTCTGCTTGTTGACAGCAGTTGCCGAGTCACCTGCTCCCCCAAGCTGCATCTGCTGTGACTTCCTTCCCTGTCATGATGGACTGTGGCCCGGAACTAGGAGACAGAATAGACCTCTTCCCTTAAACTGCTTTTTGTCAGAGTGTTCTATGTAGCTGGAGTTTTCTCCAGCCTCACAGCATACAGAACATCCCACAGCAATTCTATCACGGCAGCAGGAAGAGACTGAGACACCAAACTCAAGTTCAAATTATAACAAAAGATAACCACATTGGATCAGATGTCTCATGCCAAAGCTTGATCTGTTCCTTAGATTAAGCTGTGATGTGCAAAAAGAATTAATGTCATTATTTAGACACACTGTATGTCTCTATGTGAACGTGTGTGTGTGTGTGTGTGTGTGTGTGTGTGTGTGTACTCGTGTGCCGTGTGTGTGTGTGTGTGTGTGTGTGTGTGTGTGTGTGTGTGTACTCGTGTGCCAGTGTTTGTGGAGGCCACAAGAGGCGGTTAGGTCCTCTGGACTTGCAGTGTTACAGGTGGTTGTGGGCACCTGATGTGGGTGCTGGCAACAGAACTCTGTCCTCTACATGAGAAGCAAGCACGCTTAACTGCTGCTGAACCATCTCTCCAGTCCCTTGTCCTACTTTTAAAACTTGATCTGGAAAAAAAAAGTGACAGCATTTCTTCTTTAAAGTCAGTATGTACAGTTTTTTTGTTTTTTTTTTTAACAAAAGACCTGGGCGACCTCTGAGCAGTGGATTGAAGTGGTCTTGACTTCATTTCCTGAGCAGCAGAACTGCACTTCACGGAGCAGCACATGAGGTGATCACTGCTGGGAAGTGTGAGCTGATGCTGCCCGTGATTCTCGCCGTGTGTGTGTGTGTGTGTGTGTGTGTGTGTGTGTGTGTGTGTGTGTGTCTGTGTGTGTGTGCATGTGTGTGTGTCTGTGTGTTATAAAAGCTTGCATTATTCATCATTGTGTTGAGTCCTTTACACTCCCCTCTCCCCAGAGTTAGTCTGTCTCCTGACACAGGTCTTTGCCTCCCTTCAGTTAGCAATTTAATGCAAATAGTGTGTGTGTTTCTGGAGAGGCAACTCATGGAAGTGCTAGAAATTTCCTGGTGCTGTACTCTTTAAAACTGGAATGTTTTGGGAGGTTATCCCGTGAGTGACACAAACCCAGGGTATTCCTGTATGCTAGTTTCACCCAGAGGCCACCCTCTGTGATCAACTTGAACATGGTCCCAGGGATGGCTCCAGGAAGATCACAGTCAGGGCTTGGCATCAGTCAGTTACAAGGATCCAAGTTCTATAACTAGAACCCATTTAAGAGAAAAGCCAGGCATGGTGGTGTAGGCTTGTGGTCCCGGCATGGAGGCTCAGACAGCAGATCCTTGGAGTTTGCTGGAAAGCAAGCTTAGTTTATTTTCTGAGTTCTAGGCTAACGAGAGACCCTGTCTCAAAACAAAAGGTAGATAGTGTCTGAGACTGACACACAAGGGTGTTCTCTGGCCCTTTGCACACATATATACACATATACACAGGGCAACCACACATGCACACACTCACACTCACACACACTGACACACACACACACACACACACACACACACACACACACACACACACACTTGGAGGTAGTGCCTGGCTCGAAGCAGGAGGGAAGTGAACTCTCAGCACAGAGGAATGCCACAATCTACTGCTAGATGAGCCTCTGAAGAGACAAGGCTAGAAAGAGTCACTGCCAAAGGCTCTTCAGCCCCCACTGTGTTGGGAAATCCAATAACCCATCTGTGATTTACGACTTTCTGGCGTGAGCAGCCAGAGACGTTACTACCTAGAGAGGGAGCAATACTTCAGCCGTGACATTATTACACGTAGTGATTTACAGTCGGCGAGAGAAGCGGAAGGGCAAAGCCTGGATTTTCTTCATGCCAGGTGCTGTTTCTATGTCCAGCTAGGGAAAAGAACGTGTATTTTATGGTGGCTTAAAAAGCCTTTGCATCATAATCTGAACACTCTTGGCTATAGGACTTATGTGGTCCTAAATTCTATCTACTCCTCCCGGTAAGGGTAGGGTCTGCTCTCCTCCTTGAATCCGGTGGGCTGGTGGTTACATTGTAGAGTGCAGTGTGTCAAGGGGACCCTGCCAGTGCCAGACCTCTCTGATAAAGCACAGGCAGCCTCCTCCGTGGGTTCTCAGAGCCTTGGCTGTCATGTCGGAACTGTAACTAACCTACCTGAGAAACCACACAGAGAACCCTGGGCCTGCGTGGTGGCCAGCTAGACTTAAGAGTGAGAGGCCTTGGGCTATTGAATGTAACACGAATTGCTAAACGGTCTTATTAATTAAAAAAAACAAAAAACAAAAACCCAGAGACAGATACTGGGGTTAAAGCTGAAAGATCAGAGAAGCAGAACAAGCCACAGCCAGCCTCACCTCACCAACTCCTCAGCTGATCCTGTTTCCACGAATCTTCAGACTGAAAGCCTCAGAGTCCTCACCCCTGAGGGTCTCAGTTGAATGAATTGCTGCTTAGTTTCTGTCTCCTCAGACCTTATATACTGTTCTCACCCAGCCAGGTCACTTCCTGGCATTAAAGACCTGTGTGTTTTCCAAGCAAAGGCATGAGATCTCAAGTGCTGGGATTAAAGGTGTGTGCCACCATGTCTGGCTCTGTTCCCAGTGTGGCCTTGAACTCACAGAGATCCAGATGGATGTCACCCTGCCCCCGAGTGATAGGATTAACGGTGTGTGCCACCACTGTCTGTCCTTTATGTCTAATCTAGTGGCTGGCTCTGTTCTCTGGTCCTCAGGTAAGTTTATTAGGGTATACAATATATTGGGGTACACAATATATCACCACAATCTAACACAGTCCCAGGGCTAGTGAATGTGTCTAAGAGACCCAAACGGCATCGTGCTGAGCAGAACACTTGTCCAGCTAAGTGCTGCCCAAATTTCTGAATTACTATAGCAGGTGAGACTGTGAAATATTCCTGTTTAAGCCACTCAGTGGTTTTTAATGTGGCAGTAGATAATAGAAATACTCACATTATCAGAGAAGGAGTCCGGGAGGGCTTGCACCTTAGAGAAGAAGCTGGAAAAGTAACTGGTAGCTGACTCCTAAGAGGACCACCTCAGCTGAGCACTGAGAATCCTGGGTCGGACCACAGTGCCTGACGTAAAAGCAGCAGCTGTACAGCACCAGGGCTTCAGAAACCGGAGACCCCCAGCCACTGATGGCGTCAACGCTGGTAGGAAGGACGTTCTAAGGAGGGGTCAAGGTCACAATCAGGTAATGGGGTATTATGACTCCTGCTTTTCTGATGGCTTGTTTGTCCCCCAAAGGAACAATGTTAAATCATGGAGAGAGTCTCGGGCTTCATATAAACAGCCTGGATGCCTGGAACAGAAGCCACCTCCCAAGGGAGACCCAGAAGACAAATGAAGAGAAAGACTCAATCATGCAGTGTATGGAAGTAGAGAGTGACTCACAGAGAAGCTATTCTATTCATAACAGCTAGAAACTGGAAACAAACTAGATGTCCCTCAACAGGTGGATTTAAAAAAAAAAAGTGGTACATTTACACAATGTAATATTACTCAGTCATTAAAAAAAACCGAAATCTCCAGGCAAATGCCTGGAACTAGAAAATAATTATCCCAAGTGAGGTAACCCTGACCTAGAAAGACAAATATGATATATACTCACTTATATGTGGACATTAGCTGTTAAGTCAAGGATAAGCAAGCTACAATCCATAGAACCCTATGGTGGTATTTTATTTGTACTGAAATGTGCTTTTAATTGTATGTTAATAAATAAAGTTGCCTGGGGGGGGGGTCAAAGCTATTAGAGCCATAGCAAAAGCTAGGAGTTGGTGGTGCACACCTTTAATCCCAGCACTTGGAAGGCAGAGCTAGGTAGATCTCTGTGTGGTCAAGGATACAGCCAACATTGGAGACACATGCCTTTAATCTCAATACCATAGAAGACCTGGAGGGCTGTACATACAGGCAGTGACGAGTCAGTCATGTGTTTGGGTTTACAACCAATGAGAAGGCAGAACAGAAAGTCTATATAATAAAGACAAACAGACAGGAAGTAGGTCTCTTTCAGAGAGGTCTCTTGGATTAAGAGGCTAGCTGCAGCAGGCGGGTAAGGCTCTTAGCTCTGATCTCTTGGCTTTCTTCTTTGCATTGGTTCTGTGTTTCTTATTTAATAAAATGGTTGGTTACATCTACAGAACCCCACAGGTTAGGTACAGAATAGGGACTGGGGAACACTGATCTCCCTATGAAAGGGAAATAGAGTAGATAGTTACAGATGGATGGGAGGGGAGAACAGGAGGATCAAATGGGGAGGGAAGGGAGGAGGGGAAAAAGGAGGGAACACAGGAAGAGACAACTAAAATGAAGGGCCATTTGAGGGTAGTATGGAAACCCAATACAGTAGGAACTTCCTATAGTATGTACATACATGGAGGTGGTTGGTGCTTAAATTCTAATTGGTCTTAACAATAAAAACCCAGAGTCAGATTAGGGTTAAATGCTGAAAGGTCAGAGAGGCAGAGCAGCCAGCCAATAGTTCTTACCTCTATGAAATCCTCAGCTGAAAAGAGACGAGCTCCTTTCTCTACCCCACCTTATCACTTCCTCTCTCCACCCAGCTCTATCACTTCCTGTCTTTCTGTACAGACCTCTATGGTTAACTAGTGACTAGCTCCTCCCTCTGATTTTCAGGCAAGCTTTATTTGTTAGAGCACAAATAAAATATCGCCACAGGTGGTCTAAAAGAAATTGCCAAATAATGGAGGATACAGAGCCTCAACCGGACATCCCTATCACTAAATGTAACTGTCAGTCTCGGGATTCGGCTATATCTATTTGAGTTGTTGGCCAAAGGGACCCCATGGGAATCCCCAAACAACTCAGGCTTTTGCCAAGACAGGTTGCTCTCCACAAACTGATGGCAAGGCCCCATTGCTGAGTCAACACCCACACAACTCAATGAACATAGAGAAGTTGAGCTGGTGTCTACATAGAGCCTTCACCCCTACATGCTAGCATCTTTGATACAGGAAGGCATTCTGTACAAACCCTTTGATATACAATGGTGTTCTGCCTGCAAGATGTGCGAGCACAATATTGGCACAAAGCTTGTGAGAGTAACCAACCACTAACTGATTTGACTTAAGGCCCATGCCATGAGATGGCACCCATACCCAACACTGCTTGGGTGACAAGAACCTGAGACTAGATGACCCAGGAATATAGGGTAAAAGCAAATGCTACTGTTCTGCTAAAGGAGTATAGTAATAAAATGATCCCTGATGACATTCTGCTACACTCACGGAGCAGTGCCTTGCTCAGCCATCATCAGAGAAGCTTCCTCATACAGCAGATGGGAACAAATATGAGACCTATAGCCAGACAATATACAGAGAGTGAGAGACCTTGAAAAACTCAGCCCTAAATGGGATGTCCCCAATAAATATGTCCTCAAGGCTCAGGGAACCCTACAGAAGAGGAGGTGGAAGTGTGTAAGAGCCAGAGGAGATGGAGACACCAAGGAAGCAAGGCCCATTAAATCAACAAGATTGACATAGTACGTATGAATTCATAAAGACCTAGGAAGCATAAACAGAGCCTTCAAGGGTCTGCACCAGATGCGGTCCTAGAGCTGAAAGGAGAAGTGGACACATGCCCATCCCTCACCCAGAAACTATCACCAATTCATAACCACTTGCAAATGAAAATTCAATTTCCTCCAAGGGAGTCTCAGAGGGAAACAAACCACTCTTAAGGGCAGGCTGCATGCCCAGCAGTAGACGCCAACAGAGAAGGAACTCAATGGCATCCTTGGAGGTGTCTTATTGGATAACGTCATGTCAAGGCTTTTTTATTTTTGTTTTGAATTTCATCTTATGTTTTATTTTATTATTTTTTTTACTATCTTTTTACCCTACAGGTCCTTTGGCTTCCTGTTTAGTGTGTTTATGGGATTCCCGAGTGTGTGGATGAGTGGGTCTCTGTATCTATCTGTTTTTTATTCCTTGGCTTGTGCTCTTTTCCTTCTGTTTGTTTGTTTTGTCATGTTCTGGTGGATTTGTTTTCCACTGAGAGACAGAAAGGGGTGAATCTGGACAGTGAGGAGGTGGGGAGGAACTGGGAGGAAAGAGGGAGGAGACACTTAATTAGAATATATTATGTGAGGAAAAAACTTACTTTTAATAAAAGGAATGAAAAGAAAGAAAGGGAGGGAAGGAGGGAGGGAGGGAAGGAGGGAGGGAGGGAAGGACGGAGGGAGGGAGGGAGGGAGAAAGGGAGGGAGGGAGGGAGGGAGGGAGGGAGGGAGGGAGGGAGGGAGGAAGCCAGTGTTCCTTGCAAGGTTGACTCTTAGTTGTTATGAAGAAACTGGGATTAGGAAAAGAGTCTACTATGTCTAGCTATTTATACAATCAATAGAGATTGTACTAAGAATGTTCTTTGTTCTGAGAGTCTGGAATGTTGATGTGTTAGGTGACCTGAGCTGATGAACCCTGGAAAACATTCCACGCAGATTGTCATGACTCCTTGCTGGAGGAATTGGCCATGTCTCTGTGACTCCGCTGGGAGATGGAGGATTCTTGAGCTACTTGACTGACTCTACTAGACACCATGACATCATCTCATGCGCCTTCTACTTTGTGGATTTCACTTTGTATCTTTTCATTAAGATAAAATTGTGGCTGTCCCCATTACTCATCTGTCACGTGGCTGCATGGGTGAGGAGGAGATCCCCGCCCCCATCGAAACCTGAGGCAGGTGGGAGAGCTGGCCCTGCCCACCACTGGCTGCAACACTCAAGTGGGAGAGCAGGCCCTGAAGGTGTGAGCCTGGGAGAGCTGTCCCTATTATCCATCTGTCATATGGTGGCATGGGTGGGGGAGAGATGCCCTCCAGCCCATCAATGCCTGAGGCAGGTGTGAGAGCTGGCCCTGAAGGTGCAGGTGTGGGGGATCTGACCCTGAGGACCTGAAAGCAGGAGAACTGGCCCCGCCCCTTGCTCATCACTGCAGGGGTGCACTCACCAGGACAATACAGGAGAGCTCACTCTGGTGGTGAGGACTAGGGAGAGCTGGCTGGCTGACCAACCCTGCAATCAGAGCCAGGATTATGTGTTGGCCCACCCCAACCTCCACCCCATCTGTGATCTGCTGGAGCACATGAAGGGACCGGTCCTGCAGACCCAAAGCTACAGAATTTCCACAACACAGGCCAACAGCAGGGTGACCAAGAGGAGTCCCAGTGAAGGCCCAGCATCAATAATGTAGAAGAAACCAGAGGCCTCGAACCAATTACTCTTTGCAGTGAACACTTGCAAGTAAAGATATGTGGATAAAAGGGTTTACTGTGTGACTCACTGTGTCACACGGCAGCTTCCATGATGAGATTGATTTTTTTCCTTCTCTCTGTCTTTGTCTCTCTCTCTCCTCTTAAATTTTATTTTATTTTGGGGGGAAGGCTGGATACAAAGGGACAGGGAAATGAATGGGATGGAGATGCATGTGAAAGACACAAAGAATAAATAAAAAGAAAGAAAAGGAAAAAAAGATAGGATTATAGCTATGACTGCGTTACGTGTTGAATGATGCAAGTCCTTTTAGTGGATCATCTAGCCAGGGATGGTATAAAGGAGTCTCGTTAAACTTTTGGTGTAAAGCCGGGCATGGTTGCACACACCTTTAATCCCAGCACTTAGGAGGCAGGCAGATCTCTATGAGTTCAAGGACAGCCTTAATGTACTTGCTAGTACCAAGCCAGACAAGGCTACACAGTGAGACCCACCACAAACAGACAAACAAACGTAACAACAACATTAGGGAAACTTCAAGGATGGTAAGGTATTCACCACTAGGGACAGCAGGAAACTATGAAGGAGGCAGGGGGAGGCAGTTACCAGACATCAGAAACAGGGACCTATGGAGAAGCCTTAGCACATCTCTGTCTCTTCCTGCCTGACCTCTGACACTTGGTCCTATACTTGGCTGCACTCTCCTGAGAATCACCAGGTCAAGTTCAGAGGCAGTGTGTGTGTGTGTGTGTGTGTGTGTGTGTGTGTGTGTGTGTGTGTGTGTGTGTGTACGTGTACTGGGCTACACTTTAGCTTTTTACTGAAAGGCAATATTTCATAACACCACATTCCCCAACAGCTCTGGACAGGCCATCATTGCATACACAGAAATACAAATCCAAATGATTCAGCATGGATTTCAAAACTTTTCTAAAAAAAAAAAAAATGAATCCTCAAATTTTATTATAATCCATCCCACACTACAGTCTGCTGCTGAGCAGTTGAAGTGCATATGCAGTATATGAATATTAAAATTAATCACCAAAATTATTTACTAAAGATTTTGCCAAAGATGTTAGGATTGAGGAAAAAGCCATGAATAGGAAGCACTTCAAAGATTAGCAAGGTTTGTATGGGTAAGAGGATCATGGATGATTTAAACTTTCTCTAGTAACAACTTTCACAATTAGTTCACAACCAGAAAAAACAACTATTAAATAGTATTTAAGACATTAGACAATTGGGTTGTCACATATCAGAAAAGGCATCTCACTGTCTCTTTGAAGGATCCATTTGAACTCATGATTGATTTTACTCAGTGATAATTATTCAACCTTTGAATAAAAAAATAGTCTCCCCAATTTCATTTTCCCTATTATCCACAATAGCCAAGGACCTCCCTTCCAGTTAATGACACTGTCACGTGGTGTCATACTAAATTAAACTCTCAAAGCCCTTTTCAAGCTGATCAAAGTTTAGTTCCTACTCTGTCTTAGGGTAATCATTGCTGTGACAAAACCATGACCAAAGAACTTGGGGAGGAAAGGGTTATTTGGCTTACACTTCCACATCATTGTTTATCATTTAAGGAACTCAGGACAGGAACTCACACAGAGCAGGAACCTGGAGGCAGGAGCTGATGCAGAGGCCTAGGAGGAGAGCAGCTTAATGTCTTGCTCCACATGGCTTGCTTAGCTTGCTTTCTTATAGAACTCAGGACCACTAGCCCAGGGTGGTACCATCCACAATGGGCTGGGCCTTTCCCCATCAATCACTAGTTAAGAAGATGTCCTACAGGTTTGCCTACTGACCTTATGGAAACATTTTCTCCATTGAGGGTCCTTCATCTCAGATGACTATAACTTGTGTCAAGTTGACATGAAACTCGCTAGTACACATCCCTTTGCCTCCCACTCCACAATTCTATTTCCCTTGTCTGCATCTATCAGCCATCACTTTAATATCACACCATCCAGTTACTATCATATTTCATTGCCCTCTTCCTTGAATATTGTATGTCTCTTCCTTGTTATTAACGAAGTCCTACAAATCCTCCAGAAGGCAGCTCAGCTGCCACACTACTTGCAAAGCATGATGATTGGTTTTTTTTTTGGTTTTTCGAGACAGGGTTTCTTTGTGTAGCTTTGCGCCTTTTCCTGGAACTCACTTGGTAGCCCAGGCTGGCCTCGAACTCACAGAGATCCACCTGCCTCTGCCTCCCGAGTGCTGGGATTAAAGGCGTGCGCCACCACCACCCGGCTGATGATTGGTTTTTAACTGCAAACTTCACAAGACCTGGGAAGAAAGTCTTCATTAAGAGATTGTTGGATCAGGTTGGCCTGTCGGCATGGCTCTGTGGCTGATTGTCTTAACTGATGTCGACCCAGCCACACTGTGGGGAGCACTGTTCCCCAGGGTAGAGAAGTGAAGCTGAGCACAGACAAGGGAGCAATCCTGTCTGAATTCATTTCTTTCTGCTCTGGACTGTGGATATAATACAACAAGTTCCCCTGCTTGACTTCCATGCATAGTGGACTAATGACCCGGAAGTGTAAACCAAATACTAGAGCTCAAAACCTCCAACTTCAGCCACTCTGCAGCAGACAGACTGTTCTTGGGCTGTGGTCCTGTCCAGTGTTGGGTCAGTGCTCTTCTTTCCCAGGCTCCTCAGTTTGGGGGTGTAGGCCATGGGCATTAGTTAACCCAGGAATGTCCAGTGAGCCATCACACATTGGTTTATCATGTTTGGTAAGACTCCAAGTTGTTGCTCTGGTACTAGTACTTGGATACTTGGTACGCGATACTCGATACTTGAAAGCTGACTATCACACTAACAATATAAGTTCCAGTCTTGTGTTTCTGTGGACCCCAGAGCAGGACCCTCTCTACAGGCTTGGCACAACTCCTTTGCAGACTGATACCGCATATTTTACATGTCTTTATTAGGTGATCATCTTGAAGACAGTACCTGATACATAATTGCTTTAGTACTTTCCATGTTGACTAGGGCAGTGAGTACCCAATATAAGCTATTGAACTGAATTAATATAAATAAAATGAGTTGAATAATTTCATTATTTTAACCTTCTAGGAAATGAAGCCCTTAAATATGTTGTTTGTTGGTTGGTTTTGAAACAGGGTCCCATTATGTAGCCCAAGCTGGCTCTGAATGTTCTATCCTCCTGCCTCAGCCTCTTAAGCACTGGGATTATAGATAAATGCCACCACACCCAGTGAGACTGATTTTAGCAGACAAAATAAATCAGCCATTTCAGAAAAAAAGGAGAAAGTTTCTGAATTATGACTTCCCCTTCATTCAGGGATAACTGAACACAAGCTCACAATTTGTAAATTTAATGATAAATCAGATTCTTCAATTCTTAAATTAAAAAAAAACTAGCTTAAAGTTATTACCAGAGATTTAAAGTCACTCTGGAAGCTATTTTATATGTGCATGGGCTTTATTTATTCCTTTCCTAAGGCCATGTGGAATAAAAACTTGATTAGAAATAAATTTTTCATATTCTGGTGGGTGGTTGCCTAGCAACAGGAAGTGAAACAATGGGGTCAGTGCATGTAAACCAGCCAGACACTCCACCTGGAATTTTTTTTTCATCACAGTTGATAAGGTGGCCAGATCATAAATATGACTTGTCAGGCAATAAATTCGTTTTGGAACAAAAGGACCAATGGAAAGGAAATTTTTACTTGATTTGGCTGTGCTTTATAGCTTCATACTCAGTACAGATGAAAGAATTTTAAATTAGGTATTCTGCAAGCCGGTCATTTAACATCCCCACACTTTCGGGGAGCACACTGAAGTGTGGTGGACACTTAGCTCTATAGTCTGTTCTGGAAACCTCCTTGGTCAAACGGAGCCACAGGAGAGTAACAGCGGTAGTGCAATCGGGGAGCCAATTTACAACCCCAGTTAAGCATCTAGTGATTGACTTATCTCAAATATACACACAATATGATGTTATGTCACATGTATTACTCATTCCTAGAAATGAGTAATATGCTTATAAGCCTAGAAAGACCTTGGTGTGTTTTTCTTTTAATTTTTTCTTAAACTTTATACTACAGTGTGAGAGTGTGTGTGCATGGTGTGTGTGCTTGTGCATTTGCATGTCTGTGTTTGTGTGTGTGGAGTTCAGAGGAGAACTTTGTGGAATCAGCTCTTTCCTCCCACATTTACTTAGATTCTGGGCACAGCAGGTGCTTCACAGGTTGGACCATCTTGACAGCCCGTCATCATGCCCAGTTTACTCAGTGCCACTCAGTCGGCAAGCTTATAGGATCAGAAGGATCAGCCTGTGAAAACATAATTCCGTGTTGTTGATGCGTGTAGAGTTGTGCACCCTTCAACACAATCTCATTCCATGTAAGTTCACTCCTGTAACACACACTCACGCACACACGCAGATGAAATTAGCCGTCACTCCTTGTCTTTCTCCATATTTTCTGTGTCCATGGATTTGCCTACACGATCCATCCTCTTGCGATCGCAGTGTATAAACCCTCGTACCCGGCGTGCCCATGAAGCCTAACATTACCGAAGCCTACCCATGCTGTAGCATCAGTACATAGCATATTTTTCTTTCTCTTTGGTTGTGTTTGAGATAGAACTGAGGGCCTGGCATATGGTAGCTAAGTAATCTATAGTCAGCTCCACTACTATCCCACTTCATACCTTTTTTAAAAAGTAAATTTAATTATTAATTTTTATTTTTGTGTATGGGTGTTTTTCCTGTGTGTAGGTTAGTTTTTTCTCAACTCGATACAAGAAGGAACTTCAGTTGAGAAAATGCCTCCATCAGAGTGGCCTGCAGGCAAGCCTGTAGAGCATTTCTTGGTTAATGATTGATGTAAGAGGACCAGTCCACTGTGGGCGGTGCCCATTCAGGACAGATGGTCCTTCATGGTAAAAAAAAAAAAAAAAAAAAAAAAAAAGCAAGCAGGCTGAACATGCCACAAGGAGCAAGCTAATAAGCAAGCAGTGTTCCCCCATGGGCTCTGGGTCAGTTCCTACCATCAAGTTTCTACCTTAAGTTCCTCTCCTGATTTCCTCAATGACTGACAGTGATCACGGTGTGTAAACCTAAAACCCCTTTCCTTCCCAGCTTTTGGTTACAATCTTTATTACAGTAAAAGAAGCAAGCTCCCCTCCCCAACAGTGGATGAACATTCCAGGTTCTCTATATTTCCACCAGGACTTGCTATTGTCTATTGTTTTTTCTCATAGCCTTTAGAGTAAGTGTGAAATGATATCTTTAAAAATTAGTATTTTATTTATTCAGTGTGTGTGTGTGTATGTGTGTGTGTGTGTGTGTGTGTGTGTGTGTGTGTGTGTGTGTGATGCATGTATGAGTGGATGCTCTCTTCCCTGTGGGAGCATGTGGAGGCCAGAAGTCAACAGCAAGTTTCTTCCTCAGTTGCTTCTCTACCTTAATATTTGAGACAGGGTCTCTCACTGGACTTGGAGTTCACACTCATTCACTAGGCTGCCTAGCCAGTGAGTCCCAGGGCTCCTCCTCTTCATGTATCCCCAGCACTGAGAGTACGAACACACGCCACTGTGCCTTGCTTTTATGAGTGCTGGGGCTCTGAACTCAGGCCCTCATGGTCTCATAGCAAGCACCTTACCCACTTACTCACTGAGCCATCTCCATAGTGCCCTTTGACTGTCTCGATTGTAACATTTGAAAAGTGAACATTTTTAATCTCGATGAACTTCAGTTAGGTGTTTTGTTGATGCTTGTGGTTTTGGTGGTGGCCTTGTCTTAGAATCCATCTCATAACCTGAGGTATAGAGGCTTACTCATATTGACTGTTAGCTTCATCTTAAAGCTCTTCCACGTAGGTCTACAACATTTTCAGGCTGTTTAATTTATTGTGAGGTAGGAATCTGATGTCATTGTTTTTCATATTTATATTTTAAAATCCTCTATTTCATCGTTTGGTGACCTTGGCATCTTGTTGAAAATCAATAATAATAAATGCAAGAGTTTACTTATGAACTCCCAATTCCCTTCTTATCCTCAAATAGCACTGTGTTGATTAATTTATCTGGATATTGTTAAGTCCTTAACATTTTTGTTATAAATTTTAGAATATCTTTGTCACTTTCCCCAGAAAATTACACTGGGTTTTTTTTATTAGAATGCATCAAATCTAAGAGCAACTATAGAAAGATAGTGATATAAACCAATATTGTAGTCACTGGTTATCTTAGTTATTGTTCTATTGCTGTGAAGAGACACCATGGCAAGGCCACTTGCTGACAGTTTCAGAGGTTTAGTCCATTATTATGACAGAGAGCGTGGTGTACCGGCAGACATGGTGCTGGAGAAGTAGCTGAGAGTTCTACATCCTGATCTAGAGGGGAGAGAGAGAGAGAGAGAGAGAGAGAGAGAGAGAGAGAGAGAGAGAGAGAGAGAGAACCTGGTATGGGTTTTTGAAATCTCAAAGTGCCCCCCCCCATAATAACTTCCTACAACAAGGCCACACCTCCTAATCCTTCTAATCCTCTCAAACATTTCTACTCCCTGGGGACTAAGCAGCTAACACATGAGCCTGTGGGAGTCATTCCCACTCAGATCACCAAACTGGTCCATGACTAGGGGATATCTTTTCCCTTAAGTATTTTTCAGAGTATCTGGAAGTGTTTAATGGTTAAATTGTAAGTCTATTTTGATAAATTTATTTGTAAGTGTTTAGGAATGATATCAATTTTTAAAAAAACCACTCATATGAGTTGTTAAAACACAGTAGAAAGCTCAGAAGCAGATTTTTATCAACTTTATTAGCTGACCTCTGACAAATCAGCAAAAATAACACCATGAAGAAAGGCTTGTTTTCCAATAGCAAAAAAATGAGCCTGAACAGAAATCTGTGCAACATAAACATTGAGTAAAAATTAATTTTAGACATAAAAGTCTAAAAATTAGAATGTCTTGGAAAGAGGAGAAAATTTGCTTGCCTTTGTGACTGTGATGGATTTGAAAATAAAATATCAGATGATTAAATTCAAAAATAGCAAAACAAATGCACAGTGGTGTCCCCAGAGAAGACACACAACAGCGAATACGTGTATGAAAAGAGGCTCAGCCTCGTTTGTCACAAGGGCATTGACGTGTAGCAGTGACCGCTGCACACCTCTTAAAACTGTGGAAACCCTAAGACACACCAGCTGCCAGGAGGCAGACAGGCTGCAGGAGGCTTTCATGGCTGGAATACAGAGCCACATAAAAGCTTTGCAAGGCAGCCCCACTGTTCCCATAAGAACAAAATGGGACTGAGCGCACCATCACCATCCAGTGACCTTGCTATGAGATATTTACCCAACTAATTTAAAACATGTCTACACAAAAGCCCATGCATTCATGCTTACAGCAGCATTTTTATAATAAAAAAAATTCTGGAAACAGAAACAAGGTCTTCCAAGAGGTGAATGGGTAAATGAGCTCCAGTATAGCCACTCAGTACGACACTGCCTGATGATTAAAAGGGATGAGCTACAATCAGTCTCCAATGACTATCTTGAGTGAGAGATAACAGTCTAAGGAAGCTTTGTGTTATATGGTTTCAGGTGTGTGATGTTCTGAACAAGGCAAGAGTGTCAACTGGTGTCATTATACCAGTCTTGTTTAGGCATTATATGTATTTTCTATAACTATTATTGTTACATATATACACACAGACATATATATATATATATGCATATATCTATTGTCTATAACTATTACTGTTATATATGCATCTATGTGTATATATGTAACTAGTAATTATTGACAAAGAAGTCCTGCATTTGAGAGGGAGTGAGGGGAACAAGAGGAGGTGGAGGGAGAGAGGGAGGTGTGGAAATGATCTAAACGCAGTGTTCATGTATGAAATCCTCAAACAGTAATCTGAATTGAAAACTAAATCTTAAAGAATGAAGTGGGAGGATCCTAGAATGGAATATGGAATGTTGCACAATAATCAAGCGGGGGTGCAGAGGAAACCTGATCTAAGAAACAAGTAGATGGTGCAGAGCTAGAGACTAAATAAACCACACGGGAGCAGTTCTGCAGCTGCGGGGGCTGTTTCCTGCAAGGTTAGAGGTAAAGCCCCTCTACTGCACACTGGAGTTCAATAACAAAGCAGGAAGAAGCTCAGACAGCAGTTTGGACTTAGGGACGGACACGATCATGTGTCGAAGTGTATAGAAATACATATACCTGTGTATAAGGAAGTACAGACCCCAAGAGATGGTGTACAGGTACATCTAAGCCCTGTCAGCTGAAAGGGCTTAAAGGAACCTCAACAACAACACACATTGTGTCCAGATATCGTCTCCCAATAGAATCCTTCAGTCTTTGGAGAGCTTCTTACTTGTAGGACAGAACCAGGAGATGGGCTAAGAACACCTCACGGTGCTAGAAATCATGAAGTGTTTAAAACAGAACCTGTGGTGAGGCAGAGATGTCAGAGGTCACAGCAATTGATTGGGAAAGTGCTGCTTGGCAAAAAGGGAAAAATCTGAACAGCCTAGTGTGTTGAATTGTAACTCAAAGACTATAAAATAAATATCTATAAGTCTGCATTGACATAAACACATGATGGAACAGATAAGTAAGTGTGGAAAAGTAGATAAATCATCTTGAGCAGAAGCATCACAAATTATTTATTCAGACACTGGATGCTTGAGATGGGGCAAAACTCACTTGTTAGATGGAGGTTGTTCACACAGACACTGCCTTCTAAGGAGCAGGTTGATGGGCTTGGATGGGACAAGCTTATAGGGCAAAAACCAGAATAGAATTGCTACAAGCCAGGCGACATGTCATGTTAACAGTGGGGGCCTTTCATATGACAGGATGAAAATGGTACTTCATGTCTGCGGCCCCTCCCCCAAGTCTGTAACCCCAGAGTCATCATCACAAACCCAAGACGAATCCAACAGCACACGTGAGCTGCTCCTCGAAACACTAAAGGTTTCCAAAGCAAGGGCTGAGAAACTGTCCGTCAGAGGTGTCTGAGGGATGCTCCCTTTTGGGATCCCAGAACAGTGAAAGGATATTAGGGGGAAAGTGAGGAAATGTGGGTAAAATATGGACTTAATAACAACCAATGTTTGTTCGTTATTTTTGAAAAGTCTCATATTACTGAAACTTCATAGTAGGGAAAATTGGTTGTGATACCATGCAATAATTCTGTAAATCCAAACCTGAACTAAAACAACATTTATTTGGAAAATCTCTAAAGATTGAGTTGAGCTTGTGAGATGCTACCAAGCTTGTGACCTGAATTCAATCCCTGAAAGCCATATAAAGGCAGGAGGGACTGATTCTCCTTCACAAAGTTGTCCTCTGATCTCTACACACACACTCCGGCTCACACACAAAAACCATGGAGCATTCTCTCTCTCTCTCTCTCTCTCTCTCTCTCTCTCTCTCTCTCTCTCTCTCTCCCCCTCACACACACACATGCTGTGGCACACATGCATGTAAATACACACTATATCATATATGCACATGTACACACATGCACAACACAATAATTGGTATATAAAATGATTAGTATATAAAGGTGCTGAAAGAACAATATTGAAATAAGATTTCTGCACAGGACAGAACAGTAACTAATATTCTACAGGAAAACAAAACCATGTCCACAGGACTATTTTTCTTTTTGCTGGGTGTAAATTATTGCAACACATTAGTCATCTGTATGTCAACACACAGTGCACAGACTCTGGCCCTTAATCAATAGCAAATACTAAATCAAGTAGAAGTGCATTGGTTGGTTTTCTTAAAAATCCAGACAGCACACAGGAAATGTTTTAGGCTTTCAGGACATTTGGTGTGTATTGTAACTCTGGAATTGCTAAATCACAGAATAAAAGCAGCCACAGACTGTCTGTCTGTCTGTCTGTAATGTGGTGGTATTCCACTCACTGAAATTTCATTTTACAGAACAGTTGGCCAGCCTGTGAGCCAAACCATGGTGTCCTCTGCCCTTGAATATGAAATGATCTTAAGAGGATCAGAAAATGTGACACCAATGGACTTGCTGTACCACTTGCCTTGTCTCTAAGCTGGGATATAATTTCTCACCAGGGCCCAAGTAGTAGTCTGCATTGAGCAGGGAGCGCTTCAAGACATAGTCGATTCTTTCTGTGATGTTTTACAAACATGAACATACTTTGGTAGAGGCTATTGCCACTTGTAGAAGTAACCAACTGTCTTATTAAATAAGAAACACAGAGCCAAAACAGAGATGAAAGCCAAGAGGTCAGAGCAATAGCTAAGAGCTAAAAACCTTACCCTTCACTATCCCGGTGGTCCTACCTCTCCAAAAGAGATTTACTTCCTGTGTGTCTGTCTTTATAAAGACTTTCTGTTCTGCCTTCTCATTGGTTGTAAACCCAACCACATGACTTCCTCATCACTGCCTGTCTGTATAGACCTCCAGGTCTTCTATGGTTGGTATTGAGATTAAAGGCGTGTGTCTCCAATGCTGGATGTATCACACGCCTTTGATTGAACACACAGAGATCTACCTAGCTCTGCCTACCAAGTGTTGGGATTAAAGTCCTGCGCCACCACCGCCTGGCTTTTGCTATGGCTTGCTAATAGCTCTGACCCCCAGGCAACTTTATTTATTAACATACAAATAAAATCACATTTCAGTACAAATAAAATGTCACCATAGCCACTCATTGACTCTCTGGTCAATGCTGTGTGCCCTCACCAATGTTGAATAAGTCTTGACTCCAGAGGGAGAGTGGGTGTGGATCCAGGTAGAGAAAGACCCATATCCCATGGAGTGGGGTGACCATTACATCCCAAGTTTTCATTCTCAGAAGAGCCGGTCTTTATTTTTTTCAGTGCTTAAAACTGTCAAAAGAATTGAAGCAGTTCAAAGGGGTTTCAGAGTTAAAATTCCAAGCTGTGCTTCTCTGGCCCAGCCTCCTTGGTCCACACTGGCTGAAAGAAAGGTTTTGACTTTCAAATCCTCACTGAGAATTTTTACAGAATCAGACTCCTCCTCTTTACTTTCGGGATTCAGGGGTCTGATGTCTTGCTTTGGCGTCCTTGGCAGATCTTAGCATCGCTTGTTTTCTGATCCCCTTTCATTTCCCCGTCGCTGTCCCCCATCCTGAGTGGTGACCCCACCCCTCCTTCTCTCTGTCACCCTCCCTTCTTCAGAGCATCACAAAGTGAACAACTTCCTCAAGGTGACCGTGTGTGAGCTCGAAGAAGCTTGCTCCTGGTGTTCCTCGAAGGATGGAGCAGTTGATGGAGCCAGGAAGGGGGAGATGGAGGCTCACAGAGACAGCATGTTGCCGAGCCTCAGTTGTCTGGAACAACTCAACTCCGGTCCTGAGTTTGCAAATTCCTTTCAGTGAAATAAAGCTCACCTTCTGGGATGGCTATTCTTGGTTCAATTTGAATACTTCCGGAATTAACTAAAACCCAAGCAACTGGGTACACCTGTGAGGGAGATCGTTAAATCATTAGACATAGAAACATATAGAAGCATAGGATAGACTCGGGAGGGCCTGAATCCTTATCCACCAGCCCCTTCTGTCTCTTCTTAAGGGCTATTTATAGGAATGCCAAGGGGTGGAGCAAAAGACCTCCCCCTAGCTCAGCCAAGTGGAGACCCTTCCAATCACCTGGTAACCATGCACCTGGTCAAGCAATCCTCCAATGCAGCCCTGCTGGGTGAAGCAAGCTCAGATCTCACTAGGAACCTTTGTGGGCTTCCACAAGAAGGATGCTGGCTCTCTGCCTGCTCGCCTCCACTCTCCCTGGCGAATCCATTCCTCCTCCGTCATTGGAGCCTGACTCTTTGGGATTCTGGTGTGTACTGAAGAGCAGCTGAGACATCCAGTCTCGTGGACTGAACAGTTAGGGTAATTACTGGATTCTTGGACTTTCTATCAGGTGGTAGACATTGTTGGAGTAGCTGGACCACAGTCTGCAAGCCTCTGTAATAAATTCCATCTCTCTCTCTCTCTCTCTCTCTCTCTCTCTCTCTCTCTCTATATATATATATATATATATATATATATATATATATATATATATATATACAATCTGCCCTGCTAAGCCCTTCTGTAGGTAACTTCCATACATTTTGTAAGACTCAGCTCATCAGATATTACATACTAACTTAGCCGACAGCTGGGCACCTCTGAAATCCCATGGATATTCTGTAGATAACACTTAACTGACTGTTGAATTATTTGTATGGCTATCCTATAATGCTGGGAGCAGTCGAAATGACCATTGTATCCTCTGCTTCTACAGTCTTGCGCCTAACACACAGTTCAAGTTCATCAAGTGTTACTTGAACTAAATTGTACTGAACTCTCATACTACTGGAAACTTAAACATAAATTATAGTAGATTTAAAGAACTATTTCTAAGCTTAATTAACACATTTTGTCCCAGATTCTCGTTAGCATGGCTGACATTATCTTTCCATACAATCAATAACATTATCTATGTGAATTTAGGTGCTTTCTGGATAAATGTGTAGGATGTTTTATCAAGGTGCTAGCTCACTTAGCTTACACACTCCAAAAAAATGCCAACAGCAAAACATCCGGTAGGTTTTGGTAATTCTTCTGCATTTCCACTTAGTGTCCCTGATGCAGAAAATTGCTAACTGCTACCTGAGGAATTTGAAAGCACAAATACAGCTCTCAAAGAGCCCTGCGTGTCCCTGGGAGGAGATGTGTTGCTTAGGAGAATGGGTGGCACTAACTCTGGTAATGAATCAGAAACAGATGGTTGCACAAGCATTGTTATACCAGGAGCTTTGAACTCATGTGACTGATGTATGAACGAACCATGGGTATACAATACAAACAGTGGTACAGGGCCGGAGAAATGGCTCAGCCGTGAAGGGTGCATTCTGTTCCTGCAGAGGGTCTGCGTTCAGTTCCCAGCACCCACACTGGACAGCCCACAATCATGCAGTTCCAGCTCCAAGGATCTGATCCCCTTTCTGGCTTCTGTGGGCACCTGTACTCATGTGTACATACTCCTTCACACACACACACAGCAAAAACCAAGTCTTTTAAAACCATTGGTTCTATGTGTGAGAGGAAATGGTGAAATGTCAGGAAACTTGACCCCGCCCAATAAAATGGCATGCATGTATGCATATTGTGTAAGTGTAATTGAAACTGAACTTTCATTAAACAAATTGTGTCTTTATTTTGTAGCTTCTATTAAGTTTCTAATATATAAAATGTTGAAGGAATTGCTTGTTGAAGACGATCAACTTCACCAGGTACTTTTCACAATCCAAATTAGTTCCAGACACTTGAAGACACTTTAATGCTCTGCTTCACATGTATACTAGAAGCTAGAATTCAAACTTTAAGTGTTTTGTTAGTGTATATTAATTACACACAACAGTGGATTTTGTTAGGGCTCTTTCACACGCATACATGATTTCAGTTGTATTCTCTCCTACCCTTCTCCTCTACTTCTACATTCTGCATCTTTTTTGGTCTTCCATTTTCATGTGTTTTTTCATGGCCCCATGAGTTTGAGTGAGCTTATTTAAAGAAATGTGAGCAGGGGTGTTTATAGGCAAATGTGTGCCTTACCGGTGCCTACACCAGTGAAAAGATGCCCCTCCCTCCCTCATCAACCCTTACCTGTGCATAAATCCTCATGGGCTGGGAAGGGGTATAATTTAATTTTTTAATATTTATTTTTATTATTTGTGTGTGTGTTTGTGGGTGTGTGCACAGAGTGCAGTGTCCATGAAAGGCTGAGATGTTGGCTCCCCCGAAGCTGGAGTTACAGGCAGTTGTGAGCCACCTGATCTGGGAACTGGGAACCAAATGCTGGTCCTCTACAAGTGCAGTACACACTCTCAACTGTTGAGTGGTCTCTCCAGCCCATCAGCTCAGTATTTTTATGGTTCTCTGTTCCATGTAAAGTTTGCTTGTTGTCAAGGGCACAATGGAAGGAAATAACAGGCACCTGGGGCTCTCACAACTAATTGGCACTAACTGAGCAGCTTAAAAAGCAGAAGGATGTTCTTTCCAGGCTGTGGAGCTCAAAGTCTGAAGTCAAAGCCCAGACAAGGGTGAATCCATGGTCTAAAGCGGCACCGTAAGAGACTATGCCTTGACTTAAAGTGTCCACTTCGTTCCCGGAACTTGCGGGTAGACAGTGGGGGAAGAAGAGTGTGAAGTGTAGAGTCAGAACTAGAAGAAATCTTCTTCTGTAGCAGATGTGTACAGCAGTGAGTGAGCTGATCCATTCTGCGGGTCAACACTTGGCCAACAGATGTGCCCTCCTACCAGGATCAATTTGGTTATGAAGTATGCATAATTATAAGCACACCACACATATTTTCTTCTGATGTAAGTTGAACAGAGTTGAATTTGTTAGGGTTACTGACTTTCTAACCCAGGCTCATGATATCAGTATTGCTAGCTTTTTACAATTAGGGCTATCTTCTAAATTCTTGTCTTTCATTTAGCATGCGCTATGTGCCAAGTGCTTTATTGGTCAGCAGAGATCCATGATGAACACAGGCAAAACCATGAAGACCTCACAAAGTTGTCAGATGGTCTCTGTTAGAACAAGGGGCCTGCAGAGGATCCTTCATGGTGGGCCTCTGTTGATTTTCAAAAACCTACAAGTGGCCAGGCCCTGGAAGACAGCAGAAACAAGAGAGCCTGGTTATCAGCTGTTCACAAAACAGGTAAAACAAAGTAGAAACGGTGCTTCCCAGTGGCTCTGCAGGTACACGCTTGCCATGCAAGCCTGGTGACTGAGACCCATGACAAAGATGAAGGACAGCAACTGCTCCTTGACATTTTCTTCTGACCTCCACGTACTCCAGGGCACCAGCATGCCTGCACATCATGCACAATAATAATAGGTAAAAGTCAATTTAAAAAATTCAAGACAATTAGATCTTGAATTCCTAGAAATTTGGCCCATTTTTATCTGAATGAAGTTTACATAGAAATGATCATGATGTATATAAAGTTTCTGTATGCAAAAAATGAAGTAAATCAGGATAATTTGTCATAAAATCCTGACACTGTTGTGCTAGAGACATAATTAAATGTGAGCATTGGCCAGGAATTTGCCTCTAACCCAAAGGCCACGAGGCTATAAAGCTCTTCTTGTTATTCCACACAGGGCAACACAGAGCATGTTAGAATAAAAAGACCAAAGGACAGGACAACAAAATGGCGTGTCATTTAAATAGAGAAAAGACTTCTCTTAGGTAGTAAGCAATTGCAGCTGGCATTTGCAGAATGTATTAAAAAAATAAATCTTCTTAAATTCCAGCTTGCAATGAAGGCTTAAAGAATGAATTTAAAAATCATTGCCACCAAGAGATTTGTGAATTCTCTAAAATAGCATTCAAGCGTCAGCTGTGAGGAGGAAGCCAAGGAAGGAGCCGCTTCAAATGCAGATGGTATAAGAAAGGTAAATACCTTCACTGTGACACAGGATCTGTAACCTGACAGTCAGTGGAAGAGACATGTCCCTGACACCTTCGCTAAAGGTTGCACAGCATGTAGTTAACAGGGGACTGAAGGGTTGGAAGGGGCTACCAGGGGCTACGCAGCTTGTTCTTGTTTTATACCCACAACTGCACACAGAAATGGTTGTGAATATGGACAGACACAAACAGAGGTGAAGATAGACAGATCCACAGACATATCAGCCTTTCTAGAAGGACACTGCACACTTGGCCTTGTAGCTTTATGCATCAAACTTCTAAAAACACACATATACAAAAATACAGACATTAGTAAGGACATCAGCATAGACAAAGGTACCCTGCATAGTCCTCCCCTCTATCTGAAAGAACATATTCCAAGACCCCAAATGGATTTCTCAAATCATGGATAGCACTAGATCCTGCATACAAATATCCTATACTTTCTCTACTCATGTTAAACTTTCATTTCTAGATTAGGCAGAGTAGCAACAAAAAATAATAAGATTGAAAAAGTAACAGGCTGCAGTGAAATATCTTACAAGACAAAAATACCTCATATCTTAGTAATCTATGTTTTTCTTCCTTATTAAATTGAGGTGTCTTTTTTTTTTCATTTAAAGGAGGTACTTTGTGGCCTCTCTTTGGCAATCTAAATTCCCAGTACCAATATTTTGGGGTTTAATTATTAAGTAAAATAGGATTGTTTAGCACAAGCATTGTGCTCAAGCCATGTACAAGTTGACAATTTAAAAGGCTACTACGATTGACAGAAAGGTAACATATACAGCATGGATACACTGGATAAGGGAATAAATTATGTCTTGGATGGCATAGAGTAAGATATTTTGAAATCTCATCTTACTACTCAGAATGATGTGAACTATAAGATAAGAATTACTTATGCAATTTTCTCTTCATTATTTTCAGACCCCAGTTGACTATATAGGTAACAGGCTCAGAGAACAACAGGTCTATGGTGACTAGACACACAGTTGAAAACCTATCCACAATG
This sequence comes from Peromyscus maniculatus bairdii, assembly GCF_049852395.1. Lineage (NCBI taxonomy): Eukaryota > Metazoa > Chordata > Mammalia > Rodentia > Cricetidae > Peromyscus > Peromyscus maniculatus. The sequence continues at coordinate 11,583,381 of NC_134857.1, read as the reverse complement.
GAAGGACTACTGGATGCTTGGTCTGTAGTTTTATGCACCGGACTTGGGACACACACACCCATACCCACATGCTGTGTGATGTGAGTAGCAAGTAAAGTGTATTGCTTTAGTTTTTATTCCGAGTGAGTGTGGCCAGTTTTGTTTATTCTTTGTTGTTGTTACACAGCCCCATCTTCTTCTGAACTCAAAAGACCTTGACATCAGCTATGGTTTTAAAACCTGATTTTCCCATTTTCCAGTCATGAGATCTTAGGCAATTTGCTTAATCTCCAAGCTATTAAGGTGAGTGGAATAAAACTGGTGTCCAAGGCTTCTGTGAGGATTAAATGATATAAAACATGTAAAATTTCTCTATCAGAGATTCACTGTGTGTATAACCCTAAGAGAAAGTTTTGCCCAGTTTTTCTGCTAGGAGGGATTGATCCACCATGTCCAGACAACACGACCAGCTTCATGTTCCAGTTTCACCCCAGGCTCACCCTCGGCTTTCAGAAAGGAGGTGGCTCTCAGCCTCTGGGCCAGCATCTCCCGGCTGCACAGCAGTGGCAACTCCACTGGCCTCTGCCCTTCCTCCCATCTCATCTCTCTCCCTGAAGTTCAGGATGTCCGTGTTTCAGCTGGTATGCGTGCTCTGGACAGTATGATGGTCTCCTGTGCAACTCACAGGCGTTCAAACTATCACACAATTGGATCCTCCAAACACACTTCATGAGTAACTGCCCCTCTGTCTCTCACGCTGGCTGAGCTAGCCATTGGTCCTCTTTCCAGAGAACACTGGAGAAGGTGAGAATCATGGAAACCAAGCAGTGACAGTTTCCTTTTCCTTGGGAGTCTTCAATTTATTTTTCTCTTCTCACATTTTTATCACAAGCAACAAAGAAAAACCAGACTGTACTTTCCACACTTGGCTTAGGAAATCACGGGAAACAAGTATCCAAATTCTTTGCTTCAAGCTCTGCTTCTGTCGACCAGAGTGCAAGTCAGCCAAGTCCTGTCACTGTAACAAGGATCACTTTTCTCCAGTTCCCAAACACAGGGCCTCGCTTCTCTGAGACTTCTCCACAGCGCCTTTAACAAGGCTATTTCTGGTAACATTCTGTTCATGGTGCAAAACACACTCCCTGAAACAATGCTGCTTTCTCTACAGCCCTCCTCTTCTCCTCCCAGGCTTTCTCCAGAGCCTCCTGTAATGTGCATATTTCTACCAACGTCTCTCCAAGGCAATTCATGCTTTTTTAATGCCAAATCTCAACTCTTCCAATGCTACCCAATTTCAAAGCAATCCTCATACATTTGGATATTAGAGTATAACTCCACTTTTGGTACCAAAGTTTATTTAAATTTCGAGGGCTGTCCTAACAGTTCCATAAACAGAAAACTGGTGTTTCACAGATCTGCATGAGGTCAAAACTGAACTGTTGAAAGGCAGCTTCTTCAGAGGGGTTGAGAGAAGTACTGTTCCAGGATCCCTCCTTGACTTGTGGATTTCTATCCCTTTCTGGGCTTGTCACAGTTCTCTCCCTCTATGGACGCCAGATTCCTTCAGCTCTGTGTCACTGGGATCAAATCCAGGGGCTACTGAATGCTAGACAAGTCAGCCACTATACTTGACCCCCAGACCCCAGTTTCTCTTTAGTCTGATGATATTAGCAGTGTTGGACTAGGTGACTGCCCTGTGCTAGCACTGACTTAATTTTAAATATTTCTATAATGTCCCCTGTTTCAATTAAGGCCCTATTCTAAAGTGTATGCTTTCAGGGGAGGGGGATACAGTTTAACCCCAAAGCCAGCTTCATCTTCGCAGCAGTTGAGGGGGATACAGTTTAACCCTAATACCACCTTCACCTTGGTAACAGTTTCTTAAGTCAAAGTGGGGACCAAGTGGTCTGTGATATTGCCTAGAATGACGAGGTAATTCTTTGGCTTTAACGTCTAGAGGTGCCTAAAATATTTGTAGAACTGAAGCTAAAAGAAACATGGAGGAAGTCCTTTAGTTGGATAGCAGTTCCCAAACAAGTCAGTTAGGTAGCCCAGCAACTCTGATTTTAAATAAACTGAGGTGGCTGGTGAGGGTAAGGATAGAAGGCATAAGGCAGGGACAGGAAGAGACCCATAATGCCACACCAGGGGAACAGTGAGAAGTGGAGTTCTGTGAAGACAGGGCACCAGAGGAAAATGGATTAGTCTGACAGCTGAAGTCCTCAGAAGTCTAGAACATGGTGCTAAACTCTGAGACAGGGTCTTACTGTGGTGTCTTCCATGACCTCTATTTCCTCACTATCTCCTTCTTGCCCTCTCCACTCCACCAAAAAACTGTTTCTGTGAGCCATACTGTCTTAGTCACAGTTCTGTTGCTGTGAAGAGACACCATGACCCAGGAGACTCTTAGAAGACATTTAAAACAGAGCTGGCTTACATTTTCAGAGGTTTAGTCCATTATCGCGGTGGCAAGCATGGTAGCGTGCAGGCAGACATGGTGCTGGAGTAGGAGCTGAGAGTTCTACATCCGGATCTCACACAGCAGGAAGAGAGAGAGAGAGAGAGAGAGAGAGAGAGAGAGAGAGAGAGAGAGAGAGAGAGAGAGAGACTGAGCCTGGCACAGGCTTTAGAAACCTCAAAGCCCGCCCCTCAGTGACACCCTTCCTCTGAGAAGAACAAACCTACTCCAGTGAGGCCACACCTATTGGAGCCTTTGGGGGCCTTTCTTAGTCAGGCCACCACAAAGACCAGTCAAACTCCAGAAACCCAGTGGAAGCAACACCTAGATAAGCTGTGGCACAAAGCCGTGTTAGCAGATCCATGCCTACCAGCTCGTAGGTGGGTGGCTGTTTGATTTGCACACCCCCAGCCGCCTAAGCAACTTTCCTTTAGAGCAGGTGCTATATTCACCTTCTCACTGTTGAATCAAGGCCCCATCCAAACTCACTGTCTTTTGGGAAAGTATCTTTTAGATGTATAAACCTGGGTGCAGGCAATAGGGTCTCTTACATTTCAGAGCCCTCACCCTGCTCGTGACTGAGAAGGGAGGCCATCACAGAACAACCAGCCTTTCTTCCCTCTAGGCTGCAGGAGCAAAGGTTGGAGAAGAAGCTGATGAGAGAGAAGATCCAGCTGACGGTTGCTAAGCAACCTTTGTTGGCAAAAAAATGTAAAAACAAGATTCAAGGAGCTTTTAATTGCCCAGATATATTAGAGAATATTTATAATTCCACAGGGGTTTGTTTTCGGAACATTTCTTTTTTTTTATTGAAACAGTTAATCATTTATTTTAGAGATAGCTGTCATAATTACATAAAATTCCATCAATTAAAACTAATTTTGGAATGTCACTGATTGAATCCTAACTATGTGCAGAAGCTACCCTAATTATTTTATTGAAACATGCACCAGAATGCAGAGTGATCATACAGCCTTCCACATCTGTTTCAGGTTATGCACCTCCTGGCAGCTGATACAGCCCTGGGAATGGGAGGGTCGCTCCTAAACTTCCTGCTTATATAATGATGCTCTCTGCAAGAGCGATCACTTCATAGGATCGCCCAGAACTTACCGAGCTTTGGGCTGAAAATCCTGTGTCTCAGGAGCTCCTTGAAGTACGTGTTGGTCACCTCGTCTCTGATCTCAGGTGCACCTGAGATGATTAGATTTGGTTTGAAATGGGTCCTGGGATGGGAGTCCTCAGGAAGTCCTCAGGAAGATCTCCTGAGCACAGTGGGGCATCCTGTCTGGGAGCTCCCCTAGGATATAAGCTAGTCTGGACTTGAGGTTTTCCCAACCTTGGAGAAATCCAAAGAGAGAAGAGCTGAGTGGAACCATTGATCCCCTTGAGAATGAATGTGAAGCCCATCCATTTCCCCTCCATTGATGAGTTCTCTTAATCTATGCTACTGGTCCATATCCCAAAGCCTAATACTTGCAACACTTTTTAGGCCTCCCTAGGTTCCTGTCAGTAGCACCCACAATTTCAGAAATAAGTCTCGGTGTTTGAGATGTAGTAGATCCTGTGGCGGTGGTACCCATCCTTGGGGCAGGTATATCCTCTCACACAGACATGGGACAATTCTCCAAAGTCACACCAGAGGTGGGGCAGGCACAGGAAGCTGGACAGTGGTATTCCGTTGTCCCAGAGGCTCTTCCCAGAGAGCAGTTGACCTGTGTCCTATTGTCTAGAGCACAGAATATTTCTTAATTTAATTTTTTAAAATTTATACATGAAAACTATATCTCCATCATTTCTACCCCTCCCCTCCAACTCCTCCCTTATCCTTCACTATCAAATTCATGACCTCTTCTGTGATGCTTACTGTTTTATTCATACATGTATTCGTGTGTACACGTATACACACACACATTCAACCTACTGAGTCCACTTAGTGTTGCTCCTGTGTATTTAGGACTGACCACTTGGGACTGGATACCCTGTCAGGGGCATGTCCCTGGACACTGATTCTTCCTTTCTCAGCAGCCACTGACTACCTGTGGAAGAGCACAGAATCTTAGGTCAGAGGAACGTGCGTGGCTGCAAACCGAACACAATGTGGGAGGCTCAGGCCAGAGGCCTCTCTTGTGGTTTGGTTATGAAGTATCCTCCACAAAAGGCTCAGGCATTGAAAACTCAGCCTCCAGCTGGTGAATCTATCATTGAAGTGGTTTGATCTTGGGGCTCTGACCTGAGCAATGGGCCCATCCACTTGTGGATTCATAACATGAAAGCATCATTGGGAGGATCTAGGATGCAGACCCAAGTGAGGAAAGATGGTCACTGAGCACATGCTTTGAAAGGGTCTATGTTGTCCTCAATCCCTCTCCTGCTTCTCTCCAGCTCTGCTTTCTAGATTGTTGTGGTAGCGCCTGAGCTACCACCACCCGTTCACCATGTCCGAGCAAGGGGCTGTGGATTAAAAAACAGAGACAAGAGACAGCGTGTCATTCACCTTAGCAGAATGCCAAATGCCGTTTATTGAAAGAGGGAGGAAACCTTAAATACAGGCTTACAGCACAATGGAGGATCCCCGGAGGGCAGAAGTTCACTACCCAATGTTCTACATTCTTGCATCTAAGCTGTTTACACCAAATGCAGGATACAGGAACAAAGAACCTCGGGTGAGGGTTCAGGAAGAAGGAAACCGGCAGGGAATCTGACTAGGGAGGACATCTGGTCAAGGTCGGCAAGCAAGGGGCAGCCACTCACAGTGGGGGGCCATGGCCCTACACTAGATACCATGAGAAGAACAGCTTTGTTCCATGTTCCACTCTCCACCATAAAGTTCCTCCTCACCTCATGGCCAAAGTGATGCAGCCAGGTGGTTGAGGACTGAGCCTGTAAGTCCAGGAGCCAGGAACAAACCTTTCGTCCCTTAAGTTGTTTGTCTCAGGTATATTGTCACAGTGATGAGACGGACTAGCCCAGCAACCAGGATGAATAAATAGAGTGGGAATAAGATAGTCAGAACGCAGGTAATCCAGCCTAGTGGGAAGATTGAAAGCCCGAGATGATGACAAAAATGGTAAGCGAGCATGCAAGACATAGGTGGGCTATCCTGGCATTCAACACGACATGATTCCATGCCGTGCAATCTGACAACACAGGGACCCCCGCGGGTCTAAGGCTAACAAGACCTTTCTCAAGGCTTGGCGTGACGATTCTGTGTTAACAGTTCATACATTGCAGGAGAGGCCCTAGATAAACGTCTCACCTGGAGTTCTCACTGCAGTGGTTTGTGTCTGTGAGCAAATAGCTGAGAGGCCGACAGAGGAGGAAGGATGTGAACTTAGCAGGCCGATTTACAGCACCCTATTAGGTAAGAAAGTTGTGGCAGGGAACCGAGTAGAAGCTTTTAATATATCATTAGTCAGATGGCTAAGCTATTTTATCTTTTGGTGTGCTGAGGAGGGACAATGGTTTTGTATTTTTAACTAATGGTGAGGGAGTTATAAGTGCTTTGAAAGGAACAGATGGGATATTTGGAGGTAGAAAAAGGTGGATACAACCAGAGAAAAAAGCAAAATAACAAAGCGTTCTCATAAAATTCTATTCTGGGGAAACAACTATGCCAACTTCTGGGTTGATTTGCTTACATAAACTGAAGAGTGTGATTTATTTTTCCTTTGGTGATTTTGGGGCTCAAACTGAGGGCCATGAGCATGCTAGGCAAGCACTGTGCTGTTGGGCCAGCCCCAGGCCCAAACTGAAGTGGTTTTCAAAATGCAGACCATGATCTGTGCTCATTAATAGGAGGCAGGAGGTGCTCTAAGTCACAAAATCTTTGTGAGTCAAGCAACTGTGGTGCACTCGAGTGTGTGTGTGTGTGTGTGTGTGAGAGAGAGAGAGAGAGAGAGAGAGAGAGAGAGAGAGAGAGAGAGAGAGAGAGAGAGAGAGATGAGTGCAGATGCTCACAGAGGCCAGAAGAAGGCATTGGATCCCCCAGAGCTGGAGTCACAGGTGGTTGTGAGCTGTCCAGCCTGAGTGCTGGGAATCGAATCCTAGTCATCTTTGCTCATTCTACCTGGCGCTTACGTGCCTGACACACATAGGGGATCTGTGGATCACTGAGTCTGTTTTCCCCACACCAAGCTTTATGTAAGCAGGGATTGACCAGCTTTTCCCAATTTTATCTCAGAACAGTTCCTGGCAATGTATGGAAGCTCCATACACACATGAAATAAAGATTAAGGGGAGGGGTTTCTGTGGGGCTTTATTGAGGTCTCCAGGAGTCTCTCTATTGATTTAGAGCAAGTAAGGTGTGCACTGAGCTGTGGCCTCTGACTTGTGGACTTGCATTAAAAGAGGAGACCCTGGAAGCACTCCAGGAGCCCACTGGCGCACAGAACACGAAATGCTTCCTGGAAGCAGAGCCTTTCCTCTTTCAATAGGCGAAGAAGTACAAATACCTTGGTATGGGCGACCAAGGGTGATGCTCTTCCAACACTGAGTCGTTGGGTTCATTGAGGACCCTTGCCAGATGTGATTAGCTCAGAGCAACCGACACACTGTTCTTTAGGCCCCGACTCTTGCCACTCACTCCCAGCAGCAAATGGACGTCTTAGTTTGACAACTTACTTTTTTCATCTGCTAAAATTTGGAAAGGGAAAAAAAAATTCCTTAAAAGGGGTTTTGAGATCTTAGAATAACATGAAAACAGGTGGCCCAAAATTAGGTAATAGAGGGGGTGGGCTTTTTGGAGTCAATTAATTGAATAAGTAAAACATTCCACTTGGTGTTTGGATTTGATCCATGGAACACCCAAACTTTTATAATTCCCCGCTGACTACTGTAGACAATTTGCATTTTTATCTAGAGTAAATGGCCCAGTAGATGAAATCTCATCAGGCTAGTTTAGCACTACAAAATTGAATACTAATTGGTTTCTCCCACACTGAGATTTAGGACATCGGTGCTTAGGGGTAGGAGGAGCCAGCATATTTTTAAAATGAGCAATATCTTCTCTCCAAATCCAGTTGACTTCAGTGGATCGCTATCCTCAGTCCATTCAGGCTGGGAAACAACATTTTCCCCTGAAAAACTTGTTGATAACGCTTCAGAAGTGGGCTTCAGAGTCAGATGTGGGTTCAAATCCAGGCTTTAATTAACCTGACATGTAAAAATGAAGACAACGGGGTTGCTGAGGACTGAGAGTGTGTGTATGAAGCTCTTAGCATGGCTATCTGCCCCTCAGAGTGTTGTGACCGGTGCTGTGCAGACTGCTCAGGAGAACGGTCTTCAACAACCTGGTTCAGATGTGGAACCTGCCCGCTGAACTACCGCCTGTCCGGGGGGATCCTGCCCGCTGAACTACCTCCTGTCGGGGGGGATCCTGCCCGCTGAACTACCACCTGTCGGGGGGCGGGATCCTGCCCGCTGAACTACCGCCTGTCGGGGGGGATCCTGCCCGCTGAACTACCTCCTGTCGGGGGGGATCCTGCCCGCTGAACTACCGCCTGTCGGGGGGGGGGGATCCTGCCCGCTGAACTACCGCCTGTCGGGGGGGATCCTGCCCGCTGAACTACCGCCTGTCCCGGGTGTGTGTGTGTGTGGGGGAAACTGCCCGCTGAACTACCGCCTGTCCGGGTGGATCCTGCCCGCTGAACTACCTCCTGTCCGGGTGGATCCTGCCCGCTGAACTACCTCCTGTCCGGGTGGAATCTGCCCGCTGAACTACGGCCTGTCCCGGGGGGAACCTGCCCATTGAACTACCTCCTGTCCGGGTGGAATCTGCCTGCTGAACTACCGCCTGTCCGGGTGGAACCTGCCCGCTGAACTACGGCCTGTCCGGGTGGATCCTGCCTGCTGAACTACGGCCTGTCCGGGTGGAACCTGCCGGCTGAACTACGGCCTGTCCGGGTGGATCCTGCCTGCTGAACTACCGCCTGTCCGGGTGGAACCTGCCCGCTGAACTACGGCCTGTCCGGGTGGATCCTGCCTGCTGAACTACGGCCTGTCCGGGTGGATCCTGCCTGCTGAACTACGGCCTGTCCGCGGGGAACCTGCCCGCTGAACTACCGCCTGTCCGGGTGGAACCTGCCCGCTGAACTACGGCCTGTCCGGGTAAGACACGCCCACCTGGGCTATAGTCCTGAGTCTATGGGGGGTAACCAACCACTTTCTAACTGGACCTGGGGCCTGCACAGGAGGAAACTCACATCTGGTACTATACGCCTAGATAAAGCCTGCAGCTGAGGAGGTCTCAGGCCCTAGTGGGGAGGTTAATGTTGTTTTGCTAACTGGACATGTTGTGCCTGTTCATCTTCTAGATGTTTTTATGCCCATAAGCTAATGCTGTTTCATCTTTTGCTTATTCTTTTTAAATTTTACTTCTTAGATGTGTATGGGTATTTTGCCTGCATGTATATCTGTGCATTCTGTGCATGCCTGGTGCCTGCAAACACCCAAAGAGGGTATTTGATCTCATGGAACTGGAGTTACATCAGTTATGAGCCACCATATGAGTACTAAGAATTGACCCTGTGTCATCTGGGAGAGCAGCAAGTGCAGTTAACAGCTGAGGCCTCTCTGTACCCCATAGGGGAGTGGGAAGCGATCACTGTAGCGACTCGAGACTGGTCAATAACGGACTGCTGAAAACTGAGCTTTGCTTGGGATGTCTTACACCTTCTCCAGGACTCATTGACTATCACAGGAAGCGAACAGTGCTGTGGAGCACTTTCTTCCTGGCTAGACTGGTCATCGCACTGCTGAACTCTCAGCATGAGTACAAGACCTGCTCAAGGTGGAGCCCATCAACATCGCGTCACGGATGGGATCGTGAGGCCTCATTCTTCCTTCGCTGTGGATACAAGTGTATTAATGGTTGCTGGAGGAGGGGGAGACATTTTTTTTTCAGTTGTGTAGCCATTGGTAAGGTTCCTATATTCCTGTAACTCATTAAACTCAGTAGATCACAGAAAGAAAGATATGAAAGAGGGAAGAAAGGAAGGAAGGAGGGAGGAGGAAAAGATGGCAGTGGAAGAGACTGGAAAGAGGAGGAAGATCAACAGGATGGGAAGGGGACACGAGAGTGTGTAAGGGGTTAAATATTTTCAAAATCTATTATATATATATAATATATATAATATGTATATATTTCATATATATATGAAAACTCTCAACAAATGCCTACCAAATATAGAAAATCTGCCCCTTCTCTGCCTATTTGAATTCTACCCATTTGCATGAGTTCCTTCCCCATTTTACCAATTGTGCATTTTTTTCTTAAACTTAAATAGCTATCTAAGGGATATTTGGCAGATGGCAGCAAAGTCATGTCCAAGACAGAAAGGTCACCTAAACAAAAGGTGAATTGTACCTGGCAAAGAAGGTCAATAATTTTAGAATGGCTTCAATATTTGCTATTACTTTAAAGAAAGTATTCCTCCCATGGGGTCAATGAGAAGAGGCCACATTTTTATGCAAAGCCAGATTAGACACCTGCTAAACTGAAACATTTTGCCTCATTTCTGTCAGAGGTTTTGTTACCAGAGTTTTAAACCCAAGAGCTAAGTTCAGCAGTCCATCCCCAACAGGCCAATTAAAGAGAGAAGTAGTGAAGAGCAGGAAAGAATTATTCACTGTGGGATGTTCTGTATGGCAAATGTGTTGCTCTGATTGGTCAATAAATAAAACACTGATTGGCCAGTGGCCAGGCAAGAAGTATAGGCGGGACTAACAGAGAGGACAAAAGAAAGAACAGGAAGGCAGAAGGAGACACTGCCAGCCACCGCCATGACAAGCAGCATATGAAGATGCCGGTAAGCCACGAGCCACGTGGTAAGGTATAGATTTATGGAAATGGATTAATTTAAGCTATAAGAACAGTTAGCAAGAAGCCTGCCACGGCCATATAGTTTGTAAGCAATATAAGTCTCTGTGTTTACTTGGTTGGGTCTGAGCGGCTGTGGGACTGGTGGGTGACAGATTTGTCCTGACTGTGGGCAAGGCAGGAAAACTCTAGCTACAGTGTCACATTGGGAAAAGGAATGAATAGGGATGTCCAGTGGCCCACAAAAGCATCTTCAGTGTCCCGAGATGAGAGGCAGATGTAGATGGAGGGCAAGAGGCACGCATCCCCAAGCCATCACTGTCCAGGTGGAGTCTCTGCCCATCATTGCTGTGACTCAGAACTGTGTTAACTATTTTCCTAAAAGGCAAATTCCTCCTCTGGCTGGCAGCAGGTGTCATACTTCCCTTTCCCAACATGACATCCCTAGGAAACTGGTAATTCTTTTGAGGACCATTATTTCAGTAGCCTGATAGTCAAAGAAGGGAGCACATGAACCATTTAGAATAGCTCTAACCTGTAGTAAGGCTTTCTTTGGACCACCAGTTCCCAAATAATGACATGGAGACTTCTTATTAATTATGAGTGCTTGGCCTTTGCTTAGGCTTGCTCACAACTAGCTCTAATAACTTAAATTAACCCACTTATATTAATCTACGTTCTAACACATGGCTCATTATATTTCCTCCATGCTGCACAACCAACTCCTCTGTGTCTGGCCTTTTTCCATCTTTTCCATGTGCCTCAATTCATCCCTGAGTTCCCCTCTCTGCCCAGAAGTCCCGCCTCTTCTCTCCTGCCTATCTATTGGCCATTCAGCTCTTTATTAAACCAATCGGAAGGTGCCTTGGCAGAGACACAGTGTACAAAGAGATTATCCCACAACCCCACCCCTTCCAGCGCAGTTCCTCTAAGTCAGAACCCTTTTCTGATCACCGGCTCTGTGCGTAGGATTTAGCTACAAAATCAAAAAGGAGATCAGAGGAAAACACAATGGGGCACTGCCCTTCAGTGTTCCCAAGAGGCCTTTGTATGCACTGTTCATCAATGTCCTAAAATAGCTGCTCTCAATCCACCTTACAACCCTCTGTCCATTCAGCAGCCTGAGTAGCCTTCCAGAACAGTCAGATGGAGTTCATTGTCTTCTTTTAACCTTCCGATCTCTTTCTTTGTGTGACTGGGTAAGGCCTGATAACTTTAATGTAATGAGAGCAACACTTTGTCTTCCTGTGACGTATCTGTTCTCTGCTTTCAGCTCTTTGGGCTCCATCACTGCCCTCTAAATAATTTGTTTCTTCTGCTCATCTTTTCCATCTACTCCATACTTTGTCCATCACCAACAGGTAATGTAGTCATGTGGGTGTCTAGTCTTTATAGTAGAGAAGGGATTAGCAGATGGTAAAAGAGCTCACACTTTAGACAAGAATAAGAAAAAGCAGTGTACTGAGAATACAAGAGTACCCCTACCATGAAGGGCACCAGGTCATGTGTTGTGGGAGTGAGGCTCCATTTGAGAGAAGTGTTTTTGCAGCTAGGGTCTGTAACTCATCCATGTGAAGGAGGGTGGTCCAGACCGACTAATTCCAGTTCTGGAAGGTAACTGGGAGTGCTGTGTGTGAAACCACTTGTGTGATCTCTGCCTTCTTATATAGTATTTAAACCCTAAGGAGGGACGGTTGTAATGTTCCCATTTCTAATATTTCCAAGGAAAGGGAAGGTGGTCTGCAAAGCTGTCTATGAGGGAAGGCCCTTGAAGACACATCTCCAGCCACCTCGCCAGCCCATAAGATAGTCTTTCCCCTGTAGAATCTAGAGGTGTGTGATCAACAGTTCAGACCTGGGCATCTGTCACAGTGGAAAGGAAACAGTCAACTCAACGGGCTGTGAAGAGATGTTCCCAGTGCTACAGATGGGAGTCAAAGGGAATACACAGAACCAGCACCACTTGCCATGCCAACAGCAAATGCATTATGGGCATTTAGCCCAGAGAAACAAAAACTTACATTTGCACCCAGAGACTGACAGCAGGCACAGATTCACGTCAGAAGGGGTCTCACTTCTCAGAGGTGGAAGTGGACATGAGCTCTCATCCCTAACCAAGATGCCATCTCCACTACACTCTTGTTTGTTGTTGTTGTTTTGAGACAGGGTTTTTCTGTGTAGTCCTGGCTATCCTGGTACTGTAGACCAGGCTGGCCTTGAGCTCAGAGATCCACCTGCCTCTGCCTCCCAAGTTCTAGGCTCAAAGGTGCGCACCACCACCACATGGCGTATGCTTTTGTCCTTGTTGTTAAGTGGACAGGCCTTCTCCAGGAAGGGGACCTCATTAGAGTGTTAAAGTCAGTAGTTCTATTAGCTAAATGGGGAAAAGGATTGTGTGAGTAGAAGGCGTCTGTGGGGATCAGCAGCCTATGGAGACCACCCACTGGCAGCAATGGCAGAGAAGACAGGAGGAAAGCCTGGGAGCTCTTGGTGAATGCTGATGCCCAGGCCTCCTAAACATCTGCCTTTGAGGCAAGTGTTGACTGCACCAAGGAAACATTGCCTAAGGAAAAGTACACAGGAGGTGGAGTTTTCTCTCCCTAGCGGGTAGGGAGAAAGCTGGACAGGATTTTGTTAAGGAGCATGGCAGTTTCCTCTCTGAGAGGGAGGGAATGCTTATTTCCTCACAGTATGGTCTTATGATCCATGATCTAATAAGGCACATGTGGCTGAGTGGTCCCAAGAATCTGGACCTTCGCCCAAGGTCCAGATTTCACTCATACTCAGTTCCATTTGTACCTTGGCTTTGGTGGGCTCGTTTTCATCAAGACTCTCAAGGAGGGCTGTTTCATGGTTCCCCTCTTGCCTGTTTTCTGTAAGAACAGACTGTGAAAAGTCGTAAAAAGAGACATGTGGTGGCACCCAGCAGGGAGTCAAGTCTTTTCCAGACAAGCTGCCTCATTATTTTCCTGTTCTGTGGTGTGTTTACAGTGTGGGAGGCTGACCAGCTTAGGTGACTCAGTGACAGAAAGACAGACCAGGGTGCTGGAGCTGGGGAGACTGCTCAGTTACTGACTCACTGCATGGTCTGTGCTGAGGTCACCAGCCTCCCCTTCCATCCCAACACCCCAGGACAGAAGAAAGGGGTGCCCGCTGCCCAGCAGAGGCCCTGACTGAATGGGAAAAAAAAAAGAAAATAAAATAAAAAGGAAAAGAAAAGAACAATCCTGCTCCTGGGTAGTGGTGGGGGAGAAAGTTTGTTGTAGATGTGTGGGAGAGCACAGCCAGAGGCAGGGACATATGGGAGAGTCCAGAGTGGACCCGACCCTGAGGAGGGGAGCAGGGAAGGGGAAGAGGAGGGGAAAGAGAGGGGAGCAGGTCCGGCAGCCAGGAGGCCCAAAAGAAAGCTGGCCAAAGGGCCAGGTAACCAACACGGTTGAGTGACATAGGGAAGAGCAGCTGGGGAGAGGCCAGCGAGTCCCTGGGCTGGAGAGTTCAGGGTAGGGACAGGGATGCCAGCCGGGAAGGGCCTGTAACAGTGGGGGCTGAAGGTCGCGGGGAGAACCTGGCAGCCACGCCCACTTTAATACGTCAAATGACACCTCAGCCATTTGTCCCAGGTTTGCAACCTGACACCGAAGAGTCTGAAGTTTCAAGTTCCAAGTGTGACAGATGTGTCTTCTATTTGGGAGACAGTAGAAGAAGGGTCCCTGGACCATTGTTGAGCTATGTGCAATAGTGTAAGAAATATTCCAGAGTTAGGGTAGGTTTGTGGTCTAGACTTTGATACAGCCTGATTGTGAGACTCTTATCAAGTCATGTGACCTTGAACAAATCACTTGACCTCTCCAGTGTGTAGTCATTTTGACTGGGATGAAAATATTTTAGAGAGACACTGTGCACTATGGCAACCAGACTACGGAAACAGTGGAACCCGGTAACGTGATTTCCCAGGGGTCTCCTGCTGGGAGAAGAAAGGGTTGAAGTCTGACGCCAGCCAGAGGCAGAGTTTGTCTTCCAAGAAAAGGTTTCCCGTAGTTCTGATGATTTCATACCAACCTGAAGGAGAGACAGGAGCTGAGACAAGGGCTGAGATTGTTGTGCCCAGATCGCGACCCCCCCCCCCCCCAGAGAGACCACCAAAGACAAGCATGCCGGAATGCAAAAGCAAGGTTTAATTCGGGATATCCAAAAGCAATACAAGCCTAGGCAGGGACTTCGTTCAACAGATCAGCACAGTGGAGGCTGGAGGAAGTGCCTGCCTCTCTGCAAGCTCAGTTTTTAAAGGCAAAAACCACAAGGTTACATCATTTAGGGGTGCTAGTACGGGTACAATTCTGATTGGCTCGCTTCTAGGGACTTTCTAGAAATCATGGCGTAATCTTAATTCTAAGGGGGTGGTTGCCCACTACCATTTCTCATTGGCTGCCCTCAGGTGGGGACATTTCTGTGGTCAGTTACCCTGGAAACTAGGGTTGGAACATTCTTTGGTCAAACAGTTACCTAGGGAACCAGGGAGAGCACATTCCATAGTCTGGCAGGCATTACCTCGTGACTACCTTGTGACTCTGTACTTTTACACTTCCTGGTTTCTGGAATCTGGACTGACTGGTTTCAGTAACTCATGACCTGTACCTGAAAGGATAAATCTTAGGCCTTAGTTTTAGGGTGAAAGCATTTTGGTCTTATTTTGGTTCCACAGGATATGTCTTTTACACCCAGCCAGCCCAACCCAGTGTCCCAAAAGCAGCACCACTAACTAGGTACCAAGTGTCAAGCATGTGAGTGGTTTGAACCATAGCAATGACCGCTAGTGGGCCCAGGGAGCTCTCTAATGTGTAGGAAATGCTCAGGGAAGTAAGCCTTGCTGGGAATGTTTTCCAGTTTTTGAAAGTTGAGTCATCACAGTTTGGTTAACAAAATGTCTCCCAGCTAGCATAGTCTACATTTCAACTGCCAGTGTCTTAACTGTAAACTATGTGAAGTGTGATAATGCTGCTGTCTCCTCTGGAGTGATGTAAGTGATAAATATGCACCAGGGTCAAGGACTAACCAGTCTCTTGCTGGTTAGTTGTTTCCCACCTGTCACCCAGGTCCCTCACAGACAGCATTCCTTTGTATTGTACATTTAACTCCCAGCAACAAAGCCCATGCAACTTAAAAAAGGGGGTGGGGGATAATTAAAAAAAGAGAGACTTGACCCACAAAGATTAATATGCAGCAGTGAAAAATGACCAGGCTGGATGTAAAACCCAAACATCAACGATGTTATGGAAGAAAGATCAGCTGCTGGGAAGGCTATAAATGTGGCCAACGGGACTCGGTGCAGGTGAACTTGCCTGCGTAACAGGGGAATGAAAAAGCAAGACTCGGAGAAAACTGGTGTGTAAAGCAATAGACCTCAGGGGCTGCGGAGATGGCTCAGTGAGGGAAGGGCACACTGTGCAAGCAAGAGGACCAGAGTTCAGATCCCCACAACCCACATAGATGCTGTGGGCATGGTGGCCCACCTGTAATTCCAGCCTTGGAATGCAGAGGCAGGGGAACTGCTGGAGTGAGCAGGCCAGGGAATTTGTTATGCTGATAAGCCCTGAGTTCTATTGGGAGACTCTGCCTGAAAGAACAAAGTGAGAGGAAGAGAGGAAGATGCCTGATATCTCTGACAGGCCTCCACATGTGTGTGTGTGTGTGTGTGTGTGTGTGTGTGTGTGTGTGCCCACGAAATATGAGCATACATATATACATGAACACACACACAGACACACACACACAGACACAGACACACACACAGACACACACACACACATACACACACACACACACACAGACACACACACACAGACACAGACACACACACAGACACACACACACATACACACACACACACACACACACACACACACACACACACACACACACACAAAGTCCAAAAAGAGAAAAGAAAGAAACATGGTTTATTTTAAAGGTGTTCTCAAAGCACTGTTTCCCAGCTTTGAAAATATGAAAGATACAGTGTTGGGACAGATTAAACTTAGAAAGGATTCGCCACAGCCTAGAAAAGCATCCCCTCTCTAGAGAGGATACACTTTGAGCAGAGGCAAGGGCTGTCCAAAAGAGTCTTCGTGTGTTTGCACAAGTAACTAAAACAAGTCCATCTATGTTCCTAATGTTTTAAATTATAATGTGTACTAAATAAAATTTTATTCACAACTTTTTATTTCTCTAGTCATTTGTGACTGATAGAAAAAGAGTTACATTTTTAATAACAGCTTTCAAGGCCACAGAAGAACACAGAACTCCTCATTACTTAGTAGGACATTGTTGCACAGTCGCAGCACATGCCATCATCATATAGTCCAGTAAAGCAAGCACTCAGTTGTGCTAATTGAGGAGTGATCACATGACTACATGTACTTGTCCAAACACAACAAGTTGTCCATTTAAAACTGGATACTTTTATTGGATAAAGTTATATCTGGATTAAAACTATTAATATAGCTGTTACATATTGACGTTGTTCATTGACTTATATTTTACACATGCTAATCCTGTAGACATAATGTAGGGTTATTAGCACCCTAAGTTTGTATATAACAGAGAGCTGGTGTGACTTACCACGTAGCTACAAAGGATCAGAGCTATGCTCTATGCCCTCCCCATGTGCTAGCACTTCTCGTGAAAGGTTTTGATTGCCAAAATATATCCCATTTATCAGCAGGCTGGAGAACCAGGGCCCAGCTACCACCTTCTTTCATCTGGGCTGATATGAGATGACATGGGGTGATACAGTCTGTGAAAATAGACTTGAAAGTTGGGATTGGAATGCCTCATTTCTATGTTAGAATCCATGCAGGTACATTGGCATTTCTTTTCCTATCTAGAGGTCTGAACTACAAAGCAAAATTTACACTCAATTTATAATCCCTGCACGAATAAGTACAAGCCAACCTGAGATTTCCATCACCGTACAGGTAGAGTTGTGATGTGGGTTTTGTCTTAGTTTCTTATTCTCATACCCTCAGCTTTCAACAGTTACTGTGTGCCTCTTGTGGGCCAGGCACTTCTAAAAATTTTTACATTCCATTTTATTTTGTCCTGACCACTTTGTGACAGACACGTTTCTTTCTTTCAAAAAGAAATTATTCTTCAGTAGTTCCAAACGCTTGTGCATTAAGTTTCAGTCATCTCCTCCACTGTCCTCTCTCATCCCCTCTCCCTCTCCTGATGAGATGATCGTTCTTCCCCAGAAGTCCCCCTCCCTCTTTCACATCTCTTTTGTATGTGACCCACTACGTTTGGTCAGGGTTGCTTACGTGAGCACGAGTGGGAGGTTGGTTACTGGACCACGGTCACTCTTCAGTGTCTGCACTACTTAAGAAAATGACACTCCTCTGTGAGACATGGCTCCTCACCAGTCCCTCCTTCGATTCTGATTTAGTGTTGGTGGGATAAATCTTATACAGACTTGGGGCAGGTCACCACCCCTGCTGCAGGTTCACAAATGCAGTGGCCCTGTCATGTCTAGATGTCTTATTGTGTGTGTGACATGTTCTCATCCTCCATCTCCTTCATTCTTCCTCCCCTTCTTCCATGGTGTTCACTGAGCCCTGGAGGGGTGATGGAGATGTCTAGGATACAACTTTACACCATCACATTCTTACTACTTTGATCAGTTCTGAGACTCTGGTTAACCACTGCCCATAGTTATAAAAGCTTCTCTGGCAAAGAAGGAGAACAGCAATAAGTTACAGATCTAAACGGGAGTGTTTAAAAGGCAGGTTGACAACATGTCCATTTATCACAATGTTAACAATAGGTTCCTCTCTAGAGCTGTATTAGCTAGGGTTCTCTAAGAGCAGAGCTGGTGAAACAAATATACGTATGTGGTTTATTAGGTTGATTTACACCTTGTGTCCAGGTAGTCCAATGATGGCATCTCACACAAGCGAGGCCAACAGTCCAGAATTTGCTCAGTCTATGAGGCTGGATGCTGCAGCAGTCCCAACCTGGCACCAGAAGCCTGGAGGATGCATGGAGACTGTTGATCTTTGTGAAATCAAAATGAGCCATCTTAGAAATAAGACCAAAATTATTTCACTCTAAAACTAAGACCTAAGATTACTCCTTTTAGGAATAGGCCATTAGTTACTGAAACTAGTCAGTTCAGATTCCAGAAACCAGGAAGTGTAAAAGTACAGAGTCACAAGGTAGTCATGAGGTAATGACTGCCAGACTATGGAATGTCCTCTCCCTGGTTTCCAGGGTAACTGACCACAGAAATGTCCCCACCTGAGGGCAGCCAATGAGAAATGGTGGCGGGCAACCACCCCCTTAGAAGTAAGATTAAGCCATGATTTCTAGAAAGTCCCTAGAAGCGAGCCAATCAGAATTGTACCCTACTAGCACCCCTAAATGATGTAACCCTGTGGATTTTGCCTTTAAAAACTGAGCTTGCAGAGAGGCGGGCATTTCCTCCAGCCTCCACTGCAGCTCCCTCCTCCCATGTTTATCTGGCTGCCACAAGAAGTCACTGCCCACATAGAGGGTGGGTCTCCCTACCTCAAATAACCTAATCCAGGAAGTCCCTCACAGCAGTGCCCAGTAGCTTTCATTTTAGTATTCCAAATTCAATGAAGTCAGCAACCAACATTAGAAATCATAAGGGCCTGTCACCTCCCTGGCCACAAGTCCTTGGCCAGGTTTACAGCACTAGGTATGGGCTCCCTCCTGGGGAATGGGCCAGGTTTACAGTACTAGGTATGGGCTCCCTCCTGGGGGATGGGCCAGGTTTACAGTACTAGGTATGGGCTCCCTCCTGGGGGATGGGCCAGGTTTACAGTACTAGGTATGGGCTCCCTCATGGGGGGTGGGCCAGGTTTACAGTACTAGGTATGGGCTCCCTCCTGGGGGATGGGCCAGGTTTACAGTACAAAGTATGGGCTCCCTCCTGGGGGGTGGGTCAGGTTTACAGTACTAGGTATGGGCTCCCTCCTGGGGGATGGGTCAGGTTTACAGTACTAGGTATGGGCTCCCTCCTGGGGGATGAGCCAGGTTTACAGTACTAGGTATGGGCTCCCTCCTGGGGGATGGGCCAGGTTTACAGTACTAGGTATGGGCTCCCTCATGGGGGTGGGCCAGGCTTACAGTACTAGGTATGGGCTCCCTCATGGGGGTGGGCTAGGTTTACAGCACTAGGTATGGTTCCCTCCTAGAGGATGGGCAGCAATGGAGATCACAGGTCGGTCAGTCGGTTGGTCACTCCCATAATAGCCAAGCCGCCACTGCACCATTGGGTACAATGACAGTTTACTGTAAATCCAAACATCAGAATTCTTACCGTTATCCACATCTGTCTTAAAGCACAGTTCATGTGTTGACTTGTCTACAATGTATTTCCTCCTTCTTTATATTTCCTTTTAAAGTTTGTTTTATCTTCAAGAAAGCATGACTGCTTTGTGCAAATGTATGATTTTGTGATCTGTTTTAGACCCCCCAGAAGATCTATCAAGTGTCTTTGTAGAAAGGGCTGACCTCTGGTACCTAATACTTTTAACCAATAATTTAAACAGCCAAACTGAGGGCTGACATCCTGGTATGCCAGTCCCAGTGCATCCCACTTTGAAAGACTGGCTATAAAACAGCCAAAAAAAAAAAAAAAATTTTTTTCAGGAGGGACTGGACTGCAAGTTAATGGCCAGCCTAAGGCAGTTCTCTGAAACCCAAGAGATTGCTAGCATTTCCTAGTGACACCCCCAACAAGGGTATTAGTAAACAACAAACTATTGCCAGCAAAAAGATCAGAGTCTGCGCCCCATGAGGCCCTGAAACCATCTGGCCACCCGTCCTCCATAGTCCCATTGAAGGCGCAAATAGCACAGAAAAGCAGACAAAGAGATTTATTCACTGTGGCCCCACGAGAAAGAGGCCCAGGGGCTCCTGTAACTCCATCTTCGGAGTGCTAACAGAAGGCTTGGATTTTAATTGAGGGCAGAGGTTTGCATAGCTTAGCAGCCCCTCGGCAAGGAGGCCCCACATATCACATGGTCTGGGCTCCGGACCCTTCTGCAGTCTTCTGATACTGTAAATCTTTCCAGGGAGACAGCGTGGTCCTGGGTTTTTCTTTCTTGGAACATGAGATTCCTGGGGAAATTCCATTTCCTTGGGATTGTTTCCATTGTTTTGGTGTCTAAAGGGAGGGTCACAAGTGTCTCTTCATTCCTGTCAGGATGGTCACAAAAACACAGTTAATATTAAAATGTCTGTAAGCTTGAATTGACCCATCTTACTTCTCTTTCATCCCTAATTCCTTTTTTCTTACCACATAAATGAAACCAGCTCATATATCTTTACTTAATTTTTGAACTTTGCTTAGTCTCTAATACTTGCTATAAATTACATCCTCAGAGCAATGTAAGTTACAAAGTCACAGTATCATATATATACATATGTGCATATGTTAGTTATTTGGCAGCGCTCTTACCCTGCGAAAAAATGTCATGAAGCATGACAGAATCCACTATCAAGAGTTTTATTAAAGTAAGAGAAAAGGACAGGGGTGCTCAGGCCTGTTAAAGAGACATGTGCACGGAGAAGAAGGAAGCTGGGAATATGGCGCCGGCTTATAAAGGCTGGGTGGCACACGTGTACACACGCCGATGTGGCTACTCCACGCATGCGCAAATCACATGGTTGCGTTGCATGCTCTTACGCAACCATGCAAAGCCATGGGGTCCTGGTTACATGAGACACCTTGGCCTGGAAATGGCTATTTTGACCCTGAACTGGCTAGGTAGAAGTATCTAGGTCTGCCAGAAATGCCCAGCTGTGGGGGCATGTCGTGAATCTATCATCCCTGACTCTTTTTTTTTTTTTTTTTTTTTTTTTTTTTAAAAAAAAAGAAAAGAAAAAAATTGTGGTTGAGTGGGTATGGGGCGACATTTCTTTTAAAGACTGCTTCAGGCTGAACAGTGGGCATCGGTTGGCTCTTGGGAATGGGAGGGTAGCTTGTGAAGTCCTGGGATGATGGTGGAGGTCCTAGAATGACGTTCTGCCGTCCCCTTGTTCTGCAGCTGTCCATCCGTGCTGTGGCCGGGAACCTTCTGTTTGACAAGACACTGGTGACATAGAAAAAGCTTAGAGAAAAAAGAATCATTATTATTTTATTTTCGGAGTTGGCATTTATCTGAGGTAGATCTGGCCTGCCCAGATGGAGACATGTGACATTTATCTGAGGTAGATCTGGCCTTAGTACTCTGCTTAATTTTTATCTGAGACAAGCCTTATTAGAGGTAGTTTATTTAAGGCACCTGTTTCCCTTATTAGTTTAGCATTTAGGAAACACAGGTGATCAGTTGCTGAGTATTGAACAATGATTGACTGTTGCATTATATTTTCCCTACCACCTGGCTATTTTTGATGGTCCTTTTTGCCTCCAGCTCTGTGTGGCCCTAGTTGGGAAAGGAAGGGGTGGTACCTTATTCCTCTGGAATTGGTGACACGGCAGTGGATCCTGATGTCCTCTGGAGCTTGAGAGTGAGAGGCCCTGTTTGCTTCACTGTATATGAAGAGAGATTTTTCTGGGATGGAGGTGAGATAAAAGGTTTTAGATGAGACAGATGGACCCATTGAGGAAAGCCCTCGAGTTTAGCAGCTGTAGGAGTCACAAGAATTACCTTGAAGGGTCCCTGCCACTTAGGGGAAAGGGGTGAAGGGTGCTGGGCTGGAGGAGAGAGAAGAACCTGATCCCCTATGTGTATTGGAGGTGGACAATTATTGTCACACGGCTGAGGCAGTGAACAGTCCGCATAGCTCCATAGAATAGACCTTAGGTGACATAAAAGGGGAGTTAACAGGTTATCTGGAACAGTTGGAGGGTTGGATAAAAGACCTGGTGTTAGAACTGGCCTTCCATGTATTAGTTCAAATGGAGAAATTGAAAGAGGCTT
Source organism: Peromyscus maniculatus bairdii (assembly GCF_049852395.1). Lineage (NCBI taxonomy): Eukaryota > Metazoa > Chordata > Mammalia > Rodentia > Cricetidae > Peromyscus > Peromyscus maniculatus. Next base: position 11,561,180 of record NC_134857.1, on the reverse strand, counting down.
TTTAGGAAGAGCCCTCGCCTGAGAAGAGCTAGAGGCAATAATCTTATCTAGTCGAGATGAAGTTCCTGTGACATCTTAGTAAGAATAGTTTTTAAAGACCAGTTGGTACGCTCCACCTTTCCTGAGGATTGAAGATGGTATGGGATATGAGAATGCCAAGGAATGTTAAGAGCCTTAGCTAGTGTCTGAGAAATCTGAGAGGTGAACTCTGGCCCATTGTCAGACTGAAGAGAAGCCTGAACCCCAAACTGAGGAATAATTTCTCAGAGAAGGATGTCTGCACCTGTCTGAGCCCGTTTATTAGAGACCGGATATGCCTCCACCCAATTTGAAAATGAGTCCACCATCACAAGGAGATATTTAACTTTCCTAACGGTAGGCCTATGGTTAAAATCAAGCTGCCAGTCAGTCAGCCTGGTGGGTGGGAAAAGGCTGACTCCTGTACTTAGTATTGGGATCTGTTTTTTTGGCAGATCTCACAAGAGGCAGTAATAGTTAAGAACCATAAGTCCTCAGAGGTAGGCTGCAGGTGAACTTTTACAAATTGAGACAGAGCAAGATTATTAGGATGAAAGAGCTGGTGTAGATAGGAAAGAATTTGTCTAGTGTCTGGAGTTCCCTGTGAGGGTGTAGGCTGTACTGTATGGATTCCCTGTGGTGGGTGAGGTGAGACTTGGCCCTGGAGGGCTGCTGTCCTGGTTGCCTGGTCAGCCCAATTGTTTCCCCTAGAGATGATAGAGCTATCGGTCTGATGAGACTGGCAGTGGACAATTCCTATAGCCCTGGGGAGGTGGGAAGCCTCCAGCATGGCCATTATTTGTCCTGAGTTAGATATGGATCCCACATGAGGAGGCCACGCTCCCTCCAAATAGCAGTGTGGGATAGGAGGATATAGAAAGCATATTTGGAGTCTGTGTAAACATTTAGAGATTGTCCCTGTGCCAATTGGTTAGTGGTGTGTGTGGGTAATGCCTGTGCCTCTATTATCTCAGTATCTGACACTAGGGCATAACCCACTTTACATGTCCCTTCATATAAAAAGGAGCTGCCATCTGTGTACCAGGTATAAGTAGCCTGAGGCAATGTGTGAAAGGTAAGGTAACAGTTCCTCTAAGGTTTCAGTGCAGGAATAAGAAGGAGAATAGTCAGCATTAGGTTGAGGGAGGAGGCTTGAAATATTAAGAGGTGGACAAGTCTGGAAAGTAAGTGTGGCATCCTCTAGTAATGCCACCTGGAGAGAAAGAACCCGGGAAGGAGGTAAAGTTTGTAAGCCTTTATAAATTAAAAGATGGGACAGATTATGATAAGAAAACACAATAATGGGTGACACAAAGCTTAGCTTCTTTGATTCCCGAATAAGGAGCTATGCAGCTGCTAAGGCATGGATGCAAGGCGCCCAGCCCTGACTGGTAAGGTCTAACTTTTTTGACAGATAGGCTACAGGTGCAAAGGAGGGTCCCAGCTGATGCCCTAGAGTTCCCAGGGCAAATCCCTCCTTCTCTGCTACATAGAGGAAAAAGGGACGGGTTAAGTCTGGGAGATGGAGCGCTGGGGCCTGAAGAAGAACCTGTTGGAGCTTTTGGAAAGGTTTAGTGACAGGATGGAGAAGGTGCTCATGTGGGGAGCCCTGAGCTGCCTCAAAAAAGGGGCGAGCAAGGAGATAAAAGGATGGAACCCAAGACCGTAGGAAGCCAGCTATTCCTAGGAAAGACATAAGAGACTGGATTATACACTTTCTGTCTACAGTAATAGCCTTGTGGGTTGGAGTAATAGTTAGACCCAAATAGGTGACCTGGGAAGTTGACAGCTGAACTTTAGAAGGAGATACCCTGTAACCGCAGCTGGACAGAAAATTTAGGAGAGCAGAGGTGTTAGTTTGGCTAACCTGTAAGGACGGGCTACAGAGTAAAATATCATCTACATACTGTATTAGTTTAGAGCCAGGGAGAGATAGAGAAAGCAGGTCAGAGGCGAGAGCCTGACCAAATAGGTGTGGACTGTCTCTGAATCCCTGTGGCAGAACAGTCCAGGTCAGCTGTGTGGACAGGGGAGTGTCAGGGTCAGTCCAGGTGAAAGCAAAGATATTTTGAGACTGAGGACTGAGAGGAATAGAAAAGAAGGCATCTTTGAGATCTAGAACTGAGAAGTGAGAGGTTCCCAAAGGGACAGTGGACAGGAGAGTATAAGAGTTAGGCACTAAAGGATGGAGGGGGCCACTGCAGAATTAATGAGCTGGAGGTCTTGAACCAGGTGGTAAGTTCCATTAGACTTTTTAACTGCAAGTATGGGGGTGTTAAAAGGTGAAGAGGTTGGGAGAGCAGCTTTTTTCCTGAGAAGGTCAGAAATGATAGGCTTAAGTCCTCTTAGGCTCTGGAGTGAGAGAGGGTACTGAACTTGGGTGATATACCTGGCAGGATCTTGTAGCTGGATAATAACAGGCTGATGGTGTCTAGCAATAGAAGGCTTTCGGGTATCCCAAACTTTTGGGTCTACCTGAGAGGCTGGCAAGGGAAAAGAACTGTTAGAGTCAGTAGAGTGAGTGGCTAGGAGAAGGAGGAGGGGAGCTGCTGGCGTGTCTGGGGTGAGGCGAATGTGTGGAGTGAAAGAAATGGATGCTCCTACCTTAGCTAGAAGATCCCTCCCCATTAAAGGTACAGGGCAGCTTGGCACCACTAAGAATGTGTGTGTGAGAGGGATGCCTCTGAAAATGCAATTAAGTGGTGGTGTCTGATGAGGTAGGTAAGGCTATCCCCCAACCCCGACAACAGGGAGATGAGAAAGAGAGGTAGGCCCCCAAAACTCTCTCAGGACAGAGTAGGTAGCTCCAGTGTCCAAAAGGAACGAGATGGGGCATCCATTTACTTTTATTATTACCCTTGGTTCCCTTGGTGAGATGGGAGTGGCCGGGGCAGAAACTAGGCAGCATCAGTCCTCACTGTAGGCCAAGCCTAGAAAGTCAGCCGGAGGGTGGTCTTTGGTGTTCCTATGTCACTTGGGACATTAGGATAGTCAGCTGACCAGTGGCCCTTTTGGCAACATTTTGGACAAGGCCTTGTTGGTGCCCTTCATGGGGCGGTGGTGCAAGCCCAGGCCCGATGGCCTTCTTTCCCACTCTTGAAACAGGGACCAGACGGCATTCAGGGAGCCGGTAGGATGGTGCTTGCCAGCATCTGGCAGCTCCTTTTCTGGGCCTTTTCATCCCTCCCATGGTACACCTTAAATACTATTGCCAGCACATCTGCCTGTGGGGTCAGAGGGCAGTTCTCCAAACATTTAAGTTTATCCCTAATGTCGGGGAAGCTCTGTGAGACAAAGTGGGTCATTAGGAGCTGCCTGCCCTCAGGGCTCTCAGGGTCTAAGCTAGTGAACTGAAGTAGAGCCTTGGTGAGCCGCTCTAAGAAGTAAGATGGATTTTCATCCTTATCCGGAATTACCATTTTTAGTTTTTCATTGTTTACTGGTTTTAGGGCAGCCTTATGGAGAACTGTCAGGAGTCAGGTAATAAACCTATCTCTGGCTAGACAGCCACCCTGGGTGTTATAGTCCCAGTGTGGCTCCCGGTCAGGAACCGCCTCAGCTCCTGGGGGTGTGTGAAAGGTTAGTCTGATGAATTTCGTCTGCATGGGTCCTAGCCTGTTCCCGTAACCGCCTGAGCTCCTCAGGAAGTAAATTATTAGAAAGTATCATGTATATATCATGAAAGGTGAGACTATAAGATTGACTTATATATTGAAACTGTTTAATAAAGGAAGCAGAATTAGAAGTATAAGAACCCAGCTTACTTTCTATCTGAGAGAGTTCTGCTAGAGAGAATGGAACATGAACTTTAATCAGTCCATCCACACCAACCACCTCTCACAAAGGGAGAACAGTGGAAGGGTTTGGATGGCTGGAGTCAGGCGATTTAGCAGTTCAAGAATGGGTGGTAGGAGGAGTGAAGGTCGGAGCCAGGGCAGGGCCTTTGGAAATGACCACTGCCGAGGGAGGAGCAGCTGCTGCCAAAGGAAGATCAGCTTTAGAGGAAGAGGAATCCAGAAGAAGAGCTGAAGGAACAGTCGCCCTAGAAGTAGGGGTGGGAGCCGGAGGTCGGATAGGTGGAGGTTCATTAGCAGGATCTAGAGTCAGAGATTCCGGAGTCAGAGAATCCCCGGTTTAGGCATAGCTCGGAGCATATGAGCAGGAGAGACGGAATCCAGAAGAGACGGTTTAGCATTCAGAAAGAAGAAAGCTTTTATGTAGGGCAAATCTTTCCATTTGCCTGTTTGCTGGCAGAAATTAGAGAACTCTCGTAAAATATCAGGATCTAAGGAGCCGCTGGTCGGCCATTTTTTTGTTATTTTCTAAAGCATATTTGGGCCATTTCTTAGTACAGAGACGGATCAGCTTAGGAATCTTTAAGTAAGGCATTAAGCTGAGAGGTTTTAAAGCTTCAGGAAGACAGCCTAAGGGAGAGGAAGGACAAATAGGGTTGGAAGTCTTATTTCCCATGTCTGCAGCAGAGAGGCAGAAAAATAAAAAAAATAAAATAAAATAAAAAAAAAAACACAAAAACAAACGTGATCCGGAGCCAAGGCCCCAGGCATCCCCAAGGCCAAGGACGGATACCAGGTATAGGCTGCTAATTGGCTCGCCACCAAGAAGCAGGGGCCCCACCGTGTGAGGCAAGGGTTCCCCGGGAATCCGGACAGCATCTACCGCTTTGTCAAGCCGGAAAAACGTGTCGCCCTTACACAGCCCCCAGGACACACCCAGTGGCGGTGGTCCAACCGCGAGGAATATCTCAGGCTGCAGACATGGGAGATGGCTAGAAATTTAGACCTGCAATAGGGCCGACCATAGCCAAAAAAGACCATGGCTGGGGGTTCCCCAGTTTCAAGAATACTCAGTGAGGCCCCGCTCAACGGTCGTTCTCACAGATTCAGGAAACCGTTTATGCTGGCCGAAAAGTAGGGGACTCACCAATCGGAGAAGTGGTGTTGGATGGATTTTTTGTGCGGCCAGGCTAATGGAGAGCGGTCTGTCGCATACAGAGCCGAGTCCCCGGTTTGTGTGGAGCAGTCCCTGGTTTACGGGTTTCCAGGCACAGGGCACCCGGAAGCAACCGCTTGGTCACGACACCAGATGTTAGTTATTTGGTGGCACTCTTACCCTGCAAGGAAATGTCACCAAACACGACAGAATCCACTAACAAGAGCTTTATTAAGGTAAGAGAAAAGGACAGGGGTGCTCAGGCTTGTTAAAGAGACACATGCATGAAGCAGAAGAAGGAAGCTGGGAATATGGTGCCAGTTTATAAAGGCTGGGTGGCGCACGAGTACACAGGTCGATGTGGCTACTCCATGCATGCGCAGATCACATGGTTGCATTGCACGCTCTTATGCAACCATGCAAAGCCACGGGGTCCTGGTCACGCGAGACGCCTTGGCCTGGAAATGGCTATTTTGACCCTGAACTGGCTAGGTGGAAGTGTCTAGGTCCGCCGGACATGCCCAACTGTGGGGCGTGCTGGGAATCTATCAGCATATCCGTCCACTGTACAGATATATAAATGAGACTCTTCCTCTTGAGAAACCTGCGTGTGTGTGTGTGTGTGTGTGTGTGTGTGTGTGTGTGTGTGTGTGTGTGAGAGAGAGAGAGAGAGAGAGAGAGAGAGAGAGAGAGAGAGAGAGAGAGAGAGAGAGAAGGATGGGGGAGGTGTTAGGCACCTCCCATCAGCCATGGTGCCAGAAGCTCTCAGGTGTTTGTGTTTCTTGCCAAGAATGCTCTTGTTTCCTGGAGCGCAGTATGACCAAGCCAGCAGGCACTCTGAAAGGGAAGTTACGGGGATCATCAAGCACAGTACTCTTTGGTTATGATGGGAAGAGCCACAGTGTAATCTCAGCTATCTGCAGTACCTAAGACCTCATTAAAAAAACAGAAGTCTAGTTTTCTATTTTTCAAACATCTCCAAGAGTTCAATGAAACCACCAGAAGAACTAGGCTTTCAAAGGATGTAGTCTCGGTTGCTCTTGAGAAGTGCTTGCTCTCCAAAGCCCTCCTGAATACCAACTGGATTTCACCAAGTTGTCGTTCTTTTCTTTTTAATTTCTATTCCTCGGAATCTTTTGGCTTCCTCTGACTGCTTTCAAGGGTTACCCTTCTCTTTATTCTTCTTATCTATGCCTTTGTTCCCTACTGCATAGTTCCGCAAGGATGATTTGCTTTTATCAACAGCTCCGTGTGTTCCTTGGGCCCCGTTAACGGTTCTAATTACCTTTGGTGCTCTCATTACCACCCAAACTAAGCTCCCTACTACATTAATTTGAAAGCTTAAAATTATTTGGAAACCAATCATGTTTTTCCACAAGAACCAGCTGCCTCTTGAAGTAATGGTATGAAATTAGATCTCTTTAATGAATGCCTCTTATTAAGTGATTAGAATAGATTTACTTCCTGACAAAGTTCAAGGTCATAGAGCCTCTCTGCATGCTGTCCACCAATGTCTGTTTTTATTTTGAATCTGAAATTAATATCTGAACCCTCAAGTGTTTTTCCCCTTTCTTTCTCCCTGATATCTACTTACAGCTGGTCATCAATTTCCCTTGCTTCCCATCACCCTGGTGATACGCTCAGCTTTGTGTTGTGGTTGGTTCTTCTTCTAGAGAGAAATGCAGCCCCACACAGCAACATGGCAGACAGCTTCATAGCCTCTGGTCATTGACCATGCCACTGGACTTCCTATCATTGGTATTCATAGCAGCCTCAGGTGTCTCATCACTGGGACAGTGAATAAATACATAAGAGAAATACAAAAGGTTGGTTCCATCTCACTGACTCCCTCCCAGCATGGGGTCTAGACAAGCTGCCTGACTCCTTTGAACCTTACTCCTCATCTTCAGAATGGAAGTAATAGTGCAAGTCACATTGTGTGAGAATTGGACAAGATGATGTTCATTGAGCACTTAGAGCAGGGATAGAGTCAGTCCAGCTCAGTGAGAATGTGCCAGGATGGGGCCTTTTCTCCCAATCTCCTGCTGCCTGTGCAGAGTGTGAAGTGAACTCTCTGTTGAAGATTCCTTAAGAGTGATTGGCTAATGAGAACTTGGTGATTGTGGGGAGTTGCAATGTTATAGATCCAGAGACAAATTATTTTGGACAATCTTTTGTCTCCTTTTGGCTGGAGTCTAGTTCTGACTTCACATCTCTTTGACTATCAGTTAAAATATGTGAACTGTATTAACTCAGCAGACTATTAGTTTCTATGAACCCAAAACCTAAGGGGATTTTCAGATGTCTACAAAACCTACACTGGGAGGTTCCCTTCTCTGTTGTAATCTGATGTTCCCATCAGTGAAGGTGGTAGATACACTGACTTAGCTTTTTTTTTTTTTGGAATCAGGGTGTCATTTATCCCATAGACTAAAACCTACTATTGTTGTGGAATATTGAAGATGTGTTACATTTGTTTAATGATGCAAAGATGTGTTGCATTGTTTTATGTTGCACTTGTTTAACTCTATGAAGCTGTGTTACTTTGCCTGTCTAAAACATGAGATTGGTGCAATATAGAGCTGGACGGCCATTAGCTAGGCAGGAGAAAAGATAGGCAGGGCTGGCAGGCAGAGAGAATAAATAGGAGGAGAAATCTGGGAAGAGAAGATGGAGGAGCAAGAAAAGGAGAAGGGGAGAGGACTCCAGGGGCCAGCCACCCAGCTACACAGCCACCCAGCCACCAAGCTACACAGCCACCCAGCCACCAAGCTACACAGCCACCCAGCCACCCAGTCACCCAGCTATACAACAAGCCATGGAGTAAGAAGTAAAGAAAGGAATAGAGAATAGAGAAAGATAAAAGTCCAGAGGCAAAAGGTAGACGGGATAATTTAAGTTAAGAAAAGTTGGCTAGAAACAAGCCAAGCTAAGACAGACATTCATAAGTAAGAATAAGACTCCATGTGTTTATTTGGGAGCTCCATGGTGGACCCCCAAAGAGCTAAGAGGAAAAAAAAAAACCAACAACGTACTATATAGCTATTAATGACCTCAAACTTTGGATTCTCCTGCCTCTACCTCTGAGTACTTGGATTGTGATAGGCACTCCAATATCTGATTGATGCGGCACAGGGGGTCAAGATCAGGGCTCTGTGCAAGCTAAGCAAGAGCTCTACCGCCTTAGCTATAGCTCCAGCACCTATGATGACGTCTTTTGCTTTTGTGATTATGAAAGGCTCATGTAGAGCAGGGTGATGACTCAGTGTGTGATAGAACCTGCTGTGCAAACCTGAGGACCTGAGTTCAGATCCTGAAAACCCCTGTCAACAGCTGGGTAAGGTCACATGTACCTGTAACTCCAGATGGATGGACATGCTGGCTACCAGCCTAGCTTCAGGTTCAGCAGTAAAGGTGCACGGTAATAGAGCAGGACTTCCAGAGTGGTAAAGGTGCACGGTAATAGAGCAGGACTTCCAGTGTGGTAGAGGTGCACGGTAATAGAGCAGGACTTCCAGTGTGGTAAAGGTGCACGGTAATAGAGCAGGACTTCCAGTGTGGTAAAGGTGTGTGGTAATAGAACAGGACTTCCAGTGTGGTAAAGGTGCACGGTAATAGAGCAGGACTTCCAGTGTGGTAGAGGTGTACGGTAATAGAGCAGGACTTCCAGTGTGGTAAAGGTGTGTGGTAATAGAACAGGACTTCCAGTGTGGTAAAGGTGTGTGGTAACAGAGCAGGACTTCCAGTGTGGTAAAGGTGTGTGGTAATAGAGCAGGACTTCCAGTGTGGTAAAGGTGTGTGGTAATAGAACAGGACTTCCAGTGTGGTAAAGGTGTACGGTAATAGAGCAGGACTTCCAGTGTGGTAAATGTGTGTGGTAATAGAACAGGACTTCCAGTGTGGTAAAGGTGTGTGGTAACAGAGCAGGACTTCCAGTGTGGTAAAGGTGTGTGGTAATAGAGGAGGACTTCCAGTGTGGTAAAGGTGCACGGTAATAGAGCAGGACTTCCAGTGTGGTAAAGGTGTGTGGTAATAGAACAGGACTTCCAGTGTGGTAAAGGTGCACGGTAATAGAACAGGACTTCCAGAGTGGTAAAGGTGTACGGTAATAGAGGAGGACTTCCAGTGTGGTAAAGGTGTGTGGTAATAGAGCAGGACTTCCAGTGTGGTAAAGGTGCACGGTAATAGAGCAGGACTTCCAGTGTGGTAAAGGTGCACGGTAATAGAGCAGGACTTCCAGTGTGGTAAAGGTGTGTGGTAATAGAGCAGGACTTCCAGTGTGGTAAAGGTGCACGGTAATAGAGCAGGACTTCCAGTGTGGTAAAGGTGCACGGTAATAGAGCAGGACTTCCAGTGTGGTAAAGGTGCATGGTAATAGAGCAGGACTTCCAGTGTGGTAAAGGTGCACGGTAATAGAGCAGGACTTCCAGTGTGGTAAAGGTGCACGGTAATAGAACAGGACTTCCAGTGTGGTAAAGGTGCATGGTAATAGAGCAGGACTTCCAGTGTCCTCCTCCGGCTTTTGCAGTGCAAACACAGCATAACACACAATGCATGCATGCATTTGAGATGATAGTTGTGACTTGCATAGACAAGGGCAAATCAATGAGCTTTGTGCCTGGTTTACCAGTCTTCAAAATGAGCAATAATTAATTCACCATCTAAGGTTGTTGAGGATAAAATGATTGAAGAAAAAAATCTTTTGGGAACAGGGCCTGGCACATGACTAGCCTATAAAAGTGCCTGCCTTATTACTACAAAATATTAGCCTTGTACCAGCTATTGGAATAAACTGTGTCTTTAAAAATATTGTTCTGAAAAGTTGATGGACCTTTGATCATGCATGGCTGAGAGGATGAAAGGAAATAGCAAATTCAGAGGTGATGCTGACCTGGTTCTCCTCATGTTCCTCAGGAGGCAGAGTTCCAGGAAAACCCGCAGGAAGGGGAAAGTGGATCTCATTGTTGGATAAAGCTGGTTTTCAAGCATGAGAAGGGGTGGTTATGAAGGTCTTCACCCACTTCGGGGACAGAACTTAACGCAGCTGAGGGGTGCAGGAGTCAGTCCCCAGCATACTCATTGGCAATTAGTATTTGGTTTATTTTCAAAAGTGGGGTCAGTGCAAAAGCGCATTGGGGAATTCCATGTAAAGGCCGGTGTAACGCATGGAAAAAACATGGCATTGACAGGGGTAGGAAGGAAAGCCAAGTAGACGGCTTCGTCAGTGAAGAATGCAACAGGAGGACCAGAGTTCAATCCCCAACCAACATCAAAGTCAGGTATGGTGATTGTGCCTGGGGAAGTGCACAGGGGTGTTCTTGGGGCCTGGCTTAATTGGCAAGTCTACAGGTTCAATGAAAAAACTGTCTCAAAAAGCAAATGCGGATGGCATATATGCAGAAACACATGAACATATACACACATAGGCACACATGCATGCAGGCACACACATAGGTAATTAGTGTTTCTTATTTTGTTTTAAACTTTTCTCAGTATTTAGAGCAAATGAAAGGTGAGCTAAGCTTGTAATAAAATGATGAAAAACTACTTTGTGTACTAGAGAGATATTAAGAGTACTGGCTGCTCTTCCATAGGACCCAGGTTCGATTCCAGCACTCACATGACAGCCCACAACCATCTATAATTCCAGTTCCAGGAGATCTGGACACTCTCTTCTAGTGTCCATGCGCACTGCATGAACATGGTGCACAGACATACAAGCAGACTAAACACGCATTCACATAAAATAAAATAAATAAATCTTTTTGTAAGAAGCTACTTTGCTAAACTTCTGCAAATTGACACATGCTGGGATCTGTAGACATTGAATTAAATCTTCCTGGCCAGATGCCCCAAGGGCACATCTCTTGAGTCCCCATGGCCCCTGGGTATCCCAGAAGGTTGGTATAAAAGGCAATATGATCAAGCCAAATGACTGTCTCACGCATTCAGGGGACCTGATCCAGTTGGGGGCCCCTCAGCCTTTGGTTCAGTGAACGTGGGGGGATGGGGCCTTTTCTCCCAATCTCCTGCTGCATGTTATTTGTCCTGGTGCTTTATCCAACCTGTGCATTGGTGCCGGGTCCTGGGCTCGTTGCATGAGTTGGCTGTTTGAATCCTGGGACTTATGCAGGGACACTTGGCTCGGTCTGGGAGGGGGGGAATGGACCTGCCTGGACTGAGTCTATCAGGTCGACCCCGGTCCTCGGGGGAGACCTTGATCTGGAGGAGGTGGGAATGGGGGGTGGGCTGGGGGGAGGGGGGCGAGAGGGGGAGAACAGGGGAATCTGTGGCTATTATGTTGAACTGAATGGTGTTGTAAAATAATAATAAAAAAAAGATTAAAAGAAAAAGGCAATATGATGAAGAATGGGAGCGAACGCTTTTCAAATGCAAAAGCATAGTAACAAAAAGGTTCTGTAAACACACACTCATAAAGCGGAGGTTGGGAGAAGTGGGATGAGGGGAAAGGAAGAGGGTTATTTGAGAGAGGGGGCAACAAGATGTCAAAGGAGATGGAGGGGTGCACGTGATCCAGCCACAGTGCACACCTATGAACATTCTATAGTGAAACCCATGTGTCTTAGTTTGAGAGTCTATTGCTATGAAATAAGCATGACCACAGCAACTCTTATAAAGAAAACGTCTAAGTGGGGTGGTGGCTTACAGTTTCAGAGGTTCAGTCCTTTAACATCATGATGGGGGCATGGCGGTGTGCAGGCAGACATGCTGCTGGAGCTGAGAGTCCTCCATCTCGCAGGCAACCGGAAGTCAAGTGACAGTCACACTGGGCGGTATCCTGAGGATAGGAAGCCTCAAAGCCCACCCCCACAGTGACACACTTCCTCCAACAAGGCCACACCCACTCTAACAAAGCCACACCTCCTAATAGTACCACTCCCTTTGGGGGCCAGTTTTTTCAAACCACCACACCATGACTTTGTACAGATAAAATACAGCAAAGATGAAGTCCCTGAGTGAGGACCATGTGCAATGAAGGACCAGGAGCCACCTAACCTTGCTGTGCAGCGTCACCAGCACTGTCCTGCTTCCTCCTCAGTACCTGGGAACAGATGACAAGGTCACTTCTGGGCTCATGGGGCCAGGTGGAAGGTCAGAGCCTGTGGAAACGTCTCACCCTGAATTTAGGGCCTCTCTCAGCCCCTAGAAACCCACCACTCACTATTTGATTACTCGAATCATGTTTCCATCGACGGCTTTGTGCTTGGGGTGGGGAGTTTGCTCTGCGGTCATCTGATTGCCCTCGCCTTAAGGAAATAGAGACCCAGGAAACACTGTAGGGTAGTGTGTGTGTGTGTGTGTGTGTGTGTGTGTGTGCGCGCGCGCGCGCGCGCGCGCGCATGCGCGTCACACCACCTGTGTGCCGTCCGGTTCAGGAGACTGGCTCTGGGAGGACTTGGATAGTTCCTTTCACTAGACGCCAGCTTCCACCACACACCTAGGTTTCCGTCAGCTTTCTCTGCTTGCTGCCTATCCATAGAATGAGAACCTGAAACGAGTTAGTTAACACATGCAAAGCACTTGGGATTGTTACTAGCACACCTAAGCACTCAGAGATGGGATTATTGTTGGGGTTCTTATGGTTATAATCACTGCATCTATCTCCTGGAATTGCCATAACACGGCATTACAAACAAGTGACGTAAAGCAGAAGAAATTTATTGTCTTGGAGTTGTGGAGAGCAGAGATTTGAAATCAAGGTGCTAGCAGGACCGTGCTCTCGTGGAGCTTGGCTGCTTCTGCTGGCCCTGGTGCACAATGCCAGGGTCTTTCCCTCTTCCCTGTATCCATGCCTCTTCTGTTATAACAACACAGTCACAACGGATTGAGAATCTACTCAGTCCCTGTGTAACCATATTTTAACTAATTACAATGATTCACTCCAAATAAAGTTACAGTCACAGGTACCCAGGCTAGGACTTCAATATACCATTTGGGGAGGATATAGATCAATCCACAGCAATCATTATAATTGTCAGGTTTTATTTCATTTTATTTTAAAATATGTTATTTTTATGTGTATGTCTATGGGTTTGTGCAGATACCCGCAGAGGCCAGAAGAGGGCATTGGATCCCTCGGAGCAGAAGTTTTAGGCAACTGTGAACCACCCACCTGGGTGCTGGAACCAGATGCTAGCCCTTTGCAAGAGCAGCAAGCACCTTTAACTACTGAGCCATCTCAGCCTCAAATCAGCATACTTCAGAATAGATAGTAAACGCTGGGTAAAGGTGTCACTTCCTTCTTGTCCTGGACAGAGCATCAGAACTGGTCTGTATTCATCTCTGTCAGAGGTTAATTTGGATGCCAGGCTTGCAGAAACTTCAGAGCTGCCAGAGTGAAAGATGGAGAAATGATTTAATTTGTGAAGAAATTGCAAAATCAACACATGAATGCTGCTCTCTTGTTTTCATTACAGAAGCTGTAAGAGAAAGTCAGGGCCCATCAGTAGGATGGTTTGACTGTGCCCATTTATTTCTGATATAGCCATTTCTGAATATTCTGCTTGTACATCTAGTCCTTCAGAACATTCTTAAGGGTAAGGTACCAAAACTTGAATAAAATCAGGTCTGTTACAGTTCCATGCCGTTAGCCTACAGCCAAGACTCCCTAGGACAATTGGTTCTCATAGTATATTTAGAAGAGGCTAGGATGAGAAAAATGCACACATATGTATTAAGGCTACAAATGTAACACATATGTGTATAAATGTACACATTTATACAAAGGATGGGTCCTTATCAGGACTCCTGAACTGACCTCTCATTTGCCATTGGTAATATAAATATAGGTATGCAAATGATACTTGTTCAAGAAAAATGAGGCCCTGACTTTCTTTTACATTTCCTTAATGAAAACAAAAGACTGGCATTCATGTATTGATTTGCAATTTCTTCACAAATTAAATAGAAAATTTGATTAGAAACCACTGCATTTCAATGTATTTAAAGTTCTTACTCATTGAGTGCAAAAACAAGTCATTTTTCTGCCTGTTGTTCTTGTTGTAAGTATCCTAAAATCACAAAGCTCTCTATGGTAACTAGCAATCTCGTTACATCACCACCATTGATGACTGATAGGGGTTTTTTCCTTTCAAGCCTGTGAGGTTTGGGCTGTTCATTATTTTCCTGTGAGTCATCTGAAGCACTAGGAAGCTGCCAGGATCTCAAATAACAGTGATTTTCTCCGATGTTATTCAGCCTCCTCCACATGGAGGGCAGATTCTAAGTCTGATCTAATTGAGTTAATGTAATAAGTGCACTTTCCATGTGAGCAATTCCCCTGGCGCCTTGCTGCTTTCTTTCTGAGCAGGAATCACAGGTTATGAAATCTATAAATAACAAAGCAAAATTTCTTCTGCATCTGCAGGAGGAAAAACACCTTGTTATATCTCATTTTATATTCAAACTGCCTTTTTAGTGAAGGAAAGATATGTTTTTTAATTGTTTCTTTCTTTTTTTTTTTTCGAGACAGAGTTTTTCTGTGTAGCTTTGCACCTTTCCTGTAGCTCTCTGTAGACCAGGCTGGCCTCGAACTCACAGAGATCCTCCTGGCTCTGCCTCCCGAGTGCTGGGATTAAAGGCATGGGCCAACACCACCCGGCTTAATTGTTTCTTTTTTAAGGTTCATTTTTATTTATGTGTGTGGGGGGGTGTCCTTGGAGACCAGAGAAGGTGTTGGAGTCCGTGAAGCTGAAATCACAGGTGGCTGTGAGCCACCCAATGTGGGTCCTGGGAACTGAACTCGGGTCCTCTGGAAAAGCAGCACACATGCTTAACCACTGAGATCTCTCCAACCCCTATTTTTGAAATTAAAAACAACAACATGTATTATTAGTGTAAGGGGGTGGAGTGAGCAGGCTGTGGGGAGCCATAGCACACTTGCGGAGGTCAGAGGACGAGGGACCATCCATGGTCTGGAGAGCCAGCTCGGGTCACCAAGCTTCCAAAGTGAACGCTTTTTTCACTGAGCCATCTCCTGGGCCCAACTTGTTTTTTTAATTATTAAGTAGTGTATTTTTCTCATACGGGGTTGAGATTAAAAATAAGACAAGTGAACTAAAACATAAGAAAAAAGAAGTCCCAATCAGATAATAAAAGCCAGTTCTGAGTGTCATCCAAATTAGGGGAGACCATGCAGGAGTTCCATCAAAGCATTTCACACTGAGCTTGTTTTCTTACCTTCTGGTGTTGATGATTTACCCTTTCCTGGTCTTTCTCCTTAAACTGAACTAGCAACAGTGACAGGCAGGATGATTCTCTTCTCCCTTAGTCTCCTAAAAAATGTTTCCAGGCATTATGGCCCCCTGTTCAGCCTTGTGCTTGTGGTGAGAGGGTGGGCTGGCCCCCCTGTGCAGGAGTCTAGGGGAGTCAGGCATTCTGACTCCACCTGTGGTACTTACAAGCTCCCCATAGTTGACACCCAGCTTCCCTACGCCACACATTACTCTGCCACAACCCTGATTTCCCAGCGCCTGAAGTTCCTGTAATAGTGTCCATCCCAGACTCTGTCTAGATGACAAGTCCCAAGTATGTTGTTCCTATCCTTACCTCTTTTTTTTTTTTTTTTTTTGAGACAGGGTTTCTCTGTGTAGCTTTGCGCCTTTCCTGGAGCTCACTTGGTAGCCCAGGCTGGCCTCGAACTCACAGAGATCCGCCTGCCTCTGCCTCCCGAGTGCTGGGATTAAAGGCGTGCGCCACCACCGCCCGGCTCCTATCCTTACCTCTTAACTCTGTCAGTAAGTCCCTAACATCCCAGCCAGCCAACTCTGGTCCCATGAAACTGAATCTGAAGGGGCTATTTTAGTCAGACTTGGCTTTATCTAACTACTCAAGAAAGATTTCTAAGAGAGTCAAGGGTGAAAACCTATGGTCTCTGATTAGTTCCTTTACATAATGTATAACAGACCTTTTCTGTGGGCATAATAATCTCTTTTTCCTTTTTATAAAAATTGAAATTAGATTTTTTTATTGCTGCCTGGGGGACCAACCTCCAGCAGCACATGGCTCAAAGGGAATCCAGAGTCGGTCG
Organism: Peromyscus maniculatus bairdii; assembly: GCF_049852395.1. Classification (NCBI taxonomy): domain Eukaryota; kingdom Metazoa; phylum Chordata; class Mammalia; order Rodentia; family Cricetidae; genus Peromyscus; species Peromyscus maniculatus. The sequence goes on along the minus strand of NC_134857.1, from coordinate 11,545,162 downwards.
GAGCTTACTGGACTTTTCTATCTGAGGGGTTAGGGGATAAGACACCCACACACTCTCTTGATGGTTTCCTTCACACCTTTTCTTTATTCTTCTTTTGCATTCCTTATTCTTTATTTTCATGGTGATTTCCTTCTCTCATTCCTGATGTTCCCCTTTTAACTC